>NC_090941.1:123465843-124807521 GCF_040938575.1 Ambystoma mexicanum
TCAGGCTTGCAAAAGAAATTGGATCTGTTTGCTGAATATGCATTTCATCATAATTTGAAAACAAATTCAGGTAAAACCAACATTGTGGTATTTGATGTGGGCAAAAAACTTAAAAAATATACTTGGAAAATTGATGGTAATGAAATACCACCCCCTTTAGAAATGACCTACCACGGACACCGGTTAAGTAATATCTGACCTATAAATTCATGGGTTGATTATCTACAATGTAAGTCAGATGAAAATTATTTTCGCCCAATATTGTACATTTTCTTTGACTCCATTATTAGAATTCATGGCTTTAAAGGTTGAACCAATTCTTTTGTATTCTCTGGATAATTGTTTGTGTTATTTAAAATCTCAGCTCAATACTTTGCAAGGAAGTCTGCTAAAATCAGCACTCCATCTATCTACCTCGAACCCCAATTTCGTTATTCGGCAAGAGTTAGGAATAATTTCCCTCGCTTGGAGATGGGAACGGAGAGCACTATCCAACTATGGGTGTATTTTAGTTCCTTCTAATAATTCCCTATGTCAAGATTTGCATTAAATGTTAGCCGTAGTTCAAGTTCAATTATGGCCTATAACTCTAGGATTTTACTACTTTTGGAGGAGCTCGGGGTTGTCTCGGACGACCTACATACGCGTCCTGGTTACGTTAAAAAAAAATATATATATTTGAACGTGATTGGTCCAGGACTATATGCGATTTAACCAAATATTCGACATATAAAGAATATACTAAATTCTCTCGTAAAAGAGATGGATGTTGTTCCTATTTAGCACTTTTCCCTTGTAATAATTCACGCATCTATTAGATGCATTTCAAATTGAATCAATTCTATACGTTGGAAAGAATCATACATTGGGGGAAATCAAGGGAGATTCAAAAGACTGCTATGTGCAGATTCCCAAATTGTCTCGAATCAGAAGAGACTTTAAAACACTTAATTCTTGAGTTTCCACATTTCAGAGATGCAAGAGCAGGTTTTCCGATTCCATTTGTTAATATTGATTATGTCGACTGTATGGAATCACTATGGAGTCGACTGATGTTAGGATAGGGCAGAACCCTAATCTTTGCTTTAGTTGCATTTTTAAAGCTGATTGAAAATGAATTATCATTATTGTAAATTTTAGATTGAAATTGGAAGCATAACTGATACGTTTTAGTATCCTATAGGTTATCTTGAAATTATTAGCTATTGACATATACAATTAACTGTCTTAATTTGCAATTGTATATATCTGAGTATTCTAATGTAAAGATTGGCTTTGTTTGATGAGATTTTAGATGACTATTTTTTTACGTAACTGTCTTTCTTTTTTTTGTGTAAAGGTTTGTAATAACCATAAACAAATAAATAAAAATAAAAAAAGACAGACATGAACAAATAAAATAACAGGCTATCAGAAGTGTAAGAAAGCATGGGACGGTTGGAGGAAGTAGCCAGTAAGGTATTCTCCCTGCAAGCTCAGCTTGACGAGGTGAAAGCAGTGAGAAATGAGTTGGAAGACAACAGGAGGAGATGTAAAGTGCACTTTTTCGGCTTTCCAGAGAAGTTGGAGGAGGGGGATCTGGTGGCATTCCTGGAGAAATTGATACTGACCATGATGAAAATTGGCCTCACACAGCTGCTGGTGATCCAAAGGTTGCATAGGATCCGAACGAGGGATGGTGCCAATGCAAAATTTCCTAGGTCTCTCATTGCGTGCTTTTGAGATTTCAGCAAGTGCGACAGACCCTGATGCAGGCCAAGAAAGGAAATCCAAATATGTGTGAAGGACATATGATCTTCAGAGCTGCTGATTTCACAAGTTAGACGATGGAAACTAGGAGAAGATTTTTAGCAATGAGGTGGCAGCTGAAAAAACCCAGCTACGATATTGATCATAAAGGGTCAAGGTACAAGCCTTAGGCGCTCTAGGAGTTTCTGCAGAAGCACGAGGCTCAGCCGATGGATACCACGGAACTGCGCCAAACTGATGAGGTAAAAAATTAGGGGAACCTGCAGTCTGCAAGGGGTGACGGGAAGAGATTGAATATTCCAGATAGGCAGCAAACATGCAGAAGGAAGATGAGCACTGAAAAATGTGTAGTGCAGGAGGGATCTGGAGGGGAAATACTAAGGAAGAGGTCCAGATCCCAATAAAGTAATCTACCTGAAAACGGTAGGATTATTGTGCCTAAATTAAATGTATAGAAAGGGACAGCTGCCAACAGAGCAATGGCATGGGAGTGTATTGCAGAAACTATATGAATTACGTGGCTTAGCAGGGACAAGTTGCTGAAAATTGCACATGAGGGGGCTGGGGGCGGGCGATGGGTCAGGGAGTGGGCACTCTGTGCCACCAGGGAAAGATTATTGAGCCACTAGTACAGACGAGCCGCTGACCAGCTCCAAATTAGCTCATTTACAGAAATGAAGAAGGAAGCAATCGAATGGGGGCAGAAAGAGCATATGGGGAGCAGGGGCAGGGGACCCATGGTGTGTTGTATATAGTTGTGAGTCATATTTTCAAATAATGATACTCAGGGCACTATGATCTTACCAGGAAAAAGGAAGCTGCGCTAAAGGACGGGTTTAAGGGACCATTAGATTCACTCATGAGCAGATCAATAGAGTCAGGTGTGCAAGCAAAGGTGCATTATATATGGGCTGACCATACTAATGGGGGAAGCATTGTAAATAAGGTCCTTAAAATATTATTGCTAAATTTTAACATCCTAAATAGCGACGTTAAGCACAGGAAAGTGCTACAGTATTAAGACTCAAAAGGAGCTGATTTATAGCACTGCCCCAAGAAATGCACCTGGAGAAGCCAGAGGTGGAATTGTTGCAGAGGGGTTGGGTGGGGAGAGTGTACCACAGTTGTCGGGGAATAAGAAGAGATGTGGGGCTGACATTCTGTTGTGGAAATCGCTGCCTTCTTAGAATAACCAAAATATGGTTGTATGCTGAAGGGAGGCGAATGGCAGTTCAAATTCACTCGGGAGAGAGCACACTAATAGTAGGGTGAGTCTATGCTCCTATCAATGACAAGAAAACATCCCTACCCTTCTTATTCAGAACCCTAGAAGAGATGAGTAGGAGTCAGGTTTCATAAGCAGGGGACTGGAGCCTTCCTGTAGACACGTTTGTGGATGAAACTGACAAGCACATTGATGGTCACAAGATTGATAGGGAAATATTGAAAGAACTGTTTTCTGACCATGGACTCGAAGACCTATGGTGGCTGCTCAACCCAACGACCAGAGATATACTTTGACCTCATGCATGCATGGCATGAGCATTACGGGCCGCACTAGGAATAAAATAATTTGATCATATTTCCAAGATTAGGAGAGATTCCCATTGCCTACCCATCAAAGCCAGAATCATTTTCAAAACACCATGCATCACCTTCAAATACCACTACAAATAAGCACCTATCTACCTGAATAACCCTATAGTTAAAAAAGAAGCTACCAGATCCCTAAGATCTAATAACCACTTACTCATGGCAACTCCCCATTTCAGAAATACCAGAGCCGGGGGTAGTAGTTTCTAATGTCTAGCCCCTGAATATTGGAACTCCCTCCCGAACAGCATTAAAAAAAAGTAGTACTTGATTGGCTTAAAAAAAACTGCTAAAAACATGGTTATTTAACCAATACCAATAAAACCCACAATGTAAGAATGTGTAAATAATACTGCTCATCTGAAAATCATGACTAATTACTAAGCTGTCTGTAACCTCGCTGTGATGTCTGTAACCTCGCCATGATACCCCAGGGTTTGGGCGTGTAATAAATGTAATAAATACAATAAAATAAATAAATGGCACACAGTCAAGAATGTTTTACCATGCAGTGTCGAGACGCTCTCTATATCAAGTCTTAGAGTCTGACATTCTTCCCAGGGGAATATCCTATCAGAATGCAGTAGTAATCATCCTTGACACCCTCTTAAAGCAGCAGTGTACCGCTAGATGGAGATTAAATGTTGGCTTAATAAAAAAACCTTGGGGATTAAGCAAAGCTCCTAGACACTGTCACAGAGTACCTTGCTCACAATGAAAACTCTGTGGGCTCTATTGGCACTCTCTGAGCTGTGGGGAAAGCATATGTCGCGGGATTTCTAATTCAAAAGAGTGCTAGGAGGAAAAAAGTGGACAAAGAGAACCTGGTAGTGCTAGAGAAACAAGAATTTGACACAGCAGGATGAGAAACATCCCAGGAGAAATGTTTTACTAGCACTGAGGGAGGCCACATTTAAAGTAAATCATTATTTCATGTAAAAAAGTGGACTATTATCTCTTTCAGCTACAAGCTACACAAGCTACACATTATGAGCAATGGGCAAATGCAGGTTGTCTCTTAGCAACCAAGCTTAAGCAAAGGGAGGATCAAATTGGTGTTGCCATGATTCAATGCCATGATTCAATGTCAAGGTACGGACAGATGTGTGATAGATCCTGGTGACATAAAACAGAAATTCTGCACCTTTTTTACGCATCCTTGTTCACTGTGGGGTGCATTTATAGGCCATAAACAGAAGTCCCTTTCACTTGAATAGCAAGATTTTAAACACTGAACAAAATGGCCTGGCATTTGCTTTTGTTTTTCAAGTAAGGTTAAAGAGCCATGTGGAAAGGGGACTTTTAATTTACAAAAGAAGAAGGAATCAAAGATCCCTGTCACATGGAAAACAGGATTTTTAAACATTGAAAACAAAAACGGCCTGCACATGTGTGTGCAAATAAAAACAGTTTTAAAAAAAGTAAAATTGAAAAAAATATCACTGCTCACAGAAAAATGTCAGTAAAACAAAACATGATGTGTGGGTTGACCAAAAGCAATGTATATTATGTTTCACCTACAAAACTCCAGTGACATTTGGAAAAGCCACTTTGTCTTCATGGAAAATATCCGCACCAGGCAGGGCCTTTTGTTGGCTGTGGGCAAAAACTTCACAAGGACATCTCCCGCTTCCAGCCTGTATGTCACATCTCCCATCTAATGACCAACGACAATAAAAGTGTCCTGCTAAAGGCATCAAAATTCAGTGTTCTGCAGACCTGCTAGCTCTGTTAGTGAACGTTACCCTTGGCTGGAGCATGTCTAATTTGTGTGAAAATGGGGGCGCCCACTTCAAAGAGCAAGCTTCCAACACAAAGGTGATTGATCAAAAAAAACTGTGGGCACATGCTGACCCAGTGAAAACAAAAAGCCGGAAGCAGGAGCAGGACCAATTGGCCACCACGAAGAGTCACAATTGATTTAAAAGGACTATTACCATTTAGGCCTCTTTCTCAGCCATCATAATTCGGGTGGATTTCATCTATGTACCATTTTTTATGTAATTTCCAGGCGATTCCGGGTATATAAAATTAATCTTCCAGTGACTCTGGGAACTGTAATGGCCAGTTAAACTAGGCTTCTGGCTGATCGGAACATGTTCCGAATGTGAGAGTTGGTGAGTGGGTGGACAATGAAATTAGGGATTTGCTTAATAACTTACATATTCATAACTGTTGTGCTTTCTATGGAAACGGCAGAAAGGTGCACATGGCCATGCTACATGATACAGATTTGGGGGTTGGCTTATCTAATTCCCTATGATTAACTGAAACAAAAATTATGTTTAGTTTGGCAGTTGCTAGTAAAATTATGAAGTTGTGATATATAACTAGTTGTTGCCAAAAAGTTGAAAGGAGAACAAAGGATTATGACACATGGAAATTGCCATATGGTGCTCCCAACCCCTAAACCAATCCTGACTTGGAGGCTGGGTTTGGGAGTCGAGAGAAGTGTAACTGTCCAATCCTGATGGCAGAGATTACTGGAGGGTACTTCTCCAAGATTGTAAAATTGGTGGTGTCATTGTTGCTAAATAAGGGAGACTGCACAACGACAGGGGACACACAGGAAAAAGGAGAGACAGAAAAAGGAGAGACAGGAGGACAGAGAGATGAGACAGACCATCAGGAAGGCTACTGAAACTTGACATATGACAGCAGTAAAGAGACACCTGAGGAGATTTCGGAGTGTGCATCTGGGTGGAGCTGTCTATCTCTAGAAAGGCCTCAAAGCTGACTGGGTGCTATGGTGGAGAGCGTGAGGCCATCTTTGAGATTGGAGTCACCAGACCCCTGCCTTATCTTTCCAGAGTGTCCTAAGAATCATCTGGCTTTCCTGAACCTTAAACATAGGCTTGCTATGTAAGTCAAACTGAGCCCTGGGAAACCAAAAGGTGGGGGAGTCTGCTTGCTTTGAATCCTCTACCTTTATAGTGGGTGGGGGCGAGGACAAGGCTGTGTAGATCCTTAGCCTATGTAACTAAAAATATTAATTTGATTCATTCCCCATTAGGCAGAACACTACAGGGTGAACTTTGTTAAAATTCAAAATTAACAAAGCTCACTTCCCAGTGCACGCTGATAACTACAGCCTATAATTTAATTGGGTACTCCTTGTTGTCCAGCTTAGTCGACTTCTTTAAGGAAGAGCGGTGTCTTTGTTCTTAAATCAGTCCAATCTTTTTATCCATCTTTCCCAATACAGGCCTATCAGTAAGGGGGGGGTCTGAAATCCACAATTTCCCAAAGCATTCAAATTTTTCTGTCTGACTTCCAAACATAGAACAGAGCAGGGGGGTGGGGGTCTGATAAATCACCACGTGTTTATTTTAAACCAAAAGTGTGGGTAAAATTGTGATAGCCATATGCATTTTTTACCAATCTTAAAATCCTACTGCTACCCTTTTAAGCCTGCAGAAAAATCAAAATTGTACAACATTACGTAAGTGCCTTTGTTATTGATCAGTGTAATTATTTTGTAAAGTGAAATTTGCAGAAAGTTACGAATTGTGATTGTGTTCTTTTTAACTAGCTTTTGTGATTTATTTATGCTGAGAGGTGTTGATTGTGTTATGCCACAGATGTTGACATTTCTCCTGCTAATTTGTATTACTTTTAATTTAAATAAATACCAATATATTTCCCATACACCGGCCTGGTTCTTGGCTAATTGTTAGCTTACGGGAGAGGGATCAAAGGGCCATGATATGTGTCTGACAGAGGGTGAAAAAAAAGAATATGTTAAACAGTTTGTGGCATAACCATGTGAGTGGGGAGGCAAGGAAATTCCTGTGTTGAGGGTGGCTTCTCAATAAACAGTTACAAAGTGGGGGCTCGGGCCAGGCTTTAGCTTCCAATTCCTGACCCATGACAAGTACATTGTGACAGTCTATTCATTTTGATGCAATTGCATTAAGGTGGATGGAAAGTCATCTTTGTTTTTTTAAAGTGCCGCTAGGACTTGACTCCTGAATCCGAGGGAGGTGTATAGGTAAAAACGTAAGAGTGTGTAAGAATTTATTTGAGTGAGGAAATCAAGCAGGAACAGGGTATGTTTGCCCCTACATAAAGAAAGTTTTATTAAAGTGCAAAAAGCCAATTGTGAAAATGACTACTGTACAAATTGGGGAAGCCAGGGAGCATCTCCTAACTAAATTATTTCTCAAAGGAGAATGGGTTGAGGACAATGCAGGAAACTGGCATGCCAGAATTGTGCGGGAGGTAACCTCAGTAAGCAAAGTATATTTGGCTTCAAGCAGGAATATTGCACAAAGCACTTGAAAAGATCACAATTGTTCATGATGAACAGATACAAATGGATCAGCTAACTGCTCAGTTATATTTTCATTTGCTTTTAGTGGAAGAGCGTTGGCAAAATAGTGAGGCTAGTAGGATGAATGATGCTGGAGACCTGTCACAGGTCCAGGATCTTGTTCAACAACTCAACGCTGAGTTAAAAACACTGCAGCAAGAGAGTGCAGAGCGTGAAACACAGTTTTCTGCACTGAAAAATGCACATAAAGAGTGTATAGAAAAGCTGAGCACACTGCAACACAAGCTCAATGACCAGGCTACTCATAATAGAGTCATTTTGGAGGACATTATCACATTCTAATCAGAAATAAAACAATTGAAAATTCAAAATGGTCAATTAATTATCTAAGGGTTTGATTCCCAAAATGAGGTTGATCAGATACATCAGCAGATAAGTACTCTGAAACATCAGATGATGCAGCTTGCTCAGCAAAAAGACCTCTTGAATCAGGATAACATCACCCTATTACAGAGGATAAATCAGTTGGAAATTGAGGTATAAAAGTAACAGACATGTTCTCAGGTCCAGGATCTGGTTCAACAATTCAAAGCTTAGTTAAAAACACTGCAGCAAGAGAGTGCAGATCGTGAAACACAGTTTTCTGCACTGGAAAATGCACATAACGAGTGTATAGAAAATCTGAACACACTGCAACACAAGCTAAATGACCAGGGTGCTCATAATAGAGTCATTTTTGAGGACATTATCACATTCCAATCAGAAATAGAACAATTGAAAACTGAAAATGGTCAATTAATTATCCATGGGTTTGATTCCCAAAATGACGTTGATCAGATACATCAGTAGGTAAGTACTCTGAAACAACAGAGGATGCAGCTGGCTCAGGGAAAAGACCTCTTGAATCAGGATAACAGCATCCTATTACAGAGGATAAATTAGTTGGAAATGTAGGTATAAAAGTAACAGACAGGTTGTCAGGAACTGACCAGAATTAGAGAAGAAAGGAATGAGCTTGTAGAGTGAGTGAGGTAAATAGAAGCTGACCTATTAGAGGCAGCAAAATGTAGGGATGAACAAGATAAAGAGATTATTCTTCTGAAGCAAAAGCACCTAGGAATATGCACGCAGCATACAAGGCTCACAGAGGAAACATGAGTCACGTAAGCAGGATATGCAGCAAACTCAAGATTAGTTGGTAGCTCAGATCAGGGTGCATGAGATTAATCGGGCCTTAGTGTTTATTAAAAAGCCAGCTCTCTGACTACCAACAGCAAATAAATAAAGAGAGACACAGGTGTGAGAGCCTCACAAACGAAACCGAAAATTATTAATAGGACCTGAGGCACCCTGACCAATCAGGATATGGGACAAGGCCCACTGATAAAGGTGAGGCACCCTTCCCGACAGGGGCCCCATGCCAGTCATTTACAACCTCTCAGGCACAAATGGAACTGACCTCATGCATGCCACCTATCCAGAACAGGGTGATATGAGGCAGTTAGACTTGCTAGTCTAACTATGAGGCCTAGTCTAACTGATCAAGAGGGCCAGTCCCTGTCTGATATTTTATGATTATTCATCTCTACCACACAGAAGGGAAAGTGGCCATACCAGTGTGTCCTAGGAAGTAAGGAATAATATGGTAAGTACTTCAGACCATGACAACTCTTATGAAGAGAAAGTCAGGGAGTGAGATTAGCTGAAGATGAGATTACAAAGAGACCACCTTGCCTTCTTTACTGATGGGGAAAAGCGAGACCCTCAGCCTAGGAAGCACATTCTGAAAACCTCTGTATATTCAGGGGAAGGGGCGGGACTCCCTGGTAGGAGGGATGAGGAGACTGGGTTCTATCCTGGGCCTGAAAGGAACTCCAGGGAGAGTGACCCTGAGAGTTCACTTTGGTCCAAGCGAGAGGAGTCCAGACCCTGTGGTTCTGGCAGATATTCCCAGTCTTATAGAGATAGGGAGTGCCTAGAAGACAGGGAAGGAAGTACTGGTAGCAGTTCTGAGTCAGAAGGTGAATGGACTCAGGTGCATAGGAAGAAAAAAACAGCAAAGCAGAGCAAGGGTTTTGTGAAAGGCCCAATATGACAAATCAAGGCCATAAAGAGCTTCCTGACCCCATACCACAAGAATGCCAAGAATTCGGTATGGGAGCACCTGGAACTTTATGAGCAGATGATGGCATCATTACAGATCAGGAATGATGTGAATTGTATAGCATTTGCTAAATGGACTTTCTCACCTGAGTACACCAGTTTCTTTGCAGGACCGGAGGACCAGGATCATCATAAATGGTCCACTTATAAGGCATCCATACTGAAAAAGAATTCAACCCATAGGAACCCACCAGAGCTCCATAAGGCTGCATATAACTTGCAGTGTGGGGAAGATCAGGCACCTAGGGAGTTTGTGCAGGAGTTAAAGCAGGCATTTGCTCAGACATCCCAGTGGTGAACACCAATAGTAGGAAGTTCATAACTACATATTTCCATGCTCTCCCTAAATACATAATGATTCAGTTGGTGTGTGACTTTCACAAGCATAGAACCCTGGATTGGGTGATTGAAAAGGCCACCAGGATTCATGAGGTCCAAAAGCCTGCTGAGAGTAAAATACCACCAAAACCCCAAACCATCTTACACCTCTGCTGCTGCAAAAGTGGCAGAGGTCAAAACTACCCTCAATTGGATCTGGACATGGGGGGGGGCTAAAAGTAACCCTCCTGCCAACAAGCAACATGGAAAGCAGAAGGGACCCCCCAACCCAGCCCTATCGAATGGTAGTCAGGCGGGGTCCTAGAACAATGATCCCTCTGATCCTGCCACCTACATAAGTCCAAGGTACAAGGGTACTAAGCCAAACCTGGGGTATGTATACTCTCCCCCGGTCAAAGGGGGGGAACTAATCAGGTAAGTACTGCCCTGGGAAACTTCCCTCCGGAGAGAAATATCACTCCACCTCCCAATCTGAACTTTTTTCCCAGATATCCCCCAAACCAGAACTTCCAAAACAATCCTCTTCTCTCTCCCCGGTTCCAGGGAAAAAGATCCCTGACCCCAGGAGAAGGAAGATTCAGGATGAAAAATTATGGGGGGAATTTGCAGTACCCGCGTTACTTCAGGAGAAGGGACAGTTACCCCTTTCAGGAGTAGCAGTTGTATGATCTGAGACCTCCCTACCACCCAGACAATGTCTTGCAACTGGTGCGACAGGTCCAGCAACTGACCAATCATCTGGGGCGCATGCTGAGGGCTCAGTCCCACTCTCAACCTAACCCTGCTTCCCAGAATTCCCCAACACACAGGTCTGATGCCCCAGGGGGGAAATGGCAGGAGGAAACCTCTGACAGACCACAGGTTCCAGAGAAGGGGGACCGGTTGGAGGGGAGATGCCAAGCCCTTGAGGAAGCTTCCTTTCTCACCCAAACAGAACCCATAAAAACCTCTCAGCCTGAAAAGTCTCTTCAACACCCAAAATCTTAGAACCCAAAGAGCAAAGGGTAAGTAGGAGAGTCCAAAAAAGAACCCACTTTGTGGAGGAACTCCAAAATATCCCCTTTGAAAGAGAAGACACCCTGGAGGAGTCAGGTAAGCAGACCTTCTCTTTTAAAAATGGGCGGATCCCTCTCAAAGAAAAATGGGTCCCAAGAGACCCTGAGTGGGACAGGGTAAGTATGGACACTGACCCAGAAACTATTCAACCCCGAACATATGAGCCACACAGAAGTGAAACAGAGGGGGTGTCCTTTCTCCAAACAGGTTCTGAGAACTGTTGCCAGGAAACGGGGGACAGCCAAGATGCCAGGGAAAAGGAGGATTCCCCAACAACACCCATTGCGAAATGCAAAGATTTTTTTTCAGATTCCTGAACTCCAGCACAGAAAACTGCCCAAGATCACACTGTGTGTGAGTTCAATATTAAGAAAATGCCCACTTGACTGTCAAATACCTCACAAATTCTTTGCACCTTGGAGGAGAAAGGAGGCCGATGTTATGCAACGGTCAAGGTGCAGGGTCAGTGTGAATTATCGGCTCTGGTGGATACTGGATCCCAAGCCACCCTCCTGTCAAAAGGGGCCTTTGACAAATTTCACTCACACCAGTTCCCACACAACTTCAACATTTTGACGGGAATGATATTTTCATCAAAGGGACTGCAGATCTTGACATAAAAATTGGACGACACTGGCTGAAACATCCGGTGATCGTTCTGACTCCAGAGGGCACACCCTGTTTACTGGGGAACGACGTCCTGAGGAGGTTATCACCTCTGATCTACTGTGTTAACAAGGTCCTCTGAACTGAGACTAAGCGTCCTATCAATTAAAAAATGAGTACCAATTATGTAAGCCTGAATCGATCAATGCTGTGAGAATATAGAGTTCCATTTAAAAAATATCCAAGTCCTAGACATCACAGTCATCTCTGTAGGAGAACAAACTGGTAATGGGAACCCTTCTCCATTTTGTTTTAAAACTTTTATTTACTATGCACAGATTACAATATCATACATCCATATAATCAAGTAATGCAAGTACAGTATCTGTTTCACAGTCCTTAGTTATTAGCCAATTTCACACACTTTTAAAGTGGTACATTCCCATCATTTCCCCCACCATATCTATCAGCCAGGTACTGGCGGAATCCTCCCAATATGTCTCCAGGGCGATTAGTTGGAGGAAGCAGGCTAGAATACAACCCTTCCCTGTCATTCGCCCAGGCCATGTCGCTCACACATTCTTCGACCGTAAGGGGATGCCTTACTCTCCCACTGCATCCGTATAGCACGTTTGGCCAGCATTAGTCCCATATTTATAAATGTACACTTCACTGCATTCATTTTAGATGTATAAACCAGGATGCATGATGTATTCTCCCAGTTAACAGGTTGGTCCACCACTTTTTCCAGCGCATCACACACCTTACCCCAGCACACAGACAACACCCCACAAGACCACAACATATGCACTAGTGCAGCGTCTTCAGTTCCACATCTCGGGAATTTCCCCTCTCCTGTCACATACATTTTCTTCAGGCGGGCCGGGGTGAGATGTACTCTATGCGATATCTTAAAGTGGTAAACAATACCTGTTTCATAAGTCTGCATATTTGCAGCCAGTGTGTCTCTATTAAGGTGACCCAAAGGTACTTTTGCCATTCGCTTTTAATATATGGTGTCAATACCGTTTTATTCGAGAATACAAGTTTATGTAACGCTGAAGCTGCTTTGTTCATCGCACACTAGGAGATTACATAGTTCAGACTCTGATGTGAGATCGGTTCCTGTGGGAAAACATTCCACAGTGATGCCACCGCTGAGCGGAGCCTAAAATATTGTAGTTTCTTTAATGGGGCATCACCTACCTGCATCTTAACATCATCCCAGGACGCAAACGGGCCATCTCTGTACAGATCCCCAAAGTGTAACATACCCCACCGCTGCCAGTATGCTGCCAGTACTGAGTCCCTTGATTGGCCTGGATAAGGAGCATTCCAGATAGGTATGATAGGGCTATACATTATAGAGTTAGAGGGGGGGGCTGAACTACCCTTGCCCACGCTTGTTTAGTGACTAACACAGGGTCCAGATGATTGCTATTTCCCCGCCTCCCAGTTGCCACTCCATGCAATAGTGAGACTTTATCCCTCCCTTGCCTCTCTAAGTCCACATATGATGTGTGTGGCCCACCCTCCACCCAGTGGGCCGCATAGCATGCCTGTGCTGCCAAGTAGTACAGTGGGTAATCAGGAGCAGCCAGCCCCCCTTGATCATATGGCAGCCTAAGCCGTTTCCAGCTAACCCTTATATGACCTTTCCACATAAACACTGAACATGCACCTGTTATTTTCATGAAAAAAGGGGTCTACCTGGTCACAATGGTATTGTGCTGAAGAGATAGAATAGTTTGGGCAGAACAATCATTTCACTAATGCTAATCGTCCCATGAGTGAAAGAGGGAGTTGGTTTCAGCTGTCTAATTTAGAACTTATTACATTGGCCAGTGTGTCATAGTTAAGGGAGCGTACCATATTCGCTTTGCGTGCCATATCTACACCTAGGTATTTCACTTGTTGGGGAGTTCATCGTATCCCAAACAAATCGTTAGGTATACTCATCTTATCTGTCAACAGAAATACTTCTGATTTGGTGGTATTCAGGTGGAGCCATGAGTATTCCCCAAACTCCTTGACCGCATATAATACCCTCCATAGATATTTCCCGGGGATCCTCACGTAAAGCAAAATATCATATGCATATAGTGTTATCAACTCTATTCAACCTGCTATAGGATACCGGTGTGTCCAGCCCTCATAAGATCTGCCAGGGGTTCTATCACCAGTGCAAATAACAAAGAAGAAAGTGGGCATCCCTGTCTAGTGCCACCGGCTAATGATAGAAGTGAGGATAGTACCCTGTTCGCACATACCCTGGCATATGGTTGCGTGTACAGAACCTGTACCCACCGTATAAAGTTGGTGCCAAATCCATAGTTATGTAACACCCAGAACAAGAATAGCCAGTATGTAGTTTCAAATGCCTTCTGTATGTCTAGGGATATTGCAACCCTCTCAGTATCCTGTGGGATTCTTGCTAGTATATTGTAGAACCTTTGAATATTCGATGCAGTTGACCTTCCCTGGATGAATTCCGATTGATCCTCATGCACTATATAGGGCATTAATGGATTAAGTCGGGAGGCTAATAATTTTGCCATTATCTTTGCATTTGTATTAATGAGACATAGCAGTCGGTACACCCCACAGTCTACTGACGGCTTCCCGTCAGTAGACTGTGGCCCTGGTCCTCTGGCCCTGTGGCCCTGGTCAAGTAAGAAGTGTAATAGCCATGCTCCACCCACCCCGGGGCGATATTGTGTACCTGATGCCCTAGTAAATGTGTTTCCTGTAGGAATAATATGTGAGCTTCTTGTCTGTTCACATATGCCATCACCTTACGCATTTTCACGGGTATGCCCAGGCCTCTCACATTCCAAATCAGTAACTTGACTCCTGTTGGTCCACTGTTAACCATCATCTCCAACATATCCCCAGGCATTTTCCATGGTTCTGCACATACTTGCAACTTAGTATTGCCCTATTGTACTCCACGTGTGCATTTTTATTACTGTTTCATCCCAACATCCCCCAACTTCCTCTTCCCCCTCCCTCTTAGGGCCCTGATCTTTGACTGTGTAACCCCCCCAAACCCACAACATCTACCCCCTCATTACCCCATTTAATCAGACTCTGCACTCGCATTGGGGTGACTGCTTCCATGGTGGTTCGAGTTCCAACTTGTACTGCATTCAAACTTAGTCTGGGCTATACTTTTCCAGCTACTACCAACATTACCAGAACACATTATGAATTATCATAGCTACCTACATGGCAAGGATTTCCCTCAATATATGTACCATCCCAGGCATACTATGTTGCTCTTCGTACAAATTACACACCTACCAATTATGTTTCTGATGTATCGCGTAATCAGACATTCCCATAGATATAATTATAACCTCTTGCGTGTCCACAGAGTTAGAGTAAATAGCTTATTCAGTACCTTCAAGGTATATTATACAACATTGAAACTGTCAGTGCTTTTCTCCGGGCAGTTGTTTCTCAGGAATAGGAATGTTAGACTCAACAAAGGATACCGCCTCTTCCAGAAACGTGAAGAAGTATGTTTTCTTTTTGGACTGCATCCGCAATCTAGCTGGGTATAGTATGGAATAGGGTATGTTATGCTCTCTCAGTAGCTTCCTGACCCAGACAAATGTGTGCCTCTCCTGCTGCACAGCCAGAGTATAGTCCGAGAAAATGAGGATCACGCTGGAGCCCATCCTCAGCTCTTGTTTGACCCTTGCAGCCTTCAACATCATGTCTCTGTCCTTATTGTTCATCAGCCATGCTATTATCGGCCGGAGGAACGCGCCTGGCTTAGGTCTTGCCGCTTGTGTTCTGTGTGCCTGCTCCACAACAAACATTTTTGAGAACAGCCGGGCTCCCCCAGCAGATCCTTTAGTAGCCCTTCTACAGCAAGGTCGATGGGGCATTTTAGGGCATCTTCTGGTGCTCCTATAATATAGACATTGTTCCGACGTGATCTTGCTTCCATATCCTCGCATTTCAACTTGCTGGTGGCTAGGTCCTTGACCATGGTTG
This sequence comes from Ambystoma mexicanum, assembly GCF_040938575.1. Lineage (NCBI taxonomy): Eukaryota > Metazoa > Chordata > Amphibia > Caudata > Ambystomatidae > Ambystoma > Ambystoma mexicanum. The sequence continues at coordinate 123,481,628 of NC_090941.1, forward strand.
TCACTATGTTTTGCAGTGCTTCTATCGCATCCTGCGCCGTGCCAATCCGGGTTTCAGTTTCTGTAACATGCTCCATAGCTTTTTCCAACTGAGCGTGGATTGTGGTGACGCAAATGTTTATGTCATCCAGCTTGTTATTTATAGAAGCAAATCCCTGCTGCATTATGGTCCGTACTCCCTGCAAATCCACAGGGGTTATCACAGGGGCTATCGCTGTGGGTTCCTGGCTGCTTATCCCTTCACCTGCAGCGTCCTGTACCTTAGCGGTCGGTTTAGTGAATTTGTCCATTGTGCCACTCTTTTTTGATGGGGCTCCTTTAGACATTATATTATTCCACTGGGTGGTTCAAAGTGTTCAGTACGCTGCAGTTTATGGTGTGGGCAAGTTCAGAGGTTCCCCTGTTCTTTAGAGCATTTTTTCCGGCAGGTGTGTTCATACACAATGATATGTCCAGCTCCTGCCCTGGACTTCACCTCTTGACTCACCTTAAAGCTGTAACTAAAAGTGCTGTTGGTGTATCAGTCGTGGCCTGCCCCCTCCGCTGAGCCTAATATGGGTTCTCTGTACACTCCCCTCTTAACACTCTGCGCCTGGGCCAGCTCTGTTTCTAACTTGGTGTTCAAATGCTCTTGTTGCACAAAGGGAATCTACAGTGTAGTATTCACAGGCTGTGTCTGTGAAAGTCAGCCATACTGAGGGGTTTATATGTCAGCCTGCACGCCAATGCCCTTATTCTGGGGAGCCCAGTATTGTCCAACAGGTTATCTCTCTCACATTTGTTGCACCAACCTCCCGGATATAATCAGGGCCCTTGGGGACGTCACTCCTTCTAGTCCCACCATTAGCCAGTGGTGAGAGCGGGCTCTCAGGGCATTGATTCGGATAATTCTTACCCATGTGAGGAAAGCGCTGATGTGCGCTCCGATTCCGGAATCTTGATTCCACTGAGGTCAGAGTGTCCTCTGTCTCAGCGCCAGGCCCGGGAGCACAATCTCTGGGCTACCCTCCTCTTTGTTTGTTTGTTTGTTTGTTTATTATATTTCTATAGCGCTCCGGACCCGGGAGTATAAGGGCGCTTAGTACAAGTTACAAGGCACAGTACATGGTAATAATCAATAGTAGTAGTAGAACAACAAATATATATTATATATATATATATATATATATATATATATATATATATATATATATATATACAGAATATACAGGCAGCAGCGGTAATAGCAACCAATAATGACAGAAATGAGACATGGGCAATATGTACAATTTGTAGCTGAGGTCTAACTTGAAGGTTGACTTTCAGTCAGAAGCCACCTAATGGCAAGCTTTCTGAACGATTGGAAGGATTTGGACAACTTAATATTCAGTGGCAGGGTGTTCAGAGTTGGGAGGCAAGGACAGTGAAGCTCGAACCTCCGGCTCTTTTAGAGGATCTAGGTACTGTGAGACATAGGGTATTGGAAGATCTCGTAGTTCTAGGGGAAGATTTCAGAGTGAATTTGTTAGTAAGGTAGGGAGGGGCTAGCTGGTGGAGGGCTTTATAGGTAAGGCAGAGGGTTTTTAGATCGATTTTATGTTGGATGGTGAGCCATTTGCATGAGGTTCTAGTGGCAGAGATGTGCTCACGCCTGGGAATGTTTAGCGCTGCCCGTAGCGCATTATTTTGAAGGACTTGGAGTTTGCTTATTATCGCTTGATTGGCACCTAGGTAGAGGCTATTACAGTAGTCTAACTTAGATTGTATGAGAGTTTTAGCTAGTGTGAGTGAGGCAACTGTTAGGGGAAAGAAATGGTCTACAAGCTCTAATTAGTTTTCCTGTATAGGCAGTGGCTGAAGCGGTCGAGTTGACTTGTTTGGCAAGGTTGGGATAGTGTTGCCATCGATTATGATTTTGGAGTAGTTGGGATTTAGTTTTTGTAAGTTGTTGGGTGAACCAACAATGAGCAGTTCAGTCTTCTCGTCATTCAGGCAGAGGCCATGTGTGGCCATCCATGCCTGAATGACGGAGAAGATTTCATTGATCCTGGTTACATCAGTTTTGTAGTTGCCCGAGATAGTGAGGAGTAGCTGGGTGTCATCTGCATAGTTTGTGTAGGTGACACCCAGACGGTCCAGTTTATCAAAGAGGGGCTTTGTGAAAATATTGTATAAGGTCTGTGAAACACATGAACCTTGTGGGACACTGCAGGTAATGGGGATAGGGTCTGCTGCTGCCACCGGAGAGAAGACTCTCATGGTTCTATTGGCCAGGAAGGACTGTATCCACGCGACAGCAGAGGGGGAGAAGTGGGCGGCAGAGGAGAGGTGATTGCAGAGTATCTTATGGTCAACCAGGTCGAAGGCGGCTGAGAGATCTAAAAGGAGTATGATGGCAGCCTTACCCTTATCTTTAATTTCGTCAATCTTGCTTTAAAGATCAACAAGGGCAGTTTCTGTACCATGCTGAGGCCAAAGCCAGACTGCCCAATCCAAGTAATTGGTTAGACTCTAGGTAATGCTGAATTTGCAAGTAAGCAACTCTGTCAAGAATTTTTAACAGGAAGGGAACGGTTGTGATAGGCCTGTAATTAGTAGCGATGGCTGGGTCCAAGGTCTGTTTTTTTAGTAGCGGGAGGACCCATGACTGTTTCAAGTTATTGGGTACCGAGTTAGTGGCGAAATACATGTTTATGAGCTTGGAGATGAAGGAGGCGAGATCTCTTGCTGCGTCTTTTATAATCTGTGCAGGGCAGCTGTCCCCTTTGCAGTTTGATGGTTTGAGGGAGGTTATGATTTTCTGCACTTCTAGAGCAGTGACTTTTTGAAAGGTGAAGCCATGGTTAGTGTTAGGGGTGGTGGGTGGGCTGGGTTTAGGGGGGCTAGGGGTGGGGCTGCTATTAGAGAGTTGTAGTCTTTTGTTTTCAATTTTAGTTTGTAGGCCAGTGATTTTGTTCGCAAGGGCATCTTGGATGCTAGTGCACCAGAGTTGGTCCTTCACGGACGTGTCCGTGGGTGGATTAGGGTTTTCTAACTCCTTCAGGATGGTGAATAATTCTTTGGTACTGGAGCTAGCATTACTTATTCTTGTGTTATAGGCTTCCTTTTTTAGTGCAAATTATTTCTTTTTTATAAAGGGAGGATGCATTTGTGAGATTGGTTTTATGTTCCTCTGATGGGTTCATTTTCCAAAAGGCTTCCATTTTGGACTTTTTATTTCTTAGTATTTTAAGTTCAGGTGTGTACCAGGAGTTGAGATGTGCTTTAGGTTTACCTTTACGTAGTTTTAGAGGGGCGACAAGGTTGATAGCTTTGGTCATGGCATTGTTGTAGATGTCTACTAGTAGGTTAAGGTCCGCTGAGTTGGGGATCATATTTAGGGTGGGTAGAACTAATGGAATGAGGGCTTCAGCAGTGATGTTCTGCTTATTTCTTGTCAGGCATGCTGGTGCAGGTGGGCATGTCATATGGTGTGGGTTATTAGTGCTAATGTCAAATGAGAGTAGGAAATGGTCGGTTCATATGAGTGGTTGGGGGTCCTTACAGATAATGTTGCAGTTATGGGCAGCATGTCGTGAGGATCGTTGTATCCCAAGTTAAAGTCACCTAGAATAATGTGATGAAGGTTTGGATTTCTCAGCTATGAGGGACATTAAATCTTCCTCGAAGGAGCCTATGGGGCCAGGAGGTCAGTATATTAATTGTACGGTGATGGTATTTTTAGGGGTAGTTTGAATTTTAATGGATAGGTGTTCACAGGAGTTTAGAGGAAGGGAAGTCACAGATCTAATATCCAATGAGGATTTGAATATAAGTACTACACCTCCTTCACAGGCATTAGGTCTGTTGGCCCTAAGGATGGAGTAGTTGTCTGGAACCGCGAGGGTTAGGGAGGGACCTGCTGCAGCATGAAGTCAGGTTTCTGTGACGGCAAAGAAATCCAGGTTTGCTGAATGATGTCGGCGATTTCCGTAGGGTGGGCCACAAGGGTCTGACATTTTGTAAGGCTCCTTTGAGTGGCATAGTGTTTGCAATGATGTTTTTGTTAGTGGCTTTAGATGTATGATAGTTGGATATTTTGTTAAGTAAGGTAGGGGGTCTACAGCCTAGTCTGTTGTTGTGAGTCATAAGGTTGGGGTGGGCTGTAGGGCGAGGTTCGAGCAAATTACGTGCATTCAGGATATTGTCAGAGTGGTTGTCTGTGACAAGGTTAGGTAGAAGGTTACCTAGAGTAATGCTGATTTTATTGCTTTGGTCTGTTGGAGCAATGTGGGGGAAAGGAGGCTGGGAGGGCAGGAAAGGTGTGGGGCAGGGAATGGGGTGGTGTCTTGGACAGCCAAGCTTGGCGAGTCCATTGCTAAATGGTATATAGCTATTTCTGCTGCATGGTGTGCAGTCGGGCAAGATGCAGAATGGTAACATGATGAGTACTACCAGGCTGGCATTGTTCAGATATGGGTTTGGGGCGGGATACTAGAGGGATGATGGAAGTTGTAGGCTACGCTAATGCTTGTGGGCCCAGGGGCAAACAGGCTAGTTTGAGGTATCGCTAGATTCGGGATTGAAGCACGCTTACAGGTAGCTTGTGAATGGCACGACTAGTAGGTAGGTTTAGATTAGCAGCTAGCTAACGACCATAAGGCATAACACAATTGAGTGTGGTCTACTAGTGACCATAAGGCATAACACAATCAAGTGTGGTCTACTAGTGATCATAAGGCATAACACAGTCAAGTGTGGTCTACTAGTGACCATAAGGCATAACACAATCAAGAGTGGTCTGCTAGTGACCATAAGGTATAACACAGTCAAGTGTGGTCTGCTAGTGACCATAAGGCATAACACAATCAAATGTGGTCTGCTAGTGACCATAAGGCATAACACAATCAAATGTGGTCTGCTAGTGATCATAAGGCATAACACAATCAAGTGTGGTCTGCTAGTGACCATAAGGCATAACACAATTAAGTGTGGTCTACTAGTGACCATAAGGCATAACACAATCAAGTGAGGTCTGTTAACAACCATGAGATATACAAATGAGTGGACTCAGACTGTGAGTACACCTAGATTCAATTTTCAAGAATATTGCAAAATTAACAGTGATTGACCGTGGCTGAATGGATTCACACTGTGAGTACACCTAGATTCAATTTTCAAGAATATTGCAAAATTAACAGTGATTGACCGTGGCTGAATGGATTCACACTGTGAGTACACCTAGATTCAATTTTCAAGAATATGGCAAAAAATTAACAGTGATTGACCGTGGCTGAATGGATTCAGACTGTGAGTACACCTAGATTCAAACAGGATTCAATTATCAAGCGTGTGGCCAAGTGTGCAGAGGTGCCTGCTAACTGACCTAGCTGCGCAGTGCTTCTGCAGGAGCATAGGTAAATACATTTGGATTAGCATTGGTGAGTACGATTTAGCTAATACAGATACTGTAAAGACATGCTAGAAGTACACAATTTTGTGACATGATGATTGTATTGAGCAATAGATGGGTCTGAAGGCTTCTAGTGATGTAGTAACTCTCAATAAGGAGAGGCGTTCTGAATAAGGGATAGTTGCGTTTAGGCGGTGAACAATTCGTACATAGCTGGGCACGGGTCAAACTTGTTCAACGAATATAAGATAGGGGCAGTGTTATTTAACAAATAGCGGGCATCGTAGCTAGACTTTGATAGGGAATGCAAATATAGAAGCATTAGATAGTCTCACCCAAGGTTCGTGGTGGGCATAGATGACACTGGCAGCATGTCGGCTCCTAGCTCCTATTGCTGGGGTGCACAGCAAGCTGCGATTCAAACGCTGGTGCTGTGTGTCTGTGGCCTCCTATAGCTGTGCAAGTTCGTGAACGCCGTATCAGTTTCCCAGTGTTCAGGACCGAAGTTAGTGGCTCTCTGTCAGTGGGCCGGGAAGTTGCAGTGGTAGCTTGGCGACCGTATCAGCCAGCACAAGGGGATGACTTCCCTCGGGGTTCGGGCACCACTGGTGTCAGGAGGTGTCTCCTTGTATCGTTAATACAGCTCGCAATATCAGTGTTTCACTGTGTGGTCGCGGGCCAGCTCGCCTCTTCTCTTCAGGCGAATGTGGCAACACAATGGAATTCCCACATGTGGTGCAGTCCTCGCAATGCAGCTGTGTTTTTGCCGACCTCGCCGGCTCGGATCCACCACCTACTGGTGGGGCCCATCTGGTCTTGCTGGTACACTTCGCGCTCCACAAGCAAGTCCGAAGCTACAATGCGGGGTGGAGGGATGGGGAGTTGGGCCCTCGAACCCAACCGTCCATTAGCTCGGGACCCACCCGCAGGTGCAACCAGGAGCGCTGGATGCTTTCTTCTCCACTTTGGCGCCTGAATTAGCTCAGCGGGTCCAGCGTCAAGCCTTATCAGTTTAGGGCTACAGTGCGGCGACACTCAGTATCTTCAGTTGCAGGCGTATGGTCCTTATGTGTGCCTTCACCTCTATGCTCTCTACTCTTTATCAGCAGTCACCATGCCTGCCTCTGCAAGGAACTTCTCTGCTGTCGCAGTTCGGCTGCATGTGCTAACTATCAGGTTTTGCCGGGCTTCACCGAATATCTCTCATTCTGCCGGGGCTATTCTCTCGCGGCTTGGCCAGGACCATCTGGGCCCCTTCACACTCCTTTCCAAACAAGTTCTGCGGTTAGCCCTTCATTTAATTGGCTGAATTATGCTGGATACTCTTTGACTCCCAAGGAGCTCGTACACAGGCAGCCATCATGCCATTCGCGCAACAGTGCCCTGCCCTTCTCCATTCTTGAAAATCAACCTTCCTCCCAATTTTAAGTGGCAATCCACACTGTAAGGGAACACCCTAAAATGTTACATCAGTCCAAAATCAGAAGGAACCTTGTGTCCCATGAAATCAGCTAAGGAAGAATCTGCTCAAAGTCCGACGGACATTTAGAAAAGGGTGAGCAGTTGTTTTTCCCCATTCAGTTAAATGAGGGGGAGCAACCAGTGCTCATCAGAGTAAGCCTGAATAATGTAAGGAGCTTCATCAGCAAAGAATTATTCAGGAAACTCCCAAAGGATCAGACCATTTGCACATTTAAATTGATTGATAAATGGGAAGTATGTCTGGAAATCCCAAATTCCAAACATCTCCAGCCTAGCTGGTGTATGCTAAAAATATCCATTGGCAACAAAAGTATAGAGCATAATTGTTGGGTCGTGAGAGATGTCCCTTCCGCCTTATATGTGGGGAGTGACATTCTCAACCGATTCACAATCAATTTGGACCTAATTAACAATAAATCCTGGTCCTGACTGGGGATTAACCCCATGGGCTTTGAAATCATTGAAAACGCATTCCGGTCAGCTCAATTGCTGCCTTATGCAGCTGAAGTTCAAATACAGGAAGAGGTTAGCATCCCAGGACAGGTGCGACAATATACTCTTCCCCTCAAAACTAAGCAAGGAGAGCACCTCAAACATCAGGGCGTATATATAAATCTAAATTCCCATCTCCAACAACAAGGTTTATATTTAAATCCAAGACCTCTAGTAGACCTAGAACACAACACAATTCAAATATTGGTGGATAACAGTGACCCTCGAATTATCACTTTGGGCTCAGACACCTTTATTGGAATGGTGGTTGATGGCCAACATTATTCTATCAATTTAGGTAATGAAATCATGGGACCAATCCCAAATGACTGTTTCGACATCAGCGACGGTATTCCTCCAGAAAAGAATCTTACTAGGCATGGGGGGCATTTCCTGGTGTACTCTTCCTGCCCCTACAGTGTGGAAGAGTTGACCTGTCACATTAGGAGGAAGGAGGTAGTGTTCAAAGTCAAGGACCACAACCTCAAATCCCATGTCCAGGTCAACACCATCAAAAGAGATCTCTCCAACCAACTGGAGGATACCGCTGAAATTGCGAAGCATGAAGTCTTTACAGGTTTCAAGCAGATGGTCGAGGAAAGGAGCAATCCTGCAAAGACAAAAGATAAAACAGGTCTTCCTGGAATTCCAAGATATCTTTTCAGTGGACGCATTACTGTGGATGCACATCCATTCATACAACCACCATTCCAATGGACCCCAAGATGGCTCCCATATTTGTGAAACAATACTGGTTACCTCTCGCATCAATGAAGTCTCTCACAGAGATTATTAAGAATTTAGAATCCTGTGTGATAATTTGTCGGATCCACATTACCTTCAAAAACCTGCTACTGGGGATCAAATGGTCAATGGAGACTATGTGCAGATCTGAGGGAGTTGAACAAACGGGTCCACATGTCAAGATGGCCCCTTCCCTACATCGTTCAGGAACTGGCCCAGATCCAAGGGTCAAAGGTATACACCACCATTGACCTGACCAACGGTTAATGGACAGTACCCGTGAGTAGGGAAGAACAGTATAAGCATGCATTTACCTTTTGGGGGCAGCAGTACATGTGGACCCGAACCCCCTTTGGATGCATTAACTCCGGCAAGGAGTTAAACATCTTCCTACATAAGGCCATGCCATAAACCCAGTTGCAGAAGGCCAGAGCAAAACTGTCCTTTCAGAAGGCACAGTGGTGTAAGACCTGAGTGAACTTCTTAGGGCACGAGATCACACCTGATCTTAATCCCCAGGCGAAGAAGGTGGAAGCCTTATTGAAATGAAAAAACCCTACCACTCTGTGAGAATTAAGAAGCCTTCTTGGACTTGCTAATTGTAGTCGAAAGATCACTGAAGATTACACAGAGGTCAATCGACCCTTGGTCCAAATATTCAAGGCCGGAGTCAAGTGGGAGTGGGGTCCAGAACAATCTGAGGCGGTGAAACAACTGAAAAGAAAACTTTCCCAGGCTCCTTGTTTGGCTTACCCCATAAAGAACAAGGAGTTCTTCTTGGAGACAGGGTTCTCCGATACTTGTCTAACAGCAGTATTGTACAAAAAGCATGACAAGGTCAACAAAGCCATCTCATACGCGAGCAAGATTGCGAGAATTCCCCACCAAACTTTGCAGTATCTACAAAGTGACAGAATCTGGGCAGGGAACGTTAGTAATTCCAGAATTACCTCCTGGATTCTGTTCATGCAAGGCTTTCTTGTGGAGGTCAGATATGGCCAAAAGAAGAAGCGTCCCCTAGTGCAAGGTTTGGCAGACTTGCATGATTGTGCTCAAGAAAACTGTCTTGAGGATGTAAGTCTAATGGCCAACACAACATGGAGGCACACTTAACTTCCCCCCACAAGGTCTATGAAGAAGACACGTCTCAGGTGATACCCACAGTTTATGTCGATGGCTGTTCCTAGCATGCTGATAACAACAGGTAAAAAGAACTGGTGGATGTCATTGGGAATTCCTAGTGAATGATACCCCAGAACCCGCTTCTGGTTATAAAATAGGACCCCAAAGTAGTCAGGTTGCAGAATTGATGGCTGTTTATCAAGCCATTATCACTGCAGTGCACCACCAACTCAATGAGCTGGTCATAGTCACTGACTCTGATTATGTCAGGAATGGGTTTGTAGAGCACCTGATTAACTGGAAGAATTGAGGAATTCTCTGTGCCAACATCAAACCACTAAAGCATGCCAAACTGATCCAATGAATCAACAATTTGGTGACCTCTAATGAGATGACCATCTATTGGAAGAAGATAAGAGGTTATTGCGAGATAGAGGTGTCAGATAAAACTGGGAATGACCTGGCTGACCAGCTGGCTAAAACTAGAGCTCCACAGGGGTATTTCATAGAAATTGAATCCCTGCTGTGTGAAATCCAAATGGCAGCTGTCACCAGGTCATAAACTCAGGCTAACAGCGAACTCTCAACAGCCCAGTGGAGTAAAGATACCCCATATGCAGATTTGATCACAGCACAGAATGAGGACCCAATCATTGGGGAATTGTATTGACACATTGAAGACCCCTTAAGCTTTCCTCTAACAGAGTCATATTTTGATGGTAAAGAGGATCTCTGGGTGTTGATGAAGTTTTCCAAGATTTTTTGGATCCAAGACGGTTTGTTGTTAAGGAGAACTCTTTCTGGCTGTGACCAGTGGGTGGTACCTACCTCTTTCCGGAGCCTGATGTTGAACCACACCCATAACGCAGCCACTGCTGGTCAAAGGGGGTTTCATACAACATTGGAAATATTGTGCTAGGTTGCCTACTGGCCACAAATGGGCCATGACCTCAACACTTACCTAAAGGGGTGTCTTGTGTGTGCTCAATTCGAAACCAGTTTACTCACACACAGAATTCCCCTACAAAAAAGGGGAACAACACTGCCTTGGTCAGATTTGCAAGTCGATTTCATCGGGCCAGTGATTCGCTCCTCTAGAGGAAACAAGTACATGTTGACTGTGACATGCTTGTTCACGAAGTGGGTATGTCTACCAGCCCTGAATTGTAAGGTGAAGACATCTGCTGCACTAATGATCAACCACATCTTCTCTTGTTTCAACCTCCCACAAAGGATTGAGTATAAGACCAAGAGGCCATTTTGCCAGTGAGATGATGGCAAAGATGTGGGAGATTCTAGGAGTAAAAAGATAACTCTACATTGCCTACCTGCCAGCCTCAAGTGGAGGGTTAGAGAGATACAACAAATCAATTGTGATTATCTTAAAGAGGTTTGTGGCAGACCATGGACCCAGTTGGCACATCCTATTGCTGCTTTTTTTGATGGCTATTAGGTCTACACCATCTTCTGCAACACATTTGTAGCATACACCTGCTAGGCAGGAGATGTTTGGAATTTGGGGTTTCCAGACCTACTTCCCATTTGTCAATCAATTTAAATGTGGAAATGGTCTGATCTTTTGTGAGTTTCCTGAATAATTATTCGCTAATGAAGATTCTTCTGTTATTCAGGCTTACTCTGATGAGCACTGGTTCCTCCCCCTCATTTAACTGAATGGGAAAAACAACTACTCACCCTTTTTTAAATGTCCATCAGACTTTGAGCGGATTCTTCCTTTTCTGGTTTCACAGGACTCAAGGTGTCTTCTGATTTTGGACTGGTGTGACAAAGCATAAACAAAACCAAAGAGAAGAAGGTCTCATGCAGAAGGGATGTGACCTAGCAGTTTGTGCTGGACTGCCTCTACCGGGGTGGAACCAAGCCTGATTTACATATGATCATTCCCCTTCTGTAATGGCTTGGCAGGCGAAGAACAATGGTCTTGAGGGTTGCCCAGACCAATGCCAGAGGTTAAGACTCATGGTGAGCCAGTCAGATAGCACAGCGAGTAGAGCACTGGCTTTGACATCCGAGCAGAGCCTGCTGATGCAGGTTCGAATCCCGGCAGGGCCAAACTCAACCTTTCTTCCTTCAAGGTTGATAAATGAGCACCACACACCGTGGGTAATAATAAGCAGTGCTCAGATTCATGAGTGTTCGTAGTGCTATATAAATGCTAAATTATTATTATTATTATTATTATTATTATTATTATTATTATAAACGTTGCAGCTACCACTTCTTTGGTTTTGTTTTTGCTGTGACTGAGAGACACAAGCCAGTTGCTATTGATTTTGTGTGACACCACATGGAGTCTGGATAAAATTTAGTAGTTCTTGATTGTGGATAATGGAAAAACCAGGAATTCTGTGTCAAAGGTAATGCAAGCAACAGTGAGACACCAGTCAGTGTGCATTTCTCTTGAAGTCTGCCGGTTTGACCCATGCTATTGGTGACAGCTGGGAGGAGAAGCACAAAATACCTAATGGCAGCTTGTGGGAGAATCACTCCAATGTGATTTTAGTGGGAGAAGGCATCAGCAGCAGAGGCTTCAGCGAAGTAGGTGTTTCATAAGTCAGTGACTGCCACTTAATCAGATATGTGCCAGGGGTGACACCTAGGAGGAGGAATAAGAGGAGACATGAATCACTGAGGAAAGTTTGTGGGAAGTCATGTTTGCCTGGATTTGGTGGGAGAAAGCAGCACAAATATGATGGGAGCATAATACACCATCAGTGATCATCTCTTGAAATTAGTTAACAAAGCAAGTGCCATTGGGTGACAACTCAGAGAAGGACCAGGAATCCCTGAATTTAGCTGGTTGGAGAGTCATGCTCATGTTCATTGTTGGTGCTGCAAACAGGTCAGATTCAATATGCGGGTGTCACCCAGTAATGATCTTTCTCTTGCAATGAAGGTATGAGACACATACCACCAGGTAACATCTGGGAGGATCATAATGAACCAAAATTCCTGAGGTCAGCTTGTGGAAGAGTCACATGTCAATGGTTTAGTGGGAGAAAGCAGAAAATATTGGGAGTGGCTGTGATACACCAGTCAGGGTCCATCTCTTGAAGTGCGTGCATGAGAAATGGGCAACCTGGTGACACCTGGGAGGAGGAAAATTGTGAGATGGTAATCCCTAAGGGCAGCATGTGGGAGAGGCACACTCATTTGATTTTGGAGAGAGCAAGCAGCAGAGATTGGGGCGATAGATGATACACCAGTCAGATTCCCTCTCTTGAAGTAAGTGGATAAGAAAAATGACATTAGGAGGCACTTGGCAGGAGTAGCAGGAAGATCCAGGAATCTATAAGGGAAGTATGTTTGAGATTCAGTTATGTGTGATTTTGGTGGGAGGAAGCAGAAGAGATTCCGGGACACATGTGGTGCACCATTCAGTGAGGAAACGACACTGTGGACAACATGTCAGCAGCACACAAACATGCCAGAGTCAAAGTCTGATGTGTTCTTCTTGATCTTTTCACATCTGCTTCAGCAATTGCTATGAACGATGGAGATGACAGAACTGCATGTGGTCAATTAAAGAGAGGTAATCTGCTTTTTGTTATGTCCTCTGTCTAGCTGCCTTGTGCATTTTGATGCAAAATGTACTTGTTCACCGTCTATTTCCCGCAATATAAAAATGTTGGGCACCGAAGACTGTGAATGAAAGCCTGGGGACCTTCAAGGCAATATCCCTCCCCGCATAGGGGCTGACAAGCTCAACCTTGAATCATCCCAGAAGACAGCACACACCGTAGTGTAGAGAAGGTCAGTGTTTATTTATTTATGCATGTATGTATGTGTGCATGTATGTGCGGGTGTATGTATGTATGTGCTTATGCATACATTATGTGAGGGGTGGGGCGTTAAAGGGAGTGTTGTGGTGGAAACTACCCTGATTAAAAGTAAATCCCACTGATGCAGGAGGGGATGGGTGTTGGGAAAGGAGGGGTGAATCCCTCTAAAATTGCCATTTTGCCACCCTTTGAAGGCTGCCCCAAATTGGCCTAATAAGCAGAGCCTTATTGGTATGCATCCTTATAGAAACAATGTACTAAATACATGTGTTACTTGTAAATTAGAAAAACAAAGATGAATGTCTAAATTATCCTCAGACTCAAAAAGCTCAATTTGATTGAAAATCTGTTTTTTCCAATCTCATACTAAAAGTTAACTACCCAGGTCTATACAGAAACTCTTTATCATATTATTTCTGAAATGGGGATGTTCTAGAAGTTATGGTACACAATTTGCAGAGTATTAAGTGGATAAGTGTCATCTAACATATTAACATTCTATAATGCTGTGTATTGAATTCCTATTTAAGTAAATGTGTCGCATGATACCGTATCATGTCTGGTTCAGCATGCTGAAAAAATAGTTACTGAGATATCCCCAGCTATGTTCTCGTTACAGGGCATTACCCTGTATGACGCTTGGTATTGCATGGATAAAATTACCATGCATGTTTATATAATTGCTACATCATTGCTCTACATCTATTGTCATTGCAGTTATAGCATTACATTAGTAATGTCATTCCAGCATGTCCATCGATGCGATAAACATTTTGCCGCATATAGTACTTTGGTTTATGTCATGGAGCAAGGGTCTCCAACCAGTAGATCACATGCCATTGGTAGCTCGCCAAAGCTTCCAGTAGCTCTTTGCATCAGACACTAAAATAAGCACTGTGCGTTTATTGTGGTGTGTGAATTCCCGGGGCCTCTTCCCCTGTGCACTCCTGCTCTGCTTGAAAGGTAAGGGGTGCGTGCATACATCGTCATGCCATATGACATGAAGCTGGGGCTGTGATCGGTTCAGCCTCACTATTTCTTTAGATTTATTTCAGTTAGCATTACTTGGTATCCTGGAAACTGTAGTCTTTCGATCAGAATGGGGAAAATAAAGCTACAGCGCTAATCTAAACAGGAATGTAATATGACATGTGCCATCAATCCAAGAACATAAGAAAACATGACCTGAGAGCTCAATTTCAGCCTATGGTTTCCAAAACAAGTATGAACTAAGCAATTAGGTTAGAAAAATGAGCAGTGGTTTGTATGTGTATATTTCGATATGTATATAATTAATATAGTTTAAACCTAGTTACTAAGTAACAGAGCACTGTAGAAAACTGGGTGGTGAATACAGGGTAAGAACATTGACGAGAGCCATGGGATGGGAGTACTATTAATTTGTTACATTCCCTTTGGCTATTTATGCAAACCGGGAGTTCTACAGAGATCTGTGGTGGACCAGTATGCATATGTCCAATTCTGACAGGGGATTTACCACCTTTCAATGCTGTGTTGAAATGGTGCAATTTATGAACACTGTTTTTGCTAAAAAGAAATTGGGCAAAGCACCATACAATGTACACATAATTCTCTAACACATAACACATTCCAGTAGATGCCTGGTCACCAACAATACAAGGGGTATGCCAGAACTGCCACTGCAAAAGACCTGTGGATTCCATTGCAACCATATGTCAAAATTGTCATTTAAAACCACTTTTATGATGTTGGAGCCCTCAATATAACTGATAAAGCTCTATGTGCAAGCCGGGCATTGGCCATTGGTGATGAACCGGAATGGCTGCAAGCCTATGAGATATTCTCTGTGATACTGCCGCCCTTTATAAAGGGCAGACAGGTGGCAGGTCACCACTCATTATGAATGAGTCGCCCCTCACTACAACCATACTATATTGGCCAAAATGTTAATATAACAAATCATTTATTGTCTGGTAGGGTGGTATATGATTCATGCATATATTTTAAGTCATCACTATAAAACTGAATGCTATTTAAGCCCTCTGATATACACTTTTTGTGCATATAGATTGATCAAATGGTTTCCACGTGTTCATTTTTTCAATGTTGCAATAACTTTTCACAGCAACCTTTATAGGTAGTCAACAAAGTAGGCTTTGGCTTACCTTTCCTTGGCTGAAATCTGTTATCTGGAATGTGCACTCTTCGCATGAATTGGGAATATTCTAAACTGGCAATGGATTTTATTTTTTGACTGAACAGAACGTGGTATATGCTGATTTTTTGAAAATCCATATAATACTCCTCAAATTGTTTTTGCACGTGCTGCCTGAAAACAAACAAATAAACTACCCATGTTGAAATCCTGGATGTTAGATGCAGACACACCATCCACCATAAGGCAACAGATGTACCATTTCCATCCAGAGTGGGAAACACATTTTTTATTTTTCAGCGTAAAAAGAAAATGCGTATCTTTAATGTATAGTGCCCACGTTACAGTGGGAAACAAGAGTAATGTGAGGCATTTTGCAATAATATTTACAAATTATGAAAATAATTTTCGGAAAGGAAGCTGTCTGAGATCCTAAAAGTAGGTAAACTAAACGCTGCAATGCAAATGCTTCTACAGAGACATCCTTCAAAGTTGCTAATTATTTGATGAAAAACAAATGTACTTTTATTGATGGTGCAATTGTGAAGGGGCAGTGACACCAATGGCTGAGTCTGTTGAAACAGATTCTAAAAACTGTGCTGAATTTATGTCTTCCATGGCAGATGTGCAGCTAGGTGAAAACACTATGGCAGGGAGAGTATCTGCACAATCAGCCAGTGTGATTGCCCTTCTTTGCAAATCTGCGTATTTCCGACATGAGCTTCCTGAAATCAATCTTTGATGCCGTCTGACAGCATCTGAGTGTTGTTGCTGTTTCAGGTTACACGCCAGATTACTGAGCACTGGTGGATAGCATGCAGTGTCATGCTTCACATTTAATATCACAATTGTAAGTCTGAGATGGTGTTCCCCAAGTGTGCGCTGTGCTCTGTTGATAATGTTATGGAATTGTATGAACCATATTATATGATATGTGATATATTTTGATATTTTGATGCATAATGATATATTTTAATATATTTTGAATCTTTCTGTGTAAACTTTTATACTGAAAAACAATTAATAAATAATTATAATAATAATATGGAGTTTAACACTGCGCCGTTGGTAAATAAATATTACAATCAGCCCATCGCTACTTAGAACACCATGAAGTTGTACCCCCTCCTTCATATAAGCATTTAAAGTCTGAGATGGTGTTCCCCAAGTGCGCGCTGAGCTCGGCACTATATTTATTTATCCTTTTGTTTTTTGTTTCTGGTCAAGTTATACATGTTTTATTTGTACTTATTGATCAATTCTAGTTCATTAATGATTCACTGGTATCCTTGATTTTACTTCACAAAAGAATGTATTTAATATGGCAAAAATGTCCTCTCGTTACTAATTCCAAAATGTCCTGGTTGACACGTGTTTCGGCATAAGCCTTTCTCAAACCGGACATAAGATATCACAATCTCCCATTAAAAAAGCAAAATGTGTAAAAGAGTGCATCACAGACAGAAAGGGAATGGAACAGGGCAGGATTCAGTAGGTAAGGAAAAATGAAAATACAATGGATAATCACATGTTCAATAAACTTACAAAAACTAAAGCATCTCCAGATTTTATTTTTATGTAGTTAGCATGTGTGACTCACCAGTTCAGCTAAATAGCATACTTCATTGGATTGAAGTTCCCCTCTCAACATCTTCAGTAAAAGGGTTCATCCCTGGTCACGCTGGCTTGAGAATACGAATTTCCAAATTATTATCTTAAACAGCCCTTTATATTTTTATTCACATTATATGTATTCGTGTGTATGCCTGCTGCCATATTACTACATGCCGTTTTCTATATATGATCTGACACTGTTTGTTAGGTTCCGTAATGTCAGCAACCACGTTTCTCCTTGGAAGAAGCTACTCTGTCAGAATATGTATGAGCGATTGTCTTCAACAGTACTGGCATGCATGATTGTACGTTCTATCTTAAAGCGCGTGCTCGCTAGATGTGTCATATGCAAATATTTGAGTAATCACGCGGTCACCACACACCGGTATTCCTCGTGTTAGGTAATTCAGCCTCATATTTCAAAGAACCTGCATCCCCTTTGTGCATTTCCGCTCGGAATTACTCTGATTTGTATTCAGTGCAACAGTGACAGTAACATGAGGTTGTTGTGAATATATTTCACTGTGTGTTCATTCATGTAGCCTCGTCCTTCAGAACTCGCACCCCTTCCTCAACATTAACAGAATTAACTAGGCAATATGTATTCACTGCAACTGTTAAAGTAACGTGCATTAACCATACATGTAATCCGCAGTGTTCATTCATTTAGCCCCGTGTTTAAGAGCTCGCATCACTCCTCCAACATCAACGCAATACGCTATGTGTTATATAGCATGTTGCCCAAAACGCTAGAGCAAATCTTGGCAATTAGTCCAGACGTTTTACCCGTTCATGGAGATAATCTGCCTCAAGTGTGTACTTCGAGCGTTTCAAACGTTTCCACCATCTTGGTTCCTATGTATACTCACGTGATTCTGTTAACCCCTCCTCTCAATTGGATTACTTCGTTTGACAACATTGTCATCTAAGATTACTTTTTCTAGTCTTATTGAATTAGTGTGTAACCTATGTTCCCATATGTTGGCTTGTAAGTGAAGTATGTTCAGTCACCCTAATTTATTGATCCCAGGACTTATATCGACCTCTATGTCAAACATGGTGATATCGTCTCCATCTATTCTCTATGTTGCTGTCTGAGTGGCAAGAGTTGTCATAAATACATTTACACTACTTTGAGCAATGATTGCTATTTGTCATCCTTATTGTGTATGTGTTTCGAGACTACCCATATGTTAAAATTAAAATTCCAAAAGTGACGAAGCCTTTACAATTGACACTAAATAGCTATAGTACTAATGTCCCTCTGTTTCGAAAATGTTATCCTGATTGCACTCTCAAGACTGCGACACTGCCTGTAGCAGTTACAGATCCGGACATTGCATTACATAGCATAAGTAACCATCTACCCAAAATCTCTAGCACTGGTAACTCCATAATACACCTAGCTATCTTTAACAATATCACAATTGGTTTCCTACATTCTGACATGCTTACCAATTTTTTTT
Organism: Ambystoma mexicanum; assembly: GCF_040938575.1. Taxonomy (NCBI): domain Eukaryota; kingdom Metazoa; phylum Chordata; class Amphibia; order Caudata; family Ambystomatidae; genus Ambystoma; species Ambystoma mexicanum. The sequence continues at coordinate 123,499,858 of NC_090941.1, forward strand.
AGGAGAAAGTTACTAATAAAAATGAATGAAATTAAGATGTTTTAAGTTATTAATATCATGGTAAATGCATATGCTATTCTTTTTTAATATAAAGAGCAAACAAAACACCCAAAACGTTCTGGGGACAAATACTTATACTAATGGACATCCCCACACCAGTAACTCTTGCCTGTAGCTCCCGCCTATTGGACATTAACGATAAGTAGCTCTTGCCAACATAAAGGTTCCAGTACACCGGAATTCATATAGTGTGCAATATATTTAGCTAGAAAAGGAATTATGAATTATTGAATTTCCTATGATCCGTAAGAAATATGGCACATCCCTTGGGGTTGTAAGGATATTTGGCGTGTTACAGCACAGAGTACAGCACTACTGCACAGGTAGCAATTTTTTTTTATGCAGCACCACCACATGGGTGTGCATTGCTATATGTGTTACCAGATTAACATGGACATATAAGTAAAGACAGGCTATTCAGTCAAAAACGATTTTAACATATAAGATGCAAATCTATTTTTACAGTTAAAAGCACACGTGCACATTCAAAAATGCACACTATTTTTCACCTGAAATGCCTATGGTGCAAGAGACACATTTGAAAATTAATAACTAACATTATTAATAACTAACCTGACTAATAAAACTGCATTTAACATAACCCACTAATAAAATTGTGTCTCCACTGCAGAAATAGGCCTACTCTGAAAGTGAACTTTTAAACGCACATTCATTTTTTTTTCTTTTTCTCTGCTGCTCTGTCCACATAACTACAGGAAGCCAAGGGCTCGAAGGAACAGGAAATCAGTTGGTTACAAATGGTTACTGTAAAAAGGAGCCATTGTGTAGTGAGGGAGGAGATGGCATGATTGATTTCTGATTGGAGCAGCGTCATAGCAAGTATCATGCTAGAGGCAGTGATGAAAGTTATTGGAGGACAGTCGGGATTTGGCAGAGCTGGGAGAAGGACCTGTTTTCCTGGCTGAAGCATTCCTGCTGCAAAAGCTGAGAATTCCAGGCAATAACCCCGGTTTGAGAACGAAAGACGCTTGTTTTCACCGAGGTTAATCTTCAAGGCAGCCAAATTCAGAAAGAGAACAGCTGAAGAAAACTCATGCTGAACAGATAAGGTAATTACAGAAGTGTGGGGGCTGAGTGTGTACGAGAATATTCAGTCAGTGTAGGAAAGGAGATTCCTGTGCTTTAATCACATGTTAATGTTGCAAATTGAGTTCTTGTCTCCGCCACTCTCTTTTCAGTGTATCACAGACAATGCTGTTACTGTGCTATTTTATTTATTTCTGTAAAGAGTGAGATCGTGTTTAAATGCAACTTTTATAATACACAAACATATTTGAAAGCAGACGGGTGGTGTGTTTTATATTTACCAAAACAGTGCTGATGATGTAGGGAGATGTTTAGACAGTGCAATTGTCATTTTCAAGGTAGCTAAACATCAAATTTGGTTGCAGCCGCGTGCACAATGTAATTCAGTATGAGCAGTTATAACTAACTGTGTGTGTTGTAGTTTGTCGGAGGTCTATGAGTCGGCAAAAAGGGAGGCCCGGGACATAGTTCACTACCGTATATAAGATAGTGAAAATACCACATGATAGCTCGCTGCCGTAGATAAGACAGAGAGAAATTGGCCATGGTGGCACACTAAAAAGGAAAATGTGGTGTTCCTGAAATGCAAGCCTGAGGTCTCTCTAGTGATTACACGAAAAATCTAAGCAAAAATAAGGGGTTCTGGATATTGGGGCCACAAATAAAACAAGGGAATTATGCTCACCAAAATACCACCAACCACGCATACCAACCACGCATACCAAATACGCATGTCTGGGTGCTGAAATAATGCATGTCCACTGTATTATTGTTGTACATGGCCCAATCTAAATACAAGGAGTGATTGTTGCGAAGTTATTTTTCGGCGGTAAGAAAATACCGTCAGGCCCCAAATCTCCACAAAATACCCTACATATTTATGGTGCGTTGCAGGCCGGGAAAGTGATCATAGAGTACCTACTGGGCGTGGCAAGCGTGTCTCACACAGCCATTTGCACATTAAAGGGAACCCATTTTATAATAGCAGTGTGCCACTAAAAACGAATTTCAGAATGTCACAAAGGGAAACCACATTCTCAGATCTAGTGCAATATTTAGAGGCAAAGTTGTTTGCACATGGGAATTGGTCGTCGAATAGCACGTTAGAATGGCGTGAACGCATTCAGGGTGAGGTGCAGAAAGAAAAACTAGACAATATTTTTGCAGAAGGCAGCATAATTCAGGTCTGCCTTACAAGATTATTGAATGCAGCCGATAAAAGTGCAGAGAAAGACTGTTTAATACAGCTATGCGGCAAAATATGGTTTATTTTGAATAAGTCCCTGCGAATGCAGGAGAATGATACTCAGCTAATTAACAGGTTAAAGACTGAATTAGATGGGGCAAGTAAAAATCAGGAAATGTTGAGAGCAGAATTAGATGTATGCCAAAAAGACATGCAATTAAAATGCAGAGACTTTGATACTCAGTTATCCAAAAGCAAGAAACAATTTGAGGATAGTGAGCAAGAATTGGTACACTTAAAAGCCTTAGTGGACCACATTAGACAGGATAAAGATGAGGTTGTTTCAGAAATGCAGATTTTACAAAAAGAACATTGTGAAAAAGAATGTGATCTCCAGAGTGCAGAACAAGAAATGATTAAAATGATTCAAGAAAGAGACAAGAGAAATACAGAGTTCAATGAATGCCAAATGCAAATGTGCGACATGCAGGAGGTGATTAATAAGATGAGTGATGAAAACAACTATTTGCAAAATGAAGCCAACAGACTCCTTAAAAAGTGTAAGGACTTAGAACAGCAAATGTGCATTCCCAGGTCCCAGGAGAGGCGGCAGGGTACCACATTCAATAGAGTGGAGGTGAATTCTAGCTCTGCCCAAAGAGCTAGTGCTCCAGTGACTGGGCCGGTGACTGAACTTGGTTGCAGCGCCCTTGGGGGATTTGATACTCCCATTGGGGGCAGCCACCAATCTCATACACCTGAAAACAGGATTGAATCACAAAATAGTGCAATTCCATGCATTGCAACAAGTAGCCCCATAAAAATAATGAAATCCATTAAAGCCCTGATCAAACCATTTAAAAAGGGAGGTGAATGCTGCATTGAGGATCACTTAGAAGCGGTGCATGACATTTTTAAAGCACTCCAGATACCTAAGGAACGGTACAGACAATATTTTCATTTAACTTTAGATGCCCCGACGGCCAGCATCATAAGGGGATTAAATGAACAGCAGAATATGACCTGGTTGGAGTTTGAAAAAGAAATTAGGCATCATTTTTCTCCTTTTCAGTCATTGCAGGAGGCAAAGAAAGTCGCTTACACAATTACTGCTGGACCTAATACATCCCCTCGCCAATTTTTACAAGACTTAAAAAGAGCATTTTCTCGCTTTGATGTATCTTTTGACTCAAATTCCAATGAGTTTAAAACTGCATACTTCTATGGGCTACAGAAAGACATCATATCTCAATTGGTCCGTCAATTTGACTGTGACAAGTCCCTTGAATGGATTGTACATCAAAGCACAAAACTATATGAGGTACTCTATTGTCAGGGTAGAGAAAGTGATAAAATGAAAGATACTAGACCTAAATCTAAAGAGCCCTCAGCCACAGTAATGGAAATCAGGTCAGCCAAAATGTCCCTTGAGTCTGCTCAAAGCCAAGGTAAAAATAATGTGACACCTGAACAAAGGGGTAATCAACAAAGATCGCCATTTCCTGTACCAATGTTCCAATCACATGATCCTAGTAATAGAGAGAGCTACATCAGCCCTAGGTATTTAGGGGACAGACCCCGGGTAGGATATCGGCCTGATATGGCAGGTATGAACAATAACCAGAGACAAAATCAAGATAAAAGAAATGATGGTCCCTACCAGTCATTGGGGACACAGAGCAGATTTGATCCCAACACCATGATATATGGTAATCAGGATAGGCCCCGATATGTGGATCGATTTATTGATAATGGAAATCAACCTAGGGGCCAGTACCCACAATCTGAGAGACAGGACATGAGGCAAAACGTGAACTACAATCCACGCCAGTACAATGATTCCCCACCAGGAGACTATAACCAAAGGATGGGTGCAACCCGCTCCCCTCCACAAATGAATCAAGAGTTCAGAAACCATCCCAACCGACATCAATCACCTGAGGGGTATCAGAATAGATCCAATCAGGGGGAAAACAACCAATATCGACCTAGGCCACAGAAAGAGGATCCTAGAGAGATGGAACGGTTCCAGTGCCTTGAGGCCCAAGTGAACATGTTAGCTGAGCAAATAGGAAAGCTCTGTACAGCGCAAAAACAACCTTCCAAAGAGGGGGCTGATAGCCATAGCAATGACCGGGGGGCTTCCGAAAAGTGACTAAGTACTCATGATAACTGCAGTGCCAAAATGACAGATTGCTCTGATATAATTTTGCATAACGACTCTGAGATGCCTAATGGATTAAATGTGAAAGTGCCAGTAAATGAACCTGTGACAGAAAGTGCAAATACTTCTAAAAAAGAGGTACGGTTTAACCTAGAGCTAAATAAAACAGTAAAGATTTGTACAAATGAAAAAGAAACATTAGAAATTCCAAAAGAACAAAGGGACAGACTTAAGAAAAATGACTCATGCATGGGGAATACCAGTGGACAGGGAGTAAGTGGGGATGCTATAGCTCATTCCCTGGGCAAGCAAAACAATGACCAAACACAGACAGAAAAAGGAAATACTCACAAGGAGGGTACAAGTCAATCACCTGAAGAATTCTTTGAGCCACATATTTTTGAAGAGGCTGAAAGGGCTGGTATCACACTAAATGATCACAAATGCACAGAATTAAAAAATGCCAAATTGCTGAATGATGTTGTTACACATGTTCAGTTGGAAGGTGGTAATGTGGTCTCTGATGTTACCCAGATGGATGGGCGAACAGTGGCCACACTCCAAAAAACCTCTGATCATGGAGAAATGAATAAAATCTCTCGCGCAGAAATGGGTAAAAAGGAGGGAAAAATGTCTTTCCATTTACCAATGTGTTTAGCCAAAAGTGAAAAAGACCTGAGAAAGGTGAGCCCTGAAATCAGTAAGAATTCACATTTCTTATGTGTATTAGAGGAAGTTGAGGACAGATATTATGCACCCATCACTGTAGAAGAAAAATGCCACACCTTTGCTATGATTGACACTGGCGCACAGGCCACAATTATGTCCAAGGAGCTGGTAAAGAGTATCAATGAAGGGAGACCCCCACGGAGTCAGATCACAGTGAAGGAAAATCAAGGCCCAGTGCATAACTTTAATGGGGAGGAGGTGCCCATCATAGGTGTAACTGAGGTTGACATAAAAATAGGAAAGCACAGAATGAAACAAGAGGTATTGATCACATCTATTTGTGAAATTCCATTTCTGATGGGGACAGATTGTCTGAAAAGATTGTCTCCTCTAATAGATGGGGTGAATGGAGTGCTGTGGTCCTTAACCAAAAAACCATTGAGGCCTAAGAAACTAAAATCACAAAACAGCAATATAAATGAATGTCACACCGTTGCCAAAACAAATGATGCTGTGGAGGTATATCTCCAGAATAGCTGCATACCTAGTGTCACTGTTATATTAATGTGTCAAGACAAAATGGAGAGCGACAATGAAAAACTACCTGTACAAATATACTTGGACCCAAGGAAAAATTGGCAGACTGCCATAGATGAGCACACATTACGTTTTTATTTAAAAGAGAAAACATGCAAACAGAATATTGCTCCTAAAACAGATTCAGAAAAACACATTACCACTCTGGCAGAAATACACATGGAAGATGAGCAACCATGGGTTCATGTTGGTATAAATGACTATTTTAAAACAATAAAAGCCACTTTAGCGCTTGGACATGAAAGGAGTTTCATTAATGAAAAATTGTTGCAAAAAATAATGGAGAGGGAAGAAATCCCGAGATTTAGGATTAAAAACCAATATGTTTATGGGTTGGACAGTCCAGACTTTGAAAACCGAATTGCAGGCAAATGCATGCTTAAAATTAGCATTGGGCAGAAAACAATTTACCATAATGTATGGATAGTGAGTGGAGCACAAAATGAATTTTACATGGACAATGACATCATGCACAGAATGTGTATGGAGTTAGATTTCCTTAATCAAAAAATATGGTCACGCCTAGGTGGTCCGGCACCTGAATTTGAAGACAAAAGAAGGGCTTATCATTGTGCACAACTGGTTCCTTGTGCAATCGAATTACAAATGAGGAAAGATACTATTATTACTGCATTTACAAAACAGTTTGCAATAACACTGAAATGCAAAAATGGACAGCAGATGAAAGGCTCTGATGCATTTGTATGCCTGAATGAATCCATAAAACAGCAAGACCTGGATTATGAATACATTCCATTGGTAGATATTGGTAAAGGATCTGTAAAAATGATGGTAAATAATAAAGGTTGTCAGGATATTCATTTAGAGGAAAACTCCCCATTAGGAATGGCCATACAAAAATCACATTATACGGCAGATTTAAATAACATGGTGATTGGAAATATTCCTGAAAAGTATGTAGATGCCAAGGGTGAGTTGCCAGAACACCTGGACTCTCAGCCCAAAGGAATATTTAAAATTCATTCTGTGTATCCTTATGATTCAAATGAGACAGTGTGCTGCCATCAAGAGGATTGCATAATATTTTATTTAAATGAAAATGAAACAGAAAATCAGCCCATTGAAGTGGAAGCTGATATGCCAAAATATTTAAAAGTGGCAGCTTTACAAAAAGACACAGCCACACAGTTAGAGGAAAGCGCCGAGATTCCCTTACCAGAAGATTTTCCAGAATTTTCCAAAATGGTAGAAGAGCACATCTCCTTAGCGAATGCGTGTGAAAGCAATGAAGATAGGGACAATCTGAGGGAGATATTTATGGAGTTTAAGGATGTATTTGCAAAAGATGCTTATGATTGTGGTTTAACTGATTTACATGTGGCCACACTACCAGAAGGGTGTAGCAGAAATCCAGTGTTTGTACGCCAGTATAGACTACCGCTGGCATGTTTAGAATCATTGGCAGAGATTATTAAAAATTTGGAATCGCGGGGAATCATCAGGCCCATTCATAGCACATCCAATACACCTATTTTAGGTGTGTTAAAGCCAAATGGTCAATGGCGGCTGTGTGCAGACTTGAGAGAGTTAAATAAAAGAGTACCAGTATCTAGATGGCCACTGCCATTCATTGATCAGGGCCTAGCTCAGGTACATGGTTCAAATGTATTTACCACATTAGATCTCACCTCTGGATATTGGTGCGTGCCATTGGCAGAGGAGATACAACATTTATTTTCCTTTACATTTGACAGGACTCAATATGCCTGGCTTAGAGCTCCGTTCGGGTACATCAATAGTGGGAGTGAATTTGGCATATATTTGAGAAAGGCCATGCCGGATGCAGCGGAAAGAGGAACAATAGTTTATGTGGACGATGTTCTGATAAAAAATGAAAGCCTGAAAAGCCATTTTGATGAAATAAGACATGTACTTGGCCAATTGCAGAAAGCAGGCGCCAAAGTATCTTTGCAAAAAGCACAATGGTGCAAGAAAAAAGTGAACTTTCTAGGGCATGAAGTGACTGAACATGGGCTAAATCCACAAAAGAAGAAAATAGAGGCCATACAAAGATTAAAAGATCCTAAAAATGTGAAAGGATTAAAAAGTTTATTAGGAATGACAGGCTATAACAGAAAGTTCATTGAAAATTATGCAGAAATCACTCAACCATTGACTAAACTGCTTAAACTGAATACTCCCTGGAAATGGGAAAAAGAGCAGTAAGATGCAGTGGCTAAATTAAAGGAATGTCTTGTAAAGGCACCATGTTTAGCATACCCCATAAAGGACAGGGATTTCTTTATAGAAATAGGTTTTTCTGAACATTGTATGTCAGCAGTGTTATCACAAAAACACGATTTGAATCACAAAACCATTGCATATGCAAGTAAGGCATTTTCCCAAGTTGAAATGAAATTTAATGAATGTGAAAAGGCCCTATTAACCACTGTGTGGGCGCTACAACATTTCCGCCCCATTGTTCAGGGAGAAAAGGTAATTATTGAAACAAATCATCAACCTTTGCAATTTTTAGAGAGTAAAAGAATTAGATCAGGTAATCTAGCGCAATCCAGAATCACTTCATGGACGCTGGCATTACAAGGTTTTCCCGTAGAAGTGAGATATGGACAAAATAAAAAGAACCCAATTGCTCAAGGGTTAGCTGACTTACATGACTGTGCAGCTGAACAAATACCAAATGAAATGGAAGTGGAAACTAGTTTGCAGGAATTTGAACAATCACCACACAAAGCTTTTGATGAAAAAACATGCAAGGATTTGCCAACTGTATATGTGGATGGTTGTGCTTTTCACATTGAAAATGACAGTAATAAACAGTTAGTGGCAGGAATAGGAAATGTCTGGTTGAAATGTGAAGGCGTCCCCAGTATAGGGATGAGGATTGGAGATAGGAGCAGTCAGGTGGCGGAATTGGCAGCCATTTATAAAGCAATTGCTACTGCAGTTGATAAAAAGTTCAGTGAAATTGTCCTGGTGACTGATTCTGACTATGCACGGAATAGCTTTGTGGAGTATTTGCCTGGTTGGAAAGCAAGAGGCATGGTTACATACAACAAAAAGCCACTTAAGCATGGAAAAATGATACAAGCCATAGACAAATTGGTGTCAGAGAATAAATTAACAATGTACTGGAGAAAAATGTGTGGGCATTTAAAAACACCAGGAGAGGATAAGGAGGGAAATGATAAGGCAGACCACCTGGCTAAGATTGGGGCTGTGATGGGAGAATTGCTACCTATTGATTATTTAATGGTTGAAATACAAATTGATGCAGTCACACGTTCTAAAGCACCAAAGGAGGTAGATCAACTGGTGGTGCAGTGGAGTCATGACACGCCAGACCAAGATTTGATTGAGGCACAAAAGAATGATCAAATTTTGGGAATCTATTATAATCATTTGATAGATCCCGAACAAAATTCTTTAACAGAAAATGATTGTATGGGAAAAGAAGAGTTGAGGGTGCTATTAAAGAACAAAACACGAATTAGATTACAGGATGGACTCATGATTAGAGAGTCCATAACAGGACAAATACAGTGGGTAGTACCCCTTTCATTCAGAGGACTAATTCTACACCATGCACATGATGCCATAACTGCAGGCCATAGAGGTTCACAAAAAATATTAGAAATACTAAAAGATTATGCTTACTGGCCACATATGTCCCAAGATGTGGAATTATATACTAGAGGATGTCTAGTATGCGCCCAATTTAAACCTGCTTCACCAATGCATAGAGCACCTTTGATGAAAAGAGGCCTAACTCTCCCATGGTCAGATTTGCAAATAGACTATGTAGGTCCTTTAAAAAGGTCGAGCAGGGGACACCGTTATATTTTGAGTGTGGTATGTTTGATGTCGAAGTGGATTGAATGCATTCCTGCACCAGATTGTAGTGCGCAAACAGCAGCCACATTGCTGGTGAACCATGTGTTCTCAAGGTTTGGGTTGCCACAAAGAATTGAGTCAGACAGAGGAAGTCATTTCACAAGTACTCTAATGAGTAAGGTATGGCAAATACTAGGTGTGAAAAGGAAACTACATATCGCATATCGGGCGGCGTCTTCAGGTACAGTTGAAAGAAGCAATAGGTCTGTTGTGGATATTTTAAAGAAATTTGTGGCAGAAGCAGGTTCCAGCTGGGATTTACGTTTACCGTTGGTTTTGATGGCAATCAGATCAACTCCTGCCAAAGCAACAGGTGTTAGCCCCCATGAGGTCTTGACAGGTAGGAAAATGGTGTTACCACAACACCTACTATACAGAACACATGAGCAGACACTTGTGAGTGCATCCACAGTTCATGAATATATTGATGAACTGAGGAGGCATTTGCAACATGCATTTGCTTTTGTGCAGAGAAATCTGGAAAGAGCTGCTGACAGTGCAAAGTCTTATTATGACAAAAAGACATCAGTAAAGGAATACAGTGTAGGGGATCAGGTGTACAAGTTTCATTTTGGAAAAAGTAAACAGAAAAATTCTAAATTTCTAGCAGCCTGGCAGGGGCCATTTCGAATTATCGATAAGGTCTCTCCTGTAGTTTATAAAATTTTGAAAAATGAAGGTGAAACGGCAATAGAGCAGTTTGTCCATGCAAATCAAATCAAACCATGCCATCCCAGACATGAGATCAGGCAGCTTGAGCATGTAGAAACAGATAAAGTCCCTTGAACACAAAAAGAAAATAAATGGGTACAATCAGGAGGCAGTGACAAAGAAGTTAAAAAGTTGATTGTTATAATGGCACATAAACACTGTAATATATGTAAAAATATATAATATAAAATAAATAAATAAATACATAAATATATATAATGGAAGCTCATGGTTGGTGTGCAGAGAGAAAATGTATTAAATATTGAATGCTGTTTTATATGTGCTTGTTTTCTTTTAACTTGTGTTTAATTTCAGAAAAAAAAAAAAACACGAAATATTTTTACCAAGCATGTTTTATTTTTGGCAAAAGGGTGAAGTTAGTATTGTGCTATGTACTTAATTTGTTTATTTTCTATTTGATTTAGAAAATGAACATTATTTGGTCGGAGGTTCCGGGATCAGAGCCCACGGGAGACGATGGAGTCCTGGAGCCCACGTGGACGGATTCCGGGAAAGCCCCAAAGAGGGGTGAAGACCAAGGCTGCAAAGCGATCAGCATTGAAGATGATACCGATGATATGGTTAATGATGATGATATTTGGAGGGATCTTCAAGAATTCAGAAGCACAGGTTGTCGTTGAACCTGGACCAGCATCTGGTATCGCGGTGGAAGAGGCACCAGGATTCATCATGAGTGATAGAAGGATGATTTTCCAAAATATATACATGCCATTGAATCCTGAGATTTTGATTGAAAAACACTTGAACAATACCGGAATTAAGATTGAACAGACTAAAGAGTGGCTGGAAATAAGAAAAGAGGACACTAAGCAGTCAATAAGAGATATATTAATGCAATTGGAAAAAACATTCGTGAATTCAGCAGACATTAAGAAGAAGAGAGGAAAGAGAGGTGCGGTGATGCTCGCGATATCATTGGTAATGTCAATAGTTGGAGCCATAATAGGTACCACAATATCAACAGCCAATTCTATTTCGGTAGGAACACTGAGTACTAAAGCGCAACAACTGAGTATTGACCTAGAAATAATACAAAAAACATTAGATGGAATTAGAGGGGGACTGGATGAACAAGTAAGATTCATAAATGAAACTGCAATCATTCTAAATGAACAAGCGGATGTAATGCAACGGGCGACTAAAATAATACATAAGCATGACAGAACTTTAAATGAAATATTGAACATAATGAGTCCTGTTGATAGACTATTGACGAATTATATGAGAGAAGTTCAAACTGCAGTTTCACAATTGATTCAAGGACATATCCCCTTGTATTTTGTTTCGAGGATATTATTCGTCAAATGATAGAAAGATTGACCAGGAGGGAAATTGATATAATACAGGTAAAAATTGCATTCGAAATGGGTAATGCAATGCCGTTAGATGTGGACTTGGAAAGACTAGAGATCGGATTTTTGCTATGCATCCCATATGTAGCCCCTGAACTTATTTATCAAACGAAGTGGGTACACAACGTGGGATTTTGGCAAGAGGACAAATTTATTAAGATTAAGACTCCAGAAGTGGTGGCATTTCAGTCATGGGAACCTGAAGTTTATTTAATACCAAGCCTAGAAACATGTGTAAAATTTAAAGAGCAAAATGATATGTGTCCGGGTAAACCGTTTGTTCCTGATGCCACAGATGCTATTTGTGGTTTGAAATCTGACCCAAGTATATCAGAGGGACGTGAAGTGATTATTAGCAATATGGGGAGTGAAGAAATGGCACAGGCTAAAATGGTCAGAGGTAAATGGTTGATCAGCACCTGTTTAAAGAACATGACGGTAGTACATTTAAACCATGGAACATACGTGGTTAAACAGGTGAAATATAATGTTTTTTATTTACAGGTTCCAAAGGATACAATTGTGTCAATTGGGGGGTTAACATTGTTTCATGTAACAAATGATGTTTGGGAAAGCCATGTGGAAAATATCGATTTTTTTCAAAGGGATACTTTTCCAATAGATCCGGATGTGGAATATTTATTGAATCACAAAGAAAGACATGTTATAAAAATGAATTTGAGAAAAAACAATATTACAATTAGTAATCTGGGGATAATAGAAGTGGAAAGATTTAATTGGGGAACCTGGGGGGAACGCTCAATGGTGGGTTTGGCTGTCCTGGTGATAATCATGGGTGGATGGTTGATTGTGCTATCAGTAAAATGAAAATGTTACTGATTTTACTAGCTACGTCAGGAAGAGAAAGATATCCCAATACACATGCATTTTAAAAGAAAAAAAAAAGAACAAGTTGTTTTTAGGAATTGGCTTGGATTGTAGCCAACTTCTAAAAACAAAAGGAGGGTATGTAAGGATATTTGGCGTGTTACAGCACAGAGTACAGCACTACTGCACAGGTAGCAATTTTTTTTTATGCAGCACCACCACATGGGTGCGGTGCATTGCTATATGTGTTACCAGATTAACATGGACATATAAGTAAAGACAGGCTATTCAGTCAAAAACGATTTTAACATATAAGATGCAAATCTATTTTTACAGTTAAAAGCACACGTGCACATTCAAAAATTCACACTATTTTTCACCTGAAATGCCTATGGTGCAAGAGACACATTTGAAAATTAATAACTAACATTATTAATAACTAACCTGACTAATAAAACTGCATTTAACATAACCCACTAATAAAAATGTGTCTCCACTGCAGAAATAGGCCTACTTTGAAAGTGAACTTTTAAACGCACATTCATTTTTTTTTCTTTTTTTCTGCTGCTCTGTCCACATAACTACAGGAAGCCAAGGGCTCGAAGGAACAGGAAATCAGTTGGTTACAAACGGTTACTGTAAAAAGGAGCCATTGTGTAGTGAAGGAGGAGATGGCATGATTGATTTCTGATTGGAGCAGCGTCATAGCAAGTATCATGCTAGAGGCAGTGATGAAAGTTATTGGAGGACAGTCGGGATTTGGCAGAGCTGGGAGAAGGACCTGTTTTCCTGGCTGAAGCATTCCTGCTGCAAAAGCTGAGAATTCCAGGCAATAACCCCGGTTTGAGAACGAAAGACGCTTGTTTTCACCGGGGTTTATCTTCAAGGGAGCCAAATTCAGAAAGAGAACAGCTGAAAAAAACTCATGCTGAACAGATAAGGTAATTACAGAAGTGTGGGGGCTGAGTGTGTATGAGAATATTCAGTCAGTGTAGGAAAGGAGATTCCTGTGCTTTAATCACATGTTAATGTTGCAAATTGAGTTCTTGTCTCCGCCACTCTCTTTTCAGTGTATCACAGACAATGCTGTTACTGTGCTATTTTATTTATTTCTGTAAAGAGTGAGATCGTGTTTAAATGCAACTTTTATAATACACAAAAATATTTGAAAGCAGACGGGTGGTGTGTTTTATATTTACCAAAACAGTGCTGATGATGTAGGGAGATGTTTAGACAGTGCAATTGTCATTTTCAAGGTAGCTAAACATCAAATTTGGTTGCAGTCGTGTGCACAATGTAATTCACTATGAGCAGTTATAACTAACTGTGTGTGTTGTAGTTTGTCGGAGGTCTATGAGTCAGCAAAAAGGGAGGCCCGGGACATAGTTCACTACCGTATATAAGATGGTGAAAATACCACATGATAGCTCGCTGCCGTAGATAAGACAGAGAGAAATTGCCCATGGTGGCACACTAAAAATGAAAATGTGGTGTTCCTGAAATGCAAGCCTGAGGTCTCTCTAGTGATTACACGAAAAATCTAAGCAAAAATAAGGGGTTCTGGATATTGGGGCCACAAATAAAACAAGGGAATTATGCTCACCAAAATACCACCAACCACGCATACCAACCACGCATACCAAATACGCATGTCTGGGTGCTGAAATAATGCATGTCCACTGTATTATTGTTGTACATGGCCCAATCTGAATACAAGGAGTGATTGTTGCTAAGTTATTTTTCGGCAGTAAGGAAATACCGTCAGGCCCCAAATCTCCACAAAATACCCTACAGGGTATATCAATTCACAGATTGAATTTTACTGTTGCTATGAACAATCTCAAATTGCTAACACAGTGGCATTAACCTTATTGGGTGACTGAAGTTATCCGAAAATTTACCAATATAGTCTTTCAACTCTAGAGAAAGAAAATAGGCAAAACACGCCATGTAAATTGCCTTCAGTCTTGGGAAACACACATAGATATGAAAGATTAAATCATAGCCTATACTGCTAACTCGGAGGGTGTAGTGAAATCTATTGGACTCCACACTGGTAGGAATGACAAAAGCTGCTTAACACCTGACAAGCAAAAAGATGACAACATGTAATTGCGATGATTTTGGAAGAATTCGGAAGATCAACCAGGGCAGGTGAAAACAATCAGTCATCAGATCCGAATACATTTGAATCTTGTGGTAGGACACATATCATAATGCTTACCAGAAAGCATTATATTAGAGAAGAAAGAAGAAGCAGTGAAGATGCTAACAATGGGATTCAAATAAAGATCTTCCAGTGAGTGGTCATTTCCCATCATTTTATTGCTAAAACTGGACAACAGCAGGAACATTTGGAGAGATGTTTAGAAGATCAATGTCATTGTGGAATTCAGTGTCTAAGCGATGGTCTGCATTGCTAAGGTAAGCAGATGGTTTTAGGGGTTTTCTCTGTGGGTTATATGGTGCACCTGGAACATTTTAACAACTCTTGTATCACTTGTCATAGGGCCTATCTTGCCACATTTCTAGATGATGTAATTATCTATGGGAGGAAAATCCACCTCTTTTGTGCATGGTCTATGCCACAATGAAGAACAGACTGCCCATCTCACCAAATGTTCCCTCATGACTACCGCTATGAAATATCTGATATTCCAGGTAGCAGATGTGGTAATCAAACCCTAGGTAAACAAAGTAGAAACCATCCAGATTGTACCATTAACACAAAACGATTTTTGTCTGGGGTTCATTGGATCCTATTGCTGGTCTCTTTATACCACAATTTTCATCAAGAGCTGGATACTTAACATATATGTTACCCAACAACCATTCAAATATTCTCAAATAGAGGCAGCCATTAGGGCTTTCCCAAATGTAAAGGTTGTCTTGTGTTCCCCACCATCCTTTCGAACATCCATCTTCAATGAAAGAACCGCTCTTTCTTCAAAGTGATGCTTCCCAATTCAGACTAGGTGCAGTAATTTCACAATTGGGGAATGGTGAAGAAAAACGGAATCTACACTTCCGTTGGATTGTTTTTCCCAGGGAGAAAAGGAACATAGTACCCTGAACTGATAATGCTTGGCACTCAAATAGGAAGTCAATGGCATATGATATAGAATGTACGAGTGAGGATTTAAATTGGTAAACTGTCATGCACCCTGGCTAGTATCAAGACTCAAATGTGTGGGTCTTGTGATTCTTTTAGCATTACAACAGTCTTACTGCACAAAATTGCAGCAGAACATGCAAAGAAAATGCACAGTTCTTTCATCCGACTTCCTGACTGAGATGTGGAAATCAGGGGGTGGGGCGATATGTGTTGATTTGGAAAAATCACAGCAACTGCAGAGGACGCTGGAGGAGTTTGACTTCCATTTTGCTGCTCAAGTGACCGCATGTGTTGTTACTTAGTTGTGAGGTGCAACTAAACTGCTGTGTGCCATGCCCCACTGCACCCTGATCTTTCCTATATCACTCTTATTGCCACCTTAACTATTCAGTTTTACACTAAACTTTCCAATATCACATCCCACTGCCCCAAACCTGCAAATATTGCGTGCCTTTCTCATAGAACTGCCCCATGTCACACAAATATCCCTCCATAGGTACCCCAAGTCCCATGTATTACCCCAGATGTACCATATTACCCCAAAATGATGCATACCCCATTCCACTGCCTCTAATTTGAATTATGTTACTCTCATTGCCTTTAAATCCGACTGATTGACACCTGAACTAGCTTTCATCCGACGCATTGCCCCTACTACTGCACCCTATCATATCCTGATACGACTTTGCCCATGTAATTCTCCTTGGCTCAGTGTAACCTCATTGTCTCCTGTCACAACCAATGCGACTTTATACTGCACCCTAATTCCTTCATGCCACATTGCTGCAGGAACTACCTCCTATCACATGCCACTGTTCCCTGATTTCCAAGTTTAATGATGATTACTCCGAGAACAGTCACATTGCCACCTGAAGCACCTAATCAAAAATCTGAACATACCCTTATTTATTTTAATATTATCGTCTTACCTGAGTACTGACCCCACCTCCCCCAATGTGTCCTATGCCATTGTACTAGAACGTGTCCATTATTTTCCTTATGTCACTCTAATTGCACCAGAACTGTCCCACAGACCCTATACCTTCCTCATGTCATTTTCATTTACCATGATCCAGTTTAGATTATACATAACTGCACCCAGATTTAACCATGCCAGCCAAATGATTGCCCATAAACAGCCCCATTGCATTCTGTGTTGCTGGTTGTCACTCTTGTAACTTCCAGAACTGCCCCATGTCACTCCTATTGCCAGTGCAACTTATATGGCCCTTCACAGAGTTACACCATTACCTTATATGGCCCTTCACAGAGTTACATCATTACCCACCATCACTCACACTTATTCTCTCATGTATGCTAATTTCAAACAAATGCACACTTATGAACCCCTCTGCTTGAATGCACCCCCTCCCCCCCACACACACACATACATTCTTAAAGCTCTAACCTCTTCCTCAAGATCCCGGAACATCTTTTTTTTTGTTTGTTTTATTGGTTAAATAAAATTTCTTTTCAACCTTTAACAAAATGATCAATCTCCTTTTCCAGACCCCACCGTCCTTATGCTGAGCCGACCTTCTCTCGAGATTCAACATTACCGTCCTTTAGTCCCTTTAGGATCGATTCTATGAATCTTAGTGCTTCCAGGGTGGGGCCAACTTTCTGTACCGTCAGGATTCTTTCCCAGTATTCCTCAGCCGTCGATGCATTTATATTCTGCATCCATTCACCTAGATATAGGCTCCTTTGGGTGTTTAATGCCGGACAAAAAAGCAGCCAATGTTTTATTGTTTCTGACATCTCCGGCTCATTGCAGAATCGACATCTAGAGTCTTCCACTGGAATTTGTTTCCTTACATAATGGACCTCTCTTGTTGGCAGGATGTTTAATCTGCATCCCATCAATAGATCCCTATATTTTGAAGAGGGAAATCTTCGCAGGTATGGTGGAGGGTCATTCAGTGCCTTTCGTTCCCACGTAATGTTATGACAATTTGTATTCTGCATTTTCTGATTGTCCGTGGATATCCAATCTTTTTCCCGTATGTTTTTCTTCGCTTTATCAGGATTTTCTTTCAGCGTGTCGAATTTGATATGATAATGTTCTAGTATTTCGACACAGTTGTGTTTCCAAGCATTAAAGTGCAGGTCTTCATTTCTTACCTCTTTTTTAGCTAACAGTTCAAATGAGATGGGAGGTTTATCTAGGATACACTTCCGAAATAACAAAAGTGTCTTCCACAGGACTATTGACTCCAAAGATTGTATTCTTAATTTGTGTCTTATTGTCGATACAGGGAGGCAATTAGGAAGCCTAAGTACCCTTCTCCAGAAAAAAGCCTCTAGCACCCCCCACGTTTTCCAGTGGAGATTTAGCAGGGATTCGGCTCCATATGTTATGCTTGCCACTACCTTTTGTTTATAAAATATGATTACTGGCATCATTGAAAAGGTTCCATAACGTCGATGGAGGGCTCGAGCTTGGTTAGTAAGTTTCATCAGCTTTTCTTTGATGAAATTTAATTGCCCTTGCTCATTGATGTTTTTATTGATTTGTACCCCGAGGTAGACTGTTGAGTTCACTATTTCCAACGGTTGATTGTCCAATGACCAAGTGAATCCCTGTTTCTGTTTTATGGCTCTGGATCCACACGCCGACTGCATTATTATGATCATGGATTTTTTTACGTTGACCTTCAGGTGGTTTTGATTTAAGTAAGACTTAAATTCCACCATTCGTCTTTGCAGACCTATGGGGGTTTGGTCCACAAATACAACGTCATCTGCATATACGATCCATGAGAGGGCTTCATGCTGAAATACTGGAGGAAATGCGCAGATTTGATCCTGGGATTCTTTCATATCTGCTAAGTACAGAACGAACAGGAAAGGTGCCAGTGCACAGCCTTGCTTTATACCCTTAGATGTTGGGATTTTCTCTGTCAGGTCGGCATCCTTTTGAGACCACTATCTGAACTGAGATGTTGGTGTACAGTTCCTGAATTGCCTCAAGCAGATCCTGCGGACAGTTCCACTTCCTTAGTTTGGCCCATAGGAGTTCTCTGCAGATCCCATCAAAGGCCTGTTCGAGGTCAACGAAACCCAGGTATATGTTCCTTTTTTGTTTTAATGCCCGTAGCTTTAGCATATTCAGGATGAATAGTTTCAGTGATGTTCCAACGCCGCTCATAAATGCTGTTTGTCTCTTATCGAGGATCCCCGTCCTTAAGGCCCAGTTTTTTAAATCTCTCAGCAAGATAGAACAGAACAGTTTTCCTGTGCAATCGAGAAGGGCGATAGGCCTGTAGTTCCTCGGGTTGTTGCGTTCTCCTTTCTTATAAATTGGTACGATTAGGGCCTCCTTCCAGGATTGATGTATTGGTCTTGTTGTTAGAATCTGCTGAAATAATATTAAGATGAAATCTGCCCACTCTTCCTTATTTTCCTTCAGCATACAATTAGAGATGCCGTCCGGTCCGGCTGCTGGAGATGAACTCAATTTTTTTTATCCTTATTAGGATTTCTTCCCTATCAATGTCAATAATCCATTCATTTCCTGATCTTATCTCGGTCTTGATAGAGTCTTTCTCCTGAAAAAGATATGTGTAAAACTTTACCCAGTCCTCCTTTGACACATTACCAGATGTCAGTGCTGTCTGGAATTCGCCCCCTTTGTTGATTATCTCCCATAGGGACCTTGAGTTAGACGTAGTTATTGCTGCCATCATTTTTTCAGCATCTGTTTGTGCTCTCCAAATCCTAGTGGATTTTAGCCAATTTTTGTAAGACTGCTTGCAGAGTCCTATGTGTTCTTCTTTATTTGTGAGGGAGCTTTTCTGCAAATGTCTCAGTTCTGTACAATATTCCCTTCGTCTCACCACCAGGATTTTGTTGTATGCGTGTTTCCTTATCACGTCTTGTTTTTTGTTAGGTCTTAATCTCAAACTCCTTCAGTAGGCAACCATATTCCACTGTTTCGTGTTTCTCTTCGAAGTTGCGGGTAAGCCGCTCTGCTAGTTGGGGAATTGAGCTTGCTTTAATTTTTAGCTTAGTGCGTCCCCCCGATAATTCAATTTCGGGGATAATTCGGTACTTTGGCTCTTCCGTCTTCCAACGAAGTTCTATTTCTAGTAGAGCATGGTCGCTAACCCTCTGAGGAACTACTTTGAAGGAATTGATACAAGGCAAGGTGTTTCTAGCGACGAAACAGTAGTCCAGGCAAGCAGTCCTCGAGTTCGCAGAGCAGGTATCGGATCCTGGAAGGTCCCCGGCTGTTTGACCGTTCAACATAGACATCTCCCTGGTGTCCATTGAAAGTTTTTGATTAGGCGGCAGAGTATGTCTTCTTTTCAGCAGGTCATTTTTGTCCAACAATTTAATGTTCAGGTCCCCGCATATGATGATCAGTTGGCCCTCGTCCTCTAGCATTAATGCATCAATAGCCACCATGATCTCCGCTAGGTATTTACTTGTGGCTAATTCTGAGGGGCTCCAATATGTGTTTATTAGAAGGAGTCTCTTTTTTATTCTGACCTCTGTTTTTCACAATTTTAAGTATCTGTAGAAACAGGTTTGGAGTTTGATGTCCTAATACTTGAAATTGACAGTCATCCTTCACTAGGGTTACGAGCCCCGCCCCAGGTCTTCCTGCGGGTCCTTTCTGCTCTGGGTTTATGTAGACCTGATAGCCTCCACACATGGGAGTTTTTCTGATCCAGCTCTCTTGTATACAAATTAATTCATATTTCACTAGGAAATTACTTTCTCCCGAATAGAGATGGCCAAATCCCTGTGTGTTCCATGATGCCAATAGGGGTTTGATTCCTTCTCCACTGCAAATAATGTATTGTCTCTTTTTTTCTGATATGATGGTGGGGGTACATCCTCGCGTTTCCACTTTTTTCAGTGTCTGAGTGCTGGTTCCTGCCCCTTTTGTCCTCTGGTTCGAATTGTCAATTGTAAATCTCAGTTTTGTTAGTTGATTCTCTGTAGCCTTTCGGTAATTATTTATTTTGCTCGTTGGATCTGAGCTATGGGCCCTTGTATCCTCCTGATGTTGCCTGGTACTTGACTTTTGCTTTGGCCTCTCTTCCTGCCCTGTATTTGCAGCTTTCCTTTCTAAGGTTTTTATTATTGTTTCCACTCTCTCAATAGCAGGTCCGACTTTCTTTACCTCTCGCCGGTCACTTTTTCTACCTGGTTCGTCAAGTCTGTATCCCCAAGACTCCAAGTTGTTCCTTACACCCAATAAGATTTCTTTCAGTTTACTTGTCCTCAGGTGTAGTAAGACCACATCCGGCTTTTTTTCATCAATGAACTCCACTATTACCACATCATCACTATGGATTCTCAAAGTTGATGGTAGATCTTTAAGTAGTAAAAACAAAGAGGTGATGGCTGGAAGGTTTAGACTGAATCTTAACCACTGGCATTGCTCGGGGCAACCCTCCAGACCATCGTTCTTCGCCTGCCAAGCCATTACAGAAGGGGAAAGACCATATGCAAATCAGGCTTGGCCCCACCCCAAAAGGGGAAGTCCAGCCCGAACTGCTAGGTCACATCCCTTCTGCACGAGAGGTCTTTTCCCTTCTGTAATGGCTTGGCAGGCGAAGAACGGTGGTCTGGAGGGTTGCCCAGAGCAACGCCAGTGGTTAAGATTCATTCTAAACCTTCCAGCCATCACCTCTTTGTTTTTGCTGTGTCACCCCGAGTGGGACGGGTATGCCCAGACGTGGGTCCCGTGCCTGCTGGGCCTAGAGACCCAAGCTACTCCTCACTGATGAGCCCCAACAAGGGCGAAACATGTTTGGGGATGCTTGTGGTCTCGTGCAGAGGGAATGTGACCTAGCGGTTCGGGCTGGACTGCCCCTTTTGGGGTGGGGCCAAGCCTGATTTGCATATGGTCTTTTCCCTTCTGTAATGGCTTGGCAGGCGAAGAACGGTGGTCTGGAGGGTTGCCCAGAGCAACGCCAGTGGTTAAGATTCATTCTAAACCTTCCAGCCATCACCTCTTTGTTTTTGCTGTGTCACCCCGAGTGGGACGGGTATGCCCAGACGTGGGTCCCGTGCCTGCTGGGCCTAGAGACCCAAGCTACTCCTCACTGATGAGCCCCAACAAGGGCGAAACATGTTTGGGGATGCTTGTGGTCTCGTGCAGAGGGAATGTGACCTAGCGGTTCGGGCTGGACTGCCCCTTTTGGGGTGGGGCCAAGCCTGATTTGCATATGGTCTTTTCCCTTCTGTAATGGCTTGGCAGGCGAAGAACGGTGGTCTGGAGGGTTGCCCAGAGCAACGCCAGTGGTTAAGATTCATTCTAAACCTTCCAGCCATCACCTCTTTGTTTTTGCTGTGTCACCCCGAGTGGGACGGGTATGCCCAGACGTGGGTCCCGTGCCTGCTGGGCCTAGAGACCCAAGCTACTCCTCACTGATGAGCCCCAACAAGGGCGAAACATGTTTGGGGATGCTTGTGGTCTCGTGCAGAGGGAATGTGACCTAGCGGTTCGGGCTGGACTGCCCCTTTTGGGGTGGGGCCAAGCCTGATTTGCATATGGTCTTTTCCCTTCTGTAATGGCTTGGCAGGCGAAGAACGGTGGTCTGGAGGGTTGCCCAGAGCAACGCCAGTGGTTAAGATTCATTCTAAACCTTCCAGCCATCACCTCTTTGTTTTTGCTAGATCTTTAAGTAGTGCCATCACCCTGGTCCTATTTAACACAATCCTTTTTCTGTCTCTCCAAATCCGCTCCAATTTAAGTGTGTGGAATTAACCATACTGGCCCACAGTCTCCCGTCTATCCCCTTGCTGATTTTTTGTCGTTTGCTTTTCTAGATTCCTATATCTCGGGGTTTTTCGCTCTTGCGAAATCGACGGGTTACCTGTGCTCTTTTGAAGTCTTACTTTTGTCCTGGCTTCAAGCTGTTTTAGTAACTCCAGGTTCTTTGTTGCATTGTTAGGGATCCTTTTCCTGTCCATTGTGGTTGTTCAAGAATCTTGGGCTTTGACGTCTCTCTTCTTTTCTTTAAGATCATTTGGTCTTTCATCATGAGATTCATAGGGAAATTTCGCTCTCCCATGGGATCTACTTCATTGGTGCCTGTCCCGTGACTTCCTTTTGACGTTTCCTTCTTTGTTATTTAGGAGATTATCTCGAGATTCTCGCCTCCTGTGGGATCTATTTTCTTGGTACCTGTCCCGTGGACTTCTTTTCACATTCCAATGTTCCTCTTTCGGATGATGGGAGCCTTCATGTCTTTGTTTGGCCACTTCATTGTTCGTTATTTTTTCATTGAGTTTCTTTTTTCGTTGGTCTTCCTTTATTCTCAGTTTCTTTTCTGTCGGGGCAGGATCTAACTGCTTGTCTATTGCTTGCCATTCAGATAGTCTGATATTATCCCACAACTCATTCTCTTTGACTTCCTCAATTGTTTCTATGAGGTCACTCAGGCAGGTACTGTATCTAGTTCTTTTTCCTTCTGTTTAGTAGCGACTTTACCCTTCGATACACTTGACAAGCTTATTTCTCTCCTGGGCTTCTTAGGTAGTGGTTCATCCATCTCCTCAGTAGGTAGTTTGATGTTCCTTAAGAATGCTCTAGATCCGTTTGCTTTACGCTTGTGTGCCTGATCTTTGGCTTTCTTTTGACTGGTTCCTTTCTTGTCTTGGAGAGGTTCTTCTGAGCAAATGCTCCTTCTTTCTGGTTGCTGTGTGGGTTCTTTAAAGATCGCATAAGTTGATTTTTTCTCCTCATCGTCTATTATCAACAGGCAGTCTGAGTTAGTGGGTCTGGGTGCCTTTAAGCCATTGCCTAGCAATGGGGGCCACCTGGTTTTTGCTTTGACTTGATCACTTCAGGATTTTTCCTCCTCGGCTCTTCCGGGTCCTGTTCCCTTAGAGAATTTCGTTTGGGGTCTATGTTCAGGGAGGACTGCTGATTTAGCTTCCTTATCCACTTATGATCCTCAAGAATGACTTCCATCAAGAGTTGCTTATCGTTGGATTCCTGGCGCGCCAGGTCACACAGGCGGTTTTGCCATTGGTGTGACAGGTCAGACTCTTTTTGCAGTCTCACATCCAATTTCTTTGTGAAGCTTGCTCTTTCGCCCATTCCTTCCTCGGTTTTTAATGCTAAGGAATGTAGTGACTGCAAGGTTTCATTCATGGACTCATAGAGTTTCAGAAAGGGGGCAAGCGTGATATTTAATGATGCCATCACCACGTTCTGAGTATGAGCCATGTCGTCCATTTTTCCCTTGCAGTACAAATCACTTATTTTTTCCAGAGAGATGTCATCAATAATCATAGTCTGTGCCTTTTTCATCGTCCCTTGAGGGGCTTGGCTTCTGGGATCAGTTTGTCTGGAGCCTGGATTTTGATGTACATTTCCCCCTTTTTGTAAGGGATTAGAATCAAATTGATCTATTAGGTCCACATCATCATCGAGCGCTGCCAATTTGTCCTTAATGAATTATAGACTTCTCCTTTTTTCCCTTACAATTTTACCAGTAAGGTTTGAAATATCCAAAATTAATTTGGAGGCAAGACTTGAGTTACTGGGGGTTTCGTGAGAAATGCCAATACAGCCACTTTGAGGGGGAGTGGGCAGCAGATGACCAGACCTCGGCTCCCTACTATCTCTGAAACTTAGGTCTGTGTCATTAAAGATGTTTGCATCGGGCTTTATCTGCTCCTCACGTGGACGGGGGAAACCCCCCAAGCTAGGTGGTGTGATCTGGGTGGCCGGTTGTAACTGGGGCATCTCATGCTCAGTAATTAGGGGTTCTGTGGTCACCCCCCTCTGAGTTGCTGTTGCATCCAGAGGGACCCCCACTTCCCCAGATTGTATACAGGAGGCTCCCAACCCTGGTGCATAATTATGGTCTTCCCAATCCTCAGATGTAGTTGAGTCAGATGCTTCGACCCCTTGTGCCCTTTCTCCCTCAGCCTTCTCTATTTGAGCCTCCAGGTGTGACTGGTCAATGATCGAGTTCCCCTTGTGTATGTCTGTCACCTCCCCTACGGGTTCTTCCCCACCAAGCGTCTTCGAGTGAATAGGCTCATGCGGGATCACCTCCGTCTCCGGGGGCCTCTGCTGGTGTATCTTATCCCCCTGGTCGTTCTGCAGAGTGTGCTGATTATCCACTACCTGGCCCCTGTCCACTACTGGAAAGCTCTGATCTTGGGCGGATCTGGCCTCAATAGTTATTTGGACAGGTTCTCCTTCCTCAGGTACTGGGTCCGTGAGAACGAATTCTTCCCTGGCCAATATCGCCACCAGGGGCTGGTCCTTCTCATGGACTTTTTTAGTCGGGAAAGCCAGGCGGCTTTGTCTCCAAGGCAACACGCCTTTATTGAGGCCTCCCGTGGTCGGTGACAGACCCCCAGCAGGAGCCGGATAGGAAGCAACACGCTGCCTAACCTGCTGTCTAGTTTTCACTCTTTCTTTCGCCCGTGGGTCTGAGTTGTCGCTTTTCAGGCGTCCCATCGTCGTGCAGCTCCTCTCTCGTTAAACCGGGGGAGAGGGAAACTCGATACCCAAGTCGAGAACTCCTCCCCACCGCACCACTGGCAGCGCCGGCAATACCCCTTCACACCACTTCCTCTGTGACAACTTATTTGTCTGTTTGAATGGGCTCGCGTGTTAGCCGGCCACAGAGTAGAGTCACAGCCACAGCAAGCAGCCAAACAGCACAACAGCCAGGCACTTCAGCCAGACGATGCCCTTTGCGCGCTCGGGCTTAGCGCTGCAAGGGTGTCTGGGTTGAAGTTAGGTAGCACTTCCTTCCTCCTGTGGGAGTAGCAGGGGGCGGGCAGCGGCGGGGCCATGCAGCGCTACGGCGCAATGGAGTTCTCCTTTCCTGCCTTCCTCTCGCAACGTCCACACGCCTCACGGGCGTCCTCACAGGGAATCCAATAGCTGACAGGCTGCAATGAGGGATAGCAGCCACAGCACAACAGCCAGGTACTTCAGCCAGACGATGCCCTTTGCGCGCTCGGGCTTGAAGAACTTTGAAGAACTTCCAGCTCTCAGCTCCAGTAGAAGTAGGGAGCAATGTCTTCATCCTTGATGTCATAGTCCTGCCTCCCCTATCAGATTCAGAGAAGAGGACTTCCCACCCCCAGGAATGCACTATTTGGCTGTGAGAGTTAGATGCCACACAGGCTACTTTCAGAAGCACAGCACCAATTGTGCCTGTAGAACTAGCAGTCCCATGGCCTGTCATATATGGCTAGGTGAGCTATGCGCTCTGCCATGCACATACAGTTATCAGCATGTGTTGGCCTTGCAAGCACAGGTGAAATGCTCATTTTTAGAATGTTCCACATGGCTACCCCTAGATGCTTTTCAATTCAGCAGCTGCAAGGGCAGGGTGAGACAGCTCTTTAGACTGGGAAAATGTTGCAATATCAGACCAGCCCACCAGAGTAATACACTAATACCAGCTTACTTCCACATAGACTATTGTCACATAGCAGTATCACTTAGCAGTATCACATTTTACCAATAATAAATTGCATGTTGCATAGATACAGGGGTCATTACATGTTCCCCGATCCAGAGAAAATGCTGATAACAGTTTTGGTAATTCCAGCACCAGCATTTCTACCGCATTGGGGAAACACTGGTATGCTGCTGGGGGCCACAGATCTACCTCCAGGCCTGAACTGCCAGTAGATCATGCCCCCACTGGCAAAACAATGCTGCAATTACCTATACGGAGTCCGACTCCATGGACTGGGTGCTTACCGGCATTCCCACCACCCTTGATAGCCCTGTAATACCAGGATATCAGGTGGTGGGAATGCTAATTCCTAATTGATGGCATCCCACCAGAATTACTGGCGAGTTACCACCAAACTCGGAATGAGGGCCACAATCTGGACAATGAAATGTGTAACTTCAAAGCAGCACCATGACTAATATGCAGGGACGTCATTTGGGGGTCAACAGAGGTCGCAGGTGCAACTTCTGTGGTCTCCCTTGCGACCTCTAATAAAAAAATTAAAACTTTTTTTTTTGTTGTAATGCAAGCTCCTGGGCTGTGGCCAGCCAGCACCATATGGCTCTTTAATTCTGGAGTGGATAGCTTCTTGTTCAGGCCCCTTAAAAAAAGAAGAAAATAAGAACCGGAGTGCCAGAATTCTAACACTTTCAGCACTGACCCTAAATAAGAAAGAATAGGAATTCCAAAAAATGTGTCTTTCTGGAATTCTATACAATCATTGCTAGACTCATTAAAGGTTTATTTAAGGCACACTTCAGGGGGTGAGTCACTGATTTAGTCTGTTCTTAAACGCCTCAACTCAGCGTGTCATCCTTCTGAGGTCGATAAATGGGTACCAACACAGGTTGGGTGATATTGGGTGTATATTTCTTCTATGTAAAGCACTTAAGCGTAAGTGCTATATAATAACACATCATGATCATTTGGTCATGGACGTCTGCTTGCATTCACAGTAATTTGGTAATATGGGCCTATACACACTGATCTTAACGATACATATGGCGATCCATTCTTGTATGAAGTGTACATCACATTATAGTGGTATCGTAACCATATTTTTCATAGTGTACAATGCTATGTGATGCCACTTTCTCTTTTGTCAACGGTTGAAAGGTCATGTTCCATTGCTTCCCGCGAAATCACTTTGGGGTGGGGTCAAATGACATCACTTCCTGTGATGTCATCAGGGGGGTCAAGGGTCATGTGATGTCACTTCCACTACCTCTGGCATTTTGGTGAAATGATGTCCCTGCTAATAGGTGCCAAATAAGTTCATTTGTTCTTATTTTTCCTTTCATAATTGCATGTTATTTAATATTACTGGTAATTCTTAGTGTGTAATCACTTCCATTGGGGGATACGGCAGCACAAAACAATGAAAGCAAGTAGAAATAGTTAAACAAAACGTATAAATAACCTACTGATAGTTGAAATGTTTTGTGGGTACTCAGTATAAACAGAAATAAATAATGCTGGATTTGCAACAGCAAGGACACCCTCATGGTGGCTTTAAGCAAATATTGTCAGTATTTGCCCCTATAAGAAGACACCTGTGATGGCACTGACCAGTAAGGCTTTTTCATCATGCATGCATTCCGTATTTTGCCATCAAGCAAGTAGTTGCCATTTTACGGACACACCTGAGATAGCTTTAACTCCATAGTGCTGCATCTTTAAGGACAACAGTGATGGCTTTGCCCAAATATTGCAGATAATTTGCCACTATAAGGACAAACCTGCGTTTGGCATTGTCCCCAAAATGCCAGTATTTGCCTCTGTAAGCACACACATGTAATTACTTTGTCCCAAAATGACACAATGTTCCTCCACAACCTTCCAATACTTCTTGCTTGACTCCTTCTCTTTTCTAGCACGATAGTAATTGAAATATATGTGCTGTTGTCATCAGTGCAGGGCAACTGTGGAGATATTCGGGACTAAACTCAAGCTTTACCTGCTTAACAGTGAAGGAGCATCCCAAAAGAAAAACTGGTCATGCAGCACCCATTTGCAAGGGAATACAAACAAAAAAAGAAATGTATACATGTTTACTGTATTCATGTCATGTATATACTTACATACTGTCCCATTCCCTACATGTGTACCATATGTATGTAGATCTACCTGTTTCCTCATGTCCCCATTACATGTACCATTGTAATACACCTTAACCTTAAACTTTCGGGGTTGCCCTCAGTAGTACTACCACTGTATCTTTATAAAGGCATGCTTCACAATCTGAATTGCCAGTCCTTTGTGTGGCACTTATGGTAGAATTGTCTGCCTTGTAAACTAGAGACTCGCCATTATAGAAGGATGCAGAGTGCCTTGCCCAGGACCTAGCATTGGCATTTGCTTGTAAGGCCATTGCAATGCCATTTATACAATAGCCTTATTTGTTGAATTGTTTCTGATAATTTCTATTCACTGCTCTCCTAGACCTCTTCTCATGCTTTGGATTCTGTTCTTCATTTGGGGCTAAAATAACGTTATCCTGGCATCAATTAACCTCTTGTACTTCAAGAAAGATGTAATGGTTCACAAAAGGGCCCCTTGGCACCTCTACCCTTTTGGTCTAAGCAGCCCTTTGGATTTCTATGTTGTCTGTGACACAATTATTCCCTTAGGCAGTATCTAACTTTGTCAAAAAGAGCGGCAAAACGCACTTAATAATGCAATCAGGGATATTATCAGATTACCAGTGTCCTACCTCATTTACAGTTAGGTCATCTAGCAATGACCTCTGTCAGGGTCCAGCAAGGGCACTTCAAGCGGTTTTCTTTCATTAATAGTAATCAGCTCAGCTGAAAAGGCATGCAGTGTACAACAAAAACAGGAGAGCTCCCGTCTGAGTTAAAAGTGAGATGCAAGGAGTCATGTTGCCTCTAAGAGCATTCAATGACTCTCATGCCCATCACAAAGTGCCATCCAATTCAACATGGACTCATCAATAAAGAACTTATGTCTAGACTTAGAGAAGGCGATTTTACCCAAATAATCAGACTCGGTTTGCCCATCCAATGATCACACGTCCATTCAGCCAAAAAGGTAACACCATTTAGATCCAAAGTATCTATTAAATGGGCATGCACAAGAGTAGATTGGGTGCATCTCACTGTTTCCTCCACGATATAGACCTCTTAATAACTACAACCCGGTTATAAGTTACAATCACTGACTAATAAATGTGAACGGAGGGACCGTCTCGCTTAAATGTACAAAAGATAAATCTTCTAACAGTGGCATAGAGGACTTTTTTGCAAGTGGATTTTGGAAGTTTTTTTAAACCAATAGGCATGCGGTTAGCAAAATAGACGAAGTCATATTGTTAGACCCCCTTACCTCATTGAACAATGACCGTGGCGCACAATCCTTGCATTTTGTGTGTGCAAAGGTAACATACTCATTCATGGGCATGCCTTTATCACCAGCAGAAAGGATTATGTCATTGGCCTCAATGTATCAACAGCAATCTGGATTTATGATTTTGGGTGCTAGACCAGCTATAGTCCAAGAGAGGGGGACTAAATCATACAGGATAGTTGATCAACAATGAATTTGACTGACATTGCATTACTCTTGGCTTTTTTCAAAATATGTCTATTAGTTTAAAACAACCTTTCACAATATCATACACTACTCATTGGCTACTTTTGTTACAATTAAAAAAGGAAGTCAAGTAAATCATTATCTGCCAGTGCGATAAGCTTCTCCAATCCATGTCAGATGTTTAAGTCCATTGCTTGACAACAAGCTGAGAACTTAAAAGTGTTTTCCCCATCGTCTCATGCAAAAGAGTTGGTCGGTTGTGTATTAACAGGAATGTGGTGCTTGACGCTTGGATAAAAATAACTCAGAGGACACATAGAGATTTATGCACAAGGATGTCCCACAATGGCATTCAATATTCATGTTGGATGACACAGAAGAGGATTTCAGAAAAATGCCATTTCCAATATTGGATTTGCAAAGGGACCAACTCACCAAACTATTTAGTCATTAGGATATTATTGTTATTGGTGACAATTGCCCCTTATTATTTGGAGCTTAAACACTTTTGGGTGCCACTTTAGAAAGGTTGGGGTCCACTGCAAGTACAGTATCCAGGAGATCTCCCTCAAGCAGAAAGTTCAAAGTCAGTTGATTAGATAGTGATTAGGGGAGGGCTTTAGTATGTCCTTCCTCTCACTCTGACCACCTGACAGTGGTACCCCCAAAAGTAAGATGTTCATGGATTCCCAGCAAAAATGATTTGTTCCAGGCTCCTTTATCAGGGTCTTCCCAGCATAAGGGTATCCAGAGCTCTAAAGCCGGGAGACCAGCCTTACCCCTGGGTACAAAATATTTGTTCTCATTAGGGGCTTTTATTAATCATTGCATAAGGGACGTTTGAATGGTACTACACAGCTACAATACCCCTTAGTTTGAACACGTTAATTCATTGGTGACCATTTGTCCAAGCAGATTTTAAAGCAATCTCTTTATGCCATGGCTCCCCCTATTTATCTTCTTTGATCTCCTGGTACCACCCTACCCAGTCTTTCTGGTCTGAATCTTAATTCTTGCTGTCATGCCCTCTTGATGCTTGTGCCCAGTCATGTTTTTGCTCATGTACCCTCCTGTGGCCCAAGCTTTGAAACTCCCTCCCTCACTCTTCTCGTTCTATTAATTATTTCTCTCTTTTTTGCACTCAGTTTTAATCTCATTGGCCCTCATTACGACCCTGGCGGAAATCGCGGTGCTAAATGCACCGCGGAGCACGGCGGAAAGCTGCCGATAGCGCCATGGAGGTTGGCGGATTTTCCGCCCCATGCCGACCTTGGCGGGGCGGTAAATCCCCATTCCCCATTTTACCCTTCCCCATTCCCATTTTCGCCCCATAGGGTATAATGGGAGTGGGGAAGGCGTTAATTGCGCCACCGCAAAATACGGTGGCGTAATTAACATCAAGGTCCCGTAGCGCCATGGATTTCTCTGCCCGGAAAAACCAGGCGGAAAACGTTCCATGGCACTACGGGAACTCGTAGTAGGGCGGACGGGTCCGCCGCGAATAACGCTGGCGTAAACCCACTCCGCCAGGGTCGTAATGAGGGCCATTGTCTTTCTTCTGCATATGTACTCTTAAATTGTACCATGAGTACTTGTTTTAGTACCATTCAACCTTGGTTACAGCGCTTGGGTGCTAGGTGCTATAAAATTCAGAATAAAATATAAAATATGAACAAGGAAATCAGGTATGCTGATTTAACAACACCTAAGTTATATCGGTCATCTCTTGCCCAGATTGCCATTACCTGGTGTTGCCACCTTAAAATGCTTTATGATTTTGACATGATATTTCTCTACCCAGGTATTGCATGTTTCGTAGGAGGTGTCTCTTAAGTTTGAATGATTCACATTTAAAGAAGCAGCTACATCTTCTATGGCCATGTGATGACCAAATCCCTGAAGGATGCCAAAGGAAATTGTTAATGTGGGTAATTCATGCCCCAGGTAGCATTCTGGTATTTTTACAGAGACTCTTTTCCACAATGCTCATAAGCAAGGAGGACAATGCATCCTTAGGAGTAACAATGTGGTTAAGGCGAATAAGGGTGATGGTCAGCTGGGAGATTGGCCAATCGTAAATTGGATTAATTAATTTGTTCTTGGTCGTCAAGCTCACCTAATGCTTTTTTGAAGTAAAGACCCAAAGTCTGTGTCTCTTCTTTTTGGAACACAATTTCACTATTGGTGAGTATTTATGTCTTTCTCTTGCTCATGATTTAACTCTGGCATTGTACTTTATACCTTATATAAATAGCTGCAAAAGTCAAAAGGAAAAACAGTAAAATAACATGTTAACCAGAAGATTCAAACGAAGAAACCCATGTGTAACATGAAACAAATCACTATGCCAAGGAGGAAAATGCCATAAGGAATCAGGGGACTACCTAAGATCACCCCAGACCCCACCAAAAAGGGACTGCAGGCAAGTAATAATGTCACTCTATTTGGTGTAAATATAAACTGGGACTTTTCTCT
Source organism: Ambystoma mexicanum (assembly GCF_040938575.1). NCBI lineage: Eukaryota > Metazoa > Chordata > Amphibia > Caudata > Ambystomatidae > Ambystoma > Ambystoma mexicanum. The sequence goes on from NC_090941.1 coordinate 123,531,971, forward strand.
GTCATGGCAGACAGGCCCGAACAGGTTGAACTTTGAGCTGGCACCCATGACTGAGAGAGGGCCTTGTTATGATGCACCAGTGGGACGGCATTCAGAGAGTCATCATCGGGAGGAAGACTCTGGTGTTTGTACTGCTATGGGGGAACTATGGTTGTTGGTCAGTTTTGCCCACCAATTACCAAGTGCCATCTGACTCCAGAGAACACTCAAATTGAGAGCTCACACACAGTGCAGGGCATCTCTTTCCATATTTCCAACACATTTCGAGCTCCAGACCTCACATAGTCTGGTTATAAAGCACCAGTGGATAGGGCATTATCATCATCAGGGAGTGGACTCTGGTGCATGAAGTCCTGTGGTGATAATATGGCTGCCATTGGTGTTTATAACCAACTACCAGGTGACCCCCTACCTCCAAAGATTTCATATTTATTTTGTATTTATTTTGAATTTATTGAGCGGTATACGCCAAAGTGCTGTGCAAGTTTCACATCACAGTACAACAAAATGGTTACAAATTCATCCAATCAAACCCAACTAAAGAAGATGGGCTGTAAGAGCAGAACGAAAAAGTGTGTAAAATGGAATGGAGAGGATAAAATAAGAGGATAAAATGAAATGGAGTAAGTAAATAAAAGGAACAGAATCCTAGACCGAGGAAATGGAGGACGGGGGACAGTTAAGAGACAAAGAGATTGAGAGCAAAGAGTTTGCAAAGGAACATAAAAAGAAACAAAAGATGACAGGTAAGGAGGAGCGAGATGTTAAAGAGATTTAAAAACCATACAAAGTAAATTACATTTAAGACGGGAATGAAACTACAGAAATCCAAGAGACGAACATGGCAGAGAAATAGAGTCACAAGGAGAAAGAGAACAAAGAAGATGAACAGAAGAATGAAAAAAAGACTTAAGATAAGCCAATCGTGAAGCAGGGAGACCAAATAGAGTGCATGAAGAGTAGAATAAATTGGAGAAGATAGGAGATGAGCTTAAAGGTTTAGCAGCAGTAAAAGTAAGAAATGGCCTGGCCTTGTGATTATTAAACAGATGGATCCAAAAGGGGCGTGAAGGTAGAGAGATATGACAAGAAAATTAAAACTCAGAATCAAGATAAACACCCAGATTGCAGGCCAAGGTGGAGATATAGAGCAGGGAAGGAGGAAAAGAAATGGAATCAGGGGGAAGAGGAGGAGGAATAGTAATAGAAAAAGAGAACTTCTGTCTTAGTAGAATTTAAAACAAGATAATGATCAGACATCCAGGATTTAATAGCCAAAAGGCAGGATGACAAAGAATCATGAATAGAAGTTGAAAAAGACGAAAAGGACAGGAAGAGTTGAGTACCATCAGCATAGAAATGAAAGGGCACTCCAAATGATGAGATAATAGAAGCAAGAGGGGAAGTATACAGAGAGAAAGGATAACTCATACGATCGAAAAAAGTTATTCCTGGCACACTGAAAAGCTTTAATTTGTCCAGCATATCTACAACATTTTTATTCAGTATTTATTCTATGACGGTTTTACATATCTCCTCCTCATTTTGAGGAACACTGGTCCAATTTTCTTTTCTTAGCAACATTACATACAAGTAACCAATTTGCCGGTCTGTTGATAATGAATGTTAAGTATACCCAGAGTCACTGTTGAGTACATTTTAATGAACATGAGGAGTGGAATTAACCTTACAGAGGTGTAACCCTTTGACCTGCATGTTGTGAGATTGAGGAACCCAGCCAACGGTGAGTGAAGGTCTTAAGCATTTGAAGCCCCGAAGCCTCTCCCACCAGGGATCGATATCCCTAATCTAAATCCTGTCCCCTTCCTACCCACCTCCCAACCATTCCTATGCCCGCCCACCACAGTCCTGACTGGTACTGCTGGAGGGTACGATATCTGGAATAGCACTTGTCTTGGACTCTCCCAGAGGCAGTAGGGCAGCGGGCGAAGGGCAGAGGATAAGGGCAATTTCCTGTTTGCCCATCCCCAGTCCTACATGCCAGGCCCCACCAACCCATAGGATCACAGGAAAGGAAGTAATGGATGACTTAATATGCTCAAATTTGTGCCTTTTCTAATTGTGCCACAGTAAGGTTCTGCGACTTCTGCATTTTGCCACTTTGAATTGTTCCACTCTTGCATTGCACCTGGTCACTTTTATCCATCACCTATACCCTCCTCTCCTGTGTTAATGTCTTCCTTTGCCCCCGCTAACCCGGGTGAGGTTCTTGCCCTCCTCCTCAGTGCTAACCCGATATGTGCCCCAATCAACTCTCTTTCCCTACACATAATGAAATTCATAGCTCCCACTGTTGCTCCATATTTTAGAGAACTGCTCTCTTGACAGTGCCACTTTTCCATCATCCTAAAAGTTGGCTACTGTCATCCCTCTACTTAAGAAACCTGGCCGAGATCCTAACTGTCCTACCAAATTTTGTCTGTCTCTCTTCTACCTCACTATTCCAAAATCCTAGAGCATGCAGTTTTCAACCGACTTACTGAGTTCCTTGACATACACAACCTCTGGGATCCTCTTCAATCTGGCTTATGACCTCTGTGCTCTATTGAGTCAGTTCTACTCAATGTCAGCAACTACAACTCTTTCACTCACTATACAAACTGTTCATTAATTCTTATTCTTCTCGACCTCTCTACTGCCTTCAGTACCGTCAACAATTCTGATCTTTTCTCAACGCTACCTCTCTTAAGTATCAGGGACAAGGCCCTCTTGGTTTGCTTCATATCTCACCCACAGGTGTCCTGGAACAACCTTACTTCCCCACTCACCTTCATTTACTGCTGGTGTTCCCCTAAGGCCACTACTGGGTCTACGTCCCCTCATTCTCTATACCTCTGCTCTTGGAACATTGCTCTCCTCTTTGAGCTTCACCTATCAACACTTCACCGATGACACTCAGATCTTCCTCTTCTTTCCCACCTTATCTGACAAGCTATGGTTAAAAATTGTCTAACTGTCTCTGCCCCACCAAATACTGGATGGCATCTCAATTGCTCATGCTCAACTCCATTAATACTGACGTTCTCTACTTCCCATCCAAACAGGCTCACTCTTTCTCTCCCACTCGGCTATTCTTCACTCCTGACCACCTGCCCTACACTGCTTCTGCTCCCTCTCGTTTCTGCTCTCTCCCTCTCCTTTGCTTTGGAATGGTCTTCTTGTCCGCCTTCACACTACTCCAACTCTATTATTATATAAAGATGCTAGCTCTCCTCCGTCTGAAGAACCACTTTTGTAGCATTCTATGCCACCACACCTCTCTGTTCTCTTCTCCCCTTACCTCTCTACGACAACCCCTTGGCACTTATCCCTCAACCCAACATCCAAAATGCAGCACCTCCTCCACTATACTGTTCCTATATCATGCTCTACTCTTCTAGCCCCTCGATCATGCTTCTACCTCCCTGCATCATCTGGTCTTATATTAACACTCTCGCCCATTGTAAGGGATGCAGGTCCTCCACTCTGCCAAAAACGAATTGCTTTCCAAGTAATTGCCATAATAAAATTACTAAATAAATACATTGTGCGATTTTAACACTTGGAATTGTGCGACTGTGTGATTTTGCCACTCTTGCATTTGGCCACCTTGAGTTGTGCCACTTTGCCTCTCTGAATTCTGCCAGTTTGGGCACTTTGTGCTCTGCCTCTTTACATTTTCCACTGCTGAATCTTGCCTCCTTGAACTCTCACGCTTTGAACTTTACCACTGTGAAGTTTCATCTCCCTTGTCACAAGGCTTTGTGACTGTGAGACAACAACTGCAGAGAGGCTTTCAACAATGTGACTACATTAAACTACAGACCCATCACTAACTCCATTTTTCTGATGAAGATACTGTACAGGGTTGCATACAAACAGTTTGCAAAACATATTGAAAGTCATCCAATCTTAAACTGCCGTCATTCGGGTTTCAGAGCAGGGCATAGTACAGAAACAGCCCTCCTGGAACTTAAGTCCAGGCTCTTATCTAACATCGACAAAGGAGAAGCTACTATGCTCATGGTGCTGGATTTTTCAGCCGCATTCGACCTCGTTGACCACATGCTGTTGGTCAACAGGCTCAAACAAGTGGCAGCATTCTCCTAGCAAGCTTCCCGGTGGGTAGCTTCCTTCCTCCAGAACAGGGTCAGCTCTGTCTGCTCGGATACTGCCGAAGCAGCCTCGGCCTCGATTGCATATGGAGTTCTTCAGGGAGCAAGTTTATCACCCTGCTTTTATAACATATTCACTGTCCCCTTCTTTACCATGCTGGAGAAAGAAAATATCTGGTTTACTAACTTTGTGGATGATATGCAATGTATCATCCCTCTGACTGGTGACTATTGCACGAGATGATGATCACATTAACAAGGCCTATATGTGTATTGAAAATTGGATGGTGCAGAATGGACTTGCTTTAAACAGATCCAAAACCGAGCTCATGATTGTGGGGGTCTCCCAGTTGGATTTCCAAGTTAGACCCCAAGTATAGTAACCTCCAGCTAGGTGAAGTCAAGATTGACACCCTTAAGAAGGTAAAGTCCTTAGGGGTGATCCTCGACCAGCACCTCTCAATGAAAGCTCATGTGGGGAGCGTGGTCCCGGAAGGAGCCTACTTATCTCATAATCTTTGCACATCTTCGACCTATGATCTGCCAAAGCAACGCAGAAACGCTGGCCAGAGCCATAGTAGGTGCCAAAATGGACTACTGTTGCAGTCTCCTGACTGGCATCAGTAAATCTGAAGTTAATAGACTCCAGGTCATTCAAAATGGAGCAGTGAGGGTCATCACAGGTCTAGCTAGACGGGACCATGTCACGTCAGCCAGAAGATCCCTGCGCTGGCTCCCTGTACAAGCGCAAATTTGTTATCGCCTCATCCTTATCATCTTCAAGAGCCTTTTGGGTATCATGCCTAGTTACCTGATTGAACTCATCATGCCCAAGAGTACTTCTCGTTCCCTCAGATCCAAAGAGACTAAAATGCTCATTATTCCGAGAAGTAAACTCAAAAAGGTCGAAAAAGGAGCCTTTGCTATAGTGTTCCCAGCAGCTTGGAACAGACTGTCGCTCGATCTCAGGATGGAAACCAAACTTGAGCCTTTAAAAAAAAAAGCTCAAAACCCTGCTGTTTGATTAAGACCTCTGCACCAGCCCTCAACCTCGCTGAGATAGTTCCCTTATTTGTTTTTTTGTTGTATTTTGTCTTGTCTGTACCATCATGCCCATGGGTTCATTGCTGTGCATTATAAATGAATTAAAGTAAAGTAAAGTGAACCCGTTGCCATTGCAAGGTCTTGACAACATGGGTCTCAGACACCATAAACCTGCTGTCACAGTGGGATATTTACCACTGTCAGGCTCCACCATAGCTGAACTTGTGTCTAGGAGGCCCTGACACAGTGAGGACTTACCACTCTAAATCTGCCACTGTGAGACCTCGCCATTGTGGGTTCTACCACTGTGAGACCCCACCACAGGAAAGCTCTGGACCAGCAGCCTTCTGCCCCTGAAATACTCTGCCCTTTCAATACTTTGTCTCCTGGGATAGTTTGTCCCTAGTATAGTGTGCATGTATTCAACTAGCAAATCTGCAGCACAAGAAATGCATCCTACCGGGAAAGAACGATACACAAGAAGGAACCAAAAAGGAACACACTAGAAAGACGATGACCAACCATCTACACCCACCACACCAGATATAAAACTAACACCAAGAAACAACACACCTAACTGCCCCTTTACTAGCACAAGACTAAAATCACTTTACCTGGCACGATACCTATTAGCATACTGCCCGCTCGCACAACCAACCACCCACAAACACCATAAACACATAAGAAGGGATGCCAAAACCACAGAAAGACATGAAATCCAAAGAAGAAGCACAATCTGATTACATGAATTCAATACACTATTCATCACAAAAAACTGGTGAAAAATAAAGAATCATCAACACGATCAGACAGTCAATTCTGAAGAAGACATCAAACAAAATCTCAATCTTCTAGACCTAGTCAACGAAGTAACATAAGCGACAAAACATAATGGAGAATTTAAAAGAAAAACAAAACCAATACCAAATCAAATTATCAATGCCACCTCCAAAGGAGAAAGAAAACCCTGAAAACAAAAGTATTCACTGCAATATAGTCAATGCCACATCAATGTCAAAACACAACACTGAATTATACAAACGCCTAAGCGATGGACGAATGGACATACCATTCTTCACGGAAACCTAGGTAACACCTACTTTTCAGATAGTCGAAAACACAAATCCCTACCGAGCAGCTTCAAATTGAAACATTCCAACAGAGAAGAAAAGAAGAGGAGTAGCCTAAAACGTTCCATACAATGACCACCTAAAGATGACAACAGCATCACAATTAAACACCCAAGCTGTGAAACACTCAGACTCCAACTAGCGTTGGACAACCAAACCAGCCTTTCATTCCTACTTTCATAGACACATTTGTAAATGCCATCAACAATATTGCCATTAAATAAGACCACCTAATCATACTCGAAAACTTCAATATCGGGTTTGATGAAGAAAACAACAACTCACCTAAAATACTGACAAATCAAATCAAACAATGTATCTACAGCAATTAGTGAAGGGAGCACCCACATGGAAGGGCACACTGTAGATGCAATCTTTTGCAAAAGAAACCTCGTGAAAATCGCACCCCCAATGCAGAGTCCCTGGAGTGACCACCTCATAATACCCTTTGCGATCCATCCATCAAAGCAAATACAAGCCATCATTCCAAAAATCCCTCCAATCCAGAAAATAAACTGGAAATCCATAAGCACAGTGAATCTAAACACCAAAATGGAATTCACAAATCCAGTGATCACTGTCTTGGAGTCATCCAACATCGAAGAAAGAACTGAGAGAATAAAAAAATAGATCACCGAAATACTAGATGATATTGCACCAGAAAAACTGTTCACTACCACGTAATGAAAACTATGGTGAGATGGTTTTCACCTCAGCACAGAGCACTGAAGAAAACTAACAGGAAAGTGTAACTAGAATGGAAGAAAACAACAATCCACAGAAAAAAATCACATGCCAAAGACAGATATGAATATGCAAAGGTGAAATCTTCAAAGCAAAACAGTATACTATACTGAACATATCACACATTCAAGCAACACCAAGAAAGAGATTTTCAGCATCATCATAAACTAAGACATATCATCCTAGAGCTAAGAAATGCAATATGATGCAATAAATAGCCACAGACTCACAAAGACTATGCAATGAACATGCAACTAATTTCAAAAACAAAATCACAAGCATCCGCAAAGTCATCAAAAGCATACTTAAAAACACCCCTTATCAGTCAACGCCAGAACCACAAACAAGACTAATCTACTTCTCACCAATTTCAACAAAAGTATTTGCCAGCCTAGTGAACAAAAGCAAGTGAGCAGGATCACCAGCAGACCCTTGCCCAACTGACATGTAAAAGACTACCCTCACACCAAAAACACCTGCATAATGCTTCCACAAACTCTTTACCATTTGTGGGCAACAGGAAAAGTACCACAAAGCTTAAAATCAGCATACAACAAACCATTTGTTGAAGACATCGTGGAATAAACAGAAAATCTTACCAACTACTGACCAATACGAAACATTCCTTAGCCGGCAAAACTCCTAAAAGATTATGTATACGAACATATACTGCAACGTGTTGAAAACAATACTAGGATACTAGACCATGCACAAGTCCATTTCAGACCAATGAGAGGAACGGAAACATCATTGCTGTCCATGTGGGATTGTCTAAACACCAAGACTGACTCCAACATATCCTCAGCACTAATACTACTAGACCAATCAGAGGTCTTCAACACAGTCCACCATGGAACCATTGTCAAAAGACTATGAAACAGCAACACTGCTATACTGTGAATAAATCCTCCTGACAGAAAGAAAGGAAACAAGGTGGCTAACCCCTTCAACTCATCACCAAACACAACAACCTGCACATTTCCACAATGCTCATCACTCTCCCCACTGCTCTACAACATCTACATGACCCCTCATCAATCTCATCTAAAGACATGGACTCACCTGCTACAACTATGCAGACACACAAATGCTCTACAAATCAACACTAGTGAAGAACCAGACCTAACTCCAGAAATAAACGATCAGATGTGCAACAACAGCCTGAAACCTGACCAGGCCAAAATAGAAATCATGATCACACCCAGTAGACTCTCGAGCGAACACCACATTGTATGGTATACCAAAATGGTAAATCGACCGAAACCTTCTATAGTAGTTAAAAACCTCAGAATATTAATGGACGAAAGTTAACACTCGAACCACAAGTCAACAGAGCAGTAACCAAGTGCTTCTACCACCTATGCATAATCAAGTGGATATTACCTTTCCATGCCGACCAACAGGCAATGACCAGAAGGAAAGGAACTTTCCCTTGCCTTCATTGCAGCAACTGTGGCTTTGTAACAAAGGGCAATATCATCAATCACCCCAGAACAGGGAAGAAAATCACAATCAACTGCCATTCCACATGTGACTTATCCAACATCATTTATACTATCAAATGCCCATGCAGGATCTACTATGTGGGACAGTTGAAATGCCAAGCAAAAATTAGATGGAATGAGCATAGATTCTGTATAAGGAATATGAACTTGAACTCTGCAGTTGCAAGACAATGAATAGAAAAAATACACAATATTACCCAGATCCGGTTTCAAATAGTCGAGACCATTGTCAGACAAAATGCACATGAAAATATGGGCCTGAAGCTAGATCAGCGAGAGATGTACTGGATAGACCATGTGGACGCTATGACCCCTGGAGGGATCAACAAAGAAATCAACTTTATGTGTTACATCTGAGCCCACTCGCAAGCCCAACTGACTATCTGGAAAACCTTTCTTTTCTTTGAAAGTGTGCAGTGTATTCTACACAGCCTAAGCACCAGTCTGAACCTTTCACTTTTCACTTAATGCATTAATATGTTATGCTTTTGTTCTGTGTTACTTAAGCGCCCATTTGACCTGTCAGTTTTCTGAATTATATTTACTGTTTATGATAACACACAGTATTATCTCATCTGCTCGAAACGTCCTCCTTTGCACACTATGCCAACCACAACATGACCAATCTGTTCATTACAAACTGATTGCCAACCCCAATGAGGCCGCCATCCCGCGAGACGCATGTGACGTCATTGCGTACACCTACATGTGACATCACGTCTGCTGGTAATGGCGACCCGAATGCTAAAAGGTTTTCATAACACGAGAGGTCCGCGATGTCCTCTTCCTTCTGCATGCTGCAGCGCCATGCGGCACATGACGGCAGGTGAGTAAAATTAATGAAAATCCACTGTATTCTTCCTAATACTTAAACAGCGACTATATGCTTAACTAGCAATCCTAACCCTAACACCTAGTCTCTTTGACCATAGTTTGAAAGGATCACTTCAAGATAGTCACTTAGATGACATCTTCATTCCAGGTAATGTGGTTGACACGTCATTATTGATTATTTATCACTTCAATGATTTAACAAATAGTAAGACACTGACGTTTCATTCATTTCTCAAAGAATGACACTTCTGCATGATTTTTTTTTTATTTATGTACAAACATTACATACCATTCTTCATATAGATTGAAAAAATCTGCACGCAGCCACGTATAAACTATATATTTGACTCAAACATTTTTACCTTTGGATACTAAAGTGTATGAGGGATTCACAGTTTGCATTCTCTCTTATGTTTCCTTTACTTCCTTTATTTGCAATGAAAATACAAACCTGGGGTATGTACAATTTATATTTATTTGACAAATTAAAATGTCTGTATTCTGTATTTTTTTAAATTATTCTTGCTTAAGATGTATTGTGTCTACCCCTGAAGACGGAACACGTTCCGAAATGCATTGGCATATACTGCTAAAATACACATCTGTGGATGCATACTGCCTGGCAGACTATTACACATCTGGAAATCACTCTGATCTGAACAGTGATGCATCATTATTTTAGGAAATACACATGAGCAGAATCATTACAGTAAAAGTAAACACTTGCAACTCATTATGAGGGCATTACGTGAACAAACTACAAACTTGGATGCTTTCAAGGTTCTCTTTCTGCAATATTATATACTAGGTGGCTAGGCCTTAGTGGTACGCTCCGAGACAACAGTTTGAATATTCATATAAATAACGAATAGAACAACCATAAAACTCGAGTGGGGCCCACCCTCCTCACTCAGAAATGGAACAGCCAAGAACAACATAAGGAGAAACACCCTTGCATAGAAGGGCACAGACCACTCTTGTCACTAACCCTGTATTGAACCTTCCAATTTCCTACATACTCAACCTGAAACGCCAAACAAAACACATACCTCTACCACAGACAAAATCTGAACCACAAACTGCACACACTCTGAAACACCTCACTAAACCCAACGCACTACTAAAAACTAAACCACAAACACACAAACTACCCCATACACCCTCATACATGAAAACATAGCCAAACCCTTACTAACCAGGGACATAATTTCACCAAAATGCCAGGGGTAGCAGAAGTGACATCACTCGACCCTTGAACTATGATGATATCACAGGAAGTGCTGTCATTTGACCTCACCCCGAAGTGATATCGCGGGAAGCGATGGAACACAACCTTTCACCCGTTGACAAAACAGGAAGTGGCATCACATAGCATTGTACACTGCGAAAAATATGGTTACAATATCACTATATTGTGATGTACATTTCATACAAGAATAGATCGCCTTATGTATCGTTAAGATCAGTGTGTATTGCCCATATTACCAAATTACTGTGAATGCAAGCAGACGTCCATGACCAAATGATAATGATTTGTTATTATATAGCACTTACGCTTAAGCGCCTTATAAAGAAAAAATATACTCCCAATATCACCCAACCTGTGTTGGTACTCATTTATCGACCTCAGAAGGATGAAAGGCAGAGTTGAAGCGTTTATGAACAGACTAAATCAGTGACTCATCCCCTGAAGTGTGCCTGAAATAAACCTTTAATGAGTCTAGCAATTATTGTCTAGAATTCCAGAAAGACACATTATTTGGTAGTCCTATTCTTTCTTATTTAGGGTCAGTGCTGAAAGTCTTAGACTTGCGGCACTCCTGTTCTTATTTTTCTTCTTTTTTTAAAAAGGGGCCTGAACAAGAAAGCCAGCCACGCCAGACGTAAAGACCCACATGGTGCTGGCCACATCCCAGGAGCTTGCATGTTTTTGTTTTTTAGTGGTCTCAACGGAGACCTCAGAGGTGACCCCTCTAAATGACGTCCCTATTACTAACCAAAAGCAAACACAGCATACAGTGACCCGTCTTTATGAACTGAAGCTACCAACAGAACAACAAAGCTCTGTCTCACTTTTCCTCTCGATTCCACTAACTAACACTTCCGAGCCCTCCTTCCTTTTCAGATCCACCAGAGTGCCCAGAGACAATGAAAATGGCAGTGGTTCTCTGTATACATTACGATAACATAACAGAACATAACATTAGCCACTTCTACAGCCGAGGTGGCCCTCTTATTTATTTGTCTGTATTTAAACAATTATAATTGCCTGGACATGCACAGGGTGTTTTTTTCCACCAAATTATTAGTGGTAGATCATGGCTGCAGCAGTTTCCTGAAATAAAGCGCCTGGACATGAGAAAACTTGTTTAACACCAAAAATAGCATTTTGTTCAGAAAAAAAGAACATAATGGGGCAGCAGGGGAATGTATAGATGGGAAAGGGGATACACTTTTAAAAATAACATGCAATTATGTGGGAACCCATAAAAAGGGGAAAAGACAAAGGTCATTTGGGAAAAACAAATTACATAGATCCCATTAGACTGACAATCCTCCAACCTCGTCACCCTTCTCCTAACCTCCATATTTGGTAGTATGTTTGATAATTATTTTGCAAGTGAGTGACAATGAATTAGTAATGTATGAGTCTTTTCAATCAGCTACAAAATGGTAATGTCCCTCTACCACCCCCCACTCCTTGAAGATGTGGTCTTGATGAAAAACCAGCCTTGGATGACCTACAGCAGGAAGTGACTTTGTGATTTCAAAGGCCAATCTTCAGCTGTTGACTTCGACATCACATAATTCCATGAGATTTTGCATGGTTATTCAGCCGGACTGATAATAATGTTGGGATGCAATTGCAGCTCCCCAAAATTGGAAGGCAGTTCAGACTGTGTACATTCTATTAGCAAGGAGAGCTGGTCATTTAGTGTCAGCATTTTTGCTGCTTGTGTTTGCATTTTAGAACACGTGTTATTTTCAGTTAGCTTAAAAACACTTTAGAGAGCATTACGTGTTGAAAGGAGGAGCAGCAACAATATAGCTGATTATATTTACAGTTTAGTGTCATGATATTGTAAGAGCTGTGTAACTACAATTTGTGAATTAAGTGTGATTTCTTTGTGTTTAGGAGAACTCAAAATAAAGCTTGTTTGTGCATAATGAAAAGGTGGCTGGAGTGCCATGCAGTGCAAGGTAAGTTAGATGTTCATTTTTAGTAGCATAAGGGTTGCTTTCTATGTTTGCAAGCAAGAGTTGTGTCATTTTGAACTAGGCCCAGAATTTGCAGCTCTCTGTTAGTAAAAAAAGCACTAGGCCACATTATTGAGCTTCTGTCCTGTTAATTAATTGGATTCTATGTATGCTTCCTCCAGTGAGTGTTCAGACAGCCAAGCTCCTTTCAGGAAGGGCGAAGCACCTTGCAGATAGTAGTTGAAGGTATAATGTTGAGCAGTCCACAGTAGTGGTGAACAGATGGCATTAGGTGTAGTTTGTCCCTGATGATTAGATTAGTGCAGCAGTTGTAAAGGGAGTGATCTGGTGAGAAAAATACATGGTTTTGAGATATTGCCAGAATAGCTACTCAAGGTGTGGTTATGCTGCTTTCATTGCAAAGTGGCAAGATCATTGGAACTGCAGGTGTCAAGCTAAAAAGAGCAAACACATATGCAAAATGAATCCCCAAGAGCAGTGTCTCAGGTGTGTTTGTTACAGACCCGCCTGGTTCCCCAGAGAGATAGGGAAGGATGGGTACTAGGAATGCAACATCTTTCAAGATAGGAATCGCAAGAGGTGCTGCCAAGTGAGCAGATGCAAGGTAAGAGAGCCGTTCAGGGTTTCTGTTACGCTCAACTGGCTCCCACAGGGGTGTCGATCTGAACTGGACAGCTGCGGTCTCCACCAATGTGACGCGTAGTGCCGAGATGACAGACTGGACTGGCCCACCTAGCTTCGTTTGCTTGGCCCGTGGAAGTATTCTTCTGCAAATGGAGAAAGGGAATTAACCACCCGTGGAGTTGAGTGTTAACCCCCACCCCCGCTGTTCTCCCCACTGATCACCTTTAATGTCCCCTCTTATAGTCTCACCTGATGGTTTGGAAATATGAGCTCTCCATCCTGCATTGAGCGCAGGGGCGCGTAGATAAGCAGTTCCTACACTGGTTCGAAGGAATTGGTGATTTCCAGAACAATATTGACTCTGAGATTTCCGGCGAGACGCCGTAAGTATATAGTTCGTAAGAGTTCAAATGTCTGACTTTCACTCTTGTCCAATTCCTTACAGGTTGCAGCTTGACCCTTGCGAAGAGTTCCTCGTGGCAACCGGTAACATTCAGGTAAGGATTTGTATTATCCAACACAGTTCGATAAAATAATGTTAGTATGTAACATGTTGCTTTCTCCCTTATTCAGGTGCTGAGAGAAATTATGAAGTCTCGGGGAATAATACCTCCGGCGGTAAAATTAGGTAAGTCTATTGTGGTGAGAAGGATTCCCCTTGTTTGTCCCTTTGTTTCACCTTGCTGTACTTTTGTTTGCCTTAGGGGCCGGGGTGTGGCGAAGATGTGGTGGAGGCTGCGCCGACCCGTGAAAAGGAATAGTACCCCAGCGGTAAAATCAGGTAAGTCTATGGGGGGGTAACTAATATTGCCTCTGTTTATTCCCTTAGCTCACCTTGCTGTTCTTGTGTTCCCCTTAGGTACTGGAGTGCGGCAGGAACATGCAGAAGGATGCGGTGGATAGTGAAGATGCTGCGAAGGCCGGTGAGTTCAGCGCGGCGCTGCAGCAGGCGAGGCGACACGCATAAAATAACTTCTTTCTTCCAGCTCGATGGCGCGGTGTATCGGGAATTCAGGTAAGGATAAAAGGTATTGCTCTTGTTCTAACCTTTTCTCCTTCTTTCTCCCTCTTTCTAGGAGCTCCAGACTCGAGGCGGGCATGGCAGAAGACTGGATGCAGACTTGCAGCTACCGTGAGCGTTACGCTGCTGGACGCAGAATAACGCGAAGCGTGTGCTGCTCTTCAGGCGTGGTTTAAATAGCCCCCAAAGTAGTCCCAGGTAAGTATTCCTCCTCGACCCCACCCGAGTAAAAAATAGTCCCTAGGTAAAGAAGTCCCTTCCAAGCCTCTTTTGGCTTGGAGCTCTTGCAGCATGGTCTGCATCACGTAAGTTTGCAGCATGGTCTGCATCAGTTAAGTTTTAATCTATGAGCCTGGCGCCTATGGCGCCAGGACTGACTCGCCATATGAGCCTGGCGCCATAGATGCCAGGACTGCAGCCAAATAGCCCCTAGCAGAGGTTGTTGGGCTTGCTTGGAATAACTTGATGCCTGCTTCCGGGGTTGCTGGACTTGATCTGGATCGCCGGGGGTAGACATCATGACAGCTTCTACATTTTCTGGTGTCATAAGAAGGTATTATTCTAACCATTTTGTTGCTAAAAGATAATTGACTTCACTGTTCACAGTCACTCCATGGTTGAGTCCTCTCGGGGGCATGCACACTAAGGGTTAGCCGATGTTATTTGGACTAATAAGAATAGTCCATTGTTGCAACAAGTTAGCTAAATGTAATCGGCCAATCAGAACAAATTATTTGTCTGCTCACTGCACAATTAGCTAATTTTCAGGGGACGCTATTCATGATGTCACAGATAGATTTGTTTAGATTTCATATACGAGAGAGACAATATTGAATGTGGAATTAACATACACGCCTGATATTTGTAACAGATGTTGTTTGTGCGTTTTTTGCCTATACAAACTGTAACTAATATGGGTGTGTCGAGTTAGTTCTCAGTTTTCAGTTCTATGGAGCTTACTGACCCACCCGGCCGTATTTACATGTAATTGTTTTTCCTTGCAAAATATGTGCTCCTTATTGACACCTTGGATTGTTATTTTATTGATCTGTTTTTGGGCCTACCGTGGAATGCACAAGACAATAGATAGAAGGCTCAAATGATGATCATCTCCTTACTGCCACTTGATGCAAACAGGCAACACTGCAGGGAGTGGATGTTTCCTCTTCCTAGCCTAGCAGTCAAGAGGATGTGCTAATATAACAAGAAGTGTCTCATACTAATGGCATCACATTAGTAATCACGAAAAAAACGTTGAATTGACTAACTTGTGAACACCTGTGCAGAAAAGGCATATTTTTTATCATGGCAAATGTATAATTTCAGGGAACTATTATCAAATTAAACTTATTGCATACATGCCTGTTGCAAATGATCTGCTTCTATGAAAGCATACATGTGTCATGATCTCTGCTTCCAAAAGGTCAGGGTTTTCCCAACTCCCTTGGAAGCAGATCCATAACCCAGGTTCCGAGGGCCAACCAGTCCCAATTGGGACCTTTTGGACCCAGTCCTGGCGCCAGTGGCACCAGGCTCATAAATATGGCCAGTCCCAGCGCTGGAAGCGCTGGGCTCATAATGCTTGGGTGGACTTACCTGCAGCAGACCATGCTGCCTACTTGCCTGCCAGCTGAGCCTCTGATCCTCTTCTGTTTGGAACTACTTTTCCTGTTGGGTGGGGCAGGAGCCACTCCCTAGATTCAGAACACTGGAACTCTTCTGGAAAGCAGGAACTCTTTTCTTACCAAGGCGTGGCTGTGGAAGGAGAGACCTAAGCACTACAGGAGGCTATTTAAACCACACCCGGTGGATGAATCTTGCTTTGCGTTATTCTGCATCCTCTGCAGTAGAACGCTCATCGTGTCTTCTGCATCGGATCCTGGGCCTAAGGAAAAAGGCTTACCATCCTGAATCCAGTCTTCAGCAACACCTATAAAGACAAGAAAGAACAGGTTAGCATTCCGGCGTCTGAAAGACAAAGGCTTACCTACTCTTCGTGCGCTCCGGAGGTCTTCACACTGCATTCCGGCATCTGAAAGACAAAAGCTTACCAACTCTTCGCACTCTCCGGAGGCCTTCGGCGCTGCATCCTGCATCTGAAAGACAAAACAAGGTGTGTTTAAAGACATTGGGGAACTTTAATACTCACGTGCCATTACTCTAACCCAGTGGGTATTCCGACACCCTGCAGCCGCTCCGAACTCGTACCTGCAAAATAAAAGAAAGTTAGAGCGCATCGTGAAGCAGGCAACAAGCGCTTACTTACGTGCTTCCAGGCGCTTCTATTCATCACACGGACTCCATCTTCAACTCACTTCAGCCGTCATCCGCCATCGCCGGAACCTGCAAAACAAGAGACATCATTACTAAAGACTTTAAAGACAATAGAATTACTCGAAACTTACCGTTCGTGCAGTAAACGACAGACAGCAGTCCTCTGAAGTCAAGAGGCCTGCGCTACCGATCCAGTGAAGAAACTGGTTACAGCACCCTGCCCCGAGGCAGATGGAGAGCTTGGCATTCACTTACCTAAGGTGAGAGCGTTAACCTTTGGGGGTCTACAGGAGAGCAAAAAAGGAAAGAGATAGGGACACCCCTATCACCCCAGTTCATTAATCCCATATTTTCTATCTGCAGACACCTTACTCTTGAAGTCAGGCATACAGTGCACAGAGGTCCAGCCCAAAGAGCCAACCGGGTGCTACACATCACCTTTGAAGATACGGTAGTCGCCCAGTCAAGACCGGCGCCTCTGCGAGAATCAGGTGAGTGTTACAGAACGCAAAGCCTACCGCAAAACTCTCACCCAGGCGCTATGGAAACCTCGGATACTGATCACCTAGCCCGGTTACTTGGGGAACTAAGGGCGGAAGTGCATGCAGCTCGTCAGGAAACGAATGCTCTAAGAAGGGAACTAATTATTTCCAAGGAGAGAACAGACGGTCTTGCTAGACAATTGCTACAGTCACAAGCCGGACAAACCCCGTTACCCGCATCAGGGGCAAATCTTCCTTCAACATCCTCTATGAATCCAGTGCAGATCAACCTACCTGGGAATGTACCTCTGGCTCCGCCCGAACGGTTTTCTGGTGACCCAAAGAGGTTTGCAGTATTTATCAATCAGTGCCGGTTGCACTTCTTATGCCGGCCAGCAGCCTTTCCAACTGATCAAGCTAAAGTAGCTTTTGTACTTTTGTACCTCAGTGGCAATGCGGCAGACTGGTAGATCCCTCTAGTTAATCAAGATGATCTGGTTCTCCATGATTTTCAAGCCTTTCAGCTTAGTATGGAAAAACTGTTCGCAAGACATTCACAGGGGCAGGCCTTGGACAATGAGCTTCTTTCGTTGCGACAGGGTAATCAAGACCTTTTGGCTTATATTGCATCTTTCAATAGACTAATAGTGGAAACTCAATGGCCTGAGGACAAAAGGATTACGCTGTTTTATAGAGGTCTACGTGGAGAGCTCAAAGACGTTTTAGCCCAAGTAGTGAATCCCCCACAAGACTGTTCGGATTATATAGACTTGGTCGTTCAAATAGATCATAGACTGCAGAACAGGAAGGCCGACCGTTCCAAGTTTGATGCTCGAGTATTTTCCAAACCGCCAACTCCTTCCAAAGGAGTAGACTCCGGGGAACCCATGCAAATAGGGGGTCTGAAAGGTCCTCTAACACAAAAGGAGCGGGAAAGGAGAAAACAGTTGCAATTATGCCTATATTGCGGAAACTCAGGGCACTTTCTTCGAGACTGTCCGGTGAAACCTGCCAAGAAGGCAGTAGGAGCTGCAGTTACCAAAGTTACAAACTCTGAGCAGGGAAACGACCTCGCCCGACAAGAATAGAGGTCCTCTTGCCGAGCGTGAAAACCAGTTCCGTGACCTCGCATTTCGTGATACCTATGGTCCTCATTAGCCCTGATAATCCGGATCGATTACATGCAATTGAAGCTTACGTCGACAGCGGTGCCATCAGCAATTATGTGGATCATGAAATGGTTTTGAGGATGAATCTAACTCTTTGTCCCAAGGCTGTAAAGGACGTCATTACTACAGTGGATGGTACGGAGATAGCCTCCGGGCCTGTAACACATACCACTCAAGAGGTGACGCTAGTAAGTCAAGATGGACACCATGAGAAGATCGTGTTCGATGTGATCAAGGCCCCTCAGTTTCAGATTATTCTAGGAATACCTTGGTTAGAGAAACACAATCCTCTGATCGATTGGCGAGCAAGAACGGTCCAGTTTCCAGAATGTGTCTCTACTTGTCACCCTCCTCCTGGTGTTGCACTGGCAGCAATTTCTTCAGAGACTCCCCAGTTACCTCCCGAATACCTTGAATACCAAGATGTTTTCCGGAAGGATCAGGCTAACACTCTACCTCCTCATAGGTCTTATGACTGCCAGATAGACCTGATACCTGGATCTACTCCTCCTTGTAGTAGGATTTATGCCCTCACCGAGCCTGAGAACCTTCACCTTCGACAATACCTGGATCAATACCTGGCGAATGGGTTTATTCGTCCTTCCAAGTCCCCTGCTTCTTCAGCTTTGTTCTTCGTTCCAAAAAAGGAAGGAGACCTTAGAACTTGTATCGATTATCGCTCCCTGAACCAGATCACCGTTAAGAATAGATATCCGTTACCTTTGATCCCTGAACTCCTGGACCAAGTCAGAAAAGCATGCATATATACAAAGCTGGATCTTAGAGGAGCTTACCACTTGGTACGAGTAAAAGAGGGCGATGAATGGAAGACTGCCTTCCGCACCAAGTATGGGCTATTTGAATATCAGGTCATGCCCTTCGGACTTTGAAATGCCCCGGCCGCCTTTCAATATTTTATGAACGATGTCCTCAGAGAGCTCATAGATGTGTGTGTTGTTGTTTACATTGACGACATCCTCGTTTATTCTTCATCGGAATCTGAACATCGAAAACACGTGAAAATGGTCCTCGAAAGATTGCGTCAACACAAACTTTTCACTAAGTTGGAAAAATGTGTTTTCAACGTGACTGAAGTTGAATTCTTGGGATTCATATTATCACCTGGCGGAGTACGTATGGATTCAAAGAAGGTCGATGCAGTTCTCAAATGGCCATCACCATCCTCCTTAAAAGGTGTGCAAAGCATGTTAGGCTTCGCTAACTTTTACCGCAGGTTTATCCCCGAATTCTCTCGAATAGTCCAGCCCATCACTGCCTTGTTAAAGAAAAACAAACGTTTTGAATGGTCTACCAAGGCGGAACAAGCTTTCCAGGATTTGAAGACTAAATTTATCTCCGCACCAATCTTAAAACACCCTCGCCCCGAACTCCCCTACATCGTGGAAACTGATGCTTCAAGCCTTGCCATGGGGGCAGTTCTATCACAAAAGGACCCGGTAACCAATCAGTTGCATCCCGTGGCATTTTGGTCCCGCAAATTCTCGCCTCCTGAAATCAATTACACGATTACTGACAAGGAACTTCTGGCTATCAAGTCTGCCTTTAAGGCTTGGCGGCATTATCTGCTGGGGGCCCGACACACCGTTACTGTGATTACGGATCACCGAAACCTGCAATATTTGAAAACCGCAACAGCCCAATCCTCTAGACAACTCCGTTGGGCATTATTCTTTGCCGAGTTTGACTTCATAATTACCTATCGACCTGGTACAAAGAACGATAAAGCTGATGCCCTTTCTCGGATGGGAGTGGAAGAACACTTGATCAACCCTAAACCTGTACCAATCATTCCCGAACAAAGAATTCTCGGTGTAATCGCCACAGAATCCATAGAGGAAGTTAAGGATAAAGCCAGGCAACTTGTAACTCCAGCAGACATACAGAATTGGCATCTGCAGGGAAAGGACTTTGCAGTAAAGGACAACTTATTGTATTTCCAGGAACGATTATACCTACCCAGCACAGATTTACAGAAAAAAGTAATCTCCTGTTATCACGATTCTTTAATGGAAGGTCATCCCGGTATGGCCAAGACCTCAGAAAAGATCAAGCGCTACTTCTGGTGGCCGTCTTGGAAAAAAGATATCAGAGACTTTATAATGTCCTGTGGAGTATGCGCCCAAAACAAGAGTCAAAAGGAAAGACCAGCAGGCCTCTTACGTCCTATTGACATCCCACCTCGCCCTTGGCATACGCTTTCTATGGACTTCATCACCGATCTACCTCCATGCTCCGGATACAATACGATTCTAGTAATCGTGGACTTATTCTCCAAGATGGCGCATTTCATTCCGCTCAAAGGCTTGCCAACAGCAGCAACTCTGGCCCGAGAATTTCTCGAAAACATCGTCCGACTACACGGTTTTCCTTCGGTTCTAATTTCGGATCGAGGTAGTCAATTTATTTCTCATTTTTGGCGAAGTTGCTGTCGGTCGGCTCAAATTGATGTGAGACTATCGACCAGTCACCACCCTCAGACCGACGGACAAACCGAGAGGACCAATCAAACTCTGGAACAGTATTTACACTGCATGCTGCAACAAACTGAAAAAACTTGGAAAGACATCCTTTGGATAGCCGAATATGCCTACAATAACTCTGTCCATTCGGGAACTGGGAAAACACCGTTTTTTCTTTTGTACGGCAGTCACCCTCGAACCTCGGAGTTGGATCCCCTCCAAGATCTTGAAACACCAGCAGTAGACTACCTGCATTCTACAATCACCCAAGCCTTTAAGGAAGCTGTTTCTCACCTTCAAAGGGCTAAAGAACAATACAAGAAAGGAGCAGATCAACATCGGAAGGAAGCCCCTCAATATCAAGTAGGGGACCAAGTCTGGTTATCCACCAAATATCTACCTCTAAAAGGGCCACGCACATTCAACCCAAGATACCTTGGTCCCTATTCCATCACTACCATAGTAAACCCAGTAGCGGTCAAGTTGGACTTGCCCCCGCACATGAAGATACATCCGGTCTTCCACGTCTCTCTATTAAAACCCGTGCAACCTCAAACCCGACTAACTAAATCTCCAAAACCCATCCTAGTTGATGGAGAACTCGAGTTTGAAGTCAAAAGCATTCTGGACTCCAAGATCTCCAAATCTAAACTATTTTACCTAATTGACTGGAAAGGCTACGGCCCCCAAGAGAGATCCTGGGAACCTGCTGAATATGTCCACGCTCCTCGCCTAATCAAAAGATTTCACCGAACATTTCCTGACAAGCCAAAACCCCCGGAGAAGCCCGGTTTGGGAGGGGCCTTGAGGGGGGTACTGTCATGATCTCTGCTTCCAAAAGGTCAGGGTTTTCCCAACTCCCTTGGAAGC
Organism: Ambystoma mexicanum; assembly: GCF_040938575.1. NCBI lineage: Eukaryota > Metazoa > Chordata > Amphibia > Caudata > Ambystomatidae > Ambystoma > Ambystoma mexicanum. The sequence goes on from NC_090941.1 coordinate 123,553,482, forward strand.
AGATCCATAACCCAGGTTCCGAGGGCCAACCAATCCCAATTGGGACCTTTTGGACCCAGTCCTGGCGCCAGTGGCACCAGGCTCATAAATATGCCCAGTCCCAGCGCTGGAAGCGCCGGGCTCATAATGCTTGGGTGGACTTACCTGCAGCAGACCATGCTGCTTACTTGCCTGCCAGCTGAGCCTCTGATCCTCTTCTGTTTGGAACTACTTTTCCTGTTGGGTGGGGCAGGAGCCACTCCCTAGATTCAGAACACTGGAACTCTTCTGGAAAGCAGGAACTCTTTTCTTACCAAGGCGTGGCTGTGGAAGGAGACACCTAAGCACTACAGGAGGCTATTTAAACCACACCCGATGGATGAATCTTGCTTTGCGTTATTCTGCATCCTCTGCAGCAGAACGCTCATCGTGTCTTCTGCATCGGATCCTGGGCCTAAGGAAAAAGGCTTACCATCCTGAATCCAGTCTTCAGCAACACCTATAAAGACAAGAAAGAACAGGTTAGCATTCCGGCGTCTGAAAGACAAAGGCTTACCTACTCTTCGTGCGCTCCGGAGGTCTTCACACTGCATTCCGGCATCTGAAAGACAAAAGCTTACCAACTCTTCGCACGCTCCGGAGGCCTTCGGCGCTGCATCCTGCATCTGAAAGACAAAACAAGGTGCGTTTAAAGACATTGGGGAACTTTAATACTCACGTGCCATTACTCTAACCCAGTGGGTATTCCGGCACCCTGCAGCCGCTCCGAACTCGTACCTGCAAAATAAAAGACAGTTAGAGCGCATCGTGAAGCAGGCAACAAGCGCTTACTTACGTGCTTCCAGGCGCTTCTATTCATCACACGGACTCCATCTTCAACTCACTTCAGCCCGTCATCCGCCATCGCCGGAACCTGCAAAACAAGAGACATCATTACTAAAGACTTTAAAGACAATAGAATTACTCGAAACTTACCGTTCGTGCAGTAAACGACAGACAGCAGTCCTCTGAAGTCAAGAGGCCTGCGCTACCGATCCAGTGAAGAAACTGGTTACAGCACCCTGCCCCGAGGCAGATGGAGAGCTCGGCATTCACTTACCTAAGGTGAGAGCGTTAACCTTTGGGGGTCTACTGGAGAGCAAAAAAGTAAAGAGATAGGGACACCCCTATCACCCCAGTTCATTAATCCCATATTTTCTATCTGCAGACATCTTACTCTTGAAGTCAGGCATACAGTGCACAGAGGTCCAGCCCAAAGAGTCAACCGGGTGCTACACATCACCTTTGAAGATACGGTAGTCGCCCAGTCAAGACCGGCGCCTCTGCGAGAATCAGGTGAGCGTTACAACATGCCCATGTCAAACCTACATGTACGGGAAACAATACAATGATTTGTTAATAAATTAGGCATTCATGTATGTATATTTGTGACCATTAGGCTGCCTCTCTGACACACCAACTACATTCACAGGAAGCCATTACAATGTTGCAAAACACTAATACATTGAGATTTAAATTATCCATTCCAAGCTCCCAATATCATTTTATATATGATTAAATATTAAAAACTCTCTTTGAGATTCAAAGGAGAGCAAGAAGTTAGAATGCATTTCATATTACAATCTGAACCATTTGTAACAATCCCACTAAATATGATTAAATCCCATTGCAATTTCAAAGAAGAATGAAACCCCCCTTTGGCTCAACTATTATTGTATGACATTCATCAATACATATCGTTTCAAAGCACTGAACGACATTATTGTCAAAGTAAACATTGATGCCCTGTACAAAGGTGGATCCCGGGTCAAATGTGAGGTTTGAAAAGAAAAATAGCCAACGTACATTGATAAAGTAATAACCAATAAAAGTCATGAAGCATATGTCAATTTACAAAGCAATGTGGGCGCAGACTGCTAGGGGCAAAGTGTCCCTCGCTTCCTTTCTCTTCATATCCTTGCAGGCAAGTGGCGTGACTCAGAAAGATGACTTCTGTGAAGAAGGAATACGCTCTGAAATCCTTTCTACGCCTACGTAAGTACTGGGCAGCCCTACAAGCATATATGCCTTGGAGGCAAGCACTCGCATGATTTAAGGGCTGGGTGGGTATTTGTAGTGCCATTTTTGTGTGTTCGGGGGCCGGCCGTCGGCCGTTACACAAGCATACATCCACACGCACACATGCATGCATAGAACACACGCCGGAGACGTGTGATGGCTCCGGTCTCCGGCGCGAACTGCCGGGCACCTCCTTTATTCTTCAAACGTGCATGCGCGAGCTCCCTAGAGGCTCGCGCCTGCGTACCTCGTGTACGCAGTACACAACATCCCTCCTTTTCCCCAGAAACAAACAATTAACAATTAACTGCAGAAACAACAACAATTAACAATTAACTGCAGAAAGACAACCTGGTTCCTTCTTCGGATTTACAACGACAGATTTCCCCGCCTATGGTGCAGGGTCCATGATAAAGTCTCGGAACCTCTGTGGAAGTCGTCGTCCGGCCCTGCTCGGGTATCGTGAGGCCGCGTCACCAGGGGCCTCTGATGTCTCGGGATCTGCAGGTGGAGTGGCTTCCTCAGTCCCTGTATCTTCCGCTTGTTCCGGGACCTGTTCTGCTGTTGCCTCGCCACCAGCAGCCTTGATGCGCTTGAAGAATGACACATTTCTGGTGATGGTTCCTCTGGCATTGGCTGCGGTGACCATTGTACCTTTCACGTGTGTTACACCGAGTGGTTGGGTCTCGTAAGTTGTCGACAACTTTCCTTCTGCTCTTCTGTTTCGTACCAACACGGTATCTCCAACTGCAATTTGTTTTCCGGCAGTCTTCTCCGCGCTGTTTCATTATCGTTTCTCCATGACCTTTCTAACTGTACTTGGTCATTGTCGATCACTCCTGGTTGTCTCCCTTCTGATTCAGGTATGAGTCCTCTTGGGATCCTCTTGAAAAGTGCTTCCGCAGGGGCTATTCCAGTTGATTGATGAGGTGTTGTGCGATACTCCCACAGAAATTCGAATAAATTTCGTCGGAGGTCTTCACCTCCATTTTCGGATATGCCAAACACCTTGTTTAGTGTGCGCATGAAACGCTCTACTTCTCCATTGGCTCTTGGCCATAGTGGGGTAACTTTTCGGTGTTTTATCCCTCTCTCTTCACAGTATCGAGCAAACGATTGCCCTTGAAAAGGTGACCCATTGTCAGAACATAACTCGATGGGAAAACCATGGGTAGCAAATATCTTGTCCATGGCCAGGGTGGTGTGGTCGGTGGCCTGGGACTCGACCAGTTCCACCTCTGGATATCGGCACCACTTGTCAGTTACTACTAGGAAGTGTAGTCCTCTTCTGGTAGAGCCAAAGTCGGCATGTACTGTCCCCCAGGGTAAATCACTCCTTGCCATGGTCTGAATCGGTGGTCCTTTCTCCGCCGGGCTCGTGGCTTGGCACGGGATGCATGCCCTCACAAAATCTTCCACTCTCTTTTCCAATTCGGGGAACCAGACTTTGAGTCTGAGACGTGCCTTCATTCTGGTCATCCCTTGGTGTCCGTTGTGTGCCAGCTGAAGGACTTTCGGCACGAGTGACTTGGGGATCACAATCCGGTGCCCTCTCAGCAGGAGACCATCGACAGTTACTGACAGTTCATGTCGGGCACTCCAGAGCAATTGCAAATCCCTTTGCGTTTCTGCATTTCTCCGGGCATTGTTCAAGAGGAGCTCCCGCCATGCTCCTGTGGCTACCGCACCTTTCACTCTCAGAAATGCTTCATCCGAGTTCGATTCGTTGGCAATTTCTTGTCTTGTCAAGGCAATGGGAAGTGCGGATTCGACGACCATGTGAATGGTGTCCACACAATTTGCAACCTCCATAGTATCTCTGGATCGTCCTGCGCCGGGGTGACGAGACAAATAGTCCGCAGGGTTGTGTGTACCTGGGCGGTATACCAGCTTCACCCCGTACTCCATGAGGGATAGGATCCACCTTTCTATCCGAGGTGGCGGTTTGGAAGAAGCGCCTGCCAGAATGGGAATTAGGGGCTTGTGGTCCGTCACCACTACAACAGGTTTCCCCAGGATACATAGTCTAAAATGTTTACAGCCCCATAGTATTGCGAGGGCTTCGCGTTCAATTTGAGAGTATCTTCTCTCTGTGTCTGTGAGTGCCTTGCTGGCGTATGCAACGGGTCGCATGTATCCCTGTTCATCCGCCTGCATTAGAACCGCCCCAAGTCCCACTGGACTGGCATCCACTATAATTTCAGACTCCCGTGCTGGGTTGAAATATGCCATGGTATCTTGTTCAGACAGAGCATCCTTGATGGCCGTGAATGCTCTCTGTTCCTTTCCAGTCCACGTCCATGCCACTTCATTCCTAGTGAGCGCTCTCAGGGGTTCAGAAAGGGATACTAAATCTCGAATAAAACGCCCACAACAGTTCACTATCCCTAAAAAGCTGCAGACTTCTGCCGGGGACGTGGGAGGTGACGCCTCTCGAATGTCTTTCACCTTCTCAGGATCTGGGGATATGCCTCCCGCATGGAAGACAAATCCAAAAAACTCTAGGCTGTCCTTCAGGAATTCGCACTTTTCTTGGTGCAGCATCAGCCTGTGGCTGTGGAGTCTGTGCAAAGTGTTTTCCAGATGCTTGGTATGCTCTGCTTCAGATTTGGCAAAAACTAGGATATCGTCTGGCTTGTTTATCACTCCTTTTAGTCCGGACAGAGCCCCCCTTATAGCATTTTGGAAGACTTCTGCCGCCGAGGATATTCCAAAACTGAGTCTTTTATATTGATACAGTCCTTCGTGGGTTGTAAAGGTCGTAATATATCTAGACTCTGGGTGGAGCTCCAACTGGTGGTAACCTGCTCTCAGGTCTAGTTTCGAAAAGAATTTCGCACCCTGAAGTTCTCCAACAATGTCGTCTAGAGTGGGAGTGAGATGACGTTCTCTTTTTATAGCCAGATTAGGAAGTCTCATGTCTATGCAAATGCGTACAGCCCCAGGCTGTTTGGGCTTTGGGGCCACTACAATTGGAGAGACCCACGGGGTGGGTCCTTCCACTTCTTCAATGATGTCTCGTTCCACTAAGTCTTGCAGCTCCTTTTCCACCTGAGCCCTCAGATGAAACGGTATGCGACGATGTTTCAGCGCCGGTGGTCTGACTGACTCATCAATGTGGAGCCTTATTGGCTCAGCCTTCAGTTTCCCTATGCCTCTGAAGAGCCTCTCAAAGCGTGTCAGAAGGCTGTCCAGATCTGTATGATATACAGCAAAAGTGAAATGAACAAGGTTGAGTGCTTCAGATGCCGCGCAGCTTAAAAGAGAGTGCGGGCTTACGCTGGTAACAAAAACCTCACTTTGATGCTGTTCTGGCCATGGGTCACTGGGGCTACGAATACCCCTTGGATGGGTAGGGGAGTATCTTCACCAAAAGCGTATATTTGAGCCTTGGAGGGCAACAGGGTTGGTGGGCCTGCAAGTGCGTTGTAATTTCTGTCCGCCAGTACGCAGACTGAAGCTCCCGTGTCGATGAGGACTGGAGTGGGAATTTCTCCAATGTCTACAGTACATATGGGTCTTCGTCGAGTTCCAGGGCCATTTGCGATGCTGGAAATGAAGAAAATGTCTTCCTCCTCTTCTTCCTCTTCTTCGGCAATGTGTAGGTCATGCACGTCCTGTTCAAGGGATGATATGCCCCTCACGGTGCGTTCGCCACCTCTACCGGCCCTCTCTGGTCCTCTACTTGCTGCCACGGACATGGCAGCCCTAAACATTCTAGCGTAATGCCCAGGTATCCCAGACCTGCCGCATGTTCGTGATTTGGCTGAGCATTCACCTCTGTGTGGGAGGTCATATCCACAGTAAGAGCACGACTGAGGGGTACCTGATGTTGTGGGTCCTTCTCCCCTCTTCGGTGTCCATCTGGCCTTCCCGGGTGTGAAACGTCCGACTGCAAGTGCCTCCTCCTCATTCTTGGGATGCGTGGCTGCGTCCATTTTCGATCCTCTGGCCTCCGCCAGTTCATACGCTCTTCCCATGTCTAGGATTTGCCGGAGAGTCAGCCCTGGTTCCCTCAGGACTTGCCTCCTGAGTTTTCCTGAGCAGCATCCTTGCAGCAATTGGTTACGGACCATTTCCTCTTCGTTGACCCACCTGCAGGAGCTCGCTAGGTGTCTCAAACGGGCACAAAACTGGTCCAGTGACTCTTCGCTCCGTTGTTTTTCTGCCCCCATGACAAACCTGTCGAAGTCAACATTCGCTAAGGGTAGGAAGTGATCCCCAAGTGCTTGTTTGACAGCGTCATATGTCGCCACTGGAATGTCGAGGGAGTCATATATTTTCTGGACTTCAGTGCCTGCGGAGTACATCATGATGGAGATCTTTGCCTCGTCCTCTGTCTCCCCCAAGGCTCTGAACATCATTTCCAGTCTTTTGACCCATAAGAGACATTTTGGGCCAAGTTTCGATGGGGGCCCCGTGGTATCAAATTCAGGCATGGGAGCCAGAGTGGTGTGCGTGGTATTTGGGCAACCTCGCCCTCATCATCTGTTTCTTCACCCATCACAATAGGTACTCACAGTATTTTCTTGGCAAGTTGATGGGTGATCCGGCTCCCAACTGTGGCAGAGTCTTCCTGCTGGCTCTTCTGCCACTTCCTGTGTCACAGCCCTGCACCAGCTGGGCTGTGGAGTGTCCAAAAATTGTTGCAGCTGCTTGCAACGGGCAGATGGTGCACGAGAACCCAAAACGGGCCGCAACCACTGCGTGTGTTGTAGTGAACGAGCACTCAAAATGGCCGCCGGCTGTTAGAGCGGGTCCGCGACTGCGGAGTTGTATTCCGTTTCGCCGATGTCGTCGGAAATGGGAAGACAGCTCCGATCCCACCTCGTTGCCAGTTTTGTGTGTTCGGGGGCCGTCCGTTACACAAGCATACATCCACACGCACCCATGCATGCATAGAACACACGCCGGAGACGTGTGATGGCTCCGGTCTCCGGCGCGAACTGCCGGGCACCGCCTTTATTCTTCAAACGCGCATGCGCGAGCTCCCTAGAGGAGCTTTGATACATGTATTTGTCTAGTTTATCTATCCATATATATATATCGATATATATATCGATATATATATATATATATATATATATATATATATATATATATATATATATATATATATAAGTCAAAGTTTGTCTGAGCGTTTGTGTCAGGATTTGAGGGTTTGTGGCTTGGTGCAGTGTTGTTCCTTATACAATTCCACACTGTTTCACCAATCTGCACCATATTTTGCATAGTTATAGTTACCTATTAGGACTATCGGGACAATACTGGCTACATGACATTTGGACACCCCACTTCATTCCCCAGATTTCGGCACAAGTCAAAATGTGTTGGTGTGTTTGTGGCTTGGTGAAGCATTGTTCCTTATACAATTCCACACCATTTAACCAATCTGCACCAAATGTCGTGTAGTTACCTGTTAGGACCCTCCAGACATTACTGGCCACATGACATTTGGACACCTCATCCCTTTCTCTGGATTTCACCAAAAGTTACAATTTGTTTGTGGGTTTGTGGCTTGCCGAAGCATTGTTTCTTATACAATTCCACACTGTTTCACCAATCTGCACCACATATTGCAAAGTTACCTGTTAGGACACTTCGGACATTACTGGCTACATGACATCTGGATACCCCACCCCTTTGACTGGATTTTAGCAAAAGTAAAAATTTGTTTGTGGCTTTGGGGCCTGACGACGAAGCTGTAAACCATGTTAACCGGGAAGGGAAACAAAAAATGTATGAGAGGCAAATGGGCCTGCGTGGAGAAGGTGAAGGCAGGTAGCATTCGAGCAGTTTCCACATTTTTCCTTCATCAGTTGAAATTACTTTTCCAGAGGATTTTTGCGAGATGGTGAGTGACGACGAAGCCATAAACCATGTTCACCGGGAAAGGCAACAAATCAATAACATTGGTTTTCTAAACAAGCTTTACTCATCCGTAAACCGTGTTCACCAGGAAGAGAAACAAAAATATTTGCTCCATCAGGTGAAATTACTTTTCCAGAGGATTTTTGAGAGATGGTGCTTTCCAACGATATTTCTTTAATTATTTGTTTTATTTGCATATTAGTTTAATACAAAACTTTTGTAAAAAGAACAATAATTCTTCATGTTTTCAAAAAAGATCTTTTAAAAAGCATTCCAGTTTAGTTTAATACTCCCAGCAATCCACCACAGTCCAATAAGTCAAAACATTCCCTTAGAAATTTCACTGCAGTAATGGCCAGAGCAGGCTTCTCCCCTCTCAACAACAAAGTCCATCACTCCCCTGCTGAAAGTGTTGGGCGGCCTTCCAAGAAGCGCCCAGTGCCTTGTCCTGATCCATGTTAAAACTGTGCATCTAGTGAACAGATGAGGTGGGTTTTCAACCGAACCAGTGATTTTTCAGGATCGACAGCGCAATGATGGTGAGCCTCTCGCAGCTCTAGCTGTGAGGATTTCCGTTGTTTTGAACAGGTTCTGTCTTATCCTCATGGATTGGGTTTGAGTACTCTGGTACATTACCCCTGGATCTGATTCAATTCCCAAGGTTATAGAAGAGTTTGTATTCATTATTTTTGTTGTTTGTCACTATCCAGTCTAGATTCCATAGCTTCTTCTTGACCTTCCCCTGGGACCAACATAGATCTTCCACTGAGGCACCATGCCGACCCAAGGTGGCTCTGCAGGCTGGTCCCCAGTTCTCCAAAGCACTCCCCCCTTCCTTTAGCAGCTCTGCTCTTATAATGGCCAAAATTGGCACTGAGTTCTCGTCCATGCATCTGCTGAAGAAGTGTAAGGTTTCCCAATCATCTGCTGCTTTCAAGGAGCCTACGCCCAGTTCACATCTAATTACCTGAATTGAGACTGATCTTGGTAAGCCCAAGACCTGTTTCCAGAAGATCCCATCCAGGAAGGCCTAGTGCTTTTTAGGGAACTAGAGCAAGGCCTCTGCCCCATAGGTCAGCTCCGTGACCACCTTTGTTTTATACATCTCCAGTATAGGTATAATAGAGTACCAACATTACCTGCGTTTCACAATTATTGCCTGGTTAGCTAAGGCAATCGCTGTCCCCTTTAAAGAGGACAAGATGTGCGTTTCCTCCACACTGCTGTAGACATGAATCCCTAAGTACTTAAAGGAGTTCACAATGTCAATCTCCTCGGTCTCCAAGCACCATCTGAATGGTTGCTTCCTCAGGGTGCTTCCCTTTTTTATTATTAGGATCTTTGTTTTTGCAGTGTTTATTTGGAGTTCATTTTCCAATGCAAATTCATTCAAAGTCTTTAGTTGTCTCTGCAGTCCTATAGCTGTTTGATCTAGGAGTATTAAGTCGTCCACATTCAGTAGGTGGGGCATCTTTATTCCAGCTACTGAAGGTGGAAAACATCTGTTTTTTCCCATAGATTTAGCTAGGTCTGAGATGATCGGTTGAAAAGTGCTTGAACCAAAGAGCACCCCTGCTTGATTCTCTCCTGGTTGGAATGTCCTCACTTAGCCACCCATTAGCATTTAGGTGCACTCTGATCTTATTGTTGGTATGGAGGGACCTTAACTGTGCCACAAGGTATTCCTGGCACCCCAGGCCACCAGTTTATTCCATAAACGCTGCCTATTTATGATATTGAAGGCCAGGTAAAGTTTGCCATTTGCCCTAAGAGTTTTATCCTTCAAAATCGATAGTATAAAGATCGGGAGAGTGGTTCCCAAGCCCTTGATTAATCCACTTTGGAAGACATCATTACAGCCTTCACTGTTTGACCACTTGTTCAGCCTCTTCATGAGTAGGGCTGCATAGACTTTTCCCAGAATGTCCAGGAGGGCAATAGGTTGCTAGCTGTCAGGATCCTGTATATTGCCACTCTTAATCATAGGCACCACATTGACAGTTTTCCATGAGTCAGGGACCTTTTGAGCCACCAACACTTTCTTCAGAATCAGTTCCAGCATTGTGCCCCATTCTTCCGGGTTGTCCTTCAAGATTGCATTTGAAAGACCATCTTGGCAAGGGCGCTGGAGGGGTTTGCATGCCTAATTAGGTTGGTCATATCTTCCTGGTCAAAGGGTAGACTCCAGGGGCTGTATACTGACCCTTGGGCAATCTCTTCAGGAGAGGGGCCGGCATACAGTGACCTAAAAATCAGTCTGAGCGAACACCACCACTCCATTTATTTGGGTATGTGTCTAAAGTCCTGGGTCAACTGATTAATAAGTCTGCAAGTTGCAGCTGTTTTCTTATTGCTGATAGCATTCAGCATCTGCCCCGCATCCTGCGGAATAATGGTACTTTTGTATCCTAGGAGCCAGTTTCTGTAGTTGTTTCTAATCTTTTTTGCGTCTTGTTTCCAGTTCAACGGGCTGGCTCTCTCTATCATCTGGACTGCCCGTTTCATTTCATGTTTTTTTAAGCCTACCAGTTGGTTGTAGGTATGCAGGTGCCCTCCAGTCGCTTTCCTGTTTGCACACTTTTTAACCAGAAATGGTTTCAACAGCATTCGTTTGATTTGAATAGTCTGTCTCCCTCAGTTTGGCATAGAAGTCAGCAGTTAAATGTTCCACATCTTCTCTTGTCATTCTTAGGCGACACCCATTGTTTGCAGTCTCTAATTTGGAGGTCATTATTTGTGAGTGCATTGCTGTCTCATGGCCATTGTCATTTTTAGTATGTTGTGATCACTGGAACTAGAGGGAGTACTTCTAAGGTGTGCATGGGGTCAATCAGATCCCTGGGTACAAAAATATCATTGATTACTGATGTTTGCGAGCCCCTCTTTCCTGGTATGATGGCTGTTTCAAAGTGACCATTTAGAATGTGGAGGTCCCTGCTTTCCATTAAGGCCAGCCAGCGGATTACGCTTTGAGTGTGCACACTGCTCGGATTCGGGTCTCCCTGGATCACCTTCCCATTCCCATCAATACAAGACATGTTCAGATCTCCACAATTAATTATTGAGGGGTCTTCCTGGGTATAAGCCTAGGCAACTGCCTGACTGACTTCGTCAAGCATTTCTTTTGCACCAGTTCTTAGCGGGTTCCAATAGATGTTTATAATTACCAGGTTTTTAGAACTCTCTTCTTTCGAGTTCAGGCAAAGTAGTTTGTTGAATTAAAGGGCCCCTTGTGATGTGAGACTTCACTTCAAATCCCTTCCCACTTCTAATTAGGGTGAATAGGCCAGCTTGAGGGCGTCCTGCCATGCCCATCATAGCTGGATTTGAGAGAGTAGTAAACCCTGTCCAGAACTGGCATACAAAGTCCAGGTCACCCCATTTTAGGTCCCATTTAGATAACAACCCTTGGGAAAACCCTTCAGTGTTCCATGAAGCCAACAACAGGGCCTTCTTCCCTTTCCCTTTGGGATTCAGCTAGTAATTGTCCTCTTTTGATAGGGCTGTTGTCAGCCATGCTCAAGATTCATCCTCTGCCAGTTCTGATGGTTTTTGATTTTTTAAGGCACAAAATCGGTCCTCAGTTGTGCCTCCTTCATGTTTTATTGTTCGTCTCAGGTTTATCCTTAAGTGATTCTGAGGCAGACCCTCACTGACTGAAGAGTCAGAGGTGGTTCTAGACTGGATTACTCCTTTTGCCCCTTGAGGTCGCCTTTCCGGGGGAATAGCACTTGTGGTGCATATAACAAGGCTTCTGGCCCTGGATTTTCATGCCGAGTGCTCCTTACTGACGATCAGTCGATTGACCTCTGTGGTTCCCCAATCACTCAGATCAGTAAGGTCAAATCCCATGAGTAAAAAGATCAGTGCAATAGAGATCATCAAGTTCTTTATCACAGTAGAGCAAAGATGAAGATCCAGCAGATCCACGCACTCTTCCTGTCTGAACTCCACAATGGCAAGGTCATCCGTGTAGATTTGTCAGAGTGCAGGGATGCAGTGGCATAGCCTCAGCATGTTAGATCTGTTTAGGATAAGTTCCACTCCTTTGTCCACGACGCTATCTAAGGGTTCTCATGTGAATTCTGCTTACAGTGTTGATCTTCTTGGTTTCAGGAGAACACAATTTACCATATCTGCACCCCGATGTGGAAACGTTTTTCTTTCTATTGACCATATGGCCATCGAGGTGTGGATGTGCAGCCTAGAATTAGTGATGGAGGCCTGGACCATTGAATCCTTTACCAGTGGGGCGTTGTTGGTAATAATTGCACTGAAATCTTCTACCCTTTTTTGAAGGTGGGCCTTCATGGTCCAAAATAAGGGCTGAGTCACTTCCCTGGTGCGAGCATAACATAGCGTCCATTTTCTTCTGCTCCAAGGCTTTTGTCATCGCCATCTCCCTTTTCTTGGCTAGGGTTAGAAAAGATATAAACGAGTCCACAGGACTGGTATCCGCTGCCCTTTGGCTATCATCCAGGGACCTGAGTAGATCAAAATTTCCTCTGTGGCACAGCTCGGGGTATCCCCTTCAACCTCCTCAGAGTAGGTGGATAAGTCTAGCAGTATTTTTAGGCCCTGAGGGTCTGGAGCATACTCTCCTCTGTTCAAAGTTGAATCCTCAGCCAACTTTAGATCTACATTCCTCTCGGGTGTCTTTTGTTGCTGTTATTTTCTTGTACCAGACTGCACGGTTTCAGGAGAAAGAACTTTCTCAGGAGTCTTTGGGAGTCCTTTGATGTAACGATTGGGATTTAGGTTTCGGGGTTGTGTGGGTTCGACCTTGGTTGATTTCTCTTTCATGTCCTGGCAAGGAGTGGAAAGGTCTGTGTTGCTCTGCCTTCTGTATTTGGTTTTAGAGCTTTAACTGTTGCATTTAAGTTTACCACCCCATCACGCACTTGCGTTTCAAGTGTGCCCCCCTTCATGAGCAGCGTATCCATTATGGCTTCTCTCATATGTGTGTGCAAGAAAACCAGAACTTTGCCCGCCTTAGTCAGGCTTTGCACCTCCACCTGGACCGATCCAGCATCTGATGATGTTCTAGCCAGTCCCTCTATGTTTTTGTCTATCCCCCGGGATTCCAAGTTGGCAGATTCAGTTTATTTTAGATCTATTCCCCTCCTGCAGAACAACATAGTAGCTCCCCTCTCCTGTTTTCTTCGCCGCTTTAATGTAGCCTTCCCTAAACATCATCTTGGAGTCTAGCCTAGCCAGCAGAGTTGTTTGATATTTTAATGTGTCATTTAGTAAATCAAAAAGCTTCCTAAAAGGGGCCATTGCAAATGTCACTACCGACTTCTGACCGAGAGGGTCCTGGCCGATTTCCTTGAATGACCACTCTCTCTCTCTCTCTTTCGTCATCTGGGGCTTTCATGTTATGCTACCTGGAAGTTTGTATTCTGGGTAGACATCAGTACAGAAGGGGAAGGGTGATTTGCTGGTTTGTGGGCTGAGCCCACTATCAAAGGCCTTACTCTTGAAGTGTTGATCATATGAGGCCCTTGGTCCTTACTTAGTGATGGGTTGTCAGTTGGTTCATCTTGCCATTCAGCATTTTGCTCAAGTAATAGGTCGTAATACGGTATGTTTTTTGGCCCTTCTGCCTCACTTAAGGTAATGCCATAGGTGTCAATCTATGGGGTGGTTGGGGCCGTTGATGGTCTCGGGGGGTCGGTTGTGGGTATCTCAACCCAGGAACCATCAGGATGTTGACCTGATGTGCTCCTGGTGGGGGTCTCAGGCCTTTTGTCCAGCCCCCTCTGCTGCAATAGGACAGCCCGCCCTTCATCCAGGTAGGGCATCAAGTTCTTGTTGTAGGAGGCCTGGCCCTTAGCTGGACCAGGTAGTAGTCATGCCCTGCCGTTTAAGTTCCTTGTTTTCTCCCGGGAGTTGGCTCCTTCGTAGTAACTGTTAGATGAGTCCAGCCTTGGTCTTTTCTGTGCAGGGGTTCTCCCCCAGTCAATTTGATCTATGGCTGATGGTGAGTTTGCCGCCCCTTCTTGAAGCCCCACTCCCATAGAGCCATCCAAAAGTTCCAAATCGTTGAGTTCCCCAGCACTTGAGCCAGGGCAACTTTGCCTGCTCTCTGTGTTATTAGGCAGAGCCGTCTTTATGGTAGGCTTTTCCAGTTCATGCAGTGTAGCAGAAGGTGCTGAGGGAACAAGCACTTCGATTTTAGGTCCTTTAGCGCCCCTCCACATGCATTTCACCAGAGCAAGAGTGAAGGTAGATCACTTGACTTTAGGGTTAGATTTGGCTTCTTTGCAGTGAGATCATTAAAGGAAGCTAATTATTTTGGTAAACATGGCAGCAGGGCGGTGCTTGATGTTGATAGGGCAGGGGTTAGCACTTTTCCGGTTCTCATATGGAACCTCCTTAGACCCCTGCTATGCATTCTGCAACAGAAGAGAGTTTACCCACCCTTTAGGCACAACCATCTGCCCTTTTACATCCAAAGTTGCTGTTTTGGGGGTAAAGACCATGTCCCCTGTTGTCTGAGTGGTGGATTTGACAGATATTTCAGTGCAGCCGTCATCAGGCATGTTGTGGTATCAGAAGCATGAGAGACATGAGGGTCCTCTCTTTCAGGCGTGCAGGCCACCGGTTCAGGTCTTGCCGCCAGGTTCAAGGTTGTAGAGATGGAGTTGGATTCATTGGGGATTCCTCGACCTCTTCCACTTCTAGTGCAGTTGTTCCAATGGCAGTTATTACACTGAGGCAGTCCTCCTGTCGAGCTGGGTTTGCCTCCTGAGGGGTTCAGACAGAGCCAGGGCCTGTTTCAGGTAGAGGTAACACACTACCCAGGTCCAGGTCCATTTCCAGTTCCCCTCCCTCCCACTGACTGCAAGCTGTGAGGGTAACACTAACAGATGACAATGCAGAAGGCACAGCGGGGGCGGATTGTCGTCCAGTGCAGGACAAAGATCACAAGGCTTACCCGTCTGGTCCTCGATGGCTGGCAATCATATGGCTCCCTCACAGCTCTCAGGGTGTGCTGTTGTTTGCAGGCAATCCGAAGGTTGTGAGACTGCTCCGCCATATCTCGCGAGTCAACTATTTGTCACTTTACTGGTTTCTGTGGCATTAATTGAATCCGGATGCTGCCCCCCAAGTCGAGACCAGGCAATCAGCAGCAGTCGGAATCCTTAAAGGCAAAGCAGTGAAGCAAGTGAAGCGCAGGTTTTCTCTCCAGCAGCAGAGTCCAGGTTATAATGACAATATAGTGACAATCGGTTTGGATTGGCAGTAGTCGGTAGCTTACTGCAACTGTATGCCCAGGCCAAACACCAAAACACCCTCTGGGGTGTGGGAGGTTACTACACCCCTCTATGCACTCTAAACACTCTGCACACTCAGTGTGCACTCAGTATGCTCCTGTTATGCAGTTGTGCCATTGTGCCTTACAAAAAAGGAAAAAGCCAGAGTCAATATCGTTGGGCAGAATGGCACCGAGGTGATTTAGACGGGCCACAGCAGGGACAGCCTACTATAGAGCTTACAGAGTGTGCCAATCCTATATGCACCGGCTTTCTCTCTATGACCGACTGGATTAGGATCTCATATTCCCGCTCGTCACTCACCGCAAGCACTGTCTCAGCACCATCTCAGTCTCAGCCTTAGCATCCTCTGCACACTGTCTCTACCGGCTCTTGGCACACGGCTCTCCACTCCTCTGCCGATTCTGGTCTCAACTCCATTAAAGGAAAGAACCTCTCAATGTCCGATCATCAAGCCGCACTTTGACTGGAAAATTGAAACCGCCGCTTTAGACAAAAGGCGAGGCCTTCGAGATATTTGCACTGCAATGCATCACAATGAACTGCACCACGCCAGGGTTAGGCGGAACAGCGACCTACAGGATCATTAATTTTCAATAATTGATGAGAGTGTTATGTTCTCTACAGAACCCATTTGGAGAATGGGTACTTATGCTTGTGCTATATAAAATATTTAAGTAAATCTATATTTATAAAAGTTAAAAAATGCTGGTTTTTTTGTGGGTTTGTGCCTTGCCGAACCCTTGTTCCTTATACAATACCACACTGTTTCACCAATCTTCACCAGATTTTGTATAGGTACCTGTTAGGATCCTCTGGACATTACTGGCTACATAACATTTGGACACCAGACCCCTTTATTTATTTATTGTTTGCTTGTTAGGCGCTTCACACAATAGACGGTTGCCTGAAATCAGTGAAAGTTCAATGTGGTTGTAGAAGGACCGGTCATCAATCCTACAATGCACGGTTTCTGGGACATTTTCACCACAATGCGCCACAACGAACCGCACCACGCAAGGGTCAGAAAACAGGTGGGGGAGAGAGCAGAGTAGGTCCACATATGCAGCAGCACACCAACTCTCGACTCCCCTGAATGTCTGCTCTGGCTTATGCCAGCCACACATGCCCATTCTCAGTGCACTTTACTTCAGAGTGCAAAGCACACCAAGCGTTAAGCAAATCAGAACAGCGACTTGCAGGATCATTGATTTTCAACAATTGATGAGAGTGTTGTTATATCTGTCCACAGGACCTGTTCAGAGAATGGGTATTTTTTGCTAGTAAATAAATCAATCAGGGATGCTCTATTGGTTGTACCAGCCACAACTTTAGCACATAGTCATACTGGTAATTCTGCAATTGAATGAATCCCACATGCACCAACACATTTGATTCTTGTGATTCAATCTAACTGCAATTTACGATGCTTTCTGCCCTGAATGTGAAGACTTGACTAATGCAAGTCGCAGATATGACGAAGAATTGCCCACCATTTGTTTTCCATTGTTTCACCAGACACCTTAGAATCATATGCTTTCTTTCATTAGTCAGTCCTTACATTTTGCATGTATTGTTGATAAAAACATCAAAACAACATGTGTGTACTTGCAACACATTTAAGTAAATATGTTTCAAAACAATATCATAGTGTTGATTGGTGAATATTGTCAAATTGCATGGTCCCCTATTGCACATAATAAGGCTGTGTTTCCCCTATGGAGCTTATAATCACATGTATTTATGTCTCTAATCAAGTTGTTAACTATTTATTTTTGTTATGGTAGTACACTATAGACTGCACAATGTCAGATATATAAATACTGTATTGTGCCTGACATGGTCCTTAAAGCAATAATATATGCAAAATACCTTCAACATACATTCTTATAGCTGAATTCACAAAATATGACATCTCTAAAAATAACACAGCAGTAGCAAGTGTGTTCAATGCCTAATTTTTGGAAATGCACATGTCAATTTATCTACAAAGGTGACCTGCACATTTTCAGTTTCTTCCTGTCACTAATGTATGACATGCTCCTAGCACCCACTTGGATGCTGTGAGTACATTTGACATTGACAGGCCATTAAAGGACCCATCATTATGAAATGAAAAAAAGAAAATAATTTCTATCCCTTCTTGATGGGTTGGAATGCAATTTGGACAGCAGTGGTTCATACTGCTGCTGTTCCCGTTTAAAAAAAAACTGCAAAAAAGTTTCAGAAATTACCCTTTCATGCACTATGCTCCTCTCGGGAATTGCCATCAGGCACGGGTGCAATGCCCTGTCTTTTTTGATTTGCATGAATGAAAAAAAGGTTGTGGGTAATTGCATCTCTGAATGGGTAATCTGCTGATCAGATTCCCCTTTCGTAAGCTCCATGCCAAAAGCATAGCGCACTTGTGCCCTGCTGCATCAGTAGCCTGATCCGCAGCTCCTACCCTTTTAGTGGCAGAGAGCAGGTTCATAGGTCCCAAGGGCCCACTCGACAGCCACAGCAACAGGGCCCTGTGGTGCAGTGGCAGCATTTAAGACATGCCCACTCTGTACCAAAACTACCACGATCATACTCATCCCATGATGGTGGTGGGGTAAAATCTAAAATAAAGCTAACCCTGAGTTTACGCATAGTGCATGATTCAACTCATGATCATGGCTGATACATCCAAATTGAAAAAATATTGAATGGCCATGTCTCTTATTTGATCTCTATATGAGGGCAGGTAACACCCTCCACCAGAGACAGACCCCAATAGACTGCTGTCTTGGCCTCAGGCATCAAAGAAGCACACACATTCAAAAGGAGTATCATCACACCAGGGTGTTGCATCTCTATAGGTCTTTGTTCTTAGTGAGAATGCAAACCGGTGGGATTAGAGTAGACAGGAGGGCTATGTTCAATGGAAGAAGACCATTTTGTTTTTCTGTGTGTCTCTCTCTCTCTCTCCTTCCTGTCCCCTCAACTTCCTCTGGAGCAAAGCATTTTGGGTGTGATGTCAGAAGGGCTAAGTCCACTTCTTCCAAGGGCAGGGATTGGACCACTAAGGAAGGGTAGTTTTAGTCCAATCAACTGTGGACTTTTGTGAAGACCTGAGAAGGAGTCACTGGACCTCCGTTGGGAAAGTTGCACTTTACAAATCACTCAGTGAAGAAAGATCCGTCCAAGGCAGAGAAGAGCTCTGCCCCCTACCCACCCCAAGGACACTTTGGTATTGACTTTTGCTCTGGACCAGGATCTGCCACTCCTTGCCAGTATTTCCTAAGCTAGGAGAGCTGACCCTGAATGTAAGGATCCTATCCTCAAATCCCCCTGAGAGGGCCTCACAGCAGCTAGAGGACGAGACCAGCTGAAGTTCCCTGTTCTGCCACACCAAACCGGTCACTCCGCATTCACCACCCATATAATGAGAGGGAATGGGGCAGCGCTGGCCTTGCCTTCCTCAGCAATCCAAGCAATAATGCTTGCACCTCAAACCAGGTCGATGCTCTATCATGCCCTACCTTAGGCCATCACCTTCTAGGCTCAGATCAATTGCTCGATGGCAGGACCGGACCCGAACCGCTGGTGTATCACATGCCGACTCTGACCAGAAGTTGCAACTAAGGTTTGACCCACACATTGGAGCACCCAAGAACCCCAATTCGATGACCATCACCTGTCGACTTGAACCGGTGGAGCGTCCCACATGGACCCTTCCCGATAACTAAGGTCCGTCTTGGTATGACCCAACCTCGATTCGATCCTAGTGAACACCCTGACCTGAATCACTGAAAGCCCACCTTTGACCACACTGAACAACTGCATTTGTCCCTGCTTGATGCCCTCTTGCTGCTTGGACTCATAAGACCCACCAAACTGACCTCAATCCAATTGTATCACCGTTTGACACTGGTTTCCTAATTTTTTTTATATACGTTTTCTCAAGAGCTTGTTTGCGTTTCTCATTCTGTATCTGCTGCGGTGGCCGGGTATCGCTTCCTTCCGAAGCTGCAGAATCCATTATTGTGCCAAACAGTCCTGTTATTAACACTCTCCATGCCATCAGGTTACCCACTTCTTCTTCCCCGCACTTGCTACATGCCTCCTGCCATACTACCGTTTCAGCCTCCGCCCATTTTTGCAAATCCCGCCACCATACCTCAACCCGTGGCTTGTGGCACTGCTTCCAGCCCATGGCAATCCTTCTTTTTGCAAGCACATATGCCAGGTCCCTCAGTTTCCCAACATGTTTAGTATTCCGTGGTCTGGGAAACCCTCCCAACAGGCAGGCCCAGGCCGTATCTATGTTGAGCGTGACCCCTTTATCTGCTAGTTCTTGTGCCAACTCCGCCCAAAAACCTTCAATCACTGGGCAAGACCAGAACATGTGTGTCATATCAGCGTTTTCTTCATCGCATTTTGGGCATGCTTGTCTTCCTGCGTTTACAAACTTAGATATTCTCTTCGGGGTCATATAGGCTCTATGCGTTATGCATAACTGTATCTGCTGCAATCTGGCGTTTCTGGACACCTTCTTGTGGTATCCCATAGCACGCTCCCACATCCCATCGGTCATCTGTGCCCCCACCTCCGCTTCCCAGTCCAGCCTCAAATGAGTTAAATCCTTCCCCACCCGGGTCATCACCATCTCATACAATCTAGAGATCTCGTGCCCTCCTTCTGATATGTCAAATATTGTTCCCATTATGACGTCTGGCTCCTCCGCCAGTACAGTCTCTGGCCAGGTTTTACGAATAATCTGCACTAGCCTAAGATACGTGACATATTGGCCTCTGTGCAAGCCTGCCTCTTCTCTCATTTCTTCAAAATCCTTAATGATCCCCTCTTGCCATACATCTCCCAATGTGACCAGCCCGACCGATTCCCAATAGGTCCTGATTATCATTCTTAGTTGGTTGTCTCCCCCAGCCAAGGCGACTAGCGGCCCCTGTGGGGAACACGGGTACGGGTACTCCATCAGTCAGCATACTCTGCGCCACATCTTCCACCCAAGCAACATCATACCCGGGCATTCTTTCATTTCAAGTTTAGGCACCCAGATAATCTCCTTTAGGTAAAACGGAGTGCAGTCCTGTCCAAACAGCCTAAATTCAGGAGTTACCTGAACAGCAAGACATTTGGTTACTGTTAGGAAAGATTTCATAATTGTAGGTAATTTTCCTTCCATGTGGCAACCCCTAAACTTTTTGCTGTTGTTTTTCACCTTGTTCTTGACTTTGCCAGAGAAGTGCAGCCTTCTGCCGCACTCCTCTGGGCTTTCGCTCCTTTTCTTACGGGGAAACTGACATGCCCTTAAGACAGTCAGTACCGGGGAACGCTGTTTCCCGTAGTTTCTTTTATCATGTTGTGGCTTTAGTGCAACATGACACAAGAGGGCACTGTAAGCTAAGTTACAGCTCTCTTGGGTCTCTAGCCTTCTACAGGCCCTAGATACTCTTTTAGGATGGTATTTTGATCGGTGCAAGTCATTCAGGGACTGGAATGGTGGCAGCGATCGTTTTGTTTATTTTGAGCTCCTTTTGGCGTTCTGAGCACGTTTTTCGCACTGAACCCAAAATGGTGGCCTGGCTCCCAAAATGGCCAGACCACGAGGCTCCTTTGTCCTGTCCACTGACCGTCTTGCTCCCTTCACCTTCCCCAGGTCGAGCGACCCGGGGCCTTCCTTATTTGGGCATGTACTTTCCCGCGAAACGTGGTTGCTTTCGCGGGCTTCTACATGTCTTTTGTGTGCCTCCAGGGTGTGGGCTGGGATGTCTGGTCCCAATACACATCCTGGGTGCCAGAGAGTCTAGGGTGGTGTGAATGCCTGGGACCACCGTGGTCCGTGATTGGTCCACGTATGGTGTGTGTGTTGATGAGCGGATCTCCCATTGGCTCCCCTCCGTTTTGGCGCGAAGGGAACCGTGGATAAGAGGGGGCTGGAAACACCACTACCATGTCGATCTCCTGAGTTCTCACGAACGAAGGAATACAGGAGCCAAGTATCCTGCAACCAAGAGGCTGGACCGAGGAATCGCTGGTGACCCGCTGAAGGAATCCTCCTTTGCACTGCTGTCGTCCTGTGAAAGCCTTTCCTCCTTTGATCGAACCAGAAGGCCTGTACTGGTGCTTCGACCTTTGGAATAGCAGGAACAGCTATTCCCGGCGACTTCATCATCTCCTGCCAAGTAAGCCTTCGGAAGTGTCTCTGGGCCATCCAGTTGACTGACCAGCTTACAAGGGAGTCCTGCTCTGTAACCGCCGCCAGGTTGTGTTGTATTTCGAGTCCTTGTCACTCTCCCACGCTTCGTGCACTTGGCGTTCCCAGGTCTGAAGGGAGGAGTGTAAATTTGGCTCGGATACACACAGCCGCTCCGTTGCCCTGCGGTGGTGACAAAACTGTGCAGGTTTCTTCGATTGGGACGTCTTTTTGCTCTACACGACGACGAGGCATTTCCCGACTCTTCTGAACCTGCCAGCTGCTGAAACTAACGTGGAGAAGCCTGGGTCTGCTTGCATCGGGGACCGGTGAGTAGTATAGCTATGATCTGGTCGCCCTCCTGCAGTAGCCCATTGCTTTTCCCCGCTGTGTAAAAACAGCACCCTTTTGTCCGTATTCGCGCTCTGCTTCTGCTCACTGTGGAGGCTGCGCTTGAGTCGCGGAACCTGTTCTTCTTCTGTTGTGCACTAACCCGAACTGCCTGACTTCCTCCGAAGAGCTTCTCCTTTTGCCCGTTGGCACCAGCGTGTGCAGGTACTTTGAGCACAAGGCTCCACTCTTCGCAGGGCTCGGACTTCCATCTAGTTAGGTGCCTTGAAGGCGAACTGAGTCTAAAGCATTATCGCACTGCCTGTTTTCCTTCCCTTGCAGGTGGACTACACATTTCGTGCCTCTAATGCTTGAGACTGTCGTATTTGTATATATATTGTGTGGATATGGTATGTGTTGGCTTAATATTGTGATATTGTGATTTTCTCGCTACGGTCATTATTTTAAAGGCCTTAAAATAAATGTGTCTATATTTTTGATATAACAACTGTTTGGAGTAGTTTGTAAGCGCTCTTGCTTTGTGTGCTCATTGCGGGCTTTCAGTCACCCTCACCCCTCTTGAGACCTAGTCTTGACCGCCCCGATCGCTACCTTGATTGGTCTGGCTCGTCCAGAGGTTACCCTGTTCCAAGTAATTAGGTTGGCCTTCTGAACTTCTGCGCCACCAGGACAGAGTTCAGAAATCCGTCTTAACAAATTGGTGTACAGCGGTGGGATACGACTGAAGGTATCCAGTGTTGCGCACGAACTAAGGCATTTCAGGTTATTCCAACCAGTACACGTAGTGAATTGTTGTAGTATAACTTTAAAAAGGCCATAGTCCTATCAAACAGTATGGAAACAAATACCTTGTTAACTTTAAATGCTTCCAAATCAGAAACATTGAAGAAGATGTGTGCGGAGAGAGGTGTTTCCTCTCAAGGCACTAAATTGGAAATGATCCAAAGAATCGTGGCGTGGCAAGAAGCGCAGCTTGACGCTATAACTTCTGAGGACAGTGCAGAAGGTGGTGGGGCTGCTCTCACTGGTAGAACCGACGGTTCTGCCGCTGCACTGATCCATCGCGACCACGAGGACAGGGAGGATGTGATGTCTAATGTTTCCTCTGCCAGTGTTGATGGGGAGGCTATGCTTGAATTCAAGAAGCAAGAGCTGCGGTTTAGGCAGCAGGAGCTTGAATTCAGCATAGCCAAACTAAAAATCGAACAGGCAGAAAAACAAAAAGACAGGGATCACCAGTTGGAACTGGCCAAGCTTCAGGTTGCAAATGGGTCCAAGGGTCCTGGACATGGGTCTGGGGCCTCCTCTCATCCACGGTTTCCGAAAGATCTGCTCAGTGTGTATGAAGAAAGGAATGACATTATGGACTGGCTGAATGCGTTTGAGTATGCATGCGAAGTTCAAGAAGTTGACAATGCTGATAAGATTGCGTGGTTACTCAGTAGACTGCCCCATTCTGGCTGTAGTGCCCTTATGGAAATGTCGAAGGCTGAGCGAGCTGATTTCGCAATGTTAAAGCAAACTCTCATTTTAAAGTTTGGGAAGACTCCGGCCCAATATTTAAAGCGTTTTCGAGAGTATAAGAAAAAGGAAGGTGGTACTTGGGTATCTTATGTCGCTGAATCCTTGAAAAACTTAACTGGCTGGGTCGAAGGTTATAAGGTTTCTACCTTCGAAGGCATGATAAATCTTGTCATGCTGGAACACATTTTTGCTTCTTCTTCCCCGGAGCTTAAGCAGCATTTGGCCGATTCGAAGGAGATAGATCCTAAGAAGCTGGCCATTGCAGCAGACTTATGGGTGTCACATCGAGTGTCCCATAAGGACAAAACTCATCCTGGTAAGCAGGAGGAAGGGAAAAAGTCCAAAGATATAGAGGGTGGGGAATCTGCTAAATCTTCTTCCCATAAGGGCCACAAAAAGAAAAACAAGGGTAAGACACAAGAGAACTCACAGGGTAGTGGAGGTCAGCCTCCGAAACAGAACTCTGGTTACAATAAGCCTCCCTACGTAAACAGACCCACTGGGGCTTGTTTTTCTTGTGGAGCAACTGACCATGTGAAGGGGGATCCCCGGTGTAAGGTTAGACCTTTGGGGGTCCACTCCGCTAATCTGGCCTTCTCCTCCTACGAGGAAGAAGAGATTACAGGAGCATCCTTCTCCTCAGACTCATTTCCCAGCGGAATATAGGCTGAGGTAGTTTTAGTGTCCCTGGGTTCCTGGGAGCCTAAAGTCGCAGAGGCTTATGCTACGATTCCGGATAATACCAAGCACTACTTTAAAGACAGTGTGCTGATCAATGGAGTGGATACTCCAGCTCTTAGGGATAGTGGGTGCAGTCGCACTGTAGTGGATTCTACCTTGGTAGACTCAGAGGAAGTTGCCAGAGCTACTCTGATGCCCACTAAGTTGGCTGACGGCCCCCTCCGTATCTTTCCAGTAATACCTGTAAATCTTACTTTAAATGGTACAGCAGTTAGGATTCCAGTGAGCATTCAGAGAAACGTCCCGGGAAAGGTCTTGTTGGGTAATGATCTCAGAGCTTTAGGGCTCGTAGGAGACACTGCCGAAAGACCCTACACACGGTCTCAAGCACGGGCAGCATTGGCCAAGTCCAATACGCCGCCCCAGCCAAAGGGGAAACCCAAGGCGAAAGGAGTCGACAAGTCACGACGAGGGAAAGAGAATATTCCCCCGAGCTCGCCTACCACTGCGGTGGAGGAAGTTGGTCAATCGCCCGGGCCTGACGAGGAGGTGGCGATGCCTGAAGTATTCGACCCCAACGATCATCCTGAACTAAAAGACTTGTTAGTTGAAGGAGGTCCTGATAGGGACGAATTCAGTAAAGGCCAACGTGAGTGCCCATCTCTGGAAGGCCTAAGGAGACAGGCCTGCTCCCAGCTTGAGGGTGAACCTCCTGGGAAGCATAGGATTTATTGGGAAGGTGGACTCCTGTATAGTGAGCCCACAGAGTCTACAGAAGGAGATCATAGGAGGTTGGTGGTTCCCCTTGCTGTTAGGCCCTTCCTCCTGCAGTTGGCGCATGAAGTTCCCCTTGCTGGTCACCTTGGTATGAAGAGGATCAAGCAAAGGTTATCCATGCACTTCTACTGGCCCAAGATGGGGGTGCAAGTAGAAAGTCACTGCAGGAGTTGTACCTCCTGCCAGTTGTCTGGTAAGGTTGGCGCGACAATCCAAGCTCCGTTGGTACCGCTCCCAGTTGTGGGGGTACCATTTGAAAGGGTAGGGATCGACATCGTTGGTCCCCTTGACCCGCAAACATCCTCGGGCAATAGGTTTATCCTGGTGCTGGTCGACCATGCAACCAGGTATCCTGAGGCCATCCCATTGAAAACTGTAACTGCCAAGTCAGTTGCAGAAGCTTTACTCGGCATATTTACTAGGGTTGGCTTCCCTAAAGAAGTTGTGTCGGATCATGGCAGCAACTTTATGTCGAAGTATAGGCAGGCTATGTGGAAAGAATGTGGGGTCACCTACAAGTTCTCTTCTGCATACCACCCCCAGACCAATGGTCTGGGGGGGCGTTTTAACAGGACGTTAAAGAGCGTGATTGGGGCTCTGGAGGAGCCTCAGAGAAGAGAATGGGATCTTCTTGTTTCATGCTTACTGTTTGCCTACCGAGAGGTACCACAGGAGGGTGTTGGCTTCAGCCCCTTTGAACTTCTGTTCGGTCATCCCGTACAGGGACCCTTAGCCATCAGCAAAGAGGGATGGGAGATGCCCACTCCCCCTGTTACTACCAACGTAGTTGATTATGTGCTAGGGCTCAGAAAACGGATGGTACTTCTGATGGGCTTGGCTAGTGATAAATTGAAGGCAGGGCAAGCGCTGGTGAAACATTGGTACGACCAGAAAGCTTCCCTCATCAACTTTACACTTGGTCAGCAAGTCCTGATCATGAATCTCATAAGGCCTCGAGCTTTACAGGACAAATGGTCAGGCCCTTGCCCAGTGGTGGAGCCCCTGGGTGAGGTTAACTATTCAGTGGACCTTGGAAGGCCTGGACAGGCTCCAAAAGTGTTTCACGTGAATAGGCTGAAGGCTTTCGTCCCAAGCGTCGAAATCGCAGCACTGCTACTGGCTTCAGACGTTGAGGAAGAGGAGTCTGAACCTCTCCCCGACCTGTTCCAAAGCAGTCCTTCAGAAAGCTCTTTTGAGGGTGTCCGAGTGGCCCCTCACCAAAATGGACAAGGCTCAGTGGTTTACCTTGCACATGAAGTAGGTGGAGGGAGGAGACAGCCTCTATCCAGTAAGGTACAAGCAGTACAAGACTGGCCTACCCCCACTACGCAAACCCAAGTGAGAGCCTTCTTAGGACTCACGGGGTATTACCGCAATTTTGTGGCAGACTATGGCACCATAGCTGCTCCTCTGACTGCCCTCACAACTCCGAAGAAACCCAAGAAGGTAACTTGGACCGACGAGTGTGAGAAGGCCTTCAATGGCTTAAAAGACTCCTTGTGCCAGGCCCCTGTGCTTAGGGCCCCTGATTATCAAAGACCTTTTATCGTGCAGACAGACGCCTCTGACACTGGGATAGGAGCTGTACTATCACAAGTAGATGAGAAGGGTAAGGAACACCCTATCGGTTTTATTAGTCGCCAGCTTAAGGACAGAGAGCTCAGATGGTCCACGGTAGAGAAAGAATGTTTCTCTGTTGTGTGGGCCCTAAGGAAGCTGAGGCCCTACCTCTATGGGACCCACTTCACTGTGCAAACTGACCATAAGCCGTTAAAGTGGCTAATGAACATGAAGGGGGAGAATCCAAAGTTGCTTAGGTGGTCCATAAGTCTACAAGGCTTCGACTTCACTATTGAGCATAGGCCAGGTGTCCAACATAGCAATGCTGATGGGTTGTCCAGAATGTTTAACCGACCTGAACAAGAGACTCATCCAGGGGTGGATTAGTTCCCCCTGTCCATAGTCTGGGAGGGGCGAGTGTTAGGAAAGATTTCATAATTGTAGGTAATTTTCCTTCCATGTGGCAACCCCTAAACTTTTTGCTGTTGTTTTTCGCCTTGTTCTTGACTTTGCCAGAGAAGTGCAGCCTTCTGCCGCACTCCTCTGGGATTTCGCTCCTTTTCTTACGGGGAAACAGACATGCCCTTAAGACAGTCAGTACCGGGGAACGCTGTTTCCCGTAGTTTCTTTTATCATGTTGCGGCTTTAGTGCAACATGACACAAGAGGGCACTGTAAGCTAAGTTACAGCTCTCTTGGGTCTCTAGCCTTCTACAGGCCCTTGATACTCTTTTAGGATGGTATTTTGATCGGTGCAAGTCATTCAGGGACTGGAATGGTGGCAGCGATCGTTTTGTTTATTTTGAGCTCCTTTTGGCGTTCTGAGCACGTTTTTCGCACTGAACCCAAAATGGTGACCTGGCTCCCAAAATGGCCAGACCACGAGGCTCCTTTGTCCTGTCCACTGACCGTCTTGCTCCCTTCACCTTCCCCAGGTCGAGCGACCCGGGGCCTTCCTTATTTGGGCATGTACTTTCCCGCGAAACGTGGTTGCTTTCGCAGGCTTCTACATGTCTTTTGTGTGCCTCCAGGGTGTGGGCTGGAATGTCTGGTCCCAATACACATCCTGGGTGCCAGAGAGTCTAGGGTGGTGTGAATGCCTGGGACCACCGTGGTCCGTGATTGGTCCACGTATGGTGTGTGTGTTGATGAGCGGATCTCCCATTGGCTCCCCTCCGTTTTGGCGCGAAGGGAACCGTGGATAAGAGGGGGCTGGAAACACCACTACCATGTCGATCTCCTGAGTTCTCACGAACGAAGGAATACAGGAGCCAAGTATCCTGCAACCAAGAGGCTGGACAGAGGAATCGCTGGTGACCCGCTGAAGGAATCCTCCTTTGCACTGCTGTCGTCCTGTGAAACCCTTTCCTCCTTTGATCGAACCAGAAGGCCTGTACTGGTGCTTCGACCTTTGGAATAGCAGGAACAGCTATTCCCGGCGACTTCATCATCTCCTGCCAAGTAAGCCTTCGGAAGTGTCTCTGGGCCATCCAGTTGACTGACCAGCTTACAAGGGAGTCCTGCTCTGTAACCGCCGCCAGGTTGTGTTGTATTTCGAGTCCTTGTCACTCTCCCACGCTTCGTGCACTTGGCGTTCCCAGGTCTGAAGGGAGGAGTGTACATTTGGCTCGGATACACACGGCCGCTCCGTTGCCCTGCGGTGGTGACAAAACTGTGCAGGTTTCTTCGATTGGGACGTCTTTTTGCTCTACACGACGACGAGGCATTTCCCGACTCTTCTGAACCTGCCAGCTGCTGAAACTAACGTGGAGAAGCCTGGGTCTGCTTGCATCGGGGACCGGTGAGTAGTATAGCTAGGATCTGGTCGCCCTCCTGCAGTAGCCCATTGCTTTTCCCCGCTGTGTAAAAACAGCACCCTTTTGTCCGTACTCGCGCTCTGCTTCTGCTCACTGTGGAGGCTGCGCTTGAGTCGCGGAACCTGTTCTTCTTCTGTTGTGCACTAACCCGAACTGCCTGACTTCCTCCGAAGAGCTTCTCCTTTTGCCCGTTGGCACCAGCGTGTGCAGGTACTTTGAGCACAAGGCTCCACTCTTCGCAGGGCTCGGACTTCCATCTAGTTAGGTTCCTTGAAGGCGAACTGAGTCTAAAGCATTATCGCACTGCCTGTTTTCCTTCCCTTGCAGGTGGACTACACATTTCGTGCCTCTAATGCTTGAGACTGTCGTATTTGTATATATATTGTGTGGATATGGTATGTGTTGGCTTAATATTGTGATATTGTGATTTTCTCGCTACGGTCATTATTTTAAAGGCCTTAAAATAAATGTGTCTATATTTTTGATATAACAACTGTTTGGAGTAGTTTGTAAGCGCTCTTGCTTTGTGTGCTCATTGCGGGCTTTCAGTCACCCTCACCCCTCTTGAGACCTAGTCTTGACCGCCGCGATCGCTACCTTGATTGGTCTGGCTCGTCCAGAGGTTACCCTGTTCCAAGTAATTAGGTTGGCCTTCTGAACTTCTGCGCCACCAGGACAGAGTTCAGAAATCCGTCTTAACAGTTACATATTGCAACTGACCAGCTTCATAATAGGCCTCAAAATTTGGCAGCTTAATGCCCCCTCTATCATGGAAGTTCTGCAGCTTCCATAGCGCCACTCTATTGCGAGTGCCATGCCATAGGAAGTCTCTGCACATGCTATTCAGTTTGACAAAAAACTTTTTGGGTACCAAGTATGGTATATTACTGAAGAAATGTAACAGCCTGGGCAGGACCACCATTTTCAGCATTGCACCCCGTCCCATCATCACCAGCGGCAACTTCTCCCAAAACTTCATACTTGTTCGGATTTTTCCCACAGCACCTCGGTATTATGCAAGTGTTCCTCCTCCACCGTATGGTACACATCTATTCCGAGGTAGCGGAAGGAATCAACCGCCCATGGTACGGACAACACTGGCAACCGCTCCAGAGGGGCTTCTCTGTAGCTCCCCAATGGGAACATGCTCGATTTTTGGGGGTTCACCGCTATGCCGGACAGTCCTGCATACCTTTCCATAACCTCTAGAATATATTGAAGATTTTCCTCCGGATATTTCAAGTATAGTAGTAAATCGTCAGCATACAAGGATATTAGATGTTTCTCTCCCCTTACCTCAATACCAACCATGTCATATTGTTGTTTGATATACACTGCCAGGGGCTCCAGGGCTAGAACGTATAACATCGGGGACCAGGGGCACCCTTGTCTGGTGCCCCTTCTGAGTTGCCATCTCTCAGATATCACCGATCCTGTGCACACCCTGGCTAGTGGTTCACTGTATAGTAATTTTGCCCACCTAACATAACCCGGCCCCATCCCGTATTCTTTCAGGGCCTCCAGCAACCATGGCCACCTCACTGAGTCAAAAGCTTTGACTGCATCTAGGGACACCACCGCCATTTCCCCCTCGCTCCTGTTTCCCTCATCAATCACCCGGTGGAGTCGCCTATGGTTGTGGGTTATATTTCTGCTGGGGACATAACCTGTCCGGTCCGGGTGTATCAGTTTGCTAATAGCTCTACGCAGCCTATTGGCCAGGACCGCCGTCAATATCTTGCTATCCTGGTTCAACATTGACAAAGGCCTATAGGAGCCGCAGCTATGCCCTGGCTTGTTGGGCTTAGGAAGCGGCACAATTAACGCTTCTCTAAGCGATTCCGGCAGCCGGCTCATCTCAAAAGACTCATTGAGCATCTCTAGCATAGGGGGGAGTACTTCCTCTCTATATGTTTTATAAAACTCGCCAGGGAATCCATCCGCGCCCGGGGTCTTACAGGTGGGTAGCTGCTTCACCACCTCCTCCAATTCCTCTAATGTAATCGGTGCGTCCAGCTCTTCCCTTTCTTCAGCACTAATCTTAGGTAATTCCATGTCTTTCAGAGTTTCTCTAATCTCCTCTCGATTGTCCCCTCTTCTGTCCTCATATAATGTCCTATAATAGTCTAAGAATGCCTCGTTGACTCTCTCTTGGGTGTCAACCACCTCCCCGTCTTCTCTAGTTATTGTCCTAATCGGGGGCCTGGGGGTTTTGCTCTTATATAACCACGCCAACAAGCGGCCAGTTTTATCCCCGCCTGCATGTTGCCTCTCACCATACTTCTTATAGTTAAGGTTGCAGAGCCTTCCCCAAAGCTCTGCACACCTCTGTTGTAGTACAAGTTCTGCATCCCCTCCCGCCCTGTTGCTTTCCCGTTCCAGTTTCTCTTCCGCTTCCTCTAGCTCCGTTAGGACCCCACCCTGTAGGCCTTTTGATTTAGCAATAGCAGCACCCCGCAACCACCTTAAAGGCTTCCCAGAGCGGGCACGCTGAGTCCACGATGCCTATGTTTACCTCAAGGTACTGTGTGATCGCATCCCTGATATCTTCCCTGAAGACAGGGTCCCGGAGCGCCTCCGTCCGGAGGCGCCATGTCGGTATCCGCGCCCTGGGGCGGCAGTACTGCCAATGTAATGCTCACCTGGTTTCCACGGGGGCGCTGGTCTAGTCTGGATTGCTGTGGCCTCTTCTAGCGTGATGCGCAGGACCCGGAACACCGATTGGACAGGACCTCCAAATCGTGCTTGCCTGGCCCGTAGGAATATCCTTCTGCAGATGAGAAAGGAGATTAACAGTCTGCAGAATAGTGTGCTAGCTCCCCCCTTTCCCCCTTCGTTCCTCTCTAACTTCCTCCAAACCCCGGTTTAAGCTCACCTTATGGTTTGGAAGGATGAACTCTCCATCCTGCTTCTGGTGCAGGGGCGCGCGTTCGTCCAGTTACTTCACTGGTTTTCAGAATGGCGCTGGCAAAATCCACTTGACTTTCCTGAGCGATGCGCCGTAAGTATGAAACTTCAAAGTTCAAGTGAGGCCCCCTTTATGTTGTCTTTCTAACCTGTGATCTGTCCTTTATTTCAGGTGCAGAATGAAGGCGATGCGTCGAGGGGTTAAACTGCCGAGGTGAGTAGTGATGAGGGCGATCCCTCTAAATGTCCTTATCATTCCCCAGAAATGTCTCTTGTCCTTTCCCCATAGGGGCCGGGGTACGGTACCTGCCAACGGGGCGGCGCCGACCCGAAATGTGGAAGAAAAGGCGGTAAGTATTATGGCTGTTAATCAGGATTTCCTTCTGTGTTCCTTCTGCTCACCTTTAGTTTCTTCCTCTCTCCCCTAGGTGCAGAGATGTGGCGTCCGATGCTGACAGCCGCGATGGGGCCGGGAGATGTCTCGAGGACAGGTGAGTGAAGCGTGGCGCTGCAGCGAGCAACGCAATGCTTTTAAATGGAAGTCTTTCTTCAGGGATGCTGGCGAGAAGATTCCGGATGCAGGTAAGAAGTTTGAAATAGTCCTTGGTTTTCACATTTCTCTTCTCTTCCTTCCTTGCAGGTCTTCCAGGTTCGAGGTGGGCGTGGCTGGAGACCAGGAGCAGGAGCAGACACGGTGAGCGTTAAGCTGCAGGAAGCAGAACAACGCGAAGCATGAGCTGCTGTCTGGGCGTGGCTTAAATAGCCTCCAAAGAAGTCCCAGGTATGTATCCTTCCCCAACTAGGTATGTATCCTTCCCTGGCCACGCCCGAGTGAAAAAATAGTCCCTATGAAAAAATAGTCCCTTTCAGGTCTCAGAGAGGCCTGAAGCGTGCAGCATAGTCTGCATCAGGTAAGTGCACAAAACACCTCCCTTTATGAGCCTGGCGCCTATGGCACCAGGACTGATGTTCAACATGAGCCTGGCGCCAAAGGCGCCAGGACTGAGTCCAAAGAGCCCCTATAAGGGGCCGCTGGGCTTTTACCCGAGGGCATGATGCCTGCTTCCGGGGGTGCTGGGCCTGGCCTGGTGCTCCGGGGGTAGGCATCATGACAGCACTCCCCCCCAAGGCCCCTCCCAAGGTCGTTACTTCTGGAGGTTTCGGTTTGTTTGGGAAATTCCGATGGAACCTTTTTACCAGCCGAGGTGCATGTACGTGATCATTGGGTTCCCAAGACCTTTCCTGAGGCCCGTACCCTTTCCAATCAATTAGATAGAAAAGTTTTGATTTTGAGATCTTAGAATCCAAAATGTTCTTCACCTCGAACTCAGGTTCCCCATCTATCTGAATCGGTTCTGGTGGCTTTGTTAATCTGGTTCCTGGGTGCACTGGTTTCATCAAAAGTGACACATGAAAAACGGGGTGAATCCGCATGTTAGCTGGTAGATCGAGCTTGACTGACACTGGGTTGATTATAGCTTTGATCGAGTAAGGGCCTAAATACCTTGGATTAAAAGTTTGAGGCCCCTTGAGTGATAGGTGTTTGGTAGCCAACCATACTTGATCCCCTATTTGGTATGGAGGCGCCTCTCTTCGATGCAGATCTGCATTCTTTTTGTATTTCCCTTTCGCATGTTGCAAATGTGCAGTTGCTTCCTTGAAGGCTTGAGTAATCGTAGAATGCAAATGGTCCACTGCGGGCATTTCAAGGCTCAGAGATGAGCCCAAGTCTGAAGTACGAGGGTGATGTCCATATAGGGTATAAAAGGAGCTCTGACCAGTTCCAGAGTGTATTGAGTTATTGTATGCATATTCAGCCACCCATAAAATGTCCTTCCAATTACCCTCCGATTGGTGCAACATACATCGTAGATATTGTTCAAGGGTCTGGTTTGTTCTCTCCGTCTGACCATCGGTCTGTGGGTGGTGGCTGGTCGAGAGTCTTACGTCGATTTGTGCCAGTTGACAACACTTTTTCCAAAAATGAGAAATAAACTGGCTTCCCCGATCGGAGACTAGTATGGACGGGAATCCATGCAAACGGATGATATTTTCGAGGAATTCCTTGGCAAGAACAAAGGCTGAGGGTAATCCTTTCAACGGAATAAAGTGGGCCATTTTGGAAAATAAATCCACCACGACCAGAATAGTATTGTAACCATTACAAGAGGGCAGGTCTGTGATAAAATCTAGTGACAGGGTGTGCCAAGGTGCTGGTGGAATGTCTAAGGGCTGAAGAAGACCGGCGGGTCTTGTCTTTTGACCTTTGTTTTGGGCACAAACTCCACAGGACATCACAAAAGATTTAATATCCTTTCGCCAGGAAGGCCACCAGAATTGTCGTTTAACCTTTTCCTCTGTTTTGGCAATGCCAGGATGTCCTTCCATCAGGGTATCATGATGACGGGAAATAACCAGTTCTTGCAATTCCTTTTCTGGCAAAAATAAGCGTCCTTGGAAGTAAGGTAAGCCATCCTTGACTGAAAAGTTAGACCCCTTTTGATCCAATCCTGCAAGGCTGAAGAGTCCAGGAATTGTTTCACTCGTGCTTGAATGTCTTCAAGGGTTTGTAAAGTGGTTATCCCCAAAATTCTTTGTTCGGGAATTATCAGCACAGGTTCTGAGTTTGTGTCTATTTCTTCCATTCCAATTCGGGATAGAGCGTCCGCCTTACCATTCTTATAGCCGGGGCGGTAGGTGATTACAAAATCGAACTCAGCAAAGAACAAAGCCCATCGGAGCTGTCGAGACGATTGAGACTTGGCAGTTTTTAAATATTGTAAATTTCGGTGATCAGTGATCACGGTGATGGTATGCCGGGTGCCGAGGAGATAATGCCGCCAAGCCTTAAAGGCGGACTTAATGGCTAATAGTTCCTTATCGGTGATCGCATAATTTATCTCCGGCGGCGAGAACTTCCTGGACCAAAATGCTATGGGGTGCAGTTGGTTGGTTTCAGGGTCTCTCTGAGACAGGACAGCTCCCATGGCTAAGCTGGACGCGTCGGTTTCGACTATATATGGGAGATCGGGACGCGGGTGCTTTAAAATAGGTGCGGACATGAACTTAGCTTTCAACTCATGAAAGGCCTGTTCAGCTTCCTCGGTCCATTCAAAACGTTTATTTTTTCGCAAGAGTGCAGTGATGGGTTGCACCACACGTGAAAACTCCGGGATAAACCTGCGATAAAAGTTGGCAAAACCAAGCATGCTTTGGACACCTTTCACCGAACTAGGTGATGGCCATTTGAGGATGGCATCCACTTTCCGTGAATCCATTCGGACCCCTTTAGGTGTAAGGATGAATCCGAGAAACTCAACCTCGGTGGTATGGAAAACACATTTTTCCAGCTTGGCAAACAGTTTGTGCTGGCGCAGTTTCTCTAGGACGGCCCTGACATGCTTTCTGTGATCAGATTCCGAAGAGGAGTACACAGGAATGTCATCGATATACACGACAACACAGA
This sequence comes from Ambystoma mexicanum, assembly GCF_040938575.1. Classification (NCBI taxonomy): domain Eukaryota; kingdom Metazoa; phylum Chordata; class Amphibia; order Caudata; family Ambystomatidae; genus Ambystoma; species Ambystoma mexicanum. The sequence continues at coordinate 123,587,936 of NC_090941.1, forward strand.
CATCGATGAGTTCCCGAAGGACATCGTTCATGAAGAATTGGAAGGCTGCCGGCGCGTTGCACAACCCGAAAGGCATCACCTGGTATTCGAATAGTCCATATTTTGTACGGAAGGCCGTTTTCCATTCGTCACCTTCTTTTACTCGTACCAGATGATAAGCCCCCCGGAGATCTAACTTGGTGTATACGCAAGCGTCCTTCACCTGGTCAAGGATTTCAGGGATCAGAGGCAGAGGATAACGATTTTTAACAGTTATCTGGTTCAATGCACGGTAATCGATACAAGTTCTAAGGTCGCCTTCTTTTTTAGGCACGAAGAACAAAGCTGAGGATGCCGGGGACTTTTACGGGCGAATGAAACCATTGGCGAGGTATTGATCTAAATATTGTCTCAAATGCAGATTCTCTGGTTCAGTAAGGGCGTAAATCCTGCTACAAGGGGGTTGTGCACCGGGCACCAGACCGATTTGGCAATCGTACGATCTGTGGGGAGGTAACGTGTTGGCCTGTTCCTTTTGGAAGATGTCCTGAAAGTCTTGGTACTCTGGAGGTAAATGCACGGGGACAGAGGTTACTGATGCTAGATTAATCTTTGGATTTTCTGGGTAGCAGGTTTGTGCACAATCCGGGAAGGTTATTCTCTTCGCTCGCCAATCAATTCGAGGATTATGTGTCTCTAACCAAGGGATTCCGAGAATAAGCTGAAACTGTGGAGCCTTGATTACATTAAACACAACTGCCTCCCGATGGCCATCCGGACCTACAAGTGTCACCTCAGCTGTGGAATGTGTTACCGGTCCAGAGGCAATTTCGGTTCCATCTACTGTGGTGATGACATCTTTGTTGGTTTTAGGACGCAGAGGGAGGTTTATCCTAGAGACCAATTCTCGATCCACATAGTTTCCTATAGCCCCGCTATCGATGTATGCCTTTATAGCATGCAACCGTTTAGGCTGTTCCGGATCTACGAGGACCATTGGCACAATGAACTGCGAGATCTGAGAGTTAGTTTTCAAGCTCGGCAAGCGGACCCCTACGCTTGCCGGGCGTGGTCGTTTCCCGATACAGAGTTTCCATGGATTTTATCAGCGGCTCCTACCACCTTCTTGGGCGGCTTAACCGGGCAATCTCGTAGAAAGTGTCCAGAGGACCCACAATAAAGGCATAATTGCATCTGTCGTCTTCTTTCCCATTCTTTTTGAGTTAGGGGTCCTTTAACCCCTCCGATTTGCATAGGCTCCGAGGCATCAGCCCCCTTGGGGTTAGCGTGGGTCTTGGCCAACACCCGGGTTTCAAACTGGGACCGATCTGCTTTTCTGTTTTGCAGCCTGTGATCCAATTGGACCACTAAGTCTATATATTCAGTGCATTCTTGGGGCGGATTTACAACTTGTGCCAGGACATCTTTCAGTTCTCCGCGTAGACCTCGATAGAATAACGTGATTCTTTTATCCTCTGGCCAACCAGTTTCCACAATTAGTCTATTGAAGGTTGCAATGTAGGATAGAAGGTCTTGATTGCCCTGTCGCAGAGATAGAAGTTCGTCATCCAGAGCCTGTCCCTGGTCCCTGGGAGTGTCGAGCAAATAACCTTTCCATGCTTGTTTGAAATCCTTGAAAATCACAAAGAATCGGGTCATCTTGAGTTACCAGTGGGACTGACCAATCGGCAACACAGCCGCTGAGATATGACAACACAAAGGCTACCTTGGTCTGATCATTAGGGAAGGCCCCAGGTCTGCATAGGAAGTGCAAACAACACTGATTCATGAATACGGCAAATCGTTTGGGGTCCCCAGCAAAGCGTTCAGGTGGGGCCAGCGGCATGTTTCCAGGTAGATTAATCTGCACCGGGTTACTGGAAACCACAGGAGCGGGGTTCCCCCCGGAACCGGGTAAAGGAGTTTGGGCCTCATTAGGACCCAGGCGGTAAGGGGTTTACGGCGGCGTAAACAGCGCCGACCCTTACCGCCTGATTCCGAGGTCCCTTAGCGCCATGGAGGTTTTAACACCTGCTTTTAGCAGGTGTTAAAATCCATGGCGCTAAGGGACCTTGTTGTTAATTACGCCACCGTAATTTACGATGGCGTAATTAACGCCTTCCCCACTCCCATTATGCCCTATGGGGCAAAAATGGGAATGGGGAAGGGTAAATGGGTTAATGGGGACTTACCGCCCCACTCACCTCGGAACGGGGCGGTAAGTCCGCCAACCACCATGGCGTAAACATATAGTTTTACAAAGGTAGCGGGCGCCCCTCTCTCGCAAGAACAGACATGATAACCTGTTCAGTGGTTATTAACCACATGAGAGTTCGCAGCCACTGCTTTTACTCACTGTGCCTTTCACAGATGGGAAATATCCATTTGCATATCAGTCTTTGTCCTGCCCAGGGGCAGTCCAGCACCGAAATACAATGGCAATTCCAATCTGAACGAGAGTACCACCAGCAACCCCATACACGTGTTTCACCCTTGTTGGGGATCATCAGTGAGGTGAAGCTGATGCCTCTCTAAGCACAGTGAGAGGGAGACCACGTCTGGTTGCCCCCAGGAGACCTAGGGTTACCAATCCCAGGTTCCTTAACAAATAGTTTTACAAAGGTAGCGGGCGCCCCTCTCTCGCAAGAACAGACATGATAACCTGTTCAGTGGTTATTAACCACATGAGAGTTCGCAGCCACTGCTTTTACTCACTGTGCCTTTCACAGATGGGAAATATCCATTTGCATATCAGTCTTTGTCCTGCCCAGGGGCAGTCCAGCACCGAAATACAATGGCAATTCCAATCTGAACGAGAGTACCACCAGCAACCCCATACACGCGTTTCACCCTTGTTGGGGATCATCAGTGAGGTGAAGCTGATGCCTCTCTAAGCACAGTGAGAGGGAGACCACGTCTGGTTGCCCCCAGGAGACCTAGGGTTACCAATCCCAGGTTCCTTAACAAATAGTTTTACAAAGGTAGCGGGCGCCCCTCTCTCGCAAGAACAGACATGATAACCTGTTCAGTGGTTATTAACCACATGAGAGTTCGCAGCCACTGCTTTTACTCACTGTGCCTTTCACAGATGGGAAATATCCATTTGCATATCAGTCTTTGTCCTGCCCAGGGGCAGTCCAGCACCGAAATACAATGGCAATTCCAATCTGAACGAGAGTACCACCAGCAACCCCATACACGTGTTTCACCCTTGTTGGGGATCATCAGTGAGGTGAAGCTGATGCCTCTCTAAGCACAGTGAGAGGGAGACCACGTCTGGTTGCCCCCAGGAGACCTAGGGTTACCAATCCCAGGTTCCTTAACAAATAGTTTTACAAAGGTAGCGGGCGCCCCTCTCTCGCAAGAACAGACATGATAACCTGTTCAGTGGTTATTAACCACATGAGAGTTCGCAGCCACTGCTTTTACTCACTGTGCCTTTCACAGATGGGAAATATCCATTTGCATATCAGTCTTTGTCCTGCCCAGGGGCAGTCCAGCACCGAAATACAATGGCAATTCCAATCTGAACGAGAGTACCACCAGCAACCCCATACACGTGTTTCACCCTTGTTGGGGATCATCAGTGAGGTGAAGCTGATGCCTCTCTAAGCACAGTGAGAGGGAGACCACGTCTGGTTGCCCCCAGGAGACCTAGGGTTACCAATCCCAGGTTCCTTAACAAATAGTTTTACAAAGGTAGCGGGCGCCCCTCTCTCGCAAGAACAGACATGATAACCTGTTCAGTGGTTATTAACCACATGAGAGTTCGCAGCCACTGCTTTTACTCACTGTGCCTTTCACAGATGGGAAATATCCATTTGCATATCAGTCTTTGTCCTGCCCAGGGGCAGTCCAGCACCGAAATACAATGGCAATTCCAATCTGAACGAGAGTACCACCAGCAACCCCATACACGTGTTTCACCCTTGTTGGGGATCATCAGTGAGGTGAAGCTGATGCCTCTCTAAGCACAGTGAGAGGGAGACCACGTCTGGTTGCCCCCAGGAGACCTAGGGTTACCAATCCCAGGTTCCTTAACAAATAGTTTTACAAAGGTAGCGGGCGCCCCTCTCTCGCAAGAACAGACATGATAACCTGTTCAGTGGTTATTAACCACATGAGAGTTCGCAGCCACTGCTTTTACTCACTGTGCCTTTCACAGATGGGAAATATCCATTTGCATATCAGTCTTTGTCCTGCCCAGGGGCAGTCCAGCACCGAAATACAATGGCAATTCCAATCTGAACGAGAGTACCACCAGCAACCCCATACACGTGTTTCACCCTTGTTGGGGATCATCAGTGAGGTGAAGCTGATGCCTCTCTAAGCACAGTGAGAGGGAGACCACGTCTGGTTGCCCCAGGAGACCTAGGGTTACCAATCCCAGGTTCCTTAACAAATAGTTTTACAAAGGTAGCGGGCGCCCCTCTCTCGCAAGAACAGACATGATAACCTGTTCAGTGGTTATTAACCACATGAGAGTTCGCAGCCACTGCTTTTACTCACTGTGCCTTTCACAGATGGGAAATATCCATTTGCATATCAGTCTTTGTCCTGCCCAGGGGCAGTCCAGCACCGAAATACAATGGCAATTCCAATCTGAACGAGAGTACCACCAGCAACCCCATACACGTGTTTCACCCTTGTTGGGGATCATCAGTGAGGTGAAGCTGATGCCTCTCTAAGCACAGTGAGAGGGAGACCACGTCTGGTTGCCCCCAGGAGACCTAGGGTTACCAATCCCAGGTTCCTTAACAAATAGTTTTACAAAGGTAGCGGGCGCCCCTCTCTCGCAAGAACAGACATGATAACCTGTTCAGTGGTTATTAACCACATGAGAGTTCGCAGCCACTGCTTTTACTCACTGTGCCTTTCACAGATGGGAAATATCCATTTGCATATCAGTCTTTGTCCTGCCCAGGGGCAGTCCAGCACCGAAATACAATGGCAATTCCAATCTGAACGAGAGTACCACCAGCAACCCCATACACGTGTTTCACCCTTGTTGGGGATCATCAGTGAGGTGAAGCTGATGCCTCTCTAAGCACAGTGAGAGGGAGACCACGTCTGGTTGCCCCCAGGAGACCTAGGGTTACCAATCCCAGGTTCCTTAACAAATAGTTTTACAAAGGTAGCGGGCGCCCCTCTCTCGCAAGAACAGACATGATAACCTGTTCAGTGGTTATTAACCACATGAGAGTTCGCAGCCACTGCTTTTACTCACTGTGCCTTTCACAGATGGGAAATATCCATTTGCATATCAGTCTTTGTCCTGCTTGTGCTTAGAGAGGCATCAGCTTCACCTCACTGATGATCCCCAACAAGGGTGAAACACGTGTATGGGGTTGCTGGTGGTACTCTCGTTCAGATTGGAGTTGCCATTGTATTTCGGTGCTGGACTGCCCCTGGGCAGGACAAAGACTGATATGCAAATGGATATTTCCCATCTGTGAAAGGCACAGTGAGTAAAAGCAGTGGCTGCGAACTCTCAAGTGGTTAATAACCACTGAACAGGTTATCATGTCTGTTCTTGCGAGAGAGGGGCGCCCGCTACCTTTGTTAAACTATTTTTTAAGGAACCTGGGATTGGTAACCCTAGGTCTCCTGGGGGCAACCAGACGTGGTCTCCCTCTCACTGTGCTTAGAGAGGCATCAGCTTCACCTCACTGATGATCCCCAACAAGGGTGAAACACGTGTATGGGGTTGCTGGTGGTACTCTCGTTCAGATTGGAGTTGCCATTGTATTTCGGTGCTGGACTGCCCCTGGGCAGGACAAAGACTGATATGCAAATGGATATTTCCCATCTGTGAAAGGCACAGTGAGTAAAAGCAGTGGCTGCGAACTCTCAAGTGGTTAATAACCACTGAACAGGTTATCATGTCTGTTCTTGCGAGAGAGGGGCGCCCGCTACCTTTGTTAAACTATTTTTTAAGGAACCTGGGATTGGTAACCCTAGGTCTCCTGGGGGCAACCAGACGTGGTCTCCCTCTCACTGTGCTTAGAGAGGCATCAGCTTCACCTCACTGATGATCCCCAACAAGGGTGAAACACGTGTATGGGGTTGCTGGTGGTACTCTCGTTCAGATTGGAGTTGCCATTGTATTTCGGTGCTGGACTGCCCCTGGGCAGGACAAAGACTGATATGCAAATGGATATTTCCCATCTGTGAAAGGCACAGTGAGTAAAAGCAGTGGCTGCGAACTCTCAAGTGGTTAATAACCACTGAACAGGTTATCATGTCTGTTCTTGCGAGAGAGGGGCGCCCGCTACCTTTGTTAAACTATGGCGTAAACATAGTTTACGCCATGGTGGTAAAGGTACGACCCAGGCGGTAACTTACCGCCTGGGTCGTAATGAGGCCCTTTGTCCAGCTTGACCTTGCAAAAGCTGTCTAGCCAGGTCATCAGCTCTATCCTTTATTCCAATCACTTCCCTCCTGAGGGCACCAGTCTCTTGACGAGCGGCGTGTACTTCGGCCCGTAATTCCCCCAGTAATTGGGCCAACTGGTCAGTTTCGGAAGTTTCCATAGCGCCTGGGTGGGAATTTGTAGGAAGGCTTCGCGTTCTGTAACGCTCACCTGGTTCCCACGGGGGCGCTGGTCTAGTCTGGATTGCTGTGGCCTCTTCTAGCGTGATGCGCAGGACCCGGAACACCGATTGGACAGGACCTCCAAATCGTGCTTGCCTGGCCCGTAGGAATATCCTTCTGCAGATGAGAAAGGGGATTAACAGTCTGCAGAATAGAATAGGGGCCGGGGTACGGTACCTGCCAACGGGGCGGCGCCGACCCGAAATGTGGAAGAAAAGGCGGTAAGTATTATGGCTGTTAATCAGGATTTCCTTCTGTGTTCCTTCTGCTCACTTTTAGTTTCTTCCTCTCTCCCCTAGGTGCAGAGATGTGGCGTCCGATGCTGACAGCCGCAATGGAGCCGGGAGATGTCTCGAGGATAGGTGAGTGAAGCGTGGCGCTGCAGCGAGCAACGCAATGCTTTTAAATGGAAGTCTTTCTTCAGGGATGCTGGCGAGAAGATTCCGGATGCAGGTAAGAAGTTTGAAATAGTCCTTGGTTTTCACCTTTCTCTTCTCTTCCTTCCTTGCAGGTCTTACATGTTTGAGGCGGGCGTGGCTGGAGTCCAGGAGCAGGAGCAGACACGGTGAGCGTTAAGCTGCAGGAAGCAGAACAACGCGAAGCATGAGCTGCTGTCTGGGCGTGGCTTAAATAGCCTCCAAAGAAGTCCCAGGTATGTATCCTTCCCCAACTAGGTATGTATCCTTCCCTGGCCACGCCCGAGTGAAAAAATAGTCCCTATGAAAAAATAGTCCCTTTCAGGTCTCAGGGAGGCCTGAAGCGTGCAGCATGGTCTGCATCAGGTAAGTGCACAAAACACCTCCCTTTATGAGCCTGGCGCCTATGGCGCCAGGACTGATGTCCAACATGAGCCTGGCGCCAAAGGTGCCAGGACTGAGGCCAAAGAGCCCCTATAAGGGGCCGCTGGGCTTTTACCCGAGGGCATGATGCCTGCTTCCGGGGGTGCTGGGCCTGGCCTGGTGCTCCGGGGGTAGGCATCATGACAGCCAACTCAGAACCAGAGGCGAGTGGTCCGACAGGACCCTCGCTCTATAGTCTATTTGGGTGGTCTCTATCACCAGATCTGGCGTGGCAAAAAAGTAATCAAGTCTCGTAGGCAGTTGCTGCGGAGCTGAGTAATGCGAGTACTGTGTTTCATTTGGGTGTTTCAGCCTCCAAACATCTGCCAACACGAAGTCGTCTAGTAATGTCTGCAATACCCTGGCTGCTGGGGTGGGCCTATCAATCTTAACATCAGATCTGTCTGCCTTTGGGTTGAGCACGCAGTTGAAATCCCCTCCCCAGATAACCGCTCCTCCCATACACGCGCCCAGATGAGTACACAGGGTTCTAAAATATGCCACAGTATTTTGGGTGGGGGCATACGTATTTATAATGCAGACCTCTCTATTCTCCACCAAAGCCTTTAATATGACCAACCTCCCCTCAGTGTCCACCACTTCTTGTGTAAGTTGGCGCGGAACGTACGGTGCCACCCAGACCAGCACTCCCCTAGCATAGGCAGAATACAGAAAGCCTACTACAGTACCTCTCCACTTCTTCCCCACCAGTTCCAGTTTTCGCCGGGTCAAATGTGTTTCCTGCAACAACGCAATATCAATCTCCTGTCTTTTCAAGTACATCATGACTTTGTTTCTCTTTAAGTAACTGTTGAGTCCCCTGACATTCCATGTTACGATCTTAAGGTCCCCCATGGCTCATGAGTGTCTTCTTGCCTTCCGTGTAGCGAATCCCCCTTGCCCACGTGATACAGATACAGCTCTCCATCTTTACTTGTAGCTTCTTGTACCAGCTCAAACTATCCATAACTATGTACACAACAAATTCCCAACTTCCCTCCCCTCCCTCCACCCGTCCCTTCCCCAACACCACACACCCCAACTGCTGCCCAGCTCTGTTCTCGGAACTCAGGCACCCCCACATCTAGCCCTGCAAGCACCAAACAATGCACAGAGCTCAGTAGGGTGAAGTCGCCCTAATGGCCACTTAACTAAGATTGTTGTGGGGTAAAGAGATCCGCTCTGTAAGGCTCCCGTTACTTCAATAATAATTACAGTGCTCATAACATCTAGTGCAATAGTCTGACCTTCTCTACTGAAGGCTGTGCAAATTACTATATTCAAGTCCCACGGGTCCGTGCTGCGCCATCTTGTGGCACCTTCCTCGTGCATTACTTATCTCTTCCGTGCTCTCTCTCAGTCCGAACCTCTGACTCCTGGGGACATCCCTGCACATCGAGCCATCCCAAGGCATCCTCCGGGGTCTCAAAAAACAAAGTTTTGTGTTCATGTATAACTTTCAATTTTGCCGGATACAGTAACATGTATTTGTGGCCTGCCTCTCTCAGTCTCCGCTTTACCGTCCCAAAGTTCATGCGGCTACGCTGCACAGACAGGGTATAGTCCAGGTAGGCCGTGATGTTTGCCGTTCCTTGTATAATCGTTCCTCCCTTGCGGAAGTGTTCCAATATCCTCTCCCGGTCCCGGTAATTAAGAATTTTGGCTATCACCGGCCTTGGCGGGTTTCCTGGCGGCAGCCTCCTTGTTAGAGCTCTATGTGCCCTTTCCACCACAAATCCTTGAGATAGGGCTCCTCTGGGTATCTCTTGCAGTAGCATGGACTCAATAAACTCCGTGGGATCGTGGCCCTCCAATCCCTCCGGCAGGCACACGATGCGGATGTTGTTTCGTCGAGCGTGTCCTTCCGCCTCCTCCGCTCTGCTCTCCAAGTTGCCCACTCTCTGTATCAGGGCATGCAATTCGGCCTTATGGGAGGCACAATCCACGGTATTCGGACTAACTTCCTTTTCAAGGGACTCCGTGCATTCCGCCAAGGCCCTGACGTCCTGTCGGAGTAGATTAACATCCTCCTGCACCTCTCCGACCTTAAGGTCCAGTGCCGTTTTCAGTTCAGTGATGGCTAATTCGAGTTTAGATTCCCAGGCCGCCTTTAGGTCTGCAATCGTAGCTAGGACTTCTTGGTTAGCGCACATTGTCGTCATGCTGCCTGCAGGCGGCTTATCCTTGCTCTTGGTATTGTCTTGACCAGGGGACGTCTTAGCGAAGTCGTCCACGGTGGGCTGTTTTGCCTTCGGCCTCACCGCTCTATTCGACATGACCCAGAGGACCTGTGTTCTGTACAAATGACAACTGCGCACCCAGTACGCCTCTTTCGCTCGATCACCGTGCGGCCTGCTCCTTCCTTTGTTCCGGACATTGGTCGACCATTTTGTGCCGTCTTTTGTCTCCGGCGCTCCTTATCCTTTCCGCACAGATCTCTGCCGCCGTTCTCCCTACACCTTCCAAAAGTTCACCAAGCGTGGCCTAATCATTCATACACCGACATGTGTATTTTCAGCAGTCGTCGGTCCACCGTTGCGCACTTTTACGCCCGGATCATTTCAGGATCTCGGGAGCTCCTCCAGATCACGTCCTCCTACATGGCCCTCGTAGCCACGCCCCCGTTTCCTACTTCATGTCAGTCCGACAGTCACTTCAGGAACCGTGAGCCTGCAGGAACTACCAGAAACATCCACCTCAGCGACAGCTTCTATACCATTTAAAGGTACTGTGCAAATCTGGTTGTTCATTTGAAAGTGTTTGAAATCTTTCTCCAATCCGGGGGCTTGTCCTTCCCTACTCTTTAAACAAACTTTTCTGCTGACCAACTTCGTCCGGAACTCTTGGCAAAGACTTGACCGCGAACTACCCTGAGCTATGTGATCTTGAGCAAAAGACTTTTGTCCTATTGACTTTGGCCCTAAGCTTTTTTTATTTGATTCCATCACTGTAGTTCCTCTTTCTAGATTGCCCTGCTTACTTACCTGTTGGTGCTGGTAAATTTCTGCCTAACTTTGTCTTTCCCTCCCTTTTAAACTTCTGGAGTGCCGTTTGCTCACACTTCATTTGTGAGCTTAACTTGTCTGGAACCTATTGGGAGTGGTGTGGTGTATTAAGAGTGTGATTTTTAAACTGCTTTACTTGAGTGAAATGTTATACAACTGATGTGTAAATAAATGTATATTCTTTTACTCAAAAAACATTGAGTCAGTGTTTGTTTGAATCATAGTAATTGCTGTCCTTTGTGTAACTACTTATACTGCTCACTTGCTCTTGAGATAAGTCTGGCTGCTCAACCATCACTACCACCTTTACTGTGTAGTACAGGCTTGTACCAAAGGTGAATTTGTACTGTCACTTGTAGTCTTAATTGTGTGTGGTGTTCCCAATGGGTACTGCATATAATTCTGCCTAACAACTGGGTCTCTCGGGTCTGGTTTGGTCACCTCAGCAACTTCTTTAACCTTCTTTCACCAAAAGCATATCCTTTTTCGTGGTTGATATTTGTCTATCATCACACCTGGATTCATGCTCAGAGTGCTACTTTCTTCACCTGGTTGCATCTTCTCTGTTCTTCCACAGGGGAGATTATTTTGCAGTGTTTTATATTAATTCTATTCCAGAAGATGTTCTTAATCAAAATACAAGTTTGATATATTGCATCAAAACGAAAATTTTTTTCTTGGCCTTTCAAACTTTCAAGGGAAAATCACAGGAGTGCTACTCGCCACAATGGAGTATGTTTGCCATTTAACTTCTGACATTTACACGCTGCAGCGGTGCAGCGCATTGCAGCACCGGTGGAGTTATATCCTTTTGGAGGGCGCAGGGCACTTTCAACAATGCTCATTCTTGAGTGTAAGGTGCTTTCCGCTGCGGCCCGTTTTGGAATGGGCTATCAACTGTAACGAGCTAAACAAAGGCAGAAAAGAAGGGTGGAAAAACCAGCTGAAGTGTAACCTTGAAGTGCCGGAGGACGCCAAAAGAAAACACTGAAGGGGTAAGTACTCCATCTCTGAGACTGCTCTGGCAGGATCATTCATTCCTGGGCTGATGTTTCAATTGCATGCCTTGTCATAGCTCCCAACCTTTTTTGTCACGAAGGCGGGTGAAAACACCCGATTTTCTTTTTGGCGGGTGAGAGGCCCATAGAAGTGAATGGGCGTATGAGGAGCTTGGCGGGTGATTCATCAGCTTTCAAGGCGGGTGACACCCGCCAAAAGCGGGTGAGTTGAGAGCTATGCCTTGTAACCACCTCATAGCATGTGTACTGGGCAAAACAACATTGCTGACCGTGATTGGCAAACTATTATGATTTTGAACATACATATTGTCTAGTCAGACTAACATTTGCCAAAAACAATTCGCAAACCTCAATATTGAAAGACATGGCCTCCCAGGCCAGCAGGGAGGCAGTAAGCGAAGAACAGGCTAATACCCTGTTAAATGAAACTTTATCATCCGCAAGAAATTAAGATGCATAGCAGATGGGGAAACCTAAGGACAAAAATGAAATCACTCTCCTCAAGGAACTGGAAAAACTACAGAGAAAAGAAATAAGCATATGGTGGAAGGAATACTCCCAACAAAATTATCTTGATGTGGGAAGGTTCCCAAGGGGCTTAAGAATACTCACCATACCCTCATTTGAAGAACAGGACCGTGCTATGTTGAGGGAATCGGGGGGACGCTACAGACTGCTGTTCCAATATGATCTTAAGGTTAATTATCAGATATGCTGGAAGTGAACGAGCCAAACTTTTGTCACAAATGAGAGAGCTAGAACATAAAATTACAGCGACCAAAGAAAGTGATGAGGGTAAGAAGCACAAAGTAAGTGTTGAGACGAGTTTGAAGACATGTGAAGAGGAAATTAAGCTCAGAAAGCAACATACATTTTTAAGAGACAAGGAAGACTATGAGAAAGGTTGTGTCTATAGTTTTGCATGAAGGTTTGATCAAATGAGACAAAAAATCTAAAGTATATCTTTGGCACCTACAAGCCATACTGAAAACAGCGCAGATTCCCACTGCAGAATGAGACATTATAGGAAGTTAAAGCGATGAACCATCGATACGCTTACATTTTTTAGAAGAGACAAGGTTTTTATGGCAGGATATAAGAGGAACCAAAAAAACATGGGGAAACATTTCCAATACGAGAGGATGAGGGAGAGGAGGAAGAAATAAATGAAGAGGGGGGCCGAGGGGCAGCAAACGTAAGCAGCAACCCCCAGAAGATCACTGCGCTCTGGCAAATAAACAACACCACAATACAAGAAATGAATAAACAACAAATGATCAATCTATCTGATCATGAACTCACGGATGATCAAATCAAAGTCCGTAAGTTGGGACTACATGTTTGCTTGTAGGCAAGCTTTGATTATGTACAGACCAGGATTTACTAAGATAGCTGTGTGCACAAATTACACCTAAAATAATTCTTCATGACTAATCCCTAGAAAAGGAAACCTAAACTGGTGCAGGAAGGTCACATGGAAGTAACTATTGCTGAAATTGGCAACCTCACCACTCTCGTAAATTTGGAAGGAGGACGAATTGAACAAAATGAAGACGCAGTAGATTTCGAGAGTCTAGGAATAAGCACTGAATGGCCATACACCAGCAAACTGAAGTGTAAATCAAAATGTAACCCATGTGGAATTTTGAAAAGCCAAATTGATGCCTTCCAGAATGTAGTAATTGTCGATTTAAAAAGTATAAGAAGAACTACAAGATTTCAACAAAAGAGCAATTTTTCTAAGAAACATAAGAACGTGACTAAGTAGATTGCCAAATTGTATTATCAAACCAGCAGATGAAGGCTGTAATATCATCATGCTGAATAAACAGGACTACATAAGAGGGGCATACAAACAACTACATGATGTCACATGCTATGAATAACTGGACATTCAACCTATTAAAGATCTGGAAATGAAAGTGTGGGCATTTCTAACTGAATGGGAGAAAGTAGGAATTCTCGATGAAGATATGGTCAAGTTTTTGTATACTAAACACTCCATAGCACCTACATCTACTCTCCCAAAAGTTCATAAAAATCCCACTAAACCACCAGGAAGGCCAATCATGACACTTAGTGGGTCCCTCTTAGAAGACATGTCTAAGTTTGTGGATGAAGTCCTGTTCACATTCATACCATTATTACCATCATATCTCAAGGATACCTCAAACCTCTTGTCTAAAACAGATAACATGCCATGGGAGCCTACGTACATACTGGTTACCATGGATGTCGTATCATTATACACTTCAATTCAACACACTTTTGGAAGGCAGGCATGCAAGGTTTTTCTGAACACCAGATCTCTAAACTTCTTACAGCACACCAAAATGATCTTAGGCATGATAGATCTATGTCTCAAGAATAACACGTTCCTGTTCAACAATGATTTCTTTCTCCAGATACAGAGAACTGCAATGGGCAGTACATTTGCACCATCATACGCTAACTTAACAATGGGATACTGGTAAAAATTCATTGTGTGGACAGAGGAAAATGAGGCTTATACTGAGAACATCATTTTGTGGTTATGTTACATCGATGACCTTTTTATTATCTGGAACAGCAGTGTAAAGAATTGGCTTGAGATTGTGAAACATCTGAATACCAATAACTGTAATCTGAAATGTACAGAACAACACAGTGCACAGTCCATAGTACTCTTGGATGTCAATGTGAAAATAATAGCTCAGAAAAAGGTGTCCAGATCCAAGTCCACCTCCCCCTTCTCCTCACCTGTCTCCTCCGAGGCACGTACACTAGGTTCGGTATCAACTTTGCCTGGCTTCTTTATAGTCCTTGGAACCCTGACCTTCGGTGTTCTGGTCTTCTTTTCGTGAAGATAAGGTCTGGCCCCTCCAGAGGCCACCTTGACAGAAGAGTGAACCTATCACCGGGGAACCCCAGGGGGCCCGCCTCAGTCTAGGGAAATAGCCCAAAGGCGGAAAAAACCCTAGTTCCTAGATGGGTTCTTTAGATGGTATGGTTCAATGATGTCAGAGTTGAAGAAGTAGTCAACGTGTGAGATGGCAGGAACTCAAGAGACCGGGAATCAGGACACGGAGCAAGGGTATCAGACCCTGAAAGTAGGGTATGGGGAAGGTATAGAAAAGTAACGGGATACTGTGATTAGAAGAAAAGAGAAGAAAAGAGAAGAAAAGAGAAGGAAAGAGAAGGAAAGAAAAGGAAAGAAAAGGAAAGAAAAGGACTGCCGAGAGAAGGCGCAGTCTGGAATAGTACTAACCCCTGAATCCGACGAGATGGAAGGGAACCATTCGCCGGCAGGTATCCGCCGCAGGGGACGTAAAGGTAGGAAAGGGACAAAGGCTCTAGGAAACTCGGAGGCGACCGGTACAACAACCGGCACAGCGCTTCCGTGAGAGCGGAAGAAACAACCAGTCAGAAGGGCTGAAGGAACAGCAAGTCACGTAAGAAAGCTCCTGCCACCGGACGCGGAACACAGTGCGCGAGCACCTTCGCGGCCGGAGAGCGAGAGTGAAGTTTAAGGTAAGGAAAAAATAGAGGAGCGGAAGGGTACCGCAGCTGTAGTAACCGCGGAGAAAGTGAGTGCAGAGTAGACCGTAGCGAACACGGGATAAAGGGAAGGTAAGGCAATAGGAGTAATGAGAGGGAACCAGGGAGTTATGAGGAGTAGGAGAAATACACAGGAAGGCAATAATCCGAGGTAGGCGCGATGAGAGCGTGAAATAACAGATACAACGCGCCGAAAAGTGGGCGGAGCCGGATATATATAGGCTCCATTGTCCTGTTGGGCGCCATGTTGGATGAGGACTAGACCGTTCACCGTCTGAACCGCCATCGATACCAATGCTTCCAATCTTGGTTCCTGACAGTATACCCCCTTCCTCTCAGGGAACCCCCCGGCTTGCCCGGGTGAAGGCGATGAAACCTCCTCAAGAGCCGAGGGGCATGAATATGACTTACTGGTTCCCAAGACCTCTCTTCCACGGGATAGCCCTTCCAGTGAACCAGGTATTGGAGCCGACCTCTGTGATATCTGGAGTCCACTAGGTATACTACTTCGTATTCTTCTGGAATGGAACGTACCTGGGTTCGACTCTTGTGGAAGGGTCTAAGGAACGGGTCTGCCTTGTACTCTTTGAGAAAAGAGACGTGAAACACCGGGTGAACCCTTTTGAGATATTCCGGAAGTTTGAGTCGAAAAGCAACTGGGTTGACCTGTTGGAGGATGGAAAACGGTCCAAGATAACGGGGGGAGAATTTTCCAGCATGAACCCATCTGGGAAGAAACCTAGTAGATCACCAGACTAGTTGTCCTGGTTTCCACGTAGGGTTGGAAGCTCTGCTCCTATCTGCCCATCTCTTCTGTGTTTGTTGACTGAGTTGGTGTGCCTTCTTGGCGAGATCATGAACCTCCTGCAGTTCCTGTATCACGCCGTCCAGAGCTGGAATCTTAGTGGCTAGGGAGCCCAACCCCGGTAGGTGTTTGGGATGAAATCCATACGTGCACAGAAAAGGGCTCATTTGGATAGTGGTATGCAGGGTATTATTATAAGCAAACTCTGCTTGAGAAAGGAAACTATGCCATCTCTCTTGTTGGTTGCTGCAAAAACACCTTAAGTACTGTTCCAGGTTTGCGTTTAACCTTTCGGTTTGTCCGTTGCTCTGGGGGTGGTATCCCGAAGAGAGGGCTCGGTTGATACCCAAGACCTGACAAAGCAAAGCCCAGAATTTGGACGTAAACTGAGGTCCTCGGTCGGATACAATGGTCTGGGGCAGACCGTGTAGACGGACTATATCTCGGAGGAAGATATCAGCTGTCTCAGAAGCAGTAGGGATTTGTTTAAAGGCTGAAAAATGGGCCAGTTTGCTGAAAGAATCTATTGTGACCATAATCAACGTCATGCCCTCAGACGGGGGAAGATCAACGATGAAAGCTGTAGAGATATGTTCCCATGTTCGTGACGGTAAGGTATGTTGTTGTAGGAGTCCGAGTGGTTTACCGGTTCGGTATTTGTTAGAGGCACAGATTGAACAGGAGGTAACATACTGATATACATCAGTCTTTAATCTTGGCCACCAAAAACCTCTTTGCAAGAGTTCATAGGTCTTTCTGATGCCTGGGTGACCCGACAAGGGGGTATCATGGCACCACGAAAGGACGAGCTTCTGGAGCTCTTTGGTGGGAATGAACAGGGCGTGACCATGATAGTACAGTCCATCCTTGCCTTGGATGACTGAGGCGGGTAGTCTTGCACCGGACTGATAATGAGGTATCAGATCTCGGAAAAATGAGACAGTGGAAGCTACAATCTTGAGATTTGGGAAAAGGTAGTCATGTTCATTGTAGGTTCCTGAGCCGTCTCCGATACTCCGGGATAAGGCATCTGCCTTCTTGTTTTCTGTGCCCGGGATATAAGTTAGTATGAAATCGAACTGTAGGAAGAAATATGCCCACCGGGCATGTCGGGCATTGGTGCACTCCATTTGTTGTAGTACTCGGAGATTGCGATGGTCAGTCCTGATCACGAAGGGATGGGTTGCGCCTTGTAAGAGATGTCGCCATTCCTGGCAGGCTAACTTGATGGCTAAAAGTTCTCTCTCTAAGACGGAGTAGTTTCGTTCACTACTGGTGAGGGTCTTCGAGAAATACGCCACCGGGTGTTCAATGTCATCGGCTGTCTTCTGTAACAGGATAGCACCTACCGCTCCTATCGAAGCATCTGTCTCCAGGATGTATGGTATAGTCTGATCCGGCTGGATCAAAATGGGAGCGGAGGAAAAACATTCCTTAAGAGCCTGAATTGCTCTTCTTTGTTCATCTCCCAAAGTAAACTTGACTCCTTTCTTGAGCAGGGATGTGAGAGGAAGCACTAAATTGGAGAAGGTGGGTATAAATCTTCTGTAAAAGTTGGCTAACCCTAAGAAGCTTTGTAGTTCCTTAATAGTGCTGGGTTCTCTCCACTCCATGATAGCCTTAACCTTGGCTGGGTCCATCTCTATGCCTTCCCCTGACAAAACGAATCCCAGGTAGGATACGGAAGTGGACTCGAATATGCATTTTTCCGGTTTCACCAAAAGTTGGTGTTCAAGAAGACGTTGGAATACCTTTCTCACTAGTGACCTGTGTTCGTTTAGTGATTGAGAGTATACTAGGATATCATCCAGATACACTACCACCGAGATAAACAACATGTCTGCGAACACCTTATCCATATACCTCTGAAAGACAGCGGGGGCGTTGACCAGGCCGAATGGCATCACCCGGTATTCGAACAATCCGAAAGGAGTGCGGAACGCGGTCTTCCATTCGTCGCCTTTTCTTATCCTTAGGAG
The DNA here is from genome assembly GCF_040938575.1 of Ambystoma mexicanum. Classification (NCBI taxonomy): domain Eukaryota; kingdom Metazoa; phylum Chordata; class Amphibia; order Caudata; family Ambystomatidae; genus Ambystoma; species Ambystoma mexicanum. The sequence goes on from NC_090941.1 coordinate 123,605,693, forward strand.
ATGGTAGGCCCCTCTTAGATCCAGTTTGGTAAAATATACGGCTCCTTGCACCGCCTCCAAGATGTCTCGGATTAATGGCATAGGATACCGGTCTCTAATGGTCACCTTGTTAAGCCCTCTATAGTCGATGCATGGACGCAGTTCGGAGCTGTCCTTCTTTGGTATAAAGAACAAGGAGGCTCCACAGGCTGATCTCGACTCTTGGATGAGCCCGTTTTGGAGATTAGAGTCCAGATATTCTCGTAGGACCTTCCTTTCTGGGAGTGTCAAAGGGTACATCCGCCCGAAGGGAATCACTGCATCAGGTACCAGGTCGATGCCGCAATCTTCTGGTCGGTGAGGGGGAAGATTCCGAGGTTGGATGTCTATGAATACCTCAGAGAAGACGTGGTATTGAGGTGGAACTGAGGCTATGATGGTCGAACTCGGTATAGGAGGTGGTTCTGCTTCAGGATGAGTGGAGGAATCCATGTGGCCCATACAATTTGACTTACAAAAGAATGAGTTGAAGCTCACTCTATTTGCCTTCCAGTCAATGTGGGGATTGTGTTTCCTTAGCCAAGGAATACCGATGACCAGAGGGAAATGGGCTGCTCTGATCTGATCAAAGACCAGATACTCCGAATGATGACTCATCTCCATCTTTAGTGGTATTGTTTCTGTGGTGATGGGACCGGATGACAGTGGTACACCGTCTACGCCCTCTACCGGAATGGGAGTCGTCTTACGTTTAGTAGCTATGTGATGTTCTGTAGCCCAGTTAGCATCCATGAAGTTACCTGCAGCTCCACAGTCTAACATAGCAAGTACCTCTATGGAACTCGAAGGAGACAACCATAACTTGACTTGGAACACCATCAGGTTGTTTTCCTCAGGGTTGTTCATGGTTCTTGAGTGGTTGCAAGGGTACTTGGCACTTCCCCCGAGACTTCCCTTGCTGTAGATCGGGGGTTGAAGTTTTCCTTCCTCCGGGGTGGTACTTCCGGACAGCTTCTCAATAAGTGTTTGGCGGAACCACAGTACATACATAACCCGGTCTCTCTTCTTCGTTTACGTTCTCCCGGCGTAAGAGGTCCCCTGGTAGTACCGACTTGCATGGGTTCTTCCGAAGGAGCGTTGGTCCGGGTCGTTGGAGAAGGGTTCGGTAGACTGAGAGAATGAGGATTGCTCCTATATCGTCTTCTTTCTTGCCGTCTCTCTGTTAATCGGTATTCAATCTGTAATGCTAAGGTCATCAATTCCTGACAAGATACTGGCCGGGCAACACGAGCCAACTCGTCCTTGAGCTCGTCGTGGAGTCCTCTCCGAAATATCGTTTGTTGGGCTGAATCAGGCCAGTCTGCCTTAGCTGCTAGTCTTTGAAATCGGGCGATGTAGGTCTGCACGTCTGTGTTCCCTTGTTCGACATCCAGGATAGCTTCTAAAGAGGAGTATAGTACCTCTGGTCTGTCGAATCGTTCCTTGAAGCCCTCTATAAAACGATCATAATCAATCAAGGAAGGGTCGTTTCTGGCAACCAAGGGAGTTGCCCAAGCCAGATCATTTCCTGTGAGATTGGCGATGATGAATCCAACCTTCGACTTTGCCGATTCATAGGCATGGGTACGGAAGGCAAAATACACACCACAATTCCTTCATTCCTCCCGGGTAACCGTTATATTTGCCAAAGGAAAGGGGCATCGCAGGTAGGTCTCCACGGTCGTCTCTATGCAGGACTACCTGTTGTCGGAGTGCTATGTTCTCTGTCCTCAGGGCTTGGACTTCAACTGTGAGATTCTGCATTGCCGCTACCAATTCTTGGTATTGTTCCAAGGAAGCCATGTTAGGATTTTCAAGGCGTTGTATTCTGTCCAGATCCAAGTCCACCTCCCCCTTCTCCTCACCTGTCTCCTCCGAGGCACATACACTAGGTTCGGTATCAACTTTGCCTGGCTTCTTTATAGTCCTTGGAACCCTGACCTTCGGTGTTCTGGTCTTCTTTTCGTGAAGATAAGGTCTGGCCCCTCCAGAGGCCACCTTGACAGAAGAGTGAACCTATCACCGGGGAACCCCAGGGGGCCAGCCTCAGTCTAGGGAAAAAGCCTGAAGGCGGAAAAAACCCTAGTTCCTAGATGGGTTCTTTAGATGGTATGGTTCAATGATGTCAGAGTTGAAGAAGTAGTCAACGTGTGAGATGGCAGGAACTCAAGAGACCGGGAATCAGGACACGGAGCAAGGGTATCAGACCCTGAAAGTAGGGTATGGGGAAGGTATAGAAAAGTAACGGGATACTGTGATTAGAAGAAAAGAGAAGAAAAGAGAAGAAAAGAGAAGGAAAGAGAAGGAAAGAAAAGGAAAGAAAAGGACTGCCGAGAGAAGGCGCAGTCTGGAATAGTACTAACCCCTGAATCCGACGAGATGGAAGGGAACCATTCGCCGGCAGGTATCCGCCGCAGGGGACGTAAAGGTAGGAAAGGGACAAAGGCTCTAGGAAACTCGGAGGCGACCGGTACAACAACCGGCACAGCGCTTCCGTGAGAGCGGAAGAAACAACCAGTCAGAAGGGCTGAAGGAACAGCAAGTCACGTAAGAAAGCTCCTGCCACCGGACGCGGAACACAGTGCGCGAGCACCTTCGCGGCCGGAGAGCGAGGGTGAAGTTTAAGGTAAGGAAAAAATAGAGGAGCGGAAGGGTACCACAGCTGTAGTAACCGCGGAGAAAGTGAGTGCAGAGTAGACCGTAGCGAACACGGGATAAAGGGAAGGTAAGGCAATAGGAGTAATGAGAGGGAACCAGGGAGTTATGAGGAGTAGGAGAAATACACAGGAAGGCAATAATCCGAGGTAGGCGCGATGAGAGCGTGAAATAACAGATACAACGCGCCGAAAAGTGGGCGGAGCCGGATATATATAGGCTCCATTGTCCTGTTGGGCGCCATGTTGGATGAGGACTAGACCGTTCACCGTCTGAACCGCCATCGATACCAATGCTTCCAATCTTGGTTCCTGACAAAAGGCCTGTGAGCTACACAGAAAATCAACTGGCATGAATGTTCCACTACATGCCAGAAGTGGGCACCCTAAAAATCTAATTTGGAGTATTCCTTACGGGGAATTTATCAGGATATGTAGAAATTGCACCAACATAACATATTACAACTCAGCTAGCAAAATTACAGCATGGGGACTTTTGCAACAACAATACCCTAAACAAATCATCGAGAGATCCTATTTGAAAGCTCGGGCTCTGAATAGACAAAAGTTGCTAACCAAACAAACACCAGCTGTCACTTGCGAAACAGAGGAAAATGTCATCATATTAATCTTGATATTTGGAAGCCAGGCACCAACAATAAGACGGATTGTGAACAAGTATTGGAAACTGTTAAGGACAGACAAAGATCTAGGGACTATTCTCAAGGAACGTCCAGACATCACCTTTCCGCAAAAACACTTAAATCAAGGATAAACTAGTAAATAGCTTCATGAAACCCAATACTATGGGATTAAACAGCCAATGGCTGAAAAAGAGTGGAGAAGGCTTTTTTCAAATGCATGCGATGCAAAATTTGTAAACATGCCCGGAGCTGTTTTTTTATATTCATCCATTGTTGTGCAGCTCTATTCATATTAAAGGAAACATCACTTCTGAACCTGAATATGTAGTTTATGTTCTGGAATGCCTGTGTCTTAAATGGTATGTGGGGAGCACCAAGTGCAAATTAAAAATATGTATCTTACAACATGTAAGAGCAATAAAAAACAAGGACAGCACATACCCCATAGCCAAACATTTCTCAGAAGCTCATGATGGAGACCCCAAAGTATTAACTTTTTTAGGTATGTATAATGTAGCTGAAGGACCAAGAGGAGGAGACATTGAGCATCTACTGCGACAAGTAGAAACCAGGCTCATTATAGACTTTGAAAGCAATCATCCTGGTGGCCATAATGTGGATGAAGAACTTTATACGTTCTTAGGGGTTGAATAGGCAAGAAAGGACTAAGGATATGTGAATGCAATAACACCTTAACAACAAATATAACTGTACCATCCATCATGCACCAAGCATTATGCACTTGATTTATGCCCAAAATTGGGCAATTTATATTAAATACAAGCTTGAAAAGTCACCCATATTATGCACGTTGCACCATGCTCTTAACTTTGTCAAATAGTGTAATTTGAATATGCCTTTGCATAATGCACTACGCATTTTATTGGTGAGCCAAGAGGATATATGAAGGACCTCAATGTCTTGGCATTTAATTAGAATGGGACTCTAATGCAATGCGTTATCAGCAAGCTTACATGACAGATGCATTATGCACCTTAAACTATGCACTTTATTTGCTTAATAGAGAGAGGATATCTAAAAGCATTTGCATTGTGCTTCATGCACTTCAGATGCTTGTAAAATGGTCTATAGAGGATCTCAGTGTTAGGTGCTCTATATACACTACAATGCAGCATAAACGTAGTATGTATTAAGAATCACAGAATAAATGTTTTGACAATAAGTCTAATACTAATAACCAAATAAAAAACAACTGTCACTGGCGAAACAGAGAAAAATGTCATCAGATTAATCTTGACATTTGGAAGCCAGGCACCAACATAAAGACGGAATGTGAACAAATATTGGAAACTGTTAAGGATGGACAAAGATCTAGGTACTATTCACAAGGTACATCCACTCATCACCTTCCAAAAAAGCACTTCCATCAAGGATAAACAAACTATTTGAACCCGGCGAGAGTCAAGCAGAATGCAAAACGCATTCTGATTGGCTCTCGCCGGGTCCTTACCCGGTCAAGAATCCTTCGATTCTCGGCCGGGATTCCAGCCGCCTTGTCCTCGGCGGGGGGCGTGGCAGCCCCTCAGCCAATGAGGAGGCTGGAAGCGGGGCCATCCCCGCTCCGAACCTCCCCACGGCTGAGAGGCTGCCTTCGCCCCCCGCCGGGGACTCGGGTAAGGCTTTTTTTATTAAACTCCCTTTCCTCCCTCTTCCCCCCTACTCCCACTTACCTTCTTGTTCCTGCTTCCCTGGCGAGGGACGAGGGAAGCCTCCAGCCGTGTGGAGACTCAGAGCGGGGCCATCCCCGCTCTGCGCCTCCACACGGCTGGAGGCTTCCCTCGTCCATCGCCGGGGGCGCAGGTACGTTTATTTTTTTATTTTTTTATATTTTTTTTTTCCTTCCCTCCCAACCCCACTTACCTTCTGCTTCTTTTTTTTCTTTCGGGAGCGGACACGCTGGGAACACTTGTGTTCCCAGCGTGTCCGCTCCCGATGGCCGCCATGGAAAGGGAAGACGGACTCCGTTTTCCCTTTCCATGGCGGCAGGCATTTTCTTGGTTGTTTCTTTTTTTTTTTTCTGTCCCGAAACACTGCAGCATTTCGGGACAGAAAAAAATGCTTTTAGTGCCCCGGTCATGCACATAATGCGGGCCGGGGTACTAATAGCAATATAACCCTCGCAGCGGGGGCATTACTGACTCAGGTAATGCCCCGGGGCCTTCGCTAAGGCCCTCACTTCGCTCGGGCCTATACCTATGGGCCCCGGGGCATTACCTGAGTCGGTAATGCCCCCGCCGCTCGGGTTATATTGCTTTAGTAAATAGCTTTATGAAACCCTATACTATCGTATTAAACAGACAATGGCTGAAAAAGAGTGGAGAAGGCTTTTTCAAATGCATGCAATGCCTAATTTGTAAACATGCCCAGAACTGTAATACATTTATTTATCCAATTTTGGGCATCTCTGTTCATATCAAAGGAAAAATCACTTGTGAGTCTGAATATGTAGTTTATATCCTGAAATGCCCGTGTCTAAAAGTATATATGGGGAGCACCAAGTGCAAATTAAAAATACGTATTTTACAACACGTAAGAACAATAACAAATGTGGACAGAAAATTCCCCATAGCCAAACATTTCTCAGAAGCTCATGCTGGAGAACCCAAAGAATTAACCTTTTTTGGTATATATAACGTAGATGAAGGACCAACAGGAAGGGACATTGAGCGTCTACTGCGATTAGAAGAAACAAGGTATATTATAGACTTTGTAAGCACGCTTCCTGGTGATCATAATGTGAATGAAGAACGTTTTACTTTCTTAGGGGTTGAATAAAATACAAGCTTGAAAAGTCACCCATATTATGAACGTTTTACCATGCCCTTAACTTTGTAAAATAGTGTAATTTTAATATGCCTATGCATTATGCACTACGCACTTAATTGGTCAGCCAAGAGGATATATGAAAGACCTCAATGTCTTGGCATTTAATTAGAATGGGACTCTAATGCAATGCGTAATCAGCAAGCCTACATGACAGATGCATTATGCACCTTAAACTATGCACTTTATTTGCTTAATAGAGTGAGAATACCTAAAAGCATTAGCATTGTGCTTCATCCACTTCAGATGCTTGTAAAATGGTCTATAGAGGATCACAGTTTTAGGTGCTATATTTAAACTACAATGCAGCATAAACGTAGTATGTATTACGAATCACAAAATAAATGTTTTGACAATAAGTCTAATACTAATATGCAATTGTAGTTTGAACCACACACTTTATTTGTGTGCACTGATGTTACATGCAGGAGCATATTGTTCTGGTATTTAATTGGAATGTGACTCCAATGCAATTTGCAATTAGTAAGGCTATATGACAGATGCAGTATGCACGGTAAAGTCATCATTGACATTTATGATGTCATCTTTGATGTCCTGGGTGTTAGTCTTTGCAGTGCTTAGAGGTTGCTTAGTGTACCATAACCAGTGAATTTCAAGTGTTTTTTGGTTTTACTTAAACATAATGGGCCTCATTACGAGTAGCCCGGTAAAAACAGGTTCATTACCGGCATGCCGGTAAGAGCGGGTCCGTGCTCGTATGAACCTGCTAATAGCGGGTGGATTACGAGTGCGTGAGCATGCGCGAACCCCCATGCCAGTAATGGTAATACCGGCATGCCGCTAAAGGCCCTCCAACCCCCGATAGTGGCATCACGGGACCCGCCGATACCGGCACCGCCTCAGAGCAACCCCTAAATACCGGCCCAGTAATACCACCATGCTAATACCGGGTTTGCAAAACCGGACCCGGAAATTACGTCATCGCGCAGGAACGGGAAATGGGCTGGCGGCCATCTTTAAAAACACAATCCATTGCCATCCTCCCCAACCACCAGTCTTTTTGTGTCGTGCTGCGTCAGAAAACCTTGAGGATGTCCAAGGCTACCCAGAAGATGACCCCCCCGGAAGCGGAAACAGCGTTTCTCTGACGCTGAGCTCAACATGCTGGCAGACAATCTGGCCCAGCATGCGGACATAATAAAGTCAAATGACATGAAGCATGCTGCCCAGATAAAAAAAAAACAAATCTGGCAGGAGGTTGCCCAGACGGTGTTGTCTGTGTGTACCACCCGATGCACTGTGAGTGACTGCAGAAAGTGGTGGGACGACCTCTGCTTAAGGGTGAGGAATATCCTGGCAGTCAACAGGAGGGCGGGGGGCCACACTCACCAGCAAAGCTGATGCCCTGGGAGGAGACTGCCAGCTCATTGATTGATCCCGAGTCAATAGAGGGATTCGGAGAGATGGAGATGGGCGCTGCATCATCCCCAGAAGGAGGTGAGTGACCCTGCACATTCCTGTAGGGGAAACCATGACGTAGCACAAGTGACGTGGAAGTGAGACTAGGCAAGCCAATGCATGTCCCAGACCCACATCAACATATCCAGTCAATAATGATATGAATATATCATAGTGCAATAGTATGTCGCTGGCATGTGACACCATCACTGATGACCTGCATCTCTTCTAACCCCCAGGCACTGATAAGGAAGATGCCAGTCAGGAGAGGGGCGCAAGGGCATCAACATCACGCCATGGGACAAGGGTCACCTCCACCACCACACCCCAGCCAGAGAAACCCGCCAGACCAACACGCAGTGTGCCAGACCGGGTTGAAACCCAGCAAAAAACACCTGCTGCCAGTGTGGGCCACACACATCAAGACGAGCAGCAACCACCCACAACAGTGGGAGGGTGTTCCGTTCCTGCCCCACCAACCACTGCGGACGTTGCAGATGCAAATGTGGACACCAAGGGTGTGACAGTCGTGTCCACTACAGCCACCCCAAGCCCCCTGACCACCTCCCCACCCCATATGGAGGCCGACAGCAGTGACGATCCCTGCCTCCACGACTCCGACCTCAGAGATTCTGACATGTGCCTCTTCGAGGAGGACAGCACCCTGGATGTGGGCCCCACACAAGCGCTATCCACCACCCCGGCTACCACCACCCCGGCTACCACCACCCCGGCCACCAGCACTCTGGCTACCACCACCCCGGCCACCAGCACTCCGGCTACCACCGACACCTTTGAGGCTCTCCTGTCAAGGGTGGAGGCACGACAGGAGTCAATGCTTGATCTAATGCGGCAGTATATTGCCGATGGGGAGGACACCAGGAGGGCCATTGCTACTGCCATTGGGGAGACCACAGCAGCCATCGCTGTGAACACTGCTGCCGTTAACGCATCTGCAGTAGTCATGAGGGACTGTCTGGGGCAGTAACGCAAGTGCTAATGTCCATCCTGCTCCATATGCAGCGGCCACGCCTTGGAGCAGGCATGGAACCTGCCTCTGACATGTCCTCTGCTACAACACCTTCAACCTCAGCCCACACAAGCCCTGTGCGGATGACCCAGAGGAGTGCACGGCACTCGGAGATGCCACCCCCGGATAGCAAAAAGGCCAAGAAGCAGATTGGCCAAACAATGGCCGTTGGACACATGGTTGTTGGTGAAGGGAACAATCAGAGTACATTTGGGGACATTTGGGGTTTGTAGGGTGGGTTAGGGAGTTCACTGGGGGTTATTGGGGTTTGTAGGGTGGGATAGGGAGTTCACTGGGGGCTGCGGGGGCAGTGTTCACATTGTTGCCTGTTTGAAAAATACACCCGTTGTGTGCCAAAAATGTACATTTAATGTGTGATGGTGTTCAGTGGATAACTCCCAACAATACAAGTGTGCATGTACACAAGGAGCCAGTGTGTCACTGGCACATGTCTATCATAGTCCCTGTGTTTCAGAAGTATTCATGAATTAGTGCTTGGCGTACAGCATGGCCATCCCGTGCATCACGCACTGGCAGGGGGGCTACTTCACCTCCGTCTCCATCCTCATCATCCTCAATCGGGCCATGCATGTCAATGTCAGGTGGCAGTGGTACATTTCTCCGGGTGTGCACACGATTGTACTCCTCTTCATGGCTGTTCTGTAGGTTCCGCACAGGGATAAGTAGCCACAACCTCAAAGGATATCCTCCATCACCTGCAAGCAGATACAAATAGGTGTGTGTCACTCTGAACTGCCACCTTCAGGGAGCACAGTCATGGCGGCAGCTATTTGGTGTGGGCATACACATGTCCCCGTACGCATGCAAAAATGTCACCTAGATGCAATCCATACTGTCATGAGGTGTGGTAGTCTGGATGGCGTTCAATAGATGATGCAGGGTGTAATCATACATGCTGAGACAGATTTGCTGTGGTATTGCAACAATGTTTAGCCTCCAATTCATGATGTTCATTCTTCACTATGCATGGTCACATTGACCACATTGCCTCAGTTGCCACCCTGTTCATTCATGCATTGCTTGCCATCACCATGGTGGTCTGGTTGTGCCTCTTACTTGTTGTCATTGATATGCATAATTTGTGCAATGTGGCCCAGTGATGTGTTATGTTCCGTTTGGCCGGTTCAGGTCAGGAGTGCTTAGCTCTGCATGCATTATCCAATCACCAGCAATTGCCACCCAGGTGGAATATGCCCCCCCTTTCCCACCCAGGTGGAATATGATCCCCTTTCCCACCCAGGTGGAGTGTGCCCCCCCTTATGCATCCCTACACATCAGTACCCCCAAAGCACTGCCATGGGACAGTTGTGCAAATCACCAAGCAGCCAGGCACCTGGTCCAGCATATCGCTCCATGTGACGGGGTAGCGTGGAGTTGCGCAGTACCACAGCATCATGTGTTGATCCGGGATATCGGGCGCAGCAATGTGTGATGATTTTGCTAGAGTCACATACCATTTGCACATTGATGGAGTGGTATTGCTTGCGATTGCGGTACACCGCCTCTATGGCATGGAGGACTACCAATTCCACATGGGTGCAGTCGAGGGCACCAACACAATTGGGCATGCCTGCCAGTGCATGGAAGCCTACTTTGGTGTCGGCTATCTCCTGGGCAGTCCGTGGTAGGGATATATGGCTGCTTGCGTGCTTCAGGAGGGCATCCAGCACTTGGTTCAACATGCATGAAAATAGTGGCTGTGAAATGCCATGCAGCTGGCCCACTGCGTGTTAGTTGGGGCCTAGTAGTGGGGGGATGCCAGTGCGTATTTATATGAGGCTGGTAATGTCGTTCGGTATCATGTCCACTATGGTGTCACGGTCCAACTGGTACAGGGGGTTGATTTGCTCAGGGGTTAGGTTAAAAGGGCTGGGTCTGGTGCGAGGGATTGGTGGTTGCCTGCGAGGCACTGCTGGCTGCGCTGGTGGTAATTGTCCCCCCCTCCTTCTCCTCCTGCGTCTCCTCTGTGCTGTCTGTTGTTGCTGCTGTAGTTGTTGTTGCTGTTGTTGCTGTAGTTGTAGCAGTATGGGCATGTCCTCCAGTGCCATGATTGCAACAGCTAGTGGTAGCATTTTGGTGTTGGAAGGGGTGTGGTGTGTGGGTGTGCTCATTTTATACTGGCCCAGCCTCCATTGACTCCACCTGTGGGGGTTGTGTGCACCTGTGGCAGTTGCCTTGTATCCTGATTGCTGTTAGCAGGTGGTCCGCGATGCCTGTATGGGCGGCATCGCACAGCCCATGATTACCGGCTTTGCGATGCCGGTATTTTCATGTCCGCGTGGGTTGGGATGTCCCCCTATTACCGGCATGCCAGTATTTGCTCCCCAATAGGGTGCCGCTAATACCGGGTTGCCGGGTCAGAATACACCGGAACGGTAAACGATACCAGTATTATCATAACAGCATCGTTTTTGCCTTACCGCCAACCTTGTAATGAGGCCCTATGTCCCTTTAACAAAGTTTTTTCAGTGAATTTCATGGGTTTTTGTTAGTGCAACTTAACCATAACATCCTTTTAGCAAAGTTTTTCAGTGAATTTCATAGTTCCTTATATTATACTCTCCCCTGTGGCAGATATGGAGTGTGTAGACAATGTGGTAGTCAGCGGACATCAGACAGCATTCACAATGCTCAGAATCATAGGGGAGACGAATAAAAGTTGTACCCATCAACTAGCAAACAAATGGACATAAAATGATAACTAATGTTTACGACACGCAAGCATACCTTTTTGTACAATGACTTTAAAAAATACTCTTTTTTTTTTTACTTATCACACATTACAATTTAATGCACCAATCACAAACCATAACTTTACACTTCATATAATATCCTCTCTACAACTGTGCATACGTATTGAGAAAGTCGAGGTTCTTATTGGACAACAAATATTAAGTGCATTGAATTTATTACTCTATCATTAGCTTTAATTATATAAACATGTGTTATTAGACAGAAGCACTTTTTTTTCTCACAGACATGGCAAGCAGACTTCAGTGGTTAGAAGAGAACTTCCCAAAAGAAGAAATGAGTGACGATAACATCTTCAAATGTATACAATACATATTTTAATGTAAACAAATAATGTATTTTGTACACACCTTACTAAAATAATAATTTCTGTTTTTCTTACAGTACATAGTTTTTATGAAGAAACCACACCCCAGTTTAATTATCCACAATCCCCAGAATCACAAAGAGCAGCCCTATCCCAAACTGTAAATCATCAAATCAAGAACTTGTCTAAAAAATAAGATGAACTAAGTAATGATTTTAAAGAACGTTTAGAGTAAGTAAAAAATCATGTAATTAAAAGATTCCCTATCTTTGTCCTTCTTGTGACTGTCCCCTTTGTCCCCACCAATCATCCCTGCCAAATTCTGAACATTTTAATCAAAGACGCTTTAATGAAACCTCACTCCCTTCGTCCCCTCATGATTATTGTTCAAAAGTTCCTAATTCTCCCATTTATGCTTCCCATTCGATACCCCATCTCTTTCTAGAATAAATATATTTTTATACTATAAATGTTTTCTATACTGGTGTTTGATATATATTTTTTTAAACTCCAATTATGAGTCAGAGTACACCACGACTGTCTGGGGTGTCTGCACTCAAAATGGAGGTGCCCTCAGACAGGCGTGATGTCCGGACATGTCTGCTTTTGCATGATGCATTTTTAATAAGTCTGCGGACATCACATCTCCTCTACGGACACCAAGCGCATGTGCCCTGCGATTCCTACCTGATGGGTGTCCGCGGACAGCCGTCAGGGCTGGGGACGGCCACAGACATCATCATATGACCGCACCCATGCAGAGTGATAGGGTGTCTGTGATTGGTGTCCTTGACCGGGGATAGTTTAAAAGTGATTTTACAGCCAATTTAGGGTGTTTCAAGCAGAAACTTTAGCCTTCCACAGCTCTCAGACCCATCCCTGGTTGATCTGGCAAATGTTTACAACTTTTCAAGGTCTTTATGTGACTTGGTAGTCCGCAGACAGCACCCATTTCTTTTCCTCATTCCCAATCTGGTTATCCAGGAGAGAGCACCTGTTTTGCTGCATTGCTGCATTGCAAATCTGTGGAGATATTGTGGCATTTCCTGTGGTCATTTCTGTTCCTCAACCACCCCCACCACCACCACATCAACAACCTGGAGGGCCTGGACAGTGGAGATACATTTGAGGATCAAGAGGAAGAAGAGGAAGATGTGTAGGAAGGAGTGAGTCCTTAGTGTGTCAATTATCTACTACTGTTGGTAACGTCCTAAAGGATCGAGCAAGCACGCTTCGATGCACTGAGAGAAAAGTTGTACTTAGTCGCGGAAAGCCTAGCTTGTATTCCTAAGGGACAACTTCCATGAGGTACCACAAGAAATCTAACCACCAAAGGCAGAACTTTCTCAGACAAGAGTAGGTATGCTTGCTCCACCCCATCATATTCATCTGCTCCTGTTACCACAAAGGATACTCCTTTGGGACAGAGGATCCCTGCCATACCTCTCCTGAAAATAAAAGCTGAACAAATTACAAAACCAAATGAAAAAGTCACAGGCCTCTGTGGAGCCTGCAAAGTCTGTGGACAGCACAAATTCCAGGGGTGGGATGAGATAATTGAAATCATTTACATTTTTTAAGGTTAAAAAATGGTGGTTCTTAAAAGTACCATTTTTGTGTTTTTGGCTTTTAGATATTTTGTTTCATTTTTGGTTTTACAAACTGAACTATGACACATTTTACTGTACTTAATAATTTCTTCTCACTTTCACAAAAACAGCTTCAAAGCATTTTTTATGTTTTCCACAAAAATATGATTACCCACATCAATTAGATGGACTCCATCTCTCGGAAAAATTTTCACAATATCAAATTTAATGTTCTTATTATGAAACTATGTCATGCCAACATCCTGCAAAAAGGCACACAGCTTAATTGATGTTGCACCTTTTTCCATTTGCAGACCAAATAAACTCGAGCGCATCCACATCTGTCTCTGGACAATGCGTGAAAAAATATTTTTCCAACTAGGGAACATTTCCTTCTACTTTCCCAATGTCTCCTTCAATGCAAACTGCAATGAAATTCCAGTCACGTACCTCAAGCTGTTCCCTCCACAATGAACAATAATAATGTCTGGATATTTCAATTCTACCATATTTGCACAAAATGGGAGCACGTCCACCCACTTCAATGCACGCACTCCATACAAGAAGATTACCAATTCAGGGAAACCAAGACTTTCAGCATACTTGAACCAATGGACCTAAGATTCCCCCAAAATTCACACACTCTGCCTTCTTGAAAGACATTGCCATAACCATTTTCAGTCCTCTCACAACTCCTACTATCAAAACTCCTGTTACCATCTCTTCCTCTACCCCACTCCCTGGAAACCTGATTGGCTGATCCTCTGATCCTCTGATGTCCGTGGACACCCACAACTGTCGGCGGTCTCTGCAGTTCCCTTTCCATGCAAGGCAACCCTAAAAGATCCAGATGTGGCATATGCCATCTGCAAACTACTGTAGTGTCACCGAACGTCACGGCAATCAAAGGGGTGGTGGGGGATATTAAACACAATTTAAGTTATTGAATCTTTAGTGGTGGCTCTGAAAAGAACCTTTTTTGGGGATTGCTAACAAACGCCTTTTTTTTTTCCTTTTTTGGCTTTTACGTACAGTAGTAATGTACACTCTACATCTTCCCTTTGAGTTTTCTTACAGGAATTTTTTCAATGCATTCCTAACATTGGAAAGGAAAATTGCATTCCCGACATCTGTGAAATGAACTCCATCTTGACACATAAATTCACACCATCAGACCTTATATTGTTATTCTCAAAAGATGTAATTCCTGCAGCATATAAAAAATCAGATACGGCTTTATTGACAAGCTGCCTTGATTCTTCCATTTGTGGACTGAAAAAGTTTGTTGGACATCTCCATGTTTGCCTCTGATTTATCTCAGAAAAACTAATCTTGGCAGCAGGAAACAATTCCATCAGGCTTTTAAAGAAATACTTTAGGGCAACCTACACATATACTGGAGTCCCAAAACCCAAAATGTCCCCTCCACAATGCACATTTATAAGGTCTGGACATTTAAAGTGAGACATACTGTCAGAGAATGAAAACAAACTTGCCCAGTTTAAGCCACAAACTACATGACACAAAACTTCCACTTCTGCCAATCCAATACTTCTAAAGATGCCATGATTTTCAGCATACACCTTCAAAGACTGAATTGAAGAGGCCCCCAAAACTCCACTCAGCCTGCCTTATCAAACACATAGCCATAGCCATTGTCGGTGCTCTCACAACTCCTGCAAACATGTTAGGCGGAAACCTGTGCAGTTCCCTCTGGGACCACTGCAAAAGATTTAGGACTACAGGCGTTTGGCAGTGAACCCACTTGGTAGCAGTCTGCACCACACAGATTCACTTGGTAGCTGTGGCTGAGCAGTCAGACTTCTCTCAAGAAAAGTTGAGCAGTATGTGGAGTATACAAAATAGGGCAATTCTTCACAGTAAGACAAGCAAACACGCAAGAAGGCATATTGTAAAGATATTAAGGTATTTAATTATAACAAAACATCGACGAAAAACACTATAGCAAATTCACGGCAAACAAATCAAACACAATTACTCTATGAAGCAGAAAACGATCAATCCCCCTAGCAATACTTCGACAACTCTAGGTTCTACTGGCACCACTTATTTTCAGACAGAGGTGTATACCTCAACCCAGATGACACTCGAATATTAGTTAGGACGGGAGAGAAAAAGATAGGCAGGTTATGAAATCAACACAGTTCAATCCTGGCGGATAAAATGCAAGGCAGGGAGACAAGAATCACAATAGATCGTAAAGTTCAGAGGCCAGGCCCACTCGGAGAGAGGCAAGGCGCGATGTTCCAAAAAGTCTCTAGTGGAGATGCATTCAAGTCTTTATAGCAAATTGTTATCGTTAGATTGACCCAGTTCAGAACAAAGAATGAGAAAAGCTTGGAGGCGACCCAATGGAACGGAGAGGATTAAGACACCTCACGTGAACCGATCGAAAGGGAAGCCAGGCGGACACGGTACCTTGTTGTGGAAGGCAGCTCCGGCGGGGGCAGTTGTTCCTGGTGGTGGATGCACGTCGGGTCTTTGCCAAGAGTAGAGATGATCTCGTCGTCGAAGAAAATGAAGTCCGGTGCACCACCAGGGAAGAGACCAGCCGCGGAGTGCTCCGTCACAAGGCACCACCTTTTGGTCGCGGTTCAGGGGTAGTGGCTATCCGGTTGCCGAGATGCGCTGCACGGGCAATTCGACCACTGCGTCCTGAGGCGAATAAAAAGCAAAGGGGACTGGTTGTTCCCACCAGTCAGGGGAAGAGACTCTCCGGCAGGGAGATCTCCTCTGTCGTCGGGAAGTGGTGAGTCGGTTCCGCAGGGCTCCACTGGAGGTGTCGTCGTGCAGGTCGGCTCAGCGTTACCCTCGTCGGATTCTTAGGTCCTGTGGCGACTTCTGAACATCCAGTCCCAAAAGCCCTGCTTTTATGCAGAAAACCCCCATTAATTCAGCCTAGCTGTCAATCAACACATGCTAAGTGGTGAGCGGGAAGGCTCACCACTTGGGCCAATCACTCCAGAGTGCGACCGGAGTTGGCAAGGCAACTCGGTCCAGGGTGCCTAAACCCCCTCCCACACCCCTGTGGTAACCCAGACAGAATGGCACCACTTTGGAGGGTCTCTGTACAGAGCCCGCCAAAAGTGGAACAAAGGGCTCGACCTTTGGTTTAGGAGTCACAGAGACGAACACAGATGCCATTTTACAAACTGAGTTCTGGCAGAAAATACCATCCGATAAACCTATTTAAGATAAGTAGATCGGTGGCACGTTAGAGATTAACGAGAAAAAGTCTCAATCTCCAACAATGGGACGAATCCCATAGGGTTATGTTCGGGGTCGAACATAACAAGCAGTTTCCACTGCCACCAACCAAAACTCGACGAGGGGGGACGGGACAGTGCCCCCTCGAGTAACAGATCCAGGAGTAATCAAATTACCCCAACTAGTACGTCCACAATAAGATGGTTTGTACTAGTTCTGTTAGTAAATTTAGGTCTAGTAAAGCCAATGGTGACTTTACATGCCCGGGGAGACAGTAGTCAGTCCCCGGGTATGGAGTCTATGGTGGGGGTCCGCTAGGACGCCCCGGTGTTACGGCATGTAGGGTGCGGTGTAACACACATAGAAAAACATATGAGACCCTATGGAGTAAAAGACCCCATAGCCCATCGAACACATTCACATTTCAAAGGAATTACACACATACATGTCCAAGAGTGGGAGAAAAAGAGTCTCACTCTTGGCAGGATGGAAAAAACAAACTCCAGAAATCCAGCAAAGCTGCTGGGGGACTCACTAGGTTAGGAAATTCAGCCTAAACAGAGAATTCTCCCTAACAAAACAAAACTCCTGGTACCCTCTCTTCCCGTAAAACACACCCAGCAAACTAGATTGGCTAATTCCCACAGTCTCCTTTCTGTGAAAACATAAAAATTGATATGAGGCTGGGAAGCCCAAAAGAAACACACCAACACAGGTTACAAAGGACATACAAGTGCTTTATTTAAAAGCTACAACAGTTACCAAAAGTCAATTGACAAACGGATAGCTATTCGGCTCTCAGAGTAACGTAACAAACTTCAACGAATGTTTGATGCATTAGTAGAGAGACCGTACATTGGAATACTTGGGCTTTTATATCCTTTAACCAGCCCTTGGCCAACCCCCCACGCGGGTTATCCATTCTTGGGACCAGGCCTAGGGTTCCTTGCCAGGTCAATCCTATAATATATGCATTTTGATCAGTTCCGCTGATACAGTTGTTCATTTACACATAGGTCAGTGATAGGACAAGGTCTCAGTTCGCGACCCCGACAAGTGGCCTGCAGGCATATTAATTATTCGTGTGTGCCCAGGTCACAACGGCCAGAATCTCACTCAGAATGTTTATTCGGCCTCCATTTTGATGTTCAGGGTGACTTCCACTTTACAAGAGAACCTAAAATGGCGGCTAAATCCAAGATGGCGACTCACATAACTTTTCGTTAAGGTCAAGACCTTGCCGCGGAGTCTATTTACATGATATTTTAGACAACTTGGTGTAGGCCAATACACATTCAAATACTGCGATAGGAGGCATAATATCATTTCAATTCCAACAGACCCTCCTTTTGGCCTATGCCAAGTGCTAATATCATTTCTAATACTTTTGCAAATAACTCCATGTGCTGTCATCCATACATGCCGAATCATTGTCTGTAATATCTATAGCCATTAGGTCGTTCATCAGAACCTCTTGTAACACAAACTCTTTGGATGCTGTATCTGGGACATACATTCTTTGCCCTATTGTGCTCACTGCTTGGGCACAACATCCCCCTAGATTTCCACATATACTCAGAAGACATTGAAAACAGCAACAAAGGAATAACAGGATCCCCAAAATAACTAGAATAACAGAAAGCACCTTCCAACCCCAAGATTGTAAAGAATCCCAGAACCAGGTGCTAAGATTCCAATCTCCTACAGGGATATGTACTTCAGAACTAAGAATATGCAAGTTCTGATTTGATTTAAAAATTGTCAGCGAGGAATCTGGTAGTAAAACACAGCAAGCGGACCCCACCAATTTGCATACTCCACCTCGTTCCGCCAAAATGACATCTAATGCCATCCGATTTTGGAGTGCTACCAATCTTATTGCTTTTTGTTCTAATGTCATATTCTAGAGTATGTCCGTGGTCCGGTTGATCGTTCTCTCCAGTACCCTTGCTAATCCCCTAATGTTCTCAGAGTTTGTTATTTGTCCCCAAAAGGGCACAACTGATTTTTCTATATCTCTCAATACTTGCCCAGGGGTATCTCCGTTCTTGTCCCGCCGTGGGCGAGCCTTAGAAACCTCCAATGTACTAGCTACAAATACCCCGGGTAACAGGATTCCTAAATAACAGGTTCCCTGCCAATCCTTGGGCAACCAGGGAAATGCTAAACTACCACAAACAAAATAAACAGGCCCCCCTACATACAGAGGCCTGTTTTCTCCAGTCAAATTTACAGTGTTCATACAACCTTCAAAATCTCCCAATGGCCGAGTGCCATTTTTTTGTACACAAAAGGGGACCGAGTCAGGGCTATGATTTATAGAGTAGGAAGGAGGCATGGCGTCCTTATTGCCTATCGGAGCCATTTTAAAGGAAATTAAAGTTTGAAAAGGAAGAGACAGTTTATCAGACGGTCTAATAGAAGCGACATTAGGTTTACTTCTATTTGCAAAAAGCGAGCATCCCAGGGGAGTTAATTCACGTTTCTCGAAATCATTCAAATTAGTTCCATCAAAGTTCCCTGAGATGCTATCATTCCAACGGCCAAAGAATAGTGCTCTAAGAGAAGCATAGCAAGCAGTCGTTAGAGGTAAAGGGTAAATATACCATCCTAATCCCTTGTTCCCATGTTGCGGTAAATGAGTGCAAATCCAACAATTACTCTTATTAAAAATGACATGTGTTGCATTCATTACTATCATTAGAGTGTTGTTATGATACTTTTGTCTATGTTGGGAGTCTCTAGGGGACAGAGTGTGAAGGTGTACAGAGGGAGTCAAGGCAGTTGGTACAATCTCGGTTGGTAGTAGAGGTTTTAGAGGATAGATTTCTTCAAAGTACCAGAGTCCTACAGCAGTAATTGCAAAAATAACAATTATCATTATCAAAACACAGCAGTACGTTTTCGGGGCCCAGGCACATTGTTCATTGTCCAAGTTGGTCACCCCCTTATTCACAAGTCCAGTGCGGGGAGCAGCAGTGGAGGTGGCAGGCATTGTAGTTCCTCAATCGACGACTCAAATGTTCGTTGCTGGCGACGCTACGGTCGCGCGATTTCTTAGTCCTTCCCAACCCTAGCCAGCAGAATCCCTTTTTTGTTCAACAGAAACTTTCTTATACAAGAGAAAACTTCCAATCACTTCCCTTTCCCAAATGCACGGAAAACCGTGCCGTAGTTCTATTTTCTTCGTCGAAGGTTGTACCTGGTGGTACCCAAGATTGTTTGATCTGAAAATAAGGTGTCGTCACTTCCTGAGGGAAGCGACGTGTCGGAGGCGACGGAAGTCGCAGAGCTTGAAACAGTGTTTTCCGGAAGTGATTTTTCAAGAGAGTTCGGACACGAAATGGACTGTTTCCCAAGCTCCACGGGCTCAGAGTGATTCTCCGACGCACTCACAGCGCTGTTTGTTACTCCAAGATCAGAGACTGTAGCATCAGCGAGGGGTTCTGCTTCTTCTGTAACGTGTGGCGTCGGGTGAGGAAGTTTCTTGACA
The DNA here is from genome assembly GCF_040938575.1 of Ambystoma mexicanum. Lineage (NCBI taxonomy): Eukaryota > Metazoa > Chordata > Amphibia > Caudata > Ambystomatidae > Ambystoma > Ambystoma mexicanum. Next base: position 123,625,691 of record NC_090941.1, read on the forward strand.
TGCGTCGCGTGGATCCAGTGTTTCTTCCCCGCCACCCGCACTGCTGTCCGGGTGACCAACAGCACCTGGTAGGGTCCCTTCCAACAAGGAGCGAGACAGGAAGACCTTTCGTAGGCCTTCACTAGGACCCAACTTCCAGGCTGTATATCGTGTCCTGGGCCTGTGAACCATACAGGTAAAGCCGAATACACCTGGTGATAAATGAAATACAGGTTTTTAGTTAACTGGTTACAGTAGTCTACAAGCAATACATTTTCCACCTCTCTCAGGGCTTTAGGATTTGGGAGACCTCAAATGTTAGCAGGTCTCCCCATCACCACCTCAAATGGAGAAAGCCCAGTCTTAGTTTGAGGTGTGGTACGCATAGCCAATAATACAATAGGTAAGGCATCTGGCCATTTCAGTTTGGTATCGGAACATGTTTTTGCAAGCTTATTCTTTAAGATACCATTGTGTCTTTCCACCAACCCAGCACTTTGAGGATGTCTAGCTGAGTGAAATCGTTTCCCAATATGTAAAGCTGTGCATATCTGCAAAATTACTGCTGCAACAAAATGAGGACCATTGTCCGACCAGATTACCCTTGGGAGCCCAAATCGAGGAAAGAATTATTTTACCATAATCTTTGCAGTCGTCATGGCGGTAGCATCTTTAACGGGGAAAGCCTCGACCCATTTACTGAAGGCACAAATAATTACAAGAACATATTTCAGATTGGTACATCGTTCCATCTCAATAAAATCAAAGTGAATGACCTCGAAGGGAACAGAAGGGGGCCCAAAGCTTCCCCTTGGAGTTACTGTCCCCTTACCCACATTGTGCTGTAAGCAGATCATGCAATTTCGAACATGTCTTTTTGCAGTCTCCAGAATCTTGTTATTCACCCAAACTTGTTCTAACATTTTCGTGATCTGCTGAGCACACACATGTGCAGGACCGTGTGCCATCGTAACCATTGCCAGTACATATGAATCAGGGAGCAACCATTTTCCTTCAGATGTATCCACCCAACACCCATCATCATCTAGTTTCCCCATTCCTTCGGCCCACCTTTTAGATTTTTCTACTGTGGCATCAGTTTGAATATCTCGCACAGACCCAATACCTTCATCCATTGTAGAAGCATCTTTCATTTCTCTCAAAGCATACATGTCCATGCTAAGGTCTGTGGCCATTTGCCTGGCTATCAGGTCTGCAAAAGCGTTCCCTTTTCCCACATCATCTATGACCTTACGATGTGCTGCACATTTCATGATCACTAACTGCCTAGGGAGTGAGAGTTCCGAGAGCAATTGCACTATCAAGGGGCCATTCTGAATCTTGGTCCCATGTGAGGTCAGGAACCCTCTTTCCGACCAGAGCCTCCCAAAGTTGTGAGCCACCCCAAAGTGTACTGGCTATCGGTGGATATATTTACTATATGCCCTTCGGAGAGTTCACAAGCTCGGGTCAATGCTATAATCTCTGCGGCCTGCGCAGAATTATGCGAAATTCTCTTAGTTTCAACAACTTTACTCAATGTAGTAACTGCGTAAGCAGCTGTAGATGTACCATCTGAGAGTTTGAAGCAGGAGCCATCACAAAACAGCTCCCCTTCTGGATTGTCCAAAGGAGTATCTATAAGATCTATCCTGCCCTTCCTTTCTTGCTCAGTGGTACGCAGGCAGTCGTGTAATTCTTCGCCACCGCAAACAGTGTTTTGCGGGAAAGGTAAGAGTTCAGCCGGATTAAGAACACAACACCTCTTAATTTGAATGTGCGGGGCAAACAGAATTAGTTCATACCTTGTTAACCGTGCAGAGGTGAGGTGTTGCGTTTGGGTTTTGTTCAATAGGATATCTACAGAGTGAGGTACCATCAAAATCAAATCATGGCCTAGGACCATTCCCTCACTCTGTTTTACAGACGCGGCAGCAGCAGCGACAGCTTGCAAACATCTTGGCAAAGCGCATGCGACAGGATCAAGGGCGGAGGAGTAGTAGCCGCACGGCCTATTCTTCCCTCCGTGTTCCTGTGTTAACACAGCCAAAGTATATCCATCACATTCATGCACAAACAACACAAAGGCCTTGTCATAATTTGGAGTACCCAGAACCGGTGCAGAGCATAACGCAGTTTTGAGAAGCTCAAATGATCGTTGATGTTCCGATTTCCATGGCAGTGGCAAAGAAATGCCCTTCTTCGTCAAAGCCAACATCGGTTTTATCACTAGCGAAAAGTTTGGGATCCACAACCTACAGTAAGAAGCCATACCTATTAAGGCTCTGACTTCCTTCTGTGTATTTGGAACAGACATGCCAGAAATGTGTTTTGTGTCAATCTTCTCCCCTCCTTTGACAGGAGGTACCCTAAATAGGCAACCTCCTGACAACAATATTGAAATTTTTTGACCAAAGCTTTATGACCATTTTTGGCTAGATGAACAAGCAACAATATAGTGCCTTCTTTACAAGCACTTTCAGAATCTGCAGCCAAAAGCAAATCATCGACATATTGAAGCAGTGTACAAGTAGGTGGCAATTCAAGGGTGTCAAGCTGCTCTTTCAAAGCTCTACTATACATGCTTGGACTTTCAGTATACCCTTGAGGTGCCCTAGTAAATGTAAATGAGCGTCCCCCCAAGGTGAACGCAAACAAATATCTACTTTCCTTATGTATAGGGATGCTAAAGAAAGCGTTTTTTAAATCCACAACGCTGAAGTGCGTAGCCATAGCAGGGATCATTGTCAATATCGTCGTCACATCAGGCACAATTGGAAATTGTGGGGCGACAACTCTGTTAATAGCACGAAGATCAATTATGAACCGGTATGGGATTGCATTGTCGCCTTTCTTATATACAGGCAAGATCGGACTGTTACACAAACTACCTGTAATCTCCTCGATCACCCCACGATGCACAAAATCAGAGACAATGGCCCTCATTACGACCCTGGCGGAAAGGGGTTTACGCCGGCGTAAACCATGGTGCCCCTTTCCGCCTGACTACGAGTTCCCGTAGCGACATGGTGATTTTTACGCCTGCTTTTTGCAGGCGGAAAAATCCATGGCGCTACGGGACTTGTTGTTAATTACGCCACCGTAATTTACGGTGGCGTAATTAACGCCTTCCACACTCCCATTATACCCTATGGGGCAAAAATGGTAATGGGGAAGGGTAAATGGGGATTGGGGACTTACCGCCCCGCCAAGGTCGGAATGGGGCGCTAAGTCCGCCAACCACCATGGCGGAGTTGGCAGCTTTGCGCCATGGACCATGGTGCAAATTGCACCATGGTTCTCCGCCAGGGTCGTAATGAGGCCCAATGCATTTTAAAGCACGCTCGCACTCAACTGATATTTTATACTGCGGAATGCGTGGTAGTTTAACTCCATGTTTCAAAACTATTTTAACGGGCCCAATCTGTAGTACCCCGACATCATTGTCGTCAACCGCCCATAAACATTCCGGGACGATGCTAAATTCAGGAGGTAAAGGTCGAATCAGAAACTGAGAATTAGGAAGTTGCTGTGGTGAAACCGTCAGCCGTACTCCATCAGAGGAACAATGAATTACTGCATTCAATTTCTTTAACAAATTCAACCCCAGCAAATTCTCTCCACAGTTCGAAGTCAGAAGAAAAGGGCAATGGTCCGTAAAGGGACCCAAAGAAACAGACACCGGTGAAGAAACCGGACAAACAATTGGTATGCCAGAAAACCCTACGGAAACATTTGTTTGCCCTGACAGTGGAATGTTTGGAACCCGAGAATGATCAATGGAGCACTTCTGTGCTCCAGTGTCTATCAAAAACTGGTGTTTCCTATTCCCTACTAATAATTCAACGTAGGGGCCTTTCTGATTAACGGGAATAGGTGAAGGTTCCAAACCCTGCTTCGGGCAGTCCTAATGAAATAGAGTATCGTCAGACGGAAGCTCTTCAGAAAGGTAGGCAGCAGAAGGGTGATCAAATATGTTCCTCGAGTCTACACTCGAGGTCTGATTTTCCCGTGAAAAAGGTTGCTGAGGATCTTGCAAAAACTGACCTCTATCAGGGCCCCCTGCTCCAGGGCGGCCCCTTGGTCGTCTACCCATACTCCCAAACACACTGTTTGACCTTTGTCGAAGGACGGGGCACTGTGCTCGCCAATGACCTTCCTGGCGGCAATAAGCACATTGATTAATATTCACAGAACCCAAAGGAGCATTTCCTTTTGGGACATACTGACCTCTGGTCTGTGCCGTGCCTCCTCTGGGGTTTCTAACTATTTGTTGTAATAATACTTTGGTTTTCAAGTCTCCTTTCCTCTTTTATATTTTCTCCTTCTCATTTTTAACACGGTTCTCATAATACTGAGCCATGTGCAAAACCTCAGATTGAGATTTTGCCTGCCAAGCGCTCTCAGAGGACATAATCTGTGACTGGATGTCAGGCAACAATCCACGCACAAATTTGTCCACAAACAATCTTTTCCCAGACTCTGTACCCAAATCCTGCTCACTGAAGTCAGAAAATACCTGCTCGAATCTATTAAATAATTCGGTGGCGCCTTCAGTTTTCCCTTGAACACAGGCCGTAAGCTTGTCCCAAATAATTCTTTTCTCTGGAATTATAGTTTTTAATTTTGCGAGAATTCTATCAGGCAAAGTAAGTATTACCTGTGGTGGTTTCTCACCTGCTGGTCTTTCCCCATCAATCCTAATCATATTAGCCCACGTATCTCCCAACCCTGGCACATCGTCTATTTTCCGAACCTGCTTCCATACATCTACGGGTAGGAGTACAGGGAATAGCAAGTCAATATCACTTAAGGTGAACACAGAGGACTGTAAGACGGACTCTATCTCTTTGTAAAACCCTGTCGGGTTTTTCCTGATATCGGGAACTGATTGTCTAATAGTGTTCACTTCCTGTCGTGAAAACGGGACGTGAACGAATTGCGATACATAATGTGCAGGGACATCCACAGCGGGTGCACCAGTCCCAGCGTTGGCGGGAATCTCAACCTTTGGGACAAAGGTCGGAGGAACCTCTCTCATAGGCAACTGAGATATAGGTACCTCCGCCGCTTACTAAGCAATAGAGCCAGGTCGAGTGCTAAGGCAGCCGAAGAAGTGTCGGGCGAAAAAGCCCTTTTACAAATCCCTAACAATTCTATGGGGCAACTAACCTTCTTTCTTACACATTCTTCTTGCAGGTACTGTACCATTACCTGAATTACCTTTCTTTGCATTTCTACTGTATACTGACTATACGTGTCATTTACTTCATCTGGCGGAATCGATGAAGCCGAGATCCATCGAATCGCATCTTTGGTACAAATTCGTACGTCCTCAGGTGCCGATCTACGACACGGAAGGAACCGTTTCTGTACATACATACTGTCGTCTTCATCATCCTCATCTCGTGCTTTCTCAAAGTCCCTCCTATACTCAAACAATCTTTCAACATGACCATGTACTTTCTGCTCTGTTTCCCTCGAAAGTGCCAAAGCATTTAGATCTCTCACCCCTTGTGGATGATCCGAAATTCTATAATCTACCCCACATCACACATAAATGAGTCCCCAAGCCTTCGATAAAAACATTTTTCTCGGGAAAACTGTTCAAATTGGATAATGTGGAAAAAACATTAATTTGATCACCTTTCTCCATACAGTGCTTAGCCCATGCAAACAATTCCTGTTTCTTATCTGCAGAAACAGTATCACGAGTGACTATCTTTGATCCTGCACCTTGATCAACTTCATTCAATACGGGACCACTCGGAAGCGGAGGTGCAGGTAAATTTAATAAAGGTGCAACTATCGGCGCAGAAGGAAGGGGCAGTGCGATAGGTGGAGGAACAACAACTAGAGGAATAGGAACAATAGGTTGTACAGGGGGAACAGGAATAACAGCAGGAACAACAGCAGGAATGGGCAGAGCGCCCAAGAAAGGATCATACGGAGCGACGCAGAGGCACCAGACCTGCGTTCGTTTAACAATTTTTCAATAAATTCTTCGGAAACATGAAAATCTTTAGAGGGGTACATTTTCTGGATTCCAAGTGAAAAAGCCCTATCCATATTTTTAACTGATTCTGAATGTTTTTCTTTATCATATAACAACGCTTTTTCGGCATTTGTTTTATGACGGCGTGCATGTTTATCCCTACTTTTAAGCCGCTGTAACGCTTCTTTTTTCCAATTCTGTAAAACATCAAAGGCTGCAGGTCTAGTCTTCTTTTTTAGCAAGACCGATTCTAGGTATTCAATACGGGAGATCTCAAAACTGCCATTGATTGGCCACTGAAATTCGGAGGCATGTCTCGTCTGTCTGTGCCAAATATCATTAAATACTATACTACCAATGCCATACTTACAGTACATAGTACATGCCGGCGACCCCTCCTGTTGTGCCGGGCGGCTAAATTCCAAAGATTGTCGATCACAGTGAAACAGAGCCCTAAAGCAGCTAGACAATTTCCCAGGCATTTCACAAAAAATTGGTGTTACCTGGTCAATAATTGTGTCTGCAGATACAATACGCCAAATTCAAATTGTCAGGGTTAAATTAAGAGCTCGGTCATGACTGCACCTGACCAAACCTAAGGAGGACCGTACGGTTTATCAAAGAACTTACCTAACAAATTTTACCTTGTGTTTGATGGTTTCGACAAATCTGCCCGCCTCAAAAATGGACCCTCGTCAAGATGCCGTGTCAGACCACACGACTAACGTCCAAGGATCGGATCGTGCAGCTCTGCCGAGGTATCACGTCTCGTTCGGTCGGGCCTGCAGAATCACACCGTCCGATCCCGGTTCGAAGATCTGCGTCAACCTTCAATGATCCGGCATCAATCTTGAGGGTCCCTATTCGGGCACCAACTGTGAAAACATAAAAATTGATATGAGGCTGGGAAGCCAAAAAGAAACACACCAACACAGGTTACAAAGGACATACAAGTGCTTTATTTAAAAGCTACAACAGTTACCAAAAGTCAATTGACAAACGGATAGCTATTCGGCTCTCAGAGTAACGTAACGAACTTCAACGAAGGTTCGATGCATTAGTAGAGAGACCGTACATTGGAATACTTGGGCTTTTATATCCTTTATCCAGCCCTTGGCCAAGCCCCTTCGTGGGTTAACCATTCTTGGGACCAGGCCTAGGGTTCCTTGCCAGGTCAATCCTATGATATATGCATTTTGATCAGTTCCGCTGATACAGTTGTTCATTTACACATAGGTCAGTGATAGGACAAGGTCTCAGTTCGCGACACCGACAAGTGGCCTGCAGGCATATTAATTATTCGTGTGTGCGGAGGTCACAACGGCCAGAATCTCACTCAGAATGTTTATTCGGCCTCCATTTTGATGTTCAGGGTGACTTCCACTTTACAAGAGAACTTAAAATGGCGGCTAAATCCAAGATGGCGACTTACATAACTTTTCGTTAAGGTCAAGACCTTGCCGCGGAGTCTATTTACATGATATTTTAGACAACTTGGCGTAGGCCAATACACATTCAAATACTGCGATAGGAGGTATAATATCATTTCAATTCCAACACTTTCCATGCCAGGCATCCTGAAAAGACCCAGATGTGGCACATGTCGTCCACGGTCTACCTCGGTGTCCGTAGAGCCCAGAGCACAAGGGCAGCCTTTCTACACTTTCCACTTTCATGTTCTCAACAATCCCTCATTGGATGCTTTCAGAGAGTCTCACATCCATCCACCAATCATATCTAAAACCTCTACACCTAACTCTGTCATCTCAGTTCAACACTTTCAGATGTACACATGAACTCTCAGAGTACACATCTCCTGTTAATGAAAGGCATCTCATCAATAGACCTGCAGACCATTTTAAGTGGCACTTAGTGTCTGCAAGTTTAATATGTTGGCAGCACAGGCATACATCCCAACATCACCCATTCCAATCTAGAGGTACTTATTAAGTTTTCATTTTTTCCTTTTCATTCTGTCACTTCAAAATCCGGAATGCAAAGAAAAGAACATGACTCAACTTCAAGACTTGAAACTGTGACATGTATATACAATAAACATATAAAATGCAGGGCTTTTCAAAATATCTTTTTAAAGCATTTTTTAAAAAGTAAAAAAAATGCATATCTGCATTTATTGTGGCACTGTGCCACTTTTCATAAAGAAAGTAAAAGCAGACAACATAGATTTATACACCATTTTTAATTGGCACTCAGAGTGGGCCAGTTTAAAATATTGACAGTACATGTATACATGCTAACATAGCCCATTCCAATCTTTAGTTTCTTATGTCGTCCTAATTTTTTCTCGACATTCTGGGACTTGTACTCAAACTTTTATAATGGGAAAAGTGGAACTACAAGTCCCAGAACGCAAACAAAAAATCCACAACTACATAAACACATCCATATTGGAATTCATCATGTTGGCAAGTATGTATATACTCCTAACATATTACACTTCCACACACCAACTGCCATTTAAACGTGTAATACACATCTTTTCCATCAACGTTTCTTTTACAAAACCTTACAGAGCTTCTATAAATGCACATACATATTTCTTAACTTTCATGAAAATGCTCCTAAAAGCAAACATTTTTAACGGTCCACCAATAGTATTAACTGTTTTTCCCACCCACTCCTCCTTCCTTCATAAACAACAACCTTGCTTACTAAAAGTACTTCCCCATTGCCACATATCCCCACTAACTTTAATTTACAATTACAGGAAGGTAGCACATTACCGAAGACAAGAACCGAAAAAAGAATATCCTTCACATCCCACAAAGTAAGTACATTAATGTACTATGTGTATGTATGTAATTAGAGCAACACAGTTCTACTCTATATTTCCTCATACTCCTCTTTTCAAATCAACATTTATTTCACTCTAAGCCATTACATTCCACCATTCAAACTCTTTCTAAACACCACCATTGCAACACCCACTCTCTTCCTCAAAACAGCACAATGTCCCTACAGATTCAATCACAGCACCACGGCACCACTCCCTTACTCACTAACCCAACACCATCACACCTCTGCAGACCTTTACTCTCACAAGATTCCCAACCACACCTAATATACCACCTCACAATCAAACAGCACACTGTTCATCTCTACAATCACACCCACAAAGGCATTGACCATACATACATATACATTGCAAAAATGTCCAACCCAAACTTTCTCTTTTCCCAACAGACACAACAAAATGCCTACTAAAAAGCATTCTGTAGAAAAGAAAGAAAAAATAGAGCAGATATGAATACAACTACAACATATAGGGGGTCATTATGAGTTTGGAGGGAGCCATGGCGCTATTAGCGCCATGGCTACCCCCTTACCGCATACCGGGTCTGGGTTCCCTGAATGGGGAATTACCAGGCCATTCCAACCTTGGAGGACCCAGTATCCCATTCAGGGAACCCATCCCCATTCCCATTCGAGCCCCCACAGGGTAAAACCAGCCACCCTTAGGAGGACCCGCTAAAGGACCTCGTAATGCGGCGGTAAGGGGCTAACGGCACCGGCACCTTTACCGTCACTGTTAACCCCTTACCGCCAACCTTGTAATGACTCCCCATAGTCTCGGGAGGATAGCTTAGGGGCAACGTGCTCGTCTTGGAAACAAGACTACATGGGTCAACACAGGTTTGATCGCCGCGACGCGCTTAGAAACCTCTGGGTATTAAGCACATTATAAATAACTTATCATTTCATATCTATCATATAGTCATCTACCTCTAAAACAATTTATATGAAACATTAAAACAAAAGAGCTAGTACCCTCACTCAGCAAAACTAAACCAGCCACGACTAAAACAGGGGAGGCCCCTCTTGCAAAAACTAAAGTTAAAAAAAGATATACATAGAAAAGCAGGCCTATTAATGAACCTAACACCCGGCCTCATTACAACCTTGTCTGTATCCTGGTGGTAAACCTGCCAGGATACCGGAAAAGGCAGTTACCATTTCTGGCACTTGGTATGCTGGATTTTGAGTGCCGGAGGGACGGAGTAAATCCCCATTCATGGAGTTGAATAGGACTCCTTGAGAGGATTTGCTATGAATACCAACACCGACAATGCTGGTGCGGGTAATGAGGGCTTTGTTTACCGGTAGGGCGCCTGCCTTACTGCCAGCTTTTAGCTGGAGGTAAGCCAAGGCGACCCACTGGCAAACCTGTAATAGGGCGGTCTGGTAAACTGCCAGTATCGGCGAATACCGGCACTTCTTTACTAGACGGCTCGACTTGGAACAAGGCCCGCTGGATCTACCAGTGTCAACGTAGTCACATTAAAGCAAACCAAAAAAATTTATCTTACAGAAAATGTTCCACCGTAGAGTTCTTGACAATCTTATAAAAACTGCTGAAAAGTCACAATCTACCCTTAAAAACTACTGCAGGAGACTAATCCTGCAAGCTCTAATTGACAGTGATTTTCTACTACAGAGAAAATTGTGTATATTGATTTTAAACAGAATGAAACCACTAACTAAATTAATCAATAAATTACAAAAAGTACTTCTAAACATGTACAATGTTAATATACAGAGCTTTTCAAACATCTGTGATGGTGAATGGATTCACACAAGCAGCACAGAACCATATTTCAATGAAGAAGCTTATAAACAAGAACAACAAAAAAACTATTGCCATAGAAAATAATGGTTGAGGGTATGAAATGGTGGAAGATACCATTATGGCAAAATAAACCCTTATAGTAAAAATGTCCCCAACAAACTTTGAACCAAATGCTCCTTTCACCCAAACAAACCGTCGAGTGTACAAATGGACATGCAGCTCAATATGTAAAGTACATCAACAATCCTTTAAATCTTTACGACTATTCCTCAATCACTATGTGAAACTAATAGACAATAGTAAAATGAAAACTTTACAAACCATGGACTCTTGTCCAGTGCGCTGCCACACTGGACTTTGAGGACTTGCATTAGCCTTTATTTTAGGAACTGCTTGAAAAAGCACCCCCACCACTTCAAACTTTTAGCAATACACCATTCTGCTATACAGAATCTTGTGCATCAACTATACTATGCAAATATGCCTGCTCTTAAACTACAACATTTAAATAACATTCTCCTACATGTAACAGCCAAAGAACTGCTTCAAGAAATAGAGCACATCCAACGTAAATACTTTGGAACTGAAGTTGAAAATTCTGTACCTTCAGAAAACATCACCAAACCCCTCACATATACCAACATCCTAATAAAGACATACAAAAAAGAAATTTCTAACTTTCAAAACACATCTGCCAAAATACCAGACCAAATATGGGTCTGTTGTTGCAGTACAATTATATAAAGAGTACAAAAAAGAAGACAATGAAGAATCCCAATGGTTCCAATTAGCTTTATATCTAACCGCAGAAACGAAATACAAAATAACTGACCCCTCAACAGTTTTCACGTACTGCAACACAAAGCTTGACAATAACCAAATGCCATCACGATCTATCAGTAATGACTTAGAAATATTCCCACTTCCGAAAGATCTCCAACAACTTAACTTGTATGAGAGCATTATAATCCAAACAGTGCACCCATTTCAAGCTATAATACGCCTTAAACAAAAATCATCTAAATTACCTCCATCTGAGTTACTATAGGGCATCTGTGGCAAAGTAGTATATTTGCCATTAGATCTGAAAGAAAATGTAGAAACTCTAGGAGTACAACGACCAATAGATCAATCTTTGATTGTACTAGTTAATCGTGTGACAACAAAAGACAAAACAATTTGGCAACTACTAGTCAACTTAAAAAAAGTTAGACAAGCCCTACAATATCTAAAAGAAAACAATGAATACTACGAAGATATAAACATAGAGGAAAACGTAAGAGAAACCACCCAAATAATTCATGACTCACCAGCAACTGGCCAATTTGAACATGTAGATCCTATTAGTGCAGCGAACAACCAGTATACAATTCAACCACTACACTCCAAAGACATAATTGACTATGCATTAGAAACATATCAAATGCATCAAGTCAAAGGATCCCCAATGAGTATATGGGAAAAAAGTGTAGAAGCACAATATTTTCCTCTTCTCTTTCCTACAGGAAAAGGAGGAAGATATGATGAAATGTCCACACGAATTAGTGCATCAGAATATTGCTCTTTAAGAATGTATTCTGTTCTCTTGACCCTGTCAATGTATCAACGTACTTTCACCATCGCTTCATTGCTAGGCTGCACTTTTTCTGCAATACAACTACCCCTTCACTCTGAGAAGTACAACATCAATTTTGGAGAAAAGAATACCAATCCAGAGTAAAACCACACATACACATGCTTTTGTGGATAAAAGTGTTAGGCGGAAACCTGTGCAGTTCCCTCTGGGACCACTGCAAAAGATTTAGGACTACAGGCGTTTGGCGGTGAACCCACTTGGTAGCAGTCCGTACCACACAGATTCACTTGGTAGCTGTGGCTGAGCAGTCAGACTTCCCTCAAGAAAAGTTGAGCAGTATGTGGAGTATACAAAATAGGGCAATTCTTCACAGCAAGACAAGCAAACACGCAACGAGACTTAGTATAAAGATATTACGGTATTTATTTATAATGAAACATCTATGGAAAACACTAAGGCAAAAAGATAGGCAGGTTATGAAATCAACACAGTTCAATCCTAGCGGATAAAATGCAAGGCAGGAAGGCAAGAATCACAATAGATCGTAAAGTTCAGAGGCCAGGCCCACTCAGAGAGAGGCAAGGCGCGATGTCCCAAAAAGTCTCTAGTGGAGATGCATTCAAGTCTTTATAGCAAATTGTTATCGGTAGGTTGAACCAGTTCAGAACAAAGAATGAGAAAAGCTTGGAGGCGACCCAACGGAACGGAGAGGATTCAGGCACCTCACTCGAACCGATCGAAAGGGAAGCCAGGCAGACACGGTACCTTGTTGTGGAGGGCAGCTCCGGCGGGGGCAGTTGTTCCTGGTGGTGGGTGCACGTCGGGTCTTTGCCAAGAGTAGAGATGATCTCGTCGTCGAAGAAAATGAAGTCCGGTGCACCACCAGGGAAGAGACCAGCCGCGGAGTGCTCCGTCACAAGGCACCACCTTTTGGTCGCGGTTCAGGGGTAGTGGCTATCCGGTTGCCGAGGTGCGCTGCACGGGCAATTCGACCACTGCGTCCTGAGGCGAATAAAAAGCAAAGGGGACTGGTTGGTCCCACCAGTCAGGGGAAGAGACTCTCCGGCAGGGAGATCTCCTCTGTCGTCGGGAAGTGGTGAGTCGGTTCCGCAGGGTTCCACCGGAGGTGTCGTCGTGCAGGTCGGCTCAGCGTTACCCTCGTCGGATTCTTAGGTCCTGTGGCGACTTCTGAAGATCCATTCCCAAAAGCCCTGCTTTTATGCAGAAAACCCCCATTCATTCAGCCTAGCTGTCAATCAACACATGCTAAGTGGTGAGCGGGAAGGCTCACCACTTGGGCCAATCACTCCAGAGTGCGACCGGAGTTGGCAAGGCAACTCGGTCCAGGGTGCCTAAACCCCCTCCCACACCCCTGTGGTAACCCAGACAGAATGGCACCACTTTGGAGGGTCTCTGTACAGAGCCCGCCAAAAGTGGAACAAAGGGCTCGACCTTTGGTTTAGGAGTCACAGAGACGAACACAGACGCCATTTTACAAACCGAGTTCTGGCAGAAAATACCATCCGATAAACCTATTTAAGATAAGTAGATCGGTGGTATGTTAGAGATTAACGAGAAAAAGTATCAATCTCCAACAATGGGACGAATCCCATAGGGTTATGCTCGGGGTCGAACATAACAAGTAGTTTCCACTGCCACCACCAAAACTCGACGAGGGGGGACGGGACAGTGCCCCCTTGAGTAACAGATCTAGGAGTAATCGAATTACCCCTACTGGTACGTCCACAATAAGATGGTTTGTACTAGTTCTGTTAGTAAAGTTGGGTCTAGTAAAGCCAATGGTGACTTTACATGCCCGAGGAGACAGTAGTCAGTCCCCGGGTATGGAGTCTATGGTGGGGGTCCGCTAGGACGCCCCGGTGTTACGGCACGTAGGGTGCGGTGTAACACACATAGAAAAACATATGAGACCCTATGGAGTAAAAGACCCCATAGCCCATCGAACACATTGACATTTCAAAGGAATTGCACACATACATGTCCAAGAGTGGGAGAAAAAGAGTCTCACTCTTGGCAGGATGGAAAAAACAAACTCCAGAAATCCAGCAAAGCTGCTGGGGGACTCACTAGGTTAGGAAATTCAGCCTAAACAGAGAATTCTCCATAACAAAAAGATGCTCCAAATTTTGTCATGATAGTGACGCCACTGTTTTACAATTTATTGAAAAATACATTACCTGCAACATGCCTTTAGAAACCACAGTTAGTGACCTACATACACAAATCTTACGCTTCCAAAAACATAATTGTGTCAAATACTGCCGACGTAGATATAAAAAAAAAGTCAAATACTATACCAAATGTCGCTTTGGCTTCCCTAGACCAGTTTGAAAAAAAGGACAAGTAAGTAACTTGGGGGGTAATTCATAGAATCCAGCGCACAAGTGGCGCACGCGGCTGGCGCACAGTGTGCGCGTGCGAATCCCTGCGCCAGCCGCGTGCGCCAAAATACATTTCTGCGCACAGCGTATTCATGGATTTCAGCCACCAAAACCAGCCGTGGCGCACATTGGCACAGCGACCCTGCAGCAGCGCCAGTTACGCCCCCAAGAACGCCCCTTGCGCAGGGAAAAGGCATCAAAATCCCCAATACAGCGCAAAGGGCTGCACTAACCCTGTACCAGCACGGCAAGCGGGGTACGTGTATCACTGGGGTGCGCGGGAAGTTCCTCACGTTATTTCAGCTGGGTACGTGTATTTCAGGGGTGCGCGGGAAGTTCCACACGCGATTCCATCAGGGTACGTGTACATCAGGGGTGCGCAGGAAGTTTCACACGTGAATTCAGCAGGGTACGTGTATATCAGGGGTGCGCTGGAAGTTCCACACGCGAATGTCCTGGGTACGTGTATTTCGGGGTGCACGGAAACTTACACACGTGAATTCAGCAGGGTACCTGTTTTACTGGGGTGCGCGGGAAGTTTTACACGCGATTGGCCCTGTGCGAGCGTGGTACATGTATTTCAGGGGCGCGCAGGAAGTTTCACACGCGATATCAGCAGGGTACGTGTATTTCAGGGGTGCGCTGGAAGTTCCATACGCGAATGTCCTGGGTACGTGTATCTTGGGGTGCGTGGGAAGTTTCACACGCGATATCAGCAGGGTACGTGTATTTCAGGGGTGCGCTGGAAGTTCCACACGCGAATGTCCTGGGTACGTGTATTTCGGGGTGCGCGGAAACTTACACACGTGAATTCAGCAGGATACCTGTATTACTGTGGTGCGCTGGAAGTTCCACACGTGAATATCCTGGGTACGTGTATGTTTGGGTGCGCGGGAAGTTTCACACGCGATATCAGCAGGGTACATGTATTTCAGGGGTTCTGTGGAGTACTACACGTGAATTGCCCGTGTGGGTCCTCCCAGGTGTTCGCTCCACAAACTCCACGGCCCTGCAGGCAGCCCACACCACGGGGGACTAGCCTGCACCCCCACTCATGTCCCCCAGCACCCCCACCCCCAGCACTGTGGGGCACCCTCCACCAGGCCCCCAACTCATGTCCCCCTGCACCCCCTCCCCCCAGCACTGTGGGGCACCCTCCACCAGGCCCCAACTCATGTTCCCCTGCACCCCCACCCCCCAGCACTGTGGGGCACCTGCCAGCAGGCCCCCAACTCATGTCCCCCCGCACCCCCACCCCCCAGCACTGTGGGGCACCCTCAACCAGGCCCCCAACTCATGTTCCCCTGCACCCCCAGCACTGTGGGGCACCCTCCACCAGGCCCCAACTCATGTTCCCCTGCACCCTCACCCCCAGCACTGTGGGGCACCTCCCAGCAGGCCCCCACTCATGTCCACCTCATGTTCCCCTGCACCCCCACCCCCCAGCACTGTGGGGCACCCCCCACCAGGCCTCCAACTCATGTCCCTCTGCACCCCCACCCCCCAGCACTGTGGGGCACCCTCCACCAGGCCCCCACTCATGTCCAACTCATGTCCCCCTGCACCCCCACCCCCCAGCACTGTGGGCTACCCTCCACCAGGCCCCCAACTCATGTCCCCCTGCACCCCCACCCCCAGCACTTTGGGGCACCTGCCAGCAGGCCCCCAACTCATGTCCCCCTGCACCCCAACCCCCCAGCACTGTGGCGCACCCTCCACCAGGCCCCCAACTCATGTTCCCCTGCACCCCCACCCCCCAGCACTGTGGGGCACCCTCCACCAGGCCCCAACTCATGTTCCCCTGCACCCCCACCCCCCAGCACTGTGGGGCACCTGCCAGCAGGCCCCCACTCATTTCCAACTCATGTTCCCCTGCACCCCCACCCCCCAGCACTGTGGGGCACCCTCCACCAGGCCCCCAACTCATGTCCCTCTGCACCCCCACCCCCCAGCACTGTGGGGCACCCTCCACCAGGCCCCCACTCATGTCCAATTCATGTCCCCCTGCACCCCCATCCCCCAGCACTGTGGGCCACCCTCCACCAGGCCCCCAACTCATGTTCCCCTGCACCCCGACCCCGCAGCACTCTGGGGCACCCTCCACCAGGCCCCAACTCATGTTCCCTGCACCCCCACCCCCCAGCACTGTGGGGCACCTGCCAGCAGGCCCCCAACTCATGTCCCCCTGCACCCCCACCCCCCAGCACTGTGGGGCACCCTCCACCAGGCCCCAACTCTTGTTCCCCTGCACCCCCACCCCCCAGCACTGTGGGGCACCTGCCAGCAGGCCCCCACTCATGTCCAACTCATGTTCCCCTGCACCCCACCCCCCAGCACTGTGAGGCACCCTCCACCAGGCCCCCAACTCATGTCCCTCTGCACCCCCACCCCCCAGCACTGTGGGGCACCCTCCACCAGGCCCCCACTCATGTCCAACTCATGTCCCCCTGCACCCCCACCCCCCAGCACTGTGGGCTACCCTCCACCAGGCCCCCAACTCATGTCCCCCTGCACCCCCACCCCCAGCACTTTGGGGCACCTGCCAGCAGGCCCCCAACTCATGTCCCCCTGCACCCCAACCCCCCAGCACTGTGGCGCACCCTCCACCAGGCCCCCAACTCATGTTCCCCTGCACCCCCACCACCCAGCACTGTGGGGCACCCTCCACCAGGCCCCAACTCATGTTCCCCTGCACCCCCACCCCCCAGCACTGTGGGGCACCTGCCAGCAGGCCCCCACTCATTTCCAACTCATGTTCCCCTGCACCCCCACCCCCCAGAACTGTGGGGCACCCTCCACCAGGCCCCCAACTCATGTCCCTCTGCACCCCCACCCCCCAGCACTGTGGGGCACCCTCCACCAGGCCCCCACTCATGTCCAATTCATGTCCCCCTGCACTCCCATCCCCCAGCACTGTGGGCCACCCTCCACCAGGCCCCAACTCATGTTCCCCTGCACCCCCACCCCCCAGCACTGTGGGGCACCTGCCAGCAGGTCCCCAACTCATGTCCCCCTGCACCCCCACCCCCCAGCACTGTGGGGCACCCTCCACCAGGCCCCAACTCTTGTTCCCCTGCACCCCCACCCCCCAGCACTGTGGGGCACCTGCCAGCAGGCACCCACTCATGTCCAACTCATGTTCCCCTGCACCCCACCCCCCAGCACTGTGAGGCACCCTCCACCAGGCCCCCAACTCATGTCCCTCTGCACCCCCACCCCCCAGCACTGTGGGGCACCCTCCACCAGGCCCCCACTCATGTCCAACTCATGTCCCTCTGCACCCCCACCCCCCAGCACTGTGGGGCACCTGCCAGCAGGCCCCCAACTCATGTCCCCCTGCACCTCCACCCCCCAGCACTGTGGGGCACCTGCCAGCAGGCCCCCAACACATGTCCCCCTGCACCCCCACCCCCCAGCACTGTGGGGCACCCTCCACCAGGCCCCCAACTCATGATCCCCTGCACACCCACCCCCCAGCACTGTGGGGCACCGTCCACCAGGCCCCAACTCATGTTCCCCTGCACCCCCACCCCCCAGCACTGTGGGGCACCCTCCACCAGGACCCCACTCATGTCCAACTCATGTCCCCCTGCACCCCCACCCCCCAGCACTGTGGGCCACCCTCCACCAGGCCCCAACTCATGTTCCCCTGCACCCCCACCCCCCAGCACTGTGGGGCACCTGCCAGCAGGCCCCCAACTCATGTCCCCCTACACCCCACCCCGAGCACTGTGAGGCACCCTCCACCAGGCCCCAAATAATGTTCCCCTGCACCCCCACGACCCAGCACTGTGGGGCACCTGCCAGCAGGCCCCCACTCATGTCCAACTCATGTTCCCCTGCACCCCCACCCCCCAGCACTGTTGGGTACCCTCCACCAGGCCCCCAACTCATGTCCCTTTGCACCCCCACCCCCAGCACTGTGGGGCACCCACACCAGGCCCCCACTCATGTCCAACTCATGTCCCTCTGCACCCCCATCCCCCAGCACGGTTGGGCACCTGCCAGCAGGCCCCCAACTCATGTCCCCCTGCACCCCCACCCCCCAGCACTGTGGGGCACCCTCCACTAGGCCCCAATTCATCTTCCCCGCACCCCCACCCCCCAGCACTGTGGGGCACCTGCCAGCAGGCCCCCAACTCATGTCCCCCTGCACTCCCACCCCCCAGCACTGTGGGGCACCCTCCACCAGGCCCCAACTCATGTTCCCCTGCACCCCCACCCCCCCAGCACTGTGGGGCACCTGCCAGCAGGCCCCCACTCATGTCCAACTCATGTTCCCCTGCACCCCCTCCCCCCAGCACTGTGGGGCACCCTCCACCAGGCCCCCAACCCATGTCCCTCTGTACCCCCACCCCCCAGCACTGTGGGGCACCCTCCAACAGGCCCCCACTCATGTCCAACTCATGTCCCTCTGCACCCCCACTCCCCCAGCACTGTGGGGCACCTGCCAGCAGGCCCCCAACTCATGTCCCCCTGCACCCCCACCCCCCAGCACTGTGGGGCACCCTCCGCCAGGCCCCAACTCATGTTCCCCTGCACCCCCACCCCCCAGCACTGTGGGGCACCTGCCAGCAGGCCCCCAACTCATGTCCCCCTGCACCCCCACCCCCCAACACTGTGGGGCACCCTCCACCAGGCCCCCAACTCATGTCCCCCTGCACCCCCACCCCCAGCACTGTGGGGCACCTGCCAGCAGGCCCCACTCATGTCCAACTCATGTCCCCCTGCACCGCCACCCCCCAGCAATGTGGGGCACCTGCCATCAGGCCCCCACTCATGTCCAACTCATGTCCCTCTGCACCCCCACCCCCCAGCACTGTGGGCCACCCTCCACCAGGCCCCCAACTCATGTCCCCCTGCACCCCCACCCCCCAGCACTGAGGGGCACCCTCCACCAGGCCCCAACTCATGTTCCCCTGCACCCCCACCCCCCAGCACTGTGGGGCACCTGCCAGCAGGCCCCCAACTCATGTCCCTCTGCACCCCCACCCCCCAGCACTGTGGGGCACCCTCCACCAGGCCCCCAACTCATGTCCCCCTGCACCCCCACCCCCCAGCACTGTGGGGCACCTGCCAGCAGGCCCCCACTCATGTCCAACTCATGTTCCCCTGCACCTCCACACCCCAGCACTGTGGGGCACAATCCACCAGGCCCCCAACTCATGTCCCTCTGCACCTCCACCCCCCAGCACTGTGGGGCACCCTCCACCAGGCCCCCACTCATGTCCAACTCATGTCCCTCTGCACCCCCACCCCCCAGCACTGTGGGGCTCCTGCCAGCAGGCCCGCAACTCATGTCCCCCTGCACCCCCACCCCCCAGCACTGTGGGGCACCTGCCAGCAGGCCACCAACTCATGTCCCCCTGCACCCCCACCCCCCAGCACTGTGGGGCACCCTCCACCAGGCCCCAACTCATGTTCCCCTGCACCCCCACCCCCCAGCACTGTGGGGCATGCTCCACCAGGCCCCCAACTCATGCCCCTCTGCACTCCCACCCCCCAGCACTGTGAGGCATCCTCCACCGGGCCCCCACTCATGTCCAACTCATGTCCCCTTGCACCCCCACCCCCCAGCACTGTGGGCCACCCACCACCAGGCCCCCAACTCATGTCCCCCTGCACCCCCACCCCCCAGCACTGTGGGGCACCCTCCACCAGGCCCCAACTCATGTTCCCCTGCACCCCCACCCCCCAGCACTGTGGGGCACCCTCCACCAGGCCCCAACTCATGTTCCCCTGCACCCCCACCCCCCAGCACTGTGGGGCACCCTCCACCGGGCCCCCACTCATGTCCAACTCATGTCCCCTTGCACCCCCACCCCCCAGCACTGTGGGCCACCCTCCACCAGGCCCCCAACTCATGTTCCCCTGCACCTCCACACCCCAGCACTGTGGGGCACCCTCCACCAGGCCCCCAACTCATGTCCCTCTGCACCTCCACCCCCCAGCACTGTGGGGCACCCTCCACCAGGCCCCCACTCATGTCCAACTCATGTCCCTCTGCACCCCCACCCCCCAGCACTGTGGGGCTCCTGCCAGCAGGCCCCCAACTCATGTCCCCCTGCACCCCACCCCCCAGCATTGTGGGGCACCTGCCAGCAGGCCACCAACTCATGTCCCCCTGCACCCCCACCCCCCAGCACTGTGGGGCACCCTCCACCAGGCCCCCAACTCATGTTCCCCTGCACCCCCACCCCCCAGCACTGTGGGGCACCCTCCACTAGGCCCCAACTCATGTTCCCCTGCACCCCCACCCCCCAGCACTGTGGGGCACCCTCCACCGGGCCCCCACTCATGTCCAACTCATGTCCCCTTGCACCCCCACCCCCCAGCACTGTGGGCCACCCTCCACCAGGCCCCCAACTCATGTCCCCCTGCACCCCCACCCCCCAGCACTGTGGGGCACCTGCCAGCAGGCCCCCAACTCATGTCCCCCTGCACCCCCACCCCCCAGCACTGTGGGGCACCCTCCACCAGGCCCCCAACTCATGTTCCCCTGCACCCCCACCCCCCAGCACTGTGGGGCACCCTCCACCAGGCCCCAACTCATGTTCCCCTGCACCCCCGCCCCCCAGCACTGTGGGGCACCTGCCAGCAGGCCCCCATTCATGTCCAACTCATGTTCCCCTGCACCCCCACCCCCCCTGCACTGTGGGGCACCCTCCACCAGGTCCCCAACTCATGGCCCTCTGCACCCCCACCCCCCAGCACTGTGGGGCACCCTCCACCAGGCCCCCACTCATGTCCAACTCATGTCCCCCTGCACTCCCACCCCCCAGCACTGTGGGCCACCCTCCACCAGGCCCCCAACTCATATCCCCCTGCACCCCACCCCCCAGCACTGTGGGGCAACCTCCACCAGGCCCCAACTCATGTTCCCCTGCACCCCCACCCCCCAGCACTGTGGGGCACCTGCCAGCAGGCCCCCAACTCATGTCCCCCTGCACCCCCACCCCCCAGCACTGTGGGCACCCTCCACCAGGCCCCAACTCATGTTCCCCTGCACCCCCACCCCCCAGCACTGTGGGGCACCTGCCAGCAGGCCCCCACTCATGTCCAACTCATGTTCCCCTGTACCCCCACCCCCAGCACTGTGGGGCACCCTCCACCAGGCCCCCAACTCATGTCCCTCTGCACCCCCACCCCCCAGCACTGTGGGGCACCCTCCACCAGGCCCCCACTCATGTCCAACTCATGTCCCTCTTCACCCTCACCCCCCAGCACTGTTGGGCACCTGCCAGCAGGCCCCCAACTCATGTCCCCCTGCACCCCCACCCCCCCGGCACTGTGGGGCACCCTCAACCAGGCCCCAACTCATCTTCCCCTGCACCCCCACCCCCCAGCACTGTGGGGTACCTGCCAGCAGGCCCCCAACTCATGTCCCCCTGCACTCCCACCCCCCAGCACTGTGGGGCACCCTCCACCAGGCCCCAACTCATGTTCCCCTGCACCCCCACCCCCCAGCACTGTGGGGTACCCTCCACCAGGCCCCCAACCCATGTCCCTCTGCACCCCCACCCCCCAGCACTGTGGGGCACCCTCCACCAGGCCCCCACTCATGTCCAACTCATGTCCCTCTGCACCCCCACCCCCAGCACTGTGGGGCACCTGCCAGCAGGCCCCCAACTCATGTCCCCCTGCACCCCCACCCCCCAGCACTGTGGGGCACCCTCCACCAGGCCCCAACTCATGTTCCCCTGCATCCCCACCCCCCAGCCCTGTGGGCACCTGCCAGCAGGCCCCCAACTCATGTCCCCCTGTACCCCCACCCCCCAGCACTGTGGGGCACCCTCCACCAGGCCCCCAACTCATGTCCCCCTGCACCCCCAACCCCCAGCACTGTGGGGCACCTGCCAGCAGGCCCCCACTCATGTCCAACTCATGTCCCCCTGCACCCCCACCCCCCAGCAGTGTGGGGCACCTGCCAGCAGGCCCCCAACTCATGTCCCCCTGCACCCCCACCCCCCAGCACTGTGGGGCACCCTCCACCAGGCCCCAACTCATGTTCCCCTGCATCCCCACCCCCCAGCACTGTGCGGCACCTGCCAGCAGGCCCCCGACTCATGTCCCCCTGCACCCCCATCCCCCAGCACTGTGGGGCACCCGCCACCAGGCCCCCAACTCATGTCCCCCTGCACCCCCAACCCCCAGCACTGTGGGGCACCTGCAGCAGGCCCCCACTCATGTCCAACTCATGTCCCCCTGCACCCCCACCCCCCAGCACTGTGGGGCACCTGCCAGCAGGCCCCCACTCATGTCCAACTCATATCCCTCTGCACCCCCACCCCCCAGCACTGTGGGCCACCCTCCACCAGGCCCCCAACTCATGTCCCCCTGCACCCCCACCCCCCAGCACTGTGGGGCACCCTCCACCAGGCCCCAACTCATGTTCCCCTGCACCCCCACCCCCCAGCACTGTGGGGCACCTGCCAGCAGGCCCCCAACTCATGTCCCCAAGCACCCCCACCCCCCAGCACTGTGGGGCACCCTCCATCCGGCCCCCAACTCATGTCCCCCTGCACCCCCACCCCCCAGCACTGTGGGGCTCCTGCCAGCATGCCCCCACTCATGACCCCCAGCCAACATGTCATCACAATCTAGATCCCTGGTCCCTATGGTCAGCCTCCAAATGCCAAACACCCACCCGAGTATTGCATCCACCCACTTAGAAATGGCAATAACATGATAGAACCCCAATTGCAAGTTTGGAAATGAACACATGTCCCTCACATACACCCAATGGGTGTCAGTGAATGTTGAAACCCATATCATGATATGCATTAAACCAATGAGATGATACTACACATTGAAGTTTGAACAAAAAATATGTATTAAAGGAAACATAAATTGAATCAAAAATAAACAAAAAGAAATGGGAGTTTAAAAAAATAAAAAGCAGCATGTCCGTGAAATAATGCAAAACCAAAAATCATAATCCAAAGGAATGGTGTCCAAAGTCACAGTCCACAAAAGTAAATCCAATGGAAAATTATAATTGAAAGCCATTGCTCCATGGGTAAATTGTAAAAAAAAAAAGAAAATCCAACAGTCAACTATATACAGATGAACAAGCCAGGGTCCATGATCCTAACAGAAGAAATGAAACCTATCTAATAACACTACCTAATAAAAAAAACTATATACAAAAATGTGGCCCATTGTCCAAAAGGTCGAAAAAAATGCAAAACCAAAGGAAACCTAACACTAACTACAGAACTATTTACAAGGGCAGCGGGCTAGTCCGACGGCTAACTTTTGGATGTCCGGGGCCAGGGCATAATTAAACTCCTGCTCAATGTCCCGGAGGCGGTCCTCCTCCATGGCCCCGAGGGTCCACAGGGCCGTCGACTTGTCCACCTCCAACCCCCTGCGGATTGCCTCGAGGCACTCGGCCCGCCTCAGGGCCCTCCGCATGGAGTTCTCCGCCCTGACCATCATGAGCCGTGCCTCTTCCGCCCGCTGCCGCTCCGCATCTATGGCGTGGCCCAACCGCTGCCACACGGAAGACACTTTCTGTCCTGGGTCCTCCTGCCCTCCAGCCGATGCCTGCCCCTCCGATGTCGAAGGCCCCGAGCCATCATGGCTCACACCACATTGCTGCTGCTGCTGTGCTTCTGCCCGTGCACTGCCTCCTGCTGCCTGCACATCCTCCGCTGGCTGGGGTGCAGTCGTTGATGTGGCCACCCCTGCTGGACGTCCGACTCCCGACTGTGGCAGGGATGCCTCCTCCACCAGCCTGGCCGCACCGTCAGAGGCAGCTTCACAGGGCACCCAGGTGACTGATGGGTGGGAAGATGGCACAGAGGACGACTGGCGCATAAGGGGTTCAGTTGAGGAGGGGGTCGTAGCAAGCCCCATCAAACGGAGGAATCCGGCCTGGGTGACCTGTCCCAGTAGGCAGACGCGGTCAACGAGCCATTCGAGATGACGTTCAGTATCCTCATGAAAAGACTGCAGGTCACCTCGCATGGCCCGTTGATGCAACACCACACCAGTCAGGACAGGCTCAACCCGGACCCGGATAGCCACGTCCGCAGGCAGAGGAAGGCCAGTTGTCGTGAGCTCATCCCCTGCCTGAAAACGGGTCTGGACGTAGGCATCCCTGCTGGTGCAAGATGATGCAGGGACAGGATCAGGGACAGGACTGCACATACGCACCTCCGCGGCGGCCTGTGCTGCCTCCTGTCCCTGGTGTCCTGCACTGCACCACTAGCACCAGTGGAATCCCCACCTCCAGACCCCGTCTCTGTTGCTTGCACGGCCTCCTCCTCCACCAAACCCCCCACCAACCTGGATGACTCCATGCCATCTTCCCCCGTTGGGCCCGGTGGGGTCCCATCTGCCCCTTCTGCTGCCGAGGAGTCCAACTCCAACCTCCGCCTCTTGGACCTCCTCCCCGGCAGCGGCGGCCTGGGACACGGCACCGGACTCCTCACTCCCCGACGAGATCACAACCTGGGAGGGGAGCCGGGCCTTGCGTCTCCGGCTGGCGGTGGGATCCCCGCTGCTGTGCTCCACAGCACCTTCTCCGCCCTCTTCATCAGTTGACGCTGCAGACAGGGAGAAAGAAAACACAGACATCAGGGCACTGTACAATGGACACATACACACATGACAGTTGTACATGAGTGGCATTGTCAAACCTCAGACATGCCATCACAATCCCCAACACACATGTCATTTCAACTTGCACACATGAGCCATACCACAGCCATATCGCAACTGCCAGCACCATCCATACACATACAACAGCATGAGCAGGCAATGGTGAGCCAGACATCACATGCAACACAGGGAGTGCACTACACATGTACACACACCACCACACTTGCATGCATGTGTACACCTCTGCCAAGTGTCACAGTGTTCAGATGGGCATCCATGTCACATCTGCCAATCAGGCTTCTACATCCCGCTGTCACATGCATCCATGTTGCATCACTGTTGCACCCTTGTCAAATACACACACATGCACATGTACACAGTGCTGATACATGCAGCTGAAAACAACATACATGCGTGACATCACGAACATGTCTACTTACATACACATTCATCCAAACATGTGTGCCCACACAACTGTATTTGGCATGCAAGCCTACACACACAAGCACCATCCATGTCTCACACATTACAGCCCTCGCATGTGTTAGCCTCACGACCCTGTACACCCCCACCCATACTCGACTCCATACAAACAGATGTGCAACCTGCACACTGCTGAAACATCACCACACGCACAGCTCACAATCAGGATGCATGTACACTTACCGCTCGACTCCAGACGGGTCTGCCTCTCAAGGACCTCCACATGGAGCGCTGGGGATATGCGTTCCAGGACCCTCATCTGATCTTCCGACAAGTGGCCCTGGCGCCCCTTAGCATCCACTGCCTTCAAGATGCGCCGGGCATTGTTCAGGGTCCTGGACCTGAAGTCCTCCCAGCGCTTCTTGACATGTTGGAAGTCGCGGACTGCCACCCCCGCCGCGTTGATGGCAGTCACGATGTCCGTCCAGATCCGAGTCCGTCCTTCCTTGTCGGCGCGGGAACTTCCGAAGAGGGCATCATACTGCCCCAGGACTTGCTCCACCAGGACACCAACTTCCCTGGCAGTGAAGCTGGTGCCCCTCTGCCTCTCTGGCCAGGGGTTGTCAGTGGTGCCAGATGTTGCAGTGCCCGACATGACAACCCCAGAGGCAGGAGTGGGTGGTCAACTGGGTCCTGGGGCTGGGCTGTGGAGCGATTGAATCCCAGTCGGGAGTCTTCGGTTCCAGCAGGGCTGGTCACAGTTACAGCACCACTGGCTGATGTGCAGGCAGCAAATGGCAGGGCACGTGGGCAGCAGGCAGCAGCAGATGGCAGGTGGGAGCGTGCTCGGGGCTCTGGGGGGCAGTAATTCTGCATCGCGCTAGTCAGACGGTGAGTCGCACACGCTCTTTTTCCCACTGCGGGTGCCCCTGTGTATCGTACCCATTTTCGATGTCATAGTAGCCTGCGTGTCCCACGCGTATGCGTTATTCGTGTTACTGGGTGCCACCGCGTACTGCGGGAGATTGAATACACGCACGTAGGCTGCAGGGTTGCGTGCACGGTTTTACTGCAGTTTTGGGGTGCCTGAGCGTTGCGTGACCCGTCACTACATCACCGTGGGTCACATACAGCCTTGCAGGTGCAGGGGGGCTGTTAACATCTTGCTTCCCACCCCCTTCACCCCAATTGCCCAGGTCAATTGTGGTGTACACCTCCCATTGGCACCACTCCATTCTGTGCCGGCATTACTACATCTGTGCCATGGTTGGGAGGCAACCAAAGGTGAGGGGTGCCTCAGCTGGGCGTACTCCTCGTGGCGGGTGTGGTTGGGGACGTGGCCGTGGTGACCAGGGAATTAGGGGGACTCCCGGGTGTCCAGGGCGGCCACAGCGGGGGAAGAGGCAGGGGTGCGCCACTTGAGCACAATGTTGTGCCATGTGTCGGTGCAGTCATGCCACCACCCCCTGTGGTTCTGGGGGATGCAGCTTCTGCATCTGGCACTGGCGCCTGTGTGACCTGGCAGTCCGTTCCATCGCCTGCCACGGGCCCATGGGTAGTGGTAGCTGCAGGTGCAGCTGTGGACACCGTCACCCAGGCTCAGGGTCTGCCAGCGCAGGCTGCGTTGGCACTTGAGGAGCCCTTGGTAGATCTCCAACAGGCCAGGAGGGAAACCATAGGGGCAGGCCGGGCTGCTCAGACCAAGACACGTATCCCTGGGGCAGTTATGTCATCTGTTGCCCCGAACAGCCGGGTGTTGGCAAGTGCTGGGGCAGATGCACCCAACAACACCCCGTTGTGAGTCTGCCAACCAGGACCGGTGCGGTCAATGACCCTGCCACAGCTGATGTTGCTGCGCAGGGTCCATTAGAGGGCACCCAGCTGCCACTGACACAAGTCAGGCTTTTGGTCGTCCCTCCACCTGCCACTCCCTTGGCTCAATCCACCGAACCCGGTGTCCAGTCAACTGGTCGACTGCAATTTGGTCGACTGCAATTTGGTCGACACCATTTGGTCGAATGCCAAATAGTCGAATTTTTTTTTGTTTTTATATATATATATATATATGTGTTTTGTGGGTTTTCGTGTGGGGAAAAAAAAGAAAAAAGAAAAAAAAGGGGGTTGGGGGGGGGACCCCCCAAAAAAAACCAAAAAATGGGTAAAAAAAAAAAAAAAAAAAATTTCGACCATTTGGCATTCGACCAAATGGTGTCGACCAAATTGTCTGTCGACCAAATGTTTTCGACCATTTGACTGGTAACCACCGAACCCACTGGCCATACTGGTCAGGGCGGCATTAGCCAGCCAGGTTCTGTGCCACAGTCCAAGAGGAGGAAGGTTGCACCTGCAGCACAGGCTGGGACCCCACACACAGCCACGACCTCCTGCACATCGAGGAAGAAGCCTTTCTGCAA
Organism: Ambystoma mexicanum; assembly: GCF_040938575.1. NCBI lineage: Eukaryota > Metazoa > Chordata > Amphibia > Caudata > Ambystomatidae > Ambystoma > Ambystoma mexicanum. The sequence continues at coordinate 123,653,676 of NC_090941.1, forward strand.
GCAGGAACTGGACTTCCTCGTGGACTACGTGCGGGGGCACAGCCGTGACATGCTAGTGGGTGCCAATAGTCAGACTATGGCTGCCCAACGTGACACCCACTGGAAGCATGTTGCAGAACATGTCAGTTAATTCGGCCATGAGGTGCGCACAGCGCAAGAGTGCAAAAAGCGTTGGAATGACATCAAACGCAGCACTAAGGCTAAGCGTGCCTCTAATTACAACTTTACTCTGGTGACTGGCGGTGGGCCTGCACCAGAGGAGGAAGAGCTCACTCTGCATGAGGCACTCGTTGCGGAGTTCATACCACCTGAAGTGGTCGAAGGAGTGGGAGAGATGCTGGACTTTGATGCCCAGTCCAGTGAGTGTTGATGTGTGTTTGTTGAGGACGTGTGTGTTTCACTTGTGGGATGTGTTGTGCATGATTGCCACTACATGTGACGTGTACATGGTTCTGATGTGTAAGTAATGCAATGCTTCCGTGATGCATGTCTCCTCTGCCTGCATGCGGGGACTCCATGTAGGCATGCTCCCTTGCCCCTCCTCCGCCACTCTGCACCCCAGTTCCATCTTTGTACTGGTCTGCTTCAATCTTGCCAATGTGTACTTTCTTGTTCATGCGTCCTGTGTAGATGCTAACTTCCAGCGCAGAATCTGCCAGAAATATGCCCTGTGGTACAGCCTTAGTAATTGATGCAGGGTATCTCACTTGTACTGTGCATAGGGCAGATGTCCCGCAGGGCATGAGTGCCCATTCATGCTCCATGTGCATTGCACGCATGCCCCTATGTGTCCTTGACTGGATGATCACTGTAATACAAGTCCTTGGTTACATACATTGCATGGCATCTCATCAGCCTTCCCATGTCAACTGTGGCTCAGTACTGCATTGCACACATGTTTAGGGTCTGACAATCTGTGTGGCTCACAGGCCTCAGCCTGTTCAATGCCAATGACTCTGTCCAACTGTTGTTGTGTCTTCTTCACACGTGGGCAGCATCCAGAGTTTTCATCGTGTGTCCTGCTTACTGTCCCATCATCATTTGCAGTGTTGTCACTTGAATCACATTAAGCTGTTGATGCCAGTCAACACTGCCTGTCAATACACAGGTGTATGGTCAGCCTTTTGATACCATGCTAGGCATCCCTGCTTTGGCACTGGGGTGGAGGGGGGCTTGGCTTCTAGATATGGTACACATTGAATGCACAATGCACGTGATGCCTGAATTTGACCTTGCACTGCGTTCCCATTTCCTGGCACTCACCATGGAGTCCTTGTACATGTAGGTAGTGAGTGGCCTACACATTTTCTGCACTGCATAGACCCACTTCCATGGAAACTGCCACCTTTCAACAGGTCTGATCACAGAAGCAATTCAAAGTTGACCCAGCATGCATGCCAGGTTATATGTTGTGTGTGACATGTCTGCCTGATGCGTTTGCTGTCGGTGTGTGTGTGTTGTGTGCTTCTGACATGTGTAGTGATCTTTTTTCTCTCTATTTTTCAGGTGATGACGCAATGGAGGCGGAGGATGGTGTTTTCATGCCAGACACAGGGTTGTTACCACTACATCAACCCGGCACAAGTGGGGGTCGTGGGGTGGGAGGCCACGAAAACCCCCAAGTGCTACAGTCCATCTTGTCTCTGGCTGCCTATGAGTCCAGCCTTGATGACGACTCTGACATCCATGTTGAGTTGGATGAGCATCAAGTCCATGTGTCAGGGGTGAGTGATTCTGATGTGGACACTCCTCTGTCTGCGACACCTGCACTGAGGGATCAGACAGTCTTGGTTCCTCCGCCCGTGGTGGATTGGGACGCAGGGTCACCCTCCACACCAGTCACTGATGTGCCTGGGACATCACGTCGACGGGGGCATGTAGTCGTGCAGCCGCGGGCGGTGCCAACACAGCGAGGACCCCCGCTCCTTGGGTCCCGCAGGGGTCAAGCTCGGCAACGCAGTCACCGCGCGTAACCGCAGTATACTGAGTGGGAGCAACACATGACTGCCAATTCAGAATGGAGAACATCGCTGAGAGCATGGAGCGTGTGGCCCGATCTGTGCTCCCCCCTGCTAGGCAGGTGCTTCTCCAGCAGCAGCTCAGGCTGGGCATGGCGGCCTCAGACAGGGCACGCCAGGCTGAAATGTCGTCTCTGCGTCAAGCAATTGCTGCTCACGCAGAGGCGCACATGGATGCCCTGAGGGAGGAGTATGCTTCCCTCAAATCCACTCTGGGTGTCCTTATGATGTCCCACAGGCAGCGGGCAGAGGAGAGGTTTGCACAGCTTGAGCGTACCATCTCGGCTGAGCTACAGGCTTGCCGGGAGGTGCAGCGGTTGTCCAGCCAGGCCTTGCAGGAGGAACTCCGTGTTACGAGTGCTACCTTGCAAGAGGAAGCACGTGTATCACGTGAGGTTCTGCATGCAGACCTACGTCACATCGCCACACAGAACCAGGCTCACCCGTCCGGCAGACTTGCTGCCGATGAGGGGCACCCTGCGGCTAGGCGTGGCCAGGCTACTGTGCCACGTCCCCCTTTTCAGGATGAGCCAGACTCGGATGACCATCTATCTCCCACATAGGTCGGGCTGTGCAGGCGTTGAGCCCATGGAGGTTTTTTTTTTGGCTCAGCATCATCGCATGTGGATGTTGAGCAGCACCCTGTACCTCCCCCCTCCTGGGTGCCTCCCCTCCCCCCGGGTCGTATGTGGCCATTGTTGATTTTTCTTTTAGTTTAGTTAGTTAAGTTTCTGTTTGATAGTTAGTTTAATTATGTAATGTAGGTTTTCCATAGTTAGTGTAATTAGTTAATATAGTTTAAAATTGCTTGTCTATTGTGCTTTCATGTGATGGTGCGGTGCTTTGTGGCTTTTGAAGGCATCCACTGTCTGTTCCAGCTGGGCCCTTCAGGCTTGTCTTGTGTATGTGTTTGCTGCTTGGGGTCCTTGACTCACATATGCCACTCCTGCCTCCCTTATCCATGGGCTCGCAAGGATGGTTTGGTGTGATAACCTATTACACAAGGGCTTTGGACTGCCATATCTGTGGCATGTCTGGTGCTGTGTGACTTGTGTTGACAGCCCTAGTGGGGATGATTTCGGTGTTATTGTCCACTGTTCAGCTTTTGCTAGATGGGGTGTTTCATGATTAATGTGTACATTCATTGCTATGCATTGTGTAGTATGTTTCTTATCTTTACTGTACACATGCTTGTTGCAATTCATGCCGTAGATATTGTGTTCCACACTTTGGATGTGAAAGACGGACTGATGGTGTGATTTCTGATGTAACTCTCTGACATGGTCAAGTAATGAGATGCCTGAAGAGACACACACAGATGACTTTAAAGCATTAATCATGTGTTTCATGCCCTTTCTGCAGGGGGATGAGCCTCCAGAGCACCTTTGCCAGCAGACATGGCCCATTGGACGTCGGAATTCTGGACACGTTTGTTGGTGCCCACATGCACATGTGTGCACAAGCAGAGGCACAGGGATTGCAGACCTACATCCTAGAACTGCTGACGTGTTCCAAGGAACTCCAGGCAAGGTGAGCAGCACAGGGGGGCCACAACACAGCAAAGCTTGCACCAGGCGAGTTGCACATGCAGGCTTGGTCACAGCACTGAGGGTGAGCTTGGACGAATATTGGTGTTGAAGCACACAATGCAGCTCAGATGTGTTGGTGGACTGATGGCTGTTGATTGTAAGGTTGTCTGGGACACCTGCAGGGGCAGTGGCACATACCCTCCGGTACACCAAGGTCCATGGAGGCACTTGTATCAACCATGTAGCCTTCCGAGACATGGAAAGGGGCAGCTCACAGGGACATACAGCAAGGGACATACTCGGGTGCAGTGCATTTCATTTCCATGTACATTTTGATAAATGCACTGCCAACTTTGTTTCGGTCATGGTGGTACACAACTTGCTCTGAAGTCATGCCTTGCTATATGGGTCTGTCTGCTTACCCAGGGAACATTGCATGTTGTGTGAATTGTGACACATTGGTGTTCCATTTGCCACGCACCCACCGGCGGCTGACTTACTGCATTGACTGCGTGTGACCCATCACAGGGGTAATGTTATATATGGGTACGAAGCATCTACACCAGATTGTCTGTTTGTAGAGTAGTTTGTTGCTATGGGGCATGTTTGGTGGTGTGTTTTTGTGTAATGGGCACATACAGGTTATTGACTGTGGCTCTCTTTGCAGCATTGCAGTGCTCCTGTAACCGGACCTTAGAGTGCGCAGGCAGGAGGCCAGCACTCAAAACCAGAGCTAAGTGTCTTGTTGTTTTTCTTTCAAACTGCTCTGCATAGGCTTGCTGGGGGGTGCACTAATGCATGGATGAATGTGTAATTCAATTTGGTATGTTTTTTTTCCCCTAATCACCCGGAATCCTATCCAATTTTGAACCCTCTACCCTCTACCCGGTGTTCCTGCTTCCCGTACCTATCCAAGCAACGTTCCCTAACCCTCTTTCCCCGCTGGGGTTGTGGATGCCTGTGTAAGCCCCAAACTTGCAGGCACCAAAACCCTAGAGGGGGTGGTTGGTTCGTGCCACTCCTAAGCCTGGACTACAGAAGGCCATGACAATGATGTCCAAGTTTGTTTGGATTGTGTATGTGTTCATGCAGGTAGTACATTTTCGTGCATTCACTACTTTCATGTGCCATTCCTCCTCCCCTCTCCTGCCACTCATTCCAGTTAGTAAACAGAAAGAGGATTCAACTTGGGAACCCTCCCGTCCCCTGCACACTTTCAAATGTTTGGATTAATCCAATACAGTTGTTTAAACTGCGTTATATGCATTGTACATACATTTGTTTCTAACACATATGGTCAGACACAGGAGTGTGAGATAAAAAAATATATATCTTTATAGTCAGGCTGTATTATTTTCAGCAAGAATTATAGTTCAGACAAAGATTATTTACAGTGCATAGAAACAGTATCAATAGATAAAGCTCAAATTGAAGAAAAATGGAGTCCAAATTGATTAGCGACGCGTTTCGAGGAAGTTCTCCTCTTCTTCATAAGGCCACACTTGGACTCTTAATGTAAAAGGAAAGCATAAATTCAGTAAAGAAGATTTTGTAAGCACAATGCATAGACTGTTCATGTCATATTAAATGTATACAGTTAAAAAATAAATGGCATTAATTGTATTTAGAACATTAATCTGTCCCTAAAAAATAGGGAATTGAAACAATGTAACATGTTCTAATATGCATTGTAATTCATGCAACATTATAAGATTAACTAGGTTGCCCCTGCTCGAGAGAGGGGCTGAAGGTCTACTGAAGCATCTTTTCCTGCAAAATTAACTGTATAACGTCCATCATGCTGTAATTTAGTAGAGTACTACCTCTAATGGGATCTATCACGTGGATGGTGAAACATAAGCTAAAGAAAATTAAATATGTAGGTAAAACAACACCCAGATAATTCTTAGGTTATATCAATCTAATATGGAAGAAATACAAAAATCGTTACCTCTGTGAGTAGAAAATGCCGGAAACAGAGAACCGGACGGAGCGGTGAAAATAGATAGACAGTCTTCGTACATCAGTTAGTTCCTTAAAACATGGCTAATTCCCAAAAAGATACCAGAAATCTAAAGAAAACAAAGCCTGATCAATGCCAAGCTCAATGTTCAAACGTAACAGTCATAGGTGTGAGATAAAAAAAATTGAGTAACATACCTAACCAAAATATGGAGGGCGGAAAATAATCAATACAGCGGCCCACATAAGGATGTAGAACTAAAGTTTCCCGCCGTCACTACAGAGGTGCCTCAGTATGTGGGAATTCTGTCATACGAATAGCCAAACTGAACAGGAATGAAGTCCTGATTAGTATAATATACCTAGCAATCTAATATGAAGTAATGGAAACATAATATGATGTTTAATCAAGGCAAAAAATGTAAAGAATTACCGTGGTAAGAATGTGCAAATGGCACAATTCTCAAAGCTGATGTGCAACTGATGTCAAGATTGTGTGGCCGGTCAACAGCTGAAGAATCCGGCAGTAATAGGTCAGTTAGAGTATCAACTAAAGAAAGTGTAAGGAAAACAGAAAAAAAAGAATCATGAGACTAAGGAACTATTTCCCTGGTCCCTAGATAGATAAATGCACATGCATTCACGCTTACCTGGAGCATAGGGGGGCAATCCTGAACAGAGTCTGTTCAGCCGAGTGGCTTGTTGTTCACAAACCATGGAGACTACATGTGACCATGGAGATAAATAGAGGACTGAAGTAATAGGTAAAGAAAAAGGACTAAGAAGTAAATGGGCCTCAAGGTCGGCCATCTTGGAACGAGGTTATATTGTAATGAAGGTGTAGATCTCTAGGCATTCAATGACAAGAAGTAACTTAAATCGGGAAGCGTAAAGGTGCGTAACTAAATAAATTAAAAGGAAAAAATTCATACAGTACAGAAACCTATTGTGCGATGTAAATCGGACATTACAAATACTAGTCCGCACATCGTAGAACGGGGAGAGGAAAGTTGAGAAAAATAGTGTACCATGTGAAATAGAGTCGAAAATAGCAATGACAAAGGGTCTTGAATCGAACGAAACGCTCGGATCTTAAAAGGGAAAAAAATAGCACGGAAAAAATGAATATAATGTTCAGATTATCTGGCTAAGGTCATTTAATGACCATGTGTAACCTATCAGTTCAAAATAGGTGGATCACATGGATTCACATTATGCAGGAAGAGGGAAAAAAACCTTAAATCTCTCTCTCATTGCATGGACAACCTAGTGCAATATAGCAATCTCAATGGGGTAAATGCATTTATTTTACAAAAGATCAAAATTAAATGTGATAAGTATAACAGAATGACAAAAAATGAAAATTAAGAATAAGAACAATTTTTACACTGTGTTTACAGGCAATTATTTTTATGGCAACCATCTACTAGTCTCAACAAAGTAGTGCCTTAGATCACAGTCAGACACAGGAATAGCGATGTGACTCTCAATTTTATGTTGAAGATCAATCATTCCTTATTGTCAAATTCAAATCACAGAAAACAGTTCAATGTGAAATCTTCATTTAGACCCCAGGGCTGTAAAGAGCTTAACTTATCAATCCAATAAGCTTCTCTTTGTAGTAAGAGTGACTGATAGTCACCTCCTCTTGTAGGTCGTTTAACAACTTCTAGCACCTGGTATTTTAGTTGGGCAATTGTATGTTTTTGCATGTTGAAGTGGCGAGCTACCGGTGAGTATTGATTATTACATCTTATGTTCGACTTGTGTTCAGACAGTCTTGATTTAACAGGTCTTTTGGTCTGTCCTACATACACTTTGCCACAAGGGCACTTCAACATATATATGACACCTGATGTCAGACACGTAGAATAGTCTCTTAATTTGATTTTTTGACCATTCCTGGGGTGAGTCACTACATTACCTTTGATTGTGTTATTACAGTGTATACATCCTAAACAGGGGAAGGTGCCTAGTTTTTTGGTAGCTAGGAGAAGTTGTTTCTCCTTTGGTACTCTTTCAGCTTTCACCAGCTTGTCTCTTATATTTTTACCCCTTTTAAAACACATCATTGGTGGTGTGGGGAACAATTCCAATAGAGTTTGATCATTATGAAGAATATTCCAATGTTTCTTTATACTTTTTGTGATCTGAAAACTCTGTCTTGAGAATTTTGATATGTATAAAAGTGGGGTGTCTTTAACCTCCGATTTAGGTTTCAGTAAATCTGTACGGGGGATCTCTGAAGCTCTGTCTTTGGCAATTTCCAAAATTTCTGGTGGATAGCCTCTGTTCTGAAATTTACTAACAAGATTTGTGCATTCCTTATCTAGAACTTCTGGGTCCGAAATTATTCTTTTCAGGCGTAATATTTGACTATATGGTAGACTTTGGAGCATCGCCCTCGGGTGGAAGCTGGAATAGTGAAGCAGATTGTTTACATCAGTCGGTTTGTGGTATATAGACGTAGCTATCTTATTGTTAACAATACTTAAGTTAACGTCAAGAAAATGTAAATAAGGGTTACCAATCTCAATAGTAAATTTAATCCTAGGATGCACTAAATTGAGGTATTCAAAAAATTGGTCCAAGTCATCTCGTGTGCCACACCAAATGCAGAAAATGTCATCAATAAACCTCTTCCAGGTTAAAATGTATGCTGCCCATGTGGGATGTTCCAGTATATGCTGACTTTCGAACTGAAACATAAAGGTATTAGCGTACACGGGCGCCATCGATGATCCCATCGAGGTACCCGATGTTTGTAAAAAGTATTCGCCCTGATGTCTAAAATAGCTATTGTAGAGGATTAAGTTTAGTAGCTCCAGAATGAATTGAGGATTACCTTTCACACCTGAATTGTTAAGTAACAACCATTCAACAGAATCTATACCTTCACTATGGGGTATTGAGGTATATAAGCTACATACGTCCAGGCTGAATAGTATGCAGTCTTCACTGATAGCTGAAAAGTCTTTAAGTCCATTAAGGAAGTCTGTTGTATCCTTTAGGTATGTGGATGATGCCTGTATAAGCGGTTGTAGTAATCTGTCAATGTAGACTGCCAGTGGGTCGAAGATACTTTCTGTCCCAGCAACAATCGGTCTGAGGGGTGGATTTTGTTTATCTTTGTGAATCTTAGGGAGCCCATAAAAGACTGGTGTAATCGGATGGGAATTAGTGAGATATTGATGTGTTTTATCATTAATCCATTCGTTTTCTTTGGCTTTTAACAGAGTATTGTTAATTAGTTCTCTGATTTCTGGTAGCGGGTCCCTATCTAGTATGGCATAGGTGTCTGTATCGCTAAGGAGTTCAATGCATCTTTTGACATAAAAGGATGTATCCATGATTACGATTGCTCCCCCTTTGTCAGCCGGTTTAATCGTAATGTCTTCACTTTTCGCCAATTTATCTATTAGATCTAGTTGGCGGTTTTTGATATTAATGGGTGTTTTTCTTCTATAGTCAATTCTGCTTAAATCTTGTAGGACACTCTTCTCAAATAAATTCAAAATTGAATTTTGTACCTGTGGGTCAAATGTACTCTTGGGACGTATTACCAGTAAATCACTTTCTGGTAGTCTAGATTCCTTTTCAGGTTGCGAGTCAAAGAAAATTTTAAGTCTTAATTTTCGCATCAATCTGTGTAGACAGATTTTTTCTTGAAATAATGAAGTATTACACGTAGGAACAAACGATAATCCTTTGTTCAAAATGTTAAGTTGTTCTATTGAAAGAATCTTGCTGGAGATATTCACCACTAGATTATTGACCTTTATTTGTTTCTCTTTTTTGTTTGTGGCTTTCTTCCCTCTCCGGGTCTTTCTCTTATGCCTAAAAAAGCCCCCGTTGATGTATAAGGTTCAGCGTCTTTATTAGTTGGAGATGTGGACACCCCTGGTCTATTGGTGTCTTCTGTTTGTTCACGTTCACTAGTGCGGTCTGTGGAAGGCCTCTGGATGGGTTCACCAACACTGCTGTCGCTACTGTTACCTGAGTTTGCGAAGTTAGAGTCTTGTTGGTTATTACGATTAAAATTTCGCTGTCGGTAATATTCTTGCCAATTGTATACTATATCATTGAGATAGTCAAAGGTGTCTCTTTTAAATTTTCTCAATTTCCTCTGTTCAATTTCAGTCTTATAGTTTGCCAATTTCAGGTTGATATCCTCTAGTATCTCAGAGAGATCTTTTGCCGATTTAAATTTAGATATTTGGTCTTGGAGAGTTTTAATTTCAGAATCAATAGTTACAAGGGATTTTGACAGCTCCTCAATAGTTAGTAGTATAAGGTCCAAAGAACACTTATTCAAGATCTGGTCCCATTTTTGTACAAATATCTTATTTTCACTACAAAGTGTTGGTCTTAGGTAAACCCTCAGACCTCTGGGAATTTTCTTGGCTTTATAATATTCCACTAGTGTGCTAGCATGTAATTTTTGGGAGATCTCACGTCTAATGAGTTTTTCTAGTTTCTGAATAGTTTTTTCGGGGTTGTCTTCACTTTGTAAAGTTTTTTCAGTATCTTTGATGAGACCTAAGATACGGGTTGCTTCTTCTGCACTGAAAGCTAGTGTTGTGGCGTGCTTGTCGGTTAGCTCATTTAACCTTGAGAAGGACATTCTAAAGTTAAGTAGTTAGTTGAGTTAAATGTGGGTGCACCCTATGATTTGTGCCACACTAGATGACTAGTGAACAAAATAGCGAAGGGTTTAGATAGAGGCGCACACCTATAGTAAGTAAGATTAGTAAAGAGATTCGAGGATTATGTTGTATAAACTTTTAGGTGCGGGGGGGAAAACTGAGGTCATGGCACAAGACCCCGACAATAAACAGTAAACAGAAAGAGGATTCAACTTGGGAACCCTCCCGTCCCCTGCACACTTTCAAATGTTTGGATTAATCCAATACAGTTGTTTAAACTGCGTTATATGCATTGTACATACATTTGTTTCTAACACATATGGTCAGACACAGGAGTGTGAGATAAAAAAATATATATCTTTATAGTCAGGCTGTATTATTTTCAGCAAGAATTATAGTTCAGACAAAGATTATTTACAGTGCATAGAAACAGTATCAATAGATAAAGCTCAAATTGAAGAAAAATGGAGTCCAAATTGATTAGCGACGCGTTTCGAGGAAGTTCTCCTCTTCTTCATAAGGCCACACTTGGACTCTTAATGTAAAAGGAAAGCATACATTCAGTAAAGACGATTTTGTAAGCACAATGCATAGACTGTTCATGTCATATTAAATGTATACAGTTAAAAAATAAATGGCATTAATTGTATTTAGAACATTAATCTGTCCCTAAAAAATAGGGAATTGAAACAATGTAACATGTTCTAATATGCATTGTAATTCATGCAACATTATAAGATTAACTAGGTTGCCCCTGCTCGAGAGAGGGGCTGAAGGTCTACTGAAGCATCTTTTCCTGCAAAATTAACTGTATAACGTCCATCATGCTGTAATTTAGTAGAGTACTACCTCTAATGGGATCTATCACGTGGATGGTGAAACATAAGCTAAAGAAAATTAAATATGTAGGTAAAACAACACACAGATAATTCTTAGGTTATATCAATCTAATATGGAAGAAATACAAAAATCGTTACCTCTGTGAGTAGAAAATGCCGGAAACAGAGAACCGGACGGAGCGGTGAAAATAGATAGACAGTCTTCGTACATCAGTTAGTTCCTTAAAACATGGCTAATTCCCAAAAAGATACCAGAAATCTAAAGAAAACAAAGCCTGATCAATGCCAAGCTCAATGTTCAAACGTAACAGTCATAGGTGTGAGATAAAAAAAATTGAGTAACATACCTAACCAAAATATGGAGGGCGGAAAATAATCAATACAGCGGCCCACATAAGGATGTAGAACTAAAGTTTCCCGCCGTCACTACAGAGGTGCCTCAGTATGTGGGAATTCTGTCATACGAATAGCCAAACTGAACAGGAATGAAGTCCTGATTAGTATAATATACCTAGCAATCTAATATGAAGTAATGGAAACATAATATGATGTTTAATCAAGGCAAAAAATGTAAAGAATTACCGTGGTAAGAATGTGCAAATGGCACAATTCTCAAAGCTGATGTGCAACTGATGTCAAGATTGTGTGGCCGGTCAACAGCTGAAGAATCCGGCAGTAATAGGTCAGTTAGAGTATCAACTAAAGAAAGTGTAAGGAAAACAGAAAAAAAAGAATCATGAGACTAAGGAACTATTTCCCTGGTCCCTAGATAGATAAATGCACATGCATTCACGCTTACCTGGAGCATAGGGGGGCAATCCTGAACAGAGTCTGTTCAGCCGAGTGGCTTGTTGTTCACAAACCATGGAGACTACATGTGACCATGGAGATAAATAGAGGACTGAAGTAATAGGTAAAGAAAAAGGACTAAGAAGTAAATGGGCCTCAAGGTCGGCCATCTTGGAACGAGGTTATATTGTAATGAAGGTGTAGATCTCTAGGCATTCAATGACAAGAAGTAACTTAAATCGGGAAGCGTAAAGGTGCGTAACTAAATAAATTAAAAGGAAAAAATTCATACAGTACAGAAACCTATTGTGCGATGTAAATCGGACATTACAAATACTAGTCCGCACATCGTAGAACGGGGAGAGGAAAGTTGAGAAAAATAGTGTACCATGTGAAATAGAGTCGAAAATAGCAATGACAAAGGGTCTTGAATCGAACGAAACGCTCGGATCTTAAAAGGGAAAAAAATAGCACGGAAAAAATGAATATAATGTTCAGATTATCTGGCTAAGGTCATTTAATGACCATGTGTAACCTATCAGTTCAAAATAGGTGGATCACATGGATTCACATTATGCAGGAAGAGGGAAAAAAACCTTAAATCTCTCTCTCATTGCATGGACAACCTAGTGCAATATAGCAATCTCAATGGGGTAAATGCATTTATTTTACAAAAGATCAAAATTAAATGTGATAAGTATAACAGAATGACAAAAAATGAAAATTAAGAATAAGAACAATTTTTACACTGTGTTTACAGGCAATTATTTTTATGGCAACCATCTACTAGTCTCAACAAAGTAGTGCCTTAGATCACAGTCAGACACAGGAATAGCGATGTGACTCTCAATTTTATGTTGAAGATCAATCATTCCTTATTGTCAAATTCAAATCACAGAAAACAGTTCAATGTGAAATCTTCATTTAGACCCCAGGGCTGTAAAGAGCTTAACTTATCAATCCAATAAGCTTCTCTTTGTAGTAAGAGTGACTGATAGTCACCTCCTCTTGTAGGTCGTTTAACAACTTCTAGCACCTGGTATTTTAGTTGGGCAATTGTATGTTTTTGCATGTTGAAGTGGCGAGCTACCGGTGAGTATTGATTATTACATCTTATGTTCGACTTGTGTTCAGACAGTCTTGATTTAACAGGTCTTTTGGTCTGTCCTACATACACTTTGCCACAAGGGCACTTCAACATATATATGACACCTGATGTCAGACACGTAGAATAGTCTCTTAATTTGATTTTTTGACCATTCCTGGGGTGAGTCACTACATTACCTTTGATTGTGTTATTACAGTGTATACATCCTAAACAGGGGAAGGTGCCTAGTTTTTTGGTAGCTAGGAGAAGTTGTTTCTCCTTTGGTACTCTTTCAGCTTTCACCAGCTTGTCTCTTATATTTTTACCCCTTTTAAAACACATCATTGGTGGTGTGGGGAACAATTCCAATAGAGTTTGATCATTATGAAGAATATTCCAATGTTTCTTTATACTTTTTGTGATCTGAAAACTCTGTCTTGAGAATTTTGATATGTATAAAAGTGGGGTGTCTTTAACCTCCGATTTAGGTTTCAGTAAATCTGTACGGGGGATCTCTGAAGCTCTGTCTTTGGCAATTTCCAAAATTTCTGGTGGATAGCCTCTGTTCTGAAATTTACTAACAAGATTTGTGCATTCCTTATCTAGAACTTCTGGGTCCGAAATTATTCTTTTCAGGCGTAATATTTGACTATATGGTAGACTTTGGAGCATCGCCCTCGGGTGGAAGCTGGAATAGTGAAGCAGATTGTTTACATCAGTCGGTTTGTGGTATATAGACGTAGCTATCTTATTGTTAACAATACTTAAGTTAACGTCAAGAAAATGTAAATAAGGGTTACCAATCTCAATAGTAAATTTAATCCTAGGATGCACTAAATTGAGGTATTCAAAAAATTGGTCCAAGTCATCTCGTGTGCCACACCAAATGCAGAAAATGTCATCAATAAACCTCTTCCAGGTTAAAATGTATGCTGCCCATGTGGGATGTTCCAGTATATGCTGACTTTCGAACTGAAACATAAAGGTATTAGCGTACACGGGCGCCATCGATGATCCCATCGAGGTACCCGATGTTTGTAAAAAGTATTCGCCCTGATGTCTAAAATAGCTATTGTAGAGGATTAAGTTTACATACCTCAATACCCCATAGTGAAGGTATAGATTCTGTTGAATGGTTGTTACTTAACAATTCAGGTGTGAAAGGTAATCCTCAATTCATTCTGGAGCTACTAAACTTAATCCTGGAAGAGGTTTATTGATGACATTTTCTGCATTTGGTGTGGCACACGAGATGACTTGGACCAATTTTTTGAATACCTCAATTTAGTGCATCCTAGGATTAAATTTACTATTGAGATTGGTAACCCTTATTTACATTTTCTTGACGTTAACTTAAGTATTGTTAACAATAAGATAGCTACGTCTATATACCACAAACCGACTGATGTAAACAATCTGCTTCACTATTCCAGCTTCCACCCGAGGGCGATGCTCCAAAGTCTACCATATAGTCAAATATTACGCCTGAAAAGAATAATTTCGGACCCAGAAGTTCTAGATAAGGAATGCACAAATCTTGTTAGTAAATTTCAGAACAGAGGCTATCCACCAGAAATTTTGGAAATTGCCAAAGACAGAGCTTCAGAGATCCCCCGTACAGATTTACTGAAACCTAAATCGGAGGTTAAAGACACCCCACTTTTATACATATCAAAATTCTCAAGACAGAGTTTTCAGATCACAAAAAGTATAAAGAAACATTGGAATATTCTTCATAATGATCAAACTCTATTGGAATTGTTCCCCACACCACCAATGATGTGTTTTAAAAGGGGTAAAAATATAAGAGACAAGCTGGTGAAAGCTGAAAGAGTACCAAAGGAGAAACAACTTCTCCTAGCTACCAAAAAACTAGGCACCTTCCCCTGTTTAGGATGTATACACTGTAATAACACAATCAAAGGTAATGTAGTGACTCACCCCAGGAATGGTCAAAAAATCAAATTAAGAGACTATTCTACGTGTCTGACATCAGGTGTCATATATATGTTGAAGTGCCCTTGTGGCAAAGTGTATGTAGGACAGACCAAAAGACCTGTTAAATCAAGACTGTCTGAACACAAGTCGAACATAAGATGTAATAATCAATACTCACCGGTAGCTCGCCACTTCAACATGCAAAAACATACAATTGCCCAACTAAAATACCAGGTGCTAGAAGTTGTTAAACGACCTACAAGAGGAGGTGACTATCAGTCACTCTTACTACAAAGAGAAGCTTATTGGATTGATAAGTTAAGCTCTTTACAGCCCTGGGGTCTAAATGAAGATTTCACATTGAACTGTTTTCTGTGATTTGAATTTGACAATAAGGAATGATTGATCTTCAACATAAAATTGAGAGTCACATCGCTATTCCTGTGTCTGACTGTGATCTAAGGCACTACTTTGTTGAGACTAGTAGATGGTTGCCATAAAAATAATTGCCTGTAAACACAGTGTAAAAATTGTTCTTATTCTTAATTTTCATTTTTTGTCATTCTGTTATACTTATCACATTTAATTTTGATCTTTTGTAAAATAAATGCATTTACCCCATTGAGATTGCTATATTGCACTAGGTTGTCCATGCAATGAGAGAGAGATTTAAGGTTTTTTTCCCTCTTCCTGCATAATGTGAATCCATGTGATCCACCTATTTTGAACTGATAGGTTACACATGGTCATTAAATGACCTTAGCCAGATAATCTGAACATTATATTCATTTTTTCCGTGCTATTTTTTTCCCTTTTAAGATCCGAGCGTTTCGTTCGATTCAAGACCCTTTGTCATTGCTATTTTCGACTCTATTTCACATGGTACACTATTTTTCTCAACTTTCCTCTCCCCGTTCTACGATGTGCGGACTAGTATTTGTAATGTCCGATTTACATCGCACAATAGGTTTCTGTACTGTATGAATTTTTTCCTTTTAATTTATTTAGTTACGCACCTTTACGCTTCCCGATTTAAGTTACTTCTTGTCATTGAATGCCTAGAGATCTACACCTTCATTACAATATAACCTCGTTCCAAGATGGCCGACCTTGAGGCCCATTTACTTCTTAGTCCTTTTTCTTTACCTATTACTTCAGTCCTCTATTTATCTCCATGGTCACATGTAGTCTCCATGGTTTGTGAACAACAAGCCACTCGGCTGAACAGACTCTGTTCAGGATTGCCCCCCTATGCTCCAGGTAAGCGTGAATGCATGTGCATTTATCTATCTAGGGACCAGGGAAATAGTTCCTTAGTCTCATGATTCTTTTTTTTCTGTTTTCCTTACACTTTCTTTAGTTGATACTCTAACTGACCTATTACTGCCGGATTCTTCAGCTGTTGACCGGCCACACAATCTTGACATCAGTTGCACATCAGCTTTGAGAATTGTGCCATTTGCACATTCTTACCACGGTAATTCTTTACATTTTTTGCCTTGATTAAACATCATATTATGTTTCCATTACTTCATATTAGATTGCTAGGTATATTATACTAATCAGGACTTCATTCCTGTTCAGTTTGGCTATTCGTATGACAGAATTCCCACATACTGAGGCACCTCTGTAGTGACGGCGGGAAACTTTAGTTCTACATCCTTATGTGGGCCGCTGTATTGATTATTTTCCGCCCTCCATATTTTGGTTAGGTATGTTACTCAATTTTTTTTATCTCACACCTATGACTGTTACGTTTGAACATTGAGCTTGGCATTGATCAGGCTTTGTTTTCTTTAGATTTCTGGTATCTTTTTGGGAATTAGCCATGTTTTAAGGAACTAACTGATGTACGAAGACTGTCTATCTATTTTCACCGCTCCGTCCGGTTCTCTGTTTCCGGCATTTTCTACTCACAGAGGTAACGATTTTTGTATTTCTTCCATATTAGATTGATATAACCTAAGAATTATCTGTGTGTTGTTTTACCTACATATTTAATTTTCTTTAGCTTATGTTTCACCATCCACGTGATAGATCCCATTAGAGGTAGTACTCTACTAAATTACAGCATGATGGACGTTATACAGTTAATTTTGCAGGAAAAGATGCTTCAGTAGACCTTCAGCCCCTCTCTCGAGCAGGGGCAACCTAGTTAATCTTATAATGTTGCATGAATTACAATGCATATTAGAACATGTTACATTGTTTCAATTCCCTATTTTTTAGGGACAGATTAATGTTCTAAATACAATTAATGCCATTTATTTTTTAACTGTATACATTTAATATGACATGAACAGTCTATGCATTGTGCTTACAAAATCTTCTTTACTGAATTTATGCTTTCCTTTTACATTAAGAGTCCAAGTGTGGCCTTATGAAGAAGAGGAGAACTTCCTCGAAACGCGTCGCTAATCAATTTGGACTCCATTTTTCTTCAATTTGAGCTTTATCTATTGATACTGTTTCTATGCACTGTAAATAATCTTTGTCTGAACTATAATTCTTGCTGAAAATAATACAGCCTGACTATAAAGATATATATTTTTTTATCTCACACTCCTGTGTCTGACCATATGTGTTAGAAACAAATGTATGTACAATGCATATAACGCAGTTTAAACAACTGTATTGGATTAATCCAAACATTTGAAAGTGTGCAGGGGACGGGAGGGTTCCCAAGTTGAATCCTCTTTCTGTTTACTGTTTATTGTCGGGGTCTTGTGCCATGACCTCAGTTTTCCCCCCCGCACCTAAAAGTTTATACAACATAATCCTCGAATCTCTTTACTAATCTTACTTACTATAGGTGTGCGCCTCTATCTAAACCCTTCACTCATTCCAGTTATCCAGTGTGCCAACACCTGTCCCGACTGCATATCCCTGACCCTCCTTCCCCACCAGGGTCTCAGAGGCCTGTGTGAATTTGACCTTGCAGGCACCCGGGACACGGTGGGGGTGGATGTTTCGTGACACTCCCGCGCCTGTTCACGGGACCTGTGACAGTACACATCCGTTCATCGTGCATCATTCTATGTTATGTACCACACATGGTTCACATCCTGTTGTGACATTGTTTTACTGTGCTACCTTGGTTGTTACATCATTGTGGTAGTACTTGGCCTTTGTGAGGTACTGCTACGTCAAGTCATCTACTGGAGGGTGTTCTGGTTCGTTTTTCTGGCTTGGATTTTGTGATTTTGCAAATGAGTGTGGACTCTGAGGGTGCAGGCACCTTTTTACACACAAGGTGGGAGATGGTGACGAAGGGGAAAGGTGATCCTGTGGCCAGGTGGAATTGAGGGTTGAAGGCTCCATGACCCAGGTGCAGTTGTTCAGTGGGTCATGGTCATTTGTGAGGGGGGGGGGTTGTTGTTGATAGTTGCCTTGCCCTGCAGTGTGATGGGAACCCTGACATTGTAATGGTGGTATCCTATGTACATGTTGTGTTCTGCTGATCAATGCCTGTTCATGTGTTGTGTTTACCTTTCAGGTGCGAGGGGATAGTTGTGGTTTGACATGCTGGAGTGTACACATGGTGAATGTTCACATGTGATATGTAGAGGACACTGATGGTCACTTGATTGCACATGCATATGTTGAGTGCATGTCCTTACTGACCCACACACTTGCACTCTGATGCACTACATGTACAACCACCCTTGCATATCCATGTGTACACTGTTTGCCTGCTGGTGCCCACTGTGTCCCTGCAGCACATGTTCTGTGACCAATTATGGATCCTGTACATGCCTAATTTTCTTTTTGATGTGGTCTGCCGCTTAGATGTGATGCTCAGGGTGTGCATCACACACAATGGCTGTTCACTGTGCTGTGCGCTGAGCAGTGTGTTGCAGGAGTTGGACACAGCACACAGAAGCTGCAGTGTTGATTTTGCAATGCACAATGTGCATGTAGACAGGCATTCATTGTTATGTTACATCTACAACTCTTGTAATGCATTTGGAAATGACTTATTTTGGGTGGGAGGTTGTTGGTCAGTCATTTCATCTGATTCCATGTCAGGCATCGTTGTCTGATGCCACTGTACATTTTGGACATGGCAATGTGTACCTTATTGTTACTGTGTTGGTGTATGGGTATTGCTTGCCATGTCATGTTGTGGTTTGCGAGGGTTTGAGTGATATAACAGTGATGGTCATGGCCTGTTTTGCAGGTGTCTGTGATTCACACCTTGCATGTCAGGGTCATCCGCTTCTCAAAGCAACTAGCTGGGCGTAGATCTCTCTCCGCGGCAGGGGCCTCCCTCTGGAACAGCCTTCCTGCCTCACTGGAACTTGAGGAGAACCATCTCCGGTTCGGGAAGCACCTCAAGACCTTCCTCTTTGCTTCTGCTTTCTCTCTGCCTCTCCCTTGCAAATTTCTTCACTGTAACTGCACTAGATCTGCAACTGGGCCACTCTATCGACCTTGGTCCCTGGCCCAGCCACTCTCCACTTTCACTGCCTCCCTGGCAACCCCTGCACTGCGGGACTGTCTCTCTATCCCTACAGCCCCCCCTTCCCAGCACTTGTCTGCACTTACCTTTGCAGTTGCCACCAGCTGGCCTATGTATTTGTTTTTTAGTCTACTTACCCTGTACTGCACTCCCCCCTCCCCTTCCCCTTGCACTTTTCCCTTCCCCCTACCCCTGAACTTGCACAATCTAAATGACACCTGGCCTAGTAGTATCGTTGTCTGTCTTCCCTTGTTCCCCCCTCCCTGCCTCATCGCACCTTGAAATACTTGTGTATAGGCCATATCATGTCATGTCATATGTGTGCCTTTTGGTCACACAGGATAGCTTGTGTTTAAGTAGCTAGGGATGCAGACAATGTGGCACTTCCATGGCAACTATCTCAGGGTGGTAGGGTTGTGACAGTTGACTGTCTCTTTGTCATCATCGATTATCACCTGGTATGTGCCAGGCCTGTGTGCACTCCGCAGGGGTGGGAGTTTAGGTGAAAAATGTGGCCACAAGCTGGGTCCGGGCTTCCCCGCCACGTGCCCTGTCCCCTGCCATGGGCAGCGCCTGTGCCTGTGGTTGAGGATGTGGGGGCACCACCATGTCCACCGGTACGCCCTGCCGTGTTGCAACATTGTGCAGGACACATGCTGCCACAATGATCCTGCACACTACTGGGGGTTCATAGAGTAGCTGCCCGCCAGAGCGGTCAAGGGAGCGGAAACGTGACTTGAGCGATCCGAATGTACGCTCCACTATGGCCCTGGTTGCAACATGGGCAGCGTTGTATCTTACCTGGGGTGGTGTGGTGGGGTTCCGGATTGACGTCATCATGTGGTTGCTCAGAGGGTAGGCACTGTCCCCTGGGGAGGTGTAAATGGTTGTGATTATTGGGGTTTGTGTATTTGTGTGTGTGTGTGACATGCATGCATGTGCAAGGGCATTTGTACTCACCTAGGAGCCAGGTGTCGCCATGCTGCCCAGCTTCCAGGGCCCGACTCGGGGTGGACATTCTGTATATGAAACTGTCATGGGTGGAGCCAGGGTAGTTTGCATAGACAGAGGTGATGATTCCCTTTGCATCGCATACCACCTGTACATTGATGGAATGCCAGTGCTTGCGGTTTCGGTAGATGTGCTCAGTGGCCCTAGGTGGACGTAGGGCCACATGGGTGCAATCTATGGCACCGAGCACTTTGGGGAAGTGTGCCACCCTGAAAAAATCCAGGACAACGGCCTGCCTTTCTGCGGGTGTTTTGGGCATGTATATGTGCCTGCGGACTGAGGGGCGCGCTGTCATGATTGCCAGTACCTGGTGTAGGCAGCGTGACTGCGTGGCCTGTGAGACCCCCCCACTATGGCAGTAGTCCGCTGAAATGACCCAGTGGCCAAAAAATGCAGGACATTGAGCACCTTCTCCAAGGGGCTCAATGCTTGGGAGCAAAGGGTGGGGGATGTAAGGTCATCTTCCCACTCCCTGACCTTGTCTAGGATGATATGGGGTGGAAACCTATACCTGCCGTAAACCTGGTCGTCAGGCATCCCAAAAAGGCTTGTCCGTGGTGCGAAAATGCGTGCCCTGGCTATTCTCCTCTCCTGCGGTGTCCCACGATCAGTGCTGCGACAAATGGGGCATTCATTGTAGCTGTATATACGTGTTTGTTGTTTGCGCGCACTTTTATACTGTGCGCGGGGACGCTTCCACCTGCCTTCGTGTGGCGGATGCGTTGACGCCTGTGTGCGTCTTTTGCCGAGCCGGGGTTTCCCCGTATTCGAATCCATGAATACGGGTTGTTGGCGTGCATGTGGGTGTTCCGTGTAGTTCCCTGTAGTACTTCCCCAGTTACGCCTTCTTTTTCACGCATTATTCCCCATTCCGCATGTTACGCCCACTGTTCCGCCCACTTTGGTTGTGTGCGCCGCGCTATGTGTGCTTTTGCTGTGCGCGTAGCGCACACCGTGTGTGCCTGCGTGCGCCATGGCAGGATTGGGCGCACGGACAGCGGGAAACACGCGCAGCATCTTCCTTGAATTGCACGCGTGCGTGTGTGCTGCGTTTCTCACGCTTGCACTACCTTGCGCCTGCTTGCTCTGGGATTTTCGGCGCACGTTTGCTCCATGAATCGACCCCTTGATGTCTTCTGTTATATACAGCGTAAAAGCCATATCCCCTAAACAAACATACAACATTAAAAGAGAGGAAGCATCCAAGCACATCAATGATTATAATGCAATAATTGTGCTCTTGTGGAATGCAAACATAGGCATACAGTACATTGCAGACAATTCCACTACAGTTGCAAGGCATGTCACAGCCTATCTCACCAAAGCTGAGAAAACCGAACTAAAAGACCTCTGGGATCACATAACATCTGACAAAACACTATCACAAAAATTGTACAGCTTTGGTATAAAAATGCTTCCCACAGTGAATGCGGGTGCTATGAAGCTGCACACCGTTTAACAGGTACAGCCTTATATGGCAAATCTGAACGCATTGGGCCTCATTACAAGGTGCCTGTGCGACAAGCTGGTTGCCACCAACCCTGTAACATCGAATCCGGCGCCTGACTTCCCAGTGCCACCAGAACATTACAATTCCCGGCGGCACAGGAAGTCAGGTGCTGAATTTTGTAAATCCCCATTCCCATAGAGACCATAGGATTCTATAGGAGCGGGGAGACAGATGCACCGGCACCGTTGCTAACAGTGCCGTTGCTTCCGTGATGACTCTGCCTACCGGGGCTGGCGAGCCCGGCAGGGTCAGACCTGCCAGGGGCAGTGGCCCTGGCAGGCAAATTCGTAGTGTGGTGGTCTAGAAACAAGGGTGACAGTAAGTTTACCGGCACCCTTGTTTCTGGACAACCACACTTGTAATGATGCCCATTGTCTGGCTGAACCTTGGTCCAGCTTCATCCCGAAAAACAGTACTAAAATCATACCAAGAGATAGAAACCATAGCCAAAAATGATCCCAAAAGCCAGGATATTTTAAAAAGCAATTCATTTGACACATACTACACACACAGAAGTACTGCTCTGCTTTGGAAAACATGTGTCTTTATGACATGCCCAAAACTACACCTACAAAAACAATGTAACACCAAATGAGAGAACTGGGAAATATTCAGTCTCAACTTCTGAAGGAAGCCTAGGTAAACGCACCAAACCCAGTCTAATTAATCATATAAAGTTATCGTTCAAATATCCACAACATAGTGAACTGTATTACATGGCACAACTCCGACTTTTTGGAGAAAAGAAGAAGAATTGTTAGGTGACTGTGACTCATTTGAAGCTGCATTCAAAGCAAATGAAACAGTATACCAAATGACAATTTCAAACAATACAAAGACATGTTGGACAATGAACACCAACAAGAAGAACAAATTGAAGCTCAGCTAGAAAAAGACACTCCTGAGGGCAGTCAACCTTCCATTACAGGAAGCCAAGAACCATTTGGAGAACCATTCATTTTAAATGAAGAAGAAACAGTGATAACTGCGGTAGAAAATAACATGGCTTTCATTTCAAATTTGCCAGTCCAGAAATAAGGGTGCCGGTAAACTCACCAGCACCCTTGTTTCCGGAATCGGAAACTACGAGTCTGCCTGCCGGAACCGCTATGCCTGACAGGTCTGACCCTGCCGAGCACAGCGGCCATGGAAGGCACTCTTCACAGGAGCACCTGCACCATTGGACTCCATGGCAATGGGGACTTAAAATTTACCAGCGCCTGACTTTCCGGGCTGGCAGAGTTGCAATCTCTCGGGAATTCAGGCACCAGTAGCACTGGCAGGATTTATCGCCTGACTCAGAATGAGGACCCATGTATCAATATAAACAATCATTGCTCGAATCACTGTTAAATGATGAACGATTCATCATTTATCTTGAAGTCACTCAAGAAACTGAACATAGTTTTAAACATGAAACTAAAATCTGTAGCTGTAAAAACTACAGATCTCTGCTCCTGTATGTAAGTGGAGAAGCTGGTTCAGGTAAAACATTCTTAATTCAAATAATCAGCAAATGCCTTCAAAACTTAGCAAACAGAAACCTTTCGGCTGTAGTTACAGCCACCATATCTTTAGCTGCCTACAACATAGGCGGTGTAACTTTACACCTACTACTGCTCCTCCGTGTAGAACACCAAAACAAATTAGAATACTACAAATTATCAGCAGAAGCAGCTACTGAAGTACGCTGAATTCTGAAACAAATGAAATTGCTCCTGATAAATGAAGTAAGCATGGTTTGCAACCTCATCTCATAAAAAAGAAGCCCTAAAAACCAACTACGAAGAACTGTTTGGAGGAAAACATGTTATTGTTTTCAGCAACCTCTATAAATAGTCAGGTTGGTGAGGCAGAACTTCTTTAGGGGGCATGGTACATAATCATCTTTCAGTATCAGACATGCAGCAGCCCCAACCTCTTTTTATCTCTCCAACTGCCCCAGCTTCATAATTCAACACTCTATCACTAGGGCTCTACTGCAGAACCCATTATCGAACTCAGTATTGTCAGGCTGCACGGACCTTTCCTATATACAATGTAGAATTGTGTGCCTATGGCTGCACCAATGACTAATAGTTTTAAACAGCTATAAACATGTTTTAGATATATAACAACCTCATATCGTTAACACCAGTAAAAGGTCAACCTATTTTCAAAACATTAGGACACAAACAATGCCAAAATACCCTTGGTAGTATTGGAAATTTAAATCTATGGTAACATTTTCACTACAAAGAACTAACTCAAAACATGCGTCATTCTACAGACCTCACATGTGCTAACATATTGAAAGGCATTAGAACTGGTCTGCTTACTAAAGATCTCAAATCCATCTTTAATAGTAAACTAATCAATGAGCTATATGGACGAAACACATCTGCTTCTGATGTCATGGAACAATTAACTCAACAAAATATAAAATGCATGTCCTTAATGCCAACCCTTGAAAGCTGTAGTCAATTCAACGAGACAATGTTGAAAAAAGAAATGCAATTCATACTGCATATCAGCTCCACAAACAAACTAGACATACACAGGATGACACTTTCCATGTGTCAACAAGCAACATCAGGACTAAATAGCTTAGAAAAATGTATCTCCAACATAGCTGGATTGGAGAAAATATATGACTTTGTGTCTAAACTGCAGAGTAATTCTAAAACGTAACATTGACGTAGAACACGGTTAAGTCAATGGAGCAATTGGTACAGTTGTTGGCTTCCAAAAATATCCACATGACAACAACATTCAGTTTGTCAACATCTACTTTGACAAACTTGCAGAAGTTAAATAAAATTGGCAGACAATATCACATTTCCTTCTTTTCAAAGACATGTATGTACCAGAGAACAATTTTCTCTATCTCTTGCATATACTGTCACTATTCACAAATCACATGGTATAACCCTAGATCAAACATTGATTGGCAATGGCAGCACAGTCTTTAAAGAAGGTATGGGTTACATAGCACTTTCACATCTGTGCACACTCGGTGGTCTCTTCAAAGTTAACTTTGATGCAAACAAAGTCAATGCTGACATTCCTTGCATCCTGGAATACAACAGGCTATGGGTACAATACACCCCCATCTAGATATGTACCCTGCACCTAAAAAAAAAACCTTTAAAAAGACAAGTCAGACAAACAGAATCTATAACAGATCCCCCAACAATACAGCTAAAGAAACAATGACCAACTGCTTCTGCATCAAACAATACAACAACAAAACTGTCTAGTACAATGTCAACTGCACGTCCATCAGAAAACAAAGACACAATGGCCCTCATTACGACCCTGGCGGATTTTTTCCGCCATCGGCGGACTTTTACGCCATGGCGCAAAGTCCCTTTACGCCATGGCGGATGGCGGACTTACCGCCCCATTCCGAGGTCGGCGGGGCGGTAAATCCCCATTGACCCATTTACCCTTCCCCATTCCCATTTCGGCCCCATAGGGCTCAATGGGAGTGGGGAAGGTGTTAATTACGCCACCGTACACTACGGTGGCGTAATTAACACCGAGGTCCCATAGCGCCATGGATTTTTACGCCCGCAAAAAGCGGGCGGAAAAATGACCATGGCGCTATGGGAACTCGTAGTTGGCGGTAAGGGGTCGGCGCAGCTAACGCTGGCGCAAACCCCTTAGCGCCAGGGTCCTAATGAGGGCCAATGTCTCTTCTCCAGAAAAATCTGCAGACCCATCAAACGATCCACAACATAACTCTCTGGTCCATTTACATTCAGCAACACAACTGGAGTAAATTGTTATGCTAATGTTGCAATGAATCTTCTCTTTCAATTGCCACCAATTGTTCACAACATTTACTTAATCAGCTCAGACCACTTGTGTTTGCAAACGCTCATTCATCACTGAAATGCCACAAATAATCCTGACAAAACATACAGTGTCTCAGGAATAAATCAAGAATTGGACGCCTGTGCAGGGATGGTAACATTTACCATAAACACACAGGAAGATCCACAAGAATTCCTAATGTACTTACTACAAGTACTGGAAACAAAAAACATCCCTATAAATGAAATCATCCACATTGCATACATGTGGAAACATACATGCATTCTTTGCAACCATGTTTCACAAGACCACATCCCTAATGAACGATGTGTATATGTATCCATACCAAATTCTGAATCCATTGCATTTCACCAGCTTCTGCAGAATGCCAATCATGGCATTTAATGCCCTTTTTGCAATTCCGACAATCGTTCCACCATACAAATAAACTCACATAGCCAATATGTCATACTAATGATTCTAAGGTACAATGCAGATGGTACCAAAAACAAATGTAAGCTTGTAGGCTTCACACATGGCCAAGTATCTCTTCGAAAGAAAACCTTCACAACAGTAGGTATAGTATACCGTACTGGTGCCACACCGCTCCAGGGCACTACACTACATATGTCAAAAAAAGAAGTGGTTGGTTTGAATGTAACAATACCTCTGTTACTCCAAAATATATGTCACCAGCAAATTTAACAAATGCCTACATAATATTCCTTTAACCCAAATGTAGTCTCTAAACTGTAGCACAATGAACAGTTGGAATACGTCAACAGGTATCTGTTAAGTTGTGCGTCCCGTGGACGATGCGTACCTGAGTCTCCAAGAGTCTTGCGTATTGGGGAAGCCAGATCGTAGTAAGCGTAGGCTGACAGCAGGCGATGCAGTAATAGGCTGGACGAAGGAATGCGGTGCAAAGAACTGGCCCCGGCTCCATCCTGACAACACAGGATTGAATGGGGACCAGCTCCTGATGCCACGGATGACACTTCCCTTATTTTAACGTGGCGCCAGAACAGTGCAAGCACTGGTAGGGAAGGTCAATGTTGTAAACCAGCAGACAGTGAGTGAGACGTCCAAGGCAGTAATGCTGGCAGGATTGCAGGTGTTGATATTCACAACAGCTGATAAGTAGAGTTTCAGGATTCTGGTACCCAAGCAAGGTAAAAGTCAAAGAGCAGGTAAGGATCAAGGAGGGAGGAAAGGACCGGAAAGGGGCAGCATAAGGGAGGCTGACCGGACTAGGCAAGCGGGCTGAAGAGCAAGGCAGGGACCAGCAAGGGGAGAACAGGTCAGGACAGGACCCAGTCCAAGAGAAGGACAGGAAGGGCAGCCCTAACCCAGAAACAGGCACCAGAATGAGGAGCAAGGAGACAGCAACAAGATACAGAAGTAAGGAGCGTAGCGGAAGGAAACACCAAACCACATTGAGACGCGGCGATTCCGAAGACCGGATCGCTAAAATAGCAATCCGGCATGAAAACGAGGCTTGAGGCGCAAGCAGGTGACCGCATGCGCGAAACCGGTGCCGTCACGAGAACGAGGCTTGGAACACAAGCTTGTTCTCAATGACTGCGCTGACGGCACCCGTGCCCCACTTTACACAGGACAGATGGTACGCCCAAAGAGAGTGTAGCCAGAAGGGTGCATCTCCTCCATAACCTGAGGCGGGGATATAACTGCCAAGAATGAGCCTGCCCCATAGGACCCAAATGTCGCCCTGCACAGGTAGGTGTCTTAACAGTATCTAACTACTTGAAAAATATCCTTAATTCCAAAACACTCCAAATACTCCATCTCAATTCTCATACAATAAAAAATCTGATAACCTCTAATGCGGTTAGAATACGCCAACAGGTATCTAACTATTTCAAGCATTCCCTTAACCACAACATACTTCAAACAAACATACTATCACATTTACACTCACATAGTTTGTAATCAGGTTTTTTTAATCCAGTATGGATTTATTTTCCCAATAATCCAGTGAATATTATGTCAACACAACAGCAGTGTGTCATACACTAATGTTGTACCAAACATAGTACTTAGAATGTACTGTATATGAGGGTATGCAGAATTGTATACAACTAAAGCTTTTAAATTATCCTGCTTAACAAATTACATTGTTTTCCCATTTTAAAAACAATTTGAACTCCCACTACATTACCTACAATTACTATACACATTTTACTAATGTGGTCATACTGGCCATACTCCTACTACATTGCCTATAATTACTACAAACATATCAGTACTGTGGTGGTTGTGGCCATAGTCCTCAGCCACCACAATACAATGAACCATATACAAAAGTACATACAATATACCGTCAAATAATAAAACTCATGATAAACCCGCAATCAAAAAGATGTCTGCGACACCGTAATAGACTGCGTACTCAGTGGCATTTCCAAACCCTTTTTTCACCTATAAAAATAGCTCCATATTACCTTAATTCCACTTCCCTACCATTTCTATCCCCTCTTTCAGCCATGAAATAACCCCAAATGTATTTTCCAAGCTGTTCATTCATGCCGCCTTCAGTCAACAGCTGTATTGTCCGTGGATCGCTACGACACCTGCCCAACCTGTTCCCACCTTCAACAATAGCCCCATATCATCTTTTTTCCACTCTCCCACCCTTCCTAGCCCCTCTCTCCACCACCGAATAACCCAAAATGAGTTTTCCAGAATTTTCCCCACCGCGCTGTCTGCGGACACTGGCGGCTGTCCGTGGATCCAACATGGGGGGCATTTCCAAAAATATGACGCACCTCACGCCTTTCATCATCCAAACAGCAGGCACATCTGATGTGTGTGGACATCACGCCACTTCTGCACCAATTGGAGGCCTGTCTGATGACCGAACAGGGAAGTAAGTTGGCGGACTGCACCCATATATCGCACATTACATTTTATCTACTTTTTGGTCGTTTTGAATAAAAATACTCGACGGATTTGCACAAAATGTACAAAAGTTTTCGGGACCACGCCGCAGCTCCTGCCGCAAATTTTGTGAAAACCCATCCACCGGTCTGATTGTTGGCATGAGCAAAATATGTATTCCATTGCGTCTATGGGAAAAACCACAACTTTTGGGACCCCTCTGTAACTTTTCCCCACCGCACAAAAACGCACTAATCTTCGCAGAATCAACTGACAGGGCCATATAGTTATTTTGCAAAGTTTCATGAAGATTCGTCTAGGGGGGCAAAGTTATCAACTGCCCAAAAAATGCTCTTCCTATGGGTTGAGCAACATAACCATAACGTTCAGTTACAGGACATGTAATGTGTATATACATAAACATATATATATACAACTCACCTTGTGCCTGGGGATGGGTTTACTTTATGTGCATTTTAAAGTGCATCCAATTTGTAAATTAAGGATGCACTTCAACATGCACAAACACCATTCTGATTTGTGAAATTGTGCAAGGGGTAATAAAGAGAAACTGGTTGTGGGCATCTATAATGTGAACATTCAGATGCCCTTTGGCAAGAAGGCACATCTTGTTTTGCAAAGATGAAGGATATGCGCTTGTTCGGAGAACTGGGACCATAGTTTTCTCACACCCTGACCATGATCCTAAAATTAATAAAACCATTTGTACATGGTTGTTGGGCTGCAACTAGTTTGACAGCAGTTTATTAATCTGAAAACATGGACAGCTTCGCTTAACTCCCAGTCACTTTTCTCTATGACAACGGGTGTATCAATATGTAGTTGGTGAGTGGTGAGCTCCTTTGTCAAACACAATGCTCTTCACCAATATCTGTCTATCATGTACCAGTCCCACGATATATGGTGTAACTTAACTGCTGTGTGTTTGTCCAGGGGTCCACATATACCCTGTCAAAGATTATTATTTAATTGTTTTTATTTCACATGAGGTGCATCCCAACATTTCTTTCATTTACTTTAGCTCTGCAAAGGGAATCCAAGCATCAAATAAGTTGTGCAGATGTTTGACTTTACATTGTTAACAATTGATCTAGAAAATAATCTTCTGAATATGTAAGGGTTTCCTCATACCTTCTCGATAATCTTCACCCAACAGTCTCTTAAAACTGAGTTAGCAAGGACCTCCCCTCTCTTTGTCTAGATCGTGATGATATTGGGAACATTAGCTCCAAAGAGTCCGTTTTCATTACTTCATCTTTTACCCACTATTAGTCACTAGTGTTGAGCCAACTGGCAAAGGAACACATTTAAGAGTTCTTTGTAATTCTACGGCGGGGCCAGTTACACTTGCAATTCAATGTAAGCAGGTCCCCACTGCCACTTTTTTGGCATTTGCATAGCATAGTGCAAAAGGCATCATATAATGCCCCTGTGATTATTTGCTGCTGGGTAACCTATTCTGCAAGTAGAATTTGCTGGTCTCTGCAGCAGGCAAATTGCTTTGTGCCCGCCTCAGAGATATGCAGGCCCCGTAACTGCACCACCCACCACTGCACCACCCACCACTGCAGCACCCACCACTGCACCACCCACCACTGCACCATCCACCACTCCAGCTCCCACCAACACCCTGGGGTCATGTCTGTCGAGGATGGAGGCCCGACAGGAGGCCATGTTGGATCTCCTGCGGCAGTACATTGCCGATGGAGAGGACACAAGGAGGGAAATTGCAACTGCCATTGCGGGGACCACAGCAGCCATCGCAGCAAACACAGCTGCTGTGAATGCATCAGCTGTGCTCATGAGGGACTGTCTGGGGGCAGTAACCCAAGTACTCACCTCTATCCTGCTCCATATGCAGTGGCCACGCCTTGGAGCAGGTGTGGAACCTGCCTCGGACTCATCCACAGCCACCACACCTGCATCCTCAGTCCCCACGAGCCCTGTGCACCAAACCTGGAGGAGTGCACGGCACTCCAAAATGCCACCCCTGGACAGCAAAAAGTCCCGGAAGTAGTGTGGCCAGACAATGGGAGTGGGACACATGGTTGTGGGTGAAGGGGAGCATTTCATGGAGTATATTTGGTTTTTGTTGGGGTTTGTTGGGTGGGTTGTGAGTTCACTGGGGTTTTTGGGGTTTGTTGGGTGGGTTGGGAATTCACTGGGGGTTGGGAGGGGAGTGGTCACATTTTTCCTGTTAGAACAAATACACCCGTTGTGTGCAAAAACATTCTATGGCTGAACATTGTTCATTTTGTGTATATCCATTTAATGTGTGACGGTGTTCAGTGGCCAACTCCCAACAATCCCTGTGTGCATGTCCACATGGACCCAGTGTGTCACTGACACATGTCTATCATAGTCCCTGTGGTTCAGTAGTATTCGTGAATCAGTGCTTGGCGTACTGCATGGCCATCCCGTGCATCACGTACTGGCAGGGGGGCTACTTCACCTCCGTCTCCATCCTCATCATCCTCACCCGTTGCATGCATGTCAATGTCAGGTGGCAGCGGTACATTTCTCCGGACGCACATGTTGTGCAGCATGACACAGGCCATGGTGATCTTTGCCACCTTCTCAGGACTATAGGGAATGCCCCACCAGGCCTGCTTATGCAGCGGAAACGCGCCTTCAACAGGCCTAAGGGTCTGCTCAATTACAACACGGGTACGGGTGTGAACATGATTGTACTCCTCTTTATGGCTGTTCTGCAGGTTCCGCACAGGGGTAAGTAGCGACCGCCTCAAGGGATATCCTTCATCACTTGCAAGCAAATCCAAATAGGTGTGTTTCACTCTGAGCTGCCACCTTCAGGAGGCACAGTCATGGCCACAGATATTTGGTGTGGACATGCTCATGTCCCTGTACGTATGCAAGTATGTTTACTAGATGCATGCTATACTGCTATGAGGTGTGGTAATCTGGATAGCGTTCAATAGATGATGCAGGGTAACATAATGCATGCTGAGGCGGATGTACTGTGGTTGTACAACAATGTTTAGCCTCCCATTTATGCTGTGTGTAATACACTGTCCATGGTCGCACCAGCCACATTGCCACAGTTGCAATCCTGTTCAGTCATGCATTGCTTGACATACCCATGGTGGCATGGTTGTGCCTCTTACTTGTTGTCATCGATATGCATAATTGGTAAAATGTTTGACAGTGATGTTTCATTTTGGGTTCGGGAGATTCAGGTCAGGAGTGTCTAGCTCTCCATGCATTCTCCAATCAGCGTCAATTGCCACCCAGGTGGAATATGCCTCCCTACACATCAGTAGCCCATTGCACTGCCATGGCCCACTCAGGCAACTCACCAAGCAGGCAGGCATGTGGTACAGGATGTCGCTCCATGTGACAGTGCTGCGTGGAGTTACGCAGCACCATGGCATCATGTGTTGATCCGGGAAATCAGGTGCAGCATTGTGTGATGATCTTGCCAGAGTCACATGCCAGAGTCACATGCCATTTGCACATTGATGGAATGGTATTGTTTGCGATTGCGGTACACCACCTCTATGGCATGGGGGACTACCAATTCCACATGGGTGCAGTCCAGGGCACAAACACAATTGGGCATGCTTGCCTGTGCATGGAAAGCTACTTTGGTGTCGGCTATCTCCTGGGCAGGCCGTGGTAGGGATATGTGGGTGCTTGCGTACTTCAGGAGGGCATCCAGCACTTGGTTCAGCATTTGTGGAAATAGTGGTTGCGAACTGCCATGCAGCTGCCCCACTGTGTGTTGATAGGTGCCTGTGGCCAGGAAGTGGAGCACAGACACCACCTTTAGTAGCGGGGGGATGTCAGTGCGTATTTCTATGAGGCTGCCAATGTCATTGTGTATCATGTCCACTATGGTGGTGATGGTGTTCCGGTCCAACCGGTACAGGATGTGGATCTGCTCAGGGGTTAGGTTGAATGGACTGGGTCTGATGCAAGGGATTGGTGGCTGCCTACGAGGTACTGTTGGCTGCGCTGGTGGTAATTTCTGGATGTCTCGCCCTCCTTCTCCTCCTGCGTCTCCTCTGTGCTGCCTGTGGTTGCTGCTGTAGTTGTTGTTGTAGTTGGTGTTGTTGCTGTAGTTGAAGCTGTATAGGCATGTCCTCCAGCGCCATGTTTGCAACAGCTAGTGGTAGCATTTTGGTGTAGGAAGGGGTGTGGTGTGTGGGTATACTCATTTAATACTGGCCCAGCCTCCATTGACTCCACCTGTGGTGATTGTGTGCACCTGTGGCAGTTGGCTTCATTGCTGATTGCTGTTTGCGGGTGGTCCACGATGCCTGTATGGCCGGCATCGTGCAGCCCCTGATTACTGGCTTCGGGATGCCGGTATTTGAATGTCCGCGTGGCACGAAGGGGCGCGTGTATGCTTATGGCGCTATTAGAGGCACCGTTATTTAGGGTGCCACTAATAGCGGGTTGCGGGGTCATAATAAACTGGAGCGGTAAGCGATGCCGGTAATCCTTCCATTACCTCCAACCTCGTAATGAGGCCCATTATATGTAATGATAAATAAGAAGTGGAACCAATATATCTAACACATCAACCATCCATTTAAATACCATATATACTAAAACGGAATATACCAAAACAAAAAAGATATGCCTCCAACATAATTATCTCAAAGAAACTGCACAGTTAGGAGCAACAGTAGACCTACACAACAGTAAGAATACAACCTACCAGAAACTGGTAAACCTAATTTTTCTTATAAATTTCTAAACTATTTGTATTACGTACACTGAAATTAATATAGTTTAGTTTTTTACACAGAAATGTGCAGTACTTTAGAATGGCTTGAGGAATATTTCCCACATGAGGAAATGTCTGAAGACAGTAATACTGATGTTAGACATCTTCTCTTTATAAGCAAATTAAAAATAATTACTTTATGGCACTTAACATATATATTTTTTTTAACAGACAATACAATCATTGAAAATAATACACCAAAAGACACATTGGAAAATACTCTGCAGCGCATGGAACAAAAAATGGACATGCTCATGGAAAATTTCAATCTTTTAAAACATTTTGTGGAGCACCACATAAAAGAAAAAAGTAAATACCATTGTCCCACATGTACCATCTCCATGTCCCAGTCAACTATGCCCAAACCCTCAACACCAAAAAAAACGTTTGATGAGACTTCCATCCCTTCATTCCTTCCCATCGATCCTCTCCAAATCCCTAATTCCCCTGTATTTGTATCAGTTTCTGCTTCCCCCCTCTTTCATAAATTGTGAATCTGTATATAATAAAAAAATATGTGTCTTTTAATTCAATCCTTTGTGTCTTATTTTTTTTAAAACTCAGTTAGGGTGTCCGCGGACAGCTCGCCTGTCTGGAGTGTCCGTAATTAACAAAATGGGGGTGTCCTAAGGACACTATGGGCCTCATTACACGGTAGGTGGTGGACCAAGGTGCTATTAGCACCTTGGTCCATGCCGGTAAAATACCGACACTGCCTTGGAGGAAAGGGGAATTACCGCCCTATTCCAAGGTCGGCGGGGCGGTAATTCCCCCTTCCCCCATTGCCCTTCCCCATTCCCATTTTTGCCCCATAGGCCATAATGGGAATGGGGAAGGTTCTAATTACGGTACTGCAAATTGCGGTACCGTAATTAGCACCTTGGTCCCTTTGCGGGTTGGTTTTTAACGCCTGCTAAAAAGCAGGCGTTAAAGTACCAACCCGCAAAGGGACCTCGTAGTAAGGCAGTAAGGGTTAACGGTCACCGGTACCATTACCGGTGACCGTTAACCCTTAATGCCTTCCGTGTAATGAGGCCCTATACCTTTCCCTACCCTACGCAGTCAAGATGAACACACTCGGTGTCCGGGATGTCCGTAAATGAACAAAATGGGGGTTTCCTAAGGACACTATACCTGTCCGTACCCTTCGCAACCAAGATGGAACTGTTCTTAGAATACACCTGGTGTCCGGGATGTCCATAAGTGAACAAAATGGAGGTATCCTAAGGACACTATACCTGTCCGTACTGTCCACAGGCAAGTTGAAACTGTCCTAAGAACAAGTGATGTGTCCGGGATGTCCGTAGTCAAGCAAAATGGAGGTTTCCTAAGGACACTATACCTGTCTGTACAGTCTGCAGAACATCTACGCACATGCGCACCACACCCGTAAGTCCTGCGAACATCACGCCTGTCCGTAACTGTCCGTCTCACTTCGACGCACTTTTAATTTGTTTAAGGACCTGAAAACTGTCCGTAGAAAACCTGTGCGCATGCAAAGAAATTCAAGGCACATGTTCTAAACTGTTCCCACCACAATGAATTATAATTATGTCTGGATGATGCTCTGTCTCCAAAGTAGCACAGAGAGGTACCAAGTCCAACCACTTCATTCCACGCACTCCATGCCAATGCACTTCCACATGAGGGAATCCCAGATCTGCAGCTTCTCCACAGCATTCTACATGCACCTCCAACCAATGTATCCATAAGTCTCCCAATATCCAGAAAATCTGTTTTCGGAAACACACAGCCATAGCTATCTGTTCTTCTCTCAGGAAAAAGACTTTCTGACAAGCTCTCTCCTTACACAACACACCCAGTAAACTTTACTGACCAATCCCTAGCTCCGCTCATTCTCATGTGCATGCCTCTACACCCCAAAACCCCTGTATGTAATACGCGCTGTCCGCAGACTACCGCCATGTCTGGGGACATATCAAAAATCTGAGCAGGGTGAATGTAAATTTAAATAGTGTACCCGATTTCCCCTTTGAGGTTGGCTCAATTTATTTTGTATTTTTCTTTTCTTCTTACTTTACTACTAAAATCTTCACAACTTTTTTCCAAAACAACCCTTATATTCCAAAACAGCATGCCATTTCCCAAAAAAGATAAGGAAATGACATGTTCTTTAAAATAAACAGCATTACTGTAATCAATATTCTCATTATTACAGAAAAACATACCAGCTCTAAGCATGAAAGCACACATGCCTCGGTTGATTGCACACCTACCAATGTTTTGCTTAGGACAAAAAAAACAGAACTTTTGTCCCATATTGCCCTAGGTAATAATCCTGAAAAAATTACTTTCGCATTTGGAAGGATGTTCATTACTGCTTGAACCAACTGTTCCAAATCTGCCAACAAAGTAGGGGCACTGACGTAGCCCAAATAGAAAGCACAATAGTGCAAAATTACCAGATGGTGACTGTTCATCCTGCCCATATCTTCACAAACTTCGCAGTACATTGCAATCAGGCACAGCGCTCCACACCACCTCCACTCCTTTAATATCAAAATTGTTTGCCACATGCCTGCATTGAGCATACTTCTGTAAAGCATGCACAAACATATCTCCAAGCACCAACACCCTGACTTTCTCCACCTCTGCCATCTTCACTACACACAGTCTCTTTCAACACAAACCCACAACCTCAACATCTGATTGGCTGATCCCTACGGTCCCCTTTCCATGCTGGATTTGCTGGAAAACCCCAGATGTGGTACACCCTATCCGTGGACAGCCAGGGTGTCCGCGAGGCGCGTAACTCTTAGCCAGCCCTTCTACCCTTTCCACATCACTCTCGGTGCCATTCCCTCATTGGATACAGCTAAGCAGTCACACGTCCATCCACCAATCACATCCAAGACCTCTACATCTAACTCCATCATAAGAGCTCTGCACTTCAAATGTACTGTTGATCACTCTGAGTACGTCTCATATCATTGGAAAGCACCTACTACAAAAACTACTCTACAAGTCTCCAAGATTTCTAATTACAGCTGCATGCATATCCACATGCATGAATACAAACTACAGGTATGCATATTGTATTCACAGTACGTGCATACATGCCATCCCTCGTGATTTAGGCGGGAGACTCCCGATTTGATTAGCAAAAATGTTCTGTTTGTACTGCCTCCCTCGTAAAATAATTCTAATCCCAATGCATTCTATTGGGGAAATTCAGCTCTCCCGATTGCTCGAAGATAATCTCCCTCCCAGCTGCTGCAAAATGTTGGCATGTATGTACATGTACAACTCTTATGAATGCATATAATCAGAGTAACGCCACTAAATCTGCATAACCTATAAAATAAACGTATTGCAATTTTTCCCATCTACTATAATCAACTGTCACTTCCAAACCTGCCTGCTATCTACAACACAGCTTTAAAAAACAAGTGAATTTCATACACTTAAAATTCTACTCAATTGCAAAGCATGTTGAACTAATATATTGTAAATAAAATATAAAGGCAGCACATAGTCAAATGAAATGCATGCATACACTATGTTCAGATATCAAACAAGAATACCACTACAAAAACATAAAAATCAACGTCTAAATTAACATCAGTGCATAAACACACAAAACTACTAACTTCTTTTGCAATTGCAGTGAAGACCACTCTTCTGAAAATCAGCAGCATCTGAACTACAAACAAAATATCCGAAGAAACCTGCTCATTCCACAAAAAAAGAGTAAGTACACTACTACCTTAATATTCTTACTGTTCCTAAAACACACTGTGTGCTTCATTCATGTAATTTGCGCACCAAAATAACAGAGATTTCTGAACCATTCTGCCCACAAATCCCCATTTATTAAACGGGGATTAGCAGACAGAATAGCACACAATTCCATGTTTTTTGGAACACAAATAACATAACTTAACACCTAGAATGTTAGTGTTACAAAACAAAGAACTGTTTAATTTTATACCATTAGGTTTACTATTAATGCTTCTCCTCACCACTAGCTCACTTTCTACTCTCATCTGAACCACAGTATAGTAACACACAAATAGAAGAATAGCCTTCCCAACTAATTATAGCTGCCCAATGCACAATCACACACCACCACATACATCGTTCCCATCATACTCAGACACTCATGCACACAGCACCCATACATTGCAGAACGGCCCAACCCATACCTTCTTTTTTTTTTCAACAGACCCCAAAGAATGCCTACCAAAAAGCAAGTCTGTAGAAAGCAACGCAGAAATAGACCAAATGAAAATAAAAGTGTCCAAAATAGGCATCCATCTCTACCAGAGTTTGTACAAAAAGTTTAAACAAAATAGCTAATACAGTCATTTAGCGAAACAAAACAAGCTTCCAGTACAGAAACGTTGCCTCCTCTATCAAAATGTAAAACAAAACAGAAAATGATTAACAATAATTCAGCTACCACTACTGCTAAAACTGCTCCTGTAAATTTTGATATACTAGCAAGTAACCATACCAAAAAAGTATTTTAGCAAAAATGTTCAGCCACAGAGTCCTTCAGAATCTTATAAAAACAGGAGACAAATCATGCACAACCCTTAATACCTACTGTAGAAAATGTATTTTAGAAGCTTTGATAGACAGTGCAATCCTTCTCAAAATAAAGTTATTTATTTTAGTGTTAAACAGAATGAAAGCAGTAACAAAACTAACTACTAAATTACAAAAAAGACTTCTCAATAAATGGAGTGTCAACAAAAATAACTTCTTACATATCTGTGTAGGTGAATGGAGTCCAACTACGATCACAGAACCATATTTTAGTGAAGAAGCATACAAACAAAACCAAACAAACACAATTGCCATACATAGCAGTGGACGAGGTTATGAAAAACTTAATAATACCATAATGGACCAAGAAATACTACTTACAAAAATATCCCCAGAAAACTCAGAATTACCTCTCCATTCGACTGAACCAGAACGTCCAGTATACAAATGGCCATGCACGTCAATGTTTAACATTCCCAAAAAATCTTTCAAATCTTTACGCCAGTTCCTCAATCAGTATGTGAAAGGCAAAGACAAAATCAAAATGAAACTGCTGCAAAATATGGATGCCTGTCCAGTGCGCAAATACACAGGACTACAAGGACATTCATTAGACTGCATTTCAGGACCTATTTGCAAAAGCACCTTCCATCATATCAAAATGATATCAACACATCATTCAACTATAAGAAATCTAGTCTATACACTGAACTATGCTAAAAGTCCTGCTTTAGCACTAGTCAGTTTAAATAACAATCTTCTACATGTACAGTCAAAGACCTACTCGAAGAAATCAACCATATCCAGAAAAAATATTTTGGAAGTGAAAGCCACTTACAAAATGCAATAGCTTTACAACAGACTAGCAACAATTCTACACATGGCAACCTTCTACTACACACATAGAAAAAAGAAATACTACATTTTAAAAGTACATCCGTTGAAGTACCAAACCATGTGTGTGTCTTTAATTGTGTTAGTAAATGGTATAGCTACAAAAGACAAACAAATTTGGCAACAACTTGTAGACTTACATAAAGTTAGACAAGCCTTGCAATATCTAAAAGTCAATAATGAATACTACAAAGAAATAAATATTGAAGAAAACTTAAGGGAAACAACTGAAATAATTCAAGAGTCACCAGAAACTGCTCAATTTGAACTTCTAGATCCTGCTACAGTATCCAATATTTTAGACCATTATACAATTCATCCATTACACTCTAATGACAGCATAGATGATGCACTAGAAATGTACCAAATGTGACAAACCAAAGGATCACCAATCAGCATATGGGAAAAAAGTATAGAAGCATGTGCTTTTTCTCTACTCTTTCCTACTGGCAAAGGAGGAAGGTATGATGATAGACCCAGTCAGATAACAGCATCAGAATACCACTCGTTATGAATGTTTTCTGAAGATCCCAGATTTAGACAAAATGTGGAATAGATATTCCACCTACTCTTTGAAAGTGAGCTAGCAACTCTATGTTACGGAGTTGCACACACATTGAAATCAGGAACCCACTTTCAAAATATGTCAGCTATGCAATTAATACAAAAAGTGCAAGAAAAATATGAGGTTTTACATTCAAGCATTAGAAATCTGTTAGCAAACATGCGTGGTACGAAAGAGTACTGGTTCTGACGTAACAGAGATGTACGTTGTATGATAAAAAACCTTGGCCCACCCACTTGGTTTGTGACATTAAGTTTTGCAGAATATGAATGGGAAGGTTTACATGATTTCCTACGCATATCAAACAAAAACAAAACAAACATAGATATACTAACACCAGGAGAACTTTGCACTCTAGATCCTGTTAATGTTTCAAGATTTTTCCATCATCGTTTCATTGCTAGGCTACACTTTATTTGTAATAAAACTGTTCCTCGCCTCGGAGAAGTGCAACACTTCTTTTGGAGAAAAGAATACCAAGCCAGAGGAGCACCACATAGCCACATGCTTTATTGGATTAAAGATGCTCCTAAATTTAGTCAAGACAGTGATGCCACTGTTTTACAGTTTATCAAAAAATATGTCACTTGTGAAATCCCATCGGAAGCAACAAATAGTGAGCTTCATGCACACATTGTACAATTTCAAAGACACAAATGTGGCAAATATTGTTGTCGCAAATACAAAAACAAAGGGAAATACTACACCAAATGCCGCTTTGGTTTCCCTAGACCAGTTACAGAAACAAGTGAAGTGAACAACTTCATGTCTTCAGTTAGACATAGGGCCTCATTACATGGATGGCGCTGAGGGATTACCAGCACTGGTAAGGGCACCGGTGCCGATAATCCCTTAGCGCCATACTACGAGGTCCCTCAGCGGGTCCCGCTGTGGGACTTCAGGGCAAATAACGGTACCGCTAGTAGCGGTACCGTTATTTGCTCCTTCCCCATTCCCATTGAGCCCTATGGGGGCTAAAATGGGAATGGGGAAGGGCCTTGGTGAATGGGGAATTACCGCCCCGCCAACCTTGGAATGGGGCGGTAATTCCCCCATTCACCAAGGCGGACTCGGTAAAATACCGGTAAAATACCGGCTAATAGCGCCATGGTTACCGCCGTCCGTGTAATGAGGCCCATAGTGTTAAAGGTAAATCACCTAAAAACACATATTACATAAAAATGACAGAAGAAACAAAATATATCAATGATTACAATGCAAACATTTCCCTCTTATGGAATGCAAACATAGATGTGCAGTACATTGCAGACAATTCCACTGCAGTTGCACGATATGTTACAGCCTACTTAACAAAAGCAGAAAAAACAGAGCTTCAAGACCTCTGGAATGACCTATCATCAGACAAAACACTATCTCAGAAATTGTACAGCTTAGGCATAAAAATGCTGTCTTCTAGAGAATGTTGCTCCTATGAAGCTGCAGATCGTTTAAACAGTACTGATTTGTATGGAAAATCTGAAAATATTGTATGGCTAAGTCTTGGTCCTGCTAAATCTAGAAAAAGAGTTCTCAAATCATACGACGACATGGAAACAATAGCCAAAAATGATTACAACAGCCAAGACATTTTGAAAAACAATTTACTAGGCACATAATACCCAAACAAGAGTACCACTTTGGAAACCATGGGCCTCATTACGAGGTGGGTGCTAACGGATTACCGGCACCGGTAAGGACACCGGAGCCGGTAATCCCTTACCACCCTATTCCGAGGTCCCTTAGTGGGTCCCTTCCTTAACGCCTGGTTTTACCAGGCATTATGGAAGGGACCAGTTAAGGGCCTTCAGAGCTAATAACGGTACCGCAAATTGCGGTACCATTATTAGCTCCATCCCCTTTCCCATTGAGCCCTATGGGGGCTCGAATGGGAATGTGGAATGGTTCCCGGAATGGGGACTTACCAGGTCCTCCAGGGTTGGAATGACCCGGTAAGTCCCTATTTTGGGAACCAGACCCGGAATGCGGTAAGGGGGTAGCCATGATGCTAATAGCACGATGGCTACCTCCTACCTCGTAATGAGGCCCCATGTGTCTATACCACATAGCCCAAAACTTCGCATACAAAATAATATAAAACCTAATGAAAAAAAAGGTAGATATAGAGTGACAGATTGTGAAGGCAGCTTAGTGAAACTTACCAAATGAAGCTTAATTAATCATATCAAATTGTCATTAAAAACTTCTCAACATAAAGAACTATATTACGTGTCCCTGCAACAACTTTTTAAACCATGGAGAAAAGAAGAAGAGGTACTAGAAAACTATGGGCCTCATTACACGGAAGGCGGTAAGGGTTAACGGTCAACGGTAATGGTACTGGTGACCGTTAAACCTTACCGCCTTACTACGAGGTCCCTTTGCGGGTTGGTACTTTAACGCCTGCTTTTTAGCAGGCGTTAAAAACCAACCCGCAAAGGGACCAGGGTGCTAATTACGGTACCGCAATTTGCGGTACCGTAATTAGCACCTTCCCCATTCCCATTATGCCCTATGGGGCAAAAATGGGAATGGGGAAGGACAATGGGGGAAGGGGGAATTACCACCCCGCCAACCTTGGAATAGGGCGGTAATTCCCCTTTCCTCCAAGGCGGTGCCGGTATTTTACCGGCATGGACCAAGATGCTAATAGCACCTTGGTCCACCGTCTACCGTGTAATGAGGCCCTATGACTCCTATGAAGATGCTTTCAAAGCAAACAAAAGCACTATCACCGATGTAAACTTTACACAGTACAAAACAATGTTGCACAATGAACAGCAACACAAAGAGAAGAACTCCAGGCCCAACTAGATAAGGACACTCCCGACAGTAGTCAACCTTCTGTAACAGGAAGCCGAGAACCACTGGGACAGACACTAATAGCAAATGAGGCAGAATTAGCTATGACAGAAGTAGAGAACATCATGTGTCACTATGAAGAAGATACAAAAGACTTAACTGTACTATAATCAAAACTGAACGAAGAAAAATGTGCCATTTTTCATGAAGTAACAAAACAAATTGCGCATGGTGTACAACATGAAAATAAAGAATGTACCTGCCAAAATTACAAACCTATACTACTATACGTCAGTGGTGAAGCTGCTTCAGGCGAAACATTCTTAATCAAAATCATCAGCAAGTTCCTTCAACAATTGACAAACAACAAACTGTCAGCTGTTGTAACTGCCCCCACAGGTTTAGCTGCCTACAACATAGGCGGTGTAACTTCACACCGATTACTACTCCTTAAAGTAGAACACCAAACAAATTAGAATATTACAAACTTTCTACAGAAGCTGCAATGGAACTACGCAGAGTGTTAAAACAAATGAAAATGTTACTATAAAATGAAGTGAGCATGGTCTCCAACCTAATGTTGGCTTTGATTCACCTCAGATTGCAAGATGTACTTAAAACAAACTACGAAGAGCTCTTTGGAGGAAAACACAGTATTGTTTTCGGAGATCTTCAATTGACACCAGTGAAAGGTGAACCTATTTTTAAAACCTTAGGACACAAACTCTGCCGTAAAATTGTTGCAGCATAGGAAATGTCAACCTTTGGCAACATTTCCAATACAGAGAATTAACAGAAAACATGCGCCAATCTGCAGACCTCACTTACGCCAACATTTTAAAAAGTATTAGCGTTAGTGTACTATCTCAAGAAGCACAAGCAATATTAAAAACCCGGCACATCCATGCACTTCATGGCCATAATTCATGTGCTTCTGATGTCATGGAACAATTAGCACACAAAAATGTCAATTTTATGTCCTAAATGCCAACTCTTGCAAGCTGTTCCAAATTCAATAAAACAATGTTGAAAAAAGAAATGCAACCAATAATTGAAATTTGCTCCACAGACAAACTGGACGTACATGGTATGACACTACCCATGTGTCAACAAGCCACAGCAAGACTAAATACCTTAGAAAATTCTATCTCCAACACAGCTGGTTTGGAGAAAATATTAAAATTATCCTTAAACTGTAGAGTAATGCTTAAACGTAACCTTGACGTGGAGCAAGGATTAGTTAATGGTGCACTGGGTACAGTTGTTGGCTTTCAAACATACCCATGTGACAACAACATTCAGTTTGTCAATATTCTCTTTGACAAACTTTCAGAAGTAAAAAGGATAGGGCGCTCAACAGCTCGATTCCTTCTCTTCAAAGACATGTATGATCGCAGAGAACAATTTTCTCTAACGCTAGCATACGCAGTCACCATTCAAAAATCACAAGGTCTTACCCTCGACAAAGCATTGATAGATATTGGGAACACAGTCTTTAAAGAAGGCATGAGCTACGTAGCACTATCACGCTTACGTACACTTGACAGTCTATTTCTAATCAACTTTGATGCAAGTAAAGTAAACGCTGATATTCCTTGCATTTTAGAATACAATAGACTACGTTCACTATACACCCCCATCTAAAAACATATCCTGTTCCACAAAAAGGAAAACGTTGTAAATGAAAACTAATTCAAACAGAAATGCAACAGGATCTCACTGCAAATCCTCCAAAGAGAGTAAAAGAAGCTAATACTTCATCAATTACCACAACCAAAGAAGAACCTATTACTCAAAGTAACTCAGGTATTTCTTCAAACAAGCAACACACACTCCGAAAAAAATGACTTGGACACAGAACTATCTAGTCCCTTCAAATTTTCAAATATAACTGGTGTAAGTTGCTACGGAAATGTAGCAATGAATATTTTATTTCAATTGCCACCAATTGTTGACAGCATTTACTTACACAGTACAGACCAATTGTGTTTGCAAATGTTAGTCCTTCATAGAAACGCAACAA
Organism: Ambystoma mexicanum; assembly: GCF_040938575.1. Lineage (NCBI taxonomy): Eukaryota > Metazoa > Chordata > Amphibia > Caudata > Ambystomatidae > Ambystoma > Ambystoma mexicanum. Next base: position 123,697,730 of record NC_090941.1, read on the forward strand.
ACAATCCTGACAACACATCTAGTGTTCATGGAATAAGACAAGAATTGGACTACTGTGCTGGAATGGTGAAATTCACTATAAACTCAAAAGAAGATCCACAAGAATTTCTAATGTACTTACTACAAGTACTGGAAAACAAAAACATACCTATAAATGAAATCTTCCAGATTTCATACATGTGGAAACATACATGCACTCTCTGCAACAATGTGGCACAGGAACAAAACCCTAATGAGCGCTTTGTGTATGTATTTTACCTAACTGTGAATCCGTTCCATTTCAGCAACTTGTACAAAATGCAAACCATGGTAGATTATGTACTACCTGCAATTCAGATAATCGCTCCACCTTACTAATACAAACACATAGTAAATGCGTAATACTAATACTTCTATGTTACAATGCAGATGGTACCAAAAACAACTGCAAGCTGACTGGATTCACACATTGTCAAGTATCACTTGGAATGAAAACCTTCACAACAATAGGTATGATCTACCACGCTGGAGCCACAACCAATGCAGGTCACTACACTGCATATATAAAAAAGAAATGTGGATGGTTTGAATGTAATGATAGTACCATTACTCTAAAGCAGAGATTACCAGCAAATCTTACAAACGCTTATTTAATCTTCTTAAAACCAAAATTTAATAACCAATCTGTACTTAACCATTAACAAAACTTCAATTAAAAAACTATAAACAGAATACGCCAACAGGTATCTAACTGCCCCAAGATTCTATAACAACCAAACAGATAAATTAATACCACTAAATTATTACAAGAAATAAACAGTTAGAATACGCCAACGGGTATCTAACTGCCCCAAGACTTTGTAACAACCAAACAGATAAATCAATAACACTAAATTATAACAAGAAATAAACAGTTAGAATACGCCAACAGGTATCTAACTGCTCCAAAAATCGGCAACAAACCAACAGATAGAACATTAGCCAGAAACAACAAGTGAACACTGAAAACAAACAAACAAATAGACCGTAGCATAACAAAAACGTTTTTTTTTTAATCCGACATGTTTTTTTTTCCCACAGACCCAATGATTTGAAAAACAAACATAGAAACTGAACAAATTGCACAGCACACTGGTTTGTAAAATACTAAATATGAGGGTAAAAAAATAGCTGAAATGTCTATTTTGCAATGTAATAAGTGTTTATAAAAGACCAACACTAACATGATCTTTTCTTTTATCACAGAAATTGAAAAAGAATATGTGCTCCAGTTACCCAACTCATGATAAAAAAATATATCCAATCTCAAAAAATCAAACAGTAAGTATATTCTAATAGAACACATACATACTGCTGCATAACAGAACCATTGAAGCAAACATCTAACCATACACCACAATACAAAATGTTTACCTCCATGGATATGTTATACTGCAGTGCTTGTTACCAAACTCTAAAATCTTAATGACATGACGTAGCCAAAACTTCACATATAAACTATACAAATCAAACAGTACACAAACTCTAGATTTGCAAATATTTGATAGATATTCGATGCTATGGGTGTGATCTATGGGTGTGATATGCCGCGGTGGTTGTGGCCATGCACCCAAGACTCTAGGCCCTGGCCACAACCACCACAGCATATCACACCCATAGATCACATCCATAGAATCAAACATTTTAACTATCTATATGGGCACTCCCATATCACACTTTTTGCAAAGTTGGTGAGGATTCATCCAGGGAAAGCGAAGTTATTAGCCACCCATGGTGGCATATAACTTTGGTCTTGGGTGCATGGCCTTAGGCCATGCACCCAAGACTCTAGGCCCTACCCACAACCGCCGCAGCATATCATACCCATTGTGACTCTAGGCCCTGGCCACAACCACCGTAGCATATCACACCCATAGAATCAAACATTTTAACTGTGCCAAATGGACATTTTTATGTCCGCTGACACCGCGCATGTTCTTAGAAAAGTTTCGACTTTCCTGCAGGCAGCACGGATGGGAATAGTATCCTTAGGAGACCCCTCATTTTGACTAATTATGGACATCCCCCACAGTGCGGACATGTCGAATACATCAGGGGCACCTGCCACCTAAACAAATACAGTATTTGACCCATCTCTTACTCCCCAAACCTCCCCAAGCACTCTTGCTCACCAAAACACTCCCCAAAACTGCATTTTGCCTCTGTTCACCGCCGCGCTGTCAGTGGATCCAAGATGGTAGGCGTATCGGACCAATCTGATGCACTTCACGCTCTTCACCATCCAATCAGCGAACATGTCACATGTCCGCGGACATGATGCAAGCCGATTAGCAAATCAGTGTCCTGTCCGCGGAGCGAACAGGGAAGTGTGTCCGCGGAGCAGACATAGATAACACTAATTTTTTTAGACCTACTTTTTGATCATTTTAAAAAAAACTACTGGACAGATTTTCACCAAATTTACCAAAGCAGGTTTTTGGGACCAACCCGCTGCTCCTGCCGCAAATTTTGTGAAAATCCGTCCAGTGGTTTGAGCTGTAGGCGTGCACAAAGTTTTTCCCCATTCAGTCTATGGAAAAAAAAAATGTTGGGACCCCCCCTATAACTTTGCCCCACCTAGACCAAACCTCAGCAACCTTTGCAAAAATTCAGAGTGGGCCATATACTTTTTTTGCAAAGTTTGGTGACAAAGTTATAAGCCACCCAAAAAGTGCTCTTCTTATGGGATTAGCAACTTAAAAATAACTACACAGCCACTACCGTGGCTGTGTAATATATCCCTTTCTATATATTGAATGAGTAGGGAGGACTCACTTGCCCTGGAGCCCCTGAATTGGAATTCCCAGGAAAATAAAGCCCAATAGCATCTGGAATGCTGTATGCATAGTTTCAAACTACCTTAGAACCACATGCAACTCCCTTTAAGCTGCCAGGACCTACATTTGGCACTCATTCACCTTGGAACTGCTTTCCAGCATCTTCAAACTGACTTGACACCACTTTGCATGTGTCATGCTCTTCACCAAATTAGCTTGAACACCATTTAACCACTGCAGAAGAATTGCTGATTCTTGGAGCACCACCTTAAACCAACAGGAACTTGCCTCAACTGGACATAAACATCTTCTAAAACTGCTGGAAGCCATTGTACAATGCATTGACTCCACACAGCAGCAACATCTTCACAAACTGACTCGACCACCGACCCAAGCCTTTTGAACCCTTTAAACCGCATCAATTTGAATGTCGCTCAAACTACATAGAATCTTATTCACTGACCTCAGTAAATGTGACTCGACACATCTGGGACCCAGTTTGACTGAATGACCAGCTCAGAGAAGTCCAGTTTGACTCTGTCAAACCGCCCAAGATTGAGAATAAGGTAAGAGGGTAAACAAGGCTTTTTTAAAAAAATAAACACAGAATTAGTGTTCAGCATCGTTTACACCCACATAACCAATACAAACACACTTTCTCTCACAAGTGCACAAACACACAAGTAAGCATCCAGATTAGAGCAACTCTTTATGTGACAATATTTCAATAAAATGGCATGGCAAATTCTATTGTGGATCATGTACACATTCCTCATGCTAATGGTCAAAGCGTGTACTAAAGCAAGAATGGCTCAGTATGCTGCCCCCTCCTAGCCAGCAGAAGTACTTTTGAAATTATGAATACTCAAATTGTTATAACCTAATTTATTTGTTTCACGACAATTATTTTTCAATGAACATTAAATCAAATAGCATTATTTTGACATATAATCATACAAACATCACACAAGCTTCCACACTTCCATAACATGAGTACAACAGTCCCATCTAATCGATAGATAAAATAATGATAATACAGTAAAATTAAAATGGTTGTGGGACTTGGTTTGAGTCTGTTCTCTTTCAAAATGATCGATTCGGATTACCTGTTTGCTATTCATCCATAGGAGACTGTTAACAGGCATGCCACAGTTAATAGCGATCATATTAAAGGTACAAGTCATGCTGCACTACCATCAATTTTAAAATAAATACTATTAATACCATATTATACAATCACAACTGAAGGAAACTAAAACACTTAGCCTATCATATCAAATCTGAAAAAAGACTGAGTTATAAATGACAACCGGGTTCTTGGAAAAGTTTGTCGGTCACTTGTCCGTACTGCTAGTATGCTATACTTGATGCTTGCTCCTGATTGGGTCATGTGTTGTTAGTGTTGGTATTCTATACTAGATGCATGCTCCTGATAGTGTTCCTATTTCATTGGAGGCTGTAAACCAACCCTGTCTATGATGCCCTGGTGTAGAATAGCCATAATGGTGTCATACATTCCCTCTTCAGCTGCCTTGGAAAGATGGTACGGTTTGACTCTGGGCAACACTGCACCTGACTTCAAAGTAATATGAATTGGTGCAATACTTCGCAGGAGTCTTACATCATAAGGGTTACTTGTCCACAATTTGTCAGGTACCTGAGATAAACCTTCTTGGGCAAATGTAGGGGCACTCTCTACCAATAACATCAGACATGAACCGTGTTGTTACTGTATCATTTATTCACACAAGACACACACTTACAATATTATCTCCCCATCATAACCTTTGTTCTCAAAAGGGTCCTTATCTGTTATGTCTCTCGGGGGCTGGGTTGGACCAATACACAAAATCATATGCCACTCTCCCATGTCTGGGTCTGTGGTGGTCAACACAATCCTTTCCTTTGACACCAACGCTCACTCCTTCTATATCAAGCATGATGATAGTCCCTATAACAAGTTATTGGGGCCAAGCAGGTCTGAAAAAGAATTCAGAGGTCACTCGCCAATACTGATTCGCCACCTGCAGTACTGCACTAAGAAGTATTGTAATCCCATAAATAAACAAATCCGGGCCACTGGTATCCCTCTCGCCACTGCTTCACTTCCAAAAGCATGTATGATCAACATGACCCTCACGTAACAGATACGAGGGTCGAACACACCATAGCCCTCTCAGTGAACGGGATATTCATGACGAACTTACCTAAGATGTCTGTGCCCAACAGATTGATGGGGATCATGGTGGAGAGAAACAATGGGGCCTGTATCACTCTATCACCTATTTGAATGGGTAATTCCTTTGTAAAAGGAACGAATTGTACTGCCCCAGAGAAGCCTTGTGTGTGCATTAAACCGCCTGACAAAGGGAATCCTCCCTCACTAATGCATGATTCTGTGCACATGTGTCCACCACAAGGATTAATGGTTTATTGCCTATCTGCACGCCCACCAAGGGTTCTTCTTCTGCGTTGACAGGGACCGATAGAACTGGGCATGCACTCTCTGTGGGCTGTCCTAATCTTGGTATGTGTTTGTTCCTAGAAAACTATTGGGTTTCCTCCAACAACGGTGGCCCCTGGTAATTGGGTACTTAAATACAATTGTGCACTTGGGGGTCGTGATACTGCCCCGTGTGTACTGCAGGTTTTGGTGCACCACCAGAGCCTGGGGCTGGCAGCTGGGGAAATGACAGTGGGGAAGCAGGCATGGCTGTAAACTGTGGTGCACCATATGTGACTAGAAGGGGTGCTCACATATAAGGCTGAGGTGCAGGGCCGGACCTCCCTGTGGATATGTGTATTGGTGCTGGTGCAGGTATGCAACTACTTGTCTGCTCCTGCACTCCCTGAAAAAATGGGCCATCCACATCTCCAACACTTTCCCGCTCCTCCTCTTGGCCCTATTGCTCCAAAACCATCTCATCATCCCCATCTCCAGACAACCAACCCTCTTCCTCATTGATACCCCCTGTAAATTCTGAGACTGGTACCCACCATTACAATTGTATTCACCTACGAGTTGTCGCTCGTACATCTGCCTGGACCACTCTGGGATTTATCTGTCCTTCTGTCTGTACTGCCACCAGTGCCCCTTCCAGCATAAATTTCTCTAACTTTTTCTGCACCAGTTTTGCTTCCTATATATGCGCTCTCTGAGCTGTTTCCTTCTCTTTTTCATTTAACTTTTTGCAATGGTGTGCAATAATAGACTGTGGGGGTCATTACGAGTTTGGTGGTAGCCAAACTCGTGTCCGGGTTCCTAGAATGGGGACTTACCGGGTCATTCCAACCTTGGAGGACCCGGTAATTCCACATTCAAAATAACCATCCCCATTCCCATTCAAGCCCCCATAGGGCTCAATGGGAATGGGGAGGGAGCTAATAACGGGCCCATTAATAACGTGCCCAGTTTTTAGCTCCCTAATCCTTTAGCGGCTCCCGTTAAGGGTGGCTGGTAAAACTAGCCGCCCTTAGTGGGTCCCACTAAGGGACCTCGGAATGCGGCAGTAAGGGGTTAACGGCATCGGCATCCTTACCAGCGCTGTTAACCCCTTACCACTGCACTTGGAATGAGGCCCTATATTTCCACCCATCCTTTAGCTTCGCTCCCCACTATCTTATCAAGAGTCTTCTGCACTTCCTTCGGATGTCCCCTTTTCACCACAAAATGAAAGAACAGGATTGCCTGGTTCAAAGAGTCTCCCGTCTCGGCCCTCCACATTTACTGTATTTGCATGATATACTGTGCGGGGTCCTCATCATCCTGCATTGTCCCCTGAATTATTGATTGAAGGTCAAGCATATCTGGATATGTGCACTGCAGCGCCACCCATACTTGATGCCTAATGTCTTTATAATGAGCCCCATCATGGCTATCATCCGCTAGCTTCACTATGGGATACCCAGCTTTAACCCAAATGTCAATAGCCTGGTCTCCCACTATTGAAACAAATAAACTTTTCAGTTCCCTATAGCCAGCGTCGTACCAGCCATCTGCTTCTCAGATGCATATAGCCACGTACCCACTCCAGAAGTGAGAGAAGGGAATGCCTTTATTCAATTATTTGTATCCTTGTGGGCCCATGGTATAAACTGGGCCCTTCCCCTGCCCTTATGCAATAATAGATTGTGTGCCCCCACCGCCCTAGTCACTTTCCTCTTCTCTACCAGTGATCTTTTCACCACTGCCATACACTGAAACCTAACCTAGATCCTCACAAACTCTCAACCTGCTGAGAAATCACAGGTGCCTGCTCCTCATCCAACTCATGCACAGCATCCCAGTACTCCTCCCCTGCATGCGTGTAGTCGTACTCATCTTCAGATCGTACTGCCCCGTAACCTAAACTATCTGCCTGCCTTCTCCCTCTGTCCTTCTCCTTTTCTATATGCACATCCTTTATAGCACTACTGTCTATTCAAAACAAAATGTCTCCCACTCTCATTCATCGATCAGTACAGGTGCTCATTGCCCGTCTCTTCTATCTAACCTCAAACTGACTAGTTCCTCTTCCGCTTTTCTCACTGCTTCTTCCAATTCCTTCTGTGCTTTCCTTTCTATTTCTTCCTGCAGTCTAGCTCTTGCAGCCGCAGTCACTATAGGGTTGGGGAGTCTATGATGCTGGGTTGGTTTGGGCAGTGGGGGTGCAGTAGCGGGCAAATGGACATAAGAGGGATTTGTGTATCCTGACGCAGTGCGGGTGGGGTAACACCCTAGCGGGAAAAGAGACTGGTCTGTTCCTACAGGGAATAATGGGGCAGAGGGTACTGGAGCATTCATGCCAGTAGGGGTCATTGCACTCAGTACACAAGTGGTAAGCCGCTCATTAACCATTTTTGGGGAATCGACAGGGACATTTTCCAAATCTTCCACCATTTTCCACAATTCCAATACTTCTTTCCTGTTTTTCAACTTTTTACCTGTGTACCTAGTTGCCAAAAAGGTATACATGTGATTCAAAATATCTTTAATGTTTGATCCCTGTTCTGGCCATGGTTCGTACATATCTCCTTTAATCTCTGATAGCCATTCGTTATGGTACTTAAGAATTTTTTCTCTGTACAAGTGAAGAGCTTTACACAAGTACTCCAGTAGGGTTACCGGCTCCATTATAGCTGCCCCTCTATCACAATTATATGATATTTCTATTGGCCACATTGGAAATAGCAGGGGTCTTTTCACCTGTTACTCCCTAATGCCCTTTTATATAATTCCTGGCTACTGATGCCCCACCTTTCCCCTCACTCATACCCTCCCGCACTTCTCTCACACATATCCTCACACTACCCACAAATCCTTTCTCACACAACAAAATCAGACCTACCCTCTGCCTCTCCTTGTCACAATAAATCTAACAACAGTAAATTCACAACAATAACAATAAAACATGACATTTTCGTTTCAACACCACCTACATATCGTGTGAGGAGATCCCAGGTCCACACACGGCATCTAACACAGCGACTTCTCATCCTTACTCTCCCTTACACTGGGCAGAGAGATCCCATACCCACTAAATATACACAGCCTCTATCCGTATCCTTTTTCACTCGTTATACAGTGCTGTCTTCTTCCCTACTAAAATAGGAAAGGGTCATGTTACACCACATTCCTCTATATTATACTCAAACCACCTTGTATAAAATGCCACATGGTGTTCCACACCTTCCACTCACTCCTCACTTCGCTGACACCATTCCTCATGCCCTCAAACACTCACACTACCCTCCCTTATCCCACTTGTTTTTCTCTGAAAAAAAGGTGCGCTTACATCTACGTGCTCTCCCAAAATCCTCTGTCAACAGGTCCCATCAAGGCCCTCCACAATCCGGGGACATCGCTGCACTGCAAAGAGCAGATGCAAATTCTGATAACATGGCTCCTGTACACCTCTTCAAGGTGCACGCAAGGGGACTGGTCACTGAGCCTGGGTGCAGCACCTCCGGATGTATGGCCCTGAATCCTCCATTCTTGTGGGGAAGTTTGGGATCACATCAGGGTCACCAATTTGTACAGTAACCTCTGGACAACCAGACCAAAGAATAATAACCCTCTAGGGAAGAAGGCTTAGTGCACCCTTGTGAGATTAACAAGAGCTTTATTTTTTTTTAAAAAAAAAGGAAGACCGGGTATTATAAGTCCACTGCCATCGAGCTCTCTGTCTTTTTCAAAGCAAACAGAACGTTATAATTGCAAAAATTGTCATTCATGTTCAATATACAGTGTTCATCCCCCACCCTCTTTGGCTACCACCTATTGCATGCTAACAATCACATATAGACCCCTAGTTCATTGGTCTCATCTTCTCTAACAACTGCAACATCTTTGCATGTGGGCAACAATCTCTTCACCTTGGGCCACTGCAAAATGATTGGTTACATTTCTGAAAACTCTGCCCTGCCCTAAGGCCTAATCGCGTGATGTGCTCCTGGTTAGCAACATGAGCTCAGTGGATGACTTCGAGGTTAGTCTGGTCCTTGGGAACAAAGCATCCCTTTTCTCATCCCAGACAGACAGGTGCCCCATCATGCCTCTCCGTCGTAATCTTATGAGAGTTGGCATCATCCTTTGCTCTCCCCAGTACAAATCATGAACTTTGTTGTCCTCTGCTGCCCCTTATCGGCTACCCCTCCTGATTTTCAGGCCTGGCTTTCCTGCAAGTCCCACTAATCACTATAAATAGTGAAGGATTTGGTTTTGCTCAACGGCATCTGGTAGTTAAAATGGGATGACCATTATCCAGGGGGTGCTAGTGTCCTAAATCTCTGCCCTGTCTCCCAAGGGTTTGTCGTTCATGAACGGTTGCATTCCTTACTCATGGGGGGCTGCTCACATTCCTTTCTAAATTAAAAGCTCTAACAAGATGGATCTGTATCTGTGTTTGTATTCCCTACCTCGTCAGGGGTGCGGTAGAGGATTCAGGCCAACCTTCAAATATGGTGTCAAAGATCCTTTCTATATGCATGTTACGTGCAGCAGTTTATCCACCTAGCATTCTATGAAGCTTGTAGGTTGTTTGCATTATGAAGTCCTGCCATCAGTTTACCCTGTGCCGTTCAGCTATACCCGCAAATCTCCTCCCTGCCCCCTGTATCATGTATATTTCCTGCATATTAGTACCCGGCGAGAGACAATCTGAATGCAACAAGCATTCTGATTGGCTCTCGCCCGGTCCCTATCCGGCCGGGATTTCACGGCTTTTGTCCCCGGCGGGGGTGTGTGGCAACCCCTCAGCCAATGAGGAGGCTCGAAGCGGGGCCATCCCCGCTCCGAGCCTCCCAGCGGCTGAGAGGCTGCCTTTGCCCCCTGCCGGGGACTCGGGTAAGTCTTTTTTTTATTTTTTAAATTCCCTTCCCTCCCACAAACTTACCTTCTTGGTCCTGCGTTCCCGGCGGGGGACAAGGGAAGCTTCCAGCCGTGTGGAGACTCGGAGTGGGGCCATCCCTGCTCTGTGCCTCCACATGGCTGGGGGCTTCCCTCGTCCCCCGCTGGGGACGCAGGTATGTTTTTTTTTTTTTCCCCTCTTCCCCGTCCCACTCCCGCCCTCCCAACCCCACTTACCTTCTTCTTCTTTTTGATCCTTTTTCGGGAGCGGACGTGCTGGGAACAATTGTGTTCCCAGCGCGTCCGCTCCCGATGGCCACCATGAAAAGGGAAAATGGACTCCCTTTTCCCTTTCCATGGCGGCTGCCATTTTCTTGGTCATTTTTTTTTGTGTCCCGAAACGCTGCAGCGTTTCGGGACAGAAAAAAATGCTTTTAGTGCCCCGGTCACGCAAATAGAACCCTCGCGGTGGGGGCATTACCGACTCAGGGGCCTTACCTATGGGCCCCGGGGCATTACCTGAGTTGGTAATGCCCCCGCCGCTTGGGTTCTATTGCTTAATTAATACACTTTCTGCTATTGGAATTGGGAGGGGCTGGGATCTATTCCTGCATCCCAACAGTAGCAATAATCTGAGTATACTCCATACTGCATGAATCAAGTATACCAAACTTTCTCTTATGTGGCCTCCTAGTTATTGAGTATAACCAGAAAAGTGATGGGTGGAAGGTTTTGAATGAATCTGAACCACTGGCATTGCTCTGGGCAAACTTCCACACCACCATTTTGTAGCCTGTCTGCGCCATTGCAAAAGGGCTCCAGCCATTTGGATCTATGTAATTCTATAAAGCTAGGGCTATTGTGATTAGATACAGTGGGGCTCTCACTAGATTTACTGCAGCGCATGGCAGTGGGGCAATGAGGCGGTCCGGGTCTTGCTGGAGGCATAAAAAGCATGGGCCAAACAGGCTGCAATTTATGGGGCAGAGCTGTGGGGACCTATAAGGACCCCATCGTTAACGATTGAAGAAAACAGGTAACTAAAGAATATATTGGGATTGCCCTCCACCACACCCAATTTGCCACTGCTACTGGAAACAGGACTGCAGAGGATTGAAGTTATTTGTCAGTTCCGCCCTATGTTTTATTGGATTCAGCTATGGTCCCACAAGAAACATGTCATATGTAGAGAAGCTATGTCAGATGTACTTGCACAGATGGGGGAGCGTGGGGGGTACTTCTGTGAAATAGGCTGCTCATGTTGAGATATCCTTGCAGGATCTGGATCTTACTGAGTATTGGCTGAATCCGAGTGTAATTTGGAGCCATTCTAAAGCAATAATGAAGGCCGCAATTGTTGTCAAGACTGAATGGGAGACCTCTCTTAAGATCACTGGCTCTGCAGTGTTGGCACGTTACATTTCGATGAAAATGCAAGAGGGTTTTGAGGATGACCTTGATTATGTAAGACCCAGGTACGAGAGATCTTTGTACGCAAAGTTACGATTCAGGATTTTGCCTATTGCAACCGTCCATTACCAATGGAATAATAATGTTTGTTCCAATTGCCCGCTGTGTAGTGATGGGACAGACAATTGGTCCCATTTCTTAATTTTGTGTCCTGTTCCATTGCCTCTCTGAGAAAACGTATATTGAAGCCATTGTTCTTGGCTCCTGACTGTAGGACGATGGGTGAGGCTATGGCAATTTGTTTAAATTCCAGCAAATACTTGGTGCAGACATGGAGATTACAGCGAAAGAAGAAGCTGGAAAATGAATAGTCTAATAGGTCAGAGCTGTATGCTTTAGAAATGTACATTTTATGCGAGTGTATCTATTATATGATTCTGTTGTCTACGATTGCTATTTATACTGATGTGTGCTTTTATGATGTTCATGTAGAAATAAAGCGTTTAAATGAAATGAAATAATACATATACAGCGTTTCATTCTTCAGAGGTTTGTTACATTGTGTATTATAATATTACACTAAGTAGAACGAATGCCACCATCTGTGCTCTAAATAACCCTAATGTATGGAGGCAAAGGATTACATGTCAGGCGCATAAGATGCAGCCACTCAGCCCTCTCGCCTTCATTAAATAAAAAGCATACAAATGTGCAAAACTGCAGTGACAGTCATTTACATGTTTAAAGCCACTTCGTCACATCCGTTTAGCAAGTACTTTTTTGAAGGATTGATAGTTTTTGCCATCTGAAAAAAAGAATATGTGTGCCTTCTGCTTATGCCAACCTGCTATGCCAGCTGCAAGAAATGCACAGCACATTGTTCCACCGGATTCTGAAGGATAATTGTGTCTACCTGAAACTGGATGAAATTAACCCATGAATAACCCCGAAAGATATGTCGAAAATATATGTTTTAGAGAAACCCAAACACAACCATAAATAGTGTTTTTTTTTAAAACATTGTTTGATTAATTTCACACCATTTGTGTTCTTCTAGAAAATACCTATATAGCACTTCTCGTCTAGCTTTGTATTTCAAAAATGCGTTTACAGCAGTAAAGTTATACATCATTAGTACTTTATTTTATAGGTTTGTTTTCTGAAATTGGCTTTTTGTCTGATTTATTGTTAAGAATGGAGCCCAGACAATGCATAAATGATTTGATCACTAATCTCTGATACCGATACAAAATAAAATGTTTTAAAACAATGATTTCATGGCATGTTTAGTGCAGTTGAACAACATTCACATTACCCAACCGTTTCCCTGATATAATCAAGGCGCAGAGGTCCCTGGAAGAGATCTGCAACGCATGTTATTTTAAATACTTGAATAGAGCTGTAACTACTTGCATGGTAAAACTATGCAAATTGAAATGCCTCTTTGTTGGCCAATGCTTTAATCCTTACAGAGGTTCAATGGTAGTTTATTATGAACATTAACTGTGCACTAAAGAAAAACAGCTTCTCATAAGCTTTCTAAGGCACGTATTTCTTTAACACATGATTGTCGCTCTGCATGAATGTGAGTGTAAAACATTACTGAGATAGAATGAGGCAATAGGACTCGAAATGAAATCATGACTTTTGCCCCAAAGCTTTTTTCATGATAAAACACATACCCAGTCAAAGCAAACACAAACGCCCGAGCATTTTTAGTGGGATTAAAACATTGCAAGCATTTAAAAACGCTCCTTTCTGTTTAATGTGCTTGAAACAGAATAATGAAAAATATTAAAAGAAAAGTGAACATGTGCTCCCATGCAGTTTTTTAAACATTGATCCTGTGTGTCTCATTTAGAAAATGTTTAGCATGGCACAAAGTGACTTTGTGCTGTGAAAGTACACTTTGCTCTGCGCAAGGAAACAATTTCCGATTCATAGATCACACTTTTAGCTGGCCCTCCTCACGTGGTGCTCTGCGTGGGAGGCGTGGGAAGGGCCAGCGCAACTAATTGAAAGGGGGCGGCAAATGCAAAATCCTCATTAAAGGTGGAAAATGAGGAAGAACATTTGTGTAGGGAGCGAGGCACCATGCAAACAACAAACGCGCCCCATCAAGCACTTAGTAAACCCTATTCACAGAAGCAATCACACATTGGTGATGACTCCAAAGGAAAACGATCATCCCGTGATCTTACCTCCACCTGTTACCCATCGGAAAGCACAAAGCACAATGAAAGCTCACCTGTAAAAGCGCAATGCAACCCCAATGAACATACAATTGCCACAAAGCCGGATCCTACATTGCTAGCACTGATATTACTACGTATAAGGAAGATTAGGAGGAGGAGGAGGTGAAGGGCCAGAATATTCCCTCCACGAACAACATTATTTGGGATGCCAGATAAGGAGGTGCATGGAAGATACTGATTCCCTCCCCATGTCGTCCTAGACCTGGTCAGGGAGAGGGGGAATGGCCTGGTATGACCCAACATGTGCTCATAGACTGCACCACCTCTGGTCAAAGTGCTATCAGCCTTACAATTTCTTGGACACAGGGTCATTCCAGAATACCACAGCTATTGTGGGGGTATATCATAGCCCACACAATTGAGGTGCCTCCACTAGGTCTTGCGCTGCATCCATGCATGTGTGCATAGGCACATTCATATGCCACACACACTGTAGGCAAGACAGGGAGTGTGACAGGAATTTTATGCCTTTACATACTTTCCCCGGGTCCTGGGAGCCATCGACAGCAGCCATGTATCACTGCAACACCCCCCCCCCCAGCTGGGACACAGCGAACATTTATCACAACAGGACACATTGGCATTCCATCAATGTGCAGGTTATCTGTGATGCCAAGGTATACACCATGCATGTCAATGCAAATTACCCAGGATGCACGCATGATAGATACATCTTCTAGAATTCCCCCATATTCCAGGCCCTTGCAACAGGAACCTTTGAACACAGCTGGCTTTGGTGAGTATCAACTATAACACACACACACAAGCAGTCACATGACACACAGCATCACAATAAATGACAATACATGCAATAAATAAACATTGACTCTTTTGCAGGGGACAGGACCTACCCGCTGTCACCATTCCTGTTGACCACCATCAGAATCCAGCCACCCGAGGTGATTTTCACTACAGCACAGCACACATAGGCACTAGGGCCATAGTGGAGCACACATTCGGAGTGCTTAAGTCAAGCTTCTGCTCCCTTGACTACTCAGGTGGCATATTGCTATATGCAGCCCTTGTGGTATGCAAAATCATTGTGGCATCTTGTGTCCTGCAAGATATTGCCACATGTCGTGGCTTAGCAGTAGAGCTGCAGGAAGGCTTCTGCCCTCATCCACAGGCACCACCCATTCCCTTAGCAGTTCAAAGGGCACAGGAACAGGACACATGCAACCAGGTAGAACAAACATTCTTCAGGTAACTAACAACCTCTGTGGAACACACAAAGTAAATCCACATCCCTGATTGCCTTCAATTACGCTATCGGGCTGATCCAGCTTTTCCATAACAACACCCTGAGAATGTGCCTCTTGGATTGCCAAACTGTGTGTACCCCATAACATTAAAAGTAAACTGCAGCCTCATTGATATCCTTGACATTAAGTGCACAAACTACATTAACACTCAAGTCAAGTTGGTAGAAAATTGTCCATGTCACCCGGCCAAAATACCTAATATTGCAAAGACAGCCCATGGCATGATGGCTCCGTCACATGTGTCCCTCTGAGCCCCATGCATCAAATGGAAATAAAATGTCTCACATGACTGCCATTTTGAAGCTGGATCCCTCAGCAGGATTGCAGCTGATCCTGCTCACCACCATTCACACAGGCATCTAGGTGTTCCTGCAATTGGGAACATCAACAGCTGCCAGTCCACTCCGATTTCATGCAAATCTCTGATACCCTCAACATGTACACACAATGAACACCAAATCTCACAGAAAGGTATCTAGCTACTCAGACGATACATAAACATAAATAATGATGCAGGATTATACACTCCTCACAATCAACATTCTTTGATCATAGCAATGGGAACACAGCCACAACAATAAACATAACACATGGGAATGACATTTAGGCCTCCAACACCCACACCTCACCAGCAATAAACTGCATACTTCACTCATCACGCTCATCTGGATCATACACTTATGCGTATTGTGAGAGTCAGGTGATATGCATGCCTTTGCATCATGGACAGGGGTGGACTGGGAACCAAAATCAAAGTGGGCCAATGTCACTCATCTACAAGAATCCCAACCCTTTCCCCATGACAAAATGTGGAAATACTACACAAAAGAGGCCCTGAGTGCAGAGGCCTACTGGGAAATTACTAGACTTCCATTTAGGCCAGTCCACCCCTGATAATGGAATGACAACTTGACATGACTCATGTCAGGATAAGGCATGCAAGTCTGACATGACAGGAGTGCAAATGTAATGTCACACAGAAAAAGAAGCTACTGCATCAGCCCTCACTAACAACTTTGCACAGGAACATCCCAGGGAGACTGACTCCAAGCAGCAAGTCGTGGAGGTGTAACCAGTGACTCAAAGCACATGCATAGCTGATCAAGGAGACATGCAAACACACAGTTATGTAGGACAACTCACATCTTCAGTGAGATCGACCATACCCCAATCATCACCATATCAAATTAATTATGCAAACCCTACATGTGCCACATCATGCCACTATTGGGATGCATATATCACCAGTCATGAAAAAGAATGATAGTGCACAACCTTACATGGTGGTACAGCTATGGTACTGTGAATCCCTCACCACCTCCATCTAACACTCAGCCTCTGCATTGGTGCTAGGAGGGTCAGTATCTAGCAGAGAAACCGGGGACTTGGGTGGAAATAAGGTGCTGTGGATCCTCTCAGGGAGTGTGGCCACTGGATGATGTAAGATACCTAACATGACATTGGAAATTTGTTTGGACCTGCTAAAGAAGCCTGTTTGACATACTGCACATATCCACATCAATGTTGAATGTTCACCTGTTTTTGGTGGCTGTAGCAGTCCACAAGACCATGTCAGTTGTCTCCACTGGGTATGGCTCCATTCTCCCAGCTCAAAAATGTGCCCAATACCAGTGTAGAGGAAGTGCCAAGCTCGATTCATACTCCAACTGTCCATTTTGAAGTACCAGGAATGGTCACGCCGAAATATGTGACGTATGATGAGCAAATAAACCAGCAGAGAGCCACAGTTGGGCTCTGTCCAGTACCTATCATAAGAACAGCACCTGTTGAAGTACCGACACCTAAGAAAACCTGGACAGTAAGGTACCCATTGAGAAAAACATATGAACAAATGGGACAGAATGACGATTGTCAGAATGCAATCCCTGAAGAAGCTAAAAAGATACTGAAGTAAGACGAATGGTGACCTCACAAGAACCTGGACTGACTCACATATAGAAGCTATAACGACCTGAGAATGATGAAAAGAGACGAAACACCATGGATAAGTGACATCCTGACCCTAAAGTGAAATAATCGATGTCAAAGATATCATAAATTATGCCACATGCACAATGAAGATATTCAGTCAGTTTAAATGTGTACATATCTGCCTCAAAAGGAGCACTTTATATAAGTATACTTCCACTATGCACAAGTGCAGAATCAATCAAAGGTTACTAAAGGTCTCAAGAGGAGAGCTTCGCAGAAAACAATCGAGAATTAAAGACAGAGAAAAACTCAGACGAAGGCACATTTTTCCAAGAAGCCAAGGTCGCATCGGCTGAAATAGACCAACAGTGGATAGAATTTATGAAAAGAAGAACAGAGTATCCTGTTCAGAAAGGTCAAGATAATCCACAGATGGCAGATGGCTGGCAGAATTAAATCAAATACACAAATTGTATGAAGAATAAGGCTATTTCACTGTGTTGGAATCACGTGATCAGAAGAGCGAGAAGGGATGAAACTTTCACACTTACGCTTGGACTTGTGCCATGCACAGATGTCTTAACTTTCCCAGACCAAGAAGGAGTCTCGGGCCAACCACAGAGGAATAATTGACACATGGCCACTGAGGTCATGATTGATGGTAACACTAATTGGAGCGAAGATGGGGGTGCAGACAAACTCCATGCACCTGGCCGGCTATTCTGCATGCTGCTAAGCATGTGGAAAAGTATGAGTGGGGTTGTTGCCAATGCAATCATAGTGGACCAAGTAATCTAGGGTCCTATAGTTAGTAGAACCAATGAGACAACTACTTTTAGTGACATTTACAGTAGCCATTTTGAAGGAAGGGCTTAGATGCCCCCACCTGACAGTGTTTATCCAATCCCCAGTCCCCGTTACCATATACAGATATAGCATCTATATTAAAGTTACCTTCCTAGAACCAATAGAATTAGATGCCAGATTGTAAGAGTTACACGTCAGTGATGACAAGTTTTTAGTATAAATGAAGTGTTTTTTATGAAATTAATTGTAGTTGAAGCGAGAAGGAAGATCGACCGATTGCTGATATTCATGAACTCCCGTTTTTTGTACTTGTCATCAAACGGACTCCCTTTGCCAAACTATCGAGTTGTCATTATTGATTTGATGGAAGAGAATTAATATGCATCCCCATCCGTCTCACGGGTGCTGGTGATCATCTTAAAGTGCTATTGGGAAACCCCCAGCTCTATGGGCCGGCTGGGGTCCTACTGTAGCAGAGGATGGTTATTGAGTATCGATTAGATAAGTCACACATTGGCCGTCGACATAAGTAACTCTAGGTCCTCGGCAATATCACGAGTCCTTTGCCATCTGGCTGAGTAGACCGAGAAGCTCCCCAAAGATAGTGCATAGCCTAAATGTAAACCCTGCAGGGTAAGGTCTGAAGGAACCCGTGCTTTCCCCCACAAACCCCTTCCCACTTCTACGAGCAGCTGATCGAGCGAACAGCAAGGAAAGGCGGTAACGAAGGCAGTGATCCCGAGCATCCAGAGAGGAAAAAAATGATAACGGTGAGTGAAAAAAGACTAAATCCTTTGGCAAAAAGTTGCATGCCGTAGAAAAATTAAGGGAAGGTAACGGAGGGAGGTGGGATAAAAATAACGTCATAGTAAGAGTATAATGTATATATAAGGGGAAAGAAATATTGACTGAGGGTACCCGAGCAATAGAAGAGGATACCGGGAGTATACCCGAGCTAGAGAGGATACCGGGAAGGATATCCAAGCTAGAGAGAGGATACCGGGAAGGATACCCGAGCCAAAGAGAGGATACTGGGAGGATACTGAAGCTAGAGGATACGCCCAGATACCTACACTTTAATATACACTAGAATAAGCCTGCATTCAAAGTCCTGAATTAATAGAACGCTATTGGAGACCAAAATGATTAAAAAGACGTTTTGAAAGAGATGGGCTTACATTCCATGTCGGAATAGTTATAGGGGCATGAGATTCATGCAGCCGGCCGGAGTCTGTCTAGTCTGTCATGTCTGTCTTGTGTTTGTCTTTTTTCTGACATCACGAGGTAAGAACATTTTTGGAGGAATTAGCATGTAAATTGCGCAATTGTATAGCCAGGATGTTGTATGATTTGAATTGACGGTTGTTTTTTCAAAAAGTAAAAAGACATTTTTTGTGAAAATACGGGATTGGAGCTTGCGACAATTGGTGCTCACTCATATTGTTGATTTGTTTGAGAAACGTAAAGCATAACAAAGTGTTATATGAGGAGAAGATAAACAGATTTTAGCATGGACGACGTTACACCGTTATTATACCTGTGCAAACAGTTTCCAAAACATGCACCTAACCTGAAAAAGTACAGTGCAGAATGGGTTAAAGGAACCGCCACATAAAATGTGTATGCCATGGCCCAGGGTGGATCGCTCTCTAAAACGACAAACTGTGTTACTTTTACTAGTGTCATGCGCCCTTGTCGTGGAGGAGAAAAAGAAAATAAAAAAATGCCTCTTATTCTCCAAATTGTAAGCTTTGAACTTTTAATTGTACATAGATTCAAGGCGTGCCCTTTGTGATTACACGTGTTTCAACATCTGCGTCTTTTTCAAATCAGGGCTAATCAAGTTGCAATAACACAAAATGGATGAACAATACTTGTATACACATTCCAAATAAAACATAACAATTGCATGCATGCATGTTAAAGGATGGCCGTTGAGGGAGGGGAAAGGGTGGGATTGTTAGGGATGGTTGACAAAGAGAGAATGCAACAGATAATGAAAATAAAAGTAAAAAAGAAAAATATGAAAAAGTAATTAATTAATGAATAATGTCCCGTTGCACTTTTTAAAAATGTCCAATACTTGATAAACCAAAAAAGGAGAGGGGTGGTGTGTTTCTTCTTACCTAGTAATGGTGTTGAAATCGAAATAATATTATACCTCCTATCAATATTAACGACGACGATATTAACAATGATCCCTGCTACGGCTACGCACTTCAGCATTGTGGATCTAAAAAATGCTTTCTTTAGTATCCCTATGCATAAAGAAAGCAGATATCTGTTTGCGTTCACCTTGGGGGGACGCTCATTCACATTTACAAGGGCACCTCAAGGGTATACTGAAAGTCCTAGTATTTATAGTAGCGCCTTGAAAGAGCAGCTCGACACCCTTGAATTGCCACCTACTTGCACACTGCTTCAATATGTTGACGATTTACTTTTGTCTGCAGACTCTGAGAGTGCCTGTAAAGAAGGCACTGTACTGTTGCTTGTTCATCTAGCTAAAAATGGTCACAAAACTTCGCTTAAAAAATTTCAATATTCTTGTCAGGAGGTCGCCTATCTAGGCTACCTCCTGTCAAAGGAGGGGAGAAGATTGACACCTGAAAGAATAAAACACATTTCTGGCATGTCTGTTCCAAATACACAGAAGGAAGTCAGAGCCCTGATAGGTATGGCTTCTTACTGTAGGTTGTGGATCCCGAATTTCGCACTAGTGATAAAACCGATGTTGGCTTTGACGAAGAAGGGCATTTCTCTGCCACTGCCATGGGAATCGGAACATCAACGATCATTTGAGCTTCTCAAAACCATGCTATGTTCGGCACCGGTTCTGGGTACTCCAAATTATGACAAGGCCTTTGTGTTGTTTGTGCATGAATGTGATGGATGTGCTTTGGCTGTGTTAACACAGGAACACGGAGGGAAGAATAGGCCGTGCGGCTACTACTCCTCCGCCCTTGATCCTGTCGCATGCGCTTTGCCAAGGTGTTTGCGCGCTGTAGCTGCTGCTGCCGCGTCTGTAAAACAGAGTGAGGGAATGGTCCTAGGCCATGATTTAATTTTGATGGTACCTCACTCTGTTGATATTCTATTGAACAAAACTCAAACGCAACACCTCACCTCAGCATGGTTAACAAGGTATGAACTAATTCTGTTTGCCCCTCATATTCAAATTAAGAGGTGTTGTGTTCTTAATCCGGCTGAACACTGTTTGCGGTGACGAAGAATTACATGACTGCCTGTATACCACTGAACAAGAAACGAAGGGCAGGATAGATCTCATAGATACTCCTTTGGATAATGCAGAAGGGGAGCTGTTTTGCGATGGCTCCTGCTTCAAACTTTCGAATGGTACATCTACAGCTGCTTATGCAGTTACTACATTGAGTAAAATTGTCGAAACTAAGAGAATTTCGCATAACTCCGCGCAGGCCGCAGAGATTATGCCGTTGACCCGAGCTTGTGAACTTTCCCAGGGGCATAGAGTCAATATATATACTGATAGCCAGTGCGCATTTGGGGTGGCTCACAACTTCGGAAAGCTTTAATCGGAAAGAGGGTTCCTGACCTCACATGGGACCAAGATTCAGCATAGCCCCTTGATAGTGCAATTACTTTTGGCACTCTCACTCCCTAAACAGTTAGCGATCATGAAATGTGCAGCACATCGCAAGGTCATAGATGATGTGGGCAAAGGGAACGCTTTTGCGGAT
Source organism: Ambystoma mexicanum (assembly GCF_040938575.1). Lineage (NCBI taxonomy): Eukaryota > Metazoa > Chordata > Amphibia > Caudata > Ambystomatidae > Ambystoma > Ambystoma mexicanum. Next base: position 123,719,236 of record NC_090941.1, read on the forward strand.
TTGATAGCCAGACAAATGGCCACAGACCTTAGCACGGACATGTATGCCTCGAGGCAAATGAGAGATGCTTGCATAATGGATGAAGGTATTGGGTCTGTGCGAGATATTCAAACTGATGCCACAATGGAAGAATCTAAAAAGTGGGCTGAAGGAATGGGGAAACTGGATGACGAAGGGTGTTGGGTGGATAAATCCGAAGGGAAATGGTTGCTTCCTGATTCTTATGTATTGGCAATGGTTGCGATGGCCCACGGTCCTACGCATGTGTGTGCCCAGCAGATCACGAGAATGTTAGAACAGGTTTGGGTAAATGACAAGATTCTGGAAACTGCAAAGAGGCACGTCCAGAACTGTCTGATCTGCCTACAGCACAATGTGGGTAAGGGGACAGTGACTCCAAGGGGAAGCTTTGGGCCCCCTTCTGTTCCCTTTGAGGTCATCCACTTTGATTTTATTGAGATGGAACGATGTAATAATCTAAAATATGTTCTTGTAATTATTTGTGCCTTCAGTAAATGGGTGGAGGCTTTCCCCGTCAAAGATGCTACCGTCATGACCACTGCAAAGATTATGGTAAAAGAATTCTTTCCTCGATTTGGGCTCCCGAGGATAATCTGGTTGGATAATGGTCCTCACTTTATCGCAGCAGTAATTTTGCAAATATGTGCAGCCCTATGCATTAAGAAACGATTTCATTCAGCTAGGCATCCTCAAACTGCTGGGTTGGTAGAAAGACACAACGGTATTTTAAAGAATAAACTTGCAAAAACATGTGCTGATACCAAACTAAAATGGCCAGTTGCTTTGCCTTTTGTGTTATTAGCTATGCGTACCACACCTCAGACTAGAACTTGGCTTTCTCCATTTGAAGTAGTAATGGGGAGACCTGCTAACATTTGGGGCCTCCCGAAACCTAAAGCCCTGAGGGAGGTGGAAAATGTATTGCTTGTAGACTACTGTAACCAGTTAACTAAAAACCTGTATTTCATTTATCACCAGGTGCATGCTGCTTTACCTGTACGGTTCACGGACCCAGGACACGATATACAGCCTGGAAGTTGGGTCCTTGTGAAGGCCTACGAGAGGTCTTCCTGTCTCGCGCCTCGCTGGCGGGGACCCCATCAGGTGTTATTGGTCACCAGGACAGCAGTGCGGGTGGCTGGAAAGAAGAACTGGATTCACGCGACGCACGTCAAGAAACTTCCTCACCCGATGCCACACGTTACAGAAGAAGCAGAACCCCTCGCTGATGCTACAGTCTCTGATCTTGGAATAGAAACCAGCGCTGTGAGTGCGTCAGAGAAGTTCTCTGAGCCTGAGGAGCTTGGGGAACAGTCCATTTCGTCTCCGCACTCTCTTGAAAAATCACTTCCGGAAAACAACGTTTCGAGCTCTGCGACTTCCGTCGCCTCCGACACGTCGCTTCCCTCAGGAAGTGACGATACTTTGTTTCCGGACAACACAATTTTGGGTACCATCAGGTACAACCTTCGACCAAGGAAATAGAACTACGGCACGAGTTACGTGCATCTGGAAAAAGGAAGTGATCGGAAAAATTGTCTTGTTATGAGAAAGTTTTGTTGAACAAAAAGGATTCTGCTGGCTAAGGTTGGGAAGGACTAAGAAATCACGCGACCGTAGTGTCGCCAGCAACGAACATTGGGGTCGTCGATTGAGAAACTATGATGCCTGCCACCTTCACCGCTGCTCCCCGTACTGAACTTGTAAATAAGGGGGTGACCAAATCGAACAATGAACAATGTGCCTGGGCCCCGAAAACGTACAGTTGTGTTTTGATAATGATTATTGTTATTTTTGCCACTGCTGCTGTAAAACTTTGGTATTTCGAAGAAATCTATCCTTTGAAACCTTTATTACCGACCGAGATCGTACCAACTGTTTTGACTCCCTCTGTACACCTTCACACTCTGTCCCCTAGAGACTCCCAACATAGACAAAAGTATCATAATAACACTCTGATGATAGTAATGAATGCTACTCATGCCATTTTTAATAAGAGTAATTGTTGGATTTGTACTCATTTACCGCAACATGGGAACAAGGGACTGGGATGGTGTATACATCCTCTACCTTTAACGACTGCTTGCTATGCCTCTCTTAGAGCACTATTCTTTGGCCGATGGAATGATAGCATCTCAGGGAACTTTGATGGAACTAATTTAAACGATTTCGAGAGACGTGAATTGACTCCCCTGGGATGCTCACTTTTTGCAAATAGAAGTAAACCTAACGTCGCTTCTATTAGGCCGTCTGACAAACTATCTCTTCCTTTTCAAACTCTGATTTCTTTTAAAATGGCTCCAATAGGCAATAGGGACGTTGTACCTCCTTCTTATTCTATAAATCATAGTCCTGACTCAGTTCCCTTCTGTGTACAGAGAAATGGCACTAGGCCAATGGGAGATTTTGAAGCTTGTAAAAACATTGTAAATTTGACAGGGGAAAACAGGCCTCTGTATGTAGGTGGGCCTGTTTATTTTGTTTGTGGTAGTTTAGCATTTCCCTGGTTGCCCAAGGATTGGCAGGGAACTTGTTATTTAGGAATATTGTTACCCGGGGTATTTGTAGCTAGTACATTGGAGGTTTCTAAGGCTCGCCCACGGCGAGACAAAAACGGAGATACCCTTGGGCAAGTATTGGGGGACATAGCTAAATCGGTTGTGTCCTTTTGGGGACAAATAGCAAACTCAGAGAATATTAGAGGATTAGCAAGGGCACTGGAGAGAACGATCAACTGGACCACGGACATACTCTACAATATGACCTTAGAGCAAAAGGCAATAGGATTGGTAGCACTCCAAAATCGGATGGCATTAGATGTCATCTTGGCAGAACGAGGTGGAGTATGCAAATTAGTGGGGTCCGCTTGTTGTGTTTTCGTACCAGACTCCTCGCCAACAATTTTTAAAGCAATTCAGAACTTGCATACTCTCAGTTCTGAAGTCCATATCCCTGTAGGAGACTGGAACCTTAATACTTGGTTCTGGGATTCTTTGCGATCTTGGGGTTGGAAGGTGCTTTCCGTTATCCTGGTTATTTTAGGGATTCTGTTATTCCTTTGTTGCTGTTTTCAATGCCTCCCAAGTATATAGGGCATAAAATATATACCCCAGATACAGCACCTAAAGAATTCATGTTACAAGAGGTTCTCATGAACGACCTTATGGCTATAGACATTACAGACAATGATGCGGAATCTATGGATGATAACACATGGAGTTATTTTCAAAAGTATCAGGAATAATGTTTAGCACTTGGCATAGGCCAAAAGGAGGGTCTGTCGAAATCGAAATAATATAATACCTCCTATCGCATTGTTTGAATGTATGTTGGCCTACGCCAAGTTGTCTAAAAACATTGTGTAAATAGATTCCGCGGCAAGGTCTTGACCTTAATGTATTGTGTAAATCGCCATCTTGGGTTTAGCTGCCATTTTAGGTTCTCTTGTAGTGTGGAAGTCACCCTGAACAACAAAATGGAGGCCGAATGACATTTCGAGTGGGATTTTGGCCGTTGTGACCTCCGCACACATGAATAAGTAATATGCCCGCAGGCCACTTGTTGGGGTCGCAAACTGAGACCTTGTCCTATCCCTGACCTATGTGTAAATGAACAACTGTGTCAGCGGAACTGATCAAAATGCATACATTATGGGATTGACCTGGCAACGAACTCTAGGCCTGGATCTAAGAATGGTTAACCCGCGAGGGGGTTGGCCAGAGCTGGATAAAAAGTATAAAAACCAGAGTATCCCAATGTACGGTCTCTCACACTAACACGGCGAACTACCGTTGATAGTTCGTTCTGTTACTCTAGGGCCGAATAGCTATCCGTTTGTCAATTGACTTTTGGTAATTGTTGTATCTTTTGAATAAAGCGCTTTGTATGTTCTTTGTAACCTGTGTTGGTGTGCTTCCCGGCCTCATATCAATTTCTCTGTTTCCACAATGGTTGATTCAAGGTCCATGAGTTCGTAGTTCAGGTTAGATAGTCATGGGTTAAATCCCTAAAATAAAAAACATCATGTGGCCCATTAATGAGCTACCTTGCTCGTAATTAGTGAAGTGCACTTTACCAGTGAATAGAGAGAGCTATTGATTGTTTAAAGAATATATAATTTCCCGGGCGACTTTAATTTTGAACTCAATGTTGTGAACTTACAAACTGGGCTAATTCGTTGGAGTTTATTGGTGAAAAAGAGCGTTAGACCAGGCTTCATATAAATCAAACATGGTCATACAAATTGTGTTTGCACGCCACATGTGCGAGTGTTTAACATAGTTACTTGAAACTAACGATGCGCTAGCACTCGTGCTTATCGGTCTTGAACATTAAACATTATCGATCATGCCAACACGTGTTTACCACGTGTGGTTGCATTAGGTGAATAAGCCCCCCTGCGGGAGCCCCTCCAGCACGCTTACCTGTGTCAGCGTGTTCCGTATCAAAGAGTCCCCGTTCGCTCTTTGCTGTGTTACTGTTATTATTGTGGCCACGATGTCTGGTCGGCTGAGTCCTACTTTTGTTTTCACTACGTTCGTCTAGTTCGTTTATTTTTAATATTAGAACGCTAATATCAATTGTATGATTAAGGACTTCCTTATGTGTTAGATGAATTTAGAAAATTAGAAAGCAATTGTAAATTGCTGTCTGGATCGAATCACAATTTGTTAACGTTTCCAATTAAATGACATATTCGGACACTGCAATTTTTCTTGAACTACAAGTATATATTTCATGTTGTGTGCTATTACCAATTTTGGTAATACATGTTAAAAATGCAAAAATCAAAGTGGATGCCTGAGCATCTCTGGTAGTCCTTTTATAGTTTCTAATGTCGCGGCCATATTTTGGGAAAAACATGATTGTAAAACGTGGGAGTCGTGCTCCCTTACTACATTTTACGGCAGAATGCCAATCTAAAAATATTGTAGCTTGAATGGAGTGGACATACGTTTTTTTGGGGTTTTAACGGAGGGAGGGTTTCTTCATTAACCTGTGTTAAGTGTTACAAAGACTTAAGACTGACTGTAAATGGTTACAAAACCTGGCATGTGTCTATGAGCACTTCTCAATGATATGAGACATACATAACTTAAGGTTGTCTGTAAAAAAAGTAAAAAAGTTCAAACCTGGTATATAAAGCATGCTTTTGTAATGTATTAGCCTCTGTCAAAATAAATGTTAGAAATTACAGATGGTGAAAATTAATTGCTGACCAATTCTTGCTAACTTTTGTACAAAGATTGTTCTTTCATTTGCTGTTAAAGAAATGAGGCCATCTCATGGTCTGAGTTCAAGCCTCTTTCCACTGCACGAAATTTGCAGATTAATTTTGCTTCTTCTTGCCTCAATTTAAATTCAAGGTCTCCTCCTCTTGGTCCCAGGGTCACTTTTTTAAGTCCACTCAGTCAGCAATCATCAAGGAAAGGGCGCTGAGTTCCACCTGGAAGGGAACCCAAAAAAATAGGCTCCTCACACACACAAGGCTCTCTAAAACGATCCTGCAACACATGACGACATATTTGCACATCACATACACTGGCAAAAAGTTAGACAAACGCCTAGCTAGTTTAGAACTTTGGAAGATGTACCGAGAGGAGAAGGAGGAGGAGCCACCTTTAGATTGGATACTTAACATATGCACAGTGGGGGGTGAAACGCCTTATGCACCACCCGCCCCATCTGAAACAAAAAGCGAAGTCAGTAAAGATGAAGGATCACATCCGCTGAGGGAACTAAAAGCAGCCACAGAATATAGCAACCCGGCATATGAGTCACCGACGCAAAGTAGTGACGGAAACCCAGAGAACCTCCAACGTCCTGAGGGACAAGGAGAGACGCGAGAAAGAAAAAGGAGACCAGGCACAGGCAACAGCATCACTAGATACAGATAGAGAGTTAAAGAGATGGAAAGGAGATGAGGACAGAACTGATGAGATGGCATTCACACAGAACGAATGGATGGGAGGTCAGATTCTATTGAAACTCGATGGTAAAGGCATAGAGAACATGAGGCAAAAGGGAGAGCCAGATGATTCAAAAAGGAAAGAGAAGGAAAAGGAAAAAGGATTGAGAGACGAAAGAATCAAGAAAAAAGATAGACAGAGACGAGAGCAGTTGTATCGTGAAGAGCAAGAAAGAAAAAGGCGATCATAAGCAGAGAACAGCTAATGATCAGGACAGGCAAGAACAAAGGAGAATAGAAGAAGAAGAATGGGAGAAGAGAATAAAGAGACGAAGAGATGAGGAAATACAAAGGGCAAATTAACGTAGAGATGCAAAGAAACAGGAAGAAGATAGGGCCATAGAGGAAGAGAGGAAGCGCAGAGAGAGAGGTTAAAAAACCCAATCCAGTAGTACACTGGGAAGACATAGAAGAATTATTTCCTGACTATGATTCAGTATCAGGCACATCTAGGTCAAATATGGAAGATGACTTCAACATCAGAAGCATCAGAGAGACGACCGATAGATTATATGACGAAATGGGGCTAGAACAAGGGATGACGAGCATCTGGAGAGCACTCAGCTATACGATACTGAGGACGCCTCCCGAAGTAACATAAATAGAGATCTGTCCCTAGATAGGTTGACGCTAAATAGGAACGAGGAAGATGAGAGGAATTACACGAGTTGGGCACAGACAATATGAAACGCAGAAAGCGAGGACTATGAGGAAAAAGAGGAAGAGAGAAGACATGAAAAACGCTTCTCTGGAGATTCTAGTGGATCTGCACCTAAGGCTTCAGAGTCGGCCACACAATCAGACTGACACAAAGGAGTGTCTTACGGTCAGAGGGGGGTGTCTCCACCACCCTATGTGAGCAGACTAATGACATTGCCAGGTAGAGGGCGTTGCGGGAATATTACCACTGCAGTGGATATGCAAATGATGAGAGAAGAAAAGGAGTGCCATGTGTTGTAATTCCTGTTGCTCGAAAAAGGAGGAACAAGGCCACAGTATATACCCTTGCCATATATGGATCAAGAAAATCTGAAAAATAAGCTTACAAAGTTAACATCGGGAGCGGGATACATGAGTTATAAAAAATGATAGGAGGAAACACGTTAGCTATAGGGGATATTAAGGGTCTTCTAATTGCAATACTTGGTGCTAGAGCTGAGGATGTATGGACACGTGCAGGTTACCCTGGCGTGACTACAGTTAATACTGCACATGATGGAGCGCCATTTAATAATTGCAGAGCCATGGTATGTAAAGCATTACGATTGCTATACCCAGATACTTCTGGCATGGGAGCTATAATGACACGTAAAATGAGGGAGTCAGAGGATCCTTTGCTTTACATTCAGAATTTCCAAGATGCATGGGTGCTGTAAAACTTGCAAATCTTGGGGGAAATCCATGCCCATGTTTTACCATATATTATGACAAGAGCTGCCAGATCAGGTTCAGAAGCAGCTCAAGACATTGGTAGGAATTGAAGCCAAACCGTGGTCTGAAATACAGTTGACCTACAAGAGAAAAATTGCAAAAAAGAGGATGCACGAAAGGCTGAAGAGGCAACATTAGTGCAGAAAAACTGGTCAAAATATGCAATTGAAAGAACAATGATAACCAGAACATATGGATCAAACATGCAGCAGGCCAATAATGTAGGGCAGGGTGATGAAGGCAATAATGGGTTCTAACCAAGAGGAGAGGCTTTCGAGGAAGAGGATGGCAGAGTAATCAGGGAGGTTTCCAGAGTAATCAGGGAGGTTTTTAAAACATGCAAAATGGCAATTGGGTCATGTCAAATTGGCAAATAATGAGACCACTGCCAATATGTTAGACGTGTGGGATGACATGGCACCTAGCACGCACATGCAGAAGTCAAGACATGGTGCAAAACGACCAAGGAACAAGAGTAGGGATGGTGAATCCACCTATATTTTTACAGCAGAGTAGAAGTGGAGTTGCACAAAATCACACTGTGCAACAACAAGCGCCAGGAGCACAGCAAAGCTTGCAACCTCAGAATATGCCACATTTTCCGCAAGGACAGTCCCAACAGTCGCTGATGCAATTGTCACAAATAACAAGTACAGGACAGGTACTGAATTCTGGAATGAGAGATAACACTGGTTATGGAGGAAGTCCATTCACTCAGTATGGGACAAAGTTATATATGGATTAGGACAGCTCACTGGGAAACCTGATGTGTTCTATCCTATCAGTGACACCGAACCCTCATGAGGAACCAAGGGTAGATGTCGTTATAGGGGATAAAGAACATTCTTTCTTAGTTGACACAGGGGCAAGACGCTCGTGTATACATGAAGGCAAGTTTTCCTTGTCCGGCGATGCCATAAATACTCAGGGCTTCACAGGAGCAACAAGTCATGTTCCTTTTACAAACGAACTTCCAGTTTCTATAGGAGAATGTGACATGAACGTGCCACTACTGTATTCAGGACAGACCCCAATAAATATATTGGGACGAGAAATAATGACGAAGTTAAGCATGACAATCTCATTCACGGGGAAGGGCATAGTATGTTCAACTACCGGAATGCATTATTTGAACATATGCAAAATGTTTAGAGCATAATCAGGACAAATGGCTATGAGAGCTGTTCCATTGGAACCAGAAATATTCGCGTATGGAGTGTGTATAGTAATGGCAGGGCTACCAGGCCTTGCAGACAAAACCCCAAGGACCCCCGATGAGTTTCTGTTCAGGCCAAGAATACCTATGCATGAGGAAAAGGGACAAGTGTTTCCCTTGGCAATAAACACAGCTATATTATGAGGAAAAGTGGCTTTGATCGATTGTTGTAATGACAAAGGCAGACAATGGTGTGCAGTGATCGCCATTGAGGAAGGATACAGATTGACTGACATCACTGATGATGATCTGTTCAAGAGCAAACAGGTATAGACGAAACATTAGTTGAGGTTAATCTTGTTTATTGGGTGAAGATGATCAAAAGAGATGTGCCTCAGAGAATGATGCTGGCACAAAACCGTCCTGAATATTTTGATGACGACATGGCAAAGGTGCCTGTCAGTGTGGACTACAGGCCCTTATGACGTAGGCTTGTTGAAAGGAGTCAGAGAAGTGAGGATTAAATTGAAACCGGGAGCAATTTTACCAAAAGCACGACAGTATCCGATGTCTAGGGAAGCAGGTGAAGCGATTTTCAAGACAATTTCCGCCATGATGGTGCAGGGTATTTTGGTGACATTAGAGTCGTCATGCAATACTGCAGTGTACCCTATAAAAAAATCAAAGGGAGGGTCTTGGTGTTTAATCCAAGATCTAAGGCCGATAAATGATATTATAGAAGCAGAGTTCTCTCGAGTCCCTAACCCGTCCACAATCCTATGTAATATACCCATGAAGGCAAAATATTTCATGGTGATTGACTTGAAAAATTCATTTTTCTCGATCCCATTGCACAAAGACTCACAATATTTGACGTCATTCACGTTCAGGCAAATGCATCTGAAACGCACAAGATTACCTCAGGGGTACTGTGAGTCTCCTTTGATTTTCAACAGAGTCCTGCAGATGGACTTAAGCAATATCGCATTAGAGAGTGTTGTCTTGCAATATGTTGACGACATCTTAATTTGCAGCATGACAGAGGAAAAGTGCAGACACGATTCTATTCAGCTATTGACTATATTGGCTGAGAAGGGATATAACTTTGAGAAAGAGAAGTTACAATATTGTCAGCAATAAGTGCGGTACATAGGCCAGCTAATCTCACATGAGCGGAAAAGGGTTACTCCTGAAAGGGCTGAGGCCATATTAAACACAGCCAGGCCACACACGATAAAACAGATGGAGAGTTTTCTAGGATTATGCAATTATATCAGGGCATGGGTCTTTGATTACAGCTCTTATACCAATCTCTTGTTACAAGCCCTAAAGAAAGAACACGTGACGAAAGACAAAATTGAATGGACCAAAACCATGGAAGAAGGGTTTGCTGAACTCAAAAAGGCCATTTGCACGGCACTAGTTCTAGGAATTCCCAATTATGCAGAGGAATTCTGCCTGTTTTCACACACAAATGGTAGTGTTATGACGGCAGTACTCACACAGAGAACCACATTGAGGTACAAGCTCCTGGCATACTACAGTGGGAATTTGGACCCAGTAATGAGGGGTCACTTCCTGTGTGAACAAAGTCTAGCTGCCGCAGCGTTCGCCATAGAGAAGGCTACAGCCATTGTGATGGGATGCTCAATGACGTTGTTTGTCGAGCACACATAATTTGCCATTGTAGAGAAAACAAAAGGCACATTGACATCTCAGAGAGCTTCTGCTTATGAAGTGATCATATCAAATCCATCGATTAAGATAATTAAATGTAAGACATAGAACCCAGCTATGTTTATAGCAGAGCCATTCACTGATGGAGAGCCAATCCATGGCTGTGCGAACTATGAAGAATTCTATGATGAAATTCCCAGAGTGAAAGAAAATGCATTAGCAGAAGGAGAAATTGTCTTCATTGACGGTTCTTCGAGAATCGATCAAAATGATTGACAGAGATATACAGGCACAGCCTTGATGAAGCACACTGCAAATGGATAATTTTGGGTACTCGTTAGTGCAGGATTACCATCTCATTATTCAGCGCAAGCTGCAGAATTATTGGCATTGATCCTCGTTGTCGAGAATCACGCAGACCAGGAAGTAATGGTGTACAGTGACTCTGCCTATGTGACGTCAACAGTGTATGCAGGCCTAGTTCGCTGGAAAAGGAGGGGCTACCTCCGAGTGGATGGCATGCCAGTGCAGCATGCAGCCTTATTGGATAGGCTCATTAAGGCACTACAACTCCCAGTGGGCATAGCGGTTGTGAAATGTGCCACCCACACGAAAGGAACAGATTTTTATCTTACGTGGAAATCAAGCAGCAGACACGGAAACCAAGCATGTGGCAACCAAAGATGAAATAATAATTAATGTGGAAATAACTGATGTGCATAAGAGAATGACTGTTGCATGAAGCGAACATGAGGGTTATATTAACATGGGGCAAACCTAGTTAATGGAATTCCAAGGGGAGGCACCACAGGAAGAAACAAATCTTTGGAAGCCGCAAGGGTGTTCTTTAAACTCCTCCTGAAAGGGGCCCCTTGGGGACCCTGACGTCTATGGAAACAAGGCGAGTTACCACGCACAATAGAGATGCCAGACACAAGGTTGTATTCCCAAAGCTAGGGTTTTATTGCAAAGCAAAAGTCTCAGTTGGCCAACTCGGTCTCAATGTCCCGCGACGTGTATCTCTAGACCTCGAGGGACGCAAGAGAGTGAATTACGTACATCAGTTACATATATACAAAATGCATATCAAACAATCAGCTATGACATGTATAACACCCCTCTTCATTGGGATTCTTTGAACTTGGTGTGATGATGGACATCTCCGACCACTATGACACCTTCAAATATCTATTCTAGTAAGAATTTGCAATTTGTGAGTGCGTAGGCATCTTTCGGTTATTGAATAGAACATAGCGCTTCTGTTCTTGAAAGCGACCTACATGCAGAGGTGGTTGCATTCCGGACCTTGCTATTTATCAGCTGCTATTCGTGTCCTGGGAGCCAACATGCTCTTAGCGGGCTCAGCAAAGGGGGGCCGTTAGAAAAGCATAATTCAAGCCTTTAGCAGTATTATTCTAACATATTCTACCATATAACAAGACTGGCTGGCAGCTGTGAAATGATTAAATGCCCTGCGGTTCTGCTTCAATGCTACATTAAGGAGGGAGCCAGGCATTCTTCCTGGCGCTGCCTACGTTTGTGTTTCAGTGAAACTCTTGTTATCCTCTCGGCCCTGTGGCCTTGTCCTTTTCATATACAGACAGCAATGTTTCACAGTCGAGCAGTGTAAGCGGAAAATATACTGCGAAGCAATAGGCACAGAAAGCAATGAGCAATGGTTAGAAAACAAAATGGCGATTCTTGTTACATCAAAATGGCCGTTCCTTGGAACACTCGAAAACCTATATTCTGTCGTATCGTGCATGAGGCGGTTGGCCCATGGCCACCAAAATACGTTTTGGTCTCGAATTAGATTTCTAGACTGACACTCTGAGAGCTTGTGGCGACAAGACAGCACTGGTAAACCAGTGATGCCTATAGCCCTATTGAACATAGCACTGGAACAGTTGCATTATCCAGCGCACATGACAAAAGAGAATCTAGCAGCGACTATTGCTGAAGACTGGTTTATACCCAACTTAGCAGAGCACGTTGCATTTTTTATGGTGTACTGCATAATCTGCCAACAGTTCACCGCTGGGCATACACTACAAGTAATTAGAGGAGTCATCCCAAGGCCCAATTGACCTTTTCAGCACTTGCATGTCGATTATGTCGATATGATTCAAGTATGTATTGGTTACAAGCATCAAATTGTTTTGTGTGTCCATTCTCTCGATGGATAGAAACAGGTCCATGAACACACCCAGACTCTACCCGTGCGGCCAAATTTCTGGCGAGAGAGGTATTTCCCGGATGGGGAGTATGTGAGGTCATGAGGTCAGATAATGGTCCTCACTTTGTTAATGCAGTATTCCAACAGATTAGCTTGCTGCTTGGTATAAAGCACAAGTACTCTTGGCGTATCATCCCCAAGGTAACGGAATTTGCGAGAAGCTCAACGGTTTGTTAACGGAAAGGATAGTCAAGTTGAAGATTACTCTAAAGAAGGTATGGCTGCACTGCCTTCCACTGGCACTGTATGCGCTCAGAAACCAGCCTGGTTCTGACCACCATTTTACGCCGCATGAGATAGCGACAGGCAGAAGGATGCACACACCATTGACACCCCAAGATAGAGCTAGAGGTGATGCTCAGCCAACAGGGGACGTTTTAGGATCAGAAATGCAAAATTACTTCAATTGCATGACATCTTGTCTTACTGTAATTTCAGGACAGCTGCAGCGATGACAAAAAGGGTGCAGTGCAGCACAGAACACAGAAGGATAGACTACAACAGACCCAATTCAAGATTTAGACTACCACTGTTGTTCCCTGGGGACACAGTCCTGGTGAGAAACCACATGAGGAAAAATTGGGACAAGCCAAGGTTCAACGGACCATTTAGAGTGGAGGACATTACTTCCTCTGCAGTCAAGCTACAAGGACAAATAACTTGGATCTTCCTGGGTGATATCAAGCCATACAACGGAGAAGGCCCCCTTCCCGCACCCCAATGCGTAGAGACTACAGACGACGGGGAAGAACCACAGCACGTGCAGACGAGATCCATGAAAAGGAAGAAGGACCCATGACCAGCATAGCAAAGGCAAAGAACTTTTGTGCAAAGTTGTGGCTTCAATTTGGACATTTCCTCTGGGCAAAAAAGGGGATAAGGACATAATAACGGACACTCTGTGCATCACCTAGGTGAAGAAGAAAAATTGCAACCATAAGCCACAACATAGTCTGTTGACTTTGAACTTTGGACTGAGGCGCACTCAAGCCTTGATAAGAAAAGGATATGCCAAATTTTGATCGAGGACATATAAGTTGGAAAAGAATACATTATCCAGACTGTTTTCATACAGGAGACATATTTGGACTCTCTTATGGTGTCCCACAGCAGTGAATTCACTAAAGACGTTTTAATTTACTTAGTGTTAGTATTGAGATCGTACCCATCGTTAGTGGGAAGGCTCACTTACAACACCACATTTTTTCAAGATCCTGAAAACGAAAAGAAAATAAGGAGGCTGCTCATTGTGATTGCCGATAAGTTCCTTTTGCTTCAGGAATACAGTGAGGACAAGGTAAATGTCCCCAGCAGAAGAAGCAGGGAATAGGCTTTTCAGCGTGCTATTCTTTCGCTTAATTGAAGACTGTCCAGATCTTGTTGGGAGACACACTGATGTCTTGACATTGCTTCAAGATCCAGCAAACACAGAACGTTTGAGTATAATCCTGAACAGAATCATAATTCAGGTTGCTCTATGAGCTCTTTGAAATCACCGAAGCTGCTCATCGTAATTGCCAAGCAGTTTCTTTGACAGCGGGGACAAGACAAATGTCCCCGTTACCAGAAGATAGCAGACTAGCAAGCAACAACTTCTTTCTCCTGATTGAGGACTTTCCATAGCTTGTGGGGAGGCCTGACGGTGTTGACGTCCTCACTTTCATCCGAGACCCAGCGAACTCTACACCGATGAGCATGCTCCTGCATGGTATTGCAATGCAGGTTGAACTTTCTAATCATCATTAGAATTTCCAGAGAAGACTGTAAGACATTCCGCCGAGGGACAGATCGAGAAAGTGTTGCCAGAAAGCTTCACTCTTATTTATGCTGACAAGGACATGACATGTGTCTTGGAGTAAAACCGATAACAGGCATTGTCTGCGAGCTTGTTTATTTTGAACACGTAAACTAGAGACTTGCTGAACTTATGACCTTATTTTGACATTTTCGTTTACAGCAAAGAGAACTGTGTCCAGAGATAAGAGATAATCCATTATTCAGGCAAAGAAGGACAATTGTTCCAATACCTGCAACCTACGAGCAGAGACAGCGGAATCCAGAGATAATATTACCTAGAATGCATTAAAGAGTTAGTTTTCTTTCCTTAAATGATCAAGATGGGCATCAAAGGCAGTAATGTTGTCATCCCTCAGGAGGAGAGACACTCACATTGTCCCAGAACTAAGTGTTGTAGGTTAACTTATAGAGGAATCATGTTCCTATGCATTGTATTCTTCATTGTTTTACTGTCACTGACGATTGAAGCTGCATTTTATATTGGTGCACAAAGTGTTCCGATTCCAAGGCACCCACCTAATGATGTACGCATGAAACCCACGAAGGCACCCAGACCTTTAATAGTCATTCCAGTCCCTAGAAGTGCCATGCGCCTGGCCTTGTGGCGACAGTGGAATCTGTATTGCCTCAAAGATCAAAGGAATCATTACACTAGAACGCGAGGAGCATTCTAGTGTTTTTGTTTTGGTACCCGCATCGAACACTCTTAAGCCCTGCCTTAAGCTCTCTCGTTGCGTTGCAACTTTTGCGGAAACCCTTCTGCGACTTTTTTTGTGCTACGCTAGTTTTTTGTCTTTCGGCTTGTATCCCCTTATGTTCTTTCCTCCCGGTAACCCCCCTCGTGGGTGTACCGTCTGTTCTTTGCTCCCTCGCCCTTTCCTTGGCACCTCCGCCAGTTGTTCCTTTCCTGTCTCCTCCCTCTCTCACACGGACTCACTGTGTTATCCGTTCTACTTCGCCTTGCTCTCCCTCTCTCTTTACTGTATTTTCTCAAGTGTGTTCACCTCTACTCCGCCTTTGGTTCTTTCGGTCTAGCAGAGTCATCCTCTTTGCTGGCTATCTTCAGTCTTAGCCTTCCCGCTCACCTTGCAGTCATAAGGAGACCACCTTCCTTCGCGATTCTTCACCTTGTTGCAGCTGACAGGGTTTTTTTTGTGCCTGGTACAGCTTTTTCCCCCGTTCGTCTCTCTCCGGAGGGGAGTTCACAGAGAGGCCGGGTTAGAGGTTTCACTGTGGCTTCTCCCTGGGAAAGGCAATCAATAGTACATTTGTTATGTTTTATGAAAGAACCCGTAAATTACAGAATGATACAATCATTGTTTCTTATAAGCAGGCATAAATGTGTCTAGAAGGCTTTCTGTCAATTGGTACAATTGGTAAATTAGGTAGCCTCTACGCAATGTTACTGTTTGATACTCTCTAATATCTGTAAGTGTGACACTTAGCACATGCTTAAAAAAGAGATTGCGTGAATTTCGCTATGAACAAAATATGATCGAACTTGCATCCAAAGCTCATAGTGGTCATTATTGTCAGGTACGAACCACTCGTACCAATTTACCTAAGTATATTACAGCATATCCTAGCGTGAAGATTTTTTGAACCTACCTATTGATGAAATTCAATGTATCTGTGCATTAGAAACAATGGGTGCTAGGCTTGGTGTGTGCAGCGAAAGGCGTTACTGCCGTCTATATGGTAGTAACGTAATTGAGCCATTAGAACATTTAATCACTGCTTGTGAAAGTTAAGAAATAAAAAGGTACCAGTTTTTAAAATCTTATAATAATATGTTTGATTTTAATGGTATTGAGAATGTATGGTGTAAATTCATGTTGGGCGATGACATTAATCTTATTTATTTTAGTGTGTCATTTTATTTGAAGATTGTAGACATTTTAATAGACCTCGTAGGGCAAGATGTTATGTAAGACATGATTTTAACTGTGATTTTATTGATTTTAATGACGTTTCTGTCCAATGTGGAGTATGCAGTATGTGTTGTTTGTCTGTATATAAAGCTACTTAGCTGTAAGTATACTAATACAAATTATCAAACTATCAAAGAGTCATTATGCCTGCTGACCCCTCTTCATGTTGAGAGATTGCCTTAAGGAATCCATCTTTTGGCAGATAATGTCCCTTGTGGCAAACATTTCATCATGTAGAGATTGCCTCAAGCAATCTGTGTCTCGACGGCAGGATTTCTTTAAGGCCAACATCTCTGCATGCCAGCATTTACTTGGGGAATCCATGTCTTGACGTTGTGATTCCCTTGAGACCAACATCTCCACATGCAGGTTTCCCTCAAGGTATCCATCTCCTGCCGCTGTTAGTCTCTTGGGGCCAATAACTCATCATACAGGGATTGTCTTAAAGCCAAACTGTCATCGTGAATTGCCTGCCTTAGTTGTTGCATGTCCTCTCTCCTTTCGTGCCACAATAGGCAGAGCTTGGCAGTGTGTGCAGCATTTGACAAGATGACATTATCTTCCAGGTGATGGATGTGTCTAGCCATCTCCTGCAGGACATCACCCCATTGGGCACTTGCATGCAGCAACCTCTCCTCCCACTCTGAGTGTCCGGCAGGCACATGTCCACCACATGTGCGACGCCTACCAAACAGGGATGCCGAAGACCAGGCATATCGCAGTGTGTGCACTGTCATTGGTTGGCAGTCTACAACCCTCCGACTGACACCAGCCTCCGATGCTGCCTATGTGATGGGAAAATGCAATCTTGGAGACACTGGAGTCACCATTGATGCAGGGTTTCCCACTGCCAGGATCAGGATCTCCTGGCTCTCCTCCTCTGACTCAGCAGCCTCAAGGAACTCAAGGAGTTCCATGGCATCCAGACTACTTTGCAGAGTACACTCTACCATGTCCCTTGGTATGCCCTTCACATCAGATTCAGCAGCATAATCGAAAGAGTCGGCAGGTGTGCTAAAGATGGCCTGCAACCCACTCACCACGAACAGCACCTCGCGCTGCTCTGGTTCATGGTTGTGCCTCACCGTCCTCCTCCTCCTCCTATTTCTCTTCCCCTATGTCCTGACCTGTACAAAGTCAGACAACAATATTCAGAGGCCTACCTAGCTGGATGACCATGCATATGTGAAGTCTAATGCATACAGACAAAATAGGGCCAGCAAAGTATACATCACACTTTGAAACGGGGCATTCTTAAATGTGAAAGGCACAGGTGACTAGCATTCAATGCTCTGTGTAATAATATTTTATGCATAGTAGACCCTGCATCAAACCATGGATTGGGGGAGTAGGGGACCATACATACATCCCTACATGTATGAGAGTGGAAGGTCTATCAGTAGATGAATGTAGATATGTGCTACATTGCTGAACCCCTTCTCTATTTCAACCATACTACTTGCAAAATATGGCAGTATTACGTTTCCTACTGCAGAACCAACCTGCATGGAGGCATTTGTGTTGCCAAAATCCCCATTACACCCTCCACCACATTGGCCAATGCCAGATGTGTGGTTACCCATGCTCACATGCATCTCAACTATGTTTAAGCAGAGTGCAACATGGATATGACCACTGGGAATTTACATGGCCTCTGAGGAATCAACATTCCAAATGCGGAGTTAATAGCACTCAAACATCTTTATTTTATATATTTTTATTTTATTGGTCATTTATAAGGTGCTTATAGATCTGGATTAGAGCTTCTAAGCGCTTGTGGCCCGTCATTGCAACTTCTGTTTGGAACATACCCTTATGCAACTTCTCACTGACAATGTTGCTCATCTATGTCCACTGGCAGCCAGGACCAGTGAATGGACAACTGTGACATCGTCCAGCGCTTGGTGTCATTCCTTATGAGTCAAAATGTGTGTTCACAATGCACTATCCACATGCATAACTCTTTGAGTGTGTCCAATGCCATGTGTCTTGCAGGCCATTGTCACATATATGTATATTGGTGTTGCTAAAGAATCCTGTATACAGTAATGTGTCCTGTAAG
This sequence comes from Ambystoma mexicanum, assembly GCF_040938575.1. NCBI lineage: Eukaryota > Metazoa > Chordata > Amphibia > Caudata > Ambystomatidae > Ambystoma > Ambystoma mexicanum. The sequence continues at coordinate 123,737,515 of NC_090941.1, forward strand.
ATCAATGTCAACCGCAAACAGAGTTCAAGCATCCACCTTCTAGCATGCACAACAGGTAATGGAAGTGACCATGGATGTATTACTGTAGTGCTCATGGATGGATGAGAAGGACCCCAACCCAATGTAGGACAATATTTGATAGCATATTATGTGTAAATGAAAGCATATATGACATGCACACATGGCACTTACCTGATGAGGCTGCATGGGTCTCCATGCCTCTCACCCCAACCACCTGCTCACTACTGATGAGGCCACTAGCAACCTCTTCAAATAGAGTCAGATAATCCACATGTGGGAATCCACCTCGAGTAGCCTGGGCAGAGGCCACATTTCTGCCGAGCTTCTCCTTGGTCCATCACATAAGGTCCCCCATTCTCTTGGGGTCCTCTTCTGCAGTGCGCCTCTCCACCCCACAGGCATTGATGGGATCTGGGACCTCCTGTCACATTCTTCACCACTAGGTCACAGGAAGAGTACTGCCGGCCCCATGATACAGGTTGACCTGGTGTTCATCGACATAATCAGTGCGGATTATTAGCTTCTCATCTGTAAAGCGCCTGTTCCTTGATGGCCCCGTCTCATTGACCTGTGCCTCTTCGTGGGGTGCTGCCTGTTTGTGCTCTGCATGATGGCCCCTCTCGGCACTAGTGGACCTTGGTGGTACAGGGCCACCTGTAGGCACACCACCATGTTTAGCAGATGGACCCTTCTTCTGCCCTCTTCCCCATCCTCATCCACTCTCTCTCCATGGAGCCCTCTCACTCATGGTGCAAGCAGCGTTCACAGCAATGTACCCAAGAAGTCTGTGTTGTACTCCCAAGTATTGCCTTCTCCACAGATGTCTGGAAATATGCATTGTACTCCTTAAATATCGCTGCCTCCAACCACACCAGGATATCCACATTCTACCCCCGAAATATCTTTGCCTCCATGAATTCTGGATGCAGAAATCATGCGCAAAGGGCCCTTCCTCTGATTTTGTCACTGCTGCCTTGTGCATGGAGTGTAGCAACCTGTGCCTTGCTTTTTCTCCTGCCTTGTGCCATATCTTGCCTCCTCCAGACTTATTTTGCCTCCATACATCAACAACTCCTGCTGCCTAGTAGTCTGTCACTGCCTGCCGACCACAGGCACTACCTAGGAGTGCCTTGTATTCCTCCTTAGCCTGTTCCTCTCTGACCCTCCTTCCAGGGTCTGTGACCACCTCATCTGCCAGATAAGGACTTCCACTCTTCAATACCACCACCAGAGCTACACAGCACACATAGCCACGCCCAGCTTCACCCCACCAGTCTCAGGTGCACCATGTCTGGAACATGAACCAGCACCCCCAAGGCAAGAATGAGTGCTGAAAACTTCTCTGCTGCAGAAGTTGGCATCCTGGTGAGCAGGTCCTGGCCCATTAGGATGCCCTCTTCGTCCTACACAAGCAGCTTGGGATGTATGGCCATCAGAAGATCTTGGCGGACATCACGGTTGCCATTAACGTGGAGGGGTGTGGCTGTTTGTACAGTAGACCATGCAAAGAAGTGCTGGGATGACCTTAGGATTTGGAGCCAGCCGAAGGCGTCCCTTGTCAGTGCCTCTGTGGATGTGCACTGTGCAGGATGCCATCGAGTGTCACCCCTTCACCTCTGGATCTTGGAGAGGATCCACCCTGTGTTCCATGCCCAGGTCCTTGACCTGCAAGCATGCGTCCCGGCTGCGGTGAGTACTCACACAGTGTACATTTCCAAAGATTTGTTATGACCTGCATCAGTATGCATGAATTGATCAAGTTAGTGTATTCGACTGCATTTGTGTTGCACAACCTTAAATGGCTTGCAGTCTCATGCCGACGCTGGAAGTATGTAATAGCACACATCTGTGAAGTGGACAGGTAGAGGTATGAGCTCAGTTGCCTGATTGAGATTTGGGGGCATGTAAGGTACATTTATGCACACTCCTCTATGGGTTGTTCCATTGTGTGTGATGATTTCAACATCTCCACTTAGCAGCTGAGACTGACACATGTGTACGGGTGAGAAGTCATTGTAGTTTTTTGCATTTGACTATACAGATATACCTTGGGACCTATCAGGCCACTGAATGAGGGGGCATACATGGTATGCCATCATGATATATGTTCATGTTGGGAGCAAGAGCATTGCTGCTTGATCGTCAGCATCAGGTACATGTACGTGTCACTTGCTTTCTTGCTTGACTGTCAGGGATACATGTTGGAAGATGTAGTTGGGTGCATATGGTGCTACAGACACATGTCGTCAGGGGCCCTTTCCATTGCCCTGCCTGCAGAATACACTTGGGTCACTGCTTCATTTTGATTGTGATATGAAAATAGTTGTTGTCATGTGTACATGGCAAGTCATCAATGTTCTATGGTCACATGTGCATGTCTCATCATTGTGACTTGTCCTTTTGGCTTCAATCTGAGAGTGGAATCTGTCAGATTTCCAAGCATGGGCCGCTGTGTGTGAGGAAGTTGCTTCTTGACTAATGCTTAAAGCATGCTACTGATGCACTTGGGGAGAGTACACATGCATTGGCACTTATAATTGATCCCTATGCTCTTTGTTTCCTTTTCCACAGTTGCAGTGTTTAGAGAAGTGGGTATGAGCTGTGCTGTAGAGCTGCATCCCTGGGGCAAGGCCTCCAGATGCAGGAGACCCCCTGTACGCACAATTGTATCCACCTCCTCTGAGGGCGATGTGCCTGGGGGAGCATCCCATTCTGATGGCAAGGCTGCTGAGGAGGGGGCCCAGGAATCCATCGTCATGGTAGACACTTCAGCAGCTGAGGGACAGGGTGGGGATGGTGACGTTACCACACAGGGCCCCTAGGGCATGGAGGCATAATTGGAGGTGTCTGGGTTGATGGTGGAGGGGTGGGAGGAGAAGGCCATTGCAGGCTTGCCCACAGCATCAGGTGAGGATACCAAGGTGGACTTGCAGGCTGCACACCTGGCCCTGACACAGGAGGCTGTACAGTCCACCATGGAGATTTCAGCACAACCATCTGCTGCAGCACTGATCATCTTCACTGATGCATCCACCCAGACAGAACCCGCACTTCTGGCCCATGTGGCCATCTGGGATTCAGTGCTGTCACTGCTGATGTTGTGCAAGCAATTTATGAGCTGCTTGTAGAGCATCAAAGGCAGATGGGCTGCCTCTTGCCCCATCTGGCAGAAGCACTGCTTTCCGGTGGCCACTTTGGACAGGCCATTGCTATGGTCCCCTCCTCCTCATCATAATCTGTGCCCCAATCAACCTCAACTGAGGCCTCCATGCCAGCTACCACCATTGACTTCTGTGCCTCTGTCCCATCAACGTCCAATCTGAATGTGCCTGGGGTCCTGATGAAGGTGGACGTCTGTACTTTGATTGATGAGGTGGTCACTGAGCCTGCCCAGGAACATACAGTGGAACAGGCTGTGCAGGAATAGCAGGCACTTGATGGCAGTGCAAGCGCTGTACTACCCGACGCAGACTGTCATCCTGTCAGAGGGAGTACCTGCGCCGCAGGCACAGTGCCACGCAGCAGGAGATGTTCAATCAATTCATTAACAAGCTTTATTTCGGCTAGCTGCCATAAAAGCAAAAACAAACAACACAATATAGCACTTAAAATATTGAAATCCTCAATTAAAATGTCATCAACGCACAGAATAACAGATAAAAAGTATCCAGTGAGGCTCACCACACAATATAAAACACATTCATAATGATAATGAGTGCATCCTTCTTATTCCCCCCACCCCCACTTAATGGGCAAACAAACAAAACATTCTCAACAAATTCAATTGTGCCAGGGCAAAATGGGCACCAAACATTTCCCATTCTGTACCAGACGTCTGTTAATGGGGCTAACGAAGTGTGTTAAATTTCATCTTCAAATAGAGAGCACGTGTAAAAGGTTGCTCAACGCAGCTAGGTAGTTTTCCCTGCCCCACAAGGCAACAAAAAACTCCATTACGACATCAACTGTAGGCCATCAGATAGATGTAAAGAGGATACTTCTTCCCAGTATTTTTTTTAAATGGGATTTTGAGTATTCCCTCGTGCATTCCATGGTTCAGACCATCCGTTGCCCAAATATAATTAATATCTGATATAAGTAAGCCAGGGCAATGAAAAGGCCCCTTTGTAGCTCATTAAATCTCTGAGAGACTCACGCAAATGCACTAGCTCATCATTCTGCCAAATACATTTTGGCCCAAAACAATGGTGGTTTAATAGTAACGATATCGCTGAGGCATCTAAAATCTAATTCCACATAAATCCAATTATTGGGGGTACTCTTTGGAAGCATAAGGAGCTTTTTCTTCAAAGGATTTTCAGCTGTAGTTAATCGACCTTGCTATGGCCCCACAATTCTGCACCATAACTGGCATTCCCAAATCTTGCAATCTATTCAGCTATAAAACTGGGTACACAACTGTATTCCCAAATTTCCTTGTGAAATTTTCAATTGCTGTAATCTGACATGAGAGGGAAAGGTGGGATTTCTCAACATGTTTGTCCCATTTCCCACTGCTCACTAGATGAAAGCCAAGGTAATAAGGAAGGGGTCACCCTATGGATTCTACACAGTAGGTTGAATACTAGCAGCAGATGTTGGACCCAATAGCTAAATTCGTACTTGAAAACATCTTAAGGTACCATTTCCGGTTCTGGGGCTTTGTAAACATGCTGAGTTAAGACAGCATTCCCTACTTCCTTAAGGGTAAAAGTTAACTACTACCTATTCACTACTAAAGAACATCAGTTACGCCCATTGTGATCAAATGCACCATCCTTTCTTCCTTTTACATGGTGGAAAAATAACCATACCAACTATCAGGTGTGACAGCAAGTGCAGAAGGCTGAACCTTCATTATTTATGCCCAAATAAGCCAGTTTCCAAAAAGCTTGCTGATCCTTATTCTCAATAGCAACATTCATCCATTCCCATTTGAAAATCTTATAGGCATTTTTCTTTTGAGCAAGAGGTTCCTTGTATTCTTTCCTATGAGAAGATCGCCGCTGGCTTGCTAGTAGATCAGTTCATTGCAAATCATTTAAAAGGGCGATTTTCTTCACCCTGCAATCAAAATCAAACCAAGGTGGAAGTACCCCCTATTTATGGAAGTGCTTCCAAAAAGAAACTGGCAATTGTAACATCGTGATCAAGAGTAACCCATTTAAGCCTCGTTCGATTATCGGAACAATTAAGCATAATGGGGTCTGATAGGGACATTTGCTCTGACTCAAAGCTGGGATGCCTAAGAACAAGCATCAGGGGAGAATGGTCACTTTCAGATTGGGGCAAAATATTAAGAGTTTTCACAGCCTCCCAATTGGGGCGGTCCAAGACGATGATATCAATATAACTTTCAATAATGCCCCATCTGAAGGCACAGGCCGGTTGAGCATCACTGTCTACACTGACATTGCATGCTCTAACACCCACTCTAAACATAACTAAAGCTGAATCAAGTGCGTATTTGTGTTGTCAGGCTTTCTTAGATGTAACTAGAGTTGGTATATTCCAAACCTCATCCTTCTCTTCCATAAACTCAAGCAATTCTGCCTGCAGTTCCAATAGGAAATTAGAATCCCCCATCATGAGAACCACATCAGAGCTCAAAACAGAGGACATCCAGACTTGCAATGTTGGTTCTAAATCAAACAAGGTCAGCATGGCACATTTGCAATAGGGGCGATTAGACACATTAGCTAGAAAGAGATGATTACATTCCCTCATCTGTAAGCTTAGCCAGAATAAATCCACATTCGCGTTAGCAAGTACTTTACATTAAGTCCACCTTTGAGCCATATGGCTAAACCCCCCTGGGCCGCTGTAACGCTCACCTGATTCTCGCAGAGGCGCCGGTCTTGACTGGGCGACTACCGTATCTTCAAAGGTGATGTGTAGCACCCGGTTGGCTCTTTGGGCTGGACCTCTGTGCACTGTATGCCTGACGTGTAGAGTAAGATGTCTGCAGATAGAAAATATGGGGTTAATGAACTGGGGTTATTGGGGTGTCCCTATCTCTTTCCTCTTCTCCTCTCCTGTAGACCACCAAAGGTTAACGCTCTCACCTTAGGTAAGTGAATGCCGAGCTCTCCATCTGCCTCGGGGCAGGGTGCTGTAACCAGTTTCTTCACTGGATAGGTAGCGCAGGCCTCTTGACTTCAGAGGACTGCTGTCCGTCGTTTACTGCACGAACGGTAAGTTTCGAGTCATTCAAATGTCTTTAAAGTCTTTAGTAATGATGTCTCTTGTTTTGCAGGGTTCCGGCGATGGCGGATGACGGGCTGAAGTGAGTTGAAGATGGAGCCCGTGTGATGAATAGAAGCGCCTGGAAGCACGTAAGTAAGCGCTTGTTGCCTGCTTCACTATGCGCTCTAACTGTCTTTTTATTTTGCAGGTACGAGTTCGGAGCGGCTGCAGGGTGCCGGAATACCCACTGGATTAGATGTGGAAAGGAGTAATGGCACGTGAGTATTAAAGTTCCCCAATGTCTTTAAACGCACCTTGTTTTGTCTTTCAGATGCGGGATGCAGCGCCGAAGGCCTCCGGAGCGTGCGAAGAGTTGGTAAACTTTTGTCTTTCAGATGCCGGAATGCTAACCTGTTCTTTCTTGTCTTTATAGGTGTTGCTGAAGACTGGATTCAGGATGGTAAGCCTTTGCCTTTCAGATGCCGGAATGCTAACCTGTTCTTTCTTGTCTTTATAGGTGTTGCTGAAGACTGGATTCAGGATGGTAAGCCTTTTTCCTTAGGCCCAGGACCGGATGCAGAAGACACGATGAGCGTTCTGCTGCAGAGGTTGCAGAATAACGCAAAGCAAGATTCATCCACCGGGTGTGGTTTAAATAGCCTCCTGTAGTGCTTAGGTGTCTCCTTCCACAGCCACGCCTAAGTAAGAAAAGAGTTCCTGGTAAGAAAAGAGTTCCTGCCTTCCAGAAGAGTTCCAGTGTTCTGAATCTAGGGAGTGGCTCCAGCCCCACCCAACAGGAAAAGTAGTTCCAAACAGAAGAGGATCAGAGGCTCAACTGGCAGGCAAGTAAGCAGCATGGTCTGCTGAAGGTAAGTCCACCCAAGCATTATGAGCCCGGCGCTTCCAGCACTGGGACTGGGCATATTTATGAGCCTGGTGCCACTGGCGCCAGGACTGGGTCCAAAAGGTCCCAATTGGGACTGGTTGGCACTCGGAACCTGGGTTATGGATCTGCTTCCAAGGGAGTTGGGAAAACCCTGACCTTTTGGAAGCAGAGATCATGACAGTACCCCCCCTCAAGGCCCCTCCCAAACCGGGCTTCTCCGGGGGTTTTGGCTTGTCAGGAAATGTTCGGTAAAATCTTTTGATTAGGCGAGGAGCGTGGACATATTCAGCAGGTTCCCAGGATCTCTCTTGGGGGCCGTAGCCTTTCCAGTCAATTAGGTAGAATAGTTTAGATTTGGAGATCTTGGAGTCCAGAATGCTTTTGACTTCAAACTCGAGTTCTCCATCCACTAGGATAGGTTTTGGAGATTTGGTTAGTCGGGTTTGAGGTTGCACGGGTTTTAATAGCGAGACGTGGAAGACCGGATGTATCTTCATGTGCGGGGGCAAGTCCAACTTGACCGCTACTGGGTTTACTATGGTAGCGATGGAATAGGGACCAAGGTATCTTGGGTTGAATGTGCGTGGCCCCTTTAGAGATAGATATTTGGTGGATAACCAGACTTGATCCCCTACTTGATAGTGAGGGGCTTCCTTCCGATGTTGATCTGCTCCTTTCTTGTATTGTTTTTTAGCCCTTTGAAGGTGAGAAACAGCTTCCTTAAAGGCTTGGGTGATTGTAGAATGCAGGTAGTCTACTGCTGGTGTTTCAAGATCTTGGAGGGGATCCAACTCCGAGGTTCGAGGGTGACTGCCGTACAAAAGAAAAAACGGGGTTTTCCCAGTTCCCGAATGGACAGAGTTATTGTAGGCATACTCGGCTATCCAAAGGATATCTTTCCAAGTTTTTTCAGTTTGTTGCAGCATGCAGCGTAAATACTGTTCCAGAGTTTGATTGGTCCTCTCGGTTTGTCCGTCGGTCTGAGGGTGGTGACTGGTCGATAGTCTCACATCAATTTGAGCCGACCGACAGCAACTTCGCCAAAAATGAGAAATAAATTGACTACCTCGATCCGAAATTAGAACCGAAGGAAAACCGTGCAGTCGGACGATGTTTTCGAGAAATTCTCGAGCCAGAGTTGCTGCTGTTGGCAAGCCTTTGAGCGGAATGAAATGCGCCATCTTGGAGAATAAGTCCACGATTACTAGAATCGTATTGTATCCGGAGCATGGAGGTAGATCGGTGATGAAGTCAAACTCGGCAAAGAATAATGCCCAACGGAGTTGTCTAGAGGATTGGGCTTTTGCGGTCTTCAAATATTGCAGGTTTCGGTGATCCGTAATCACAGTAACGGTGTGTCGGGCCCCCAGCAGATAATGCCGCCAAGCCTTAAAGGCAGACTTGATAGCCAGAAGTTCCTTGTCAGTAATCGTGTAATTGATTTCAGGAGGCGAGAATTTGCGGGACCAAAATGCCACGGGATGCAACTGATTGGTTACCGGGTCCTTTTGTGATAGAACTGCCCCCATGGCAAGGCTTGAAGCATCAGTTTCCACGATGTAGGGGAGTTCGGGGCGAGGGTGTTTTAAGATTGGTGCAGAGATAAATTTAGTCTTCAAATCCTGGAAAGCTTGTTCCGCCTCGGTAGACCATTCAAAACGTTTGTTTTTCTTTAACAAGGCAGTGATGGGCTGGACTATTCGAGAGAATTCGGGGATAAACCTGCGGTAAAAGTTAGCGAAGCCTAACATGCTTTGCACACCTTTTACGGAGGATGGTGATGGCCATTTGAGAACTGCATCGACCTTCTTTGAATCCATACGCACTCCGCCAGGTGATAATATGAATCCCAAGAATTCAACTTCAGTCACGTTGAAAACACATTTTTCCAACTTAGCGAAAAGTTTGTGTTGACGCAATCTTTCGAGGACCATTTTCACGTGTTTCCGATGTTCAGATTCCGATGAAGAATAAACGAGGATGTCGTCAATGTAAACAACAACACATACATCTATGAGCTCTCTGAGGACATCGTTCATAAAATATTGAAAGGCGGCCGGGGCATTGCAAAGTCCGAAGGGCATGACCTGATATTCAAATAGCCCATACTTGGTGCGGAAGGCCGTCTTCCATTCATCGCCCTCTTTTACTCGTACCAAGTGGTAAGCTCCTCTAAGATCCAGCTTTGTATATATGCATGCTTTTCTGACTTGGTCCAGGAGTTCAGGGATCAAAGGTAACGGATATCTATTCTTAACGGTGATCTGGTTCAGGGAGCGATAATCGATACAAGTTCTAAGGTCTCCTTCCTTTTTTGGAACGAAGAACAAAGCTGAAGAAGCAGGGGACTTGGAAGGACGAATAAACCCATTTGCCAGGTATTGATCCAGGTATTGTCGAAGGTGAAGGTTCTCAGGCTCGGTGAGGGCATAAATTCTACTACAAGGAGGAGTAGATCCAGGTATCAGGTCTATCTGGCAGTCATAAGACCTATGAGGAGGTAGAGAGTTAGCCTGATCCTTCCGGAAAACATCTTGGTATTCTAGGTATTCGGGAGGTAACTGGGGAGTCTCTGAAGAAATTGCGGCCAGTGCAACACCAGGTGGAGGGTGACAAGTAGAGACACATTCTGGAAACTGGACCGTTCTTGCTCGCCAATCGATCAGAGGATTGTGTTTCTCTAACCAAGGTATTCCTAGAATAATCTGAAACTGAGGGGCCTTGATCACATCGAACACGATCTTCTCATGGTGTCCATCTTGACTTACTAGCGTCACCTCTTGAGTGGTATGCGTTACTGGCCCGGAGGCTATCTCCGTACCATCCACCGTAGTAATGACGTCCTTTACAGCCTTGGGACAAAGAGTTAGATTCATCCTCAAAACCATTTCATGATCCACATAATTGCCGATGGCACCGCTGTCGACGTAAGCTTCAATTGCATGTAATCGATCCGGATTATCAGGGCTAATGAGGACCATAGGTATCACGAAATGCGAGGTCACGGAACTGGTTTTCACGCTCGGCAAGAGGACCTCTATTCTTGTCGGGCGAGGTCGTTTCCCTGCTCAGAGTTTGTAACTTTGGTAACTGCAGCTCCTACTGCCTTCTTGGCAGGTTTCACCGGACAGTCTCGAAGAAAGTGCCCTGAGTTTCCGCAATATAGGCATAATTGCAACTGTTTCCTCCTTTCCCGCTCCCTTTGTGTTAGAGGACCTTTCAGACCCCCTATTTGCATGGGTTCCCCGGAGTCTACTCCTTTGGAAGGAGTTGGCGGTTTGGAAAATACTCGAGCATCAAACTTGGAACGATCGGCCTTCCTGTTCTGCAGCCTGTGATCTATTTGAACGACCAAGTCTATATAATCCGAACAGTCTTTTGGGGGATTCACTACTTGGGCTAAAACGTCTTTGAGCTCTCCACATAGACCTCTATAAAACAGCGTAATCCGTTTGTCCTCAGGCCATTGAGTTTCCACTATTAGTCTATTGAAAGATGCAATATAAGCCAAAAGGTCTTGATTACCCTGTCGCAACGAAAGAAGCTCATTGTCCAAGGCCTGCCCCTGTGAATGTCTTGCGAACAGTTTTTCCATACTAAGCTGAAAGGCTTGAAAATCATGGAGAACCGGATCATCTTGATTAACTAGAGGGATCGACCAGTCTGCCGCATTGCCACTAAGGTACGAAAGTACAAAAGCTACTTTTGCTTGATCAGTTGGAAAGGCTGCTGGCCGGCATAAGAAGTGCAACCGGCACTGATTGATAAATACTGCAAACCTCTTTGGGTCACCAGAAAATCGTTCGGGCGGAGCCAGAGGTACATTCCCAGGTAGGTTGATCTGCACTGGATTCATAGAGGATGTTGAAGGAAGATTTGCCCCTGATGCGGGTAACGGGGTCTGTCCGGCTTGTGACTGTAGCACTTGTCTAGCAAGATTGTCTGTTCTCTCCTTGGAAATAATTAGTTCCCTTCTTAGAGCATTCGTTTCCTGACGAGCTGCATGCACTTCTGCCCTTAGTTCCCCAAGTAACCGGGCTAGGGGGTCAGTATCCGAGGTTTCCATAGCGCCTGGGCGAGAGTTTTGCGGTAGGCTTTGCGTTCTGTAACGCTCACCTGATTCTCGCAGAGGCGCCGGTCTTGACTGGGCGACTACCGTATCTTCAAAGGTGATGTGTAGCACCCGGTTGGCTCTTTGGGCTGGACCTCTGTGCACTGTATGCCTGACGTGTAGAGTAAGATGTCTGCAGATAGAAAATATGGGGTTAATGAACTGGGGTTATTGGGGTGTCCCTATCTCTTTCCTCTTCTCCTCTCCTGTAGACCCCCAAAGGTTAACGCTCTCACCTTAGGTAAGTGAATGCCGAGCTCTCCATCTGCCTCGGGGCAGGGTGCTGTAACCAGTTTCTTCACTGGATAGGTAGCGCAGGCCTCTTGACTTCAGAGGACTGCTGTCCGTCGTTTACTGCACGAACGGTAAGTTTCGAGTCATTCAAATGTCTTTAAAGTCTTTAGTAATGATGTCTCTTGTTTTGCAGGGTTCCGGCGATGGCGGATGACGGGCTGAAGTGAGTTGAAGATGGAGCCCGTGTGATGAATAGAAGCGCCTGGAAGCACGTAAGTAAGCGCTTGTTGCCTGCTTCACTATGCGCTCTAACTGTCTTTTTATTTTGCAGGTACGAGTTCGGAGCGGCTGCAGGGTGCCGGAATACCCACTGGATTAGATGTGGAAAGGAGTAATGGCACGTGAGTATTAAAGTTCCCCAATGTCTTTAAACGCACCTTGTTTTGTCTTTCAGATGCGGGATGCAGCGCCGAAGGCCTCCGGAGCGTGCGAAGAGTTGGTAAACTTTTGTCTTTCAGATGCCGGAATGCTAACCTGTTCTTTCTTGTCTTTATAGGTGTTGCTGAAGACTGGATTCAGGATGGTAAGCCTTTGCCTTTCAGATGCCGGAATGCTAACCTGTTCTTTCTTGTCTTTATAGGTGTTGCTGAAGACTGGATTCAGGATGGTAAGCCTTTTTCCTTAGGCCCAGGACCGGATGCAGAAGACACGATGAGCGTTCTGCTGCAGAGGTTGCAGAATAACGCAAAGCAAGATTCATCCACCGGGTGTGGTTTAAATAGCCTCCTGTAGTGCTTAGGTGTCTCCTTCCACAGCCACGCCTAAGTAAGAAAAGAGTTCCTGGTAAGAAAAGAGTTCCTGCCTTCCAGAAGAGTTCCAGTGTTCTGAATCTAGGGAGTGGCTCCAGCCCCACCCAACAGGAAAAGTAGTTCCAAACAGAAGAGGATCAGAGGCTCAACTGGCAGGCAAGTAAGCAGCATGGTCTGCTGAAGGTAAGTCCACCCAAGCATTATGAGCCCGGCGCTTCCAGCGCTGGGACTGGGCATATTTATGAGCCTGGTGCCACTGGCGCCAGGACTGGGTCCAAAAGGTCCCAATTGGGACTGGTTGGCACTCGGAACCTGGGTTATGGATCTGCTTCCAAGGGAGTTGGGAAAACCCTGACCTTTTGGAAGCAGAGATCATGACAGCCGCCCCCTTGACCGCCCAGCACTGTTTGCTGGAATATCCTATTTGGCATAACCATACATTGTCATGGACGCTAAGGCCCATGTCTCCTTGAAGCAGATGATGTCATACATGCTAATAAATTCACCCCAATTAGAATCATCGTTGAGCCTCCCGAGGCTAGCGATGTTCCAAGGAAACACTTTAAGCTCATGAAATTCCCTAGCAGGGCACAGAGGGGGTGAATGACAGTTGGTCTGTTGGATGGCACCCTGATGGACTAATTCGACGGGGGGAGGGTATCAGCCATCAATCTGATATTTCTCATTACTACCTCTACGTGGAGCACAAATCGGAGGGGTTCCTTTAACCGGAATTTCCAACCTGGCAGAGGCATTGTTTTAAAATCAATGGCTAATTTATTGTAAATCATATCACGATCAAAAAAGAAGATTTTAAGATAGTCCCTGCCATTTGCCATATGATCAGGCAAACGTAACAACCGTCTTTCATACTTCTAAACCAATGGATGCACTTATTTTTGAATGATTCAATTCTCTAGTTGTCCCTCCATGCAAAGTGTGTGACATTCGTCGGATACAGGGAATCCACATTAGGGGTATTTGTTAATAAATGGGGCTCCTGGCCTAATGGAGCCCTTACTGGGGGCAACACTTTCCGTGAAGGAAGAGAGTAGTTCTGGGAGGGTGAAGAGTGGAGATAGATTTTGATCTCCCTCTGGATTTAGCCATAGGAGGCGGATGTCTCGTAGTAAATTTCCAAATAGTGTCCAGCACTGCTGCTAGGGGATTACCTGGCTTGAAGGCTTGATCATTAACATGAGTCCCTATGAAATTCAGAGCTAAAGATACGAAAGGGGGGTTGCACAGTAGGTGGGGAAATTCCCTTATTAAATGCAACAGGATCCCTAATAAAAACACACACAGTTTGCATTAGTTCTTCGATAAGCAAACGCAAAGATTTAGTTTCAAGTGACAAGTTAACACATTGTGAGCAAGTAGGTACATAATCAGGAATGTCTGTGCATGAATTACTTAACTCTGATAATTGTAGCGGTGAAAACCTGTTTGTTAAAGATTTTCAGGCACTGTTTCATTAACCTCATCAATGGCATTGTTATCAGCGATTTTCTCCAAAGTAGAGTGGATAATATGCTCACTAGCCCTTTCCTTGAGACTACAACCCAGATTTGCAGGTAACGGCAGAGGGGCTACCCTGCTAGTATCAACTCGCTCATATACTACGATAATGTTACAGGCAGAGGACCCCATGCCTCCACTGTGGAGGTTGGTATTTAAAAGTCCTCCCCACATGGCTGATATTTTTCCCCAACTCAGATGCTTCCAAAGGGTCTCTGTGCACCCCTCATCTCAGCGGGACGTTATTACTTTGCTTGCTTAAATTCCCTGTACCCATTTCCCCAGTCTCCAAGGTGTCAATTGAGGTAAGATCCTCTGTAGCTACTACACAATTAGATTTGAACGCTTTTTGGGTATGCCCTTTTTTCCTGTCATACCCCGCAAGCTGCCCCATCTATTTCAAGTAATAAGACCATAATTTCCGTAATTAGGTCATTTACCTCCTGTATTGGCTCAAACAATGTATACACCTTTTTTGGGGCGATTACCGGGAGGGGGAGATTGATTACCCTTTTTTTTTAGTCATCTTTAGTAGAAACTCAATACACACAAAATGGTGAAACGGATACTACGTAAGCGAAAGCATTCGATGTCACTGCCAAGCAATGTCAGCTAAATTCTCTCGCGGATTGGTGTGTCATCCAATAAGTTGTTCTTAGTGCACTGCATGCACCTACATACACCTAAATGTGCCAAAAGCACAATTACATCTAAGGTGATGTGTGAAATGTGTTTTGTGCAATAAATAAATAAATAGTGTCAATACTAACCATAAACAGCCATAAAAAGCGACTGCCATAAAATGTTTACATTCAAAACTGTTCAAAAGAATTACTGATTCAATTGGTATGGGCTGAGGGCCTGTTGAATAATTATTATAGTAAAACTAAATCCCAGCTATGTCACAACTCTTTGAATGTACAAACTTTATCAACAGTATTTTGATGGGAAAAGAATGCAGGCTGCATACCAAAAATAAAAGTGCAAATTAAAACAAATTAATCCAAGGGGAAGCGGATTGGAGCAAATGGGTATTTAAATCCTGGGTATGAAGTAAAAACAAAAAGGCAGCTCAATGCTCGAAACCCACAGTCACTGACAGTCACTGTCAAATCAGTGGTCTGGGCCCAAAATGCAGAAACAACCCGAAGCCTACAAGGCCCACAGTCGTTGTCTACTGATGAAAATAGAAAACAAGCAAGGTGGCTTCCACCATGTTCAATATTCAATGTTCATTGTTCAGCCCCTTCAAAGGGACTAGTAAGTCCTCGGCTTATAGAGGCCAGTCGTGCAGCTAAACATGTGGGTAGGAGGGTAGGAGATGTAAGAGCGCTGCAAGCAGTAAGCAGTAATCAACAGTCCATTGTTCCCGGGAGCAAGTCTCCAGCCATCTCAGGCCATTGTCTGGCCTAATCAGGCTGTAATCCAATCAATATGTAGCAGTGTGCGGCAGCAAACGAATAGTGCTGTGTAAAGCAGAATGGAATCAAGTGGCATAAACAAATAGCTCATGCCAAACTAAGAGTCTCTTACAATCTTGTAATGACCCCTTAGCTACCGCGATCCAGCCTCAGTTCACACCTCCAATCTCCTTGGGCATCCTATGCGTGCACTTAGTTGGTTAAATAGAACCTGGTTAAATGTATTTCCTGCCTCACGCACCAGTCACCAGATGTACAAATCGGATACCAGCGCAGGCTGATGGGACTGTCAGAAGGGTATAAAGTGCAGACATCGAAAATGGAAAATGATGAGCCAGCGGGAACAGCCGGCTTTTGTCCACGCTCTGCAGCAGATGTTGATGCTGAGGAGGCAAATCATGGATGGCATTGCAACCAGGAGGAGGCAAGCAGCTGCACACATGGTGTAAGTGAGGCAGGAGGCACGACGGTGTATGCATGCACTGGTGTCATCGCAGGTGTCATTTGCGAGGCAGAAAGATGAGGAGAAGCAGAGGGAACAGGAGGCGTTAATTGGCAGGGCCTGGGCCGAGGTGACGTGGGCACAGGCTACCATCCAAGAGGATTCTTGCAGGGCAGCAAAGGAGATTGAATCTCAGATGAGGGAAGCCCTGCAATCCCTCCAGGAAACAATGAAGGCCCACCTGCGACCGGCAGATGCAGAGGGTAAATCAGTCTTGGCTGAGATTTTGTCAGGGATTTCCATGGAGTAGCCCACTGACTCATGTATATACGTCATTAGTTGTATGCTTCCTTCAGTCATTCTTTTTTTTTAATGGAGAATGATTCTCTTTCTATGTTTGTACACAGTCTTTCTTGAATACATTTTTCATTCATGATTCAATTACACAGTTTGCTGTCTCTTTGTCCATGTGAGTATGGCCTATGGGTTTAGGGCCCATTCTGTGGATTGTGTTGGTACTGAGCTGTTTGCTTCATGTGTGCGATGTTTCGCATGATGCATTCATGCTGAGCACATCCACATGGTCCCCCATAATGCCCATCCCATGCTAGTCATCTGAAAAAGGGCCTCCTCCATCAAAGGCTTACTCTTGGTGCACATTTCTTTTTATTTACACTGCTATGAGTTCAGGCGATTAAGGCAAGGATTGGGGTTCTTGTCTTTGTGCCAAGTGGAGGTAACTGAGGAACTAAACAATATTCATCAGCGGGGGCTTTTAGTTTAGCACAAAGTAGTATGTGTTTTCCTTTTGTGGATGCATATATTGAACCAGGTGCATTATCATGCTCATTGCAGCATATGACATTGAGATGGGTCTCCATGTGACTCCTCTACTTCCCAGTGCCAGAAGACATATTATCCTTCCTATGACCCTTGAATGTAATGCAGTTAAAACTCATTATTAACCCCATGTTACCCGGTCAAAGATAGACTTTGGTTTGTGGATGAGTTGTTGGTGGCTCGAGGGAATGAGGTTGCTATGGAAATTATTGCCAGAGGAGTTAATGTGACAGTGATGAATGCTGCTGCTGTCATTGTGATAACAGTATTTGGGCTTTGGGTGGATTTATTTTTAAGTTTTAAGAAGATGGTGGCACTTGTACGGGCACCTGCGCTGTCTTCCTCAAGATCATGCGTGTGTGTTTTTCAACATGAAGCAGACCCACAGATGGTGGCACATACTTGCTTCACATTCTGAATCATGTGCATTTCATCTGGTCTTATTTAACTCAATTTCCCACAGCCTCGGGAGTGCAGACAGCATCACCTGTATCATCAGCTGAAACAGAAGATTAACTCTTCATCGGATTGAAACAAGAACTGCTGAATCGCGTAATTCTGATGTCGAGGCTGTTCTTGCCGCATCTGTCTTTTGACTGAGATGTGTGGTTTTATTATATCCTCTTACTGGGCCTCATCACGAGTTGGCTTTGCTCAGGCCTATAACTATGGGCAAAAGCCATTACCTGAGTGGGTAATGCCCCCACCGCTCGGGTCATATTGCTTAAGTAAATAGCGTGCTCCCTGCCATTAACATGACCTCTGGATTGGGTAAGTGTTGGATGGGGTATGTTAGTAGGAATGGAGGGAAATAGGGCAAGTGCACAGATCAGACGTACAGACGTTGATGTATACAGCTCAGAGAAAACTGGCACTGTATGCAGATAAACATATGTGAGTTTCTCCTATTCTGTCCTGTGAGACCCAGCCTAGGCCCAACCTTGCGTGGGTATGTTTTTTATAACGTGTGGGTTGGTGTAGTGACACAATTGGGCTCCTATATGTAGATCATGTGCTTTTGAGTATTGAGCAAAATGTACAGCAACATGTTTCATTGTTTTTTGTTTTTTGTAATTATTTTTATTGGCTTATACAAACCTTTAAAAAAAACAAAAGTAGTGTCATGATTTCACTATTTGCAAAAATGCACTCAGTATCAGTCTTGAGATCAGTGTGTATCATCATCACTCTCTATTTTTTAGAGTTTATCAAGGCTTCCAAATTACCACTGAGCCGAGTTAGTCTTATGAGTATTGGGATGGTGAGGGACACACTGAATCAGAGCCCTGAGCCTTCAGCTTCTGTGTTTCTAAACATCTCTCTGTATCAGCCAGGAAGAGAGTCAATGCGAAAATCAGTTTTTTATTTGCACCTAAGTGCCACCACTCTTCCACATCCCTTGTTGGATAATCTTCCATCAATTGGGCTAGGCATGTGGTTCTTTGTGTTTTGAGGGCAGGGCAAAATAGCGTGAGGTGTTTGAGTGATTCTTCATTGGTGATACATACCCGGTTTCATTGTTATGGTAATGTGAAGAGGTGGCTGGTTATGATGGTATCACTGTTAACAACCTAGATAGTCAAGGTTATTACAGAACTTTATTCATTCATGGAAACAGTGAAGCAGCCCAGGGTATTTGGTCTTCATCAAGTTTAGCAATTGGAGTTTTAGTTTTCTCCAATTTAGCATCATCTATATTTATGACCACAAAGAGGCACTCTGTGTGTTATTAGGCTGTTAAGAATAGAAAAGTTCCTATGTCCACTGCCATGACAGGTAACAGCGAGAGCATGGTGCCCGTATGTTTTGGTGATATTTTGTTGCATCGCCAAACAAATATGTTAGGAATGATTTAGAAAGTTATTCACTGTATACATTGAGCCTTTTCTCATTTGTCTCTTGTCCATGAGTGAAAGATACTTTAATAACTTTGTCATATTAAGCATAGAGGTCCTTGACTAAATAGTCAAATGGGATGACTGCATTACTTAATGGTTTGTTTTAAAATCCGGGCAGCAATAAGTTTGGTTTTTAATGATTTACTTTTGTTTTCGAGGAAGTATGTAGATTGTGTATTGTGTTCGCATCGTACAGACCTCAATCCCATATGATTGCAAACTGTAACAGAGCTGAAACAGAAATAAATTGCCAGGAGTAACTCTGCATTACTCATGACTTAGGAGTGCAGGAGTAAGCCAGTGGAAACTTGTAGGTACTGCTTTGTGAACCGAATAAAGTCTCCCTAGGGGCACCGCAAGGGTAAGTCAGTGATGCCTTTGCAAATCAGACCCTCATATATTTAGTTAATGAGGCATTACAGCTCTTGTGGAGAGGGATGTAAGAGATCTCATCAGCACACAACCGAGTTGATGGTCCGAGGTGAAGCTGAGGTGTAAAATGGGGCTAAAGACCAATAACACATGTTACAGACATCCCTACCAGTGCTCTTATGCCATCATAATATAGTAAATTCAAAAACATGTTAAAAATGGGTTAGCAAAAACAGAAAAAAGTTAGAGAAAGTGCTCACTACTTTGCAGTGAGCATTGGCCTGATAGAACTTTGGCATACGCAGAAAATAGGATACAAGTGGACTATTAGGATAGAAACCTCAGACTTTGTAACAGCGGTTAAGGACCTCTGCGGACCCAATTTTACAATGGCCCCCCAACATTACAATGTTATAATAAAGCTTTAAAGACCTCACCAAAGGCTTGACCATGAATTATGGCCCTCAAAGACCAAATTAAAGGCCAGATTTCAGCAAGGGATTTTAAAAGAGTTGTATGGTCCCATAAATCACAATATGGATCGAGGGTGGGGTCTATAAAGCTATAATATTCTGTGTCGAAAGGCCAAACATGATAGCTTCCAACATTTGAAGGCTATTTGCCTTGTGGGTTTTGGGAGAGTTGTCTCTAGCATTCTCTAACATCTCAAATATCTGACAAGATCTGGGCACACAAGTACTATGCCGGAGTTCAGACATGAGACTGGCTAAGGAGAGGATCAATAAGCTCATGTGGAGGAGAGGATCAGTATGCTGATAACAAGTAATTGGGTATGGGTGAGTAAATCGTATAAGGGCTGTGACAGGTGATGCGGAATGGCAGCAGGGAGAATGAGGAAAGTGTTGCACATTGAGAAATCTGCAGGTAATATGAGTTTTTTCTGTATTTGCCCGTATTGCCCGCAGATTGGGTGAGCCACCTCAGCATTCTGATATTTATAATGTGTATCATAAGAAATGATATCCGGGGTATGTGCCGCAGCCCATCAGCTTGTTCCTTAGGTGGACAGTAGCTCATGCTCTCAGCCCGCATTTGAAGCAAACTGACACCTCGACACATGACACCACTATTTCCTCTCCCTCCCCCCTTCGAACAAGCTCTTCCCTCACCCACAGCTGACCAGACCCCCAATTCCACCCGCATCCCCCACGAAACATACCTTTTACCTACTGCCACGACGCCTGTTATATGGCTACCAGGGAAATGGAGAAGGGATAACTGCCAGTTCCCTTCTCCTTTTCCCCCCCAGGTAGCCATTTTCCTTTGCAAACCCCCATATTAAAGTTTTGAAACATCTTCTGCACATTTTCAAAAGTTAAAACTAAACAAGTTATTAGCATGGTGGTGGTTGGCCTTGAGTGCTACTAGCAATATTAGACCTTCTCTGGCCAAAGATAGCACTGGGGCCCAGTGCGAACCTGGGCCCCAGCCCATCACTCGAGAAGCCCACCGGAAGAGGCATTATTTCTTAATTATAAATGGTAGTATCATCAATACCCAAATGTATGTCCCTTCCCTCAAATGTGACATCATGGCCCTCATTATGAGTATGCTGGTCCGGTAATAACGGGCCCGGTAAGCTACCAGCCCCGTTGTTACCGGACCGGCATACTCTGAGTTCTGCAAGCGTGTGCCTTTCCGGCCGCCAGGTCTGACTTGGTGGGCACCCGCTATGGGACTCGAATGGGAATGGGGAGTAATTTTTCCCCATGCCTGGCAATGGGGAATTACCGGTACCGCTGGGGCTGTAATGCCCTGGTAATTCCCCATTGCCAGGCGCCGAAAAAAAAACTACTCCGGCGGGAGCCATGCTGTTTTTACCGGCAAGGCTACCGCCAGGGTCGTAATGACCCATGTCTAAAGTTCGAACATGGATGGTACTGAAGTTTCTTGAGCTGTGTCAAAGGAGGTGTTCTATTGTAGTAATCTCCTTACTAGCCATACGACAACTCACTATCATTAGACTATGGATGAAATCGAAAGCTATGTTTCCAACTAGTGATGCCAGTGAATGCCAATATACAGTAGAAGCAGTGTTTGTTCTTTAAAACTACATGCACACCTACTTTCAAGAAAACACACACACACACACACACACTCGCACACAAAGAGGTCACCTGTTAAGTGAGCTACCCTTTTCATTTATTTTTTTAATAGAATCATAGCGCATTTGTTTTGTTCTGAGACACATGGGCGGGTGTTCAGTGTCCCATTTTAAGTGTCTTTATTTTTTCCCCCTGTGATTGATGACAGAGTTCCAACACTGAATGTCCCACTGTTGGAAGTCAACAGCTCGTTTTCTGTGCTTTCAGCCCGTGCTGCTGCCAGCGCCCAATGACTGATGTGCGCTATTACCCAGTGTTTCCACATTATTTCTGCACAGGAAACAGCATTGCTGTGCAATGTTCAATTGGAAACGACGCACACGAGACTGCCTGTGGCCATTTTCTTCCTAGAAAAGATGGCCCCATGTGTTAGGTGTAATCTTCCGTCCATTGGGGTTTGTCTAAAATGCCTCTTGCCACTCTGGCACTTTTGATGCATGCTCACTGTTGTCATCGGGGAACTTTCACAGTTGCCCATTGGCTCTTATTGTTAACTAGGTGTGTTCCATAGGGCAGAGTTTACATAGGTTTTTGGTAATAGTAATGTCAATAAGGTCATCTATAAGGGACCACTGGGGTTCTAATTCTCTTCAGCAGGATATCTCATGTCTTTGCAGTCATGAATTTGATCAGTTTGAGGCACTTCACTGTCACTTCAGAATAAAATAACTTACAACAAAAAGAAGGGTGACTGCCCAAATCCATCTTTGTGTGTGTGTGTGTCCGTGACTGTGCATGCATTACTTACATACACTGATAGTACTGTTCTATTACACGTTAATTTGTCTGAAATGCATGTAGTGTAAAGTGCAAAAAAATAAATTAATACAACAAATAATCAGTGAAGGCAGGGATTTCTGCTGAAACATATCAACAATTATAAAACATGACCATGCTAACCTTTATTTGTGTGTTGACAGACTTTACCAGCTGGATGGACTTCTTGCACACATGTTCTTTTTTATATATAGTAATGCCTCGCTGGTTTTTTTGCCCTTAAAATAGTGACAGAATAACTAAACTAATTAAACAGGTTATGCACATTTCTCTGTTTAGAATGTGTGTGCCCTTAAATGTGTCTATGGAATGTGCAGGGTGTGACGTTTCACGTTTGTCTCGCGAGGATAGCTCAGGGGCAACATGCTCGTCTTGAATGCAAAAAGAAGCGAAGCAACACGGGTTCGAGCCTCGGGTCCGCGCTTAGAAACATCTGTGTATTAAGGGTGCTATAAATAACCCATTACAATTCATGAATGACCTCATCCAGCATTGTGGAGGTACTTCATCTGTTGCTAAAGCGGTTCACAGAGTCATTGAATATGAGGTTGCATATGTATGTTATTTGCTGAGATCCAACGTTTTTCCCCATTCAGTCTGTGGGAAAAAAAATATTTTGGGACCCCCTTATGAACCCCCCCTGTACGAAACCTCATAAAAGTTGGCAAAAGAATTCAAAGTGACCCACATACCTTTTTTGCAAAGTTTGTTGAGGATTCGTCCAACAGGAGCAAAGTTATAAGTCGGCAAAAAATGGTCTTCCTATGAGTTTAGAAACTTAACCATAACTACACGGCAACTACCGTGGACACTGTAATATATATACACACACACATATATATATATATATATATATATATATTTATATATATATGTATTCAGTGAAAAAACGTTGTTAAAGGGACGGTATGGTTAAGTTGCGCTACTACAAAACCTATGAAATTCAGTGAAAAAACGTTGTTAAAGGGACATTATGGTTCCAAGTAAAACCGAAAAACCCTTGAAATTAGCCAGTTATGGTGAGCTAAGCAACCATAACTCGCGCCACCATCGTGCACTGCTAAGACTAACACCCACGACATCAAAGATGACATCACAAATGTCATTGATGACATCACTGATGGCATCACATGTGTATGTACTTTTCATGAAATATGTGTACAAGGGATTCTTATTATAATGTTGCGAAAAATGTGTCAAGGATCATTGCAATAAATATCATACCGTTATTAGTGCTTTGAACGATGCATTGATATAAATAGCATTCTATTATGGGGTTCTATCTAGTATACTAAGATACTCATGCAGAAACATAGCATTGTGTGCAGCGTACAAGATGAAGGTATAATATTCATAATGTTAATATGTTGAATAATGAAATGATAATTGGTTTCTTAATAGATTTCTGTGTACTGTGAAATATGTAATAAGTAGCTAATAAAACCCATGTATTACATAATTGCGTTACTATAGACAAAACACAAAGAGACAAGAACACATACCAATATGGGTATATACAGGGAAAGTGACGTTAGCAAAAAAGCACAAGTAGTAGCAGAAACAATTCATAACCTAACTGATTATTTTCATGCAAATAAATGATTGATAAAATAAATGATGATCTGTTTCAAAAATAAATGATGAAATAAATGATGATCTGTTTCAAAGCTGCTGTTTACCCTATTTATGTGTATCACTTGATGTGATTGGACCCTAAGGAAAGTAGTGTGAGTACAATGTATACAAATATGACCATATACAGGGAAAGTACAGCCATAAAAAAAACAACAGAACTATCAGAAAGTGCTGATAAGTCTACTGTTTATCTTTATGCACAAAAGGATTGCTGTCTTTCAAGCTTGTGTCTTGCCCTATGTATATGTTTCAAATGATGTGACTGGACTCTAAGGGAATTACTATAAGAACCTACTTGAAGGATACGTCTACAAATAAAATAAATTTTTTAGTTTCTGACTGTTACTGAAGAAAACCATGTGGCCTAGATATGTCAGCAAAAGAAAAAAAGAGTGAGCCAGACATGTGATGTCATCAGTGATGTCATCAATGACATTTGTGATGTCATCTTTGATGTCATGGGTGTTAGTCTTAGCAGTGCACGGTGGTGGCGTGAGTTATGGTTGCTTATCTTAACATAACTGGGGAATTTCAAGGGTTTTTCGGTTTTACTTGGAACCATAACGTCCCTTTAACAAAGTTTTTTCATTGAATTTCGTAGATTATTATTAGTGCAACTTAACCATAACGTCCCTTTAACAAAGTTTTTTCATTGAATTGCCTAGGTCTTTATTAGTGCAACTTAACCGTAACGTCCCTGTAACACATTATTTTTACTGCATTTTATAGGTTTTTATTAGTGCAACTTCACCATAACATCTTTTTCAATAGATGAAGACCACTAACATCTTAGGTCCTCAAAGTGGGAACCCCAGGTAGTAAAAAAAAAAACATTTTTCTTCCCAAACCGGGACGCCTGCGGCGCCCAGGTGTAGGAAGGAAAATCTTTTACCAAGATGGCCACCATGGAAAGGGAAGGAGGGGTGTATAAAGAGCACACAACAGAGCATGAGCGGGGGGTGGGGGGAACAGGGCACACACGGGGCTTGAGCGGGGGGGAACAGGGGAGACACGGGGCATGAGCGGGGGGGAACAGGGGAGACACGGGGCATGAGCATGGTGTGGGGGGAAAGGAGGGAGACACAGGGCATGAGCAGGGGGTGGGGTGGAACAGGGGAGACACGGGGCATGAGCGGGGGGGAACAGGGGAGACACGGGGCATGAGCGGGGGTGGGGGGAACAGGGGAGACATGGAGCGGGGAGTGTGGGGGAACAGTGGAGATACAGAGCATGAGCGGGGGTGGGGGGGAAAAGGAGAGAGACACGGGGCAGGAGCAGGGGGTGGGGGAACACAAGGGAGACACGATACATGAGCAGGGGGCAACAGGAGAACAGGAGACAGATCGGACATGAGCGGGGGGTGGGGGATACACGAGGGAGACAGGGGGCATGAGCGGGGGTTGGGGGGAACATGAGGGAGACACAGGGCATGATCAGGGTGGGGGGTACACGAGGAAGACACGGGGCATGAGCAGAGGGTGGGGAGAACACGAGGGAGACACGGGGCATGAGCAGGAGGTGGGGGAACATGAGGGAGACACGGGGCATGAGCGGGGGTGTGGGGGGTAACATGAGGGAGACACATGGCCTGAGCATGGGGGTAAGGCCAACAGGGGAGACACGGGGCAGGAGCGGGGGTGGGGGGGAAAGGAGAGAGAGACGGGGCATGAGCAGGGGGTGGAGTGGAACAGGGGAGACATGGGGCATGAGTGGGAGGTGAGGGGAACAGGGGAGACACGGAGCATGAGCGGGGGGTGCAGGGGAAAAGGAGAGAGACACGGGGCATGAGGGTATACGAGGAAGACACGGGGCATGAGCGGGGGTGGGGAGAACACGAGGGAGACACGGGGCATGAGCGGGGGTGTGGGGAACACGAGGGAGAAACGGGGCATGAGTGGGGGTGTGGGGTAACACGAGGGAAACACGGGGCAAGAGCAGGGGTGGGGGAAACATGAGGGAGACATGGGGCATGAGCAGGGGGTGGGGGGCAACACGAGGGAGACACGGGTCATGAGCAGGGGGTGGGGGAACACGAGGGAAACACAGGGCATGAGCGGGGGTGGGGGAACAGGAGGGAGACACGGGGCATGAGCAGGGGGTGGGGGTAACACGAGGGAGACACGGGTCATGAGCGGGGGGCGGGGGGGAACAGGGGAAACATGGGGCATGAGCGAGGGGTAGGGGGAACAGGAGGGAGACATGGGGCATGAGCGGGGGGTGGGGGAACAAGCAAGAAACAAGGGGCATGAGCGGGGGGTGGGGGGTATATGGGTGACACGGGGCATGAGCAGGGGGTGGGGTGCACAGGAGGGAGACATGGGGCATGAGCGGGGGGTGGAGGGGAAAATGGAGTGAGACACGGGGCATGAGCGGGGGTGGGGGGAACAGGGCAGACACGGGGCATGAGCGGAGGTTGGGGGAACAGGGGAGAGACACGGGGCATGAGCGGGGGCTGGGGGAACAGTGGAACAGGGGACAGGGGAGACACAGGGCAAGAGCGGGGGGTGAGTGGAACAGGAGAGAGACACTGGCATGAGAGGGAGGTGGGGGGAACAGGAGAGAGACAGAGGGCATGAGAGGGGGGTGGGGTGGAACAGAGGAGACAAGGGGCATGAGCAGGGGGTGGGGTCAAAAGGAGGGGGACACGAGGCATGAGCAGGGCATGGGGGGGGAAAAAGAGAGACACGGGCCATGAGCAAGGTGTGGGGGGAACAGGGGAGACACGGGGCATGAGCGGGGGATGGGGGGAACAGGGGAGACACAGGGAATGAGCGGGGGGTGGGGGAACAGGGGAGAAACGGGGCATGAGCGGGGGGTGGGGGGAACAGGGGAGACACGGGGCATGACCAGGGGGGGAAAGGAGGGAGACATGGGGCATGACCAGGGTGTGGGGGGAACAGGGGAGACACGGGGCATGAGCGGGGGGTGCGGGGGAACAGGGGAGACATGGGGCATGAGCGGGGGGTGGGGGGAAAAGGAGGGAGACACAGGGCATGAGCGGGGGGTAGGGAGGATCAGGGGAGACACGGGGCATGAGTGGGGGTGGGGAGAACAGGGGAGACACAGGGCATGAGCAGGGGGTGGGGCAACAGGAGGTAGACACGGGGCATGAGCAGGGGGTGGGGGTAACATGAGGGAGACAGGGGGCATGAGCGGGGGTGGGGGGAACAGGGAGACATGGGGCATGACAGGGGGAGTGGGGGGACAGGAGGGTGACACGGGGCATGAGCGGGTTTGGGGGGAACATGAGGGAGACACGGGGCATGATCGGGGTGGGGGGGTAGACGAGGAAGACACGGGGCATGAGCAGAGGGTGGGGAGAACACAAGGGAGACACGGGGCATGATCGGGGGGTGGGGGGACCACGAGGGAGACACAGGGCATGAGCGGGGGTGTGGGGGGTAACACGAGGGAGACACGGGGCCTGAGCGGGGGGGTGGGGGCAACAGGGGAGACACGGGTCATGAGCGGGGGTGGGGGGAAAAGGAGGAAGAGACGGGGCATGAGCAGGGGGTGGGGTGGAACAGGGGAGACACGGGGCATGAGTGGTGGGTGAGAGGAACAGGGGAGACACAGAGCATAAGCGGGGGGTGCAGGGGAAAAGGAGAGAGACACAGGGCATGAGGGTACACGAGGAAGACACGGGGCATGAGCAGGGGGTGGGGGGAACACGAGGGAGACACGGGGCATGAGCGGGGGTGGGGGGAACACGAGGGAGAAACGGGACATGAGCGGGGGGGGGGTTGGGGTACCACGAGGGAAACACGGGGCATGAGCGGGGCTGGGGGAAACATGAGGGAGACACGGGGCAGGGGCATGAGCGGGGGGTGGGGGGGAACACGAGGGAAACACGGGCATGAGAGGGGGTGGGGGAACAGGAGATAGACACGGGGCATGAGCAGGGGGTGGGGGTAACACGAGGGAGACACGGGGCATGAGTGGGTTGTGGGGCGGAACAGGAGAAACATGGGGCATGAGCGAGGGGTAGGGGGAACAGGAGGGAGACATGGGGCATGAGCGGGGGGTGGGGAAACAAGAGAGAAACAAGGGGCATGAGCGGGCGGTGGGGGGGAATATGGGTGACACGGGGCATGAGCAGGGGGTGGGGTGCACAGGGGAGAGACACGGGGCATGAGCGGGGGGGGACAGGGGAGACACAGGGCAAGAGCGGGGGGTGGGTGGAACAGGAGAGAGACATGGGGCATAAGCGGGGGTGGGGGGCAACACGAGAGAGACACAGGGCATGAGCGGGGGGTGGGGGGAACAGGACAGAGGCATGGGCATGAGCGTGGGGTGGGGGCAACAGGAGAGAGACAGAGGGCATAAGAGGGGGGTGGGGTGGAACAGAGGAGACAAGGGGCATGAGCATGGGGTGGGGTGAAAAGGAGGGAGACACAGGGCATGAGCAGGGCGTGGAGGGAAAAAGAGAGACACTGGCCATGAGCAGGGGGTGGGGGGAACAGGGGAGACACGGGGCATGAGTGGGAGGTGAGGGGAACAGGGGAGACACGGAGCATGAGCGGGGGGTGCAGGGGAAAAGGAGAGAGACACGGGGCATGAGGGTATACGAGGAAGACACAGGGCATGAGCGGGGGTGGGGAGAACACGAGGGAGACAGGGGGCATGAGCAGGGGTGGGGGGAACACGAGGGAGAAACGGGGCATGAGTGGGGGTGTGGGGTAACACGAGGGAAACACGGGGCATGAGCAGGGGTGGGGGAAACATGAGGGAGACATGGGGCATGAGCAGGGGGTGGGGGGCAACACGAGGGAGACACGGGTCATGAGCGGGGGGTGGGGGAACACGAGGGAAACACAGGGCATGAGCGGGGGTGGGGGAACAGGAGGGAGACACGGGGCATGAGCAGGGGGTGGGGGTAACACGAGGGAGACACGGGTCATGAGCAGGGGGCGGGGGGAACAGGGGAAACATGGGGCATGAGCGAGGGGTAGGGGGAACAGGAGGGAGACATGGGGCATGAGCGGGGGGTGTGGGAACAAGCAAGAAACAAGGGGCATGAGCGGGGGGTGGGGGGTATATGGGTGACACGGGGCATGAGCAGGGGGTGGGGTGCACAGGAGGGAGACATGGGGCATGAGCGGGGGGTGGAGGGGAAAATGGAGTGAGACACGGGGCATGAGCGGGGGTGGGGGGAACAGGGCAGACTCGGGGCATGAGCGGGGGGTGGGGGAACAGGGGAGAGACACGGGGCATGAGCGGGGGCTGGGGGAACAGTGGAACAGGGGACGGGGGAGACACAGGGCAAGAGCGGGGGGTGAGTGGAACAGGAGAGAGACACCGGCATGAGCGGGAGGTGGGGGGAACAGGAGAGAGACAGAGGGCATGAGAGGGGGGTGGGGTGGAACAGAGGAGACAAGGGGCATGAGCAGGGGGTGGGGTGAAAAGGAGGGAGACACGGGGCATGAGCAGGGCATGGGGGGGGAAAAAGAGAGACACGGGCCATGAGCCGGGTGTGGGGGGAACAGGGGAGACACGGGGCATGAGCGGGGGATGGGGGGAACAGGGGAGACACAGGGAATGAGCGGGGGGTGGGGGAACAGGGGAGAAACGGGGCATGAGCGGGGGGTGGGGGGAACAGGGGAGACACGGGGCATGACCAGGGGGGGAAAGGAGGGAGACATGGGGCATGAACAGGGTTTGGGGGGAACAGGGGAGACACGGGGCATGAGCGGGGGGTGTGGGGGAACAGGGGAGACATGGGGCATGAGCGGGGGGTGGGGGGAAAAGGAGGGAGACACAGGGCATGAGCGGGGGGTAGGGAGGATCAGGGGAGACACGGGGCATGAGTGGGGGTGGGGAGAACAGGGGAGACACAGGGCATGAGCAGGGGGTGGGGCAACAGGAGGTAGACACGGGGCATGAGCAGGGGGTGGGGGTAACATGAGGGAGACACGGGGCATGAGCGGGGGGTGGGGGGAACAGGGAGACATGGGGCATGACCGGGGGAGTGGGGGGACAGGAGGGTGACACGGGGCATGAGCGGGTTTGGGGGGAACATGAGGGAGACACGGGGCATGATCGGGGTGGGGGGGTAGACGAGGAAGACACGGGGCATGAGCAGAGGGTGGGGAGAACACAAGGGAGACACGGGGCATGATCGGGGGGTGGGGGGACCACGAGGGAGACACAGGGCATGAGCGGGGGTGTGGGGGGTAACACAAGGGAGACACGGGGCCTGAGCGGGGGGGTGGGGGCAACAGGGGAGACACGGGTCATGAGCGGGGGTGGGGGGAAAAGGAGGAAGAGACGGGGCATGAGCAGGGGGTGGGGTGGAACAGGGGAGACACGGGGCATGAGTGGTGGGTGAGAGGAACAGGGGAGACACAGAGCATAAGCGGGGGGTGCAGGGGAAAAGGAGAGAGACACAGGGCATGAGGGTACACGAGGAAGACACGGGGCATGACCAGGGGGTGGGGGGAACACGAGGGAGACACGGGGCATGAGCGGGGGTGGGGGGAACACGAGGGAGAAACGGGACATGAGCGGGGGGGGGTGGGGTACCACGAGGGAAACACGGGGCATGAGCGGGGGTGGGGGAAACATGAGGGAGACACGGGGCATGAGCGGGGGGTGGGGGGCAACACGAGGGAGAACCAGGTCATGAGCAGGGGGTGGGGGGAACACGAGGGAAACACGGGGCATGAGGGGGTTGGGGGAACAGGAGATAGACACGGGGCATGAGCAGGGGGTGGGGGTAACACGAGGGAGACACGGGGCATGAGCGGGTTGTGGGGCGGAACAGGAGAAACATGGGGCATGAGCGAGGGGTAGGGGGAACAGGAGGGAGACATGGGGCATGAGCGGGGGGTGGGGAAACAAGAGAGAAACAAGGGGCATGAGCGGGCGGTGGGGGGGAATATGGGTGACACGGGGCATGAGCAGGGGGTGGGGTGCACAGGGGAGAGACACGGGGCATGAGCGGGGGGACAGGGGAGACACAGGGCAAGAGCGGGGGGTGGGTGGAACAGGAGAGAGACATGGGGCATAAGCGGGGGTTGGGGGCAACACGAGAGAGACACAGGGCATGAGCGGGGGGTGGGGGGAACAGGACAGAGGCATGGGCATGAGCGTGGGGTGGGGGCAACAGGAGAGAGACAGAGGGCATAAGAGGGGGGTGGGGTGGAACAGAGGAGACAAGGGGCATGAGCATGGGGTGGGGTGAAAAGGAGGGAGACACAGGGCATGAGCAGGGCGTGGAGGGAAAAAGAGAGACACTGGCCATGAGCAGGGGGTGGGGGGAACAGGGGAGACACGGGGCATGAGCGGGGGGTGGGGGGAACAGGGGAGACACGGGGCATGAGCGGGGGTGGGGGAACAGGGGAGACATGGGGCATGAGCGGGGGGTGGGGGGAACAGGGGAGACACGGGGCATGACCAGGGGGTGGGGGGGGAAAAGGAGGGAGACATGGGGCATGACCGGGTTGTGGGGGGAACAGGGGAGACATGGGGTATGAGCAGGGGGTGGGGGAAAAGGAGGGAGACACAGGGCATGAGCGGGGGGTAGGGAGGAACAGGGGAGACACGGGGCATGAGCGGGGGCTGGGAGCAACAGGAGGGAGACACGGGCATGAGCAGGGGGTGGGGGTAACATGAGGGAGACACAGGGCATGAGCGGGGAGTGGGAGGAACAGGAGGGTGACACGGGGCATGAGCGGGGGTGGGGGGAACAGGAGGGAGACACGGGGCATGAGCGGGGGTGGGGGTAACACGAGGGAGACATGGGGCAAGAGCGGGGGTGGGGGGAACAGGGCAGACACGGGGCATGAGCGGGAGGTCGGGGTAAAGGAGGGAGACACGGGCCATGAGCGGGGGTTGGGGGGTACAGGAGGGAGACACGGCACATGAGCGGGGGGTGGGGAGTACAGGAGGGAGACACGGGGCATGAGCGGGGGTAACACGAGGGAGACACGGGTCATGAGCAGGGGGTGGGGGGCAACACAAGGGAGACACGGGTCATGAGCGGGGGGCAACACGACGGAGACACGGGTCATGATCGGGGGTGGGGGGTACAGGAGGGACACAAGGGGCATGAGCGGGGGGTGGGGGGTACGGGAGGGAGACATGGGACATGAGCGGAGGGGTACAGGAGGGAGACACGGGGCATGAGCGGGGGGTGCGGGGTAACACGAGGGAGACATGGGTCATGAGCAGGGGGTGGGGGGCAACACAAGGGAGACACAGGTCATGAGTGGGGGTTGGGGGGCAACACGAGGGAGACACGGGTCATGAGCGGGGGGAGGAGGAACACGAGGGAAACACGGGGCATGAGCAGGGGGTGGGGGGAACAGGAGGGAGACACGGGGCATGAGCGGGGGTTGGGGGGTAACCCGAGGAAAACACGGGGCATGAGCGGGGTGTGGGGGAACAGGGGATACACAGGGCATGAGCGGGGGTGGGGGGAACAGGGCAGACACGGGGCATGAGCAGGGGGTGGGGGTACAGGAGGGAGATACGAGCATGAGTGGGGGGTGGGGGATAACACGAGGGAGACACAGGGCATGAGCGGGGCGTGGGGGGCAACACGAGGGAGACACGGGGCATGAGTGGAGGGTAGGGGGCAACACGAGGGAGACGCATGGCATGAGCGGGGGGTTCGGGCAACACGAGGGAGACACAGGACATGAGCAGGGGGTGGGGGAACAGGGCAGACATGGGGCATGAGCGGGGGGTGGGGGTAACACGAATGAGACACGGGGCATAAGCGGGTGGCATGAGCGGGTGGTGGGGGGCAACACGAGGGAGACATGGGGCATGAACGGGGGGTAGGCGGGAACACGAAGGAGACACGGGGCATGAGCGGGGGGTGGGGGCAACACGAGGGAAACACGGGGCATGAGCGGGGGGTGGGGGGAACAGGGCAGACATGGGGCATGAGCAGGGGGTGGGGGGAACAGGGCAGACAAGGGGCATGAGTGGGGGGTGGGGGTAAAACAAGGGAGACACGGGGCATGAGCGGGGATGTGGGGGGTAACACGAGGGAGACACGGGGCCTGAGCGGGGGGGTGGGGGCAACAGGGGAGACATGGGTCATGAGCGGGGGTGGTGGGAAAAGGAGGAAGAGACGGGGCATGAGCAGGGGGTGGGGTGGAACAGGGGAGACACGGGGCATGAGTGGGGGGTGAGAGGAACAGGGGAGGCACAGAGCATAAGCGGGGGGTGCAGGGGAAAAGGAGAGAGACATAGGGCATGAGGGTACACGAGGAAGACACAGGGCATGAGCAGGGGGTGGGGGGAACACGAGGGAGACACGGGGCATGAGCGGGGGTGGGGGGAACACAAGGGAGAAACGGGAAATGAGCGGGGGGTGTGGGGTACCACGAGGGAAACACGGGGCATGAGCGGGGGTGGGGGAAACATGAGGGAGACACGGGGCATGAGCGGGGGGTGGGGGGCAACACGAGGGAGACACAGGTCATGAGCACGGGGTGGGGGAACACGAGGGAAACACGGGGCATGAGGGGGGGTGGAGGAACAGGAGGGAGACACGGGGCATGAGCAGGGGTTGGGGGTAACACGAGGGAGACACGGGGCATGAGCGGGTTGTGGGGCGGAACAGGGGAAACATGGGGCATGAGCGAGGGGTAGGGGGAACAGGAGGGAGACATGGGGCATGAGCGGGGGGTGGGGAAACAAGAGAGAAACAAGGGGCATGAGCGGGCGGTGGGGGGGAATATGGGTGACACGGGGCATGAGCAGGGGGTGGGGTGCACAGGAGAGAGACACGGGGCATGAGCGGGGGGGTGGGGGAAATAGGAGTGAGACACGGGGCATGAGCGGGGGGTGGAGGGAACAAGAGAGAAACAAGGGGCATGAGCAGGGGTGGGGGGAACAGGGCAGACACGGGGCATGAGCGGGGGTGGGGGGGAACAGGGGAGAGACACGGGGCATGAGCGGGGGGGGAACAGGGGAACAGGGGACAGGGGAGACACAGGGCAAGAGCGGGGGGTGGGTGGAACAGGAGAGAGACATGGGGCATAAGCGGGGGTGGGGGGCAACACGAGAGAGACACAGGGAATGAGCGGGGGGTGGGGGGAACAGAACAGAGGCACGGGCATGAGCGTGGGGTGGGGGCAACAGGAGAGAGACAGAGGGCATGAGAGAGGTGGGGTGGAACAGAGGAGACAAGGGGCATGAGCATGGGGTGGGGTGAAAAGGAGGGAGACACAGGGCATGAGCAGGGCATGGAGGGAAAAAGAGAGACACTGGCCATGAGCAGGGGGTGGGGGGAACAGGGGAGACACGGGGCATGAGCGGGGGGTGGGGGGAACAGGGGAGACACGGGGCATGAGCGGGGGGTGGGGGAACAGGGGAGACATGGGGCATGAGCAGGGGGTGGGGGGAACAGGGGAGACACGGGGCATGACCAGGGGGTGGGGGGGAAAAGGAGGGAGACATGGGGCATGACCGGGTTGTGGGGGGAACAGGGGAGACATGGGGTATGAGCGGGGGTGGGGGAAAAGGAGGGAGACACAGGGCATGAGCGGGGGGTAGGGAGGAACAGGGGAGACACGGGGCATGAGCGGGGGGTGGGAGCAACAGAAGGGAGACACGGGGCATGAGCAAGGGGTGGGGGTAACATGAGGGAGACACAGGGCATGAGCGGGGGAGTGGGAGGAACAGGAGGGTGACATGGGGCATGAGCGGGGGTGGGGGGAACAGGAGGGAGACACGGGGCATGAGCGGGGGTGGGGGTAACACGAGGGAGACATGGGGCAAGAGCGGGGGTGGGGGGAACAGGGCAGACACGGGGCATGAGCGGGAGGTCGGGGTAAAGGAGGGAGACACGGGGCATGAGCGGGGGTTGGGGGGTACAGGAGGGAGACACGGCACATGAGCGGGGGGTGGGGAGTACAGGAGGGAGACACGGGGCATGAGCGGGGGGTAACACGAGGGAGACACGGGTCATGAGCAGGGGGTAGGGGGCAACACAAGGGAGACACGGGTCATGAGCGGGGGGCAACACGAGGGAGACACGGGTCATGATCGGGGGTGGGGGGTACAGGAGGGAGACAAGGGGCATGAGCGGGGGGTGGGGGGTACGGGAGGGAGACATGGGACATGAGGGGGGGTACAGGAGGGAGACACGGGGCATGAGCGAGGGGGTGGGGGGCAACACAAGGGAGACACAGGTCATGAGTGGGGGTTGGGGGGCAACACGAGGGAGACACGGGTCATGAGCGGGGGGAGGAGGAACACGAGGGAAACACGGGGCATGAGCAGGGGGTGGGGGGAACAGGAGGGAGACACGGGCATGAGCGGGGGTTGGGGGGTAACCCGAGGAAAACACGGGGTATGAGCGGGGGGCGGGGGGAACAGGGGATACACAGGGCATAAGCGGGGGTGGGGGGAACAGGGCAGACACGGGGCATGAGCAGGGGGTGGGTGTACAGGAGGGAGATACGGGCATGAGTGGGGGGTGGGGGATAACACGAGGGAGACACAGGGCATGACCGGGGCGTGGGGGGCAACACGAGGGAGACACGGGGCATGAGTGGAGGGTAGAGGGCAACACGAGGGAGACACATGGCATGAGTGGGGGGTTCGGGCAACACGAGGGAGACACTGGACATGAGCAGGGGGTGGGGGAACAGGGCAGACACGGGGCATGAGCGGGGGGTGGGGGTAACACGAATGAGACACGGGGCATGAGCGGGGGGCATGAGCGGGTGGTGGGGGGGCAACACGAGGGAGACATGGGGCATGAGCGGGGGGTGGGGGCAACACGAGGGAGACACGGGGCATGAGCGGGGGGTGGGGGCAACACGAGGGAAACACGGGGCATGAGCGGGGGGTGGGGGGAACAGGGCAGACAAGGGGCATGAGCAGGGGGTGGGGGGAACAGGGCAGACAAGGGGCATGAGTGGGGGGTGGGGGTAAAACAAGGGAGACACGGGGCATGAGCGGGTGGTGGGGGGCAACACGAGGGAGACATGGGGCATGAGCGGGGGGTGGGGTGCACAGGAGGGAGACACGGGGCATGAGCGGGTGGTGGGGGAACAGGAGGGAGACACGAAGCATGAGCAGGGGGTGGGGTGCACAGGAGGGAGACACGGGGCATGAGCTGGGGATGGGG
Source organism: Ambystoma mexicanum (assembly GCF_040938575.1). NCBI lineage: Eukaryota > Metazoa > Chordata > Amphibia > Caudata > Ambystomatidae > Ambystoma > Ambystoma mexicanum. Next base: position 123,772,885 of record NC_090941.1, read on the forward strand.
GAACAAGAGAGAGACAAGGGGCATGAGCGTGGGGTGGGGGGGAACAGGAGAGGGACACGGGGCATGAGCGGGGGTAAGGGGGGACAGGGGAGAGACACGGGGCATGAGCGGGGGCCGGGGGGGAACAGGTAGACACGAGGCATGAGCGGGGGGTGGGGGGAACATGAGAGAGACATGGGGCATGAGCGGGGGGTGGCGGGCAACAGGAGAGAGACACAGGGCATAAGCGGGGGGTGGGGGTAACAGGAGGGAGACACGGGGCATGATCGGGGGTGGGGGGAACAGGAGAGAGACACGGGGCATGAGCGGGGGGTAGGGACAACAGGGGAGACACAGGGCATGAGCGGGGGGTGGGGGGGAACAGGGGAGACACAGGGCATGAGCGGGGGGTCGGGGGCAACAGGAGGGAGACACGGGGCATACGCAGGGGGTGGGGGAACAGGGCAGACACGGGGCATGAGCGGGGGTGGGGAGTACAGGAGGGAGACACGGGTCATGAGCAGGGTGGGGGGTACAGGAGGGAGACACGGGGCATGAGCGGGGGGTGGGGGTACATGAGGGAGACACGGGGCATGAGCGGGGGGTGGGGGGCAACACAAGGGAGACACAGGGCATGAGCAGGGGGTGGGGGGCAACACGAGGGAGACACAGGTTTTGATCGGGGGGTGGGGGAACACGAGGGAAACCGGGGCATGAGCGGGGGTGGGGGTAACACGAGGGAAACACGGGGCATGAGTGGGGGGTGGGGGGAACAGGGGAGACATGGGGCATGAGCGGGGGTGGGGGGAACAGGGCAGACATGGGGCATGAGCAGGGGGTGGGGGGTACAGGAGGGAGACACGGGGCATGAGCGGGAGATGTGGGGTAACACGAGGAAGACACGGGGCATGAGCGGGATATGGGGGGTAACACGAGGGAGACACGGGGCATGAGTGGGGGTGGGGGGCAACACGAGGGAGACATGGGGCATGAGCAGGGGTGGGGGCAACACGAGGGGGACACGGGGCATGAGCGGGAGTGGGGGGAACAGGGCAGACACGGGGCATGAGCGGGCGGTGGGGGGTAACACGAAGGGGGATATGTTGCATGAGCGGGGGGTGGAGGAAACACGAGGGAGACACAGGTCATGAGCGGGGGTGGGGGGAGCAGAGCACACACGGGGCATGAGCGGAGGGTGGGGGGCAACAGGAGAAAGACACGGGGCATGACTGGGGGGGTGGGGGGAACACGAGGGAGACACAGGTTTTGATCAGGGGGTGGGGGGAACAGGAGGGAGAACTGGGGCATGAGCGGGGGTGGGGGTAACACGAGGGAAACACGGGGCATGAGCGGGGGGTGGGGGGAACAGGGGAGACATGGGGCATGAGCGGGGGTGGGGGGAACAGGGCAGACATGGGGCATGAGCAGGGGGTAGGGGGTACAGGAGGGAGACACGGGGCATGAGCGGGAGATGTGGGGTAACATGAGGAAGACACGGGGCATGAGCGGGATGTGGGGGGTAGCACGAGGGAGACACGGGGCATGAGCGGGGGTGGGGTGCAACACGAGGGAGACATGGGGCATGAGCAGGGGTGGGGGCAACACGAGGGGGACACAGGGCATGAGCGGGAGTGGGGGGAACAGGGCAGACACGGGGCATGAGTGGGAGGTGGGGGGTAACATGAAGGGGGACATGTTGCATGAGCGGGGGGTGGAGGAAACACGAGGGAGACACAGGTCATGAGCGGGGGTGGGGGGAGCAGAGCACACACGGGGCATGAGCAGAGGGTGGGGGGCAACAGGAGAAAGACACGGGGCATGACCGGGAGGGTGGGGGGAACAGGGGAGACATGGGGCATGAGTGGGGGGAACAGGAGGGAGACATAGGGCATGAGCGGGGGTGGGGGGTAACACGAGTGAGACACGGGGCATGAGCGGGGGGTAACACGAGGGAGACATGGGGCATGAGCGGGGTGTGGGGGGAACAGGGCAGACATGGGGCATGAGCGGGGGGTGGGGGTAACACGGGGCATGAGTGGGGGGGCAACACAAGGGAGACACGGGACATGAGCCGGGGGTGGGGGGCAATACGAGGGAGACATGGGGCATGAGCAGGGGGTGGGTTCAAAACGAGGGAGACACGGGGCATGAGCGGGGGGTGTGGGGAACAGGGCAGACATGGGGCACGAGCGGGGGGTGGGGGAGAACGTGAGGAAAACACGGACATTAGCTTAGTGTGCAGGCGGCAGATCCCGCTCCTCGGCCCTCCGCAGGCCACCGTGTGCCGATGGCGTGATCGGGGGCTGGAGCAACAGGGGAGACACGGGGCATAAGCGGGGGTGGGGGGCAGGAAGGAGACACGGGGCATGAGCGGAAGTGGGGGGAACAGGAGGAAGACACGGGCATGAGCGGGGGTGGGGGGAACGCGAGGAAGACACGGGCGTGACCTTACTAGCAGGCGGCAGATCCCGCTCCTCGGGATAAACAAAGATGGCGGGCATCTTTCAAAATAGACGCACTGCACGTTGCACCGCAGCCAATGGGAAAGCACGTAACATGTCTGCGGACACCACGCAAGCTGCTTGCCCAATCCCTGTCCTGTCCGAGGAGCGAACAGGGAAGTGTGTCCGCGAAGCGGACACAGATATCACTAATTTTTTCTGACCTACTTTTTGGTCATTTTTTAAAAAACTACTGGATGGATTTTCAACAAATTTGCAAAAGCACGCTTTCGTGACCAAGCCGCTGCTCGTGGTCTAAATTTGGTGAAAATCCGTCCAGCAGTTTGAGCTGTAGGCGTGAGCAAAATTTTTTTCCCATTCAGTCTATGGGGAAAAAAAATGGGATCCCCTATAACTTTGCCCCCCATCGACAAAACCTCACCAAACTTTGCAAGAAAATTCAGAGTGGGCCATATACTTTTTTTTGCAAAGTTTGGTCTGGATTCGTACAGGGGGAGCGAAGTTATAAGCCGCCCAAAAAGTGCTCTTCTTATGGAAACAGCAACTTAACCATAACTACATGGCCACTACGGTGGCCATGTAATATAAATTTGTTTGCAGTGCCCAAGACCAGGAGGTATCCCAGCGCTTGTACAGTAGATAAAAACAGCATACAAGAGAGTCAGAGTGTGAAATGGTCCAGGCTTTGGCAGCCGGATAGTAGTCTGTGGAAGAGCCAGGTCTTTAGCAGCTATTTGAAAGTTGGAAGGGAGGGCTTCTCTCTGATATACTTTGCTCCTCAACTAAATCGGTTTGGGGAGGGGCTGGACAGATCTTATTTTCCAGTAAGTGGGCAAAAAAACAATCAGTTTGCCCCACTGCTGGTAGTGGGTAGGATCGATCTCATAATAGCAATTACCCAACAATCAGGAGGCCTAGCAACTGGAGCATTCATACTGCTCAGTGTGTCTTCCTGCTCATTACACCATAACAAATTCCTCATCCAAGCTTCGCTATTGGTGGCCGTTTCACCCATTCCCGATTTGGCAATGTTCGCTTTTGCTAAGAGAAATGGCAGCCCCATTAATTTAGCATCCCTTTTGTGTACTTCTGCTGGATAGCCAAACAAACATATCTCCGGGGACAAGTCCTCGTTGACTTAAAGTATTTCCTGGAGTATACTCTCGACCTTCCCAAAACACCTGTACGGGAGGACACTTCTAGGCCAGGTGTAAGAAATCACCAACACTCGCTCGGCATCTGGGTCATTCTCTGCTTCGCCGTGGGTTGTATCCTGCGATTTGCCTCAGGGTTCAATAATATTGATGCAGGTACTTAAATTGTATTAGTTTATGAGAGGGTCTACCTGGGTCTCTGCCATATGACTAATCGCATGCGTCCATTGTTTATCTGTTAGCTGCATTCCCAGAGAGCATTCCGACCTGTGCCTCGCTGTCAGTGACTACCTTTTGATGCCTAATGTTAGTATAAATAGAACCGAAATTAAATGTTTTTGGCCAACTGAATTTAGTAAATAATTAACAATCAGGCTGTCTGGAGGTATGGTAGGAAAGGAGTCGACCATGCCCTTAATCGATGCCTGAAGGCTCTTATACCAGAGTGCATAAAGGGTACTCTCTGCCACAAGTTGCTTCAATCGTTCGTATGTGTTGTGAAGGTATCTCCAGGGAACAGATCTTACTTCCATCATTATAAGACCTAGTCTTGTGAATCCTCCCTGGAAGGCGACATCAGAGTTAACCCGTATTCCTCTGATCTTATGTCGAAACATCAGGAGGATACGCAACTCTCAATTGGAATATATATGTACCGTTTTTCACATGCTTAAACTGTTGTGTCCGAACACAGCATCTATTTTGGCCATAAATCCACCTGTTCTTTTTAAAATTGCATTTTGGACAGAGTTTGGTTGTTGTTAGACCCTCTCTATTCTGACGTAAGAGTGTGTGGTTAGTGTATCATACCAACACAGTGCATGCCATACTAAATAGTATAGCTCTAAATCATGTATCCGCAATCCTCCTTTATCCAGGGGTTGCATGATAACCTCCCATCTGACTCTAGGCTACTTTATGTCCCACACTAATTGGGCATGTAGATGTCGAGGTTTTTTGAAAAAGGAAGATTGAATCTTAATTGGGATATTTTTGAAGAGATATAGTCATTTGAGTAGAACCACCATTCGGATAATAGCTATTCTAGCAAGCATTGTGATAGAAAGCGCTAACCAGCGGTCAACCTTTTTATCGAGGCAGTCAAGCAGGGCAACGAAAAGCAGCTGCTTCAACTCAACTGGTGAGTCTGCCTAGGTTGACACCCAAGCAGTGAGCAGTGTACCATGTCCGGTTTCCAGAGGAGCTGCCCCGGCTGTATTGTTCGCAGTAAGGGGAACAATTTCGGACTCCGCAGGATTGACTCTCAAGCTGGATGCTCCTCCAAAAAAAGTCACCTCCGCCAACAGTGGTGCCAGGTTTTCTTTACGATTTGTAATATACAACTTTAACTCATCAACGTATAATGATGCCCTGAGGACCCATAGCAATGTAGACCCCTGTTTTTGTGTCTCTCCTGTAGAGCGCAATTTTGGGGCTCTATGGCCATTGCAAAAAGCACAGAAGAGAGTGGGCCCCCTTGACGAGTGCCCCTTGCAATCGTTATGGGATCAGACGTTATTCTATCTGTTTGGAAACCGACAATGGGGTTTTTATATAACAGCTTTACAATGCTTCAAAAGTCCTGGCCCGCCCCTATCGTCTGAAGTGGTAAGAATAGGTAATCCCATTCTAGCGTATCAAAGACCTTCTGCATGTCCAGCAGAACAGAGGCTGCTTGTACATCGAGAATCAGACACTTTTAAATAAGAATGTTACTTCAGTTGTCTGTTATATCCCCTAGAAATGCTTATTATTGAAGACGTGCCCTGCAAAGCTTCTACTTAAAGTTATTATGCAGTTTTGCAATTGTTTTAAGTTGGAAAACAATTCAAGTCAGAGTAGCCGGAACTGTGCATTAGTGAAGTCGTTCAAATTGCCACAGGCCTAATGCTCACATAAATGCTCAAAAGGAATTCATGGGGTTCATATGATATGCTGGCTCACAGGGAGGCAACAGCATATTTGAATGATTAACAACTGAGTCTTCTGTGAGAGATTTCTATGAGTGGTGTAAGACCTGTGTTACTGGCGGAATTTTCTTTGGAAAGCAAGAGTGTTCAAGTGTTCAAAACTCTGCAACCTCACCTGCTAAGACACAACAACATGAAGTCTCAATATTAAAATGGCTTAACTGTTAAAACCTCTGTCGTACTCAGTGACCAAAACGTTAATATTAGAAAGACACAAACAATGCATGGGCGCCATAAATGGAAGCAACGAGGGTGGGGATTATCACTAAATCAAATCAGAGCAGAGAAGCTAAGGCATTAACCTAATTCTGAAGCTTCCACAGCAATAATGTCTCCAAAGATTTCCTTTTTACCACCCTGCCTTCCACCCGGAAAATGGTCCAATGATCAATGCCACTGCTACAAATGTGAAAGCTGATGTCAACTCTAGCTCTGGCCCACGTCATCACCTAGGCCTGATAGGCAACCACAAATACCTAAAACATCCACAATTCCACGCCTTTCCACTGGTATCAGTAGGCAACATCACACATGCACAGCTGCTTATTGATAGGTCGACATGCCTGCTCCATTTGTTATAGTGCAGGTAGATTCAGGAGTGTTATTAACTATTTGGAATACATCCATCAAGGCATCATTTCTGGGCTGTGTCAAATGTTCTCATGCGCCTTGTTTATGTGAATGATTTACACCATTCCAGGATTACTGTAGTATATCCTAAATACATGTTTTATAGTAAAGGTGAACAACAAATTGAAAAGCATTGGAACAAATAAACTTAAACAGTTAATTAGTCAACATTGCTAACAAAATCACAACAGGTTAAAAAAAATTCACCTTACAACCACATTATCTTCCCTGCAATCTCTGCAATCATTTTTTGGTTAATTCCATGTATAACTAATTGTTCTCCATTTCTGCAAGGACAGTGTTGGAAAGGTCCCAATCATTTCAAAAATGTTCTCTACCTAGAGAACAAAAAATTGGAAACATTTAATGGGAATTCCTGCATTAAATGAGAATGTAATCGATTGCACTTATGTTCAAATTCTACAATTCTTTTGTCACCTTTTTGTTCAGGGATTAACCCAACCACTTCCTAATGATCTAGAGTTTAGAGCAGCTGGGGAGCATCTGAAGTTGCAACTTTAGGTGCAGTGCAGATTGATGTCCCCAGGACCTAAGGTTATTTCCTCTAAACAATTTGTTGCAATCAAGGAAACAAGGCAGCAGGCGCTGGGAAAGAGTGGGATGATGCCAATGTCCATTGATCCTAAACCCAAGGTCTAATGGCCATGTGTTACCCTATTCCCGATCGCAGGCGTGGAGGTTTGGAGGTTTAGTGGTCTGGAGATACAGAGGGGATTGGAAGGTTTTACCAGTGGTGGTGTGTTTGTGTGCTCCTCTCACCACGTTGTGTCTACAAGCCAAAGTGAGGTAAAGCAAGCTCAGAGTGAGTACAGCTCCCGAGAGAGGCAAATGGCTGTGAGCGGGTGGTGAAGGTGGCAGTGATTTTTGACTCCTGTTGCAGATATTGGCAGAAGCAATACTTGATTAATTTGATTAATTAGAAATGCCCCCCGCCCCCTTTAGTGATAAAAGAGGGAGAGGAAGAAGAGATCTGTTTGCGCAGTTAAGGCCCAATCCAGAGAAGTTAACCCAAAGTCAGGGAAAGAGACTGATATGATGGTAACACCCCAAACCGCGGGTACTCAATAGTAGAGTGGTGGTGGAGTTAGAAGTGGGTAGTCCCTGCAGTCTTCCCACTGATCGCTGCTACCCTACTGTTGCCCTCTGTCGCTGGCCAGCCTCCTGTGTGAGCTCTAAATGGGCTGCATACCTTTCTAATTGATAACACAATAAGGTGAAGACCCCAGTAAGAGAGATGGGGGTTTGTGGGTGCCTGTGTGTGTTGTTTGTATGTATGTGTTTTGGTTTGGGGTTGGGGGCTGGGAAGGAACAATGGGAGGCTCGGGGGTTAATCCCCCCGAATATGTTAAAAAAAAGGGAAAACACATTTTAAAGGTCTCAAGAAAAAATACCTTTACAATGCCGGTTTTCCGATCAAAAGAAAATTGGTCAAAGTAAATCCGTCTTTTTCTCTGGAGACCTTAAAAAAAGGTCTTTTCACATAGAACCACAAAGATAGCAAGAGGTTTTGGCAGACTGTTTAGACAGGATACAGTGAAGATTGTAATGTTCTTGAATTGGCCAGCCACGAATATGCTTGGTACAATCATTTTTCAACCCTTTATAAGAAAGGAACGCTAGAGACTAATATGCCCTTTGATGGCATGGAGGATTTGACTCATGATATTAACTCAGGGGATCATTTAGTTTATTCTCTAGAGGAAGTTTAAAAGACCCTGGACATCCATATTTCTGGGAATGCAGCAGGCCCTGATGCAATTAAAATGGATGTTTTCAAACAGGACAATACTATTTGGGTACCATAGTTGTGTCTGATCTTTAACATTCTTGGATAGGCCCTATCTCCAGCTGAAGGCCACAAAAGGCTCCTCTGGGAACACCAATCAGGAAGAATTTCCTCATCTCAGCAACACCAAGGACAATATCAGAGAGACCAAGCACTGATGGACTAGGCAATCAGATGACAAGAGGGTGTGTCATCCATTCTGGTTTTTGGATTCAATTTCTGTCTGGAACTTCGCTTCCAGTGGCCATGTTGGATAGAGCACATCTCTTCGAGCAGCCATCTTGTATTGGTGATATCACTTCCTGTGACCATCTTGGATCAGTCCTATCTCCAGCAGAAGGCCACGAGAGGCTCTTCTGGGAACACCAATCAGGAAGAATTTCCTTATACCAGCAACACCAGGGACAAGATCAGAGAGACCAATCACTGATGGACTAGGCGATCAGGTGACAAGAGCATGTGCCATCCCTTCTGAACTACCTAAGGGCATGCAGCCAGGAGAGTCCCATTTAAAGGCAGAACAGTTAAGGGTGAAGACTTGCTGTTGACAAGCCTCTTTGCCTCTTTGCGGATGTGCCTTTGCTTTCCTGTGTCCTGTTAATTACCTTTAAGTACCCATTATTACTACTTCTCAGTTTCACCATTGCCATACACATCTCATTCTATCTCTTCCTTTCCCTTCTACTCTCTACACTCTCCTCTGCTCAATGCATCTCAACTCTCCCCATCCCTATCATCTCTTCTCCTTGACACCACCTGTGTTCTCGCTCCACTACACTTCCTATTCACAAAACTAACTGCAACCCTAACTTCCATTAAACATCCTCTTCTCGCATCCACTGCCGTAACCCGCTGTCTGTCAGACTCAATATTGGTGTTCTTCTACATCTCAATGCTTCATCATCTCACTTTCTTTCTATTGCTCTTTGGAATGTACAGTCTCTCTTTCTTTCTCATTCTCCTTCTCTTGACTTCATTACCCTTACTGAAACCTGGATCGCTCCCTGTGACTCTGCAATTCTTGCTGCCATTCATGACCCTGCCTACACCTTCACTCACTCTCCCCACCCCAGTGGCAGGGGTGTTGGTGTAGGGCTGCTTTCATCCTTCAACTCTCACCTGCTCCTGTGTCTCCTGCGGTTTCGCCCTCATTCAAATACACTATCTTCACAATCATTGCCCCCTATGGCATATATATTATCTCACTCTATGGGCCACCTGTCCAGTTAGGACAATTCATTGACCATATCTCCCATCTAATTGACTCTCTCCCTCCCAATCACCACCTCATTGTCATTGGTGATTTCAATTTCCCGTCTCTCTCTGATGCTCCATCCACTGACTGTAACTCTCTTCCCCTTAACCAATCACTCTCTTCTGTCCACTCTCTGCCCATTCATTCAAATGACCTTCTTCTCATCTCCTCTCAACTCTTCACCTCTACTATCTCCAGCACACTTTTTTCCCTCCAATTACACTATTGTCTTTTCCTCAATCTCCACTCCTGCTTCTTCCTCACTCTCTCCGTCTACTACAAATATAACTAAGTGAAAGTTTCCCTCCTCCAAAATCCCAGACTGCCTCCCTGATCTACACCACTCTCTCTCTGTTAGGTTTCCAGCGGCCTTGACCTCGTTGTGTAGCCATGGAATTACTCAAGACAATGTTCCCCTTGGGCGTAGGTACAAACCACACACGCCAAGAGGGAGATTGACCAGAAGAAGGAGATCAGCGGGGCATCCTGGTTTGTGTGGCGAACCAACAATACTCTGTGTGCAGGGGCGTCCTGGATTATGCGGCGAACCAACAATACTTCGAGGACAGTTTAGATCTATGGAGAGATTTACAAAGGTGACCACACAATTTTAAATCGAATCAGACCAATAATTACATACAACACAAGGACTAACCTGTAGTAAACAGGATTGTTGTATACAACAATATAGGCAGAGAAAATGAAATCGACCTTCCCCTGAAACAGCAATGAAGAGTCATAAGAAATTAGAAAAAAAATGGAAGGCATTAAGAATATGGAATGAGAGAGGAATCAAGGCTTACCATTGTTTAGGGGTGAACTGGTTTTTCTCTGGCCAGAGGATTAAGGCTCAACGCGATGGCACGCAGACGCCTAAGCCCTAACATGGCCAATCTCTAGTCCCCAAGAGCCACCGGACTGATGACACGAGGACGCCTTACACTAGGGTGACAAGTCTCTAGTCCCAGGATGTCACTGGACCCGATGGCACAAGGATGCCTATTACAGGAGAACCTTCGACCAGAGAGCGAAGGACTTGTTCTTGTATCCCAGAAGGAGTAGTTGACAACCAGCAGGTAAGCGTTCCGGAGGAGACAAAGTTTGCGTATGGAACCAGATGCACTTGGATGGCTTTGATGTCTTCCGCTGAACAAGGTATTAACACTATTTGCTTTGGGTTGCCGGGGAGAATGTTGGATACAAACCTCCCGGCGGCTCTGTGGCAAGGGAACCGATAACAATGTGAGCAGACAAGACAAAATACAAAGAATGTCCGTGCAGCAGGATGGTTTTGGGAACTGGCAGGGGATTCCAGGCAGACAGACATAATCCAAAGAATATCCGTAGAGCAAACTGAGTTCGGCAACTGGCAGGCAATTTCAGACAGATGAGGGTAATCCGTAGAATATCCGTACGGCAGGCTGGGATCAAAAGTTCTAGACAAGACGTGGTTCATTAGCAAACGATAAGGAGAACAACTAAGCAGAAGAGCAAGACAGGGGCAATCCGTAAAGCAAAGCAAGATTCAGGAAACCAAGTAAACATAACCAGACAAAGCTTCTCACGAAGAAATACGACTCAACTAGAAGTGCCGGGCTTCTTCCTGTAACTGCTTATGAGTCGTGCATCATGTGATCGCATACCATGTTTTACGTGACCACGACGGGACGAAAAGCAGTCTAGTTTCCAGGGCAACCGCACACGCTCTGATAAACGGGTCCGGGCTGTAACAAACACCCGATGAGCCAATGGGACAGAGCGTTGTCGTTAAGGGGTAACCCTGAACGTTCTAGTACGAACAGTGTCGTTGTAGCCTAGGAATTGTGAAAGCAGAGCCTGACCAATCTTAGTAGCTCGTTAACACTCTCCTCCTATGCTGGACTCACCATTCCATACTCTGAAGAAGCCTTCACTAACTTTAACACTGCTCTTTATGCTCCCTTTCCTTCTCACTACCATCTTACTACACTCACTCCTAAATCCTCCCCTCTACAGCCCTGGATTACACCTCTCATCTGCACCCTGAAGACAACAATGTGGAAACAACTTCACACTTGGTACAGGTCAAGATACTACTCTGATCTCCAACTCTATCTCACTACTCTTCAAAACTATTCCTGCACTCTTGACTCTCAGCTCAATTCTTTCATCTCCTAAACCCACGTCCATCTCCTCTAGTCTTTCTGCAAATTATATTGACCTTAACTTTGCATCTAACATGTCTACCATTCATAATACCCGGGCTAATTATCTTCCACCCCCTCCTTCTGCCCAATTTTCTCCACCACTCCTACCCGCCTCTAAAGCTACTATGTCTTCAATTGCCCACACCAACCCTAATTATAGTAATGCTCTCTCTTGACAATGCCACTTTTTCCTTATCCTATAAGGCAGCTACTGTCATCCGTCTCCTTAAGAAACCTGGTCTAGATCATAACTGTCCTGCCAACCTTTGCCCTGTCTTTCTTCTACCACACTATTCCAAAATCCTGGAGCTCGTAGTATTCAACTGACTCACTGAGTTCCTTGATAATCACAACCTCTGGGACCTTTTTCAATCTGTCTTCTGCCATCTGCATCCTACCAAAACAGCTCTCCTCAATATTTTCAAATTCATCTCTTCATTTTAGCACGCAAACCTTTCATGTATTCTTATTTGTCTTGACCTCTTGCTGCCTTTGATACGGACACCACTCTAACTTTCACTCAACATTATCTCTCCTTGGCATCAGAGATAAGGCTCTCATTTGGTTTGCTTCATACCTTGCCCCAGACTCTTTCATGCGTCCTTGAACAGGCTTACCTTCCCACTCACCCCCTTACTGTTGGAGTTCCCCAAGGGTCTGCCTTCGGTCCACTTCTCTTCATTCTCTATCCTTCAGCTCTTGGTGCCCAGATCACCTCTTATGGCTTCTCCTATCTATTCTTTACTGACAATACTCAGACCTTTTCTCCTTTCACTCCTTATCCGAGGAGCTGTTGTCACAAATTTCAAACTGTCTCTCTGTCATAAAATATTGTATGCCGTCTCATTCGTTCATGCTCTACTCCACTAAGAGTGACATTTTCTACTTCCCAACCAAACCGGCTCTCTTTTCATGACCTCCTCTTCTTCCATTCTCTCCTGACTACCTACCTTACTCTGCTTCCGCTCATAACCTGGGTGACATATTTGACCCATCACACAGATTCTCGCTCTTCATTTTCTAATCTGCCACTGCTGCCAGACTAAAACTCCTCAATATCAGAAACATCTGTCTTCTTCTTCCTGTCAATACTGCTAAACAGCTAATCTTCTCCTTAGCTCTTTCTATGAACTGACTACACTGCCAGTCTCCTCTTTGGCATTCCCAACCATGCTTTTTCACCTCTTGACAAAATCCTCAACTTCGCGGTATGCACACTTTCCACCTTTCTCCCTATACCTCTACCTCCTGTGCCCATCAGTGACTATCTATGAAACAAAGGGCTAAGTATAAACCTCTCATCATCTTCAAAATGATCTGTGGACTTATCCCAATCATCTAACTCCCTACTCCCTCCATGCTCATTAAGATCATCCTTAGCTTACCTCCTTGCCACTACTCAAGCCCCCTTTGCTCCCTCTCATTTCTACGGTATCTCGCGCCTCACACCTCTACTCTGGAATCCTCTTCCTCTCCATCTCCATACTACTCCAACTCACACGACTATTTAAATCCAATCTCAAAGCTCTCCTTCTTTCTGAACAACCTGTTTCCAAACACACTACTATACTGTATTACTGTTTTCCTCTCTCTCCACCCTTCATGGACAACCGTACAGCACTTTTCTGTCACACCTCATCCTTAATTCAGCACTTTCTCCATCATCCCATTCCTCCCATTCATATGTCATTCTCTCCTGTCCTCATCCCTGGGATATGTTTCTACCTTCCCTTGCAACATCTGGTCCTCAAGTCACATTCTCAAACCCCATTGAAAAGGGCCCATGTCCTCAGCTCTGTTATCAATGTAAATATTCTCTATGCATTTTTGTGCCAAAAATGTATTGCTTTCGCTGTGATTGTTATTACTACATATGTTAATAAATAAATAAATACATACATAAATAAATGACAAGTAGAACAGGTAGAGTACTAAAATCATGGCAAGAAGTGTAAATCACCCCAATATATAAAAAATGAGGTTTTGATGTCCCTGGGAACAACCGCCCAATTTCTCTTTTGGAGAGAATGGGAAAAAACATTGGGCCTCATTAGGAGTTTTCTGGTAAAAAAAAGAAAATTACCGGCATGCCGGTGCTACCATGTCCATGTAGCACTGCTGCCAGAATCTACAGTAGATTCTGAGTCAGCATGCACGTGCATTCCGGCATGCTGGAAACAGTAGCACCGGCATGCCTGTAACGGCCCCAAAAGCCTCGATACCGGCATAGATGATGCTGCAGGACACCGACTTCGGCACCTATGACACCGTAATTACCGGTACCAGTATTACCGGCACTGGCAATAACGTCATGGCACCAGAATGGGAAATGCTTGGCGGGCCATCTTTCAAACACAATCCATTGCAATCGTCATTCTGCAGGAGTCTATCTGGAAAACCAAGTAGATACCGAGAAAGAAGAACATGTCAGCTAGGCAAGGCGCCGTCTTTCGCCGCAAACCCGGTTTCAGCGAGCAGAAGCTCAACATGTTGGCAGACACATTTGTGGAGCATGCAGATGTGGTGTTCTGCTCTGATATGCGGTGGCCAGCACAACTTAGAAAAAAGGCCATTTGGGAGGAAGTGGCCCGCAAAGTGTCGGCAGTAGGGACAACACCTCGGACCGTCTGAGATTTTTGGAAGAGGTGGGACGATCTACATCTTCGTGTCCGCGACCTTCGCGCTGCAGAGCGCAGCCAGGGGCTGGCCACAGGAGGTGGTGCGCAATCCCCCATCAAACTGCAGGCGTGTGAGGAGACCTGCAGCACGTACTCCATATGGAGAGCATAGAGGGAGTCAGAGGTGCAGAGATGTGAGCAGCGACGTCCAATGATGACGGTGAGTGTCTGTTACAGTAATCCCAAACTCACAGCACACACCTTGTATCCCCAATGCCAATGGTGAAGTCCAAATGTCAAGTAATTGGCACCAGATCCCTGCTGCATTTCCTCCCGCTGAAATTATCCTTCCACACAAGTACAGTGATCCTGCCAGGAAGACAAGCAACAAACCCCACTGACACATCCATCATGTCCCCTGTATTGCCCACACAAGTAGCATCTGCATGCAAACAGACACACAGCACTGTCCAACTGCTGCTGTCACCACCGTGCCACCACATGGCCAAAGCCACCTCATGTCAAGCTTCACACAGCACCGGCACCATTTTCACACCTGTCACACCCATCATGTACCCACCTGCAGAGTCAACATCAATCCATCAATGCACACAATGGGAACATATCAGTTTGACAATCAAACTCCACATGGCACACAGCCCCTGTGGCATGGCCACAACACCCAAGCCACTAGACACCAGTACTCCAGCCAACAGACACTGCACACTCCATGGCCACACCACAAGTATGCTCCCACACTGCATGCCCCACACATTCAGTGTGCACCATGCCAGGCCCTCCACGATGTCTGTGACAATGCACATGACTCTGAATGTACTAGCATCGATGTAAGTCAGATGGATTCACAATCATTACTAATGTCCTGCCTCACTGTCCTCCACAGGCACATCATCTGACAGAGAGGATGAACATGCCACCACACCACCACCACCACAAATCCATCACCTTTAGCCAGGAGCCAGCCACTGCCACGGCAAGACACAAGCATGCCACAGCATCTTCCGCACAGACCCCTGCCACCAGGAAACACATGCTGCCCAGCAGCCCCGGCACCCACCAACACCTGTCAGCAAGGAGCCCCGGCAGTCCACAACCCCTGCCGGCAAGGAGCGCCACCAGTCCACAACATCTGCCAGCAAGGACCCCTGCCAGTCCGCAACACCTGCCAGCAAGGACCCCCGCCAGTCCACAACACCTGCCAGCAAGGACCCCGCCAGTCCACAACACCTGCCAGCAAGGACCCCTGCCAGTCCACAACACCTGCCAGCAAGGACCCCCGCCAGTCCACAACACCTGCCAGCAAGGACCCCCGCCAGTCCACAACACCTGCCAGCAAGGCCCCCCACCAGTCCACAACACCTGCCAGCAAGGCCCCCTGCCACTCCACAACACCGGCCAGCAAGGTCCCCCGACAGTCTACAACATCTGCGGCCAAGCAGGCACATCAGCCTGAAGAGCCTCTATCCCCAGTGCACAGCCTGCATGAGGAGCCAGAACCCCCAGTGCACAGCCTGCATGAGGAGCCAGAATCCCCAGTGCACAGCCTGCTTGAGGAGCCAGAATCCCCGCCACCCAGGCAGGCGACAATATGTGCAACACCCACAGATGGCTCTGGAGCACACAGCACTGTGGATGCCAGTGGCCCGAACACACATAGCCACATTGCACATGAGGACGAAGCTGTGTTCACTCCCCCAGGCTCTCGGAGCCCACCTCCCTCGCCACTACCATGACTCAGATACATAAGAGACATTGAGGGGCGCCTCACTAGAATGGAAGAGTGGCAGCAGGCAATGCACGCCTTGATCACCCAGTACCTCACAGAGGCACAACTGACACGGCAGACTATGCAGGACTCCATCCGTAACAAGGGATGGATGCTCAGCAGAGCTACGGAGGGTGTGTACCACCTGGCGAGGCGTGTGCAGAAGGGGAATGGAGTGATGTCTACTATGGCTGAGTCCATTAACATGTTGGCGAACGCTATAGCCGAACAACGGCACATCATCACCCCACTCGCCCAATCCTCTAGCACAACACCGATCAGTTCCAACCAGAGTAGCCCTTTGCATCGGTCACAGCGACTCAATCGGCCACCAGAGGCTCACCGCCATCCTCAGAAAAGGGCCTGTAAATAGGCCAAGTGACTACTGCATGTGGGAGGGAGTAGTTGGGAAGGGGTACTGGGGGTAGTGGGGGAGGCGGTGTTGGGGTATTGGGTTTGGGGGTAGTGGGGGGGTGTTGGGGTATTGGGTGTGGGAGTAATGTGGGAGGGAGTGTTGGGGTTTTGGGTGTGGGGATAGTGGGGCAGGGGGTGTTGGATTATTGGGTGTGGGTGGTGGGGGAGTGGGTGTGGGGTCAATTTAACAGGGTAGAAGTGTTAGGTATAAAAGTTCTAATTTGTACATAGTTCAACCTCATTCAATACACCTGGTGTCGAAAACAAACATGACTGGACATTGCTTCTTGAGTGTGTGTCAGTTTAATCATGTACAGTGTCCAGTGCCCAGTGTGACCCATGTCCAGTGCTGTGTATTCTCCAGTCCATCAAAAGAATTGGTCAATTAATTATTGACAAGTTGCACGTCCATCAATCCCATTGTGGTGCTGAGGAATCCCAGCATCTCCTTCATCCTCACCCTCATCCTCAGGTGGCATCATGTCCATGTTAGGGGTCAGGGGGACATAGCACCAGATTGTGGGATGCATTGACACACTAAGCTCTGTCCTGAAACATCACTGTGGCTACTTTCACCAGAACCAACAGAATGGCCAGAAAAAAGCCCTGTGCGCAGGGAAACCAGAAAAAATAGATGCCAATCTCCTTTGCCTGTGTCAGTGGGGAACAGGAGACCACACTTCCAAAACCTGTCATTGGGCTGCCCACAGAGGGAAATGGAACTACCTGAAAAGGCAGTGCTTCATTGCCAGGAAAACCAGAAGTGCTCTAAAATCCGTTTTTCCTTGGCTGTTGAAATTGCAAAATCATGTTTCCCAAACATCAGAAAAGATCCAACATCCTCGCTGGGTGTAAACCATCACCTTATTTAAGGAATCCACATAAACTCACTATGTCAGGAAAAGCAGAATCTATCAGAGAATATCCATTCTCAGCAAAGCCAGGAACTCTCAGTTGGATGTTAATGGAGGGGGGAGGAAATTTGCTCTGCTGCTTTGAGGAGAGACAATAGACTTCCTGGACTGAAAGGGTATCCAAACTCAAGTGTCAACAGAAACCCCTGCAAGCAGGAGGGGGGAGGACTGGATTGCTCTTGGCCCAGCAAAACTTTGGGGGTGGGACAGATATGTGTATCTTTAAAACCACAAAAGTATCTTTTTGAAAAACACTCACAGAAAACTGTGCAAAATTGTAAAAATCTGTAAAATATAGGGTTGTTAACATGAAAATTCCGGTCAACTTTTGAAACTACTCAGAACTCTGTGTTATGTTCAGAGACATGACTACAGAAATTGTGATTTTTTTAGCAGTTGTGATGACACTAGAAATATGAAAATTCACAGGAATATGCCCAATGTCATGCGCATATATATGTAGAAAAATGTGGACAAATCTGACATTGGGTACCCAAACAAAAGTGTGAAAAACTGTCAAACTGAACCGAAGCTCTCACCGAGATGGAACTCGGATGGATACTTGCTCAACTAAATCTGTGATGTAAATATGCTGTTGCTAGCAAGTTGGTAATATTGTAAATATGCCTTATATGAAAAATAGATTTACTGTGCAGAAACAAAGGGGAGGGTCTCCCTGGATTGAAAAATACAGGATCATCATGGCACCAGATTTCCTTCTCAAATCACGGGAGAGGACAGACCCTAACCAATAGGATTCCTAGAGGGTGTGCCTAGTATAATTCAGCCTACCCACCCCTTTGGGAAACACATAAATAGAGAAAGCTTAGGACCTAGAAAGACAAGGACACAGATTCACCGATCACTGATTGCTGGTGAAACACTCTGCAGGAGAAACCCATATCCAAGACTCCAGAACTTTGAAAGCAGAGAGGCCCAATTCCAAAGCTGAACCCTTTTCAGCTTGGCCTTTTAAAATCGTGAATCCAGATTTTACCCCATACCTCCAAGGGGCACCAAAAGAACAGCCTGGCTGTGCTGCTTCTGCTTTCTTGCCAAGAACTCTTGCTAGAATCCAGAGATCCAAACCAGTAGAGCACAGCTGTAACCAGATAGCTGTGAACCAGAACCAACCCGTTAGATCCAGTCCAGAGTGCCGTGCAGTGTCCAGAGTGCCGTGCTGAGGTAGAATCCGAGCACCCTGAATCCTGTCCGGTGGGCTAGCAGAATTCCAGTCCAGAAATCTTTGACCAGATCCCTGACGGGTCCATTCCAAACAGTAGTAGTGAGTATCTGTAGCATGGAATTGTCCCTATCATAAGTAATCCTATCCAAACACATTCTATCATATCCAGAACTGCATTATAGAAAATATTTTGTCTTTCCTGAATCTTTCTCTCATTCCTATAGTCCTTTGGTAATGGTAGTGATAATATCAACTTTGTGCTAATATATTTGCTGGAGAAATAGTGTCTCGGCGTGCAAAAGCCAGACAGAGGCGTCACTGATCTGGTGGCTCTACCATTGGGTATCTTGTATCTTCATAGACTCCCTAGTGTAAAGAAAATCTTGGTTGTACATTCAAAAACACATCTTTCCTTTGAAAATCCTGACTCTTTCTGGGATAAACAGACCTCTACTAAAACCTTCATAACTTCCGTACCGTGCAACCTAGAAACAAAATTTAAACGTCAAATTGAAGCTAACATATAGTTTTTCCGCATTCACGCTTCTCGCATGCGGAAAAGTTTGCCACAAAATTTTTGTTTGGGTCAATTTCATCACGTGTAAAACAGCTGTTCTTTGCATTTTACCTCAGAAATAAGTGTTCAATCTGCTAGTGACTCAATAATCATTGCTAGTGTTTATCTGAAACCATACAAATCGGCTCCCAGTAGTTTTGAATCCAATTTAGTGAATTAAGGTCATTTTTCTGTGTTTTTAACCATTCATCCAAAGCCACATTCAAAAGCATTTGACCAGTTTGCATCATTCCTGTTTCTCTCTGAGTTTGCTGGGGGAAATTGGGATTAAACTGTATTTGTTGAGTGTATATTCCTGAAACCTGTTTTCCCCCCTTCCATCTCTTTATCTTGCATATTGGGGGGATTGAGTAGTGTGCAGGGGGAAAGAGTGACCTTGCATTTGACTGAACCCACACAAAGTATTATTCTATGCTGCATTATTTTTCCTATCCATACTCATTCTGATTAAAGAGATTGTTGATTGTAACATCACCTAATTTGTGATCATTGTATAAATATTAAATAGTGTGATATATATTGTGCAAATCCATAAAATAAATCTTTTAACTTTGCAAAACAGCCTGCTTCCTGGTTCAGTGAGACCGGGAGGGGGGATTCAATGAGAGGGGCGTGATATAAGGGTACATCATTCAGAAATAAAATAATTTATAGATAAAAATATAAAATTAAGGGTTCCATCTGTGCATCACACGCTAGGCATTGACTTAGGTGGAGTGCCGGGTTGAAATCACTTACAGGATGAACTCTGGCCCATAAACGAGGGATCCCTCGACCTGTTGAGACAGCAGAACCGGGCCTTCAACAGGCAAATGTCTGATTGATGGTGACACGAGTGTGTGTATGTGCATGGTTGTAGGCCTCTTCATGCCTGTTGTGTGGTTGCCTGATGGGGGTCATGAGCCAGCCCATCAGGGGATACCCAGCATCATCTGCATGGGAACGAGAGAAAGGGTACTTGTGACTTATAAATCATTCCATGTTAGCACTGGATGTACCGTGTTCATCATAAAATGCAACTAAGCACAGGAAATCACAACTGTATATGGCATGTGTCATTCTCGATCAACCCGATAAGTGAATTTAGGGCTGATCCATGGGTGGGGAGTTGGCTGCAGTTGCTGTCACATGGCCCATTCAAAGTGAACCTGCACTTTCACAATTCAAGTACAACAGACCACAATGGTATTATTATATGGCAATGGACTGTGCAGTTACAATGTCAACTCACACATTTCCCTAATTTGCTTCATGTAATACCGTGGTATCTCCAGTATGCATTCAACATATACAGGTCTCCATGTACATGTCCATCGACACCTTCCCCCATTTGACTAGGTCAGATCTCCATTGGTAGTATGTTATCACGGGAGAAGGGTTACGTTACTGTGATACAGCAGGGTGGGTGTTGGCAGAGTGGAATGAAGCTACATTGGATGTGTCCCATAGCTCTCATTCATATCTTGTTGGTGCTCAATAATTGTTATTTTTTTCATTGTCATACTTGACCCATTCTACTTGGAGGTGTCCCTTAAGGTGACATGGCATGCATACTGATCTGTGGTGTACCTGTGGAATGAGTGCAGTGACTATGTTTTTTCAGTGTGGCAGATGGTTTTCTCTCTGGCGGAGCATCATGACTCGTCATTTGCTTTGCTGAGAGCATGTATTTTATGCATTGCCACTGAAGAGTGGTGCATTGTGGTACATGTGGTTTGTGTTTTGAGATGTTCCTGATACATGTGCTGGTGTGAGCACTGTGTCTGTTGATTGCATGTAGACACAGCTGCAAAAGCCTTGCACATCTGCATGCATTAGCGGTATTGCACATTCTGTTACATTTATATAAGCCACAGTGTAGGGCACCCAGTGCGCTGTTTGTGGTCTTGTTCCATTCAATGTGTGAGGTTTCATGTTGGAAAGCTCGGGAATGATGTTTTGTTTGCTTGGTCTAATTCCTCATCTGACTTAGCCTACTATTGACCTACCCAGTCTCTCTACACTTCAATGTATACCTGGTGATGTTAACAGGTTTTTACAGGAGTGATGATGGAATAATGCATGCAGCGTGCACTTGTTCTCCTCATGCATGCATTCCTATGCTATGTTCGGACATCCCTCATGGCCCTGTGGTTAGACTCACCCAGCAGACAGGTTGCCTATGCTGTTCCTCCCCCCTAATTCAACACCCCTCTTGGCCCACTCAGCAGGTTGCCTCTGCTGTGCATACCCCCGGCCCAATTCTACACCCCTCATGACCCACTCAGCAGACAGGATGCCTATGCTGTTCAGCTGTTAGGGAGAATTCTCCAGAATGGCTAATTCCCCTTACCTGTTGATTCCTTCAGCAGCTTTGCTGGATTTTTAGTATTTCTTTTTTAACCACTCTTACATGTGTTTTTCTGTGCGTTGTGCATTTTTGTGTTCATGGACTATGGAGTCTCACCTACTCCATAGGCATAATCATTTTACTGTGTGTCACAAAGCACCTTTAGTGCAGTGACACAGGGTTGTCTTTTTGGACGTCCCTCTTTAAACTCCATTTTCTGGGATTGACTACTGTCTCCCAGAACATGTAAAGTTCCTATTGACTTTACTAGTCTTTTTAAATGTACAGACCCAGTACAACCTATCTTCCCATAGAGTACTGGAAGGGTTAATAGTTATCCCTTTTTGTATGATTCTCATGGAATGTTATTTTGTTCCCTTTTCTCTAAGATTTGGCTGGTGGCAGTGGTATTAACATTTTTATTCTACCGCGAGCTATGACAATAGCCTCGGTATTGTTAGAGGCTATGGTGGTAGACTCAAACTCTAATCCACTGGACCCCTTTTAATTTTATTTGGTTCCGGTCGGGTTTATTTGCCATTTCTTTTTGTAAAGGTCTTTCTTGTGTTTTACTCTGTGCGCCAAACCAGGTTTGTTCCTTTGTTCGCCGTCGGTTGGCAGGCTTCTGTACAGAAGCCCTCCTCAGGCGCCTAAGTGTCTGGGTGGACAGGATGTTGTGGAGGGGTTTGAGGCCCCCTGCACACGGTCTCCTTGGAGACCCAAGTTGCACTCTAGTTTGAATGGCTAGGTGGCTATCCTGCAATTGTGATTTTCTGCTGCTTTATATTAGTGAACTGTTTTATAACTGATGGTGTAAATAAATGTATATTCTTTTACTAAGAAACCTTGAATCAGTGTTTCTTTGAACCATAGTAATTACTGTCCTTTGTGTAACTTCTGATACTACTCACTTTACTCTTGAAATAAGTCTGGCTGCTGAGCCATCGCTACCATTTTCCTGTGCAGTACAGGCTTGTACCAAAAGAGAATTTGTACTTGCACTTGTAGTCTTAATTGTGTGTGATGTTCCGAAAGAAACTGCATATGATTCTGCCTAACACTGGTATACAGTGGTGGGATAAAGTATAATGATTACACTTAGAGTGCTGCTATTACCTTGGCTGAAATAGCCACAAGGCTAAACACCACTAAACGCAATTTGAATCATGTCTGACATGGAAACCTACAGCCAAGAGACCCTCCTTAGTTACACTGTTGATCATTTGAAAAATCTGTGCAGAGAAAGGAATCTCTCTGTTAAAGGCAAAAAGTCAGAATTAATTGAAAGGTTGTTGGAGAAACAAAGCCTGGAGAGTGGGTCTGAAATACCTGCCCTTCCAGCAAATGTGGAAAATGATGAGGATGATAATGTGTCCAACATGGATGAGATAGATGAGGTAGATGTGTGTCACAATGTAGGCCCTATTGCTCCTCTGCTTGCTCAACAACCTCAACCTTTGTCCACTGGGACCCCTACAGGTCCTACTGTCAATCCTTTATTCATTGCTTTAGAAAAGATGAGGCTTGAATTGGAGTTCAAACCTATTAATGCTCAAACTGAACAAAAGCACCAAGTACTAAGCTCAGAGAAATAGAGTTGAACCATGCAATAGAAATGAAAATGTTGTCTATTGAGAATGCTTCTCTCCCAGAGTCTTCTAGGTCTTCCAGTCCTAAGAGACCACGTATGCCTAAATAAATTGTGGGTATGTATGGGGCTAAGCTTGATGTTTTGGATTGGTTGTCAATGTTCGAGTAAAGCCATGGGATTCAAGACATTACAGGGAATCAGTTGCTTCCTTGGCTCTTCTCTAGGCTACCCACCATTGCATCTGATGTGATGGAGTTGGGGGAGGTGGATAGTGTGGATTATGAGTGTGTGAAGCTAGCTTTAATTGCTAGATATTGGAACACCCCTTCCTAGTACCTTAAGAGGTTTAGGATCCTCAAAAAGCATGATGGTACCCCTTGGGCTACCTCGGTATGTGAATGTTTGAAAAACTTAGATGGTTGGGTTAAGGGTTACAGAGTGAACACTTATGAAGGTATGAGAAATCTTGTTATGTTGGGGTCAATATATGATGCTTGCTCTCCTGAACCCAGACAGCACTTGGCTAATTCCTAGGAGATAGATCCAAAGAAGTTAGCTAAGGCTGCTGAATTGTGGGTTGCCAACAGGATTCTGGGGCAACTCAGAAGAAGGATGAGAGAAAGCAGCCAAAGAAAGATAACAAGGAGAATTCTAATACCTCCAATCCAAAAGAGGGTCCCAAACAGAATAACAGTAAGCCACAAGGGAAACAGAATCAGGCTAGTGTACCTTCTGGACCCAAACCAGAAGGACGTCAGAACAAGCCCCCATTCATCAAAACATTTGGGACATTTTATGTTTGTGGGTCAACTGACCATGTGAAAGGGGATCCCAGATGTAAGGGTAAACCTTCAGGAGTCCACACTGTCTCCTTAGCATTATCCCCAGAGGAAGAAGTACCTATGGCAAGTGGAAAATTTCACCTACTGGCTGATGAACCCATGAGAGTCTCAGCTAGTATTTCTTTAGTATCCCTGGGTTTGTGGGAACAACAGAATTTAGATGTCTATAAATCCATACCAGATAATACTAGAGTATTATAAAGATAGTGTTCTTGTGAATGGCCAGGAGACCCCTGCCATCAGAGACACTGGAGCCAGCATAACTGTGGTTGATAAATCATTTTTCAAGGTAGAGGATGTTGCTAAGGCACCCACACACCTAACCAAGTTAGCTGAAGGACCTGTGCAAATGCTTCCCCAGTTACCAGCTATCATCCAGTGCAATGACATGACTGTCACGATACCTGTTAGTGTGCAGAGTGAAGTGTCTGGGAGAGTCCTGTTGGGTAATGACCTGGAAACTCTTGGAGTTGTGTCTAGTACCCCCAGGCCTCCCAGTAAAAGGAGCCAGGAGCTCCCTAGGCCTACAAGGCAGAGGACCTGGAGAGGCTCTCCAGAGGCATTGATAGAGGAAACTGTCACCCCCATTCCACAGGACTTACTAACTGCTATTTCCAAAAAGAAAGAGGCAAAGGGGAAACCTAACACCTCCAAGAAGAAAGCAGATAGCATCCCTGTGCTACCAACAAGGACATCCCCAATATTGTCCAAAGTCACACCAGTGACTCCTCTACCTGCTCAGGCTGAGTGTGAGGTACAATCCTGTGTGGTTGATCCAGCTTCTGAAGAGTCAGATCTGGAAGAGGACCTTACTCTAGTTGGAGATGTGGATCCTGTTGACCATCCTTGGCAGAAGGTGGACCCAACAGGGCAGACTTCAGCAGAGGACAAAGAGAGTGTCCTACTCTTGAAGGTCTTCGACAACAGGCAGCTTCTGAGCTTGATGGGCAAGAGGCTGGGAAGCATAGGTTGCACTGGGAAGATGGCCTCTTCTACAGTGAACCGACTAAGTCTATCCCTGGGGACTGCAAAAGACTTGTAGTGCCCCTAGAAAACAAACTCCAGTTCCTACAGTTGGCCCATGAGATACCTTTGGCTGGTCATTTGAGTTTCAAAAAGACCAAGGAAAGACTCTCTTTATACTTCTACTGGCCTAAAATGGGTTCAGAATTTGACACATTCTCTAGGAGCTGTCACACTTGCCAAACCTCTGGCAAGAGTGGAGCCAAGAATGTGGCACCATTGGTGCCTCTCCCAGTGGTGGGAATTCCTTTTGAGAGGGTGGCCATCGACATTGTTGGTCCCCTTGACCCTCCCACATCTTCAGGAAACAGGTTTATCCTGGTTGTAGTAGACCATACTACTAGATATCCTGAGGCGATACCTATGAAAACGCTTACGGCTCAAGCTGTGGCTAAGGCTCTACTTGGTATTTTTCACAGAGTAGGGTTTCCTAAGGAAGTGATATCCAACAGGGGATCCAATGTTATGTCCCACTACATCCAAGCCATGTGGAAAAACTGTGGTATCACTTACAAGTTCTCTACAGCCAACCATACACAAACCAATGGACTAGTGGATAGGTTTAAGCATACTATGAAGAGCATGATAGGTGCTTTAGAAGAACCCCTTAAAAGAAAGTGGGACCTTCTACTTTCATGCCTTCTCTTTGCCTATAGAGAAGTCCCTCACAGAGAGTTGGATACAGTCCCTTTGAACTTCTTTATGGCCATCCAGTCAGAGGTCATTTGGCCCTGATAAAGGGATGGAGAGTGGTCCTTCCCCCAAGCCAGTCAGAGTGACTGACCATGTGATAGGTCTCCGGAGGATAATGTCACACATGATGGCAGAAGCTAGTGATAACTTGAAAGCCGGTCAGGCTCTGGTCAAACATTGGCATGACCAGAAGGCCAACATGGTTGAGTTCGCCCAAGACCAGCTTGTGCTAGTTATGGTGCTAACAAGGCAGATGGCCTTGCAGGACAAATGGATAGGACCCTTCAAGGTTGCGGGAAAACTTGGAGAGGTGAACTATCTGGTGGACTTTGGCAGACCTAAGGAGGCTCCCAGAGTCTTTCACACCACCCGTTTGAAGACATATGTCTCGAGACCAGAAGTGGGAGCTTTGCTTCTAGCTTCAGCTCAAGAGGAGGAGGAGAGTAAACCTCTACCTGACCTACTCAGAGGCCAGCCTTTAGATGAGAACATAGAAGGAGTTCATCTCTCTTCTAATCTGACATCTGAACAACAGGAGGAGTTCAAGTTTCTGTTAAATCATTTTGCCTATTGTTTTCACTATCACCAGGCTTGAACCCTTGGGGCCAGCATGAGATTCTCACTGGTGACTGTTTACCTGTGAAAAGCAGAGGTTACAGAATGTCAGACCATGTAAGAACCCACATAAAGAAGGAATTCAACAAGATGCTTGATCTCGGGGTTATAGAGCCATCTACATGTCCATGGTCTAGTCCAGTTATTCTAGTACCAAGGGCAGGATCCCAGGAGTTGAGATTCTGTGTGGACTATAGAGCTCTAAATGGAGTCACAAAGACTGATGCCCATCCTTTACCAAGGATAGATGAGCTGGTGGACAAACCTGGTGCAGCAAGTTCCTCAGTACATTTGACCTTACGTCAAGCTATTAGGAAATAGCCCTGACGGACCATGCCAAGGAGAAAACTGCATTTTCGACCCCAGGAGGCCTCTACCATTTTAAGGTTATGTCTTTTGGATTAAAGAATGCACCTGCTACATTCCAAAGGATGGTCAATCAAGTTCTGAATGGGATGGAGGGTGTCTGCATGGTATACTTGGATGACATTGCAGTGTTCAGCCCTACTAGGAAAGAACATGTTGATCACTTAGGATATGTATTGCAGGCTCTTGAGCAGGCCCATCTGACCATAAAAGCAAGTAAATGTCAAATTGGTCAGAGCAAAATGCTCTACCTTGGTCATGATGTAGGAGGAGGTGAAATAAGGCAATTGCCTAGCAAAGTACAAGCTGTATAAAACTGGGCCACCCCTATTACTCAAATCCAGGTGAGAGCCTTCCTAGGTCTCACTGGATACTACAGGAATGTCATAGAGAACTATGGGACCATAGCTTCTCCCTTGAATGTAGTCTCCTCTCAAAAATTCCCTAAAAAGGTTAGATGGAATGAGGAGTGCACTAAAGCCTTTGAAAACTTGAAGAACGCCCTTTGTCAAGCTCCAGTCCTAAGAGTTCCTGATTATCACCAACCCTTCATTGTGCAGACAGATGCATCAAATACATGTATAGGTGCAGTCCTTAGTCAACTGGATGAGAAAGGTAGGGAGCACCCCATTTGCTTCATAAGCAGGAAGCTGAAGGAACCAGAAACGAGGTGGTCAACCATTGAGCGTGAGTGCTTTGCTATTGTGTGGTCTCTGCAGAAGTTTAGAACATACTTGTATGGATCTACTTTTGTGATTCAGACAGACTACCATCCCTTGAGATGGTTAATGCAAATGAAAGGGGAGAACCCAAAACTACTAAAATGGTCAATCTGCCTGCAAGGGTTTGATTTCACCATTGAGCACAGGTCAGGATGTCACCACCAAAATGCTGACGCTCTCTCTAGGATGTTTGCAACCACCTAGAGTGAAGAGATTCATCCAAGAGTGGATTAAATCCTTCTGTCCCTTTGTCTGGGTGGGGCGAGTGTTAGGGAGAATTCTCCCTTACCTGTTGAGTCCCTCATCAGCTTTGCTGGATTTCTAGGATTTTTCTTTTTCACCTGATTAGAGTGTGAGCCTTTTTTCCCACTCTTACATGTGTTTTGCTGTGTGTTGTGCATTTTTGTGTTCATGGACTATGGAGTCTCACCTACTCCATAGGCATCACCGTTTTACTGCGTGTCACACAGCACCTTTAGTGCAGTGACACAGGTTTGTCTTTTTAGAATTCCCTCTTTAAACCCCATTTTCTGGGACTGAATACTGTCTCCCAGAACATGGAAAGTTGCCATTGACTTTACTAGACTTTTTAAATGTACATGTGGAATCAGAAAATACAATATTAAGGCTTTTACACCATGCAAAGAGAAATACACCAACACGGGCTTGTGAAGATTCCCAGAATCTTTATTGCAATACTGTACAGTTTACAAAACAAAGTGCACAAATAGCTATTTGGCCGTCAGTACATCACAGAGACCACCAGAAGGTTCAATGTGAGCAGTGAACAGGAATTGCTAGCTGGAAATCAGCGTATTTATATAATTTCTTCATAACGATGTCCAGCCTCCTACAAGTTATTCATGTACTGGGCTAGGGTCACGCCAGGTTCATTCCTAATTTACATATCTTGTGCATGCGGTTTACTTTTTAATACATTTACTAACAAGCACTATTATTCTCTGGGTTTTACTTTACACTCTTTACACATTGCTTTAATGCAGGTCAAACAGATGTTTCCCATGACATGTTTTATCAGTGTTATTGTTCTTATGTACTTGTAGGTTAACATCACCGATTCAAGTAATCCCCTGATCCCGAGGTCAACCAAGGACAAGGTCTACATGACCCTAACATGTAGCCTGCAGGCAGGTCGGACATTAACTCTCCTACAAATGTTGAAGGGGTTAAGTTAGAACAAGAGAACACAGGTCGGCCATTTTAGGCCACGGGGTGACTTTGCACAAATAACTAAAATGACGGCTTTGACCTAAAATGGAGGTTCGATTAACTTAAGGTTATGACCTTGCAACGCAGATTTTCTCGCAGAGCGACTGGGCATAGGCCAACATATACAATGAGGACGAAACAATACTATATTAGTTTTAACATACAGACCAAGTACAACTTATCTTCCCATAGAGTACTGTAAGGGTTAATAGTTATCCCTTTTGTCTGATTCTCATGGAACATTATTTTATTACACTTTCTCTAGGATTTGGCTGGTGGCAGTGGTATCTACCATTTTTACTCTATCACAAGCTATGAAAATAGCCTTGGTATTGTTAGAGGCTATGTTGGTAGCCTCAAACTCTAATCCGCTGGACCCCTTTTTAATTTTATTTGGTTCTAGTAGGGTTTATTCACAATTTCTTTTTGTAAAGGTCTTTCTCATGTTTTACTATGCACGCCAAACCAGGTTTGGTTCCTTTGTTCACCGTCCCTTGGTGGGCTTCTGCACAGAAATCTCCTTAGGTGCCTGAGTGTCTGGGTGGACAGGATGTGAGGGAGGGCTTTGAGGCAACCTGCACAGGGTCTCCTTGGGGACCCAAGTCGCACTCTAGTTTGATTGGCTAGGTGGCTGTCCTGCCAGTACAGCCACCCTGCTGTGTGATTGGCGTCCAGGCTGTGTGAATGGGGGAAGACTGCTTAAAAGCAGGTCTCTGGTACTTGGAAGGCTGAGTCACCACTGGAACGAAAGAACCAACGAGGAGCTGAAGGAAGACGACTGCTGCAACTACTGGACATCCGGTGAAGCCCTGCTGCAGTTCCGAATTGCCCGAAACTCTGACGACAAAGAAGATCTGCAAGGAAACTTTGTCATGGCCACTGGTCAAGGGCAATTAACTGTGTGCCCTGCAGGGTCCCAATGGACCCAGTCCTGGTGCCTCTGGCGCCAAGCTCATTTAAAAGTGTGATCTGTACACAGTATGCTTAAAGCATGTGCACCTAGGCCGGGTGTGGCCATACAGAGGCATTGGAAGCACGTGCAGAAGACAGGGGAGTGGCAAGGTGGGGCCGCAAGGCGGGGCCTAAAGGGAATGGCTGGGGCAAGGCTATTTAAGCCAGCCCCACCTGCATGCTGGCGTTTCGCGTTAGTCTGCTGGGGCAGCGTAACGCTTACCGCCGTCTACAGATCCTTACCTATTCCAGTTCGGCATGAGCATCATAGTCTCCGGAGTCCATCCTGCATCTTACCTGGAACCAGCCACGCCATCGCTGGAAGCACTGATACTCGCTTCCAACTCTGCAGCCACCACGTGAATCTTACCTAAGGCAAGCCACGCCATCGCTTGAAGCAGTGCTACCACTTCCAATTGTACAGTTACCGCACACCTCTTACCTGTCTGCTCGAATCCACCTCTTGCAGCTCCTTGCATTCTTACCTGACCCGAACGCCCATCAACACAGAGTCATCTTCCGGCGCAGCATCCTCGCGGATCCTTCCAACTGGCAGCCAGCAAGAATTCGGAGTACCGCTCTCCATCAAACACCGACAGGGTGCACCTGCAAAAGATACAGAAAGCACAAGGTTAGCAATTGCATAAACTTTAAACGCTGGGCAGTGCAACTCCCTAACTTTGCGCATAATCCGGAAATCCAATATACCTCTTGTAGGTTTTCCAGATTGGACTCTCTTCCATCACCTTGTATTCGTGGGGCAATCTTCATACCTGGATGGAGATCTTACGACTGGCAGATCAACCTAGTACCTGGGGCTAAAATCCCATGCAGTTGCATATACACTTTAACGGAGCAAGAAAATCAACACCTAAAAACCTACTTAGACCAGTACCTAGCTAACCGATTCATCCGCCCATCTAAGTCTCCTGCTTCCTCAGCTCTCTTCTTCGTACCCATGAAGGAAAGCGAACTCAGAATGTGCATCGATTACAGGGCATTGAATCAAATCACTGTTAAGAACAGATACCCTCTACCACTCATCCCCGAATTACTTGATCAGGTGAAGAGTGCTCAAATCTTCACGAAACTAGACCTCCAGGGGCCTATCGCCTTGTGCGTATTAAAAGAGGTGACGAGTGGAAAACAGCATTCCAGACCAAATACAGACTTTTCGAGTGTCAGGTGATGCCCTTCCGGTTATGCAATGCACCGGCGGCATTCCAGTTCTTTATGAACAATGTAATCCACGAACTGTTGGATGTCTACGTGCTCGTTTCCATCAATGATATTCTGATCTATTCACAGTCCAAGGACGATCATGTTGGCCATGTAAGGGCAGTGTTGGAAAAGCTTCGTCAGCATCGACTGTTTGCCAAATTAGAAAAATGCTCCTTCCACGTCACCGAGGTCGAATTTTTGGGCTTCATGCTTACTACACAAGGAGTTTATATGTACACACGTAAAGTTGAGGCTACCCTTCAGTGGCCATCTCCGCCATCTACCAAAGGGGTGCAGAGTATACTTGGATTTGCTAATTTCTACAGACGATTTAACCCACGATTTTCACAGATCATCCATGCAATCACATCTCTTCTAAAGAAAAATAAGAAATGATTTTGGTCCGCCGAGGCAGAGAACGCCTTCAGGAATTAAAACAAGCTTTCACCTCAGCACCTATACTTCGACATCCTCGGCCTGACCTACCATATGTGGTTGAAACCGACGCCTCCAGTATTGCCATGGGAGCCGTTTTATCGCAAAAGGACCCAGAGAAGGGGCAACTTCATCCCATAGCATTCTGGTCCCGTAGGTTTTCTGCACCTGAAAAGAATTACACAATCACCGACAAAGAGCTCCTGACAATCAAAGGAGCCTTCAAAACCTGGAGGGACTATCTTTTAGGGGCAAGACACACGGTCACTGTTATCACAGATCACTGTAACCTGCAATATTTAAAAACAGCTAAGGCTCAATCTTCACGTGAACTCCATTGGGCTTTATTCTTTGCCGAGTACGACTTTATAATAACCTACAGACCAGGAGTACGTAACAGAAAGGCAGATGCCCTATCGCGTATGGGAGAGGACAAAGACGCCTTTAATCCATCAGAACCGATAGCCATTATTCCCGAAGAATGGATTTAACATCAGATTGCTGCAACTACCTGCTGGGAAAGAATGGTTAGTAAGGGGGACCAGTACTCCATCAAAGACAATCTACCATACCTTCAAGGAAGACTGTATGTTCAAGACAAGGAAGTGCGAACCAAGATAATAGCGAATTATCACAAGTCATGGTGGAAGGACATCCTGGAATCGCAAAGACTAGAGCCAAGATCCATACAAACTATTGGTGGCCCTCTTGGAGAAAAGATGTTGCCCAGTTCGTCACAACTTGCGGTGTTTGCGCACAAAACAAATCCCAAAAATTAAGCCCTGCAGGGTTGTTGAGACCATTAAGAGTACCACCAACACCGTGGCATACATTGTCTATGGACTTCATTACCGACCTGCCACCCTGTGATGGGTTTAATACCATACTGGTCATGGTAGACCTATTTTCCAAAATGACACATTTTATTCCTCTGAAGGGGCTCCCTACCACTGCTATTCTGGCCACAGTATTCCTGAAACAAATCGTCAGGCTACACGGTATCCCATCTGTATTGGTTTCTGACCGGGGAACTTTGTTTCAGCCTTTAGGACAAGGTGTTGTAAACCAGCCCAAATCGACCTTCGTCTATCCACAAGTCATCGTCCCCAAACCGATGGTCAAACAGAGAGGATAAACCATACGCTGGAACAATACCTGAGATGTATGCTACAGCAAACAGAAGGATCCTGGAAAAACATCCTCTGATTAAGTGAATTTGCATACAACAACTCTATTCATACCAGCACTGGACAGAACCAATTTTACACAATGAATGGTCGGCATCCAAGAACATCTTCTTTTAATCCACTTGATGAATTGGAGATGGCAGTGACCACATCATTGCATACAATTATTACTCAGTTGCTTAAAGAAGCTACCGAAAACTTAAACCGAGCTAAGGAACAGCAAAAGAAATGTTCAGACTGACATAGAAGGGAAGCCCCTCAATATCACGTCGGGATAAAATATGGTTGGCATCCAAAAACATTCCATTAAAGGGACCTCGTGCCTTGCGGCCAAGATACCTAGGACCATACCCAATTAAAGCTATTGTGAACCCTGCGGCCATGAAATTGGATTTACCAGCCAACATGCAAATCCACCCAGTTTTTCATGTCTCTCTTCTAAAACCAGTGAAACCGGTAACTCGAATTTCAACACCACCAGAACCAGAGATTATCGCAGGTGAACTTGAGTATGAGGTGAAAAGTATCCTGGACTCCAAGAAAGTGTGCTCAAAACTTTACTATTTAATCGATTGGAAGGGCTACGGGCCCCATGATCGTACTTGCGAACCAGCTGAATTTGTCCATGCTCCACGACTCATCAAACAATTTCACCAGGACAATCCCACCAAACCGGGACCAGGGGGAAGGACAAACGTTTGAGGGGCCTTGAGGGGGAGTGCTGTCATGGCCACTGGTCAAGGGCCATTAACTGTGTGCCCTGCAAGGTCCCGATGGACCCAGTCCTGGCGCCTTTGGCACCAAGCTCATTTAAAACTGTGTTCTGCACACAGTATGCTTAAAGCACATGCACCTAGGCTGGGCGTGGACATACAGAGGCATTGGCAGCACGTGCAGAAGACAGGGGGAGTGGAAAGGTGGGGCCGCAAGGTGGGGCCTAAAGGGAGTGGCTGGGGCCAGGCTATATAAGTCAGCCCCACCCGCATGCTGCCGTCTACAGATCCTTACCTGTTCCATTTCAGCACCTGCATCATAGTCTCCGGAGTCCATCCTGCATCTTACCTGGAACCAGCCATGCCATTGCTGGAAGCACTGCTACCCGCTTCCAACTCTGCAGCTACCGCGCTCATTTTACCTGGAACCAGCCACGCCATCACTGGAAGCATTGATACTCGCTTCCAACTCTGCAGCCACTGCGTGCATTTACCTGAAGCAAGCCACGCCATCGCTTGAAGCAGTGCTACCGCTTCCAACTCTACAGCTACCGCGCGCCTCTTACCTGTCTCCTGAAATCCACCTCTTGCACCTCTTTGCATCCTTTCCTGACCCAAACGCCCATCAACACAGAGTCATCTTCTGGCGCAGCATCCTCGCGGATCCTTCCATCTGGCAGCCGGCAGGAATTCGGAGTACACTTGCCATCAAACACTGATGGGCTGCACCTGCAAAAGAGCAATTGCAATAACTTTAAACGCTGGGCAGTGCAACTCGCAAACTTTGCGCATCATCCGGAAATCCAACTTACCTCTTGTAGGTTTTCCGGATTGGACTCTCTTCCATCACCTCGTACTCGTGGGGCCATCTTCATACCTGGAGGGAGAGGAAAGGACAATATAATGTTACAGACAATAATCATTAGCAAAATCATCACCACAAATACGGACAATAATCATTGTTATGAAACACCTACCTTCAAGGTGGGATTGGTCTCAGCTGGTCATCCTTACACTAAAACAGGTGACTTTACATGGGCAAACTCTTGCTCACTTCATTCTGGCACGAAAGGGCCAAGGGGAATCACAACACCACCATGCCATTCTCTTGCCTCTCATCTTCCGTCAGGGGCAGTACCAGCATCCAGAGCCTTCGATTTCGCAGCAGCGGGGGGGGAGAGTCGATCCAACAGAGCCAAGTCCTGGGAGGGCTCCAACCGTGCCCCAACGTCCCTGCAGAGACCAGGTGAGCGTAACAATCTTCTTCCCTTGAGCTTGGTTGGATCAACCAGCTTGCCAAACACCAAACACCGGCCTTCCTATCCTTGTCGAATTTGCTGTGCATCGCTGCAGTAAACCGGATAGACAGGAGGAACGGAACCTGTTTGGGTTTTCAGGAGCGTACCTTTTATTTGACGCTTTGCTCGGCTGCTGGCTTCTTCCCTTGGCAGTGCAGGACCCTCCAGTCTTCCTCCTTCTTGTCACCATGACAGTCGCTTCAGGAACCGTGAGCCTGCAGGAACTGCCAGGAACCACTGCCTCAGCTACAGCATTCTTCTTCATTTAAGGTACTGTGCAAATCCGGTCGTTCTTTCCGTCCGACCGCTGTGAAAGTGTTTGACATCTTTTGCCTTTCTGAAGGCTTGTCCTTCTCTTCTCCTTTGAATAACTTTTGTTCCGACTAACTTCGTTTTGAACTCTTGGCAAAGACTTAACTGCAAACTACTCTGAACTGTGTGATCCTCTGCAAAGACTCTGAACCATTAACATTGGCCCAGGCTTATTGATTTCAATCCTAGTTGTAGTGAACCTTTTCTAGATTTCCCTGCCTATCACTTGTTGGTGTTGTTGATTTTGGATAACCTTGTCTTTTCCTCCCTTTTAATTGCTGGAGTGCCATTTTGCTCACACTTCATTTTGAGTTTAACTTGTCCAGAATTAATTGAAGGTTATTGTAGTGTATTCAGATTGTGATTTTCTGCTGCTTTATATTAGTGAACTGTTTTATTACTGATGGTGTAAATAAATGTATATTCTTTTACTCAGAAACCTTGAATCAGTGTTTGTTTGAACCATAGTAATTACTGTCCTTTGTGTAACTTCTGATACTGCTCACTTTACTCTTGAGATAATCTGGCTGTTCAGCCATCGCTACCACTTTACTTGTAGTACAGGCTTGTAACAAAGGTGAATTTGCACTTGCTATTGTAGTCTTAATTGTGTGTGCTGTTCCCAAAGGGTACTGCATATTATTCTGCCTAACATCAGCCCCCCCATTTAAAAAACCCTTGTGCCCCTGTGGTTAGACTCACCCAACAGCCATGCATGATGTCCATCGTGTCATGCCATGTAGCGGGCAGCATGGAGTTGCGCAGCAGCATGGCATCATGTGTCGAGCAAGGGAATCTTGCACAGCAATGCGTGATTATCTTTCATGCATCGCCCACCATCTGGACATTCAGGGAATAGTACAGCTTCCTGTTGCGGTACACTGCATCCACAGCATGCCGGACAACCAGCTCCACATGTGTGCAGTCCAGCACACCTATTGCATTTGGCATGCCTGCAAGTGCATGGAATGCTATCTTGGTAGCATTCACCTCCCCCACAGTCCGTGGTAAGCTAATGTGGTTGCACACGTTGGCGCAGGAGTGCAGCTAGCTCCTGGGAGTGCACACGGGAGAAACAGGGTTGGGAGATTTCATGCAGCTGCCCCCCTGTGTGCTGATAAGTGCCTGTGGCATGGAAGTGTAGCACAGACACTACATTCAGCAAGGGGGGGGTGGCTGTCCTGATGTTGATTAGGCTCACCAGGTCACCATGTATGAGGTCCACTATTGTGGTGATGGTGTCCCTGTCCATCTGGTACAGGGTGTGGATCTGAGCAGGAGTTATATTGAATGGGTGGCCCTTAGGCAAGGGGTCGTTGGCTGCCTGTGGGATACAACTGCCTGCACAATGGGTATCTGCTGGCCCATTCTCACCCTCCTTCTCCTCCTTCGCCTCCGCTGCATACTCTGGCTCACTGCCTCCTCAAGAAGTAGCTGTGCATTCATGTCCTCCAGCTTCAGTACTGCTAGTACTAATGGTAGCATTGTGGATTTGGGAGGGGTGTGGTTGTTTGGGAGTGCTCCTTTTGTGCTGTGCCCGACTCCATTGCCTCCACCTGTGCTGATTGTGAGCACCTGTGGCAGGTTTCGACACACCAGATTCCTATTCTCGGTTGCTCCGTGATGCCGGTGTTTACGGCATAATTTTATCCGTTATTACCGGCATTTCCATGCTGTTATTTGCATGTCCGTGCACCTCTTAATGTGGACTTGATTGCGGCATGCCATTGTCACTGGCATGGCTGCCATGTTTCAATGCTTATACCGGCAACGGTGTGGCCGGCCACGGCGGGTCCCTTTCGATGCCGGTCACACTGGCATCATGACTCGGAATACTCCGGTCCGGTAAAGGATGCTGGTACTGTGATAGCGGCATCGTTTTTACCGGACCGGCAACCTTGTAATGAGGCACAATGTCTTGTTATACAGAATTGAACCCTGGATTGGGGCGTATACCAAGATTAGCCATTTCCAAGATGCCATCCGTAGAAGACCCAGGACGGTTAACCAAGCCATGCATTTTGTTTGCATTAGATATGTATACATCTCTGAAAAAGGAATCGCTTTATCTTTTATTTGTACACTTTAAAAATGCTTTTATCGGGATTTCAAGATCTGCCCTATCAAAAGAATTAACAATTTTTAAGAGACCATAGTCATCTGAATTTTAACATCACAGCCTCTGTGAGGTGGGTCAAAAAAACTTTTGTGTTGAAAAACTAGCCATCCCGGGTTGTGTCAGCACCAATCCTATTTTCTCTATTTATAAGCAATGTTATTGAAGACATGTCATCTCTACATGCTGACACTTCAACTTGAGGGGATGGGACATTTGGAATTGTATTATTTGCTAATGATGCAGTCGTTGTGTCCTGAACGCCCAGTAGAGTAATGAAACAAATAAAAACATTTTCTTATGTATGTTCCTCTAGGAGAATGAAAACGAACTCGACAAAAACTGAATGCACTGTGGGTATAAAGTTCATACTCGCTTTTGTTTTAAGACAGACATAAACGTTATGCCCATTGAGAAGGTTACGCTTTTTGATTATGTGGACATTAGAATACATTTGGACGGGAAATGGGTCAACAATTGGAACAATCCAATATTACTCTCGCCAGGAGAAGTAATGCCGTTTTAAGGTTTGCCAAGTCATTTGTCAATAATGCAGTTGGTACTGCCCTAGAAGTTTACAGAATATCACTGAAAATAACTTTTTCAAGAAGCAGTTGGCACGTCCCCCACAGCAGTTCTACTCCGCTAGTTCATATGGAATTGGGGCTCTCTTGCATCAGTGATTAAGTAGCCCTTAGACCAATGTAATATTGGGCCCGAATTTGATATAACAACTTGTTAGCAAGTTAAAGAACTGGCATTCATGATGCTTAGTTAATATGGTGGGCATTGCATAGTTAATATAGTGTGCATTGCATCCATGGTCAGGCATATGTATGACACATTAAATATGTTAGCTCTTGCAGACAGGGAATTATTAAAGCGTACTTCGAGTTGACGCATTATAAAACATTAGCTAATAATGTATCACTGTCTATCGGTGAGGCGTCTTTTCAGTGATAGCAAATATTCTTTTGCTTGAACACTTTATTTCAGAATGAGACAAGGATCCGTACCACTAGCTCCTATTTAAAAACGTTTGTCCCTTGTCGAAGAAGATCGCTCTCCTTTCTGAAAAAAACCTCCTACTGAGAGAAACATGTCAGTCTTGTACGTGTCTATGTGCCGAGTATATGGGTAGTCAACACACTAATTTGAATCCTTGTCTAAATAATCATGGAAATAGAACATTGTCTATGGCAGAAAATATATGCAGACATTCTTGCCACAAAGATGTAATTCATGCTGTTTCAAATCATACTGCATAAGCCTGGATCAAGAGAAGCAAACTGTTAAAGCTTTTTCAGTTGTTGACTATAGGGCATATTTATAGAACATCCTTTTGTATGTATTTAATTCATTGTTTATTTTTTGCTTCTATCTATGGCAGCATTGTAAATATATATATATATTTTAGGGAGGCACCAGCCGCCCTATAGTTAAGGTGAGTTGAACTCCCATAGGAACCCCTTAAAATTCTATTGTTAGTAATTTTGATTCGAGTAACGGATTTGGCCGAAATTTCGAAAATGATTAGGGATTCACGGGCCCCCTCACACTGCAAAGTTTCGTAAAGATTCGGTAAAAAATAAAAAAGTTATTAAGAAGACAAAAAAAGGGTTTTCCAAAGTTGCGGTCTACTTCCCATTAATTTTCCATAGACAAACAAGGTATATTTTTGCCAAAGCGGATAGCCCAAACCACTGGACCAATTTGGACCAGGTCCAAAACAATTTAGGCATGAAGCGTTGACTCGCGATTCATGTGTGGTTTGGGTTATTCTGCCCAGAAATATATATAATATTTGAGGGAGAAGGGGGAAAGGAAACAGCCACCATTTTGTTTTTTTGTCGATGTGAGAGATAGCCACGGATATAGCTGAGCATATGGCAAAATGAAACGTAGGAAAAAAGGTTCAAATGCCATCAGGCAAGAGGTGTGGGGGAGCGGCTATGGGGCACAAAGTGAAATTTGGGAGTTGGAGGGTCTAGGGACTTGGCTTGCAACATGTAGCTTTCTGTAGCCTCCAGTGGCATACAGCTGCTTCACAGAAAAAGCATGTGTCGTAGACGGAAAGGGAGAGGAGGCCACCTCGGGATAGCTGGCACAGATGAGGAGGGCACGAGGGGCAGGAAAGTATTTACTTTTACCTGCCATTTTTCTAAAATTCAATAGCCGAGTTAGAGTTTTGTTTGTTGTGATGTCTGGGGTGAAAAAACACTGGTCAAGGACTCGATAGCCATCTAGGTTTCTCATCCATGCAGTAACCAGGACAAATAGTGCGTAGCTTCAAAGTGAGGAAGGGGCCAGCCTCCTCAGGACATGTTGCCAAAGTTACAAGACCACTTAGAGAAATGGGCTGTCCCTTTCCTTGCTTTGAAACTTAGCAAGGTCAGTCCTGGTTACTGTATGGATGGGTGACCAAATGGCCATCTAAATTATTTCTCACCTTTTTAACCGAGCAATCTGTCGTGAAATATTCTCTGGAAAACAAAATCCCAATACAAAACAAGTGCTTGTGGTCTGCACTTGAACATGACAACCTGAGTAAAATCCTGATAGCCAAATACTTGAGCAAGCTTGGCAACCTCTGAAATAACATAAGGGGTTGCATCCACCCTCTGAAAAATATTTATGCTGTCTACCCACATGTGTCCTTTACTTGTGCCCTTAAATGCAGCCACAATCAGGGGAAAATAACTGCACCAGTGTCCAGGATTTAAAACTCTCTTGGCACATCGTAGATAAATGCTCATGACTTACTTGCCCTCTTATCATTTTCTTTCCTCACCCCCATGGCAGGCTTTCAACAATACTCTGATTTATAAAGCTAACTTGAAAAGTACACATACCATAGTGTCACTCAAATATATAAATCCTTATAGATCTATGTCAGGCGAAAAGTGTCCAATTGTGGCATTATTTCCCCCATCTTGACTGTGAGACTACAAATGCCAAAATGCAACTCAGCAAATGGCAAATAAATGGTCTGTGAATGCTAAACTTTCAAGGACTGACAGTAGTATGGTTTAAAAAAACAAGAATGCGGATGCCATGTGTTATGAGATATTTAAAACTAAAAAAAACACATAGCATTCAGTACTGTGGACTGTCTCCCATCCATGCAGTAACCTGGACCGACACTGCTTAGTGTCAAAGCGAGGAAGGATCGAGCCGCCTTGCGCCATTTTGCTCTAAGTCATCTTGTAAGGGGTGCTTATTTATTAGGCAACACCTCCTCGGGGGGCTGGCACCTTCCTTGTTTTGAAGCTAAGCTGTGAGACCAGGTGAGGGATATGGTGACTGGGTAAGTGTCACGACTCGCTCCCTTCGCTCCCGTTCCCACCACTTGGGGGCATGATTTGGGGTTTATTCCCTACTGGACTTTTCCTCCGAACCTTATGCTACAGTGCTGTGATGAATTGGGAGCGTTAAATCCCTATTTTCCAAGCTACTTCCCTTCCGGATCCATTCCAGGTTTTTGGCAGCCAGCATGCTTCTTTAACCAAATGACTATGCTTCCCAGAATGCCTGGCCCACTGCTTCACCTCCACCCTTGCAGGACAAGGTTGGGTGGAGGATAGGCAACACCTGTGGCTGCAGGTGCAGCAATCAGCACACCTGAGTGGTGTGCTCGTTAAGCAGCTTTAAAAGCCTCAGTCTTACTTCAGTCCAGCGCTGGTCATCGTTGCAGTGTTTCCTGTTGTGACTAGTCCCTTTTTTCCTTGATCTTAGCTTTTGTACCTAGTTCCTAGTTCCTGTTTTCTTGTTCCTCCGCCCGGGATTTCGGATTCATGCGCTAATTGATTTCTGCTCCCTTGATTCCCTTTTTGTCTTCCTCTGTTTGCAGGCAGCATTTCTCAGTGCTTTCCCCTTTTAGATGCAGCCCAGTTTGTCTGTGTTCTATATTTCTTTGACTCTGTCCTTTGCTGCTGTAAACCCGTATGCCTTAGCCTTCCTCTTAGATTAGCTTCCTGTCTTTTCCTTGGAGGGGTAGGGGGAAGTTTGCATTGGTTATTTCGTTTTTCCCTGCTCCTGATCCTTACTTTCTATTGGGATCCATTCCATGTTTTCCATTGCACTTCTGCATTTATTTCCCATTTGATTATTAGGTGTGGTGTGCAGTTGTAGCTAGCTCCTGTGTGAATTGTTATGTTTTCCTCACTAATTTGTAATCACTATTCCAACTTAGGTATTTAGTTTTCCTCCCATTGCTGTTATAGCCTTTCTGGGTCCCAGTTTCATCAACAGGATTCGTGGGCTAGCTGACATTCAAGAGGTTTATCTCGTCCTCGTGAGTACTGTTCTTTAGTTCCCTTATTTAATACCATCAAGAGTGTTAGTTCACAGATCCTGTCATTGCTTGCCCTCCACGTGGGTTTAGCGCTGTCAGTACCTTTAACAGCAATTGGGGGTAAGGCGCTTGCCGACTTTCCTCGCGGTCAGGTGCTTACCCCACATCCCTTTTCATATATTGGTTTTGTTGTCACACTCTATTTGCACTCCTGGGTTCTAGCATACATGAGTCGTTGTTCCTGTGTGCACGTAGTTTAATTCGAAGCTATTCACTGTGTGATTAATGCACATTTCCCTTGCCATATTCGCTGCCTTTGTACTCGCCTGACTAATCCTGACAGAATGACCAGCCCAAAATTCCCATTGAATATGGCAAGTTTAAGAAAGAAAGGCAGCAAGGCCTCTAACATGTTTGTACAGAAAGCTTCCCCTACATTTACCTGTGACAATCAAATCACTAGTCCTGACTTAAATGAACTCCTTGTCACGAATGGGCATTTACGTGCAAAGTATTTTTCCCATAGGATGGCACACCCTACATTGCCTGATCCTAGTTCTATCTTTTGTTTTGATCCAGATTCTATGTCAGCGCAAGCCTTAGCCGCAGAAAACAACACACTGTTAGACTTATTATACAAGAGTACCTCTGCTGTTGAACCCCATGATTCCAGTTGTGCTTCACCTCAGATAGAACAGTTTCAGGGTGCAAACATAAAGAATGGAGGGGTTCCTTGCATAACTTCTGTTTTCTACCCTCAGTCTAAAGCATACTCCTTTGCACAAGTACATACTGTAGTCCCTAATGCCAAGAGGTCTAATGTCAATAGTTTGCTTAAGGGAAACACAGACCAAGTTAGTAAGAGAAAGTATAAATCTCAGAACCTGAAAGAAGTAGAGGACAATGCACAATCGGTGCACATCCAGATTGCTATTGCAGGATCCAGCCCTGATGCCACTATGCCTCCCCCTGTGCCTACTGATAGTGATGTACAGTTAATGCAGGGCATGCTAAGAGCTAAGCTTGAGGAGTTAAGACAAGAATTCATTTCTTTACAAGAGGAGAATAAAACCTTGCACTCTTTACTGAATACACCTCAGACTTTATCCGTTGATGTTGATGAAGTGAACACTGTTCAGCCCCTGAGTGCAGAGACTTTGGTAAACCATGATATTTGTCAATATGTTAGATCTATTGGGAGTGAAAGTCTTTCTTCTAGCACAGCGCTTAATCTGGGCACAGTTTCTAACAATGGTTCTGCTGTTTGTCAGGGATTGCAGTTAGCTGAAGATTTACAAGCCACTCCTTTACCTAAAATTTCCTGTGTAGCAGTTTGTCATAATTCTGAGCTAGCACACATGCAAGCTTCTGATTTCCAAACACAATCCACAATGGTGGCATACACAGATTCAGTCACTACAGTAGGCTTAGGCCCTGCTCTTAATACAGCTGCTGAGACTGAAGAAGATGTTCAAGCTGATGTGGAAAACAATGTTACCTCTGGGTTCACTCTTCCTTCTGCCAATTCTGATCAATACGAACAGTCAGAAACAGTACAGATTTCATCTTCTGATGGTCTCATTCCACAGTATACAGAACCAAAAAACCGGCAGGCGATTCCTGAACTGTTGATTGTAAATCTGCCTCTTTCAGAAGCTAAGACAGAGGAATGGACAATTGACGAAATCCTGATTAACAGAGACTTTACTATGGTAATTCCACTGGTTGATTTTGACTTCTACAAAGAAAAAGACTCTGTGTCACCCACTAAAGAAAAGGACTGCAAAGGTACAGCTCAGTCTTTGGTTACTGGTGCCAAGGAGTCTACTGCCCTAAAGGTGCCCTCCATTCCTGAGCCACCAATGTGTCTGTCAACTTCTGAGACTTCTGTCTGTCCTCCTACAACCATTGACTCTTCTATGATCCAACCCACAGCCCTGCAGTCATCTTTGGCACACGTGTCTTCACCCAATGAACCGCTGCCATGTCTGCCATTTATTCAAGAGCCAGTCCCAAAGACCTGGACATGTTTGTATCCAGCAACCGAGATTGCTCCAGCTTGCATGCCTTCAGCCTCAAGGTTTCCTCTGGCCTGCCTGTCTTCAGCTACAGTGACTCATCCTGCAGATCATCCTTCAGCTATAGAGCCTCCGGTAGTCCATCATAAGTGCATGTCTTCAGTCCCGGAGTATACTGAGTATTTGCCTTCAGTTCATGAGACGCCTGTATCCTGCTTAGCCTCGCTGCCAATATCAGAGGTATAACTGTCTACACCATCAGATCCTGCTGTATTTTCTTCTGCTTCAGCGATTCCTCCTGAATCCCAACCATTTACTGTCGATGAACGTCTAGCCTGCCTTTCTTTTGCTTCAGGAGGAGCACCAGAATGCCTGCCTTTTCCACAAGACGATTCTCCCAACTGCTTCACTTTAGCATCAGAGCCTCCTAAAAATGCAGCATCAGA
This sequence comes from Ambystoma mexicanum, assembly GCF_040938575.1. NCBI lineage: Eukaryota > Metazoa > Chordata > Amphibia > Caudata > Ambystomatidae > Ambystoma > Ambystoma mexicanum. Next base: position 123,816,225 of record NC_090941.1, read on the forward strand.
GTTTGAGACTTTTGCCAGCTCCCGCTTCAGAGTCATCAAGCTGGACCAAGTGATGAGTCAGAACCACTCACCTGGGTGTGCACAGGGGGTGGTGCAGACCGGCGTATTACCTACAGGACTTGTGCAACAGAAATCCGCCAAGAAGCACAAGTTGGGTGCTAGAAGCCAAAGGAAGGGAATGACTGCTGCAGTTCAAAATGTGTCTGTTATTGCTCCTTCTGCGAGTGTGCCTGAAATACCAAGTACTGCGTCTATCACTCCTATCAGTATGCCAAACGTCCCTGCTGTTGTATCCCACGTGCAACAAAGTGGCTACACGACTGTCACCAGGAGTACCAGCCTTGTACAACCCATTGGACTTTCAGGTCTCCAAGGCGTAGAACATGTGCAGTCAAACCTTAGTCACTTTCAACCACAAGCCTTTTCCCACATGGATGACAGAAGAAAATCTGAACCTCTACCTCAGCCGCCACCTTCTCTAATGGCTGAACATAAACCTTTCCTGAAGCCAGCAATTTCCTCACCTCCCGCATGTCCACTCTCGGCAGAAAGGCTAACAGGGCTTCTACCATTGTCTAAGGCATGTTGCACCAGCCTGCCTCCCTCCTCAAAGACTTATAAGGGTCCACTCCCAGTGACTGAGCTTCCTGGACCTTCCAACTCTGCTTCAGGTCCTGCAAGTCCTTCATTCCTTTCTTCGAACCATGAGTCTCTTCCTCACCAGAAGCCACCGTTTCCATCAGTACCACCTCCAAAGACAAAGCGCTCCTATCATGGAAGTCCATCTGCCTTTGCCCACAGGCCACCATTTCCATCAGTGCCACCTCCAAAGAAAAAGCACTCCCATCATGGAAAGAAGATGTCTCGTGCGGGTGGCGGGCACCCGAAGACGGCCGTGGGAGGGGGTATACTGTCACGACTCGCTCCCTTCGCTCCCGTTCCCACCACTTGGGGGCATGATTTGGGGTTTATTCCCTACTGGACTTTTCCTCCGAACCTTATGCTACAGTGCTGTAATGAATTGGGAGCGTTAAATCCCTATTTTCCAAGCTACTTCCCTTCCGGATCCATTCCAGGTTTTTGGCAGCCAGCATGCTTCTTTAACCATATGACTATGCTTCCCAGAATGCCTGGCCCACTGCTTCACCTCCACCCTTGCAGGACAAGGTTGGGTGGAGGATAGGCAACACCTGTGGCTGCAGGTGCAGCAATCAGCACACCTGAGGCGTGTGCTCGTTAAGCAGCTTTAAAAGCCTCAGTCTTACTTCAGTCCAGCGCTGGTCATCGTTGCAGTGTTTCCTGTTGTGACTAGTCCCTTTTTTCCTTGATCTTAGCTTTTGTACCTAGTTCCTAGTTCCTGTTTTCTTGTTCCTCCGCCCGGGATTTCGGATTCATGCGCTAATTGATTTCTGCTCCCTTGATTCCCTTTTTGTCTTCCTCTATTTGCAGGCAGCATTTCTCAGTGCTTTCCCCTTTTAGATGCAGCCCAGTTTGTCTGTGTTCTATATTTCTTTGACTCTGTCCTTTGCTGCTGTAAACCCGTATGCCTTAGCCTTCCTCTTAGATTAGCTTCCTGTCTTTTCCTTGGAGGGGTAGGGGGAAGTTTGCATTGGTTATTTCGTTTTTCCCTGCTCCTGATCCTTACTTTCTATTGGGATCCATTCCATGTTTTCCATTGCACTTCTGCATTTATTTCCCATTTGATTATTAGGTGTGGTGTGCGGTTGTAGCTAGCTCCTGTGTGAATGCTTATGTTTTCCTCACTAATTTGTAATCACTATTCCAACTTAGGTATTTAGTTTACCTCCCATTGCTGTTATAGCCTTTCTGGGTCCCAGTTTCATCAACATGATTCGTGGGCTAGCTGACATTCAAGAGGTTTATCTCGTCCTCCTGAGTACTGTTCTTTAGTTCCCTTATTTAATACCATCAAGAGTGTTAGTTCACAGATCCTGTCATTGCTTGCCCTCCACGTGGGTTTAGCGCTGTCAGTACCTGTAACAGCAATTGGGGGTAAGGCGCTTGCCGACTTTCCTCGCGGTCAGGTGCTTACCCCACATCCCTTTTCATATATTGGTTTTGTTGTCACACTCTATTTGCACTCCTGGGTTCTAGCATACATGAGTCGTTGTTCCTGTGTGCACGTAGTTTAATTCGAAGCTATTCACTGTGTGATTTAGTGCACATTTCCCTTGCCATATTCGCTGCCTTTGTACTCGCCTGACTAATCCTGACAGTAAGAGATAGGGAATTCTCCAGAGATGAGTGCATCCAGAGTGTGTCCAGCTCAATGGGTCGAAACGGAAGGAAGAATAGTAAGAGAGGCAGAGTCACAGAGGTCACGGAACCGTAAGGTGGCTGATTCAGGAGAGTTCAGGTGAATATTGGAGTCACCAAGGAGGCCCAATCAAAGAGGTAGAGAGGGATAGGTCCAGGGGGCCTGAAGATGGTAGCGAGGGTGAGTGAGAGAATAAGAGATATCCTCGGCCTACAGATGAGGCATTCAAAAGTGCTCTAGGATTGAGTAGGTATGATAGAAGCAGGGACCCACTCAGGGAAAATCAGGGCTTCTCCACTTCTGGGCCGTAAGGCCTGCCTTTGGAGAGGAGTTTGTAGCTTCAAGAAGGAGAGTGTCAAGAGCAATGACAGAGCTTGCGTTGAACCATGTCTCGCTAAGGGCAAGGACATCCAGGTCAAGGTCTTCAAGAAGGAGACAGATATCAGAGGAGTGTTGACAGCAGACAGAGCGCTCAAAGTAGCAAGTGAAGCTGATAACCACCTTTGAACAATTTTCAGGGAGGGGTACAGGGGTGTGGTACACCTGTTGGTAGGGGTGGAGTGGTTGGAGAGGAGGAAGGAGGAATAGCAGGAGATGGGAGGTAGTTAGTGAGAGAGGGCAGGCACCGGTCAAGAAGGAAAATAGTAGTTTGAGAGCCTTGGGCCATGATCGTGGGTGACAACAAGAAAGGAGAGAGAGAGTATAAATCAAGTGGGGGGTCCATAGGTCCTGGGAGGGGAAGGAAAACAGGATGTCAGTAATATTTTGCCTGGAAGTAGTATTGAGGTAGATGTCAGCAAAAGGTAGGCCTGGTTTAGAGGCCAGGAGAGCTTTTTAAAGCATTTTTCTTCCAGACTTCTCGAGAGAGATAGGATAGGTGATAGAGTAGCAGTTAGAGTAGATAGGGCAGATAGAGAGTGCCATGTGTGGGGGAGGGGAGAGGGAGAGGGACAGACAGGGGAGCTGAACAGTGCACAAATAGACTCACCAGGCGGCCTAGCAGCCAAGCAGGCACAGATGAAGGAGATGCTTTCAACAGGATATGCACAAGGTAGCAGAATGTTAAGTACCCGGACTGGGTGAGTGTTACAATGCAGCAGAAAACAATCAATGCCCAGATTGATAGATTGATTGATAGTTTATTTGTGTAGCACCTATACACAATGTATTTCAAAGCACTTCAAGGGAGAGAGCAAGGGAAAATACAGTGACATTCCTACAAGGCCTTGAGACATTAAGAATGTGAAATTACTATCATACTAGGCCTGGCAACATTTCAGATAGTGCAAGAGCTATGACAAAGACAAGGAGGAGGGGAGATGAGACAGACAAGCAACTACCGTACAGGTCTGATGACATGTCTGGTAGAGTCGGAGAGTTGACATGAGGTGCAGGGAGGGGGGGAGGAAGGAGGAGAGAAGAACAAAACAAGCAACTATTGTACTAGACCTGACCATATTTCAGGTAGTGCTTGAAGCGAAGGAAACAAACAAGGAGGGAGGGTGAGGAAGACCAACAGCTACTATCGTACTAGGTCAGATGACAATTTCAGATAGGGTAAGAGCTATGACAGGAATAAGGAGGGGAGGGGTGGCAGGAGATGGGACAGACAAGCAACAATCGTACTAGGCCTGACAACATTTCTGGTAGAGCCGGCGTATTGACACAAGGTGCAGGGAAGCGGGCGGGGGAGGAGGGAGGAGGAGAGGAACAAAACAAGTGACTATCCTACTAAGCCTGACGATATTTCAGGTAGTGCTGGAAGGGGAGGAAACAAACAAGGAGGGAAGGGGAGGAAGACAAACAGCTACTATCGTACTAGGTCAGATGACAATTTAGGATAGAATAAGAACTATGACAGGGATGAGGAGGGGAGGGAGGGTAGGAGATGGGACAGACAAGCAACTATCGTACTAGGCCTGATGACATTTATGGTAGAGCCGGAGAGTTAACACAAGGTGCAGGGAGGGGGGTGGAGGGAGGAGGGAGGAGGAGAGGAACGAAACAAGCGACTATCGTACAAGGCCTGATGACATTTCAGGTAGTGCTGGAAGGGGCGGAAACACACAAGGAGGAATGGGGAGGACGACAAACAGCTACTATCATACTAGGTAAGATGACATTTTGGATAGAGTAAGTATAGTGTATAGAAAGTGTGAGGTTCCAATACATCTGAACTTCAAAACTGCAATGTTCAGCCAGTAGGTCTGCATCACTGTTCTCATCTGAGGCTGTTCCTGGTATGGGAACTAAGGAAGAAGTGCTTGCCGTTTTATCCCTTGAATGGCCCTCAGGGCACCAAACCATTAAGTAGCTCCTCCCACATTTTGCCCGCTCTTTTGTGAGCTTGCTTAATGAAGATTTTGAAAAATTATTTTATGCCGTGGAGATATTGCAACAATTGCTCACCTAACATGGAAGCACTTACTAAACAAAGAAAAATAGAAAGAACTTCTGTTAGGTGAATACCTGATGCTCAAATTCAACCCATCCCTAAATATTATAACATATTCTCCCACAGTTATAGGCACATCTAGTCTCAACTATTAAACAACACACTAAAAATGAAGCAGAAAAACGAATAATGCGCAGGTTTAAACACAACAAAATACATGTTTTAGGCGGTACATGAATCAGAGTAAACAGTCAGGGCATACAGGGAATTTAATATGGCGTTTAAGATAAAAGGAGAAAGAGAGGCATAAAGTTACTTATGGCAGTGGGGTGCACAGGGTTAGCACAAAGGTCACTGAGTAGAAACTACCCAGAACTGAGGTTTAGGCTTACATGTGAATTGTCAGCAGTAAATACAGGGCCCCTGTTGCAAGGGGAAGACAGGATCACACAGTCGAGGGCAGCACACTAGAAATGTAGCAGAAAGCAATTAAAAGAGTGGAGCAGATTGCAACTAGATGCAAATTACCTACAGCATAATAGCAATGCAATGCCAATACTCTAGTTAGGATGCAAGGTAGGCCTACATCTAGATTCAGTATTCCCACAGCACACAAGAAGGCTGTGGGAAAGCAGTTAAAATATTTTTTCTGACGGCATACTAGAATGCAAGGCTCAGATTGCAGTTTAAATGGAAGGTGAAATTGCATCCAGATTCAATATTTCCACACTAGAGTTACAGGGCCTGGATTGCAGTGAAAAAGGCAAAGCAAAAAGTACATCAAGGTTCGTGGAGCTCATCTAGCTGATTGGGCGCAGTACATCAAGAATGGTACGTAACCTGTGAGGTAAGCGCACAATGATGCTCTTACTTTGTGCAACACCAGAATGAACTTTGCAACCTATCGGAGCATGAAGGCGACTTGGTGAGTCTAGATTGCAACATAACATACTCAGCCCAAATGGGCTTACCTAGCGTTGCTGGGAGGTCTTCTTTCAGAACTCTGCCTCATGGTCTAGCGAATGGAGTTGAGAGCCTGCAACCGCAGGCAGGCGAAGTTGGAATGTGAAGATGGAGGTTAGTGACTGGTTAGGTTTCAAGAAAGAGAATCTTGTAGTTACTGTCCAAAAGACATTGCACCCACAAGAATAGAGGGGGATTTACTGCCTTTCATGTAGCCAGTTAACAGCTTCAGATCTAGATTGCAAAGAACTTCCAGAAATGAACAGGACGGCTGGAGAAGGGCTTCTCAGGCAGGAGGGTGCTACATCTGCAACATGCTCAACTGCCTTAAGTGCCCTTTCAGCCCTTTTCCGCGCTTTGCGCCAAGGAAGGGTATTTAAAAAAAAGGCGAGATTAGACGCTGCCTTCCCCGGTTGACGTGTGGCATAGAAACAGCAGAAGGACACCCAGTAGTTTTAGTGTTTGCCGTAGCCACATAGAGCGCAGCAAAAATGAAAAGGCAACCAGGCTTGCAGGAAACACCAAGAACCCATGTACAGAGGCTCCTGCCTTAACAGCCCTTCGAGCCCTTTTAGTGTTTCTGCACCAAATAAGGGTATTTCAAACAAAGGCGAGATCAGCCGCCACCTTCTCCCATCGGAGAAACAGCAGAAGAACACCCAGTAGTGTCAGTGGGTGCCATAGCCACATAGGCCGTGGCAAAAACAAAAAAGGCAACAGGCTTGAAGGAAACACCAAAGGCACATGTGCATCAGCAGAGGCTCCTGCCTTAAGATAGTTTGAAAAGGATTGATATATTTTGAAATACAGACATGGGGTGAGGAGGGAAATGATGAGAGGACAAGTAAGTCATGAGTATTTGCCCACACTGTGGCAAGAGAGTTTGCAATCCTGGACCTGGACACTGGTGCAGTTATTTTCCCCTGACTGTGGCTGCTTTTCCGGACACAAGTAAAGGACACATGTGTGTGGACACAGTACATTTATTTCAGAGGGCGGATGCAACCCATTGGGTTCTTCCTAAGTTGGCAAGCTTGCTCAAATATTTGGTTAACAGGATTGTTGTCGTGTTCCCAGTGCAGACGCTTACCCACAAGAACGCAAGCACTTGTTAAATATTGGGATTTTGTTTTCCAGGGAAAATTTCATGACAGAATGCTGGGTTCAAAAGGTGAGCACCTTTTATACATTGCCAGCATATTTATTTGAAGATTTCCTCTCTCAGGTAATTTTTCTGGTGTTCATTACTTTCTTTAAAAGTCCACTGCTATTTTGTCTTGCGCACTTTCTTCAAAGAAGAAGGTCAATTGAACGGCATTTGTATTTTTCACTTTAAAATATATGTTTACTTACTGTGCATATATTCATGGGTGCCAGCCTTCGATTTTCGCTATGGTAGCAAAAGTAATTTATTTCACTTTTTCATGCTGCTTAAATGCTGTTAGTTTGGGCTGTGCAATGTATCACAACAGTCACCAAGAATCTCACTGCACATTGACCAAAATCATTGTGAGTTCTTAAAGCCTGCAATTTTTTAAACATACCAATAGCACTGTCAAATCAGGTCAAAATCAGTTTGAGATTGATGAACGTCTTTGAGGGATGGGCTGCAAGTGTTTTAAAATATAGAGTGGCTGTGGGCCATGGATGAAGACCATGGCTAGTGGTCTGGTAGTGTTCTAAAATATACAGTGGGCATGGCCACTGGACATGTGCATAAACCCTTGAAATTCAAGGCCATATACTTTTCATTGATGTGATCTGTGATGCCATCATTGTGGTCATAGGCTGGGCAACAGGGGGCTTTAGCTGAATTTCAGAGGTTTTGTTGCGTTAAGTTATTTCCTTACCGTCAATTCAACTGAAGTTTTCTCCTTGAGTTGATATTACAGGGCCTGCTTTAGCAACCCTGTAGTTATGGTTAAGCTGCTCAACTCATAGAAAGAGCACTTTTTGGCAGCTAATAATTTTGCCCCCTTTGGACCAATCCTCACCAAACTTTGCAAGTAAAGTATATGGCCCACTCGGAATTATCCTGCGAAGGTTGGTGTGCTTTTGTCAAGGGAGAGAAAAGTTATAATGGGGTCCCAAAATTTGTGAAAATCTTCATAGACAAAATGGAAAAAAATGTGCACACACCTACAGCACAAACCGCTGGATGGATTTTCACCAAATTTGTGCCAGGAGCGCAGCTTGGTCCTGAACGTGTGCTTTTGTAAATCTGGTGTAAATCGATCCAGTAGTTTTTTTTTTAAAACGGCCATAAAGTAGGTAAAAATATATTAGTGATATCTGGGTCTGGTTTCTCAGACTCACTTCTCTATTCGGTCCGCAGACACTGCCCTGGTTCAATCAGGGTCCGGCGTGATGTCCGTAGACCTGGGATGTGCCCGCTGATTGGATGGTGAAAAGCATGAGCGGTTGCCATGTTCGATCTGCAGGTAGCAGCTGTTGTCTGCGGTAGCATGGTTGGGAAAAAGTCTGGAGACCAGATTTTGGGTTATTTGGACATTGAAAGATGGTCTGGAGTGGGTGTGGTTGGAATAAAGATGATATGGAGATGTTTTTCTAGGGGGAAAAATGGGTGCGAGTGCCCCCCAGTTCATGGACACAGCGGTAGACAGTGGACAGCACTGAGAATGAACAATTTGGAAAACACATTTGGGGTTATTTGATGGCTGAAATAGGGTGTGGAAAGGGTAGGTGAGTGGCTAATATGGTGCTGTTTTTCTAGGTTAAAAAGGTGGGTGCAGGTGCTGCCGAGTCCACGGCCACCTCTTACTGTCCGCAGTCATTATATGAAATTAAATGAAATTAAATGATATTTTATTTATATCGCGCTCATACACAAGTGTTTCAGAGAGCGACTGGACAAAGGGAGGGGAACAGGGGAGAGAACAAAAACAACGATCTTACTAGGCCCAGTGACATTAAGAGCGCACAAGTGCATGGGAAAGGGAAAAGGGGGAAAGTGCATGGAAGGGGGAAAAGGGGAAAAGCGCGGAGCAGAGGAGGGAATAAATAGTAATAAGTACAAATAAATGAATAAATAAATAAAGGCGATAAGTAGTGGTAGTGCAGCCAGCAAGTGGAAAAGTGCTAGGTTAGTCAGACAGGGTGTATCTGATAAGTGTAGAAGAAAAAAAGTGGGTGGGGGACTGTATGGGTACAGATACAGACCCCAGTGCAAGGGGTGGCCATGAGGCAGTGCAGGACAGAGGCAGGGTGTGCAGGTACCTGGTCCCGAAGAAGAAAGGGTGGCCAGGTGCACAGTGCCAAGAGAGAAAACAGGTCAGCAGGGGAGAAGAGGGGAAAAGGCAGAAGTGAAGAGGAAGGTCTTTTGCTGTTTCCAGAACCGGAGATGGTACTCTTCAGGTTTCAAGGTGGCAGGAAGGCTGTTCCAAAGGGAGGCACCAGCCGAAGACAGAGATCTACCCCAGCTTGTTTCTTTGTAAAAAGGCTGACCCTGAGGGAGTTAGAAGAAGAGGAGCGAAGGGCTCGAGAGGGGAGGTATTTACAGAGGGATAGTTGACGGTAATTTGGACCAGGGCCCAGAAAGCCTTGTGGAGAATGCAGAGGGTTTTAAATGTGATCCTTGCATCCACTGGGAGCCAATGAAGGGAATTCAGAACTGGAGAGATACAATCCCAGGGCTTGAGGCCAAGGACAAGTCTTGCAGTCCTGTTCTGGATTAGTTGTAAAGGGCGGAGAGTGGATGCAGGTAAATTTAGAAAGAGGATGTTACAGTAGTCCAACCAATATGGGTGGTGGGGAGTTCTGGGTGAGTTTTGTATGTACTTGTTTTAGCCATGCCCTAAAAAATCTAGCCACTGGCAACACGTATTAGAGTACTATGTGTATAATTATTCAAGGTAATGCAGGAGGAATATACATTATGTGTAATGTCATGGGATGATATCATTAAAGTGTGTATAGCATTTATGATTCTACTACAATTGAGTATAGTACTCCTTGATGTCTCGGCCACCTTTTATACATTGAAACATTGTATCCTTATTAAACAGTTAAATTATAGCTTTAGCATCATGGACTGGGCAGTTGACCGGCTGATCTGTTTTCCTCACTAACTGCCCTTCCCAGCTGCAACTGGGCTGCCTGTACTCCATCACCTCACTGTGTACTTGCAGAGTACCCCAGGGTTTTTATCCTATCATTGTGGCAATTACATATCAATTTCCTCCCTCTGGCTCACCTGATGTGTTTCTTCTTTTCTCATTTCCAGTGTTATGTTACTGACACACAGTTTTCCTTAAACTTCCCTGAACTAATTTGTTCCCCTCGTTTTTTATCCCTGTTTGTCTGACCGTCTTTGAGGCAATGTGTGTGGCTAACAATCTCTTTTTCAATAGTGTATATGGTATTTATGATTATAGTACAATTGAGGACAGTGCTCATTGAAGTATTGTCCACCTTTTACATGGTGAACCATGAACTAACCTGTTGTCCTAGTTTTTCATCCCTGATTGTCTGACCACCATTGAGGCATTGTTTGTGGCTTGCAATCTCTGTCTCAATGCCAGTAATACAGAGATCTTTCTTATTATGACACCTGTACCCTGTTTTTCTCCTACCCTGTGGCTGCTGTCTTTGGGCTGTCCACTCTTACCATTATGTGAGGCCAAAAACCTTGGGGCTGTCTTTAAATCATTTCTCTCTTTTACTCCTTACACGGTTTGAGCTTGACCTCCTTACAGTCATTGTACTGTTCCTTACCTTCCCCCAGAAGCCCAACTTCTGTAGGGTCATGATACTGTGTAGGGTGGACCACTGCCACAGCCTCTTCCTTAACCTCCCCATTTGTTGTCTATACCACCTTTGGCTAATCTAGTATAGGGTCGCAAGACTTATCCTTGGCCTGAAGCCCAGTGATGGTATTGCTGCAGCTCAAAAATGTGTACATTGGGTCCTGCTAATTGCAAGGTCTATAATATGTTCAATGTTGTTTCCCTAAATACTGCACTGCGACAGAGGTCCACTGCTGTAACTCCAATGCTCTGCTTGTTAAATGCTTTTTGAAACAGAGAGCGGGAGGTATGTGTCTGTCGTCAGCCGGTGCCTCTCTTTAGAACAACCTTCCTGCTCCTTTTATACTTCAGCTGGACTTCCTTAAGTTCCAAAAACTTCTCAAATGTGTGCTTTTCTGTTCCTGTTTTACTTAATCCCTTCCTTGCTAACTCATACCACTGCCACTGGCACTGGTGGATTGGTCCCTCATAATCCTCACAGGTTCCAGGCTATATATCTAGTCGACATCAGTACAACCCTTGACCCTTCAGCACTGCCCTTGCGGGTGTACTAGCGGCTGTGTTCCAAACCCTTGGGATTCCTTTGCCCCAGCAGGTAGTTAGTGTCCTTCCACTTTGACACGTCTTGGTAAATTCCTTCTGGGCTTCTAAGAGCACTTGGCAATCCCTACTCCTCTTTCCATTCATGCACATCTTTTACTGCACAATGCATATGTGCATTTATAGCAGCAGTGTACGCAATTTTCTTGGATAAGCAAAGGAAATGCATATGTAAAGGATGCGTACAACAGTTTTAGTTAGCAGATGGTGTGTGGAAGTTTAAAACGCTGATAGGGTTATCTGTAGAGTTTTTTTTAACTAATCGGTGGATATATGTGCAATTGTTTCAAATCAGGCAATGAGGGAGTGGTACAAACATAACAGTAAAAAGGGTGTAAGGACTGTCTTGTGTGATGGTCTGAACATGCAATGCGGGTTTTTTAACTAAGCGTGGCCTAGAGAGGGGACTGCAGAGACCGCGGATAGCCATAAAGGGCAATTGATTATGGTCCTTATTGTATGCTAGAGAAAAGTATTTGTGACAGAAAATAGTTGCTGTGTTGTTCTTTTTCTCTAGTATACTACCGTTCATTATATCCATTAACATAGTAGAACATGCTAATGCGAATGTTGGAGAATCTTATTGAGTGTAACTAATGTACTAACAAATTTAAAGATGGTGGAGTCTAAAAGATTGTATTTCCTTTCTTCTATTTTTTCTGTGAAAGGTGGTTCCTAAAGTAACCTTTTTTTTGTTTTTTTATTTTTATTTCTTTTTCTTCTTTTGCAGGACAGGCCAGGAAGTAAGGTGGGGAGGGATGTGAGGGAAGAGGCAGCAGACACAGCTATGGAGGGGCAGGTGAACAGGGGAAGATGTTGGGAGTGCATTACATCTAAGGTAGGGGGCAGTGTTTCTCATGCTCCTTTATTGTAGCCTTGAAAGCACTTCAAAACTGCTCCCCCCTGCAGAGTGGTGTGTTGCAGTATATTCAGAGTACAGTTGTCTTCTAAAGATATGGATCAACAGCCTCTTTTATAGCATGTAAGTTAGCTGGTGGGATCTTGTGTCTCACAGGAGTAGCATGTGTGGTGGCAGCATTGGTTGAGGAAGATGAGGTACAGGAGGATAGCCTACTACTTCCTGAGAAAGGAACAGCCTTTCCCAGAGCATCACAGTGGTTGGATTTGGTGTGATGGCGCATGGAGGTTGTCCCGTAGGAGTACTGCCCAGGTTGTCTGCGACTGAGCACTCAGTGCATTTTACCTTGGTAGCTTTAGCCTTTGGTACACCCCCAACAATGGTAAAAAAAATGGCCACACCCATGATTCTCTCTGGGTGCTAGAGGTAGGCATTTCCTCTACCTCATCTACCTGGCCCTCTTAATTGTTTTCTGAATTATTGTGCTTCTTCCGTTGTCTAGGCCCTCCAGCAGCTGGTGGTGATGGTGGCTCCTGGGGAGGAGGGATGGCAACAGCTGATGTCATTTTTGAAGATAAATAGCAGTTCTTCTAATATTCCTCCAAACATGTGCTGTGTCCTAGATTGCAAATGGATACTCAGTCAAAATATGTGTAGGAGCTGTGCAAGGGTACATTTTCAGTTTAAATCTTCCTAGATCAGATGGAAATGCAGTTCCAAGCCGTTTGCAAGCACAGACCTATTTGCGAAGTGCTGCCACGTTTGCAAACACGTCATCATGCCACATGTGCTCGTGGTCATGTGCACTATCCGGAAAGTTTGCAGTGACATCAGACGTTTGCAAACATTGAACACAAAAACGGTGGAAAAAGTTGCAAAAAGTGTATCGAAGAATTAAAAATGTTGCTATGAGGTGGGGAATGCCACAGTTTTAAGTTAAAACTCTATACATCGGTCGAAAATGGGGGAAGTATTTTATTAGAAATTTGTAGCATATTAGGGTGCACTGGTAAAAACCCATGAAATTAAATGAAATAACTTTGTTAAAAGGACGTTTTGGTTAAGTTGCACTAATACAAACCTATGAAATTCAGTGAAAGAACTTTGTTAAAGGGACATCATGTTTAAGTTGCACTAATAAACACCTATGAAATTCAGTGAAACAACATTGTAAAAGGGATGTTATGACTAAGTTGCACAAATAAAAATGTATGAAATTCGGTGAGAAAATGTTGTTAAAGGGACGTTATGGTTACAAGTAAAACCGGAAAACCCCGGAAATTCACCAGTTATGGTAAGCTAAGCAACCATAACTCGTGCCACCAACATGCACTGCTAACACTAACACCCAGGACATCAAAGATGACATGACAAATGTCATTTATGACATCACTGATCACATCACATATTAAAATGTCATAACAAGTTCCTACAAGGGGCTCTGTTCACAATGTTAATAGCAACATGTTAGAGGTGATTAGGAGACCTATCATGACATACTTCATGTATCCAAGAATGTACTCATCTAAACAAAATATTATATTGGATTGTTGTTGTTAATACGTAAACGTAATCATACATACACATAGGCAATGGCTGCAAGATGCACCATAGAAGTACAATATTTTGAATATAGAAATATTCAATAGTAAAATAATCAATGCCTCGTTATCACAGTTTTCAGTAATGTTAAATATGGAATAACTAGCTAACAATTCAATACTTACTACACACTTGTGTTAGTACAAACAATATATACAAAGACCCACAATGCATACAAATCAGAGGCATATACAGCGAAACTAAAGTAAGCAAGAAAGAAACAACATCACGATAAAATGTCAATAACATTCAAGTTCATCTTCATGTATACAAATGAATTGTGTGTTTGGGGCCTGCTTATTGCCCCATGTATGTGCACCATGAGCTGAGACCAAACTCTAAGGGAAGTACTTTAAGAACATACGACAAGGTTAATGTCTAGATAACTAGCACCTTTTGAATTTTAATATTCTGTCAACAAACAAAAACACATGCTCTAGATATATCAGTGAACAGAAATAAGTGGCCTAGATATGTGATGTCATCAGTGATGCCATAAATGAAAGTTGTGATGTCATCTGTGATGTTCTGGGTGTTAGTGTTAGCAGTGCGCAGGGGTGGCACAAGTTATGGTTGCTTAGCTTACCATAACTGGTTGAATTTAATTTTTTCTCAGTTTTATTTGTAAACATAACGTACTTTAACACTGTTTTTTCATTGAATTTCATAGATTTTTATTAGTGCAACTTAACCACAACATACCGTTAACAAAGTTTTTTACACTGAAAACATATATATGTAGATATTCGGTGTCAAGGTGCTGATTTAATCACTGAATTTCAAGGTTTTGTTGCACTGAACTTATTCACCTTACCTGTCCCTTAAGTGAAGTTTTTTCATTGAATTTCAATTAATCAGTATGCTATATCTCTCACCACCTGTAATTCTGCCTTTATTTCTGACAACATAACTCATGTCTATCATTTGTTATCAATGTCTGATCTTCAGCTGTCCAACATCGGATTTATCAAGCATTTCATCTTTTTTGTGTCCACTAGACAGGAATGGGGTACTGTGATGAGGAAGAGTGAGGTGGGGTTAGTGGGATACTGTGACGAGGAAGAAGAAAGTGGAGTAGTTGGTGACTGTGATGAGGAAGAATGATGTGGGAGTATTGGAAGGCTGTGACAGGGAGGAGGGATTTGGGAGTAAAGGTAAGACTACTATTGGGTACTGGGAGGGAAAGAGTGATGTGGGTCAAAGGTTAGATTGGCATTGGGTACTGGGACGAGGAAGAAGTATGTGGTGATAAAGGTAAGATTACCATTGGTACTGAACATGGAAGAGCGATGGCGGTTTATTGACAGCGGGAGATGACAGTAAAGATAGTATTATTAATGCGGTACTGTGACAGGAAAAATAGATGTGAGGGTAATACAAGTGATTACTATTGCAGTACTGTGACGAGAAAGAGTGAAGTGCCTATATTGGGGTACTGTGAGGAGGAAGAGTGAGGTGGGTAAGTGGGGGTCTGCGATGAGGAATAATGAGGTGGGGTTAGTGGGGTGGTGTGGCAAGGAAAAGTGGAGTAGGGTAGTTTGGGTCCATGATGACTAAAATGAGGGTAGTGTGGGACTGTGATAAAGAAGAGGGTTGTGGAGTATAGGTGAGATTACCTGCCTGGAGATAGCCCAACAGCACGTAAGTGTTAATGTTGGTGCTCCCATCCATGCAATAAACTCTTGCCGTAAAATGATCTCCAATGTGTTTTTGGAATCTCCTTTTTCTAACCATTTAAAACAAGAGAGCAGGTCAAATACATTATTTTATGACAGCATTAACTTAGATCAAATGTTCTCCAACATTTAGCAAGACATTGAAAGAACATTCCTTTGGCGAATCTCTTTGCTAATAGATATAGGAGTAAGAAACTTAAGTAAACATTTGTGATTAATAACAAACAGCTGCGACATGGGATAGAGATTTGCTCTAAGAATGAGCAACATGGCCAACTGTACAGAGAATGTCATTCTTTTAAAGAAACCATCTTCTCTTCAGGATGACTCCTGAACTGTCCAAAGCATTGTTTTATTCCATCAGGAGTGCTTCATTTAGTGAATGCTAAGCCTCTGCAATCTTAATCAGGGAACAATCCTAATCACCAACATTTCTGCCAATTCAGCCAAAGCTGGCTTTCCCTTAATTTGAGAGTATAGGGGAAGGGGGCTCGGGTTAGTTTGGCCTTTCAGGAATACATAGTATGCTTGGTTTGATTTTAGGACCAGTCTTGTAGGGCAAAGGCAGAGGCAGGAATTTGATAGGGTGAGCAACATTAGAATCAGATTTATTTTAGTGAAGGAATCGTACAAATGTGAAATGTGATTTTGTTTTCGGAGAGTTATAACACTGTAGTAGGGTTAAGCTGAGAGAGAGGAAGAAAAATGAACATGATTTAATTTAGGGGAAGACAGAATGTTTAAACTGGCTAGGCTATCTTTTTTTACTTCTAGCGAGGAGAGAATACCAAATCTGTCAGAGGCAGACACTTATAGTCAGTTCTAGGGAGTGGGCATTACAAATGACCACCTTGCATGCCATCAATGCACACATAATGTGTTGTCAGTGACAAGTGAGGAGACATTCCTAGCATTTGTTTGAGGCCTGGGATTACATTCAGGGGCTGTCACTAAATTTGCAACAGACATGCCATGTTATTGTAGTGAGTAATAGAACGTTTATAATCCCAGTGACCAATTTGCATGATGTATGCACATATTACAGTTCTTGTCAGTATCTAGGTAGGATTAAATACAATAATTGGTTGGATGCAGTCGTTTATATTGTGTGTCTGTAACATAAAGTGAAACACGCAGACATCTTCTTGCGGCTACTCCTAGCGGAGGACAAAATCCCAGTGAACCCTTTAAATCACATTCACACGTATGAAATGTACTGTCTGTGATGAGGGAGGGGGAAATCCAGTAATTGGTTGGGGCAGGTAGATTACAGTCAGTGCCTGCAATTGGGTGTGCCACCTTTTTTGTGACTAGTGATCATACTAGCTTAGAGAGAATCTCATAGCTGGTTGAAGTCATGCAAGTGCATTCAGTGGCTTCGTCTGAGGGCAAAACACATGAGCCACCTTCTTTTAGAAAATGCTGAGAGGAGATGATGTCCCATTGGTCACCTTGTTATGGTATAATATGCTATTTGCTTTTTTATACTTCACACATCACCACCATATTCATCTTAAGGCACCAATCCTTGCCCATATAGAGGCACATTCTGACTCCAACCTGGGTTGCAGCTGGACCAAATTATTCATTTTTATTCTTTTAAATGTATATTGCGCACAAACTGCACAGGGGCATCACGGTGCAGTGGACACACTTTACTCACAAAATGGAGGGAATTGAAAACATAAGGATATGTGATAGGGATTCTTTGGATGAATGTATAGGTTTTAGAGTCTGACTAGAAGAAAATGTGATTAACAAAAAAGGACAAAAGCTTCCCTTATTGGCCAGCATAACTTTCATGGAGGCAATGTAATGGTGGCATTATGTTGAGTCATGTTGTGGAAGCATGATAGTTGTGCGATGTGGCTAGATTGACTAGAAATTGTTATTAGAATTTGCACCTCACGTCTCTTAGATGTACACATACTCCAGGTGCTCTGTCTGATCTGAAAGGGTGACAGTGGGTTTTGTTAGTTACGAGGAGAAGATAAAGCAAGATTGTGGTGCTTTGTGTTGAGTTGCAGATCAGAGGTTCCCTGCATGTGAAGACCTCATTAGTTATAGTGTGCACATGAATTGGTCAGAGGGTGTTATGTCATTTCGTCTTAAAGGTGTTGCTCAAAGGGGGAGGATTTTCTAATGCTTTTTGCAATGGGCTAGTTTGAGTGTCCATTTGCTTAGCAAGGTGGAGAAAACTGAGGGCTAATCAAAATGCTAGATCTTGCTCTTGTTGGCTTCCTATTGGTTGAAAATTCCTAGACTCAATGTTGTTTGCATTGCTTTGAGAGGTGTTCAGTTTTATGTGGTTAACGCAGGAGGATATCCTTTGTTGTGGTTTTGATATTTCAGAGAAGGCGAGGCATTCTCTTAGGGTTTAGCCAATGCTTTGAAATGCTGCTGTGTTCTAGTCATTATCTGTCTCTGAGTGTGATGTATCTGGTTGTAGGTGGGTGGTTGGGCAGTAGTATGGTGTTCCCTCAGGCCGTCTCTGTGAATATGATTTGATCTCATGAGCTGAGCTAAGGAGGCTTCTAGCGGATAATCATATGGGGTTCCTTCCAGCTGATAGCCCGACGAGTTTCTGGCAAATCCAAGCCTGCTGAGAGAGATCTCAGAGCCAGGAATGAATTGCCTGTGAATTTGGCTGCAGATTGAGGGATGTGAAACACAAGAGGAGAGTTTGACAGAGGATTTTTCCCACCCACACCTTTCCAGACTGGCCTCAGGTGGAAAACAACTCTAGCAATCAGTAGAAGTGAATTAAACGGGAAATAAGATTGTAAAGTTATGCATGGCAGGCTTACTAGTTTAAAGGATATGTTCACATTAATCACAAAACTCTGCTAGGGCACTTTATAAGGACTGTATGAAGAGGCAGTCTGTCACCTTGGGCACAGGCGTGAAGCCTGCCTGCACTGCCTCAGTCTATTTACATGATACCCAAGGGATCAGGAGAGCACACACTTTATTTTGTGCCCTAGGTTCCAAAAAGACACAAACAGTCAGACTCTATAGAGAGAAAAGCAGGGAGAAACTTTAGGAACTCTTAAATCAGTGTGGGCTTTGATATGTGCCTCCTCTGAGAACAAGGCCCTAGTCCAGACTGCTTGGATGTGTTTGAGGCCTGTTGGAGTTTCATGCTGAGAGTGAGAGTAATGGTAATGTGGGAGGTTGGATCTCTCAGTATGAAGCTAGGTTCTTATGGGTGTTAAACTGCACCATCCAGCCTTGTCTGTTCTTCTGACCCTGAGCATCAGTTGCATTGTACTGTTAATAGGGGAAGGAGGGGAATCTTAGGTTCAGAAGTGTTGTTGAATTTGCTCACTAGCTTACTTTGCAGGTCTACATTGGGTGTGGTAGCCCTTTTCCTGAACATAATTCCGCTAATGGGTATAATTTAAAGGGGAAGTTCGCTAAGAAATATTATTGGCCCAAATGATAGTGCATGTATTTTTTTTAGCATAATTCGATCTATCCGAAAAATGTATCCCATGTGTCTTGCCTTTGATTTTCTCACATGTACACATGCAAAAGTCATGTGTTGGAAATTCAAGTGCCCTTGCAGCAGTAAATCATAAGCCCCCCCTAAATCTGACACCATTTGAAGCTTACACCCCTTGTCATAACAACAGTGCATGTCTCATGTCTACCATCCACAAACCATTCACGGCTGATACCTGCTACACTTCAGAGGGTGGCAGGGCCAAGCCCATCCAGGCTGTGAAGCCCAATACAATCAATGCTTCATCCTAGCACACTGAAAGAAACTTATCATTTTCCGACCCAATCCCGTGAAGCTAAGCAGGATCTCCCTTGGTTGGTTTTGCGGATGGAATACATCATGTTAATATATTCTTCTTAATATGGCCAACATTTTTAAATCATAACATTTTGTATTGAACTTACTGAAACCTGCACCCTGCCACTGGTTATCCCAGGCTCTAACTAGTCAGCTAGTGGGTCTCTCGAGCTAGCTGTGGTCAAATTAAATTCAAACTTATAAACACAATCAATGTGCAGGAATCACTAAGCTTGGTATTTCCCCGGTAGTCACCCATCTGCAAACCAACTGAGACTTTCCACTCACAGTGTGTCAGAAACATGATGACGATGATGAGCAAGATAAAGATTATGACCCCTCTGAGTCAAGGCTGAAACACATGATTCTAGAAACCACTGATACTTATACATGTACAAACACAATCCATGTGCAGCAATTACCAAGCTTGGTATTTCCCCAGCAGTCTCCCATCCTCAAATCATCTAAGGTTGATCCATTTTAGGGTCACGGTTAGCAGGGTCAAGCCGATCTAGGCTGCAAAGCCAAGTACGATCTCTGGTTTAACCTAGCACCCTGAATGCTACTAATCATTTGCTGACGTTACCGACTGTAAAACTAAGCAGGATCAGCTTTCGTTGAGTTGTAGATTGGAGACTGCCAGGGAAATGCCAAGCTTAGTGATTACTACACATGAATTGTGTTTATAAGTTTTCATTTAATTTGATCACTGCTTGCTCGAGAGACCCACTTGCTGACTGGTTAGAGACTGAGTTTACCAGGGGTAGATTGCAGGTTTTAGTAAGTTCAATCAAATATTGTATGATTTAAAAATATTGTCCATAATAAAAAAAAGATATATTAACATGATATCTTCCATCTGCAAACCAATCAAGGGCAATCTTGCTTAGGTTCACCTGGCAGAGTCGGCAAATTATTAGTAACATTAAGGGCGCTAGCATGAAGTACTGGTTCTGTTGAGCTTTGCAGGCTGGATGAGCTCGACCAAGCCACACCGTGAAACTAAGCAAGATCAGCCTTGGTTGTTTTGTGGATGGGAGATATGAGAGATGCACTAGTGTTGACACAAGGGGTGTAAGCTTCTAATGATGTCAGCTTTAGGGGCAGTCTTATAATTTACTGCCTCGAGGGCACTTGAACAGATAAGATTAGTGCAAGATGGTGGCTTCCGATGCATGAGTTTTGCATGTGTAAATGTGAGAAAATCGTAGGTAAAACACATAGGAACATTTTTTCGAATCAATCGAAATATGCTAAAAAAATACATGCCCCATCCAGTTGGCCAATACAGTTTCTGATTGAACCTCTGCTTTAATATTTGGGTGATTTGGGAGTGCTACATGCTTCCTTCTAGCTGCTTCACAGTCATTGTCAGCCTTGCACAAAGCAATATGACATTGCAAATGCAGCAAAACAAAACGGCATCCAGTGATTTCAGCGCTGAAAACAAACATCATTGGGTAAGCAATATTTGTTTTCAGCCGCTATCCAACCCTTTCCTCACATACTCTAGGAATGGAGTTTGTTTATATAATTGCACCATTCCAAAAATATGTAGGCAAGGGTGTTTAGTGCCTAAAAACAAATATCATTTCCCCAGCAATGTTTGTTTTCAGCGCTGAAATCACATACAAGCTAACAAAACATGACCTAAAACAGCATGACATAACATGATGTGTCTTAATGTGTTTATGACCAAAACTTAAAGGGTGGGAGTGCAAGGGCGGGGAATAAACATATCAAAAGATGTGTCTAGGGAGGAAGATCAGGGATTGAAGAAACTCCTATTAATGCTAACGATGGTATGCATTCAAAAGCAGAATGTCATGTTCAGGCCAAGATGCTTTTGGGGACATAACACATACAACCTAAGAATGCAACGTTGCATAACAGGTCAAAGCACAACCACAAGCCAACAACAATATACATACAAACAAAACAATTGCAAATCTTCCTTGAAAACTTAAAATGTCTTTTGTAACACAATCAAAATTGGCAATGAGCACTTAAAACACACAAGGAATGGTAAAAAGGAAGGCCCAACAAGAATGTGTGCCTGTGTTGGGGGACAACTCCATCAAGGCAGAACGATGGTGCACCTTATGAAAAACCAAATCATGTGAACCTTTCCAGCAGATGCATAGGAACAAAACACATACATTGTGACACAGCAATGGTGCTTAACATGAGACAGCATGTACACAATCAGCACGAACAGACCCGCAACCACAGAAAAGTGCACACACAGACACACAGATAGACACACCACACGCATGAGCTCACACACACACACACACATTGAGGGCGGGCAAGCAACTCGTAGTCCCTCAGACATTCCCTAGGAGGGGCAGAGAGCAGAGCTGGTTCATGAGGAAAGGTAAAGTACTCTACTTCCCAGAGAGAGAGATTTATTGATGGTGGTAAGAGAGAAATGCAAGGGGCCCCTGTGATTTTCAGACAGAGCCATATATGTAATTTTGCACACTACACACGAGTCAGCCCCAGATGAAGGGAGAGGCCCATGGATATATCCCAATAACAGGTATAAATAGAATCACATTTGCATAGGCCATTACAAACATTTTGACTGTCTTTAAGAAATATTCAAAATATACACCAACAATAAGAACCTTTCTATTGAGGAACATCTAGAGATGTAAGAGATACAATTGTGTGCATTGGGGATTACAGATGAACACGATTATATGAGATTATTCCCATATTCCGATACTGTAGTTTTCTTTTTTTTCTTTTGTAATTTAGGTGAAAAAGAGATAACCACAATATGATGTTACCATTCTTTGGATGACTGACCATTTTTATTTAGATGTTTTTCATACTGTGATTAATCCTGCCTGTAAGGGACAGAGGGGTCCGCTATTTTGCAGTTTAGCCGTAGCTGTCTCTTGTGCTATGAAAATCCAGGCAGTAGAAGTAGCATTGCAGTGTGCTGCGGTTTTGGGTGTGCATTTAACATGGTACACATCTACAGTGGATTGTCTCATAATAAATATATATAATGCGCCATCAATGGGTTGGAGGAGCGTGGTATAGTCTGCTCATTGCTAGAAGAAAGCTCTGCTGACTTTGGGTCTTCGCATACCATTTTAGAAGGAGATCTTAATGTTCTTTCTCCCTAATATAATCATAGACATTGAAGTGTTGCAGGCAACAAGAACCCATAAGGAGGGAAATCGTGAAGGCAAAATGTGGGCGGAGCCATGTGAGCAATGGAATCTAATTATGCTAAATGGACGTACAAAAGGTGATATTCCAAGGAAATGCATGTGGACAAACTGGAGGCACAAATCCACAGTTCATATATTTACATTGGTGATAATAAACATGAAAGTGCAATCACTACATATTAAACATGGAAGATAAAGCAGTCATGGGCCACTAGTACTGAACCTGTGTGTACATATACATTTAAGGGACAATTTAGAGAACCTACGCACATTAGTAGTAAACCACAAATTGAAAGTTATTCATTGGTGTGTCAAAAATATGTGCGGGACTGAAAGAATGCTAAACAATTGTCTAATTAATGCTGATGAGGAGTTGAAACGTGCTCATTATAACATTTCCCCCCACTAACTTTTGAGAAATTATAAAATCACTTACAGCTCCCTTGATTACAGTGGTAGATCAAACCTTGTGTGTGGTATGCATGCTTGTCAAGCACAATTATGATATAAAAATCATTAAGGAAACAAACGAGCTGGTGCAAGGCCTTGCAAGCCTTAGAGTAAGTTGATATTAGTGTTGGTGAGACAATTAGCAAGCAGACAGCCTGCAAACAAAAGTATAAAAATGTATTATTACTACATAAAAAGGCCAAGCAAATTCATCAATCAGCTGAAATGTTGTCAATTAAAAAAAAGAAAAACATTAGAGTCTGGTGTGGTTTTGGAGCACCTTAGCTAAAATGGAGGCCCCGATTGGGAAGATACAGATAAATTACATCCCTGCAAAAGAATGAATGGTTTACATGAAACATAAATATTACTTTACTTCCAAAAATGCTCTCTTGAAGCTCGCCAACTGGGGGCGGGGAATTACTTTAGGCAGGAAGATATTCAGACCGTGATTCAAAAACTTGAACATTCTAGAGCTCATGATCTAGATGCACTCGCAAATGTCATCCTGAACGCCAACCCCCCCACCCCCATGTGGGGCGAAATATTTAAAGTGCTATATGATAAAATTGTACAAGAATCTACCATACCATTTTCTTGGTCAAAATAAAACATAATTCCCAAATACAACAAATGTTCCTGGGAAATTCTGTATAACTATAGATGTATTGCTCTATTGGACGTGACAAGCAAAGTATTTGCTATGCAACTTTTAGGGGAAATTGAGATTTGGGCGAACAACTATTGCATTCTCAATTCAACATATTGGCTTCCATGAGGGTTTGGGCATGAACACCTATATGTTCATTTTTCAATGTGTTAGACAGGCTGCAAAGACACCTAATACTCTGCCTATATGTGTGGCCTACTCTGGTCTTTGTTGCAATATGATACAGTGGTAAGGAAAAGGCCAAGCTTAAATTGGGCATTCACAGACCCAATATGGACCATCAGTGGATTATAGAAAAGCTGTGTCCTAGCTCAGATATTATTTAATTTATATATGCCGGATCTAAGGACAGCAGTAGACAAGGTAAGAAACCTTCCTCCGAAAATTCTGCATAAAATCAGCATTGGTTATTTTATGTTGATGTTCTGATTATGTTGTCCCAAATTACAGTGGGTTTTCAACACTCTCTGATAGCTTGTGCTGGATATTTGGAAGCACATGATCTCGATTTTAACGTAAATAAAACTGCAGTGTTTATCTTCTGGAAGTGGTGTGTACCCAGTAAACTGCTCGAGAAAGTGAGGGAAGTTCGCTATCTTAGGTATCTGATTACTGACAAGATTTCTGATGTATCAATTCATAAAAACATTGAGATAAATATGTATCCAATATTAGTGAAGATTAAGAGGTTTGATAATATGTATTGGGACTTTTCTATGCTACGACTACATACCCTCTACATACAACAACTGCAGCCATAATTTTTTTTATGGTTTAGAAACCATATGATTGCCATCTTGTAAATACGTTGGCAGCCTCTAAAATCCCTATTATTGTGATAACTGGCAGCAGATAACTGTAAGTTTGTTATTACATTGATCAGAATCATTGTGAATTGCGTATATTGTACTGTAACTGGTTGAAGTTGTCCTTTTAATGTTGATATGCGTGAAAGATTGTAGTCGTGCTCATTGTATTGTATTGTATTGTTTATTTATTTGTAGAGCGCGCCGGGCCGTTAAGGAACTGGGTGCTTGCAAGAAATAGAATCTTAGGTTACAGGTACATAAATATTTTACATTTCTAATGTTACAAGATAACATAGCAAATATTTCTTATGTTACAATATCAATGTCAGAGACCATCAATATTCCGAGGTCAAGAACAATAAGCAGACCCATATGCATCAAACCAACACTGATATTTGGCATTTTGGAAACCAATAGTCAGTGGAAGTTTTACAGCCATTGGAGAAACCGTTGGTAGCTGCTAGTAGTCATCAATCAGGGTCTTGCTCAGTTCCAAGTGTTAAAGATATGTACCATGTTAGACATGACTTATGGGTACTGATGGTCCTCAAGCCGGATTCATTCAGCATCTGTTCTTGTTTATGTATCAAGGTCCCCATCCGGTCTGGGAATGTATGACATTTTGCTATGTTGTGTTTCGGATCTTATTACAAAAGGTGATGCTGGACACAGTAGAACATGGCAACTGGATATATGAGAATGATATCCTACTTAAGAGTAAGGATCTAGACACACATTTCCCATGCATAAGGCAGGTACTCACTCAACTACACACACAGGTGCAAGAGTCTCATTACAGAAAGCCCAATGGTATAGACATATGATAACATTTTTGAGGCATGAGGTCACACTCTAGGTTTTGCATCCTCTGAAGAAAAATGGGGTGGGGACTCTTTAGTATCTGAAGGAATCCGGTGACCCAAAAGGGTTTGAAAGCCTATTGGGGATGACAAACTATAACACAAAGTTCAATGAAGATTATGCCGCAATTATACACTGGCACCATTATCAAAGCACAGTGTGCCATGAAATTGGGGAGAAAAACAACATGAGGCAGTGTTTTAGTTGAAAAACTGCCTAACCAGTGCCCCATGTTTGGTCTACAGCAGAAGAGGTCAACAATTCTTGCTTGAGATAGCATTTACTGGAAAATGCATGTTATCAGTTCTAAACTAAAAGCATGAGAGAAATAACAAAGTGATTGCTCATGCTAGCAAAGCATTGTCACAAATAAAAACAAAATGTAATGAAAATGAGAAGGCTTTGTTAACTTTTGTTTGGACTTTGCAAGATTTATGCCCCATTGTACAATCAAAGCGGGTAATCAATGAAACTGCACATCAACTATTACAGTATACACAGAACAAGCACATTCAAACAGGTAACCTTTTTCAGTTCAGGATAACCTCTTCGGAATTAAATTTCAATGTTTGCCCAGAGAGCTGAAATATGTACAGAACATCTTAATGTGTGTACATTTGTAGAAGCATCTGAAACTATTGAGGACTAGTTGGCTGATTATTGTCGCTCACTGAACAAAACATTCAAGCAAAAATTGTCAAGACTTGCCAGCTATCTACATGAATAGTTATGCATGTGAAAAATGTTCCTGAAAACGAGCTGCTGGCAGTGATAGGAAATGCAAGGACAAAGAATGATAAGATCCTGTTGGTAGGATTCTGGACAGGCCTCAGAAATAGCCAGATAGTCACAATGGTTGCCATGTATGAGGCAATTATCATGGCTGTAGAAAATCAGGTAAGATAACTGGTTATCATTACCAACTGTGATTATGCCTGGAATCGTTTTGTAGAATACATACCAGGGTGGAAAATAAAACATGCATAACTGACCCAAGGAATCTGCAATCTTGGAGAACTAAATACCCATCTACTGGAAGGCAATCAGAGGACCTCCAAGTTACTAGGTGATGATAAAGAAGGGAATGAAATAACAGATCAATTATATGTAGTGGTGGTAATTGGAGAGGAGGTTCAGGGGGCAGTGTCACGAGATCACAATCACAATCACAAAAGGAAAGTGATCTGCACATGGTCGAGTGGAGTTTTCATACTCCTGATCAGCACTCAAAAAATGTATCAGATAGTAGGGATAGTCTGGAAGCACATATTGAACCAGGAAGAGAACAAGATCACAGATGAGGTCTGTAAAGGAATACATAGTTGAATGTGTTTCTAAAGACAAAGAAAAAGATCTATTTGCAAGAAGTGTGTTATTCTGCAAACTCATTTAAGGACACACTCTGTAGGAGGTCCCAATCTCTTTTGGCACACTCATGATGCATCATGCTTATGATGCAATGACGGTAGTCCATGGGAGGCTGAAACGAAATTGCAGTGAGTAAGTGTCTGAGGGAGTTTGCGTATTGCCCAACAATGTTTAGGTTATTGACTCATGCACCAGGGGATGTCAAGTGTATGCCCAGTTCAGCTCAGTGTTCTAACTCTTAGAACGCCATTATTGAAGAGAGATCTGATAGTAACATGGTCCGATCTACAAATTGATTTCATTGGCCGATTCCAAAGTAATCACTTGTGAATAAATACATGCATACATACATATAATCTCCAGGTTTGACATACCCCAGAAGATTACCAGTGTATTGATTTCTAAAATGTGACTAAAGTGTCCATGACAAGTGCACTATCCATAAGAACTATGGACACTAGGGCCCAATAACTGAGCCTGCACTTAAGAATCTTACAGCAAAGATTGGATACACTTATGGTAGCACATCATGATCTACTAGATAGTGAAAACCGGGCTATACTGATGTTACATGCAGGGTCAATGCTTATGGCAAGAGGAATCATTTTAATGAACAGGCATGATATATTCATGACTGATTATCTAATGTATGTGGACCCAATTTAGTTTGTGGTTGGAGAATTTTTGTGAGAGGTACAGGAGGGAGTTTCCTATCTGATTCTGGGGCACATTCGGTTTCATTTTCATAGACTACAGTGTTTCAAAAACACCTGCAAGGGTTACAAGGCCGGAAATGGAAACCATTCAAGAAATAATGACCCTTGGCATGGAAATGCAATGCCTCTGCTTGTAAATTTAAAGAATATGGATATGGGGTTTCTGTTAGGTATCCCATACATTACTTCGGAGTAAGTATATCAAACAAAGCAAATTCACAAGATCAAATTATGGCAGAAGGGGAAGCAGTTTAAGGTGAAGGTTATGAAAAGGTTGGAGTTTCAATCATGGGCAAGGGCCCTGTACTCACTACCAATAATCGAAATCGGCATTAAGTTTAACGATCGAAAATTAGCAATATCCCGGTAAAGCATGCGTTCCAGATGTAGCCGACACTTTATATTGAATACAATATTTGGGTGGTGAATAATGTGAGGTGTATGTGAGCAATTTGAAGTCATACATTTTAACTTATGCCCGGTTGGTAAAAATGAGATGGTAGGTTAGTTCCTGTTTAATGTACTACACTAACAGATATGTGAATCACAATACTTTGTTGTGAGATCGCTTCAACGCATTGAGGCTCATTACAAGTCCCCCCGTATCCCGCAGTTAATTCAGGCGAGATACTGGGGGGCTACCGCACCATCTCTGCCAGCCAATATCCGGGTGTTATGGAGATATCTATGGGTGGCAGAGATGCTGGTAAATCCCCATTCCCATGGAGTCCCATAGGACACCCTGGCATAGGGATTGCGCAATCACAGGAACCGGTAGTACCGGGGCCAGTGATTGTGGATATTTTCTACCAGCAGTAGGTCACAGCCCCTGCCGACAGACTTGGAGGTGGCCGGTCCACAAAGGTGCTAGTATACGTTGTTAACAGCACCTTATTTCTGGACCGGCAAACTCCCAATGTGCCCCTTTTTTCTCTTGAACAGTTCTCAAAGAGAAACCAGAAATCAGAGTTACTACTGGGGGAGTCTGATTGTTTTACTTTGACAACTTCATGATAGAATGAACATTGGAAATGATTGATGTTTTCCAATGATCTAGAGCATCTATTGAAGCACAAAGATGTACACACTAGCAAATTAAACAGCAAAGTAAAGACAATTTTGCCTCATTTTGAGTATGACGTAAGTGGTAAATATGACAGTAACAGAGTTGCCACCATTTTACTGCTGCTCCAAATTATGAGATTGGGCCATGAAGTTGAAGATTTACCTCCAGCAAAATCCTGGAGGTGAATTAAGACACTCACTGCCGAAAAATCGGCACAATTGGCACAATTACCGCAGCGAAAATTCTGACATGGTAATTCTGCCAAAAAAGCCTCATTGAGTCTTATAACACACCTCTTACTCCTGCTGTCAAGTGGGGCCCAAATCTTCCTTCCGTTAAGAGTAGTGCGTAGTCTATATCTGGTGTTGATCCCAGTGTATATGTAGATGGTGTCTCCCATTCTCTTCTCAACATCCCTCCCGGTTTCCACAAACTTCTTGGTTCGGGCATAACAGACCTGGTCATAGGCCATCCTAATACTTTGTTTCCCCTTCCCTATATCATGTTTGTGGTTTTTGTCCAATTGTAGGAGCAATGGTGCAAGTATATTTGAGGGCAATGTCTCATGGGGTGTCCATGCTCTCCAGAAGAGTAGCATAACTCATTTTGGCAGGATATGAGGGTATACCTGATGGTACCTCTTCCTTTCTACCCCCCCCCTTCATTGTGGTGTCTAACACTGGTCGATTCGCTTTTAACTTGCTGGGTGTCTCCAATACCTATAAACCAGGGAGGGGTTTCCCTAGGATCAATGGTTCTCGCTCCTCCTGTTCATCTTTGTTAGTATTTTGGAGAGTATCTAAATTCTTCCCATGAGGGATCTAATTTGTCATTTTTACGAGATGATAGTTAGATGATGGGATCTCTCAATTTTCTTGACTTCCTTTGAGGTGTTCTAGATAACCAGGGCTAACAGATGGCTCTGATAATGTGTCTTAACCAGGGAAAAAACTGTCTTGCCAAACTTTTCCGGGTGCATTGGGATTATTATCCTAGATCAGGAACAGAATGCCCAAATTATTAGAAGTCTCACAGTCTTTTGTATTCAAGGGAGAGGAAATCTACCAAGAAGATGCAGAATCAGGAAGTCTAATCGTTTTAGTGAAAGTTTGTAGGGGTACCTCTATTTTCAGGGGTGATATAGAAGAGAAACTTAAAGTAATATGAGTTTTTTTTGTTGTACTTGGCAGAATGTGTCTATGCCTATTCTTCAAAACTTTACAAGGGGATCTACGTGATTTGGCCGTGGCAGAAATGTTTGCGATGGAATTGACAGTAGTCAGTTCCGCTGCAAAGCCAATCTGTGCCCCTCCACTCTCCCAATACATCCCCCACTTACCTTTTGCACGTCTACTTCCTTCTGACCCTGCAGCATCACTTCTGTCCCTCTTAGGCTGGTCAGATCCGACACTGCAGGGTCCACTTTTCTCTGTTTTTATTGTTTCCTTCCCCCGCCTCCAATCCTCCGGAAGCACCAACCACCAAGGCCATCAATACCTAAAATGGGTTGCGGGGGCCCCCCCTGTAACCTCTGCTCCCCATTGTTGGCATTAAATACCCAATTTGATCATTTTTAATCGATCAAATGGTACTGACCTTATTTGGCCAGATCTACCATTCGATCAATTAAAATTGATCAAATTGGGTAATACCCCAAAAATAGGTTGGAAGCTTTCCGATTCCTCATGCCCTGAAAATCACAGAGGGCTGCTCCTAGAGGAGATGGTCCTTCTCCCTGAACATAAAGTGTTGTGAGAGGAGGGGGTCTCCAGGATCTCTTTATTCTGGGCCCTGCGTTGTGAAGATGATGGGGATTGGTCTGTGGGTGTTCCCATTTCAGGGAAAATATGCATTGTCTGTCAGATTCAGAAGAATAAACTTCATTTTATCTCCACAACCCAAGTGAGGCAATATTCTTAGTTTTTTATCCTGGCCTGTACCCTCAGGGGGCATGACATAGCCAGCTGAATTTGGGGGGGGGGTTCTACCCTAGGTTCTAATGATATTATCATTGTATCCCTACTTGGTACCTGGTATTCATGGGGAAAAAGGAGATTATACACTTTTCCCTCCACCTTTACTCTTAGGGGTAGAATGGCTTGTTCCGTCAAGGGAAAAACTTGATTCTGGTTCTTTTTCCCAGCTGGTAAGTGGGGTCTTGGGTTCTGTTTATTTTTTTTTTTTTTTATTAGATTAGATATACATCTAGCGAAAAGGCTTTGTATAAAGCAAGACATATGACATTTACATAAAAAACTATACAAAATATATAAAATACATATTGCACTTCTAAAATACATCATACAATACAGTTTAAAATCTCCACAATCTTTAGTTAAAATACTACGAAGTAGTTGATTAGATTAATATAATTGCCTCTCATAAAAGTCATCCATAAATCAATTGTTTCTGTCATGGCAATTGCATTATTAAAAGATTTAAAATACTTAGTTTGCAAATCAATTAAACTTTCACAAATCATAATAAGGTGGTAAAGTGACTCGGAGAAGTTATTTCCACATAGACGGCATTTCCTCAATAAGCGTGGAATTCCTAAACTATCTGCTTTTGTCTCCAGTGCCTCCGTCATATTAAATTTCATCAATAGAAAGGTTCGGAATGTACAGATACTTGGAAATGCTTTTATATACTTAGGGGACATAGTGCGCGATAAAAACTCTTCAAGGTACACTCCACTGTTGGCTTTCAATGCGATATTAATCACGTTTTGTTCATGCCAAAAGTCATACAATTTCTTCTTTAGACCCCTTTTTAGAACCATGATGGGTGTAGTACCTGGTGCGCACCCAGCTAACCATTTGCGATGTAATATTTGCAAGATGCCTATAGTGCCACTCAACACATTTCTTTCTAATCTTAGATATGCTTTCACATATGGGACAATAATCGTATCCGTTTGTGATGTAACTACCTTTTCGTAGGACAAAACACATTGGCTAGTGTATGCGTACCATATTCCTTTTATGGCGAACTCCAAGTACAAATATTCCACACTAAGATTTTGTGATAGTCTTAATAGTTTCCTCAGAAGTTTGGCTTGAAGTACTACTAAACGGTTTACAAAAATATGACACCATATCTCAACTGCATAGAGTAAAACAGACCTTATTTTCGCTAGATAAATATTCAGAACTGCAGAAATTGAATAGCTGCTGTTTCTTCCAATAAAAGCACTCAATGCATTCACTGCAACAAAACACTGATTCTTCACTGCAGACCATTGGGATGACCAATTTAACTTCCCATCAATGATGATTCCAAGGTATTTATAAGAAGTCACTTGTTCAACTCTTTCTGAGGCCGAAGTCCATAGATATTTCCTTGGTCTTTGCTTTTTCAAGAAAACCATGATTTTGCTTTTATTAATATTAATGGTCAATCCATTATTTATTGAATAAGTAACTAAGGAGCCAAGCATGTGCTGCAGACCTACTGGAGTGTAGTCTAGTATCAGCAGGTCATCGGTATATGCAAGTCATCCAATACTCACCCCATTGACCTTCACGGGATTTGCTTCAGATATGTTGAAAGCTTTCATCATATCTGACAACATAGATTGAACAGGATCGCTGCGATCATACATCCTTGTTTCATCCCATAACAAGTTTCCATATAGTGCGAGAGTTTACCTGCTGCATTTAACCCGATTCTAACTGAAGTATCTGTATGTAGCAGCATCAACATTATTAAAAGGCCTTGCAGAAGCCCTCAGGAATTCAATTTATGCCATAATCTATTGCTAAGAATAGTATCGAATGCTGCAGAAAAATCTATATATGCACAATATACGTCTAGGTTCCATTTACCCCAAGCAACGTTCTGTTTATGGGTTTCAGACCACTAGATGGAAATATATCTCTGTGGTACAGGAATTGGTGTTGATCAATTTAAATGATCGTGGGGTACCACAGTTTGTAAAAGCTGAGTCGGATCACACTTCTGACACCATATAAAAGGGGTCAAGAGTAAGACTCAGACACAGTGGGATGTAAAGGTTTTGGTTATAAACATTAATTGTCAAAACGATAAAAGAGTTGGGGAAATCCTATCTATATCTAACTCTATGAGGGGATCCCTGCCTCAACAAAACTAAGGAACATTTGTGTCAGGATGTCAAACAAACAAAGCGTCTTTGGTCCTGTGTCCAAAATCCTAAACTGACCCTTACACTCTAAACCAAATAGAAGGTGAAAATTGGGATTTCTCTGAGCTATAGACTTATAGCTTTCTCTTGAAGTTTCAAACTTTAAGTTTTAAGGTGCAGAAAAGAAAAGAAATACAGCCCCTTGAGGAAAGGGGCATCCCTTCCCCTAGATGTCATCTGATTTTTCCATAGATTTTCCATTGCTCTTCAAAATAAAGTCACATTCTTTAAGGAAAATTAGTCTTCCCCTTTTTACTCCTTCAGTTTGTCCTCCACTGATGGATTTCTTACTATTCACAAAAAGGGCTTTCCACCTGATTCCCAGTTCCCACACACTACCCAAAAGTATATCATTTTCTTGAATCAAAACACAGTTCTCTTAAATCACAACATAGTTCTCTTGAAAACTTAAAGGGGTATGAGCCTTCCCTCTTCTTTCACACACTTTCACATCTAGGGGCGTTGCCCCCTAGGTTTTCTCAATCTTCCTTCCTTTCCCTGCTATAGGTGCCTGTTCAGGAGAAGTTCACCGGTTTTCTGTTTTGGGCAGCCGGAGCTGTCAAACACAGTGGAAGGCAAAGCAGGAAGCAAACAACTCACAAGGCATACTGCCAGTCAATGAAACAGGAGCACAACTGCCGGTGAAACACAAGGAATGCTAAAGACGCTGCATAGAGCTGGTAAACCCAGGGAGAGTGAGTGGGTTACCGGTGCACTTCTGAGCAAATGCCAAAAACTGCGTACTATGTGAGAGAACCCAAGTAAAGACAGTGAAATCATTACTGAAACAAATATTGATGAAAGATCCTAGGTAAGGCTAAGCAATTATTACCAATACAAATAATGATGAGTGAAAGAGACCAAGTGAAGGCAAAGCAATTATTACGGATACAGACATTGATGAGAGAAATAACCCAAGTAAAGGCAGTGCAATTATTACAAACATCACTGAGAGAAAGAGCCTAAGCAAAGGCAGTACAATTATTATTGATATGAACATTGTTGAGAAGAGCCTAACTAAAGGCAGTGGAACTACTGCAAGTACAAACACTGTTGAGAGAAAGAGCCTAAGCAAAGGTAGTGCAACTATTGCAGACACAAACATTGTTGAGAAGAACCTGAATAAATGCAGTGGGGTTAATGAGAAAGGGTCGCTGAGCAAGTATGGAAACATTTTGTGAGCTGGATGCAAGAGAAACTGAACAGAGAGCAGAGAAGCCCTGGCAGGTTAGTGAACCAGGCAAACAGTGAGTTTGGGACTCACTTCCAAGCAAGAAAGTGATGATAACCTGACAGGTGAGTAAACCAGGGGAAAGAAAATAAAGGATGCAAAGGGATGGTTCATACCCCTTTTTTCAGGAACAAGGAACAATACCCTAGCAGGACATCATACCAGTGGAAAGAAGGAGGATTGAGATACCTCAGAGAGCAAAACCCCTATATATGAAAGTGTGTAACAGAAAAGGGACGACTCATACCCCTTTAAGTATTCAAGATAACTATGCTGTGATTCAGTTGAACTGTGTTTTGGGGAGGCTCAAGGTAAGAGTTTTCCTCCTTGGACAACTTGGAACTGTGACATGAGAATCGAGGGACAGAGGAAAACAACCCCCTTTACCCCTTTTGTGAATAGTAAGAAATCCATCAGGGGAGGACAAATTGAAGGAGTGAAAAGTGGAAGTTTGTGATTTTATTTTGAAGAGTAACTGAAAATCTGTGGAAAAATATGATGAAATTTAAGGGAATGGAAGCCCCTTTTCCTAGTGGAACTTTATGTTGTTTCTTTTCTGCACCTTAGAACTTTAAGTTTGAACCTTCAAGGGAAAGCTATAAGTCTACAGCTCAAATAAATACCAATGTTTTACCTTGTACTTACTTTAGAGTGCAAGGGTCAGTTTAGGATTTTGGACACAGGACTGAAGACGCAATGTGAGTTTGACTTCCTGACACAGACGTTCCTTAGTTTTGTTAAGGTAGGGAAATCATCATAGAGTTAGGTATAGATAGGATTTCCCCAACCCTTTTATCATTTTGACAATAAAAGTGTAATACCTAAAACCTAACATGGCCACTGTGTCTGAGTCTTTAATCTTGACCCCTTACAATATCCAAAGCTCTTTGTTGACAGTAGGAGGGAAGGGGGCGGGAGTAGAGTAGGCAGGAGTGCTCTGGATACTGGAAGAAGCCTTCCACCATCTTGTTTCACACTGTCTCTCTTTCCCTTTTCTTGCTTGCTCCACTTCCTCTGGAGCGAAGCACTTTGGGTACTAGATCAAGAGGGCAAAGTTCACTCCAGCTGGGAGCATGGATTGGTCCCCTAAGCAGGCTAGCTTTAGAACAATCACTTGAGGACTTGTGCCCATAAAAGAAGGAATCTCCCACTCCTTCATCAGAATTCCATTCAGTTCCTTAAGTGTCTTTTAAGGTCGAAGAGCCATTCCCAGGACTCTCACACAGACTTCCTTTAGGTCAGTTACACTGTCCAAAACCCTTGCCTGGAATTGAAGAAGGAGCAGTCCAAGGCAAAAGGATGATTGCCCCTAATCACTCAAAGGCAACATAGGGTGTAACCAGTGCTGTAGACTAGGACCAATCAATCAGCAACATATCTTTAGTACCAGAATAGAAGACCCTAAAGTGGAGCATCCTGTCCTTGAGTCCTTTGTGAAGGCCTCACAGCTCACCGGAGGGCCAGAACAGCCTCAGCTCCTTGTTCTCACGCACTGAACCAGTCGCTCTATGTTCTCTGCATACTGAATGATAGTGACGGTGCTTGGCTGGTGTATCGGTTACTCCAACTAGCTGCACTATTGCACTGCTTCTACATTAGCTCGACACAGAATTGTGTCCTTGCAAAACATGTCACTTGTCAGGCCTAAAGTGTCTGCCAGAACCCAACCCTGATCTCTGGAGGGTCACTCGATGACTCTATCTGGGTCAGAAACCTGGCTCAGGCCTGCTAGCCCGGGAACTGCTGCCTCATTGATTGCACATTGAAATACCATTAATCACCATTTCACGAAAGTCGCCCACTGATTCAAATCGCTGGAGCATCATTCGCTGACCCCTCCCAATGGCTAAAGCCAGACTCTGCCTGGCCAACGTTGAAGTGTTGTTGGAACCGCCTTGGCCTGAATCACTTGAACTGCCACAGTTCGACCACACAGAGCACCCTCATTCAACCCTGCTCAATACTCGCTTGCTGTCAAGGCCGCCACGATCATACATGCCCGTTTGAGTCTGATCAGCTTGCATCTTTGTTCGACCCTGGCCTGATGTGTTAGCCCACAAGAACTGAATCCAGTTACTGTGGTAATGAACTGCCCCCATGGTCCACTTGGAGACTAGAGACTGGTAAACTCACAATTGATCCTGCATTCAACCTATATCCTTGTTGATAGTATCTTACCTACCAACCCTGGAACTATACTCAGAGTGCTTCTTTCTCCAGTCTGCCACATCTCTTCTGTTCTTTTCATTGGGGTGAGTTGTTTCGGTCAGAACTGGTTCACCATCACAACTTTCTTGAGAGTATAGTCTTTCCTCTGCCTGTGTTACCACAAAAGGCCAAGTAGTTATATCTCTTGCTTGTGCCTGTTTTACCTGTATTATTGAGATGTGTTTTGGTTTTTAGATGTGTGAGGGCTGAAAGAGCCATTTGTCCCCCACTCATCCTTGTACTCTTGTGAGGCAGAATCCAATTTGTGACAGGAAGGTTTGTGTGCAATGCGGTCCCTTTCTAGTCTATAAAGCAATTATCTTGTATTTAGACACTTCAGGGCCTTAGTTTACCTTTTTCAAGCTCTTTATTGAGTACTGTAGAGGAACATCTTCTGCATGTGAAAGTTAACTGTTTTCTTTCTATGGCTGACATTATCTCTTTAAGTGTGCAATGGACATATATATTCAGTGAAAGGACATAATGGTTAAATTCACACTTAAAAAAATGCACATTTGGGGATGAAATAGTTGAAGGGATGTTATGTTTGCAGTGCAAAATCTAAAACAATACAAAATCAAAAGTAATAATTAGCTACACAAACATAACTGATGCCGCAGCAGCACTGCTCATACCGACCCACATACCATCAAAGATGACAAATGACATCTCAACTGGCATCACCAATTGCAGTTATAGCTAAGAATATATGTAGGAAGAGACAAAGGACTCTCATCAACTAGGCTATGGTTCACAAAAAGTACTTATCATGAGAGGATCTGTCTTCTGCCATTACAATGTACACAGAGGGATGGAAATCGGTCCTTTTTTACTTTTGCAGTGCAGTTTCCCACCCCTGTTCTATGAGTCCCGCTTTGGCTGTGAAGATCCAATATAGCATATTCTGCCAATAAGAAGAAAACCCCATTGTGCCGATGTGGTTCTGCACCCAACTAACCAAATTGAATTATTTTCTCTTTAGTCAATCCAATTGAAGCTTTTCAATTTAAAAAGTTCCATAATTTGATTTGAACAAAAAAAAAACACTGGAATGACTTTAACAAAATCAAGTAAAGCACTCTTGTTGTCCTAGATGCTAGCTTCTCATGAAGATTTGCAGCCAGTTCGTCCAGCATTTCTTTCTGTAAACAAGAGCGAACATTCTCTTTAGGAGTTGGAATTGTGAAGGCAACTCTTCTTCTTCTTCACCACTGTAATCTTGGCCCTGTAAACGGATCTTTGTGAAACGTAAACATTAAACGGGGCACGTCTACGTTTTTTGACCAGGTTTCATGCAGATCCGTCAAACAGTGCCAATATGTATAGGAATCTCAAAATTGCCTCTTCCCATGGAACACAAACTAACTTGGGAGCATATGTAACATTTTAAACCCTCTCCGCCCCTCACGGTGCTCTATTATAACGCCTCTTTATCACATTCCAAACGTATTCCATACACTGCTAAAACCCAGCATCCCTTTCTGCAAACTATTCAAGTCTGTAGCATGCGGTTCCCGAGGCAAAGTTGCAGAAACACCTTTTTGTATTATTATAATGCTCATATACGTATTATTTCGATGATATTT
Organism: Ambystoma mexicanum; assembly: GCF_040938575.1. Lineage (NCBI taxonomy): Eukaryota > Metazoa > Chordata > Amphibia > Caudata > Ambystomatidae > Ambystoma > Ambystoma mexicanum. Next base: position 123,853,484 of record NC_090941.1, read on the forward strand.
CAAATAACAAAATATAAAGCAATAACACAAACTATAATTGCCTATATGAAAATGCATACTGTACACGATGTGTTCTGTGTTTTACAGTGTACTTTTGGATGACTTCTGAACACCGTTTCTCAACAATTGAAGACATTTCTTGTGAAGCCCTATACTTGGTAATAAGACCTGCATGGCCATATCTGAGCTGACACCTTTTGAGGTTAATCATTAATTGCATTGTGTTTTATGACAGTGAAAATGGACTTCATTATAATAAGAAACCGACTAAAGGAAGTTGGCTTTGATGTTTAGGGTTCTCGCGGGCACTTTAAAGAAGGTGATTCAGTAATTGGGACTATGATCTACTGCATAGTTTTAGTGTTATTTAATTTTTTATAACTATCCGACAATATGACAGATTCTTCGTCTTTATTACAACTTAAAGTTTAATTGCTAAGCCATATCTGATTTACAGGTGTTACCCAAGGTATTTATAAGAGGATGGGGACTAGCCATAACATTTGGGCACTTCACGGCCACCGCTATCTACATCAGTCCAAGAAATGCCTGCTATGTCGACAGAGTGCTGAATATTTGAGTGTTCTTTGCAGACAGGGATCACTGTTAAGACTTACAATTTGAAGAATATGTATATATGTCTCCTTGCAGAACGGTACCATCTCACATTATAGGCCTGTTACGGAAACCTGCAGATTCTAAGGGTTCATAGCACCCCAAGGAACATTTAAGGAAGGGCCATCTTTTGTGCTCAGAATAAGTATTTCATCCTGAAAATAATGCAGACATTCTTTATCCTGCTGGGGTTGGTGTGGTGTACAGCATCACATTTTCAGGGTAATTCATAGAATTTTGCACAAAAGTGGTGCACGCGGCTGGCGCACAGTGTGCGTGTGCGAATGTCTGCGCCAGCTGCGTGTGCTAAAATCGATTTCCGCGCACAGCGTATTCATGGATTTTAGCCTCCAAAACCAACCGTGGCGCAGAGTGGCGCAGCGACCCTGCAGCAGCGCCAGTTACGCCAGTAAGAACGTCCTCGCGCAAGGAAAAGCCATCAAAATTCCCAATTCAGCGCAAAGGGCTGCGCTAACCCTGGACCAGTTTACAGGGCTGCCAAACAGCAAACGCCAAGCGGGGAACGTGTATTACTGGGGTGCGCGTGAAGTTTCACACGCGAAAGGGCCTCTGCGAGTGAGGTACGTGTATTACTGGGGTTCGCGGGAAGTTTCACATGCAATTTCAGCAGGGTACGTGTATTACGGGGTTTGCGGGAAGTTTCACACGCGAAAGGGCCTGTGCGAGTGGGGTACGTGTATTACGAGGGTGCGTGGGAAGTTTCACACTCGATTGGTCTGGGTACGTGTATTTCAGGGGTGTGCGGGAAATTTCACACGCGATTTGCCTGGGTACGTGTATTTCAGGGGTGCGCGGGAAGTTTCACACGCGAAAGGGCCTGTGCGAGTGGGGTATGTGTATTACGGGGGTGCGCGGGAAGTTTCACACGCGATTGGAGTAGGGTATGTGTATTACTGGGCTGCGCATGAAGTTTCACACGCGATTTTGCTGTCAGAGTGGGGAACGCGTATTTCGGGGGTGCGCGGGGAGTCCTACACGTGAATTGGCAGTGTGGGTCCTCCCAGGTGTCCCCTCAACCTCCTCCATGGCCCCTGCAGGCAGCCCACACCACAGGGGACTACCCTGCACCCCTGGTCATGTCCCGCAGGCAGCCCATCCACCATGGGCATGCCCCCCAGCCAAGCCACATGTCACGTTCCAATATGATCACCAACTCATATCTCCCAGCACCTCCACCCCCAGCAGTGAGGAGCACCTGCCAGCAGGCCCCCACTCATGTCCCCCAGCACCCCCACCCCCCAGCAGTCAGAGGCGCCTGCCAGCAGGCCCCCACACATGTCCCCCAGCACCCCCACCCCCCAGCAGTGCAGGGCACCTGCCAGCAGGCCTCACACATGTCCCCCAGCACCCCCACCCCCCAGCAGTCAGGGGTACCTGCCAGCAGGCCCCCACACATGTCCCCCTGCACCCCCACCCCCAGCAGTCAGGGGTACCTACCCAGCAGTCCCCCACACATGTCCCCCCTGCACCCTGACCCCCCAGCAGTCAGGGGCACCTGCCAGCAGGCCCCCACACATGTCCCCCTGCACCCCCACCCCCCAGCAGTCAGGAGCACCTGCCAGCAGGCCCCTACTCATGTCCCACACATGTCCCCCTGCACCCCCACCCCCCAGCAGTCAGGGGCACCTGCCAGCAGGCCCCCACACATGTCCCCCAGCACCCCCACCCCCCAGCAGTCAGAGGCACCTGCCAGCAGGCCCCCACACATGTCCCCCAGCACCCCCACCCCCCAGCAGTGCAGGGCACCTGCCAGCAGGCCCCACACATGTCCCCCAGCACCCCCACCTCCCAGCAGTCAGGGGCACCTGCCAACAGGCCCCCCACACATGTCCCCCTGCACCCCCACCCCAGCAGTCAGGGGCACCTGCCAGCAGTCCCCCACACATGTCCCCCCTGCACCCTGACCCCCCAGCAGTCAGGGGCACCTGCCAGCAGGCCCCCACACATGTCCCCCTGCACCCCCACCCCCCAGCAGTCAGGGGCACCTGCCAGCAGGCCCCCACTCATGTCCCACACATGTCCCCCTGCACCCCCACCCCCCAGCAGTCAGGGGCACCTGCCAGCAGGCCCCCACACATGTCCCCCAGCATCCCCACCCCCCAGCAGTACAGGGCACCTGCCAGCAGGCCCCACACATGTCCCCCAGCACCCCCACCCCCCAGCAGTCAGGGGCACCTGCCAACAGGCCCCCACACATGTCCCACTGCACCCCCACCCCCAGCAGTCAGGGGCACCTGCCAGCAGTCCCCCACACATGTCCCCCCTGCACCCTGACCCCCCAGCAGTCAGGGGCACCTGCCGGCAGGCCCCACACATGTCCCCCTGTACCCCCACCCCCCAGCAGTCAGGGGCACCTGCCAGCAGGCCCCCACGCATGTCCCACACATGTCCCCCTGCACCCCCACCCCCCAGCAGTCAGGGGCACCTGCCAGCAGGCCCCCACACGTGTCCCCCTGCACCCCCACCCCCCAGCAGTCAGGGGCACCTGCCGGCAGGCCCCCACTCATGTCCCACACATGTACCCCTGAACCCCCACCCCCCAAGCAGTCAGGGGCACCTGCCAGCAGGCCCCCACACATATCCCCCCCAACAGGTCATCACACTCCAGACCCATGCCCCTCATGGCCACCCAAATCCCACCCCAGTCCAAACACCCCACATTGAATTCCCAAAGTCATGATAGAAAATACATAAACAGCATGGCCATGAATCAATGTCCCTCAGTCCCACGCAATGGTGACACATGACTGTGAAACGATCAACATTGTGACATGCACAAAACAAAAGAGATAAGACCACATCAGTAAAGTATATAATAAATGTGTATTCAATAATTAACCAAATGAATAAAAAAAAAACACACAATAATGGAAATAATGAAGAAAAAGCTGCATGTCCAAAATATTCCAAAAAAATGTGTGAAAGCAGAATCCAAATCAATCCAAAAGCAAATGGGTCCAAAGAGTCTGTCCGTCCAACCAAATCCAAAGTGTAAAAATAAGACACATCCATTGATCCATGGTAAAAAAGAAACTTAAATGAAGTGTAATCCAGTGTAGAACTATATACAAAGTACAAATCCAGGGTCCATGAGCCCAACCATTGAAAGGAAACCTAAAAAAACCCTACCTAATGAAGAACTATATACAAAAAGGTGGGGCATTGTCCAAGCGCCCCAAATGAAATGAAAACCAAAAGGAAACCTAACACTAATAAACTATATACAATGGCAGCGGGCTAGTCCGACAGCTCACTTCCTGATTTCCTGGGCCAGGGCATCATTGAACTCCTGCTCGATGTCCCGGAGGCGGTCCTCTTCTAAGGCCCCGAGGGTTCGCAGGGACGATGACATCCGGACCTCCAGGTCCCTGCGAATGGCCTCGAGGCACTTGGCCCACCTCAGAGCCCTTTGCATGGAGTTCTCCGCCCTGACCATTGTGAGCCATGCCTCTTCCGCCCGCTCCGCATCTATAGCATGGCCTAACCGCTGCCACACGGAAGACACTTCCTGTCCTGGGTCCTCCTGCCCTCCGGCCGATGCCTGCCCCTCCGATGTCGAAGGCCCCGAGCCATCATGGCTCCCACCTTGTTGCTGCTGCTGCTGCTGTGCCTGTGCCGTGCCTTGGCTCCTGCTGCCTGCACATCCTCCTCCGGCTGGGGTGCAGTTGTTGAGGTGGCCACCCCTGCTGAACATCTGACTCCCGACTGTGGCAGGGATGTGTCCTCAACCAGCCTGGCCGCATGGTCTGAGGCAGCTCCACAGGGTCCCCAGGTGATACATGGGTGGGAAGATGGCACGGAGGACGAATGGCGCATGGGGGGTTCAGGTGAGGAGGGGGTCGAAGCAAGGTTCAGCAAACAGAGGAAACCGGCCTGGGTGATCTGTCCCAGTAGGCTGACGTGGTCAACGAGCCATTCGAGATGACGTGCAGTCTCCCCATGAAAAGACTGCAGGTCACCTCGCATGTCCCGTTGACACAACTCCACCCCACCCAGGACAGGCTCAACCCAGTCCCAGATAGCCACGTCCGCAGGGAGAGGAAGGCCAGTTGTTGTAAGCGGATCCCCTCCCTGAAAACGAGACTGGACGTAGGCATCCCTGCTGGTGCGGGATGATGCAGTCACAGGATCGGGGACAGGATTACACACAGGCACCTCCGCGGCGGCCTGTGCTGCCTCCTGTCCCTGCCCCTGCACTGCACCACTGGCACCAGTGGTATCCCCACCTCCAGACCCCGTCTCTGTCCCTTGCGCGGCCTCCTCCTCCACCAAACCCCCCACCAACCTGGATGACTCTGTGCCATCTTCCTTCGTCGGACTCTGTGGGGTCTCAGCTGCCCCTTCTGCTGCCGAGGAGTCCAACTCCGACCTCTGCCTCTTGGACCTACCCTCGGCAGCTGCGGCCTGGGACGCGGCACCGGACTCCTCACTCCCTGACGAGATCACAACCTGGGAGGGGAGCCGGGCCTTGCGTCTCCGGCTGGTGGTGTGATCCCTGCCGCTGTGCTCCACAGCTCTCTCTTCATCAGTTGACGCTGCAGACAGGGAGAGATACGAGACAGGCATCAGGACACTGTACAATGGACTGATACACACATGCCAGTTGCACATGAGTGGCAGTGTCAAACTTCAGACATGGCATCACAATCCCCAACACACATGGCATGTCAACTCACACACCTGAGCAATTCCACAGCCATATGGCAACAGCCAGCAACATCCATACACATACAACAACATGAGCAGCCAAAGGTGAGCCAGACATCACATGAAACACAGGGAGTGCACTAGACATGCACACACACCACAACACTTACATGCATGTGTACACCTCCACCAACTGTCGCAGTGATGAGATCGGCATCCATGTCACATCTGGCAATCAGTCTTCTACATATCAGTGTCCCAAGCATCCATGTTGCATCACTGTCGCACCCTTGTGAAATACACACACATGCACATGTACACGATGCATATACATGCAGCTGGAACCGACATCAATGTGTGACACCACAACCATGGCAACTTACATACACAGTCATTCAAGCATGTGTGCTCACACATCTGCATTTGGCATGCAAGCTTACACACACATGCACCATCCATGTGTCTCACACATGAGAGGACTCGCATGTGTTAGCCTCACGGCCCTGTACATACACATCCATACATGGCCCTACAAAACCACATGAGCAACCTGCACACTACTGGCACACCACTACACGCACAGCTTACAATCAGTATACATGTACACGTACCGCTCGACTCCAGACGGGTCTGCCTCTCAAGGACCTGGACGTGGAGCACTGGGGATATGCGTTCCAGGACCCTCATTTAATGTTCCGACAGGTGGCCCCGGCGCCCCTTAGCATCCGCTGCCTTCAAGAGGCGCCGCGCTTTGTTGAGGATCCTGGACCTGAAGTCCTCCCAGCGCTTCTTGACATGTTGGAATTTTCAGACTGCCACCCCCTCCGCGTTGATGGCAGTCACGATGTCTGTCCAGATCCTGGTCCGTCCTTCCTTGTCGGGGCGCAAACTTCCAAAGAGGGCATCATACTGCCTCAGTTCCAGCAGGGGTGGTCACAGCAACTGCACCCCTGCAGATGGCTGATGTGTAGGCAGCAAATAGCAGGGCACATGGGCAGCAGGCAGGCAGGCAGCAGCAGATGGCAGGTGGGAGCGTGCTCGGGGCTCTGGGGGGCAGGAAAATGGCCTTCTGGGCATGAGCGTGGTCTTCCATGTGTTTTCGCGTGGCCAGCTTGATACGGAGTGATTTGGCACGAGAAAAAATTGCATGTCAGTGTGTAATTCGAGGAAAGGCCCTTAGCGCGTCAGCGCGTCAGAGCACGCACGCTATTCCATTGGACCAAAGGCCCTTAGTGCGTAAGCGTGTCTGTGACGTATCGTGCACGGGCGTTGCCCTGGCAGGGCTTGAAGACCCCACGTGGATTTCCATTGCTCTGTACGTGCTTTTCGTGGGGTGCGGTGCGTGTGTTTTCCAGGCATTGGGGTTCACACGCTATTACTTCACAGCGGGTGGGTGTTGGCTATGCGTTCTTCTACACGCAAGGCAAACGGTGAGTGGTAGCCCGCTAGCCCAGGCCCAATCGCGTGTAAAACTTCCCGCGCACACCGTAATACACGTACCCTGCTGAAATTGTGTGTAAAACTTCCCACGCACCCCGTAATACACGTACCCTGCTGAAATCACGTGTAAAACTTCCCACGCACCCCGTAATACACGTACCCCACTCGCACAGGGCCATTTCACGTGTGAGACTTCCCGCGAACCCCATAATACACGTACCCTGCTGAAATGGCGTGTGAGACTTCCCGCGCACCCCAGGAATATTGCCCCTGTGCGAGCGGGGTACGTGTATTTCAGGGGTGCACGGGAAGTTTTACACGTGATTTCAGCAGGATATGTGTATTTCAGGGGTGCGTGGGAAGTTTTACACGCAATTTCAGCAGGGTACGTGTATTTCAGGGGTGCGCGGAAAGTTTTACACGCAATATCATTTCAGGGGTACGCGGGAAGTTTTACACGCAATTTCAGCAGGGTACGTGTATTTCAGGGGTTTACGGAAAGTTTTACACAGGATTTCAGCAGGATACGTGTATTTCAGGGGTGCAGGGGAGTCCAACACGTGATTTGGCAGTGTGGGTGCTCCCAGGTGTTCCCTCTACACCCTCCACGGACCCTGCAGGCAGCCCACACCACAGGGAACTACCCCCCACCCCTGGTCATGTCCCGCAGGCAGCCCATCCACCATGGGCATGCCCCCCAGCCAAGCCACATGTCACCTTGCACTACTGATCAACAGCGCATGACCCCCTGTACCCCCACCCCCCAGCAGTGCAGGGCACTTGCCAGCAGGCCCCCACTCATGTCCCACTCATGACCCCCTGCACCCCCACCCCCCAGCAGTGCAGGGCACCTGCCAGCAGGCCCCCACTCATGTCCCACTCATGACTGCCTGCACCCCCACCCCCCAGCAGTGCAGGACACCTGCCAGCAGGCCCCCACTCATGTCCCACTCATGACCTCCTGCGCCCCCACCCCCCAGCAGTGCAGGGCACCTGCCAGCAGGCCCCCACTCATGTCCCACTCATGACCCCCTGCGCCCCCACTCCCCAGCAATGCAGGGCACCTGCCAGCAGGCCCCCACTCGTGTCCCACTCATGGCCCCCTGCACTCCTACCCCCCAGCAGTGCAGGGCACCTGCCAGCAGGCCCCCACTCATGTCCCACTCATGGCCCCCTGCACCCCCACCCCCCAGCAGTGCAGGGCACCTGCCAGCAGGCCCCCATTCATGTCCCACTCATGACCCCCTGCACCCTCACCCCCCAGCAGTGCAGGGCACCTGCCAGCAGGCCCAGACACATGTCCCCCAGCCAACATGTCATCACAATCCAGATCCCTGGCTCTTATGGCCACACAAATCCCACCCCACAGCACCCCAGTCCAAACACCCAACCAAGCTTTACATTCACTCCGTATTGAAATCATCATTACATGATAGATCACAAATAAGCAGTATGCGCATGAGTACAAGTGTGTCAGACCCACACAATGGCAACACATGACTGAGAAAACCCACATTGTGACAAGCATGAAACCAATGAGAGAAGAACACACATTGAAGTAAGAAACAAAGATGTATTCAAGTCAAAATGAAGGGAATGAAATAAAAACACACAATAATGCCAATAATAATCAAAATGCAGCATGTCCAAAAAAATGATAAATAAAAAAAAATGAGAATCCAAATTAATCCAAATGAAAATGTGTCCAAAGTCATCGTCCAACAAAGCAAATCCAAAGGGAAAGAAAAGCGTAATATCCATTGCTCCATGGTGAAGAAAAATAAAGATGAATGAGAAAAATCCACTGTAAAACTATGTACAAATAGGAAATCCAGGGTCTATGAGCCCAACAACATAAATGAAACCTACAATGAAACCTACCTAATTACTAACTATATACAAAAATGTGGGGCATAGTTCATGCGCCCCAAATGAAAGAAAAAAGAAATGAAACTTACCACTAATGAACTATATACGATGGCGGCGGGCAAGTCCAAAGGCTCACTTGTTGATGTCATGGTCCAGGGCATCATCGAACTCCTGTTAAATGTCTTGGAGGCGGGCCTGTTCTCTGGCCCCGAGGTCTCGCAGGGATAACCCCATGTCCACCTCCAACTCCCTGCGAATTCCTTCGAGGCACTCAACCCGCCTCAGCGCCCTGCGCATGGAGTTCTCCACCCTGACCATTGTGAGCCGTGCCTCCTCTGCCTGCCACCGCTCCGCACCTATCTGCTGGCCCAACCACTGCCACACAGAAGACACTCCCATTCCAGGTTCCTCCTGGCCTCCGGCCGATGTCTGCCCCTCTGGTGTAGATGGCCCCGAGCCAGGATGCCTCCCACGTTGAGCTGCCGCTGCCTCCGACTCAACTGCCTCTGCCAGCACGACGGCATCCAGGCTGATGGAATCCACCGACGCCGTCGTGCACGTGCCCTGCTCGATGATGCCAGCACATCCTCCATCTGCTGGGGTCCAGTTGCTGTGGTGTAAACCCCTGCTGGACCTCCGTCTCCCGACTGTGGCAGGGATGGGATCCCCACCGAGCTGGCTGCGTTGGTCAGGGCAGGTCCACAGGGGGCCCTGGTGGCATCTGGGCCGGAAGACGGCATGGAGAACGACTGGTGCATAGTCTCCACAGAGGAGGAGAGGGCCGCCAGAGTGGCCGACACATGTACAAAACCCCCGACTATGGACACTCCCAACTGGGCCACGTTGGCACGCTGCTCTTCGTGATGACGTGCGTGCTCCCCCCGGTAAGCACGCACATCATCACGAATGTCACGCGTGTGCAACGCGACACCAATCAGGACCTTCTCCATACGGACTGGGGTCCCCTCGTCCATAGGAAGAGGAGTGTCAGAAAACATGGACATCCCCCCTACCTGCGGACGGGCCTGGGATGGGGCATCCCCGCTGGTGCATGGTGGTGCCGTCACAGGGTCAGGGACAGCGACATGCACAGGCCCCTCCACGGTGACCTGTGCTTCCTCCTGCCCCTGGCCCTGGACTGCACCACTTGCACCAGTGGTACCACCCCCACCAGGCCCCATGAGCAGCTCAGTAGCGGCCTCCTCCTCCTCTGTGGAAACCACCAACCTGGATGGCTCCACACCGTCTTCCGCCGTTGCAAGCCCCTGTGGGGGCTCACCCACCCCTTCTGCTGCAGCCGTAGTGGCAGACGCAGCACCAGTCCCCTCACTCCCGGACGATGGTTAATTCTGGAAGGGTGACTGAGCCTTGCATCACCAGCCGGTGGGGGCATCCCCGCCACTTTGCTCCACAGCACCGTCTCTGCCCTCTTCATCACTTGCCACTGTGTAGAGGGAGACTTAGAACACAAGCATCATGGTACTGTACAATGGTTCCCTAGACAGGAAGCAATTGCAGATGAGTGGCACTATCAAACATCACTTCCATCATGTCCCTCCACAACACATGGGTCAGTGCAGGCAAAACACATGCATTAACAGGCATGGCGCATGATATGAACATTAGCATACATGTCCAAGGACTCTTGAAACATACAATGCTGGTTTGAAACTCACATGCATCATGGGTCATGCCTATCACATGCACACACTTCACCGTAGTTTCATCCATCTGGCCTCGTACACCCCAGACACAGTGGATACAAGGATGAGTAGCTGCATCAGTTAATCTGAACATTGTCACAGACATGTGTCATGCATCCATGGCATTTACAATTCACAGACACGCAAGTCAGACACACAGACATGGACACCATACATGTCCATGACAGCAGCACCCATCTCTCACACCCCATCCATGTCCAATAACAGAGACAGGCATGCATTAATGTGTGCATTCCCCATGCTGCTCTGCATGTTGCATTGTAACACATGCACCAACCATGTGGTTCACACATTACTGGTCTCACATGCATGACCATGATGTCCCTGCACACACACATATGTACATGGCCTATGTCATACATACAGGCAAGTATCAGACAACCAGCACCCTGCAACATGCCCTGTCTCACACAGCAATGCTTGGACACTTACCGCTCAACTCCGGACGGGTCTGCCTCCGAAGGATCTGGGCGTGGAGCGCTGGGGCTACGCATTCCAGGACCCTCATCTGGATGGTACTCATGCTGCCCCGGCCAATGAGGCGCCGGGCATTGTTGAGGGTCCTGGACCTCAAGTCCTCCCAGCGCTTCTTGACTTGCTTGATGTTGTGGGTTGCCACCCCCTCCGCGTAGATGGCAACCACAAAGTCGTCCCAGATCCTATCCCGTCCTTCCTTGTTGGCGCGTGATGTTCCGAAGAGGGCATCATACTGCCCCAGGACATGCTCCACTATGGCCACACCAACTTCCTTCTGACTGAAGCTGGATGCTTTTCGTGGAGAGCGAGTGGGTGAAATCTGTACTTCTTGTCGGTTCACAGGCGATTACTTCACAGCGTTTCTAGTTCATACTCCCTGTTACCTCTGACAGCTCTTTTCTGATTTTTTGTTGGGCCTGTTTCCTAAAACAGAGTTCACTTCTCCTTTTGTCATGTCTCCTCAGACAGCGTAAAATCCTTCTTTTGGCGGGGGTGTTGCCAACGCGCACACGCGCATATTTTACACGTTCTTTTTCCAGGCACACGGTGAGTTCCGCACGTACTTAGCAACTGTGCTTGCCCCGCGTTTCCCTTTAGAGCTCATTGTAGGCTGCGTGTAATACGCGTACGCTTATTTTTGTGTTTCTGGGTGCCACAGCGTAGGGCAAGTTCATTTTTCCACGCACGTGGTCTACGAGGGGTTGCATGCACGTTTATTTTTGATTTTGGGCTGCCTGTGCGTTGCGTGACCCGTCATCTTCCCCCAGGGGTCACAGACAGCCTTGTTGGACCACTAGGGTACGAATTCCATCTGGTATCCTACCCCTTTGACCCCCAATTGCCCAGGACAATAGTTTACTGTAACTCCCATACGCACAACAACATCAGTGCCATGGCTGTGAGATGACCAAGCGGTGAGGGAGGCAAAGGTGACCAACCCTCAAAAGGTGGGTGTGGTGGGCACGGTAGGGGACGTGGTTGGGATTTGCAGGGTGCCCCTATGCCCCCATGTGTGGAGGAACAATCAGGGACACTGATGCCCCCCCCCCATGGTTGAGGGAAACGCGGCTGACACCATCCAAGCTCAGCCCCTGTTGGACCAGCCCATTGTGGCACCTGACCTGGCACAGGATGACTCTCTGGCTGACTTCCAGGTCAGCAAGTCTAGGCCACGTGTGGCGGTGCAAGTTGTTGTCACCAATCCACGTGGATCTGGGGCAGCTATGTCATCTGCTGCCCCAAGTATGCAGGGTGGGAAGGCTGCAGGGGCAGCTGCAGCTCCATCTGCCCCAGCTCTGACTCTCCCAGCCAGGACAGTGTCAGTCCCAGTCCATCAAACTGACATTCCCCCTGCCAACATTACCCAGCAACCAATGCCTGCATCAAGAACTATGGTCATTGTGCATTCCCACACTCCTACTACCCAGTCCACCGGTGATTCTGCCCCTACTGACCAGAGCAGCGTAAGCCACTCTGAGTCTGCTCCACCTTTAAAGAAGAGGAAAAAGGGTGCTCTGGCACGACAGGCTGAGACCCCAGACACGGCTACACACTCCGGTACCTCAAGGAAGCCTTGCTTCAATGATCCGGAACTTGATGCACTTGTGCACTATGTGTCAGCACATAGCCAGGAAATGTTGGTGACTGCAGGGTGCAAGACCACACCTGGTCAACGTAAGGCACACTGGCAGACCATCGCCGACCACATAAGTGCCCTTGGATTTGTGAGGCGCTCAGCTGATGATTGCTACAAGCGGTGGAATGACCTGAAATGCAGAGCAAAGAAGAAGCTGGCCTCAAATCATGCCGCTACTCTGGTGACTGGCGGTGGGTCTCCACAAGAGGACAACAAACTCACTGAACATGAGTCTGTTGCTGGGGCCTTCATCAGGGAGGAACAGATCCAAGGTGTGGGAGGACTACCTGATTATGAAGCATTGTCCGGTGAGTGCCCATGCATGTGTGTGTAATGCATGTGCATGTTGTTTGGGTGACAGGTTCTGATTGAGTGCCAGGTGAGGGTGTGTGTGCCTGAGTGGTATGGGTCACCCATGTGCTTCATCCAAAACATTCAGCGGCCTTGGATTTGGGTGTGACAGTATCCCTTCTGCCCACATTAGTAATGTGGCTCAACATTACGGCAGTTGCCCTTGAAGTGGCATCTTTCAACAACATTATTTGTATTTTTCAGTGTTCGTTCAGGCTGATTGTTTCAATTCTCCCACTTTAGCTACGCATTCCTCAGCCCTATTGTCACATTTGTGACATGCTTCTGTCATTGATGAACCCCACATTGGACCACATGTGTTACCTTGTTAGATGAATGATTTGACCATTCAGGCTAATCGAGTATTGGCCTGATCACAGGAATGTTTGGGGCCTGTTTGAATGTGGAACATGATAGTTGTTTCCTGTCATGTTGAAGTGACAAACCATTGAGGTATACATCGGCCTGCAATCACTGTATTTTTGTACACTGGATGTGTTGCAGTGTGTGGCACATGCCTATTTTGCACACTATGTAGCATTTTTCATCTCATCATGTCCATCTCACATGGATTGCTGACAGTATTCATTCACTGACATATGGATGTACTTGTGGAATGTACCATGGCTATGGTACATGCCATCTGTGTGGTGGCATGTGTCATGTATGTGTATTGGACATGCCACTCACAGGCCAATGTGTGATGGCAGTGCTACCCAGCAAATGTGTTGCTCTTCCATGTAGGTGTCATCAGTGTCTGCCTTTTGGGTCCCCTTCAAACTCAGTGACAGTGCATGCATGGGAGGGTTATAGTCATGTGGGACATGTGTAAATCGTGTAAATCATGTACTGGTTATGTAGCTTGTCAGGCCTATTTGTGTGCTATGGTGCTAATGCCGGTTTCCATTTTTTGTCTTTCATGTTTTTGCACTTGATGCTGTTGAGGTTGAGGAGATGGTGCAGACCCAGGAGGAATCTCAGGCACGACCGGGCACCAGTGGGGGACGTGGTGTGGTGGTGGGTGAGAACCCAATCTTGATGCAGAACATTCTATCGAGTGGTGCCTCTGGGTGCACCTCCCCAGACCTCTATTCAGGTGCTGATTCGGATGAAGATACCTATGTGGCGTCGCAGGAAAGTGTTTTTGGCATGGATTCTGTTCTGTCCAAGCCTCCTGTACCAGGGGTAGAACCCTCTATGGGGATGTCAGTGTTGGTAAGTCCGCCTTTGGTGGTTACGGATGCAGGGTCACACTCCACAACATCTGATCCTGTTCCTGGGCCAGCAGATCAGAGGGGGAATGCAGTCCTGCAGCCTCATGCAGTGCCGGCACAGTAAGCCGTAGATCGCCTTGCCCCAAACAGGTGTGGTGCCCGCCGACGCGGTGGCCGTACGCCACCAGGCAATACCACATGGGAACAATCCATTTATGGTATGGCAACCCAACAGGCAGCATCAGTTGAGAGGATGGCTCAAGCAATGGAGAGGGTGGCCACTTCCATTGTCCCCCCTGACAGGCAGATGGAGCTACTACAGCAGGCAACAGACTCCATTTGCCAATCACACAGGGAGGACATGTTGGCGTCCAACAGGGACAGACGGGCGGCACTGGAGACTCTACGCCAATCGATATCAATAGAGTCCCAGGGCCACAGGGAAGCCCTGAGGGTAGAACTCCATCACCTCAGGGAGACTCTTGTTGACCTTGATGCTTCCACTAACTTGAGGACAGAACAGCAGCTGGAGCGGCTCACACGTTCGCTCTCAGCTGAGATGCAGGCAACTCGGGAGGAGATCCGTGCATCACGTCAGGTGCTGCATGGGGATCTCCAAAACGAGACCTTCCACACCCGAATGCTTGCTACCATGGAGGACCATACCAGGGCTTTGCGGGGCTGCCTCCCATTGCCCCACCACCTCCTGTGGCAGCACCACCTCCTGTGGCAGCAGCAGAGGGTGATGATAGCGACAGCAGCAGTTCTCCCACATTGGAATAGCCGTGCAGGCCATGAGCCCATGGAGGTGTTTTTTTTTCCCAACATCCACACAGGTGGGTGTTGGTGCGCACCCTGTCCTCAGACCTCCTGGCTGGCCTCCCCCCCCTGTCCCCCACATGGCCATTTTTGATTTTTGATTTTTGATTTTAGATTTTAGATTTTTGATTTTTTTTTTTGTTGCAGTGTGTTGCCTTGTGTGGCTCCCGTGGGCATCCACTGTATTCCGGCTGGGCACATGCAGGCTTGTCCTGAGTTTGGGTTAGATGCTTGGGTTCGTCAGACACACACCCCTCCTGCTTCCCGTTTCCACAGGCTTGCAAAGGGTGTGCCCAAGTGACATTGACTTACACAGTGACGTAGGACTCCCATGAGCTGTGTGGGCAGTCTTTAGTCAATACTGTGTATACATTCCTAGGGGATATTGTTGTTGAATTGTACACTGCATGGTGTATTGCTATGTGCTTGTGCATCCATGTCTTTCACCTAATTTGCAGGTTAATTCCTCATGTCTTCACAAGGCCGTCTACTTGGAGATGGAGTTCATGTTGTAAGCAGTGCACTTGGACATTTGCGTGGCAGCAGCACTGTACAGTTGGAAGTGGCCGATGTGCTGGCATGATCAGGGTGTAAGACTACCACTACTTTAACTTATTACTGTCATGTTTATGCTATGTTTGAGGTTGTGTAGCTGCATTGAATTGTTGGTAAGTATTTGGTCATGTGTGTTGTTAGTTCTACATTACTGGGAGCATATTGTGTGTGGGCAGTTTCCATTGAGGACACTGTACTTTGACACTTGTGTGATGTTTTGGGGATTGCTTTGTTTGCTCTCACATAGCATGACATGCCATGGTGTGTTGGGTGGCGGTGCTGGGGAGGGGTTGGGTGACATGGCACTGTTGTATTTTGCAAGGGGGTAATGATCTTTGCAGCATAGAAGTGTGTCTTTTGATGACACACCATTGGTGGTGTTTGTGTAGGTAGGGCACACAATGTAACACTTCCAGGTGACCAGTCTCAGGCTGGTATGGTTGTGACATTTGACTGTCCCATATGTCATCATCATTGATTGTCAGCTGGCATGTGCCAGGGCTGTGTGCACTCCACAGGGGTGTGATTTTAGGTGAAGTAATTATCCACCAGCTGTGTATGGGCTGCCTCACCCCGTGCCCTTTCCCCTCCCATGCGCAGCGGGCGTGCTTGTGGTTGGGGATGTGGGGGCACCACCATGTCCACGGGCAGGCCCCGGCGTGTTGCAACGTTGTTCAGGACACATGCTTCCACTATGATCCTGCACACTACTGGGGGAGCGTATAACAGCTGCCCGCCAGAATGGTCAAGGGAGCGAAAGCGTGACTTGAGCACTCCGAATGTGTGCTCCACTATGCCCCGGGTTGCAATATGGGCTGTGTTGTATTTTACCTCGGGTGGCTTGGTGGGGTTCCGAACTGGCGTCATCATGTGGGCGCTCAGAGGGTAGGCACTGTCCCCTGGGAAGGTGGTGATGGGTATCATTAGTGGGGTTGTGACATTGCTCAGTATCTGACATGCATGCATGTGCTGTGGCATTTATACTCACCGAGCAGCCATGTATCGCCATGCCGCCCAGCTTCTAGGTCCCGGTTTAGGGTTGACATTCTGTAAATAAAACTGTCGTGGGTGGACCCTGGAGAGTTGGCATATACTGAAGTGATGATTCCCTTGGCATCACATACTACCTGGACGTTGATGGAATGCCAGTGCTTGCGGTTTCTGTAGATGTGCTCTGATGCCCTGGGGGACGAAGAGCCACATGGGTGCAGTCAATGGCACCTAGCACTTTGGGGAAGTGTGCCACCCCGTAAAAATCCTGGACGACAGCCTGCCTTTCTGCAGGTGTTCTGGGCAGGTATATGTGCCTGCGGACTGATGGGCGTGCAGTCATGATGGCCAAGACCTCTGGTAGGCAGCGTGACTGCGTGGCCTGTGACACGCCCCCCCACTATAGCAGTTGTCCGTTGAAATGATCCAGTGGCCAAGAAGTGCAGTACATTGAGAACCTTCTGCAGGGGGCTGAGTGCTTGGGAGTACAGGGTGGGTGATGCGAGGAGGTCATCCTCCCACTCACTGACCAGGTCGAATATTATCTGAGGTGGAAACCTGTACCTCCCATACACCTGGTCATCAGGCATTCCAAAAAGGCTGGTTCTGGGTGTAAAAATTCTGGGCCTGACTATCCTCCTCCTCCTGCGGTATCCCACGACCACTGCTGCTAGGAACGGTATATTCATCCTGGTGTCTGTGCTTGTTTGTTGTTTGCGCGCACTTTTATGCTGCGCGTGTCCACATATGCCTGCTTCCTGCTGGCGTACGTGTTTCCGGATTAGCGCATCTTTTTTGGCGCATGCGTTAGCCCCGTTTGATTGCATGAATGCGTGTTTTGAACGTGCGTGTGGGCGTCCCGCGCACTTGCCTCCTGTACTTTCCCCGTGACGCCCACATTTTCACGAGTTGTTCCCCATTCCGCGTGTCACGCCCCCTGTTCCTCCTACTTTTGTTGTGTGCACCGCGCTATGTGCGATTTCGCTGTGCGCTTAGTGCACGCTGTTTGGAGACGTGTGCGCCAGCGTGCGCCACGCAGAATTTTGGCGCACATCCTGGAATTTCCTCGCGCACGGACTTCCATGAATCGCTGTGCGCGGGTTTCGCTGGGATTTTCGCACTGGCACTGTGATTCGCACGCTTGCGCTGAAAATTTCAGCGCACATTAATTCCATGTATCGGCTCCTTAGACTCTCCCAATTAAACATGCAAGCATCTTATTAATGTGGATGCATCCAAAGAGAAGATATCTTGTTATTCGAATCGCAGGCCTTTAATAAAATGTTATTGACTGATGCAAGAAATCTGTCATTAGGCAGCATACGTTCACATAGAATCAGTGTTTGGATTTCTGACTGATGTATATCAGCAACGACAAGCAAAAAGTAAAAAGGGACGCTGTGGCCTATTAAGTTTGCACTGATACACATATGGAGCAAATTCCACTCTGCTATGTTTTTTTTTTTTGCCAGCAGACATGAATTACAGAAAAGTTTAGTTTATATAAAATAAACTAATTTGTAACAGAAGCAAGACAAATGAGTCTTATCGAGAATGGACAAATCGAGATTCCATGTATTACTGACTTGCAAGTCAATAAACTGACAGCATTCCCCACTAGCTAAACTACCCAAGCCAACCCAAACCCGGACCCTTTGTAATACATATCACTTCCATTTAAACGTTCACACCCGCAAATATAGCAATGGTATCCCATGTGAGTTTCCAGAGTCTGGGCCTCAATACGAGTCTGGCGGTAGCCATGCCGGTAAAACCGGCAGGCTGCTGCCAGATTCGTGATGATTTACCACTGCCTCACTTGCCGGAATAACTGGGGCATTACAGCCCCGGTAGTATGGTATGTCAGGCGGCGGCATTCGTAAATCCCCATTCCCTGTTGAGTCCCATAGGACTCAATGGGAATGGGGAGGACGGAAGCACTGGCACTGTGCGCAACAGTGCCTGTGCTTCCGTCATAGTTTGCGGGTGGGTGATGTCCCGCCCACCACGTCTGACATGGCGTGCAGGATGGCACCCACTCGCAGAATTCGGCTTGTGCCGGTCTGGTAACAACGGTGCCGGTAGCCTACGGGCACCTTTGTTACTGGACCGGCACACTCGTAATGAGGCCATCTGTCTTTTGTTTCCATCTCATCACCAACAGCCACATGATGCTTTTCTTTCGGTTAGGTCGTTCTGTTCTCATGACTTCCGATGTCCACCTACTTAAGTGCAGGGCGTATGACCACCGCCTAATGACACAGTTCCTCTGGGAAATAAGGCCCCACTGTGTTAATCGGTCCGGGCCGGTCTGTTTCAAAAGAAGGCAGCCAGGTGGCCTTCACCTACTACCCTCGAGAGAATCGAAAAGCCTCCCTCAGCAATCCCACAGTGCATGTCCCTTTAGATAGCCCTCGAGGGTAAGCAAATAGGTGGTGTTGTCCCTATTCAATGTCTGCTAGGGTTTAAAAAGAAACATAATACACCCTTGTGCTTACATGAACTGAGGGGCAGTTCAGGTATTCAGATAGCATCTCAGGTAACTACTCCCCATATCATTATTTACCCATATATTGATACATAGCATCTTGAGATGTGTTTATGGCACTGTCGCAATACAAATCCTCCTACCTCCGCCAGGGGCTTCCAGTTTAAAAAAATCAATGGATGAAACAGATTTTGTCTTCAATGTTTGACTCACATTTCTTATTGAAAAATGCAACACATTTAGTTTTCTCCATCCTTAGTAACACATGTAAATCATTAGTGACCATCATTAAATAAATGAGAATGCTTGTAATGCAGTCAATAATTTCTGCTAGTTACCTCCTCTGAAACATTCTGACGTCAGTAGCCTAGCAGGCGATATTGTATTTTACCACAAAATGCTAATAGCTTTTTTTTTTTTTATTCAAACCGTTGTTTTATTAGTTCGATCAACAAACTTTTACAACATTTATAGAAATATGATTTCTTCACATTTTACAATTGAGATTTTACGTTCTTGTGTCAATTAAACAATTTCGATCTGCAAACTTTTCTATATACAATTTGTTGAGAGTTTTTAAAAACAATTTCCATATGTATTGAAACAAATTAAATGTGTTGGTATCTATTGGTACTCCCAGCACAGTTTTTACAGCTTCTTAATTAGTTGTTACTAGTATAATAAGAAGTAGAAAGGTTCCCACTTATGTTCTAGTTTCCATGCACAAGACGTAACATTTTCTCAGTTGTATATTCTAAAAGCGTTTTCTGCAGTTTAGATTTCTAGGTCTCTTGTGAGAGGGGACGGCTAGCCCAGCCATAATTATCATTCCAGAGTATTCAGGAGTTAATAGGGTTTACAGTATTAAGGGAGATGTAATTGCATGTTTCTTACATTTCCTGCTAGCCTAAGCCGTGCTCATTCGAAACCTCATCTCAAGGTCGTTGTTTATAATCATTAGGAATCTACATAGAGCTAGTATAAAGCTCGTTCGCGTTCCCCACATCGAGGCCAGCCAAAGCCATTCCCTGTTACCCTCAGTTAGCACATCATTGGATGTGATTGTTAGAACAAGCGTTGTTTCAAAATAAGGACACAATATAACTAGATGTTTTAGGGTTTCTTTGGCTAAGCCATCATTGCAGAACCTGCATCCTGCATCTGCGGTAGCCTTCCAGTACGGACTCCAGCCACAGATTCGTTCTAAAGTGAGGCATTGGTTCAATTTAAAACGAAGATACGTTTCTCTGGCTTTGTTACAGGGAAACTGAATTAAATAAGGCTTATGCGGTCGTCTGGCAGAGCAAAAACGAGCTGCTTCCTTGTAACTCTTTAATGACTCAATTTCCGTTACTGTTCTACACCAGTCATTCTCTATGATGCAATGCTTCACAATTCCATCCAATAACTGCACCATTTGAGCATAGTAGGTTGTGATGGACGAACGTTCAGACGCAATCATTATCTGCCCCAGGTCCTCATATAAGCAATTGGGAGGTGGATATAACATTCTGGCGAAGTTTGCCAATAAACGCCAGTTGCGGCGTGCAGAAAAGGCAGTGATGCCAAGTTCCTGCCTTATTAGACTATTCGGTGTCAATTTGGCCAACCTTAAGGCTCCTTTCCACATACACCCTTGTACTTGATCAAGATGGTTGTTAATATCCACTAAACACATGTCTAAAGCATAAAGGATGATAGACTCCACTTTTAAAATATAAAATTGAAGTAGTGGTAGCAGTGAGAATTTGCAGAATAATTTAATTTATACCATCCGCATTTGTGTGGCGAGAGGTGCCGCTTTCTTGTGTAGTACGTCGCACCACCTGGCCACAGAATTGCAATCAGATATAGTGTAGCCAAGGTATCGGATTTCCGGCACTAATTTCTGCTAATAGCTTTACAGACCTCAGATGGAATCATTATCGCTTTGGATAATGCTCTTCCATGACTTATTTTGTTTTTATCTTGTCCAATAACTTGGAGGCAGACTGACATAATGACCCTTCCCTTGTTTCTTAAGGCTTAATTATTTAAACATCCAGGGGGAGGGCAGATAGCTCAGGGGCAACACGTTTGTCTTGGAAGCAAGACAATGCAGCGCAACACAGGGTTGTTATTAAGTGCTTATAGATAAACAATTATGATTATAATAATCCAAAGTAGTGAAAATCAGTTTTCAATATTATGCCGTTTAAGTAACCTGTTTCCCCAGTTGTATCTATTTGACATTTGTCATGGATGGGGGAACAGTAGGGAGCTTAAACCTCTCTCTGATGCTAGTTACCTTACAGCATCATCTGCTTATCTCGGGAGAAAACTAGCTTCATAAAAACACCAAGTAAAAAAAAAAAGAAATATGATCCAAAACACACACACAATTTGAGCAGAAATAAATAAAACAGTACCTTCCAAGTAATTAAGTGCATGCGTTGTCACTACAAGACATGTCTTCTATTACTTGTTTCTTTCTGTACAATGCCATTTGTAGATAAGATAACAGTGACCAGCCCACCTTGGGAGAATCTACCCATAACAGGTACAACACTGCTGGATGGCATTGGACCAAACAAGTTTGTTTTAAGATTATTTTCAGCATTTTCTTTCTAATGTTTGCATAAGTTGGACCCAACAATACAAAATTCAAAAGGTCTTTAACAGGAGCTTGACATAGAGGACACGATTTGTCAGTTACGTTGTATAGAGAAGCAGCTGTATACATCTTCAGGAGGTCCCGCCTCCCTACCTGAGTCTGTGTCTTGCCTGACTCCAGCTATCGTACCAATACCACAGCGAGTATTTGGAAGGAGATACCCATGCAGACAACCCTATCAAATGTACCCCCAAAGTGATGACAACCTGCAGGAGGAACTCTCTGAAGGAATATGAGAAAGAGTTAAGTAAACAAACTGATGACATCATAAGTAAGTGTGCACAACGTCCCAAGATACTGACTGAAGACAATGGCCTGATTCATGGATTATTTGCGCCAAAAGATTTATGTGCCACTCTGCTCGCAAATCGCCATTTGTTAAACAGGGATTTGCGCACACAAATCCCGTTTTTTTGGCGCAAATAATCCATGAATCAGGGTGAAAGTCTGGATCCTAAAGTGCAAGTTAAGAAGTAAAAATGGAGTCATTATCAATGTGGAAAAGAAGATTACACATTAGCAAAGTGTTGCAGGAAACAGAAGTTTAATAAATGTACAGACGCTGAAACAGAAGATAGATCAAGTCATCATATAGGCTAACTATGAGTAGTAAATAGAATTCATTTATAGAACACAATTGAGTAAGGTCATATGGGGAGCCTGACCAGTGGAAAAATACATTAAATCCTGAAACAACAATTCAAAACAAATTCAGAATGTCTGCTACTCTAGTTCTTATTTAATATATAAGTAGCAAGTGTTACAAATACATTTGTGGAGACATAGGATACTCAACATAGAACATGAATACAATACATGGCATGGTACATTAGTAGCATGACCAAAAAGTACATTTTGGGTATAGGTTTCCAACAATTACAAACCCTGTATTCCCTATTAGGGGTAAAGAATCATCAGAGTATTGAGAATGTAATCAGGGCATATAAAAAACAAGTGTGTAGAAGCTGTACAATAGTGGAGTGTTTACAACACAAGTAATCTGGGTCAACACAACAGTGTTTCGGCCTAGAAGCTATCTTTAGGTGGAACGGCCTTCATCAGGACAAGAAACAGGTTACACATAGGAGGGTCCTATGTATATCGAAATCAAGAATCCAGTGTCAGAGCTACTGGTGGTCCTCATCTTCAGTGAGGCAAAAGGGGGCATGTGACATCTCTTTTATGCAGGTTCAACCTGCAGTTTGGACAGCCATCCGGGACCGTCAAATGTATCCGGGGGAGTTGGTGTCATGATCTCTGCTTCCAAAGGGTCAGGACTTACCCAACTCCCTTGGAAGCAGACCCATAACCCCGGTTCCGGGTGCCGGCCAGTCCCAATTGGGACCTTTTGGACCCTGTCCTGGCGCCAGTGGCACCAGGCTCATAAATATGCCCAGTCCCAGCGCTGGAAGCACCGGGCTCATAATGCTTGGGTGGACTTACCTGCAGCAGACCATGCTGCTTACTGACCTGCCAGTTGAGCCCCTGATCCTCTTCTGTTTGGGACTACTTTTCCTGTTGGGTGGGGCAGGAGCCACTCCCTAGGTTCAGAACACTGGAACTCTTCTGGAAAGCAGGAACTCTTTTCTTACCTAGGCGAGGCCGTGGAAGGAGACACCTAAGCACTACAGGAGGCTATTTAAACCACACCCGATGGATGAATCTTGCTTTGCGTTATTCTGCATTCTCTGCAGCAGAACGCTCACCGTGTCTTCTGATCCTGTGCCTAAGGGAACAAAGGCTTACCATCCTGAAATCCAGTCTTCAGCAGCACCTATAAAGACAAAGAAAGAACAGGTTAGCACTACGGTCTTCAGTGGCAGCGCATCTCTTACCTGGTCCAGCGGCTGTCACCAACGCCTTGCGCTGCATTCCGGCATCTGAAAGACAAAGGCTTACCGACTCTTCGCACGCTCCGGAGGTCTTCGCGCTGCATTCCGGCATCTGAAAGACAAAAGCTTACCGGCTCTTCGCACGCTCCGGAGGCCTTCAATGCTGCATTCCGCATCTGAAAGACAAAGGAAGGTGCGTTTAGAGACATTGGGCAACTTTACTACTCACGTCATCACTCCTTCCCACGCCGAAATCAGCGGGTATCCCAGCACCCTTCAGCTTCTCTAAATCTCCGAACTTGTACCTGCAAGGTAAAAGAGACAGTTAGTGCGTATCGTGAAGCAGGCAACAAGCGCTCACTTACGTGCTTCCAAGCGCTTCTATTCCTCACGCGGGTTCGATCCTCAACTCTCTTCAGCCCGCCATCCGCCATCGCCGGAACCCTGCAAAACAAGAGGTATCATTACAAAAGAACTTTACATAAGTCAAAAGCCATACTCACGTGCTCCTCGGCACCGCTCCACAGCAGCCACGACTTACGCACTTAAAGACTTTTAAGACATCTGAAGTGCCCAGAACACCCTTATCCAGTGAAGAAACTGGTTACGATACCCTGCCCCCGAGGCAGATGGAGAGCTCGGCGTTCACCTACCTAAGGTGAGATCGTTAACCTTTGGGGTCCTACAGGAGAAGAGAAAGGGAAGAGGAGAGAGGCACCCAATAACCCCAGTTCATTAATCCCATATTTTCTATCTGCCGACATCTTACTCTCCGAGTCAGACACACAGTGCACAGAGGTCCAGCCCGAGGAACCAACCGTGTGTTACACATCACCTTTGAAGACACGGCATTCACCCAGTCAAGACCGGCGCCTCTGTGGGAATCAGGTGAGCGTTACAGAACGCAAAGCCTACCGCAAAACTCCCACCCAGGCGCTATGGAAACCTCGGATACCGACCAGCTAGCCCAGTTACTTGGGGAACTAAGAGCAAAAGTGCATGCAGCCCGCCAGGAAACGAATGCTCTAAGAAGGGAACTGATTATTTCCAAGGAGCGAACAGATGATCTCGCTAGACAATTGCTACAGTCACAAGCCGGACAAACTCAGTTGCCCGCATCAGGGGCAAATCATCCTTCAACATCCTCTATGAACCCAGTGCAGATCAATCTACCCGGGAATGTGCCTCTGGCTCCGCCCGAACGATTTTCTGGTGACCCAAAGAGGTTTGCAGTATTCATTAATCAGTGCCGCTTGCACTTCTTATGCCGGCCAGCAGCCTTCCCAACAGATCAAGCTAAGGTAGCTTTCGTGCTTTCGTACCTCAGTGGCAGTGCGGCAGATGGGTCGATCCCTCTAGTTAATCAGGATGATCCGGTTCTCCATGATTTTCAAGCTTTTCAGCTCAGCATGGAAAAACTGTTCGCAAGACATTCACTGGGGCAGGCCTTGGACAATGAGCTCCTTTCATTACGACAGGGTAATCAAGACCTTTTGGCTTATATTGCGTCTTTCAACAGACTGATAGTGGGAACCCAATGGCCTAAGGACAAAAGGATTACGCTGTTTTATAGAGGTCTACGTGGAGAGCTCAAAGATGTGTTAGCCCAAGTAGTGAATCCCCCGCAAGACTGCTCGGACTATATTGACTTAGTCGTTCAAATAGACCACAGACTACAGAACAGGAAGGCCGATCGTTCCAAGTTTGATGCTCGAGTGTTTTCCAAACCACCAACTCCTACCAAAGGAGCAGACTCCGGGGAACCCATGCAAATAGGGGGCCTGAAAGGACCACTAACCCAAAAGGAGCGGGAAAGGAGAAAACAGCTGCAATTATGCCTCTATTGCGGAAACTCGGGGCACTTTCTTCGAGACTGTCTGGTGAAACCAGCCAAGAAGGCAGTAGGAGCTGCAGTTACCAGGGTCACAAACTCTGAGCAGGGAAACGACCTCGCCCGACAAGAATAGAGGTCCTCTTGCCGAGCGTTAAAACCAGTTCCGTGACCTCGCATTTTGTGATACCTATGGTCCTCATTAGCCCTGAACGTCCGGATCGATTACATGCGATTGAAGCTTATGTCGACAGCGGTGCCATCGGCAATTATGTGGATCATGAAATGGTATTGAGGATGATTCTGACTCTTTGTCCAAAGGCTGTAAAGGACGTCATTACTACGGTGGATGGTACGGAGATAGCTTCCGGACCAGTAACGCATACCACCCAAGAAGTGACGTTAGTAAGTCAAGATGGACACTATGAGAAGATCGTGTTCGATGTGATCAAGGCCCCTCAGTTCCAGATTATTCTAGGAATTCCTTGGTTAGAGAAGCACAATCCTCAGATCGATTGGCGAGCAAGAACGGTTCAGTTTCCAGAATGTGTCTCCATTTGTTACCCTCGACCTGATGTTGCACTGGCAGCAATTTCTTCGGAGATTCCCCAGTTACCTCCCGAATACCTAGAATTCCAAGATGTCTTCCGGAAGGATCAAGCTAACTCTCTACCTCCTCATAGGTCTTATGACTGTCAGATAAACCTGATACCTGGATCTACCCCTCCTTGTAGTAGAATTTATGCCCTCACCGAGCCTGAGAATATTCACCTCCGACAATACCTGGATCAATACCTAGCGAATGGGTTTATCCGTCCTTCCAAGTCCCCTGCTTCCTCAGCTTTGTTCTTCGTTCCAAAAAAAGAAGGGGACCTTAGAACTTGTATAGATTATCGCGCCCTGAACCAGATCACCGTTAAGAATAGATATCCGTTACCTTTGATCCCTGAACTCCTGGACCAAGTCAGAAAAGCATGCATAAATACAAAGCTGGATCTTAGAGGAGCCTACCACTTGGTACGAGTAAAAGAGGGCGATGAATGGAAGACGACCTTCCGCACCAAGTATGGGCTATTTGAATATCAGGTCATTCCCTTCAGACTTTGCAATGCCCCGGCCGCCTTTCAATATTTTATGAACGACGTCCTCAGAGAGCTCATAGATGTGTGTGTCGTTGTCTATATTGACGACATCCTCGTTTATTCTTCATCGGAAACTGAACATCGGAAACACGTGAAAATGGTCCTCGAGAGGTTGCGTCAACACAAACTTTTCGCTAAGTTGAAAAAATGTGTTTTCAACGTGACTGAAGTTGAATTCTTGGGATTCATATTATCACCTAGCGCAGTGCGTATGGATTCAAAGAAGGTCGATGCAATTCTCAAGTGGCCTTCGCCATCCTCCGTAAAAGGTGTTCAAAGCATGTTAGGCTTCGCTAGCTTTTACCGCAGGTTTATCCCCGAATTCTCTCGAATAGTCCAGCCCATCACCGCCCTGTTAAAGAAAAACAAACGTTTTGAATGGTCTACCGAGGCGGAACAAGCTTTCCAGAATTTGAAGACTAAATTTATCTCTGCACCGATCTTAAAACATCCTCGCCCAGAACTCCCCTACATTGTTGAAACTGATGCTTCGAGTCTTGCCATGGGAGCAGTTTTATCACAAAAGGACCCAGTAACCAATCAGTTGCATCCCGTGGCATTTTGGTCCCGCAAATTCTCGCCTCCCGAAATCAATTACACTATTACTGATAAGGAACTTCTGGCTATCAAGTCCGCCTTTAAGGCTTGGCGGCATTATCTTCTGGGGGCCCGACACACCGTTACTGTGATCACAGATCACCGTAACCTACAATATTTGAAAACCGCGAAAGCTCAATCCTCTAGGCAACTCCGTTGGGCACTATTCTTTGCCAAGTTTGACTTCATAATTACCTACCGACCTGGTACGAAAAACGGTAAAGCTGACGCCCTTTCTCGGATGGGAGTGGAAGAACACTTGATCAATCCTAAACCTGTACCTATCATTCCCGAACAAAGAATTCTGGGTGTAATCGCCACACAATCCATTGAAGAAGTCAAGGATAAAGCCAGGCAACTGGTAACTCCAGCAGACATACAGAATTGGCATCTGCAGGGAAAGGACTTTACGGTGAAGGACAATCTATTGTATTTCCAAGGATGGTTATACCTGCCCAGCACAGATTTACAGAAAAAGGTAATCTCCTGTTATCACGATTCTTTAATGGAAGGACATCCCGGTATGGCCAAAACCTCGGAAAAGATCAAGCGCTACTTCTGGTGGCCGTCTTGGAAAAAAGATATCAGAGACTTTATAATGTCCTGTGGAGTATGCGCCCAAAACAAGAGCCAAAAGGAAAAACCAGCAGGCCTCTTACGCCCTATTGACATCCCACCTCTCCCTTGGCATACGCTTTCTATGGACTTCATCACCGATCTACCTCCATGCTCCGGATACAATGCGATCTTAGTAATCGTGGACCTATTCTCCAAGATGGCGCACTTCATTCCACTCAAAGGCTTACCATCAGCAGCAACTATGGCCCGAGAATTTCTCGAAAACATCGTCCGACTGCACGGTTTTCCTTCGGTTCTAATTTCGGATCGAGGAAGTCAATTTATTTCTCATTTTTGGCGAAGTTGCTGTCGGTCGGCTCAAATTGATGTGAGACTCTCGACCAGCCACCACCCCCAAACCGACGGACAAACCGAGAGGACCAATCAAACTCTGGAACAGTATTTACGCTGCATGCTGCAACAAACTGAAAAAACTTGGAAAGATATCCTTTGGATAGCCGAATATGCCTACAATAACTCTGTCCACTCGGGAACCGGGAAGACCCCGTTCTTTCTTTTATACGGTAGTCACCCTCGAACCTCGGATTTGGATCCACTCCAAGATCTTGGAACACCAGCAGTAGACCACCTGCATTCTACAATCACCCAAGCCTTTAAGGAAGCCGTTTCTCACCTTCAAAGGGCTAAAGAACAATACAAGAAAGGAGCAGACCAACATCGGAAGGAAGCCCCCCAATATCAAGTAGGAGATCAAGTCTGGTTATCCACCAAATATCTACCTCTAAAAGGACCACGCACATTCAACCCAAGATACCTTGGTCCCTATTCAATCACTACCATAGTAAATCCGGTAGCGGTCAAGTTGGACTTGCCCCCTCACATGAAGATACACCCGGTCTTCCACGTCTCTCTACTAAAACCCGTGCAACCTAAAACCCGGCTAACTAAATCTCCAAAACCTATCCTAGTTGATGGAGAACTCGAGTTTGAAGTCAAAAGTATCCTGGATTCTAAGATCTCCAAATCTAAACTATTTTACCTGATTGACTGGAAAGGTTACGGCCCCCAAGAAAGGTCCTGGGAACCTGCAGAATATGTCCACGCGCCTCGTCTAATCAAAAGATTTCATCGAACATTTCCTAACAAGCCCAAACCCCCGGAGAAGCCCGGTTTGGGAGGGGCCTTGAGGGGGGGTGCTGTCATGATCTCTGCTTCCAAAGGGTCAGGACTTACCCAACTCCCTTGGAAGCAGACCCATAACCCCGGTTCCGGGTGCCGGCCAGTCCCAATTGGGACCTTTTGGACCCTGTCCTGGCGCCAGTGGCACCAGGCTCATAAATATGCCCAGTCCCAGCGCTGGAAGCGCCGGGCTCATAATGCTTGGGTGGACTTACCTGCAGCAGACCATGCTGCTTACTTACCTGCCAGTTGAGCCCCTGATCCTCTTCTGTTTGGGACTACTTTTCCTGTTGGGTGGGGCAGGAGCCACTCCCTAGGTTCAGAACACTGGAACTTTTCTGGAAAGCAGGAACTCTTTTCTTACCTAGGCGAGGCCGTGGAAGGAGACACCTAAGCACTACAGGAGGCTATTTAAACCACACCCGATGGATGAATCTTGCTTTGCGTTATTCTGCATTCTCTGCAGCAGAACGCTCACCGTGTCTTCTGATCCTGTGCCTGAGGGAACAAAGGCTTACCATCCTGAAATCCAGTCTTCAGCAGCACCTATAAAGACAAAGAAAGAACAGGTTAGCACTACTGTCTTCAGTGGCAGCGCATCTCTTACCTGGTCCAGCGGCTGTCACCAACGCCTCGCGCTGCATTCCGGCATCTGAAAGACAAAGGCTTACCGACTCTTCGCACGCTCCGGAGGTCTTCGCGCTGCATTCCGGCATCTGAAAGACAAAAGCTTACCGGCTCTTCGCACGCTCCGGAGGCCTTCAACGCTGCATCCCGCATCTGAAAGACAAAGGAAGGTGCGTTTAGAGACATTGGGCAACTTTACTACTCACGTGCCATCACTCCTTCCCACGCCGAAATCAGCTGGTATCCCAGCACCCTTCAGCTTCTCTAAAGCTCTGAACTTGTACCTGCAAGGTAAAAGAGACAGTTAGTGCGCATCGTGAAGCAGGCCACAAGCGCTCACTTACGTGCTTCCAAGCGCTTCTATTCCACACGCGGGTTCGATCCTCAACTCTCTTCAGCCCGCCATCCGCCATCGCCTGAACCCTGCAAAACAAGAGGTATCATTACAAAAGAACTTTACATAAGTCAAAAGCCATACTGACGTGCTCCTCGGCACCGCTCCACAGCAGCCACGCCTTACGCACTTAAAGACTTTTAAGACATCTGAAGTGCCCAGAACTTACCGTTCGTGCAGTAAACGACGGACAGCAGTCCTCTGAGGTCAAGAGGCCTGCACCCTTATCCAGTGAAGAAACTGGTTACGATACCCTGCCCCCGAGGCAGATGGAGAGCTCGGCGTTCACCTACCTAAGGTGAGATCGTTAACCTTTGGGGTCCTACAGGAGAAGAGAAAGGGAAGAGGAGAGAGGCACCCAATAACCCCAGTTCATTAATCCCATATTTTGTATCTGCAGACATCTTACTCTCCGAGTCAGACACACAGTGCACAGAGGTCCAGCCCGAGGAACCAACCGTGTGTTACACATCACCTTTGAAGACACGGCATTCACCCAGTCAAGACCGGCGCCTCTGCAGGAATCAGGTGAGCGTTACAGTTGGGCCAAGGGCGTAGTTCCCTAATGCCTGGTAATTTATCAGCAGTGCTTGAGCATTCGTTAGGGCCAGAACTCTGCCGTGTGGAGTCCGAACTGAATGCGGTTTGCATTGAAAGAAAGTAGCTACCGGATACATTTGACGGTCCGGATGGCTGCCCAAACTGCAGGCTGACCCGGCGTAAAAGATGTCACATGCCCCTTTTTCCCTCGCTGAAGACGAGTATAACGCATAATTGAGTATAAGAATTGTATTTTTTGTGGAGATCATTGAGAGACTGAGCGCACGTCCGTTGATGTTCATTGTAACCTCCATGTTTTAGATAATTGTTAATAAAACAGTGAGTTGTCATCTTCTTGAGTTGTCCGGTTATTTGCACTCAGAATTGTACTGGTGTAATCCTAACAATATGCACATTCCAAAGGGCCATAAGCTCAGTTGCCTGACCATGTCGATTGAATTGCTTTCAGGGGCAAGCATTGGAATCTTGACCTAGTGATCAGAACGTGTTGGGCTTGGTTAGTAGCCATAACAAGTACTTTTGAAGTGTACCCATTGTGATGATTACATGGGTTAGGTTAGATGGTTTTAGAAGCTCTTGTGTTTCTTTTCTACTCTGGATATGAGTAATCATCTCCTTTTTTAGTTGCTCACCCCTGACCTGTGAAAATGTGGCTGGTGCATTGAAATACTTGGGTGCATTCATTTCAGTAAGTGTGCTTTGTATGTTTTTCATCCTTGATATCATCAATACATTATCTTTGTCTAAAAACACTTTAATTAGGTCTTGTGTCAGGGTCGCTTTTTTCGTTTCTCCAGAGGGAGATCCAATGAAGAACCGGTAAGATGGTTAGATCAGTTTCAATATGTGGTGGTCCTAATTACAAGTGCACTCTGTTTTCTGATGACCATGGTAGGCTGAGAATATATCTTTTTTAAATCATTCTGAAACACTTGGATGTCTTTAGCCTTCGCAAAGCCCCATAGTTTCAGACCATACTTTGCAACTGATGTGGCTTTACCAAGGTATACTTTGATAATTAAATCTAAAGGTTTGGCACTAAATATACCCAAAAAGCAACAAACTGCCCCCAGGGCTTGAACAAAATGTTTACACTGTCTGTTCATGTGTGGAGCAACAGAAGAGTCAAAGAAAAGCGTACTCCTAAGTAATCGAACTCCGTCACCATGGGAAGTCTGTTGTCATTGCTTAGCATTACCAGATAACTTGGTGGACGCCTGGCCATATGGCACACCATCACTGCTGATTTAGCAGCATTTACATTCAAATCTAAACGATTCAGCAACTGGGTGTACTCCACAATACACCTCTAAAGGGAGTGAGGGATAAGTGCCATCTATAGAGTATCATCAGCGGATGTTAATGTTATGGGACCAGAGGATAGCTCTGTGGCAATGCTTGGGCCTTGGAAGCAAGACCACGCTAAGCAAACACTGGTTCGAATCCCACACCCTTTGCTTGGAAGAAAATAAGTAGACATAAGCGTGTTATAAATAACCTGCCCTTCCACAATGAAACTAGTGCCTAAATACCTAAGGGGTATGTGTGCTGTAAAGAAATGCAAACATAAATAAATAAATACATGTTAGTAATTCCATACACCCCAATTTAGGTAACTCAGCACCTACTGATGTCAAAGCTGAATACAAAAAAAGGTACACAAACTAAACAGTAGTGGAGCCAGCACACATCCTTGCCATACCATACACACGATCCTTCCGCAAAGAAGTCAGTCCAGTGTTCATCTGTGCCACTTCTAATTCATGCAGATGGTTTCAGGTGGATAGCTTCAAGTAGAGTCAATATATTAGCCGGACAATGAATGGACTAGAGAACTTCACAATTTCTGGCACCTTACAGATGCCATGCTCAGGTCCATAAAGGCCATGCAGATAGGCTCTGTTTCAATATATAATCGACTATGACCAAGTACAAATTCAAGCACTGCTCACTTGCACCCAGGCCTTCCCGAAAGCCCAATTGGATGGGTGCGAGTACATTGTTCTGACTGGCCCAGTCTTCCATTTTATCAAGCAAAGCATGGGCAAGTATTTTGAAAGTGCCCGGATTGCTGTTCATGTTTCTAGGCTGTCCCACACTTACGAGTAGACTCTCTGAATGCATGTGTGAGGATATGTGGGGGGGGGGGCAGGAGAGTCTACAAACAATTTGGTAAATGCAGGATAAAAAAGGAGGAGGTGCTCCAATGTCTAAGTGGGTAACACTTGGGTGCCAATGGGTGGATTATTGATGACTCATGATTATGCATGACAGGGAAGGCAATCGTATTTATCTGCAAATGTCGTCGCTAGGTATTCTATTTTAGTAACAGGAGGTATAATGTTGCCAGGGCATGAAATTAGGTCAAACTGAAAGTGTGGGTGTTCAGATTGTGAAAGATTCAGAAGTGCCAGTTTGCACAAACACTGAACCGTTCCTGTTTGTGACTTTTGTGGCAACATGCTGACAAGGCAAGCATCTTTTCTGCCCAGATCTGTCTTACCAGGGACATTGGGTTTAGTCTTCCTTCTAGGTCACAGCTTATTGTTGTGCTTCACATGGCCATGTGCCATAGAATCATGTTGCCTGACAAATGGGAAAGACTCCCGCCCACTCGCAGTGCCTGGGACTCTGTGGGTGGCACCCTATCCATGTACCCTTCTCTTTGGGTTCACATGCCCAGTATATGCTCCCCGAAGGGGATACGACATTGATGGGCCTGCTCATGAGTAGGGCAATGCACCTGTTTCCACTTCGCAGGACCGTAGGACACACTATTACTACCTCATCCTCAATCCTTTTTTTAAGATTCCTAAAAGGTAGAGGGGGTATGCCCTATAATATCCTAGAAAGCCAAAATATCAAGTGCCATTTGCTGGAGGCCAATTTGCGGGATAATAATGGGAGTTTGCTTGTCCATACTGCTTTTGTATGTCTAGGCCATTTGTGTTAATTATTGCAACTTTTGGGTGCTATCTTAATTGTTTTTTTATTTAATAATTGTGAAAAGTTCTTAATTTGAATACAGGAGCACTGAAGAAGGGAGCGACAGGGACGTTGTTGGGGAGCATACAATGTGCCAATGTTTATATGCGCAAAAGCTCTTTCATTGTACTTTAGTTTCATACATTACAGACGTTCAGGCTTGAATTGTTTAGACTTGTATTAAGGCAAGGCCCTCTGTCTTTAGTTGTCTACGACCAGCAATACTTTAAGTTACATTTCAGTGGGTGATGATTCTCTTGGACAATAGGAACAGCAAACATTCCAGATATATGTTAAAATGTTACAAATTAATGACAAGATGCACTTCTCTGACTGGTCAATGTTCACCAAAAAGCTGGGGTCACCCACATCTGTGATGCTGATGGTGTTGTTGACTACCTGCATTTCTGTGCAGTCAATGAGAACAATTAAATAACTGTGTCTGCAGTAGTCAGTGTGTGGCGATGTGGGTGTACTTCAATTTCAACTATTCGAAGGAATAGAAGTGGGTGGGGTAGTGAATAGAGGGTTATGTGGGGTCAAATTTTGTCTTTTTGAAAAGTGGTGAGATTTCCCTTTGTTTGAAGATGGAAGGGAAGATGCCCTTCTGCCTGACAATGTGTGGAAAGGCTGTATGTTCCTGTGGGCTTTGGCAAATAACATGTTGGTTTTGCATGACATTGTTAGATTAAGCCTAGGGTGTTGCCAGTGATAATGGTGCAAGGTTGCGGAGACTGCTTGAGGATAAGGTTGTGTGGTATGTGCTATTTCTTTTGTATACTTTTCTATTCAATGTTGAACGAGCAGTGGTTGGACTCGTGTGGTATATACCTTTTTAGCAATTATTTAGCTTGTGTTGTTTTTGTCTAGAGTGCTACTGATATAGTGCTTTCCTCTGCCAGTGAGAATGCATTTATGCTTGTGGAGCTGTTTTATGGGCTGTGAGATACTCAGTTGTTTCTTATTCCCAGCAAGCTTCAAAATGTGCTGTTTGCTAAAATGTCTGACTTATGCATACCATGCTGTTTATAATTTGTGATGCAATGGTTTGGCATTGCCTATAGTGGATCACAGGTTTACTAGTCCAGAGCCTGCTCTGCCTGGTTAATACTCTGTGATGTTAGCATTGAAGGCAAATGAACAATGGCACCCTGTGTTGTTTTACTCTGGAGAAGAGGTGATTTTTTGCATAGAGAAATGTAGATGTATGCCCTAGTCTAGTTGTGGAGTGCACCTTAGTAAATTTTTTGCCTTACACTGAAGAGCTGTATCTTGTTATCTTAGATCTTGGTATGAGGTAAGAGGTCACAGTTCATGGTTAGTCAAAGAGTACCCACCCTTAAAAGAGAGTTAACAGCTGCAGAAGAAAGACATTAGTGTGGTAAAATGCAGCTTGCTGAACAGTGCGACTATCAGGCAGCTAGTGTGATAAACAACCTTTGCCGGAAGACAGTTCCTAAGGTTAATACACATCTTGAAATTGTATTTATTTAAGAAGAATGTGTCATTTCGAACTGAAATGACTTGCACAAGTGGGCAATGTCAGAGAGAAGAGACAGTCTTAGGATAAGGTGCCTTAATGTAAGAGCATAGTTGGGTTGAATGACCGTCTGCTGAAGGGATAAGAGTAGGTACCTATACAATGGTCAGGAACTAGAGAGCATAACAATATGTTTAACATTGACAGCCGTGGAATAGTATTTGCGTGTTTTCAAATTACAGGGAGCAGCCCTGGGGCTGTTAAGTTTTGTTAGGGACATGGCGTGCATGCTGGCCCTCTTCCATTGCTAGCAGGTGGAGTTTTAGCCGCGTTTCGAAAAGTTGCACTGAAGAGACAGAATTTTTTATTTTAAAAGCTTTATTTATTTAAGGTTCACATCATGATCACAGAATAGACATAACACACCATACAGAGATTGAATCCAGCAATATCACTACAGTTTAGGAGAAAAGACAAGGCATGATCACTCCTGAGCACAATCAATACACATTCCAGATAGCAGACTCATTCCCCTGCCCGACCCCACATACACAGCCCTGCTTAAGTGGTTCCCAGATGTTACATGGACTAGTGGTGTCTTGACCATTGCATTAGAACACATAGCTTGGCTAATAATATCCCTATCAACAGCACCTTTGAGAAATCCAGGCAACCACCCAAACATATAGCATAATATATTCCTAGGCCTTTCCGGCCCAATTATATGGCCAACCATTTCTACCACAGCAGCCCAGAAATCCACATGAGTTGGGCATGCCAAAATCACATGTACAAAGTCTACATCTCCCTGCATCTCGGACATCTCCTGTCAGCCTCCTTATCAAACTTTCTCTGGCGAGTGGAAGTCACAAACACCCTATGCAGGAATGCAAACAGCATCAGTATCAATCAGGTATTTAATGCCACCTTCTGCATATAAAGACACATGTAGGCCACAATGTATCTTCAATGTCACTCTCCACATCCCTTGCCCATTTTAACCAGCATGGCAGATCCTCCCTCGAGGTAGCCTTCTGCGCCATTTGGTATACTCCTCAAGTTGGCCGGATTTACTATGTACTCCATGATGGGGGTCTTAGGAGGTTCTTGCTGGAAGCATGGCTCAGGCACAAAAGGCAACCCCTCAACCGAAAAGTACTGGTACACCAACCTGAAGTCCTGCCGCACCTTAGCTACAAACTGCTCGCTGGAGACAAGATGTCCCATTGGGATGAAAGTCATGCATATGGTTTACTCACAAATCACAACCAAGTCTTCGCAACCATGGCATCACAAGTCGGGTCTAACCCCCTGAGGCCCCACACGCGCAATTCCATTATATACGGAAATTGAGTCTGCAAACGCCTAGAAAAACGCTTTCATACAGCAATCTGACAAGACACCGGATCAAAACTGCATTTTCCATAACATTCATCATCACCATGTTTCCCTGCAAGGAACAAGGGTGCACCAATTGCCACTCAATCACCCCATGGTGGAAATGTGGAGAGCCAGGCATCCAAAGAGATGCAAAAGGCACTTGGGCTGCCAAGTAATACAATTCCAAGTTGGGTACGCTTTGTCCACCCCAATCATAAGGTGGGATTAGTGTTTCCCACTTGATTCTAGATATCGTAGGGTGCCAGGCTAACCTCACCAATAATGAACAAAGTTCTGAAACGAAACCAGTGCCTCGCCATACTGGAATGTTTTTTAAAAGACAAATCAATTTTGGGACTATTACCATTTTGGCCATTGCTTTGCAGCCGAACGAGCAAAGTGGGAGAGTAATCCACTGCTCAATCTTTCTCTTAAGGGAAGCCACATCTGTAAAACGGTTATTCTTCAGCAAAGAGGTGTGCTTTCTGCTCACTCTGATACCCAGATATTGGATGGATGAGACTGCTCCCACTGGTATTGGTCCAACCCCTTTGCAGGGACGTCATTTCACCAAAATGCCAGGAGTATCGGAAGTGACATCACATGACCCTTAACCCCTGATGACATCACAGGAAGTGATGTCATTTGACCCCACTCTGAAGTGACATCACGGGAAGCGATGGAACACAACCGTTTACTCCTTGACAAAACAGGAAATGGCATCACATAGCATAGTTTCTAAGTGCACTATGAAAAATACGTTTACAATATTACTGTAACGTGATAAACATTTCATACAAGAATGGATCACCATATGTATCGGCAAAAAAAAACATGCTATAACTGCAACTTGGGAAAAGCAAAATACAAAGTCTGAAATGGATGCTTATTCTACTCTATATGCTTTTTTGAGGATTTTGTCTGCATTGTGAATTTGAGGTGTTTAAGAACAGACTAAATCAGTGACTCACCCCCTGAAGTGTGCCTGAAATAAACATTTAATGAGTCTATCAATTATTGTATGGAATTCCAGAAAGACAGACAGTTGAAATGGACACATGGCATTGACCACAGCCCAGAAGCTTCAATTTGAGGTTTTT
This sequence comes from Ambystoma mexicanum, assembly GCF_040938575.1. NCBI lineage: Eukaryota > Metazoa > Chordata > Amphibia > Caudata > Ambystomatidae > Ambystoma > Ambystoma mexicanum. The sequence goes on from NC_090941.1 coordinate 123,890,670, forward strand.
CTTTTTTTTTTTGTAGGGATAGCAAGGGAGACCTCAGGGGTCGCAAGTGCGACCTCCGGCGACCCCTAATGACGTCCCTACCCCTTTTGTTTACTCATATCATCATTTAGCAGGAAAGAATAGATTTGACCCAATTTATTCGCAAGTCCGAAACCTCACCAAACTGTTCAACCTCCAGTATAAGGGGTTGCAACTTAATATCGGGATCTTTAATGTATAGAATAATGAGATCCGCATAGAGAGACACCAATTACTGCACACCCCCTAAAGCTAGGCTGCATGTCCGGTGAAATAACTGCAGTCGAATCACAAGCGGTTCAATTGCTGGTGCAAATAGAAGTGGTGACAACGGGCACCCTTGTTAAGTCCCGCGGTCCAATTGGAAGAGAGCAGAGCATTTACCAAATAGACCAATCCTCACGGTGGCCACGGTACATAGTAACTTTGCGCACCGAAAAAAATAATCAGGGAGACCCACTTTCTCTAGAATAGCAAAGAGGTATCGCCACAAGATTGAATCAAATGCATTCTCAATGTCTAATCAGGATCCCACTGCCTGTATACCAAGATTAATCTGGCAAGTATCACAAATAAACACCTCAAATTTAAAGCAGTGTAATGGCATAGGTTAAATCAGGACTTTTCCAAATGCACAATTGAACTGAGTTGTGGGAGGAGCCAATCAGCCAATTTTTAGAGACAACATTGGTATCCAGAATCAATAATGAGATTGGCCTGTAGGGGGCCCTCTCTGTCAGATCTCTACCAGGCTTTAACATTAGGGACACTATCACGTCACGCATAGTCAGAGGTAAACTGCCCAAGCAGAGCCACATTTGGCCCAAACTCCTTAAGAAATTCTGCTGTAAGTCCATCAGAACCTGGGGCTTTGGAGGACGGCAATGTCTTTATAGCAGTTAATATATCATCAGTTGTAATTGAAGCATTGTGAAGCGCACACGCTTCCCCATCTTTCCTGGGCAAGTGGATATCGTTCACATACGCCAACAGCACTGAGGGCTCCAATGGAGTCCTAATCACATACAGATTCCTGTAATACTCATGGAAAGTTCCCAGAATCAGGTCTGCGTCAACACCAAAATTCCCTCTCTGTCCTTTACCACAGCTATGTCAGTATAACCACATTAATTTCTCTACAAATTAGCCAAATGTCGACCTGCCCCGGCCATATGTGCGGGTCATTCTAGGGGCCACCAGATATCTCACCTCCCTAGCCGTTTCTGTATGAAATGTGTTAAGCGAGGATCTATTGGCGGTTAAAACATCAGCATTTGGTACCTGTTATGATAGCTGCTGCAGCCGAATCAACTCAGCCTCCAGGTCAGCTAGGTGCCTCCTTATACCTTTGAGAATCCTGTTCCCCAAAATACAGTGCCCACATAGATATACTTTAAACGTCTTCCAAACCATGCCTAAATAAGGTACTGACCCTCCATTCATTTCAAAGAAGGAGCTAATTACCTCCAGAATTTGCCCTCTAAACACTATGCCCTGCAACGCTTGTGCTTTGAAACACCAAAACGGCCTCATAATGGATCCACTTTCTAGTTCAAAATGCCACAAGATTGAGGAGTGATCGGAAAGCGTCCTGGGGAGGAGAACAAGGTCCTTCATCAAATGCAACACCTCAGACCCAGCCAGGATATAGTCGATCAGTGAGCACATATCATGGAGCGAGGAATAGAATGAATACTCTTTATCGGCCGCATGCAGTTCTCCAAACATTGAACAAACCTAAATCCTCCATCCCTTCCTGAATCTCTTGCACAGTTAGTGACAGTGTTCTCAGCCAAACAGTGGGGCTATTCAAGGCACTGTCCAGTATCACATTAAAATGTCCCACCCAGCAAGGTGTGTGTGTGAGTAACTGAGACATGTACTTATTAAGATTTTATAAAAGGGAGGATCATCAATATTCATCACTTACATTTACCATTGTCAAGTGATTATGCACCAGAATGCCAGAGGCTATTACAAAGCGACCCTCAGGGTGCAGTTCATGTTGTACAACCTTTGACCTCCAGATTTATGAATTATGGTTATAGCCCACTCTGACTACAAGAAAAAGTCAGTTTAAAACCTTGACCCCCCCCCACAAGATATGGCCACAACCCAATTAGTTGCCCTAATCAAGTGTGTCGCCAGGCATGACTGTTTTTGCTCTGTGTCTCCCACAAAATGCACTTATTTAGCACAGTTTCACAGGATATTTAAACCTCTGACATTCCAGATCATGAGAACACAGGACTTCGGGATCTGCCCTCTAGCACTCCTAAAGCAGGGGGTCTCATTCACCAGCATCTGCGCCTCTAAATCATGATATGATGCTCCAGATCCAATATCTCAAATCACACACGATGTGAACCATTTTCAAAATTAAACCCCAACTCCCAGCAAATGAGGCATAGCGTAAAAGTCAAGTAAAATCATTCCATCACCATCCGTGCTCCAGCATCGCCATTATCCCTCGGGCAAGGATTCTAAAAGGAGAACCGGATCTATGAAGAAATTAGACTTGTTAGGTACTACGCAGAGCTTCGAGCGAGGGATATAGCATATCATACTGGAGCCTGTGATCTCACAGCTGATGTTTCACCAAAGGAAAGGAGATATTTGCCTTCTGAACTGAGAGGTGGAAGTCAGGATAAAAGGAGATTTTGGCTCTCTGATACTGAAGATATCCCAGGTTCCGGCCCTCCGCTGCCCGGTAGTTCAGCAAGCAGGCAATCACTGGATGTGGACTCTGGCCAGGTTTAGAGATCTGCAGAGACACTCTGTGTACACTTTCAAACAAGAACTGCAAAGACAGCGGCGGATCAGCTAGCACCTCCTTAATGAAGCCCTCCATGAACTATTGCATTGACTGTGGCGGAACCAACTCAGCAATACCGACCACCATTATATTTTCCCTCTCAGATCTGATTTCATAGACCTCATTTTTGCACAGACTCCTTTCACCTCCTGCTGGAACTGCCGCAGTGACTGACACACTACATAGCTGGTATCTTCTAAAGAACATATTCTGTGTTCTACCTCTTCTATCCAGCCACTCTCCTTCTCAATACATTGCTGCATTCTGTCCACCTTGTAGACAAGGCTATCCAGTTTACCATTGACTGACTTGAAGCCAGCTTTCATGTTGGCCAGGACGACAGACAGATCTGCAGAAGGACCCTCATGGTATTCATCTGAGACACCCACACCAGCATCTGCCCCCTCGGTCATCACAAACCCTTTTGAGCTGGATCCACTCAAGGGGGCCTTAGGTTTTGACACCCCCATCACTTCTGTATGCAGAAACGACAGCCAGGACTGGCGTTTTTTACCCTTGGCCATTGACTTTAAGACCAGCCCCGAAGCATCATCTACAGTAGGCGGTCCCGCCCGGGCACACCAAATCCAATATAGTGATGCCACCGCCAAGCATAGAACACCTCTCATGTCTGCAGCCTCCCTTTAAGTATTTCGAGGGCTGTGCCACAACATGGTCCAAGGAAACCCACAACAGGGACAGCTAAGGCTCCCTCAAGCCGAGACAGCCACTGCACGTTTCTCTCGTCTTAGAGCAAGGCACCCAGCCTCTGCTCCATCAAGAAGTGTGTTGGAAGATGAGGGTCCTTCAAAGTCCACCGCTGCCCGAATCAACACAAACTGCCTTTGGTGTACGGATGCCCAGTTTCAGCACCGTCGAGGCGATACCACAGGAGGGGAGTCGCCCGCTCTCTGCCCCCTGCCACTCCACATCAACAGCCTAGCAGGAGACCAAGCCCTTGCGGTATTCTCTCACTCCTCCAGGCCCCGAGCCCGCTCTGGCCCGTGATTCAACTCCCTGCAACTAGCAGACATGAATCTAGGACTCAATGAAGGAGCGCCAGAGAGGCTCAGAACTCTGTCTGCCAACGGAGAGCAGCTTCTGCCAGGATATTTCAGACCTGTTGGGTCCAGCAAGACATGTTCTACTCCCCGTCCATACTAGAGCTCAATAGAAAGCAGCCATCACGGTCGTGTGCCACCTAGCACCCCACAAATAGACAGCTTTAATGGCCACATTCCAGTGGTACTGGGCAAGTACAGAAAAGGAATGAAAGCAGGGGGAGGCATTGGGAGAATGTGACTGGTAGGTTATTAAGAGACACAGAGTGGAGTGTTAAAGAGGGAGAGTATGGTATGAGACATTCAGCTTTTTGGTGGGGTCAAGGCCATGGACGCATAGTAGGTTGAAAATGTTGTGGTTCATAAAGCTGAAGACTTTGTTGAGGGGAGAAAAACAGTGGGATGTTAAACAAAAAGTAGGCACACATAGTAGTCTAGTTTCGTCATCATAAGAGTAGATGTGAGGTTTAAGTTGAGTTGTGGGTGATGTGCGGGTGGGTTTTTCTGATGTTTATGAGGTTAAGTATGGCTGTAGTGGCAGTGGCCATGATGAATCGGTAGAGTTTCAGGTCACTGTGAAAGGGACTCCAAGGTTGTAAGCCTAATGGGAAAGTGGGCAACGTGATAAGGGGTAAAGAGATGGGAAAGGGAAAGTGGAGTTGACATTGAAAGGCTGGGAGAAAGATGGCTTCTTTCTCTGAAAAGTTTAGCATGAAGCAGCATAGAGGCATCCATTGACAGGTGGTGGTAAGGCAGATGGATATGCATTTGAAGAGTTCAGGAGTAAAGGCAGGGGAAGAGAATGATTGTCTGAGTATCATCAGTGCGGTGGTGAGAGTTAAAGCCAAAGGCGGAAATTAATATGTTGATGGAGGAGTGCATAGGGTGAAGAAGAGTGGGTCTAGAATGGATCCTTGGGGAACACTCATGGATTGGACTGTCAGTGAGGAGATGCTGTAGTACCACGAAATTGAGAAGAAACGTCATCACCATGGGACACCCAGTTGAGTATGGTGTTATTAAGGGAAAGGAGGGAAAGTGTTTCAAGGTAGTAGGGATAATCCAGAGTATCAAAAGGCAGTCAAAGTGTATAGAGATGAGAATAGAGTAGGGGTGAGAGCTGTGGTAAGAGCTGTATCTTCTTGACTCCAGCATAATCACAGCTTGTACAAATGCTAATCCCGAGTGACCCTCCTATCCATGGAAAGATAGCCCTTAAATGTGGAGCAATATTGCATGCCTGTTTTTCACTTTTTTCCCATATCTATTGCAGAACTCGACCAGAGATCCTTACTAAGGGCTAAAGAGACTGCAAGCCGTCTACTCTGTCTCACCCAAACTCCCATTCTTTTGCTGCCAGAATGTTTTTTTCAGATTTCTGTTGAGAGCCAAACCCCCTTTATGGCACGGGATGGTCCGTCCAGCTTTGTGGGGCACTTTAAGGAATCCACACTCCAACCTCTATCGTTTCTGCTCCAGTATCATCATGGAAAAAACCCATGTAGCATTGCAGTATCACTTTGAAACTGAATTTCAGCTGCAACCACAACGCAGGTTGAACCATGTTCATTGAGGTGTGGCATTTCATTTTGGACTTGTGCTGTGTGCCTTATGTGAAAGGAGTTTGGGGCTTGCTTGAGACAGCAGGGTAGAGTTCTCAGAGAAACAAGCAGGGGCTCTGCCCCCTTGCTTAGCCATGTGATGAACACCTGGCAAACTCCTTTGTGCTGCCCTGATAAGCAAAGATCTCAGCAGGCCACTGAGCACACCGCATGTCCCTCATCCTGCCAGCCAGCATTACAAGTGAAATGGGGGTGTGCGGTAGTTAAATATTAAGCAGTCCTTTCTCTGAACTAAACGTTCTTACCTCCCATCAACAGAGAGAGAGAGAGAGAGAGAGAGTGAGAGAGAGAGAGAGAGAGAGAGAGAGACAGAGAGAGAGAGAGAGAGAGAGAGAGAGAGAGAGGATTGGCACTGGCAATCTGAGATAATGCAATAGCACCTGTCTGCAAGAGGCCAGTAGTAGGAGTGTAGGGCTGCTGCTTCTTTTGCCTTTTACGGACTACTAACCTCTTTCTCTCTCTATAAAATGCCCTACCACCATGCACTATGCAAAGAATTCCCCTGCAGACAGCCAAAAAGGGCCCTTTCACCGTAGGCTATCAGATCTAAGTGGATTGGAACCGGGTACATCTGACATGCATCTATCAACACCACCGGTTTTGTATCTGCATCTCCTAGTGTTGTCCCACTGTGAGAACCTTGTTTTTTTCTTACAGGGCCACATTCAGCAAGAGTAGCACAAGTGGCAGAAGGGTGCTGTACACAACCACTTACGTTACATTACATTTCAAGCCTTCGTGGAGTGTTTTCTGTATGTACATTGGTGGGGGTTAGCAAGGGAGCATCCTCAAGACAGTTTAGTACGTGGTTGAAAACAACCCTCTCATCTGATGAATGAAGAATTGTTGGGGTCAACTCTTCATTTATTTAGGATAGTTATGACTGTGGTTACTTGGTAACAAGCTGGGAAGAAACACGTTCAAAGAGTTAGGCAGACAAGGTTTGAGAGCTGGGTGTTGGTAAAAGGTGCAGGTTTGCGAAAGTAAATGGCTAATTGGAGTGCATGATGTGTTGGCAGAGCCAAGAATAAGTAAAGGTTGAGGGGGAAGAGTGTGGCATTTTAAGCAGTGAGAAGAGTGGGTAATTGGCCTTTGCACCAGAGTTGTAAGCAGTGGTGCATTGTTATCCTCAGCAGCTTGATGGTTGAGGAGATCCATGGTTGAGGATATGGATGAGAGGGGGTGAAGTAGCAGGCAGCCTAGAGTTTATTAAAGGGGTAGACAGTGGAGAGAAAACCTGGGTACAGGTGAGGTAAGGTCATGTAGGTTGGCTTGTGATTTCTTCAAGAGAGTGGATTCAATTTGGAGCCATTGGGCCTTAGTTATATTGGAGAGATTGAGGTCACAAATTATGATGGTTGGGCATTCGATGAAATCATTTCAAGGATAAGGTTAGGATCAGAGAAGAAGAGTTTGAGAGTGAACGTTGGAAGTAAAGTAATAGGTATGCCGTGTTTATATCACAAAATAACAAATACAATTACAACAAATCCAAAATAACAAACTACAAAATAACAAATTTGGAAAAAACCTAAAAATGGTGTTGCGGTGGGAATAGTCATTTTGTGGGTGGGGGAAATTTACTAGGAACAAAAAAAGAGGGATTTTGTGGGAGAAATCCCCAAAATCAACAAAAAAGGAATTTATTTTAGAATTTGTTATTTTGGTATTAGTTGTAATCGGATTAGTTATTTTGGATTCGATGAAATAACATGTAACCAAAGTAATATGAGAAGGGTAGAAGAGAGGAGTTGGATCAAGATATGCTCAAAGGCGTCAAATCAGTACTACTTGAGTGTCATTACCGATCATGAGTCCAACAACACTGCCTTTTTTGGAGAAATGAGGGGAGTGAGGGAAAGAGGCAAAATCAGCGTGAAGGTCTGCCAGGATGGTAGTTTCATGGGTGGTATTCCAGGACTTTTTTATATAATGATTGTGAGAAATAACATGTTTACACACATATTTGATATAACAAAGACATGGGTGAGGTGAGCAGCTGCTGCAAAGGTAGAGGAGGCTGTTGCAGCAGTAGTATTGATGTTGGTTGGGTAGATAGGCTTCCAGTGGGTGGGATAGCAAAGACAGCAGTATCATGAGTGCTTCTTGGGAGAAGAGTGTGGATAGGACAGTAAGGAGTTGGAGCAGGATTATTAGGTAAGTGTTAGGCAAGGCGTGATGAGAAGGCTCCAGCTGGAGCAGGGTTCGATATAACCAATGTGTGCCTTTAAAACAATCACAGAGCCCTAGGTGACCAAAGAGTGCAATTAAAAAAAAATCACTGCATCAAATATGACGACAGAGTAGAGTTTAAAACATGATAAAGTCCTAGACATGATCAATTAGACTTTGCGAAAATGATGTGTTGATGAAGCGTACATCATGTAACACAGACTCAGCTAGTGCAACTTTTATGGTGGCTTCAATGGAGTATCAGATGACAATCCAGCTAATCACTGGTCATCCTGTAGCAAGCGACCTCCATGCCCTCTCACTCTGTGCCAGCCCAATCATCTCCCTGATCCCCCAAGTCTGGTCTAGTACAGCCTGCTCCAGTGGCAGCATTGACTAGCAGTGCCAATATATCACAGCTAGAAGTGCAACCCCCCTTTTGGAGGCGGTAGAATTCAATTTGTGGTGCCATTTGGGCAGAACAAATGAGACATAGTGAGGAGCGTGCCATGAGCTGAATGATGATCTAGTGGTGGATATCATGGAGGTGCATATGATCCTCCAACACACTAAAATTTTCTAGTTGACTGAAAAAAGGGATAGGGTGTACAGGTTCATTGGGAGAGTGCAGAAAAAGGCATTATTAGTGGGCATTATGGCTCCACTGGTAGATTGAGCCATTTACATTGAGGCAGAACCTCTAATTTGTAAGAATGCTACTAGCCGAATTGGTTAGGTTGGTAAAGGCAAATTAAACGAGGTAGAACCACCCATTTAACCAATGTTACATTGAAGAAGTCAAGAATGTAGCACTATGTAGAGGATGTTGTATTGCTTCACTGGTTTAAAGAACCAAATAAATTGTGTTACAACCTCCAGTTTGTTATGAGGACTCAGAGAAAGGTTGCACTTGTTGGTACAGAAAAAAATATTGCAGATGAAGAACAGCATAAAGAGTTACCTTTGCAATTCACTCAACCACGACTCTCAGAATAAAAGTCTACCCCAACTTTCCCCATGCATCTCTATCCGCATGAGAGTAGCTGGCTTGCACACAGATTTTATCATCTGTGGAATCTGTTGTGTTTTCTTTCAAATTATGGGCCTCATGTTTCATCCAACCATAGTCTTCTGTAGTACAAGTTTTTTTTTTTTTTTTTTAAGTAAACTCTCTCACATGTATATCATGGAGTCATCTCCAATGGCTTGAGACAATGTCCCAGCAGCGTTCAGAACCTGTTCATATGGCACTCTAACCTGGGAGTACTTAGGGTTTCCACAGTTTATTCAACAAGTACTGATCACTACACTGATTGTGTGCCAATCCAGAATTGCAGTTGACCATCAAATCCTATATGGTGTTCACAGTGCTTTGGCTTTCCCTTTGCCTAGTAAATGCATGTGGAGTTCTCACTGCTTTGTTATTTTCCCCTACCTACAAAATGTACGTGGTATTCTCATGCTTTGCACCTATGAACCAACAAATGTATTTGGGGTTCTAAGTGCTTTGGTCTTTTTCTTTGCTGCCTACAAAATGCACGTGTTTATGCATTCTTTGGTATTCCACTGAACTTAGTACCATGCATTTGTTTCTATTAACAGAATTTACAACGTATAGACGTTTTTTTTTGGACATTTTTTAATATTTGTATTTTACATTACAATTTGTTTTGTATTTGTATTTGTATTTTGATTGTATTTATATAGCACTTAGCAACAAAACGCTGTACAGAGAAATAAAGCATGGTACAATAAAATCCCCCAAAAAATCAACTGAACAAATTAAACAACAAGGAGGTGATCCTTAAGCCATGATTTAACGAGTGGCAGAGAGGATAGAGATTGTAAGGACAGAGGTAGAGCATTCCAGTGTTTAGGTGCCAAGAGAAGGAGTGAAAGTGAGAAGTAGCACAAGTAGGTTGCAGTATAGCTAAGCGAAAGAGGGACTGAGAATAAAGGGTGCGCAAAGGAGAATAAAATGACATTAGAGAAGAAAGGTGGGAGGTTTTAAACTGTGGTGCCATTTGAACACATTACATAGCACATGAAAAGTAGACAAGTTTCAAAAGATAGACACCAAAGTGAATCTAAAGCTGAGGAAATCGAGTCATGCCACGAAAGAATACATGGACACGGATTGATGCATGATAGATTGAATGGAGAGGAACAAGCTGATTGGCAGGTAGACCAAGAAGAAGACTGGAGCAGTAAAACAAATCTAAAAAGATTAAGGAAACTATAATGAGCTTGGAAGCATCAAAAGTAAGGAAGTGACACACCACGTCTATATTGTAGAGCTGAAAGCGTCAGGACCGAGAGATGTTAGAGATATGAGAGGAAAAGGAAAGAGAGATATCAAGGATGATGCCCAGATTATGGGCAGAGAAAGAAATAGGAAGGGGGCCACGAGGAAAAGAAATAGATGAGGGGGAAAGCACTGAGGGATAGTGGAAGCAGGGAACAAGAGTACCTCAGTCTTAGAGAGATTAAGGTGAAGATAGTGGGACGACATCCATGAATGGATGGAAAGCAAACAAGCCGAGAGTGCAGAGTGAAGTCAAAAAAGGATGAAAAGGACAAAGAATTTGAAAATTGTCAGCGTAAAGGTGATAAGAAAAGCCGAAGGATGAAATGATAGGAGCAAGGGCGATAATATAAAGAGAAAGCTGCAGGGGACCTAAGACATAGCATTGTGGCACTCCATGAGAAATAGGAAAAACAGGGTAGGAGTGACCGCTCAGGAGGCAGAATAAGTACGATTGGAGAGATAAGAATGGAACCATTTAAGAACAGAGTTGTGGAAACCAAGTTGGTTGAGGGAAGAAAGAAGAATTGAGTGGTCGACCGTATCGTAATTACGAGTATGTATAGATGAGACTTTTTGTGCTGTACAATAAGACCATAAATACATTTGTTTGTGCTGAGACAGAATTTCTGAGTTTAGATGAGTTTTCAGACACATTTCTGTATGTTTGTATTTCATATTACGTGGTACCAATAGAAATATACTAAAAGAGTTTTGCCCCCGTCATGAGAATATGAAAACGTGTTTTCGCCAGCTTCTTACAACTTTTAAACTAATGCATTGTTTTTTTCCCAAATGTGGCACGCTTGATCTTGTTGGCACTATAAGATGATTGCCAAAGAGCCATGTATAGGTTCAAAAGTTATAGGGGAATTAATGTTGCATTTTTCTATGGCATGTCTAATGTAACCTTAACTATACTGCCATTAGTGTGGCTGTATTGTCTGTCTGTCTGTCCATCCATCTTTTGATATATCTATATATCTATATTTCTGTCTATCAAACCATCGATCTATCACTTCATATTTCACATTACACATTATCAGTAGACATACATTGCAAAAGTTCAGATGTTCTACAAAACAAGGCTATATGAATGTGTTTGTGCTGACAGAGAGTGCCCTATTTTAGGAGATGTACTTGCAAATGTTTGTATTTCTCATTACACATTAGTGAACAGGGAGTCCTTTTCCATCCCATCAAGATTTCTGCCATCTATGAACATTATTCAGAGACAGGAGAAAAATCATCAGGCATGCTTGGGAGGCTTTCACAGCAGTCTTTACTGTATGTAAGTTTAAGACACTCTGGAAAGGCCCTCAGCAACATTTTGCCTTCAACCTGCTTATATAGTCTATTTTGGATGATGCGACACCCTCATTCAAATGACTACTTTGTTAGAGCATCTATCTGATAGGTCCTTTTAGTCAGAGGAAAATCCTCCCTTCGCTATGAATGGATGACTTATCTGATGCACACCAAGCCCAAATTAGTCATACTTGGCATCAACACATTATGCCTTCTCATCATGAGTCTTGTCTGCTTTTCCTGCCAAGTTCCAAGATTAACCTCCCAGACTCAATTATCTCACAGCGAGATGCTGCCAAAGACCATTTTTTATCAGCATGAGCCAGGATTTTCACCCCTGCATTTAACACTAGCCACCATTTTGTGCTTTAGGTATCCATTTTGAAATATTTCTCTGTCTACCTACTGTATTCATCTTTATGGGAGCCATTTATTATTTATTTAAGCATTTCTCACTTTGTATCTCTATGTCATAATATATTTTCATATATTCATGATATATGTATGATATTTAAAGCACGCTTCACTTCCTGGGTCATTTTAATCCAGATATTGCAGCACCATGTGCAGTTTTTACCTCTAATAAAAGTGCTATAAACTTGATTTCTGCCATAATATAACCATTGATCTGCTGATCATGTTACCTGTACTTAGTTGAGGTGGTGGTTTGCAACCCTATACATTACCAACAGACATGCATTCAGAGAGCGTGTTTCATGCTCCGAGCACTACAATAATTTTCCCTGCAAGGACACACACTTTTATTTATTTTACCACGGGGTATACAATGACTTTAGGAATGTACTAGCACAGGATGTTAACCCACCTGAGAACTGTTCAGAGTAAATCAACCTGGGGGTGCAACAGGATCATTAACTAGCTGAAAGAAGAGTAGATAAGGAATGCACAGAGTCTGGTCCCTTATATGTTAGGACCAGAAAAACAGCCTAAGCTCACCCCATTAAACATCTGTAGAACCAATGCAGATAAAGGGAGCTAAGAGACAGCTCACTAAGGAAGAACAGCAAAAACACAGTCAAATGCAACTTTGTTCATATTGTGGCGACCGGCTTCTTCCTGCAAGACTGCCTTCTGAAACCAAAAAAACAGTCAAAGAACAGGGACCTGTAGAAATAGTAATTACTAAGGAATGTCCCCATAAGCAGTCAGAAAATAGGAGGGGGTTGGTTTACATTTGCTAATATTGCTGCAGATTCTAGAACCTCATACTACCGCTGATCCTGGTACTGTGAGACAATTTCATGCTAGGTATTGCAGCCTTTATGAACAGTGGGGCCACTGGGCATTATACTGATATCAGGTTCACCGAAAAATGTCAGCTGCTCAACAAACCTAAACCTGGTCCTAAGTGTGCTATAGCAGCAGCTGGCTCAAGTCTAACACCCGGACAAGTAACCTGTTCCACCATCGAATTACCTTCTTGTGTAACAACAACATCGAGAGAAGTTTGATTTGATAGATGCCCTACAGTTTCATTTGATTGTTGGCTAATCACATACAGCTTTTTGGCCACCTGGAAGGATTTCAACTCTGCGTATTGCAAAGAAAAGTGTTACGCCCCTAGACTTGAAGCCGAAACTCATAATCACTTTTTTTGAAATGCCTTAGCAGCCACCAGTATCTTGGGGGCAGTCAGAGACTTAAATGTGGAATATATAAGGGTATTGCCAATGTTTTTCTAGAAGGGACAAGACACCACTCTACCACCCCATTACACTTGTTGGAGAGACACGATCCCAAATGCTCAGATACCTTGCAGAAGAATTTATGCTCCAACGGCACCTAAAAATTAGCACTTAAAGAATGCCTGGTACAATATCTGAAGAATAGTTTCATTGCACCATCCTGGTCACCAGTGACCTCACCCCACATTTGTGTCGGCAGAAATGAAGGAACTTTTCACATTTGGATAGATTATTGTGCCTTGAAAGCAATAACTATACAAACTAGTACTCACTATCCCTGGTACTGGTATTACCTGGCCACATAAAAGCACAGTGATTTACAGTAATCTAGACCTAAGGGGGATCAACCAGCTGGTCCAAGTAAAAGACAGAGATGAATGGAAGGTTGCCTTGTGGTCAAGGTATGACTTATACAAGTTCCAGGCCTTCCCTTTGCAATGCCCCAGCGACCTTCCAATATTTCACAAATGATATCCTGGGGGAGCTGTTTGATGTCTGCTCCATTGTTTACATTGATGAGATTCTTGTGTAATCTCTGTGCTTTGCAGGCAATATATCAAGCACATAAGAGCAGTGTGGGCTCATTTTTTAGAAAGCAGAGGCACTTTGCCAAATTGGAGAATTGTTCATTCTACATGCAGCATGTGGAGTTATTGGGGTTCATTCTCACGCATAAGGGGAGAACCATGGACATCAACAAAAGTAGAAGGAATCCTAGGTGGTCATTCAAAGTTTCTTGGGTTTTACTGGAGGAAGCCCTGAATCTATCGGCTATCACCCTTGAACCTCAATTCATTGTGATCACAAAAGTAAATCTTGAAGATACCTGGTTCCAAGGTGAAGTTAGGATTTTTTTTATCTGCAGCTTCCTTGCATGAATGGGTAGGGACACAAACAGCAATTAAGGAATTCAAGGGCCTACCATATGTAAGGGAAACACTATATTTACCTGCGAAAGAACTCAAGGAAAGAGCACACAGGTCCTACCATGAGGCATTACGGGCGGGCATCCTTGGATAAAGAAAACTACCCAAAAATTGCAACAACACCTATTATGGCCCGCACCATGGAAAGATGTGCTGTTGTTTGTATCCACCAGCATACGGTCCTGCAACAAAGACAGCAGAGCTTGCTGCATCCATTCTCCACACCACCCAAACCATGGCCCACCTTGTCTTTAGACTTTGTGGAGTAACTGCTGTCACTATTTTAGTAGTAGTGTATCTTTTACCAAAATGGCACATTTTCTCCCACATAAGGACTACTCACTGCTAAAGAAATCTCCCAGATGTTAACTTAGTGAGTTGTGAGTCCCCATGGGTTACCTATTGTATTACATTAAAAAGGGGAATCAAATTAATTACCCCTTTTTTGGAAGACATCTTGTTCAATAATTCTAGTCAATTTTAGGGTTTCAACCAATTCCACCCCCAGACTGATGGCCAGACTGTAAGTTTCAATCAGGCTATAGAGAATAATCTACTTTGCACCCTGGCTCTGGCCAATCAAGAATGGTTGGAGGTGTTATGGGCATCAGAATTTGCTTAAAATATTAAAACACACAAGGGACCCACCTTTATGTTTGCTCTATGGTTTGCAACTAACTACCACCATCTTTGGATTATCCATTGAGACTCCTGTTTTTGCCATTAAGGACGTCATGCTGATATCTCACACATTGCCAAAGGAATCTGCTCCAAGCTAAATTTGTCTGCACAAGATGTGCAGATAAGTCACTTAGGAAGGCTCCTGATTACCAGGTGGGGAAGACAGTTTGGGTCTCTGCCAAGCATCTATACCTAAAAGGCCCACACATGATTTAATCACATTTTCTAGGCCATATCTGGTAATTGCGGTAATTGGTCTCTTAGTTGTTCGGGGTGTTCTGTCAACATCCTTAAAGGTACAGCCAGTGCTCCATGTGTCTGTACTAAAGAGAGCATACCCTTGCATGCAACTGGGAAAAGAAACCCCTAAACTGGACTTGATTGATGAGGAGCTAGAGCACATATTTAGGTCCACCCAAGATGCATAGAAGGTCAGACGATTGTACCTGAGAGCCAGCTTGGATCCATAGAGCACACCTAGTACAACAGTTCCACAGACACCATTGTGATAAGCCATGTCTGGGGGGTGGTCTTTGGGGGTGTGTTGCTATGCCCAGGGTGATTACCTTGCTTCCACTGTCTGGACCCACCGTATCTATGTGGGTGATAGCCCATACAACGTCACTCTTAATTTCCACATGCTTATAACTATGAGAGCACGGATCAGCATTTCCAAACCTTGCGGACAATTGTATCCAAGAGCAAACAAAATTAGACACATTTCGAAGAATACAATGAGACTTGAAAAAATTGTCAGAATATCGAGCTACTCCAAAAGCATAATGATATATTGACAGCACTCATACAGTAGAAAGCACAACTACAAAAAGGAATCATTAAGGACTATGTAAAATTGGGATCATTTAAAAACCTCCTGATGACCCACTGGAGCCACCATGGAGAAACACGTGTAGAGGTTACCAATATCTATGAATCCATGAGATACATTTCTTTGGAATGTTTCAATCACAAATTAACACAAGAATATGGTAATATACCACTGAATTAAACAAACTTATATCATCTTTACGACTCCAAGTGATTTGTCTATAAATGAGAGCTGGCACAATTTGAATAACCCTTCTTCGCAATTTATTCATTTACAAATATTGAGCGGCCACAATATTGGGACATTGTTTGCCAACAGCGACACAGCCATACAAACATTATGAATATGATTCGGCATCAAGGTTGAACACTAACTACATTCCTCTCTACATAATTATACCTATGAGACTCTCCACTCTTCTCTTTCTCTTATCATGTTTTTCATGCCCCCCTCCTCAATTCTCCACCCCATGCCTGTTCCCCTACACCTGCCCGGATCTCTACCTATGACCTTGGAGTTTGGCACTTTTACCTGACACTTGTTCTTTCCATTTCTTAGACTTTGCCAACTTTTGAGAGTCTGACACGTCCCATCAATCGAACATCCTCTCCTCCTTAGTATCACCTCCTACCTCCTCATTGGCAACCCCCTCCTTCCTCCTCTGTGTTTTCCACCTTAGTACTACTTTCAGCCTCCTCCTTCCATTAGCTGGCATCCCATTGGAACTCCTCTTTCCTCCTGATAACTTTCTACAACCTCCTTCTGATAGTCTACTGTTCATCCTCTTCCCGCTGTCATCTCCCCTCCAGCCTTCCTCGCAGAAATAGGAAGCATATTATATTAGCCAATTTTCTGAATCAAAGTGAAAGGCATCTGAACACATACAAGTGAATGGGTCAAAGAAGACAAGTCACTATAATTTCAGCAGTTAACTGTGCCAATTGAGTTTGTGTCAGCAGATTTGCTTTGCATAGCATTAGTACAAGGGGATATAGTGGTGCCATCCTGTGATTGGTTGTGACCCAGGTGTTACAAGGAAGGATGCACACTCAGTTCCTAGAGATCAGATATTTGAGGAAAGGCTACAGGTAGCTAATTCCTTGGGCTTCGCTGTGGTCAATGGGAATTTTCGATCACCCAAAAGATGTTTCTTATTTTTTCATGTCATGCAAAGAGGTATTTGCTCCTGTGATAACTTCTAATTAGACAGACCAGAGGCGTTGCTAGGAGTAGGGAGGTCTTAGGGGGCTATTGCCACAGGTCTTTTGTTTGTAGCCCCGGATAGAATCTCAGGGTCTACAACCAAAAGGCTAGCTAGCCATGAGTCCCAACAATCCCGACATTAGTGTAGCCCAAGATCTTTTCCAGAAATAGCAACGCCCCTGAGACAGACTGAAAAAATGTTGCAATCCTGTTACCATCTGTTATTTTACATACTGCCCAACTTTTAATGAATGCCTGTGTGCAAATCTTGTGAGATTGTTGATTCTCCTAACAGCTGTGTGCTGTGACACAGGTGGCATGCTTTATGACCATCCCCATGATGTTATTTCTGTCAAGTGTCATCCAACCATAGATGCCCCCTACTTCCATATTTTTGAGCAACAAAGTTTGTGCTCATCTTTCTGAGTAGATGTTGATATGATATTTTATTTATATTGCACCCATAGACAAGTGTTCCAGGGCGCAACGAGGCAAGGGAGGGTAAGGGAGGAACACAATCAATGATCTTACTAGGCCAAGTGGGGAGTGCAAGGGGCAGGGGAGGAGTGGAAAAGTGCTGAACATGTGATGAAAAACAACAGATATTGCGGCCAGCAGCTGGCAAGTGCAATAGTATGGTGCAGACAACAGGTGTCTCATAAGTGCAGGAAGGGACTGTAGGGTTGCAGATACAGACCCAACTGCAGGGGTTGCCAGGGGGCAGTGCAGGTTATGGGGCTTGGTGGGCAGGGAACTGGGCCCGAAATCATGTGACAGAATGGACAATTGTGGCTCACTTTCTTCTAGAGAGTGCCTGGAGACTATGCAAATGGCAGTGGTGCACTTTATAAATCCCACTAACATAACAGAAGTGTGTTTGCCTGCTATGCCACCTCTTCTTTTTCTGAGACATGATCGCCCGCCTAGTGAGGACTACATTATTGTAGAAAAGACTGCGTGTATTTTGCTGCTCGCACCAGCCATTGCTTGACTCTGTAAGCCCTGGGGCTATAGAGAAAATGTGAACTATTATCGCTGAGACATGATGACATAGTGCACATACAAATGCAGCCAGTAAATTGCTGCATTATTGCACTTGTACCTGAGCTTTATTAAGATGTATTGCAAAGCTGTGCGCTACTGCATTTCTCACTGCTGTGCAGCAACTATCCTTAATTGTGGTGGATGTGCCGATGTCAAAGGTGCTCAAGATTACTGAACTCAATCAACACACTGCTTAAGATTTCATCAAGCTCCCCACCGGCCACTGCGGATCCGCCAACGATTTCCGATGCATTATGTGGCCGGAAGTCCTGTACATGGTAAGATAATCAGACGTCTGCAGAGGACAGGTATGAATTGTGTTCTGTGTAGCAGATACGTTAGCTTCTTAAGAACTTAAAATAGTCAACTGCATTGTGCATTGCAACTCCTTCAGAGAATATGGTCGAGCATTACATTTACAAAGATGTTCCATCTTTTATTTAAACAGATTTGTATCAATTAAGGAAGGCGCATTCTGTGTACTGTGTGGCTTCCAGCAGCCATTTTACTTTACAACTACAAACATGCAATTTTTGCAATTTACATTATTTTTAACAATTGTATCTTTCTCTTTGAAAAAAAGACCTGCCTTTGTAACTGCTGGTGTTTCCTAAACATATATATATATATATTTTAGTGCACAGTGACGTGCATTGGCTAATTTTTCATATTGATTTGCGTTCATGGCTTTTGCATACTATACCCAATTGTCACTGTTTGCATTTTGTAATCTGTTCAACATTTTCTGAGGAGAAAGATTGGAATTCTGTGACTGAAATACTGCAATTAAATTGAATGGTTCCAATGTTATTTTTATGTCTTATGACATTAAAGGCAAATGTATGTTTGACCTGTTGCATGGTAAATTGGCATGTACATGCATTGGCTGAACATGTCATTAATGAGCTTACTACAAAAATTAAGTGCCTGATTCATGGATTGATTTTTTGTGCTGTGTAAAGTCACGTTGCACTGGTGCAAAGTATCACAGTGTTTGTGCAAAGTGACTTTACACCACAAAAATACACTTTGCACTGCTCTGTGAATCAGGGTGTTTGTTGGCAGTGCAAAGTGACTTTGCACCACACAAATAATTCCATGCATGAGGCCCTAAATCATTTGAGCCTATGGGATTGTGCCGTTATAAAACGATTCTATGAATCAGGCCCTTGTGGTGTCGATACTGTGGAGGACCTGCACTAACGCACGGCAGAGTGTTTAAAGACGATATGCCTTGTGATAGGAGAATCTACTTGTATTACAGTGTTTGTATTACACAAACCAGGGTGATATGCGGAAGCTGAGTGGGGGCTCATAACTGGGATAATCCCATCTAACATTCTATACATTCAGGGCCCAATTCATGGCATTTCTTGCATGGTTCAACGTGATTTTGCACTGGTGAAAAGTGACTGCACTGCCGACACAACCCCATGTACATGGAGCTGTGCAAGGTGTATTTTTGCAGTGCAAAGTCTGTGCATAGTCATGTTTGCAGTTCAAAATTACTGTGCACAGACTTTGCACTTCAAAAATACACTTTGCACAGTTCCATGAATCAGGGTTTGTGTCGACAGTGCAAAGTCACTTTTCAGCACTACAAAGTCTTTTAACCGTGCAAAAAATTCCATGAATTGGGGCCATATTTGTTAAATATATACAATCTGAAGCTCATGGCACTAAAATCATTCAAACAAAATCATTCCATTTTAGTGTAGCGACTAAACCTGAGTTATCGGGCATGCCTTTCAGTTCGAAGTCTAGAAATTAAGTCCCTTGACCATGCCTTGTTTCAAACAGAATTTCTTGGTGACACGGATTGCACTTTTAAATGCGCAGAAACGCCCTCGATTTGCACATGGGTAGAGGAGGGTATTTGAATGTATGCCTGGGACGAGCACATTCAAATGACCATTCAGGATAGGGCGTATTTATGTTGGCACAAATGATGAGGTGTGGTAGCGCATCTCTTCATTTGCGCAAAAATTAATTTGGTATATCTATCCCTATATACGTTGGGGCAGAGCTGGAAGGCTCTTGGAAGCGTGTGCCCAGCTTTCTTCCTCGTGGGCAACAAACAGGACAGATTCTCCCGTTATCCCCCTAGAATACTCATGACATACATTGGTAGAAAAACGATCCAAATTTGAGATTTCTAGCAAATGTATTGGAGATTCTGAAAACCCGATAGATTTGCAGACTTGAAAACCAGAGCTGTGCCCCATAACATTTTACATCTTTGGTACAACACAATTTCGAAAAATTACAATTTAGCCATTGATTTTTCCGTTCAAGTTTCAAGGAATGAATATCGAAAAATACCCACAGTAAAAGGGTAGTGCATAATACCTCTTTTTAGCGTATTGTCATTGAAAAAATGCTTTACATGAGATACTGGATGTGTACTCCATGACATAATATGTCTAAAAGATGTACTGCCTAAATGATCTCTATATTATAATGCCTTGAATGTATCTGTGTTCATGTTGTATTATTTCAAGCTATCCTTTTTGCATTTGAAACCAAATTGCATATATAGCAGCACTGGACCCAATTCAAAATTAAATAGATAACTATGCACAGCACAAATCTGGCACTTCCCAGACTGGTCCGTGTTACGTCGCATCACCCTGTCATGCTTTTCACTGATCTTCTGACAGGTGTGCAATGCCTGAATGAGATGGAGACGTCACCCCATCACATGTCCCACTGGCCCCCACTCCAACCAAATCAAGGTCCAGTGTTATGCCATATTGCATTTTCCCAACATGTTAGTCGCCCTGGATGGCACATACACGATCCTTGTACTACTCAGGGGTAGGAGGCTGACTTTCAGATACAGGAGGCAGCACTCCTTCAACGTGCAGATGGTAGGTGACACAGACTGCTCTTCACACACGTGGGAGCCATATTCCTGAGCTCCATCCATTACTCCGCGATCCCGGCCCAGATAAACCGGCTAACGATCCTGGAGTGATCACTGCACCACGGAGCTTGGCTGCTGGGCGTGTACATGGACCACCACTACTTCACAAATGTCACATATATACCCTGCATGCAAGCCTACTGCATAGTACTATGCATACATTTTGGTGACATCATGCAGAGGTGAACGGACACTTTTAGCAGCTATGAAGGGCCAAAGCAGTCCTTTCACAGTGATTCACTATGTCAGAGTCCATGTACTTTTTTACATGACATTCCCCAAAAAAAATGTTTTTCCCATTAGAACAATCAGCAATTCTCAGCTGTCACTAGTCCCCTATAATGAGCTAAGATGCCCTTTGCAGCAATCTTCACAATTGAACCCAATCTGCTGACACCATAGATGTTCTCACCAGAAGTAGGGAGAAATGTCTCTGTGAAATTGAATCACTGAATCATGAAACAACATGCATGGCCTCAAATGAAGTTGTCTCATATTAACACTCATTTTTGGAAATGATACTGAACATGTTATGTTATTACCAATGTATTGCAATTAAACCTGCTTTGCAGACTGATAGTTGGAATATAGTTGCCTACAGGTGGCAGGCTGATGCAGCACCTGGGATGGGTTGGCTACAATTAGAAAAATAGTACCTGCAGCGTGAGCCTTCAGCAGCCACGTGGTGACAAATCGGCATATGAAGAAAGTGTCCTTCCCTACCATGGGTGAAGACTTCAGGGTGTATGTACGTCTGACATATCAAAGCAGCGCGTCATCCACAATTTTCTTTCTCTGCAATCAGGGACTGCCATCAGCAATATCTTCCCACAATTCACCATGCATAACTGGCCCAGAATGCAAATGTGGATCAATCAAGCATTTCTCAAATTGCAGTAGGGATACTGACATATATTCTGAGGGTTGTCTAGAGCTGTATTCATTCGTTCTATATTATCACATCGACAGAACATCACAGATAGACATGCAAACAATAAGTATATATTTATTTATTTATTTATTTATTTATTTATTTATTTGGCGTTTGGTTTGTTACAAACCTTTTCCAATTCATGTGAAAGAATTAACAGAGATCAACAACCATTATCATATCCTCATTTTTCCACTAAAATAGTTTTAAGCATTTCATTCATAAAAGACATTAGAGCGAGAGTAATTCTAACAGCTCACACCAAATTTCGGCCTCTTGGTTTCGGAATTCCCTCAAAAGGAAACCTAGAAATGTAAATCTCTGGTCCCTCCGTTCTGGGCTGATGAGAGTGAGGTGCATTAGTGTTTCTTTCTGAGCTCTGCACAGTGTGCAAGCATCCGAATCACCAATGCACATTTGTCTTGTTGTCAACACTTGGTTCGTTGGAAGGAGGTTCGGTCTGGTGCGTAGCAGCACATTTCGATAATAAGGACTGGGAAATCTGATCGGGTATCTCGGGACCACATTTCTTGTTTTGGTATCAGTTATTATACAGTCATGAGGGGTATACTTCTCATTCAATTTGACAGTTTTTATCCAGTCCCAGTCCCAAACCTTTTTTTTTTTGGGCTGCATCCGAATTATTTCATAAGGAGATCAAGATTTATGTGAGTTGCTTCCATTGCTGCTAGACCTTGATTAGATCAAAGAGCAACACAATGGGCCTCATTACGAGTCCGGCGTTAACCGAGGCGGTAAAACCGCCTGGTTAACGCCGGACTCGTATTACCATTCCGCCTCCGTGATTCCCGGAATTACCGGGGCATCACAACCCCGGCTTTCCGGGAATCACGGAGGCGGAATGGTGTAAATCCCCATTCCCATTGAGTCCTATGGGACTCAATGGGAATCGGGATCATGGAAACACCGGCAGCATCTTGTAATGCTGCCGGTGTTTCCTCGTCCGCCTGCAGGCGGGCGGTGTTAAACCCGCCAGGACAGACCTGGCGGGAACATCACCTCCCGCCTGCAGGGGTCGTGATCAGGCGGTCCGGAAACAACGGTGGCGGCGGGTTTACCGCCACCGTTATTTCCAGACCGCAAGGGTCGTCATGAGGCCCAATATATTATAATTAAATACAATGTGTACCACTAGGATTTGGGGAATAGAGATCCAAGCCCTGATTCACAGAGTATTTTCCGATGGGGGCTTGCCATTATAAAACGCTTCTGTGAATTAGCCCCTCAGGGTGTACATATGTATTGCAGTCGCCTTGGGCTGAGCATTTTGTTTGGCTAGAAGGCATAGGGGTGGATTTACATTGAAGCACTAAGGATGCATCAGGCTGGATGCACTTTTAATAGAATTGTTAAAAGGTTGCTTCTTTGAAAGTTTACTTGGGTTGGGAGAGGTCCTTTGAATACCAGGCTACTATTATGTGCTTGACCCACCCCAGTGCCTCTCTAAAAGTCAAGCAATGTCTGAAGTATCATTGATATATAGTACACTTGAAATTGCTTATAAAATGTGAATATGTGGCAATCACCATATCTGAATCCAAAGGAAGTGTTTGCAAGCAGTCCCCATACAGACAGTGCAGCAGGACTAAAGGCAAAGTTAAATGGGTGGGCCAAATATTCATATGCCCTGTGCACACACTCTGTATGTATCATTTGTCAACTCTGACTCATTTAACCAGATGTGACATATATGTCATCCATCCCAATGCCACGAGGGAGAATGATATCCAGTCTATGTACCATTAACAGCACTCTGGGAGTTGTAGTACCCCCTAGACATCACAGATCCAGTAAAAAAGGTCAATGAATGCATGGCAATCAGAGAACCTAATTTCCGATTCAGTGCAGTCATAGGGAGACCCAGAGCCCTGCATCGGGACAATGTGACATACAGACAATCGCATAGAACTTGAATCTACTTGCGGCACACAAGATCCCTCATCATATTCAAAAAGTGACACAATGTATGTTCCTGTGGCCTTCACATTTGCACCTTGCATCACACCCTGACCCATACACAAGTCAGACCTCTCCTCCATGAACTTGATTGCAGAATGACAACTATTATATTGTATCTCTACTTCCAAGGTGACACTAGATATCTCATTTGGCCTTGGCTTATGTCATTAGTCCAGATTCCAGTGAACCCCAGAAAGCACTACGACGATGCTTCCCATACCACACGTGCAACCCCACTGAGAACACATTTCGGCTACTCAAAAACCACGTCCTGTGCCTGCAAAGGACTTGCTGGGCATATTATTACCTATCAGCAAAGGTTTGCTTCATAGTGGCCATGTGCTGCATATTGCACAACGTAGCCATGGGGTGCAATATACCAATACATGATGAGGCTGAACATAATACGGACTCTGATGATGGTGATCATGGGCACAAGAGACAACTACCAGGGCCTTGGCGGTAGCAGGAAAACCTTAATGGACTTGTACCGCAGGAAAACAATCATCAAAAATGTATTACGACTCTTGGTGGTGGATCACTCGGCTGGCGCGTCGATGAAGAATGCAGCTAGCTGCGAGAATTAGTGTGAATTGCAGGACACATTGATCATCAACACTTCAAAAGCACCTTGCGGCCCCGGGTTGCTCCCAGGGCTACTCCTGTCTGAGGGTCGCAAAAAAAAAAAATTATTTCTATAGAGTCGAGTGCATCACTAAAAAGAATTACATTGCCCTCCTCCACACCCCTCCTCCTCAGTTCACATTTGACAATGAAAAGCCCACTCTGCAACTCTGCAACTATCCAGGCCGGTCCAAAGTGGTGGAAAAAAAATACAGGGTAAGAAAAAGGTGCAAAGAATCATAATGTAAAGAAAATACGAATCAAATAATGATTCTAACTGTAATGGTGAAGAGATATGAGAAGATGCTATGTCCGGTGCTCACAGTCTCGTCTCTCAGTGTTGTCAGCTAAGACAATGTCACAAGGGCAGGAGCAATGGAAATAGGAGGTGGAAGGGCACAGTGGATGCCTATTCCTTGGTGGGGATTACAATATGAGTCCCTGGAGAGGGTTCAGCAAGATCCCTACCTGTCATTGGACAGTTTGCTCCATGGCAGTGGCAGTGCTGCCCTCCACCACTTGCAGAAAATAAATCTCCAGCCCTCAACTGCTGTCAACTGTCTGTTGTGGTAATGGGGGTGTAGGTGCCAGCTTGTGTTTTATGCTGGAGGATTCCTCAGGATTAATTTTGTGGGCTGGCATGTGATGGTGTTCTGTGGATCTGCAGCAATTTCTGTGGATCTTCACAGCCAGGATTATTTGCACCCTCCCTGGAGTCTTCACCATAGCAGTCATTTTCTGCATCATCTCCACAGTCACCATTGTATTCTGGATTAGGTGACAGCACAATGTCAGAATGCATGATACAGCCGTCGACCAGCAGAAACTGCAAGGTAGGAAAGGTGAGTGTTACCCTACTGTTACCCTACCGTAACCTGTTTTAGAATTGTTGCCCTACTGTAACCTACTGCTGCTAGCCTGTTCCCTGTACTTAGGTATCTTTGTTTTCTTTCTTCTCCCTCCCCCTCCCATCCTACCCATCCCTTGCACCTCAGTTGCTCAGCCTTGTGAAGTGCCTCTTCTACTCCCTCCCACACCCACTATGGTGCTCTCTATTTCCCCCATCTTCTCTAGTTGCTTCGCTATTTCCTATCTTTCTCCTCTCACTAAGTCTGGTAGGAAGAAGCTTCAGAAGGACACACTGGTCTCCAACCCAGACCTTCCCATTGCTGACACCTACGTCAGTGCCTCCGCCAGAGAGATTGTAACTGCCATACTCTTAGTCATTCCCTCACCTGACCTATGGACCCATCATATGGTCGCTCTGCTCTCTGCTCACCCATTAATTGTGGCACATGTTGAGAGGTCCTCTTAGCGTCCTTCCATCCCTCCAGAGTGAGTCATCATTAATGTCTATCTTAATGGTACCATTGAGGTACAAGGGTCACAGCCCAACCTTTTACTTTTTATTAGGTGTCTCCCTTGCCTCATCAAATTCCTTCCTTCTGCCACCCCGTCTACATCTGTGCTGGCCCCTCAGCCACCTTCTTCCACCAGTCTGTCTCCCTTGCCATTGTCCTCTCTGACTCCCTTGTGACCCCCTGCCTCAGCTACTCTGGCTCCCTTGCCACCCACCTACATGGCTCCCTTGCCACCCCCTCCCTCTGCTCCTCTGTCTCCCTTGCCACTCCCTCCCTCCACTACTCTGGCTCCCATGGCACCCACCTCCATGGCTCCCTTGCCACCCCCTCCCTCCGCTACTCTGGCTACCTTGCTACCCGCTATCTCTGCTACTCAGGCTCCCTTGCCAGCTTTGGCTCCCTTGCCTCCCTTGTCCTCTGCCCCACTGGCTTCCTTGCCTGATGCCTCTCTTCTGGCTACCTCATCTCTCTAACCCCTATGCCATCCAGACTTTCCTTGGCTTCTCTGCCTCCTCCTCTCTTTACCTCCCAGGCTCCTCTGCCACTTCTGGAGGGGACCCCTGTACCCCGTCCCCTGTATCACTCCCTGGAAGTCTGTAAAAAGTGGCAACCTGCTCCACACTGCTACTCCTAGCTGTCACTCTGCTGTCAAACACCCTGACATGTGCCACCTCTTTGAACGTCTGGATCTAGATGTTCTCGCTGTCAACGAGACATGGTTTAAGGCTAACTCTGTCACAAGTATTGACACACTTCTCCTTGAGGGCTCCAAGATCCTCTCTCAGCCCAGGCCCAACAGGCCCAGAGGCGGAGTGGCCCTGATCTTTCATGAGTGGATTCCTGTCTCCATCCTTCCCACTCAAGCCTACTCCTCCTTTGAATGCCTGGTCTGCAGGCTCTCTGTTTCACCTGGCTCCTCTCTGACCCTCAAAACAGCCATAATACACCGCACACCAATGTACTGGGTATAAATAAAATAAACAGGTCTTCGATGATCAGGTTAAAGTTTTAAGGTGCAGGGGATAAAAAACGGTCCTGGCACATGGATTGTGGAAATATGCAAAGCAAAAGAAAAAGTTCCCACAATAGGGGAACTCCTGTCCCCTGCACACTGTTAATGGCCAAAAACAGCCAAGTAATATGGAAAAGAGTATAAATTGGTTCGGTCTAAGTTAATAGGAACTAAAGTAGTCATTAAATAGGACCGTTTAGTGTTTACACTATAAGTAATGTATGAATCATAAAAAATAATTTTTTCAACAATGTTCTTTAGTCTTCACAAAATCTTCTTTAATGAGATACCCAATGCGTTTCGAGCTGGAATGCTCTTCATTAGGGGTTTATATTTGTGTTGTATAACTGTAATGTGACAAAGAACAATTATATAGAAATGTATCAATGTGTATTGTACATGTAGAACAAGTTATAAAGGTACTCTAAGCTTGATAAGTCACCTTCAAGGTATGCAAATTCCAGTAATGATTAACTCAAGTGTCCATCCTACGGACATGGTACAAGTCAACTCATCCAAATAACTGCGAAGAGATTGAAGGGGACTAATGTAATTGTGTTTATACTGTGCGCATACTGCCACTTCCTGGGTTGACAAACACAACATGCTGAGTCTCACATCCCAAGGTCGTGTGCTGAGTTAAAACACATAGAAAGCTTCAAGTTCCACATAGTCGGAGAGACTAGTTAAATTCAGGCAGTCTTACACCTGTGAAATAAGAACATGAATGGGTGTTCAGTGGTCCCTAAATTCCATAGTGAATAGAGCGTAGAAAATCATAATCACTTACATGACATACTGCCTTGTGTTGTACTGCAAGCCACACTGTTGTTGTCTCTCGCCGTGTAATGCAGAGTAAATAACGATGGCCGTAATCCAACCCAAAGGTCCGATCTATGATGTGAAGAGACATGTAAGTGACATCTTGTGCATGAACAATCGATGTTTTAGATTGGAGGATCTCCTTTTACATTAGTGATTTGGGAAAGTAGACATTTCTAAAAATGTAGAATTATATATGTGAATGTATGGAATGTTTTATGAAATTGTGATATTTCTGTGTATACATATATTTGTATGGTAAAAACATTTTTTTTAGTATTGTGTATGATAATGTTTGAGTAGGCACCATTAGACCATTTTTTCTACAGCCAGTTTTAGATTAGTCTACATCATGACTTTTATAACACTGGTCAGCCAGACTCCCAGATACAACATTTTAAGAGGGAACCATTTTAAACCATAACTAGTCAGGATAGCCTTACTATAAAGGTGAGAACAAGGCAGAGCCTCTGATGTGAGCCAGTGTACCTTGTAATTGAAAAAGTGGCCAAACCTTTCATGTGATCCATTAAGGAAGGTATTGATGATGGCAGGTCCTTAATCTCCAAATGGAAGTCATCAGCATATAACCATAACTTCTGAAGGACACAATTGGGATGTACTCCAACAATTCTGTTCTCTGATCTGATGGCAGCTGCCAATAGCTCCAGTGACAGAATAAAAAGCAAGGGTCAAAGGGGACAGACTTGTTGAGTGCCCCAATGCAGTTCAAATCTGGTGCAGATGATTACATTGGTCAAAGCTTCCGCAGTCGGGCCTTTGGATAAAAGTCTCACCCAGCCAAGGAACTCCTCCCCAAAATTCATGTTTTCCAGAGTTAAGAATAGAAAATTGCAGAGGACGTGATCAAAAGCTTTTTCTGCGTCTAATGAGATTTCCAGATCACCAGTTTTCAATTTGTTAGCTTCCGGTAATGTCAGCAGTAGTTTCTGCATATTTGTCACTGAATGGCTCCCCTCGACAAAGACATACTGATTAGGGTTCACCAGAGGTGGTAAGACCCTCTCCAAATGCCAAGCCAGATCTTTTGACAAAAGCCTTGCCATCCAAATTTATAAGGCTTATAGGTCTATAGCTCCCAGGGACCAATAGTGGTTTACCCGTTTTTAAAAGGACAGAAATTGCAGCATGTCTAAGAGTTGATGGAAATGTACCCTTGGCCTAACATAGTTTGGCATGTCCCTCGACAGACTAAAGATCACATCTGGCATCATGGTGTAACATTCTGCCAATAGACAATCTGGACTTGGGCATTTCCCCAAATTGAGACTAAAGGCTGCATTTTTTATTTCATCAAGTGAGAACTCATCATCTAATGAATGTCTGTCTTCCTTAGACAACCCTGTTCTTCCAAATAACGAGTAGCCGCCTCAACATCAGTAGCATATGACTTAAAATAGAGACCCTCATAAAAGGCCCTAAATTCATACATATAATATACATGTGTGGAGATGTCAGCTCTTTCTCCTCTAATTCAAGAGTGACTCTTTATTGTATGTTTCTGTGGCCAAGCGTAAAGCAATGTGCCAAAGCTTTGCTCGATTATTTGTCCACGTGTCATCTTATTCTTTTTTAACGTTATCACGTGTACACACTGCTCTTCTATTTAAATTGCCAAGATATCCTTATTTAAGTGTATCTTCTTTTAAGGATCCGTTTTTCATATGATAAAATTGAAATTTCTTGTGTATAAACACATATAGTAAAATCTGACGAGGTGCAATGCTGATGACGTGTGCACTTTTGGAGGCCGAGCTAAGAGTTTCCACACATTACTAAACCCTGTTTGCCAGTGAAGAATCTGCACACTTCAAACATCATGAATATTTTGAAAAGAAAGCCATACAGGATATGTATGAAAGCAATATGTTTTCAGTCAATACAAGTTGCAGAAAGGAGAGTTCCTGTAAACTCCATCAGCCAGTGGTTTGCAACCCGAAATTGCCTAATGCATGAGAACTTGCTGACATATATGCGAATGAGTGTTTCTAAAACATCCCACCATATCTTATTACGTTTTTCTTTTGTTTGAGAGCACACAAAACCCTTGGACCAACAACTGAGACCCTGCACAATATATGTTTCCATTGCATACCACATGTAAAACTAGCTGCATTGATACCTGCAGACTATATGTGGTGGGTGTCACAGAGCCCCCTTCCTACTGCATGTCCCCTCTCTGTCTATGATATCTTGAAATCTGATGATCTACAGAATAGTGAAGTACACTTTACGCAAAAGCCAAGTTCTATGCCTTATTTGTATATTTATTTAGGGAGGGGGAACCCAATCCCAGAGAGACCTCTGTCATGCCAGATGAATTGAAAGTAGTGGTAAAGCCACAATACCCAAACCCTTGGATGTTCTCTCTATGGGATCCAATTCTCTGTGTTTCCCGGCGATCCTCATATAATTTGGGCCTTGAGAATGGAGTGAGCATAACAAAGGGCAATATGGATAAGGTATGGGAATCGCAAAATACTTAAGGACAACAAGGTTCCTTGCTGAGAGATGGCGATCTGCCATGCAATGCAGGTGTCAGAGTTGAGTGTAGTATGAGATGTGCTGCAACATTGTGGACTCTCACTTGCCAACACGGAACCTTGCAGATTCTTACCAAATTACTAAAACTCACGGTATAGGCACACTCATGGAAGACAGTGTTTACAGATGCTGTGGAGGAGCTATAGCTCTGCGGCGTGGAACTGAACCAACGTAACATGACTTTTGCTTTAATGTTAGATGGCCAACAGCCCTAACCAAGCCTTGGGAGGCCTCTGACTTCCAAGTGCTGCAGCAAGTAATCAGATTAGCTTAATGAAAATATCAACCATGCATAACAAGTAACCATTGGGAAAATGTCAAATATATTGTCAAGTATTGCACAGCTTATGGAAGACCACCAAAAGAATAAGTCAAAGACACAGTCCTTTCCAAGCAAGTGAACATCGGAGAGGCAGTTATTCAGGAGAAAACAACCCTCAAGGAAGGAGTAAGAGAGAGCTCCTGTCATCAATACGTCAATGAAAGCGCCTGTGCATGGAAGGCCTAGGAAGGCTAGCAGAGCAAAAAGTTTTTCAGGTACTAGACCATCTTTTCAGGATGGTCTGCCAGCTAATGCTTACAGACTAGTGAGAGGCGATGAAAGGCTGGAAAATCCTGAAGAGACAGAGACTGCTTACAAATGATGGGGCACTATATCCCTTAAAAGTGAGAGGGAGACTATATACATTGGAAGTAGAAGAGCTAATATACTTTTTAGAATTTAGAGAAGTGAGAGAGACATGTAATCTCTTGGAACTGGGAGGGGGCTTACACCCTTTAACAGTGATCTAGGCACCATATTCTTGGAACAAAAAGTTGTGAGCTAACATTTTCATCCAGGATGGATTACAAATAGAGAGTTTGGGGCTATATAACTAAGATACTCACACTGATGCATGTAACTTGGAAAAGAGGACTCCCAACCAGACATCCCACTTAAGTTCATAAAAAATCCATCACATTTTATTTAAAGACTTTTCACAAAACACAGTTCGTAGATATAACTGCACATTTTCTTAGAAAACAAATATTAAATGCCCAAGGCACCAAATAATTACAGTGATCCAGTGACTTTTATTTACTCTATACCCCATTTTTTTCCCATCAACACTAAAAAATAAGAGTATGACTATAGAAGTCGATCAGACATATCATCAACCCTTTCTGCTGCCCAACATGTTTCTGTTCTTTCATCCTCATTGTGGTAAACATTCTTCAGGAGCTGTTGTTTTAGTCACTATTCCTCTTTAACAAAAAAATGTTTGATTGGATTGTATTGCATAAACCACGTTCCTCCTTATTTCTTCCCTCATACTTGCAGGGGGTCCTAGGCTGAGCCAGCTGTCAAAGGGTGTTTCATTCACCAAACAGACATTATAGCATTATCTCATAAACAAACACTTTCAGGTGGTTTCCCTGGTAGCTTGGCGATCTTTCCCATCCACTCTTCCAACGCGTCACTGTTTTCTTACATCAAATGGCGAATGTCAGGGCATGTAGATGCATATTCTACATGTAAAGGGATACGTCTCAATAGGACAGTGTCATATTTCCTGCAAGATTCCTAGTCCATTCATCCTCACATTACCCTTGTTTGACAAGTACTACATATTTTATGGGGTCCAATGACTCTCTATGAATATGCATTCATAGAGATAATATGAATCTACATGTCCTGCCATTCAGCATTTGATGTAAGAGCACAGCAATGCTTTGGAAGGGCAGCAATCAATATAGAGCTAGCGAATGGAAAAAAGAAAGCAATAACACACTTCATCAACTGTAATTCTAAGTATGTTATATATGGCAAACAATGCATCTGCAACAAGTTCTACATTGGGAGCACCATCCACTCTTTGAAACTAAGGACATTGGAACACTTCAGAGCGATACAAAATCCTGCCATCAAATACCTTATGCCCATACATTTCTGTACTGAACATTCTGAAACATTTCCAGAAGAAATCACATTTTTAGGGTTGGAAAAAGTAGAGGTTCCGCCTAGAGGTGGCAATAGAGAACTTTTTCTCAGACAAAAGAATGCAAGATGGATTAACATAATGGACACATGTGCCACTGGCCTCAACCAGGACAATGAGATGTATAACTTTGTATAACTCAATTTTTGTTTGTTTCAAATTCTCATCATACAGATGGAAAAGAACCTGTTGAAAAATCCAACAGAACACCAAGTCATATTTCATTACTTTGGTACCTAAGCAATTGGTAACCATCAGTCTAACATCAGAGGATGGATTTTGTAATTGACTACAAAATAATAATTTTTGAAATATAAAAAATCTTAAATGTGTGAAGAATAGTGTGCCAACATGTAATTAGAATAATTTATAGAAGAATATAATACTTGGATAACTACGTGTTGGTAATAAGGAAGCCACTTTTTATATTTGCACTTTATAAAGAACCCACCATGTTTAGAAGAACATATATTTATTTGTGCGAGATTTTCTTTTAATCCAAGATGGCCGTGGGACGCAATTGCGTGGGGACTTTGCCGCGTAACAGCGTGATGACATCACTGCACAGGTAAATAAATAGCAGCCATTTTGGAATGCCGATCCCTTGTGCAAACCAGCGTTTTGACAAAGGGCAATCGAATTCCACAGACTTTTTTTCATTTTCAAAGCTCTTAAAGGTAAACTTGATTAGAATCAAATGTGCACATCCCAAAAATGTTTATGTATATGCTTATTTGCTTTGTACTGATGAAACATTTAGTATAAACACCTAAAATGACCAATTTCTTTCTTTCAGATTGTACAACATAAAAGCAAAAAACTTACAAGAAATAAAAACCTCATAAGGTAGAATGTTTTAGAAGGAGAAAAGGGGTGAGTGTTCAATTATTGTCTTTGGTTTAATATTAGAAAATTAGCTTTTGATTGTAATAAAAAATTGCTTTAAAAAAGCAGGTAGACAAATAAGACCATTTTTTCAATTTTCCTTTTTAGGATAACAAGGTACTGTTTACTCTGTTATGTAATAATTGTGAGGAGAAATGTTTGAATCTACTCTCTCCTGATGATCCACTGTAAACAGGGTGGTGAAACATGTGCTGAGAGACTGAGAAACTATTGCATTTAAATATTGTTATTCACTACCTGACTCTCTGGAAATATTGAAGAAACTGGCACAACTTGAATATCCCTCCCTTGTAACATAATGTGTTAGAAATGGGTTTCTTCTTGTTATTGAGTACAGATTTATTGTTTCTCTTACCATTACTATAGAAATGTTGTCATCCACAGATAGACTAATGGTCTATGTATGAACTAATCAGTGAGAAGAGGGAATTAATAATGAAGTGGAACAAATTAGGTTGTTTGACGTGAAAGGTCCAGAAGTTATGTTACAGATATTTGTGAATGACTGGTCGATTGCACAAGCTGCATATTCATGCCCGTACCATCGGCTGGGTGCAAGCCATGGTTTTCGCTCCTGTAAGAAAATGATGAAAATAAATACATTGGTAAGATGTTCCTGTGCAATAAGGTTGTGTGTGACGGTTGCTAACACATCTGGATACAAGTGAGTTCCTGCTGCACAGTGCTGCATGTGTTGGGTTTACTAAGTGTACATGGAAGTGTGAGTTTAATTTCCCTGCAACAGTATTTGTGTAGCGCAATGATGAAAGTGATAGCTAATTATCACAAAGTGAATTATTATGAATACACAAAAGTGATAGGTTATGATTACAAGAAATTCAGTGAGTATAAAATGAGAGACAAGATAATATAAAAAAGCATCTTAAAGAATTACAAATGACTAGTGAAATGATAAAAGCACCTTTTGGTTTCTGTCAACAGGGATATTGCAAGCAAATATATTAAAGAAATAAGTGGGGTTAGTAATGTCTTTAAAGATTCCTAGGATTTTCCACCAACTGGGATCATTGCACATGGTTTCACATATGTGTGCTGGTGGGTTTGAAGTCTGTTCAACTGTGGTTGGATGCAGCGTATGTTCTGTATGCCTTGGTGGTTATGCTGCTGACGTTTCTGTTTGCTTTAGGCTCCTACGTGGTGGTGGTTAGCCTGTTTTGCTCCTATTCATTGGTGTTGCTCTCTTTCCAGAAGGCTTGACTCTGGATGTAGGTGGTGTGTGCATGAGTGTATGTAGTGCTTGTTCGATTGTGTGTTGAGTTGTGTTGGTAAAGTACTCCCAGAGCAGAGTTTCTGGAAAGTGAAGGATGGCTTTGGTAACGTAGGGAGCTGTTTCGTATCTGGTTTCGCCCTGCATATGTCTGTATGTGTGGGTGACTGTGTGCGTCGATGAGTGTTTGCTATCCTGGATGGGTAGACCCGTTATTGGGCAAATCCACCCTATGTTTTGAGTCTTTAGTGGAGCATTCTGCTTCCTCAAGGTGGGGCACATTTGTGATACAACTGTGATAACAAGGTAAGCTAAAAGTTGCACTGTGCAGCTGTGCTGTACAGGGTAGTCTGATCTGATCAATTGGAGACGCTCCACCTGCATTTCTTATTTGGGAAGATCTGGTTCGTACAGGGCCCTTATTTACCCTGGGGTAAAGCATGCGAGAAACCCTACATCTACTCTTGAAAAAGAGTTGAAATAGGGATTTGGGAAGGGATTGAGAGGCACAGTCCTTGTCGTGTAGTGCATCCCTTCTCAGACATCCTTGGCTTTTTTTCAAGGAACTGCTACTTCTTTGCCTAGCACAGCAGTTCCTTAAAGTTGTCATTTTTTATTGTTAAATGCATGGAACTATGCACTTAGTGAATTGCGTGGGGAACGAGCCTCTAAATATTTTGATATATAACTGTATGGACAATTTTTGCAATGATTTTAATTGTTTTTGATGAACATATCAGTTCACCTTCATGTGGACCCACAGTTTTCCACAAGTCATTATTCATTATGGAACTACTGTTCTTAGAAAGCATACTTTCCACATATTCATCTAAAAATAAAGTAGAATAGAGTTGAGAAAAGTATCAGAATTATGTAAATAGCTTGTACAGTGTCCTTAAAAATATGATTATTACTATTATTAATAGTTCATATTATTATTATAATTATTACGATAGTTATTGAAAAAAGACTGTAGAGAATGTTTAAGTCTAATACAGTGAACACTAAGTCACATTTTGAAAGTTGCAGTATTTTGTGTTTATCCTTCACAGCAGAGAGGGTTTTAATTGCAGAGTTTTATTACAGGAGCTAATTTAAAAGCAACATGTTGCATCATATGCTCAGTGATTTGGTACGGTTGATAGCATTTTCAAAATGCATCATCTTGTAACCAGAATGGGTAGGCTGTTCAGAAAGCTTAATCTGATTTAATGCTGCATTGCATATGCATTAGAAAGGTAGGCCGCAAAAGATTATAAGGCACCACATTATTATTTGGCATATTATTACAATTGCGTAGATTGTAAAGCAGCTTCATAAATGAGCTGCAAACATTCAATACTTGTTGATGGCAGATCGTGGGGTTTTGTATTGCAAAAGTGCTCGAGTGAATCAAAGTCATAATCGGTTCTCTAAGACACTGCAGCTTTAACAAAAAAACACAAAGTTATTCAAGGCAATATAAAATGGTTGAACCGCGCTTAAATGCCACACAAATAAAAATAAAAAAAATGAATAGTAGTAATAATCACATTGTGGAAATAAAAGAATAAAAGAAAACACGTCTTTTTTTTTTGCCTTACACGTTTTGGTACACGTGTTGACAAGTAATCAGAGCAGCCCTTTGTCTGATCTTGTGGAGGACAAGCCAAATATCTCTTCTGGTTTCTGGCAGTTCTGCAGGGTATTACAGGACCTGTTGCAAATCCTAAATATTGCCAGAACTCTCCAAGGAGACTCTGTGGGTAGAAATCCCTGAGTTGGTCAATTAGAACTGCATACAATCACACAGTTATGACAGACCAACTAGCGCCTGCAAATCTTTGTGGGGGAATAGGTGGCCTGATAAAACCCCATCTAATTTACTGTTGCTGGTTGGGTTGTGATTGGTTGTTGAAGAAACGAACAAGCATTACGCACATCCGGAGAAACCAGGAGAGATCTTTCTTTATCCACTCGGAGATGTTTTGCGTGCCTTGTTGACATTTCATTCCCCGTTTGTGACGTTTTGTTTATTGTGCTTGCTTTGTGAATTTCCTTGAAGCCTGACTCCACGTTGAACCCCTAGGAAATTCTATATTGTTTAATCCCTTCCCTGTCCTTTCCTCCTTTCACGCCAAAAAGAAAAAGAAAAAAATAGTACATCTGCAACATTTTCTGAGCTAAGGTTTTATAGTATTACATAGCTAAGCTAAGCTATATAGCTTATATATAGCTTGTATATAACCATAAGATAAGCTATATAGCAAAGCTATTAGCTAAGCTAATATATTTATAGCCAAGGTCTATAGGTTTTATGGCTGTGGTTTTATAGTAATTGTCCACTAGAGAGAGGGTTACAGTTGAGATTGTATATGTTCATCCCAGTCCTATGCGTGGTGGCAAACTATATGGGATCATACAGACCTAGCACCCAAATTTGACCCTGGAATCCCCTGAGCACAGTTTCTAAAGCTCAGGGCAGGTGATAATATGTTGATCTTTGCCCTGGATGAACACAATCCACTCTTGCATGTTTTTGGTGGGTTAAAATGGAGCCTACTGCATTGGTCTGACTTCAGAGGTGGTGGTGGCTGTGATGGTTGGGTTGATAGTCTTGCTCCCATACCACATTGTAAAAGTAGTGTTTTAAAGACACTGTAAACAGATGAATTGTGAATGTGTCTTTCCCTCCCTCCTCTGAAAAAGTGCAATATTCTACTCGTCAGTGCCTGCGGCTTTGCGATTCATGGATTGTTTTGCCTGGACTGCCGAGATTATTAAGTACCTTCATGAATGAGCTGTGCACAGTCATAGTTTGTTGATGGGAGTACGCCCCAACAAGAGAAGGTGTGAATCAAAGACATACTTTTTTCTCTAAAAAAGAGACCATCCAGCTATTTATGAAAATGACTGCAGTCTTTCATGACAATATCAAAAAGCTGCAGTGTGTTTAATAGCCCTGCAAATAAAAAATAAATACCAGAAATATGAGGAAAAACAAAAGAAAAAAAAGAAGACATGGATCACTGATAAACCAATTAATGTTTTTATTTACTTTACACATCGTGATAGGGGAGTCCTTTCTAAGTATACTTAATCAGTTATTATTATTATTATTATTATTATTATTATTACTTGTTATTTGTCAAATCGCCACACCCCAATGTGTGTGACGTCCTGTGTGGGCGTGTAAGCCCCTCTTGCTGATCCTGAGAGTGTTCTCTAACAAAGTGACAACCTTGATGTGTGATCAAGCATTGCAGTATCCCAAGGCAAAATAATATGTGTGTAGAGTTGTGTTACGGAGGGAATCCTAGAGACCAATACTACTGCAATTTACAATTGAAATATTTGAATCCACGAAACTAACCTTATGTGTTAAGCAAAATTGTCTGTAGTTAGCATAATCCAAATTAATTTGTTTCCCAAGAGGACAGACTTTTGATGTATATCAGATCCAACGATTCTTCAACAGGGAAATATCTGAAATCAATAATCATTGTAGTCCCTTAATATAGGTGTACCAAAGACACTTAATTGCACTTAATACCATGACATAACTAGATTGATGTTTAATCGGAAATCCAAACCCAGTCCATAGAAGTGTAACAACACTGACCTCTGTGCTTCAATATGATAAGTAAAAACTCTAGCTTGTGAACTGCACTCATGAAAAACAAAGAATGAAAACATTCTGGTACTTAAACTTTAACAGCCCGCCTGCATGAATGAGCTCAAATGACTTTGTAAAACCATACCTTGTTTTCAATTGTGTGGAGATTCCCACAGAGGTTTCTCTCCATGTGTGTGGAGGCTACGACTACAAACGCTAATTTAAATAAACCCCATTCTGTAACAATCTTCAATAAAATTATATCATGTAAATGTATATTTCGACCAGAAAACATAACTCTATAGTTTACATCCAGAACATGTTTGTACTTTAGTCAGACAAGTAAAATATACAATCACAAACATGCTCTCTTTTAAACTGTGGACCACATCAAAGGACAACATGTTCATACAAAGCTCATCTGTCTGATGCAAAATTACCTCTAAATCTATTGTACCCACTACCGCGCCTTGCAAATTTCGATGCTCTAGACATGCTGGCAATGAAGAGTTTTATTCTTTTCCCACTAAGAAGAAGCTGCATGTATCTGTATGTCACATAGATTGGTAATTCTTATTCTCTCCTTCAACTACTGCAATGGTTCACACAGTTTACAGCCACATAACACAATCTCTTCTTGCATCCTGCATACAAACATTGTGATGATGTTTTTTGACAGGCAGCACATATTTTGTCTCACCAGAAAAGATGCAACACTCTATTACAAACCAGATACACTCTCCTGTCTCCAAAGAGTGCTATGAACTTATTTAAGAATGCAACTAATAAATTGACGTGTACTGGATTGCAAACAGTGCATATAATCAAACCTCCTTGACACACTATAGTATTTTAAGACTTCTTCTTTGCACGCAACAAGTACTGAGTTGACACAAAAGATGGCACAGCCTCATTCCGAGTAGGGCGCAAAGGGATACCGGGCACCCTTAAGGACATCGGTACCGGTAATCTCTTTGCACCCTACTACGAGGTCTCTTTGCGGCCCCATCTTTAACGCCTGCTTTTACCAGGCGTTATGGACGGGATCCGCAAAGGGACTTCCGAGCTAATAACGGTACCGTAATTTACGGTACCGTTATAAGCACCCTACCCATTCCCATTGAGCCCTATGGGGGCTCAAATGGGAATGGGGAATGGCATTTCAAATGGGGATTTACCGGTCCCGCAAAGGGCGGAATGGACCGGTAAGTCCCCATACCACCATGTCGGTGGCGGTACCGGTATTGGTGCTAGTCATGGCGCCATGACTAGCACCAACCTTAGAATGAGGCCGACTGCAATCGCTTGCTGTAAAGAATTGGAAGATCTTCTCTATGCAACCAATAATCCTTTTATATCACTGCAAACAGATTCACTGAGTTACATCATCTTAATATAATCTCCTCTTCCTCCAAACAATTCAAAGACCTTTTGTGCACAATTAACAAGTGTTTTATTTTTAATTGAAAAATGTGCTATCGTTGCAGACACTGAATGCACGTCAGAGTCTCTAAGAATTTCAAAGACTTTTATATGCCAGAAATAATTATTTTCTCTCCTGTCATTATAAAGATGAATTACTTACTTAGAGACACTGAATGCAATTTGCCTGTACACCAAAGGATGGTAAGATGTTTTGCTCATAGCAACAAGTACTTTGTCTAACCACAAAAAGATAGCACACTGGAACTGAATTCAAAATCCTGTCTTCAAAGAATTCTAAGACTTTTTCTCTGAAAAATACCATTGTGTTATCTTTTCACAAAATTACAGGACATGTTGTCAAAGACACTAGATATAAACAACTCCCTTCCTTGCTGAAAACAATGCTCAGCTTTTTTCTCTGCAAATAGCATTTTATTTTGTCACAAAAAGCGGACACACTCAGTAGTAGACAATGAATGCACTCTTCTGCAAATTCTGAGTTTTCTTTTATGCAAGCATCACATATTTTGTCTAATCGCAAAATTACGCGCTTATTTTCAATCACTGTATGCAATAGTCTCTTGCCCCAAAATAATTCTCAAACTTGTTACTTGTGAATTTTGTTCACAAGTAACAAGTTTTTTTTATCATCACACAATCATATGTTACATTCAGTTTCAGTTAAGGAATACAATCAAATCTACTCCACCTTCCAAAGAATTCTATTGTCCCAAAAAATCCTTTAACAGGCATTGAGTGCAATCTCCAGCCTTTAACTAATTATAAATATTTTTCTGTCCAAGCAGTCAATGGGCCTCATTCCGAGATTGGAGGCAGCCATGGCGCTAATAGCGCCATGGCTGCCTCCAATAACGGTACCGAGTCTGCCCTCATTCAATGGGGACTTACCGGTCTAGTCGGACCTTTGCGGGACCGGTAAGTCCCCATTGAAAATACCATTCCTCATTCCCATTTCAGCCCCCATAGGGCTCAATGGGAATGGGGAAGGTGCAAATAACGGTACAGCAATGTGCAGTACCGTTATTTGCTCCCTAGATCCTTTGCGGCTCCCGCTAAGGCCGCCTGGTAAAACCAGGCGGCCTTAGCCGGACCCGCAAAGGGACCTCTGAATAGGGCGCAAAGGGATTACCGGCACCGATGTCCTTAACGGTGCCAGGAATCCCCTTTGCGCCCACCTCGTAATGAGGCCAAATATCTATTCACAAAATGTAGCACAATAAGGTAAAGCCACAAATACAACCAAACCTGTGCCATGTTTCAATCAATTTTAGATTTGTTCCCTACAACTCAATGTTTTTCTTGACACAAAAAATGATAATGCACATAGGTATAGACACTTAAAGCACTCTCTTGTCTCAAAACAGGTTAGGATATTTCTACATAAGCAACAAGTATTTTATCTCACCACACAATAATGTGCACTTTGTTACAGCCACTGAGTGCCATCCTGCTGAAGTGTATGACACGGAGGCAGCAGACCGTGATACATCATGTATTTATTAAGTTTACTTGATGAAGCCCATTGGCAAGACAGCTGGAGCAGGCATCTTCATCCATCAACTCCAACCACCCTCTGTCCTGCTCCCTACCATTCCAGTCCCACAGGGCGCTTGCATATCCCACTGCCTCTATAACATTTTTATGGCCCCCTTTTTTGCCTTATTGGATCAGGAAGGGATCCTGTTTACAACTATGCAGACGATATGCATTGTGTCACCCCCCCCTGGTTGCGACTCATGCATATGACGAAGAATACCTGAACAGGGTATATGCCTTTCTAGAGAATTAGATGCTATAGAATAACCTGGCCCGGAATAGGTTATTTATTACCGGTACACAGCCCATACTATCTAAACTGGGTTCTACATACAACGTCTTCCAACAGGGTGATGTCAAGATTATCCGCTGTAAGAAAGTTAAAACGTTAGGTGTCATTTTTGACCAGCAGCTCACAATGAGAGCTCATGTGGGAAGCCTGGTCTCAGTGGCCGTGTGCTACATTAAGCTTCACGCCCATCTGAGTCCCCTAATTACACAGGCCAATGCAGAGACAATAGCAAGAGCTATTGTAGGTGCAAACTTAGGTTACTGCTGTAGCCTTTTAGTCGGACTTAATAAAACGTAAGTGAACAGATTACAGGTTATCCAAAAAGGAGCAGTAACGGCAGTAATGGGCATTTCCAGACGGGATCATGTCTCAGAGGATAGAAGAGCTCTGCATTGGCTCCCAGTCGAGGCCCGCATACGTTTTCGCCTCCTGGTGATCACGTTTAAATGCACTCTTGGCATTATGCCTAACTCTCTGCAGGATCTCATCACGGAAAAGGTGTCTAGAAGATCCCTCAGATCTAATAAACCAAAACTTCTCATGATCCCTAGATGTAGAACCAGAAAAGCTGAAAAAGGAGCATTCTTCATTGCTGCTCCCAGAGCTTGGAACGATCTTCCTTTCAACCTCAGATCCCAAAATAATTTAGAACCTTTCAAGAGAAAGTTAAAAACGTTGTTATTTGCATGATCCTTTTTCTGGTTTCCCTTTTTTGAGTCTCCTTTTGGCTCCTGATCACGCTGCTTCTTGTGCTTTTGTGTTTGTCAGCGCCCTAATGCCCATGGGTCCAAGGTCGGCACTATACAAATATTTGAAAGTAAATTAAGAGTAAAAATAACTCATTCACACCCATACATTCCACTCACGCCGCATGCACACCAAGCACACTGCACACCTGCCCCCCTCAAACACACCAACAATATTCCACACACCAAGCACACTGTATACTTAATGTTCTTTTGATTTCTTATAGCATTGTGGCTAAGGCATGCCATCCTTGCCCCACTACATAATCCCTGAACTTCATGGGTTTCATTTCTTTCCTTAGCAACCTCCTTTCCAACTCCCTTCCATTTCCCAACTTATCCTCACCCATCACTTCAGGAACACACTGCTCTTCAACCTTAACCACTCTACTCATATTCCACATCCTACCATCTTCAGGCATTCACAACTTGACAGGGTTTAGAGGAATTCAATGGCCTATCTCTCAATGGTGCAGGTAATTATACTCTTACCACATCACCCATTTCCAAACAACTCTCTCTAACAGCTTTTCTTCTGTCATAGTTGCTTTTGTTAGACAATTGTCTCTCCCTAAATTGTAACTTTGCTTTTTGAACAATTTCCCATGTCCACCTCGCTCTCTTCATCCAAGGGGGACACCATTTGCAATTATCTTGCATCCCCCTGCTTAGTTCAAAGGGCGATACTACTGTCGCACAATGTGGCAAGAATCGATGTGCCTCAATCCTGCTCATCACCACGTTCTTCCAGTCCTCACCATTTACCCACGCCCATCTTATGCAGTCCTTGATAATTTTATTGAATCTTTGAGCCACACCTTTGGCTTGTGGGTAATGGATCGAGGCCACATGATGCTCAATACCATTCTCCATCAAATACTGACACATCTCCTTGGATTTAAATTGGACTCCATTATCCATGACAGTTGCTTCTTACCCGCTTGTGAGGATGACAAGGAGTGACAATTTAATAGACAATAAGGCCAGGGTGGTGCCCAAGAATTATACACTAGTGGGTCGCTGCCAATGGGTGCTCAATGCCAAAGTTAAGTGTACAACACAGAGGCAGCTGTCATGGTCATGAAGTCAGGGGCACAGGCATGCAGGGGTTGCATG
The DNA here is from genome assembly GCF_040938575.1 of Ambystoma mexicanum. NCBI lineage: Eukaryota > Metazoa > Chordata > Amphibia > Caudata > Ambystomatidae > Ambystoma > Ambystoma mexicanum. The sequence continues at coordinate 123,933,425 of NC_090941.1, forward strand.
CACAGGAGACCTGGGTGGACACTGTCCTGGTGCCTTTTGCACCAGGCTCATGAACAAAAGTAAACAAGAACATCCATTTAACACCAAAAAGCTTTTATTATGGACATAGCACTTCCGATGCATTAACCTTGAACATTCCATCCATTAAGCAGGATGCATTAACCTTGAACATTTCATCCATTAAGCAGCCCAAAGTGTATTCTTGGGTGTGGCTGCTAATGGATTGCCTTTGCATGTGCTCACTCCCTAGGAGTGGCAGGGTGTGGCTGGTAAGATGGTCCTAATGGGTGTGCCCATGATCTCAGCTATATAAGCTGCCCCGATCATCAAGACAAACGCTTCGCGTTATTCTGCACTTGCAAGTAGCGTAACGCTCAACGTCGCCTTAAATCAAACTTGCCTTTTAAGATCCTGCTTGCTGGACATCCTGCTTCCGGCCAGCATACTTACCAACTAGAGGAAGCTGTTCTTACCTGTACATCTCTTCAGCGAACCAGGTATACATCTTTACACTTTCCGGAATGCGGAAATCTTCATCTTGGCACCACAGCACGACACGCTCCACCATCGACAGGAGCGCCTGCAAGGAAAAACAGAAGAAAAGGTTAGATATCGAAAAAACAGTCAGTTTAAGGTTGCGCTTTGCCATACTTCGCGCTTTCCTTAAATGATCACTTACCTGCTGTCGAACATTGCGGTAGCATCCATCTTCCATCCAGCCACGTCTCACGTCTCACAGCTGCATTTAGGCCACATTTACATCTAAGGGAAGAAAACAGAAGAGAGACAATATTGCGGGCATAAATAGGAACAACATATAAAGACATTAAACAGAACGAACAGCATCACAAGATCTCAAGAAAGACTTACCAATCATAAGGAGAAGCATAGTCGCAGCTGGACTGGACTAATCCTTATCAGGGATCAGTGAAGGAACTAGATCACATTCGATGCGCCCCTGCCACAAGTAGCAGGACGGAGAGCTCATCTTCCATAACTCACAGGAGCACTATCACCACATACCACCACTCACAGCTTTTCTACTGAGGGAGAGGCCTGAAGGGGGTGATTCAAGTTCAGGGAGGGCTTCAACCGTGCCCCAATGCCTCCGCAGAGACCAGATGAGCGTAACAGCAGCTGACCGTGATACAGCAGGCATTTATTAAGTGAAGCCCATTGGCAAGACAGTTGGAGCAGGCATCCTCATCCATCCACTCCAACCACCCTCTGTCCTGCTCCCTTACATTGGAGAACTCATTAATACTAATACATTCCATGCATGCCGCAAGCACACCAAACACACTGCACACCTCCTCCTCGAACACACCAACAATGTTCCCCACATACATTCTACTCATGCTGCATGCACACCAAGGGCACTGCATACTTAATGTGCTTTTGTTATTTTATAGCATTGTGGGTAAGGTATGCCCTCCTTACCCCACTACATATTCCCTGAACTTCTTGGGATTCTTTTTTTTCCTTAACAACCTCCTTTCCAACTCCCTTCCATGTTCCAACTTATGAACACACTGCTCTTCAACCTTACCCACTCTATTCATAGTCCGTATCCTACAATCCTCAGTCTTCACTGCATTGTGAAAAATCTTCACAACTTGACACGGTTTAGACCACTTCAATGGCCCATCTCTCTAACCACATCACCCGTTTCAAACAACTCTCTCTAACAGCTTTCCTTCTGTCATACTTGCTTTTGTTAGACAATTGTCCCTTCCTAAATCGCAACTTCGCTTTTTGAACAATGTCCCAGGTCCACCTCACTCTCTTCATACAAGGGGGACACAATTTGCAATTAGCTTGCATCCCCCTGCTTAGTTCAAAGGACGACACTCGTGTTGCACAATGTGGTGAGAATCGATGTGCCTCAATATTGTTCAACACCACGTTCGCCCAGTCCTCACCATTCACCCACGCCCATTTTATGCAGTCCTTGACAACTTTATTGAATCTTTCAGCCACACCATTGACTTGTGGGTGATAGATTGAGGTCAAATTATGCTCAATACCATTCTCCCATTCTCCATCAAATAGTGACACATCTCCTTGGATTTAAATTGGACTCCATTATATGTGACACTTGCTTCTTACCCGCTTGTGAGAATGATGAGGAGTGCAATTTCATAGAAACTAAGGCCAGGGTGGTGCTCAAGAATTCTACACTATGTGGGTTGCTGCCAATGGGTGCTCATTGCCAAAGTGAAGTTTACAAAACAGAGGCAGCAGACTGTGATACACCAGGTATGTATTAAGTTAACTTCATGAAGCCCATTGGCAATACAGCTGGAGCAGACATCTTCATCCATACTCTCCATTTATCCTCTCTCCTGCTCCCTCCCATTCCTGAACTTGTTCACACCCACACATTCCACTCATGCTGCATGCACACCAAGCACACCACACCTGTACTATGTTATTCATCAAGAATCTGTCTGACCATTAATTATTTGAACTTTATTATCAAGTCACACAAATACAGAGTCATTATCTATCAGTTTAAATACAAGAGAGAGAGATTTATTTATCAGATTTGTTATATCCATAAAACATACATATAAGCATAAAAACACATAAACACATCAGCATAAAATCACATCCCAAAGAACAATATCGGGAAACATCTATAGCACAAGCATTCATCACAGAAGCACTTCATGATAATCAAACAACAATATCATAAGCATCGTCCATCAAGCTTAGCTCTTCTTTTCCAGGCAAATTGTAAAATGTAAGAAAAGTTAAGAGCACTAGTGACATATCTTACAGATAATGACAGTAAAAAGCAGGAAACAATTTTCTGTTGTCAGATCCCTTCAGTAAATCATAAAGGAAATGTTTGCGCAAGCCACTGTATAAAGGGCAAGAAATAACCAGGTGAGACAACATTTTCGACAACACCACAAAGGTAAACTGCGCTCAGAGGAGATGTAGCAGCCCATATGATGGATACTGCCATGACATGTACTGCATTGAACCTGTTGCGGGTCAGTAGTGACCTATGATATGATAACAAAATCGAGGTGGGGACCATCCCACCGGAGGGAGAAATTGAGAGATAAAATCTTACCATAGACAAGTGAAAACCTTGATCCTCTCAATTACTGCATATGAAACGGGTAAATTTAAAGCAGTGCACATACCCACAGTTTTGGTTATATATTGATAATTTCAATTAATTAATAGTGTGACCCTGCTGCAACTGCCTAAGAGAAGTTCCCATTCACCTGACCGTCACCTGCAATTCAATTATGTAAAAAAGACAATTAGGGATAGTGTGCTGATTCCTACTGACCGTAGTTTAAGTACAAACTCAAAGATAGAAATGTAAGGATTACATTTATTATGACCTTGTTCCATATACCATAACCTTATTCCATAAAACAACATAAACCAATTGTTGCACGTGCATGTGTTTCAACCTGAAGGGGTTTTGTCAAGGCTGTATCAACAAAACAATACTCATTAGTTTCAATTTTAAATCTGTGCTCAAAAGCTATTTTCTTTCTGTTTTACAATGTTCTACATCTTGAAGAGATTTTGTTTAAAAAGTTGGATTACAATGGTTACTCCTTATGTTGAAGAGAAAGGATACTTCACCAAAAACTAATCTCATATGATTTAAAACAAAGTTGTAGTCCTCAGTTCTTCCAAAAATGTATGTGCTCCGTAGACTATCCGTTGAGCATAAACACATGCAAACAGACAATGCATTTGCATATCTTTGATGAATTAACTTGGACCAAAAAACGTGCAATGCAGAACTTCATCAGATTCACAAGGGGGGAAACATTAGACAACAAAAAACTGTTTAAAAGAGTCAAAACCATTAGGAGGTATTATAAAAGTTGGTTAAAACAGCGACAAATAAGACTGCAGAAAGATGGAGAGGTGATGCTTAAGGCCCTACATAATGATACATCACAAAACTTTTGAGCCATCATCAACAGAGCTGAAAACTCGCAAATATCAAATCAAGCAAACACAGTCTCTGAATCTAATTGGGTTAGACATCTGTCCCTTCAATACCATAAGCCAAGGGGGGCAGTAACATTTAAGATCCCGGATATACCATTGTCTTTTGATTTTACAGAGTCTGATGTTGCTGATTTGATAAAGAAATCATCTCCTTTCAGAGCCGCAGGCCTTGGTGATTTAACCTACCAGGTCTTGAAAGGCAATATAAATCTGTGGTCAAGAGTACTAATGGAGCTGTTTAATGAAATCGTGAAGAGGAGATCATTCCCCCCATCTTGGAAGACATCCATCATCATCCCTATTTTTAAGAGGGGGGATCGCACAGTCCCAAAAAATTACAGACCAACAACACTCTTGAATGTGGAAAGTAAGCTTTTTGCCAGTCTCTTGCTAAGGGAGCTAGAAGACTGGGCAAAAACGAACACCATCCTGTCAAAACATCAGACCAGATTTCGTAAAGGTCTTTCCACATAAATTAATGGCATAATTCTGTCCACCCTGAGTGAAAAATCTGGTATTGAGGGGGAATCAGTGCTATATGGTGCATGGATCGATCTCTCAAGTGCTTTTGATTTGGTCAACCGAGATCGCTTGTGGTCAAAACTAGAAAGCTGGGGTGCTCCAAAATCACTTCTCTCCATGTTGGCATCTTTACATCAAGGTAATACAGACAGAGTAAGACTGAATTTGGAGGGATCACTCTCTGATTACGTAAAAGTAGAGAGGGGTGTTAGACAGGGTTACATGGTTGCAGCCTTTGTCTTCAATCTCTACCTGGCAGATATGGGGAAGGAGATAGAATTTGCAGCATTAGCAAGTCCAAAAATAGGTAGAATCCTGATCAAATGGTTAGCGTATGCAGACAACATTGTCTTGCATTGTATAGTGATTTATAGAACATGGCAAAGACCCAACGGCATCAAGGTGAAGGTGGCAGCGAACCACTGGAGAGGGAGGAGTAAAATGTCAGACTCAGAACAGACACGTTTTTAGCTGCCTACGGAAAGCGGACAGTTCCTGAATACTCCTGACATGCAGCAGGAGCACATTCCACAACATCGGAGCCATCACTGAAATGGATCTACCTCCCATCTGGGAATAACGGAAGCAGGGAATAGTCAGCAGAAGCTGGCTGGATGAGCGAAGGTCTCTCTTAGGTTGATAGAGAGACAGCCTCGACTGAAGGAACATAGCGCCTTTAACATGGATGGCCCAATGGACCATACAGAGGATTTTGAACTACACTGAGAATTCACAGGGAGCCAGTGGAGGCACCGCAGTAGGTCCCGAGAGTGGGCTAATCTAGAGGCACCTAGAGCCAGCCTAGCTGCTGCTTTTTGGGGAATTTGAAGTCGCTGGAGCAAGGCCGCTGGTAGGCCAAAATAGATGCCATTAAATTAGTCAATGGCACCCATAATGGACGGGCATGACAATTTTACTCCTTGCATTGCATGGGAGAAATGGGAGCACCTTCTTCAGGACCCTGAGTTTTGCAAAGCCACTATGTCAGAGTTAGGGCTGGTATAGGAGCAAGGAAGGTGTTAGCTGCCCTTGTAGGGTACCCAGAGGGGAAAAGAAAGCTTTCTACCAAGTATTCCAGGCATGTTCTCCATTCCTTTTGCAGAAATGTGGCCCAGGGACGAAGAACAGCCCGGATACTATAATTCCCAGCAAGCTGTGTGCAACACGAGCCTGCCGGAGTGAGGACTGCCACGCCCACACCAACGCGCATGATCCCATCCACAACATGTACCTAACACTCTTTCCGGTGTACCTAACTTCCCCTACCTATCCACTCGATGGACCCTAACCCTCTTTCCCCGAAGGGTCAAGGTGGCCTGTGTTGTCCTCTCCCAGGTGCCAAGACCTAACGGGGAGGGAGGCGTGTGTGCTGCCTCTGCGCCAGGAGGAAACATAATCTGACACACTATTGCAAACCTTGGAGATCTGTGCCTCTCAAACAAGTGGGCCAGTAATCAGGGGTCCATCCGATGGTTGATTGACCAATGAAAAGTATCTCTGATTTATTAACGTTCAATTTTAGCTAGTTTTCAGACATCCACTGGCATACTGCAGATAGACAGTCTCTCAAAAGAGACGAGGGGCTATCTGTCAGGGCATTAAGACGAAAAAATGATTTGGGTATTGTCTTCATACATAAAGAAATGCACCCCAAAGCAGGCAATAAGATGAGCCAAGGCAGCCATATATTAATTAAAAAGCAAACGGTAGAGTGCCGATCCCTGGTGGACTCCACAATCAACCATCATAAGAGGTGAAATAAAAGGAGGGAGAGACACAACTTGGTATGCCCATATAGAAAAGAAGAAAACCATTTCAAAGGCATTCCTGAAATGCCAGTGTCCGAAAGACACTGCAGCAGTCTTGAATGGTGAACAGTGTCGAAGGCCGTGGAGAGATCGCGTAAGATGAGAGCACTTGTTTCTCTGTGGTCTAATGCCAATGCAATGTCGTCATGGAGAGTGACCATCACTGACCCTGTACCCATCCCAGGGCAGAAAACTGCCTGAAGGGCTGAAGAATGTCATTAACCTCAAAGTAGGTAGAAAGCTGGGGAGTAAAAATTAATTCCAACAATTTGGACAAAGCCGGAAGAAGCAATATCGGACGGTAGTTTTCCACTACCTCAGGATCTAATTGGGGCTTCTTAAGCAAAGGGGAGACAACTGCATGTTTCAGTTAAGGGGCAATATAACCAGTACTAGATGAGTATTGAAGGCCTCAGTGGGTAAAGGGACCAGATTCAGCAAGGAGTCCTGCAGGATATTCAGGTGAATAGGATCCATAGGTGAAGCAGATTCAAGTTTGAGGAGCTGCCTCAAACTTCGCTATCATCTCTGAAAGCGGTGACCAAGCTTTCAGAGATAATAGCAAAAGTGAACCTGCTAGAGCATTTAATAGCCGGGCAGTTCAGAAAATGAGTGCTGTTAGAATTAATACTTCTCTCGGGAAAGGATATTTTCTCTAATTGTGCAAATTTTATTTTGAAAGAAGGAAGGTATCAGATGCCCGTTAGATTGAGAATGAGAGGCCACAGGGGAAGGTAGAACAGGAGTTGTGAGCTCCTTAGCAACTACAAAAAGCTCCTTAGAGGAGCATGAGGCATTAATGATTCGGTCTTGTTAGATATCACAGAGGTGGGGCTCCAGCTGCTGCTTAATTCCCCGGACTCCTACATAAAGAGGAATGATTTGTCCATTAATCCAGGGAAATCCAAAATAATGATCTTCAGGAGGGAAGGGAAACAGGTTTGCAAATGTATCTGGTCGGTAGGAGCACAAACTATTCCGTTGGTTGAAGAAATTGTCTACTTGGGTTATACTCTTTATGCTGTCCCGAGGGTGGGACAAAATCTTCAGGATTTTATTTGTAAAGACTTACAACTCACATCACAGATGAAGAAAATACTAAGGCAATTCTACATGTCAACAATAATTCCAGTTCTCCTATATGGGCTAGAAGCCAAACCAATATCATGGGATTTAAACTAGCAGAAACTTAAGGGTAGCATGTGGAAAAAGGTCATGGGCCTAACGGATAGTCTTCCCATGGAAAGCCTGAGGTACAAGCTTAGTCTTAGGTCTCTTAAGTCCCAGGCAGCTTGGAAGTTACTATCTCTTTATCGACAAATAATGATACCACAGGTTAATACACTCTATGAGGACTTAAAGTACATTTAAAACATTCTCATTTATACCCTTTGTCTAATCTTCAGAATCAGGTGCTTAAAGTGTTGAAAGATTGTGATAGTGACATGGTAACTCTCATGTCAAATCCTATGAAGACAAAAAAGCCACTAGCAACAATGGACTCGGTAAATATGATCGATAAAATGTGGAGATCATCATTAGCATCTTCATTTTCTTCGTGCGATAAACAGCTGGGTTCCCTTATGAAATATCTAAGGAAATTTCGAGACAAAAAAGTGAGTCAAAACCTTTTAAGAGTTCGACTCAACTTGATTCCTACTGGCATGGTGTTATCCCATTGGGGCGGGGTGGAGAAGCTAAAATACTAAGCACCGGTTGCCAAGATCCAAGTAGGCAGACTATTCCACACATCTTGAGAGACTGTGGGGGGACCTTGAATTTAAGACAGAAATATCTATGCCATTTTACAGATTCTGTAGACCAATTGTCTTCAACTATGTTCTGGGAAAAGCTGATTGCTGGCCACAATGTTTCATTGACTATAAATGTGATTTGTGTCCTGCAATCGTCCAGATTTATCTTGCAAGAGCATCATTGAAATAATAGGGAAATTAAATGATGTTTCTCCTTTTCTAGTATTTAAATGTAAATAAATGTTTCTTTCCCTTTTTAAATTATTATTCTCTATCATTATTTTTTGTTTTCTTTTTTTTTTCTCCAGAAAATAAGAATTTGAAATGGTATGCATTCATTAACATACTCATTTTTTATATTGTGTGTTATTTTATCTAATCTATAGAATTTGGTATTTGCAAAAAAACAAACTTTCGGTTATAACACAATAATAAAAAAAAGTACACCAAATTCATTGTCATTAAGATAGCTACAGTGCAATTCAAACACATCCTTGGTTCCTTCCCAAATGACTAAAATATTGCCAATGTAGCGAAACCGATCTTCTTTTTTCTGTTTTTCCTTTTTTTCCATCCAGATTAGCAATCCTATCTATATATATAAATTATTTTATGGTTGAATAGAGGTCAACCTTTAATAATATTTACATGAGGAAGATACAATATAAAACATTTGAATTAACATTAGATTCAATACATGTAAAAGTAGCATAATAAAACAACATCATACAATGTTAAAAAAGGAAAGGAACATTCATTACATTTGTTAAAAAATTCATTCAGTTAAAAGAAAACAAATCTAAATTCAATGCTTTGATAAAAGATGTAATTCCGATTACAATTGACGTTGTTTTATCCTCCAGGCATCTATTCCAAAATTCACCCAAGTCTGGATCTTTCACTCAGGTAGCCCATTTTCCCAGATAAAATGTACGTAAAAGGTTTAGAACAGAACAGGTCATTACCCAATGCTTAGAAGTTTCAACATAGTTTAGAGGCCCACAGAACCTGCAAACTGCCATATCTCCAGAGATTCTCTTGTATTTCAACATAATTTATTTGGAGTTAAGCAGATTCCAACGAAAACAAATACAATTAGTTTGGGTCACCTTATCTGGCTATGATATGATATGATATGATATGATATGGCATTTATAACGTGCCTATACACAAGTGTTTCAAGGCGTGGCGAGTCAAGGGAGTTGGAACAGAGGGAAGACAGAGACAATGATCTTACTATGCCAGGTGACATTGAGATTGCGCAAGTGCTGGGGATGGGGGAAAGGGAAAGTGCCGGGGGGGAGGAGAGGGAGTGGGCAGTGCAGTACATAGGATCAACAGTAAAAAATAAATAGAATAAATAAAAACAATAGGTAAAAAGTGTGGCCAGCTTGTGGCAAGTGCAGGGGTGGGTGCAGACATCAAATGTCAGGAGCTGATGGGGACTGTAGGGATACAGAAACCACCCCCAAGCGCAGGGGTTGCCTAGGAGGCAGTGTAGGTGTGGAGCTGGCGTGGGAGGGGACCTGGGCCTGATATCAGAGGGTAGCCAGGTGACCAGTGCAGTTTCAGTCGGGAGTTCAGCAGGGGAGAGGAGGAGAGAAAGCAGAAGCATAGCGGAATGTCTTGAGGTGCTTCCAGAACCAGAGATGGCTCTCCTCAAGTTTCAGGGAAGCAGGGAGGCTGTTCCAGAGGGAGGCCCCAGCCGAAGAAAGAGAACTACCACCAACATGTTGCTTGGAGAAGGGACTGACCCTGAGGGAGCTGGAGGCGGTTGAGCGAAGAGCTCGAGAAGCAAGGTATTTTGGATGAGAGAGTTGATGGTATTGAGGCCCTAGTCCCCAGAAGGCCTTCTGGACAATGCAGAGGGTTTTGAACTTAATCCTTACAGCTACTGGGAGCCAGTGCAGAGAAATCAGTCCTGGAGGGATAGGATCCCTGGGCTTGATGCCAAGGACAAGTCTTGCAGTCCTGTTCTGGATGAGTTGCAGAGGGCAGAGAGTAGAAGCAGGCAGATTTAGAAAGAGGCTGTTGCAATAGTCCAGCCTAGAGAGAACCTGAGCTCTGCAGACAGTGAGCTTCTGGGGGAAGGAGAGGAAAATGAAGAATACCTCTGAAGGAGAGTGTGGAGTCGAAGATGACCCAGAGTTTTGTAGCCTCATAGGTTGGAGAAGGAAGAGGGCCAAGACAGGCCACCCAGTGAGTGATAGGAAAGGAGGGAGCAGGTGTACTGATGAGTAGAATCTCTTTTTTTTTTTTTACATTTACATTTTTATTATCACAACAACAAGTACAGGAGCGGAAACAAGGCTAATGGTGAACAATTCATCATATAAAAAGTAAATTAAAGGCAAAACATATTAAACAGCTCATCAATAACTAGCTGGATACATCATACAGAAAAGAGAAAGCAAAGGAAAAAGAAAGAAAGAGAAAAAAGAGGAAAAGAAGAAATACCAAAAGCCAGTACTGAAGTCAACATTCACAACAAACCATACAGCAGACATAGGAACTCATCAAGTCCATGGCAGAAAGATACAGGCGAGTAAACATAACATCAAGTATTCTCAGTAGGGAAGCACAGTTCTTGAGGCAAAGTTCAAAGTCAACCATACACATCAAGAAAATAGCTCCAAATGTCCCAACATTTGTCTAGTTCATTTTTTTGTTTGTAAATGGCTTTTTCATACGTTGAAAGTGTAAGAAGTTCTTCCACCCAATGATGAGGAGAATCTCAGTATTACTGGAATTGAGGCAGAGATCATTGGTGGCACACCACTCCTGGATAGCGGACAGACAGTCAGAGATGAGAGAAGGAGAAGAGGTGGTGGAAGGGAGCCTGAAAATGAGCCGAGTGTCATCCGCATAGCACTGAAAGTTTGGGCCGAGACCGGCAACGCGGTGGGCAAGAAGTGGCAGGTATTGGCTGAACAGCCATGGAGAGAGGTTAGACCCCTGGGGAACACTACAGGTAGCGATAGAGATAGAGGAGAGGTAGGACCCAAGTTGGACCTGGAGGGTCAATCGAAGAAGAAAGAGGTCAGCCAAGCCAGGGCCTGATCGGTGATACCCAGGTTATCACGGAGACGGTTGAGCAGGATGGTATGGTATATACTAAGGAATGGAGCCAAAGTGCCCCTTCTCTTATGTTTCTTACTCAAATGAATGAGTGTAATTTATTAATTGTCGACATCCAATCGGTTACCAGTCATTTGGTCGAAATCCAAATGGTCGAATGACCATTTGGGCGATGTAAAATGGTCGAAAAAAAAGGTTGAATTTTTATTTTTTTATTATTATTTTTTTATGGGGGGGTTCACCCCCCAACCCCCTTTTTCTTTATTAAAAAATATTTTTAAGCAACCAAACTAAAAAAAAAATATAAATAAATAAATAAATAAATAAATAAATTCAACCTTTTTTTTCCACCATTTTGATTCAATCAAATGGTCATTCGACCATTTATTTTCGACCAAATGACCGGACACCATCAAATCATGTTGATATATTAATGATTTGATCATACTGGGATATTCTACCAAATCCTGAGAGGAAAAACCAAGATTGTCAAGACTCAATAGGCTCAAGGCTTTCAAACCCTCCAATCTAGGACAGGACTGTGCCACGTGGAATGTCTATCAATATATAATTAGGATTTATTTTGTGGAGACTGTATTTAATTGACTGGGCAGAAGCAGAGAAAAATAAGAAAATCATGTTTTACATTCACATAGATTTAATATCACAAAATCAGATCTCGTTATCTATAGAATCTCAACACATCCTGGATTTCCTTTTAAATAAATAGTAAATTCGCAAAACACCTTTCAGAGGATCACCTTTCCTTCATTGTGATTTTTAGCCCTTCCGGCTGTCTAGATCCAGTGGCCTTTACTTCCCTGAGTGTGAGCCAATGCCTAATTTGGTAGTAGCTGAACCGTTCCCTTTCCCCCACTAGGACTTTCCGTTTGCAATCCTCAAACGGGAGAGGGGTACCTGCATTATAAAAATCCATCAAAGAGAGAGGGATTTGAGTGTTTCATCCTACCCAAAATGTATCTCTCCTTCCAGGAGTTAATTCACTATTATACTGTAATGCTGAGAAGGGGCCCAACCCAACTGGTAGACCTTTGAATTTAATTGCCTGCCCCAAATATCTCAAGGAGGTTTTGGTCAATTCCAGTAACTGTTCTCCTGTTACACATTCTGGACTCCCCCAACAATGGGAGAAACCTGAGACGAATTGAGGTTGAACCTTGCTCCACCTCACAACAATCTTTGGATCCCCCTGACAACAGCAACTCCAACATGGAAGTTAATTGAGAAGAAAACAAGCAAGCACATTTTAATATCCGCGATACCGATCCACCCGAACAAGGGTGAGCATGTGAGCACTAACCTTCAGATCCCTTGGCCTTTTCTTATTCCATATATAGGAAACAATGCCTCTTCACAATCTCTTAACCAATTGGGAGGGGATCCTGATCGGTAGATCCCAAAATATATATAGGAGTTCAGGCAGGAGCTTCACCTTAACAGCTCCAATCTGCGCAAACCAAGATAGCTGCTGCAGGGCCCACCTCTTCAAATCCTCTTCCAGGTTTTGCCAGAGGGGCCAAATGTTTGCATTATACAGCTCCTCATATTCTGATGTCAGAGTTGATTAACTGATTGATTTATTTATTTATAAAGCGCTTTACACCAAGGCGCTTTACCCCAATATATTCCAATCATATTTTTCCCAAATAAGGGGGTAGTCCCTAATCCATTCCCTCACACCCTTGGAAACTTCAGAGATATTAAGCACTTAAGATTTCAGATAGTTAACCCTAAACACTGATATCTAGACAAATTCAACCGAAACAGTCTTAGCTCGAGGTAGAAATTGCCCCACTGTTCCGTAGAAATAGGACATCATCATCACCATAAAGAGAGATGTTCTGCTGCCTGCCTTTACATAGCACCCCGTCAACCTGTTATCCTGCCTGATCGCACATGCCAAAGGTTCCATCACCAATTCAAAGGTTAGTGGGGACGATCCTGATGAGTACCCCTCTGTATTCTAATCATGGCCAAAGATAGTCCTTTAACATTGAGTTTTATGGAGGGGATTTGGAAATTCCCCAAGAAAATCTGAGTAAATAAAGGTCCCACCCCGAATTCCTACAACATCAACCTCAGGTAATCCAAATCCATACTGTAAAATGCACGGTGCTGTCCGACGCTGCGACTGTCATCCTCTGACCTGACCACATACCCCATTCAATTAGATTAATGGCTCTCCTAATGTTGTCCTGCATGCTGCATCCCAGTATGAACCCGGATTGATCCAGAATGATCATTTTGGGCAGTATCATCATCTGGCCAGGGATAGTATCTTGGCCTACATTTTGGCATCCCCGTTTAGCAGGGAAATGGGGAGATAGCTGGAAAGCTGGAACACTCAGTTGGATCGTTGCCCAGCTATATATGTATAATCGAAATTGCTTATGGAAATGAAACGCATAACAACCAGCCTTCTAGCACAAATCCTTAATTGTAATGGATTGAGTACTGTATTTTTTCAGGAAATTGGTCATGGAAATGAATAACCCTGTAAATAGCTTTCAAGTATAGGTTTACAATTGAAACTCAATGAGTATTGTTTTGTTGATTCAGCCTTGACAAAACCCCTTCAGGGGTAAAAGACATGCACGTGCACCAATTGATTTGTGTTGGTTAATGGAATAAGGTTATGATACAAGGAACAAGGTTATAATAAATGCAATATTTCAATGTCTATCTCTGAGGTTGCACTGATCCTATGATCAATCAGACCCAGCAAACTATGCCTAATTGACTTTTTTACATAATTGAATCCTCTCTGTTGCTTGCCCAATGCACCAGAAGCAATGATATTAGTGCTGTAATGGAAACCATTGTAATACTTGAGGGATTGTTGAAATAAGAGTTTAAGCCCAGGTACCAGAGGGCCTTTTGGATATGTGTAAGCCTCTCACTTCTTTGGTAATTGCGACAGAAATGTTTTCAGACAGTCAGCATGTGAGCACTACAGAGAGTATCGGAATAAAACAGGTTTTAACCACAGCATTTCGCAAGTACAAGGTTGTCCTGTCTCAAGATGTGTAATATAAGTCACAGTGGTTCTGAGCAACTTCAGTAGATGGGAAAGGAAATAATGTATTCTATCTGAATCCCTGTAAGGATCACTACCATAAGTGCCCTCTGGCAGTTCTTTCCTTTTGTAGGCTGTAAGCATATGTGACTCTGATGAATCATGCACACATTTTACAAATCCAAAAGACATCCTATAGACAGTTTCATTTGTATGTAAAGTGGCTGTTAAAGGTGATCAATACATAAATGAGACAGAGCTCAAAACACAGGTTGCACAACAAGTAGGGTACACAATAAAACGGGATCCTAATAGAGTCAATATATACACTTTTAATCAGTACATTTAAAAAAAAATTAAATCACTCAATTAGTAGCATTCATAACAATAATCATTATAAATTACACAAATCTATCTAAATCATCACATAAAACATAGGACTTTGTCAATTACAATCAATGGTGAGTTCACAAAGGATTATGGATACATTCAATGCAAGTCTGCCAACGTATCAGTTTCTTATTATTGTCAGATAAAACAAATTATCTCCCTGTATATATCCAGGAGGGTGTCTCGACATGTTTCTGTTCTTGGGGAATCACTCAGAGAACATTCATCAGGAGGGTTGTAAAAATCACGAAAATCCCAATAAAACAATTGTGTCCTTCGTAAGGGGAAGGGTGTGCTGTAAGCGTGCAAACTTCAGTGGCGCTCGTGGGGCTCACAACTTTAGTAGATCAGGTTGTGGTTGGCTGGTAAGTAGCTCCTAACCTGTAACTGTATGTCGACAAGTCCTTGCTGGCTCAATGGACAGATAAGGCAACCACCCAGGAACGGTGACGCCACTAGGTAGAGTGCCGCTATAGGTGGTCGTCAAGCATCAATCAGGGTCTTAATATGCAAAGGGACACACAGCCACTGTGCTGCCTGAAGGACTCTTAATCATAACAACTGGCAACCAGATGGTCCTGATCTTTACCCAAGAGCTGAAGAAGATGAAAGAGCTGTTGAAAAGTCATCATCCCAAAACTGCGTCTGATGACATCATCCGGTAGTGTGCAGGGGTTGGCATCTTCTTCACCTCAATGGCAAGACCCCAGGCCACCAAACTGGAACTTAATATGTGCACTGGAGTGCTTTTAAACAATCTTCCAGAGTTTCTCACTCCATTTGCAGGCAGCTCCATTTCCAGTAAGTGCCACTCAATGCCTCGTGTGCGTTTCAATTGGACATCCTTGTCTTGTGTATATGCATGTTTACTGGTGGCATCATAGTCTTTTCCCTCTCCATGTTCCCACCCTCCCTGCTTTCCCATTGGCCAGACCCCAGGCCACGAGACAGGAACCTAATCTATGCACCAGAGTGGTTTTAAACAATGTTCAAGAGTGTCTCACTCCAGCTTTAGCTCAGGAGTGGAGAGGAGTTCAGGTGTGTGACCCCATTGCCCCAAGAATGCACCCTAAATCTTTGTCCTTTTGTCTCTTTTTTTAGTGTTTTCATGCTATGTGCACTCGTTCCTCTGCCCTCCCACTGTCTCTGAATCCTTGCAGTTTCCCGCCACATAGCCTGCCCCTCATTCCCAATTGACTGCCTCCACCTTTCATGGTACAACCATCCAGGGCAGCCTCTGACTAAGTGCGTCGAGGCAAAGGGCAGCTCCCGGAGAAGCAGCTCCAGTCTGTGTTTGCCCGTGTTCTCCTGGAAAGCCTGCAGCCATCAACCAGCAGCAACTGACTATCTCTGTATTCCATTAACTACCACTCCTCTCTCATTATCTCATTACCTAGTATCCTACCTCCCCAGCATTCAGCTTATTTATGCTTATCAGCCGTAATTAGCATTTAACCTACTTGTATAAGGCAGTCCTTGAATCTAGCCTCAATCTGTAGGGAGACCATACTTGACGCTAAGCCAATTGTGTTAGTTGGCCACAGTTTGCATTTCATGCAGTTTAAAGGGGACATAATTGTGCAGATTACCATGCATCACACCCAGATATATTTGTGAAGATTAGCATGCGTCACATCTAAATAGAACTGGGCAGATTAGCATGCATCACATCTAGATAGAATTGTAAGAGATTAGCAAGCGTCACATCTAAATTGTGATGCCACGTGCCAACCCTATTCAAAAATAAAACCCACGGCATACACCTCTCAAAATCATACCAAAGACAACCATATCTCTACAGCACAACAAACCAAATGCACTTCACTACACCACAACAACAAAACAAACCACACATAGCCTTGCACAACAGCACATGATGGCTACCAATCGAAAATCACACCTAAGCTCAGTGAACGGTGTTAACCGAACTGTAACTGCCAACAGCACATCAAAGCTCTCTTGCGCTTTTCTCCCGCTCAGTCACAATAACCTCCACCCCCCCTTTCCATAACCTTACAGATTTGGAAAAGTGTCAGGGGACTACGCCAGTGGTGATAGTGCACGCTATAAAACAACTTTAACGTGACATAACATAAACACACAAAATGTAAACTCATTTCCTCGTTATCTAAGCAGAAAGGACAACAACTGTTCTGTCTTAAATCTGACTCTTCCAAGTGGCTACCCATACATTTAGAGGAAGTAAATTAAAATATAACCTTGCGATAGCCTAGCATCCGTACCTATAAATAAAACAACCTAAATGAGACTGAATACTTTCAATTGAAATAGGTAGGCGATCTGCAATCCTCACATTTAAGGCAACATCTGGTTTTCCCTCTTGCAGTGACACATAATTTCGAAGTTGTTTGACTTCCATTTTAGAATGTATAACATTAGTGGGCCTTAACATGGAAGCTTGAACCACAGTCAAATAATTTAAAACATGATTACATCAGCAAATCATTTTGGACAATGTGGAGGAGAAAAGAAAATCTAAAATTAAATTTGACAGAACAGCTTCGGAATTAGAGCATGTGAATACCTACATCTTTAGTAGTGCGCTATAACATGACTAAAAAAAAGGTTGAAATGCCCTATTTGATGTATAACATATAGCAGGGTGCAGAATTTGGGAGGTCCAGTAACCTACGAGAAATGTGTGATTACTTGCAATTTGGAAGGGTTTTCAAAGCCCCCAAAGCTCAGCTACATAAGACCCTGAAGCCTTAACTCTGGCTTGATATCTCTTATTAATCATCTGGATAGGTTGGAGGTTAAACTTCTTGCTTTAATGTTTGGAAGCCCTCATGTTTTTCTGAAAGGTCACTCCCAGATAGGTTAACAAATAGGATAAAAAATCTTTCTCAGGAATAATTTCTCCCACCCCAGATGTTTAGCTAAAATGCATTTTGGTATTTTTATAGGGGTACAATTAACTGCCACTGAATTGCTGGCATTCACTTTTAAATCAAGAGAGGCCATGAATCCCTTCTTCAGTTACCATCAGTTGCATTGTGGGTAGAAGGTTCCCTCATTTGCCAACATTGAATGTACCACCAGCAGTTTTACCCCTGGTTATAGTGATCGTTGGGGTGCAACAAATGGCAGACCCTCACAAAGAATCAACTTCCTCATTAATTCATAAAACCACCCATAGGATCAATACCTGATTAAATGGCCTAATAAGTAATCCTCCGTCAGTGATCATGGTCAGATGGGTGGACTGGGCAGGAGACTCAAAAAAGGTTTCTGGCAGAGACTGAATAGTTGCAATCTTTTATGAACATGAGCCAAATGTAACTAAATATAATTTTGGATTTCGGTCTTCTAATTTGCAGATACAAATAGTGCACCTCTCATATTTGTATCCATTTTCTACAATGCTCAGATATCTTAGACAAAAAGAACAAAAAGAGTGGACAAGAATGCCAAAAGTCTACACAGCCCAACCTCAGGACGGTCAATCAGGTTACAAGAGGCCTTACAGTTCCAAAACACTAACCCACCAATAATATTAGGAAATCTACTCGGCCTAAAGTGCTTGCATTTAACACAAGGAATGGCTCCGGTTGTACATTGGATAAGAAGAGATTGAAATTACTATTTTCTTTGGAAGCTAAGTAGATTGAATGTCCATGCCCAGATTTACAGACCATCTATGACCAGATTAAAGAACATGCATCCTAAGGTTTTCACCGCCAGTTCATCTGTAGATTCTATTTTGAAATCTACCTCTGCTTATTTGGTCCTTGGTCACTTGGAACATTGTGGGTGCTATGAATAATTTAAATGACCTAGGGATACTCAACTTTTCGTGCTCATATGATATCATTATGCTGCAGGAAACTGAGGCCATCAAGGATAATGTAATTGAGCAGTTTTGTTTGTCAGGGAGGGATGTCAACTTTTATCCGATCGGTATGGAAGGGCACATTGATCTCTTGCCAATCTATTTTAAAAATATTACAAATTCTGCAACTACCTGTGACATGGATTGATAATTTATTTTTACGACATTTTTAAAACTGCCCACAAAAACATAACTGCCTAACCAGTTTAAGCTTTTTAACATCATGTATGGATAATGTTATGGACACTGTAACAAATTAGAATTGTATAATTTTGGGTGGCGATTTTAATTTACGCTTAGGAAATTTGTCCTCCAGGGTATCTCTATGGCAATAATGAAAACGCAATACTGGGTATCCAGGTTCCCTTTATGAATAATCCTGGTGTTTGCCGAAATGAGATCCAATTTCATGCATAGTTGATGATTTAGGGCCTGTGCTTCCTTAATTGTTGCCCCACTTCAGATACTCCAGGGATGCTCACTGTTAAATCGTCTATGGGTTTGTTGATCATCAACTATTTTTGTACTTCTGTATCAAAATGGCCTATCATAGTTGACCTCAAAGTGGCTGATGAGATATTCAGTGCTCAACATCCTGTGGTATTATTAATAATCCAGAAAACTGGCACTTATTTGCAAAGCTATCATCCCCATATTGCTTCATCCAAACCAGCCAATGACAGAAGAAGACACAGATGGGAAGAATTTAATGACAGAATTCATTAAATTATTAAAGCCCCACATCTTTGTCATCTAATTCTTTTTATGTCTTAGTGCCCACTACCACTGACATTAGGTCCATTTATTTAGATTTGCTGGCTCTCTTGTCGCAATCCTTTTGTGGAAATATTATTACATCATCTTCTATTAGCCCAGAAGGATGGCTTGAGCAAGCTTGCAAATCGGAGAAGTGCAATCTTTAGCGGGTCTTGAGAGAACACAATACCCCTAGAGTTCTGATTGAAGAAGCTAGGTCAGCTTACAAAAAAGTGTTAACCTCATGATAAATCACACTAGACACGCTTGCATGGTCAGACCTCAAGGAGGTCTCTGATGGAAGAGATTCTAGGACATTTTGTGAATTGGTCTATTCTGGCCCAATCTATCATTGTGGTTCCCCTTGATTAGACACTAGCAGTGAGGACCACATTTGAGTATCCCATCACTCCTCTATACAATGCAAGAGGATATTTTGATCCAAGCAATGGCTCCTTGACACTCTCCCGAGATAATTTTATAAATGAAGAATGCTGGATTGAACATGGTGAATGTTACATCTTAATTGAGGAGGTTGTTGAGCCCATAAATAGGCAGGCTCTTGGTTGCTGCCTTGAACCGGAATGGTATTCCAGCGGACATATTTAGACATTCACCATCTATTTGGTCCCTTCTCTTGTCTGTATGTTATAACACCGTGATAAAGGAACTGAGCTTTTCAGATTTTTTGAAAAAAGCGATAATCTATGGAATTTTTAAAAAGAGGAGGAGAGACATTCCATCCACATACAGGATGATCACGCTCCTGGAATCACATTTTAAAATTCTTGGGTGAGTAATACTGCAAAATTAGAACTTTGATTATGTGAGAATCACATTCTAACTGACATCAGCTGGGCTTTTGACAACGTCTTGCTACTAATGAGCAGACCCTCAATTTATATCTATATATTGCCAACTCAGTGTATATCAAATGAGTGCCCATTTATTTAGCGTTGATGGATCTAAGTACAAGGCTAAATTGTGGCTCCCTCCTTGGATACAGTGATTCAGATCCATCAGGGAGCATGAGCTTCTGTTGTGTGCATCTCAAATCGGCAATGTACTGCAGACTTTCCAATTACCTTGGGAGTCGGCTTAGTTTTTCATTATATATTAATGGTCTTCCTAGTGTCATTCTACGTTCTGGGGTGAAATCACAAAAATGTGTAATTGATTGTTTCCTTGACTAGTATATGCAGATGATTCAGTGTTGGCACAGACTCCTTGTTCCCTTCAACAACATATAACTCTATATATCCGACCTTCATGAACTTGCTTGATTTAAAGGTTCATGTGGAAATATTGGCTCTAATAATTTGTCATACAGTTTAAAGAAATATCAAGAGCCCTTGCATTTTAATCTAATGACAATACCACTTGATGGGTGATAGAGTTTCACTACATAGAAGTGTGGTTCAGTTCAAAGTTTGGTAGTAAGGACATATTGTTGAACAATTAGTTAAAATGCATAAATTAATAGGGGACATTTTTCATTTTATGAAATCTTGTGAGGTGCATTCAGTTTGAATAGTTCTTGAGATCTATAGGACAATATCCCTGGTGATTGCTAGATATGGACTGACTATATTGAACATCTGAGCTTTAGCCCTTTGCAGATGATTGAAAACTATGTGGTGAAAAGACATTTAGATATTCCAGGTTCATTCTCTAATCTTACTACACATTCCAAATTTAACCTGGGTTTTCTTACTGGTGAACTCTCTCTAGAACTTTTGTTGCATTGGTTCTAAATTTGAAACAACAGCAAAGAGACTTTGACACACTTCGTAATCGACTCTTTATTATTTCACCCTTACTACCTTAATGTTCCTTGGTGGTGATATTTTTTTTAAAGGTTAACGCATACAAACACTTTATAAACCTGGTATTCATTGAGAAAAATAATTTTATGAAACTGTAAAGTTATTTTAAACACAGTGTGCAATCACAGAGTGAAGCAAATGACTTAGCCAAACCATCTAATCAAAAGTATATTATTCTCTCAGCAAATTGTTTGCAGGGCTACTTACTATGGCGTGACCACTTGAAGGACAGCTATCTCACCACAAAAACAGGACTAAACTGGTTACAAGAGGCCTTACAGTTCCAAAACACTAACCCACTAATTAATATTAGGAAATCTACTCGTCCTAAAGTGCTTGCATTTAACACAAGGAATGTCTCTGGTTGTACCTTGGATAAGAGCAGATTGAAATTACTCTTTTCTTTGGAAGCTAAGTAGATTGAGGGGCCGGTTCATGGAACAAACATGCGCCGAAAATCTCAGCGCAAGCTAGCACAAGGTGGCGCAAGCGTGGAAAAGCAAGCACACGCGCATGCGTGCGATTCAAGGAAGGGCCTGCGCATTTTTTCCACTGGTTGTGCGCCAAATCCGTACGTGGCACACATGGGTGCACACATCATTGCAACAACCCGAACACTGTGCGCGATGCGCTCAGGAAAGCGCACAATGTCGGCGCACACAACAAAAAGGGGTCGGGTCACGGGGCATAACACGCAGAATAGGGAACAACGCGTGAAAAAGAAGGCGTAACTGGGGAAGTACTGCAGGGAAATACACGGAACGCCCACACGCACGCGAACAACTCGTATTCATGGATTCGAATACGGGAAACAAGCACACGCTAAAAGAAGCGCATAGGCGTCAACACGTCCGCCACAGAAAGGCAGGCGTAAGCGTCCCTGCGCACAGTATAAAAGTGCGCGCAAACAACAAACACGCATATACAGCTACAATGAATGCCCCATTTGTCGCAGAACTGATCGTGGGACACCGCAGGAGGAGGAGAATAGCCAGGGCCCGCATTTTTTCCCCCCGAACTAGACTTTTTGGGATGCCTGACGACCAGGTCTATGGCAGGTATTGGTTTTCACCACGTATCATCCTAGACCTGGTCAGGGAGTGGGAAGATGACCTTACATCACCCACCCTCTGCTCCCAAGCATTGAGCCCCTTGGAGAATGTGCTCAATGTCCTGCATTTTTTGGCCACTGGGTCATTTGAGCGGACTACTGCCATAGTAGGGGGGGTATCACAGGCTACACAGTCACGCTGCCTACACCAGGTGTTGGCAATCATGACTGCGCACCCCTCAGTCCGCAGGCACATATACATGCCCAGAACACCAGCAGAAAGGCAGGCCGTAGTCCAGGACTTTTTCAGGGTGGCACACTTCCCCAAAGTGCTCGGTGCCATAGATGCACCCATGTGGCCCTACATCCACCTAGGGCCACTGAGCACATCTATTGAAACCGCAAGTACTGGCATTCCATCAACGTGCAGGTCGTATGCAATGCAAAGGGAATCATCACCTCTGTCTATGCAAACTACCCAGGCTCCACCCATGACAGTTTCATATACAGAATGTCCGCCCTGAGCCGGGCCCTGGAAGCTGGGCAGCATGGCAACACATGGTGAAACATTGCGACACATGGCTCCTAGGTGAGTACAAATGCCTGTGCACATGCATGCCTGTCACACACAGACAAATACACAAACCCCAATAATCACAACCATTATCAACTCTCCAGGGGACAGTGCCTACCCTCTGAGCAACCACATGTTGACGCCAATCCGGAACCCCACCACACCATCCCAGGTAAAATACAACGCTGCCCATATTGCAACCAGGGGCATAGTGGGGAGCACATTCAGAGTGCTAAAGTCACGCTTCCGCTCCCTTGACAGCTCTGGCGGGCAGCTACTCTATGCACCCCCAGTAGTGTGCAGGATCATTGTGGCAGCATGTGTCCTGCACAATGTTGCAACACGGCAGGGCGTACCAGTGGACATGGTGGTGCCCCCATATCCCCAACCACAGACACAGGGGCTGCCCATGGGAGGGGATAGGGTACGTGGCGAGGCAGCCCAGACCCAGCTTGTGGCTACATTTTTCACCTAAACTCCCACCCCTGGCACATACCAGGTGACAATCAATGATGACAAAGAGACAGTCTACTGTCACAACCTTACCACCCTGAGAATGTTGCCATGGAAGTGATACATTGTGTGCATCCCTAGCTACTAAAACACGAACAATCGTGTGTGACCAAAAGGAACACGTGCAAGGTGTGCATCACACACCCCTGCAAAACAGGCCATCACAATCCCTGGTATGTCATCCAAACCCTCCTAACCACATCATCCTTGTTTGACACACCATCCCATGGCAAGCAATAGGAAAAGGCCAACACATTACCAATAATACACAAAGTGACATGTGATAAATGGAAATTGCCTTCACGCAATGATGCCTGTCATGGAATCTGATGAAATGACTGACCAACAACCTCCCACACAAAACAAGTCATACCCAAATGCATTCCAACAATGGTAGCATGAACATATCAATCAAAGCCTGTTCACATGCAAATTGGCCAAGGCAAAATCCCTACTCCTGAATACGTGTGCTGTGTGCATCTCCTCCAACACACTGCTCAGCACACAGCATAGTGACCAGCCATTGTGACAGAGACACACCTTGAGCATCACATGAAAAGGACAAAATAACCAAATAAATAAACAATTGACACATGTACACGATCCACAAATGGTCATAGATCATGTGCTGCAGGGACACAGTGGTCCCCAGAAGGCAAACTGTGTGCACATTTGGACATGGAAGGGTGGATGTACATGTGCCGGAGCATAGTGAGACTGTGTGTGTCAGTAGGCACATGCACTCAATACATGCATGTCCAATCAAGTGACCATCAGTGCCCTCTGCACATCACATGTGAACATTTCCCATGTGCACACCCCAGCATGGCAAAACACACCAATCCCCTCACACCTGAAAGGTTAACACAAGATAGGAACAGGCATTCACCAGCAGACACATCATGTGCATAGGACACCACAATAACAATGTCAGGGTGCTCATCACACTGCAGGCAACAACAACTGTCCAACAACCAAACACCCTCCCTCATTCACATATCACCATGACCTACTGAACAACCGTGTCTGGGGTTTGTAGCCTTCTTCCTTGAAGTCTACCTGGCCACAGGATCACCCTACCTCTTTGTCTCCATCTACCACCGTGCGTGTAAAGAGTGTCCAGCACCCTCAGAGGCCACCCTGACTGGCAAAAATACCAAATCGAAGAGAATTCAAAGGATCCAAACACACAAGCCAGCCAAAAAGCCTTTAGGCAGCAAAAAATACTTGAAGAGTCTCCAGTAGATGACTTGAAGTAGCAGTACATTTCAAAGCACATGTACAAGCACAATGATGGAACAACCAAGTTAGCACACTTACACAATGCTACAACAGGATGTGTACCGTGTTTGCTACATAATATACAATGAGGCCGCACCAACTGATGGGTAGTGTCACTGCTCCGGTGTCCACATGCAGGAGTGGCACGAACCAACCACCCCCTCCGTGGTCTGGGTGCCTTCAAGGTCAAACGTATACAGGCCTCTGAGACCACAGTGGGGAAGGAGGGTCAGGGATATGTTGACTGGACAGGCATTGGTATTCTGGATAACCGTAAAGAGGTGCAGGAGAGGGGAGTTGGATTGTCAAGGGAAAGTAGAGAAAAGACAAAAATATACTATTCACAATAACACATACTCAATCAGAAAAACCATGTACATCATGCACATTGTACCAAATGACTCAAATGGAATTCAAAGAGAGACTTATCTCTGGGGTGAGTGCTGGCCTCCTGCCTGCCCACTCTCAGGTCCGGTAACATGAGCAGTTCAATGCTGCAAAGATAGTACGAGTTAGTAATCTGTGTGTGTCCACAACACACACACACACCACCATACATACCCCAAAGCAAGTAACTCCTCCACAAACAAACACTCTTGTCTGCTGCTTCGTACCCATACTTAAGACTCCCCCCGTGATGGTTCATACACTGTCAATGCAGTAAGTCAGCCGCACATGGCAAATGGAAGAGCAATGTGTCAAGATTCACACATCATGCAATGGTCCCTGGGTAAGCAGCTACACGCATATAGCGAGGTACGACTTCAGTACAAGTAGTGTTCTGGCATCCCCCAAATAAAAGAGGTAGTGCATGTGTCAATATGGACATGCAAATGATATGCACTGTACACCAGTCTGTCCCTCGCTGGGTGTCCCTGTTCGCAACTCAATTTTTCCATGCTTTGAATGCTAATGGGCTTATACATCTGCTTCAATGGAGCATACTGGACTGGAGGATGTGTCCGACCGCCCCTGCATGTGCCCCTGACAACTTGGAAAGCAACTTGCCATGTGTCCAACTCATTTTAGCTGTACTGTGTGCTTCAACACCAATAACTGTCCAAGCTCACCTTCAGTGGTGCTAGTTAGCATGGATGTGCAATAGGCCTGGTGGAAGGTTGGATGTGGTGTGTGCCCCTTGTGCTGCTCATCTTGCATGGAGTTCCTGAAAACATGTCTGCTTCTGTTGGATGTATGAGCACAAGCTCTGTGGCACTGCTAGCGCCAACATGCGCATGTCTGCACCACCGAATGTGGCCAGCTGCCAGACGTACACTGGCCCATGTCTGCCGTCAAAGGTGGTCTGGAGGCTCATTCTCCTGGAGAAAGCGCACAAAACACAAAATTAAAGCAGGAAAGTCACCTGTGTGTGTCTCTTCATGCTGTTTGTGACTGGACCATGTCAGAGACATACAGCAATTGCTTGACGCAAAGACAACATTTCAGCCCGGCGTGCTCTGTCTGAGCCCGCCATGCCCAGCCTGAGAAAGCAGGCCGTGGACTGTGCCGCCCGCTACTGGAGAAGCATCTGCCTGGCAGGGGGGAGCATGGATTGGGCCACACGCTCCATGCTCGCAGCGATGTTTTCCATTGCTGCCCCCTGGCGTTCTGAATTGGCAGTCATGTCTTGCTCCCACTCAGTATACCTCGGTGGCGCGCGGCCACCGCGCTGCTGGGATTGACACCTGCGGGACCCAAGGACCGGCCGTCCTCGTTGGGTTGGCACTGCTCGCGGCTGCACGATTACATGCCCCCATTGACGTGATGCCCCAGGCCCATCAACGACTGGTGTGGAGGGAGACCGTGCGTCCCGATCCACCACAGGCAGAGGTCCCACCACTGTCTGACCCCTCAGTGCAGGAGTCGCGGACAGAGGAGTGTCCACATCAGAATCACTCAGCTCTGACGTATGTACCTGATGCACATCCAACTCGACATGAACGTCGGAGTGGTCATCTGGGCTGGACTCATTGCCAGCCAAAGACAAGATGGACTGTAGCACATGTGGGTTTTCATGGTCTACCACCCCACGACCCCCACTTGTGCCGGGTTGCTGTAGTGTTAACAACCCTGTGCCTGGCATGACAACACCATCCTCCGGCTCCATTGCGTTATCATCTGAAAAGTAGAGAAAAAAATAAGATCAATACACATGTTAGAAGAACACAATACACACATAGACATCACACAGACAGACAACACATGAAGCAGACATGTCACACACAAAAGAGAACCTGCCATCCATGCTGAGTCAACTTCACATTGCTACTGTGCTTAGGCATGTAGAAGTGTGTTATGCCAATCAGAAGTGGCTCGATGCAGTGCAGAACATTTGTATATTACTCACTATCTACATGAACAAGTACTATATGATGTGTATCAGAAAACATGAAGGCAGTGCAAGGTCAAGTTCAGGCGTCACATGCAATGTGCATGCAATGGGTTGCATGGCTACATGCAAAGCACCCCTCCCCCTAAGTGGAAATGCAGGGATGCCTTGCATGGTATCAAAAGGATGACCAGAGACCTGTGTATCGGCAGACAGTGTTGACTAGCATCAATTGCATCATCTGAGTTTGTTTGTTTGTTTGTTTTATTAATTTGTATAGCGCTCCAGACCCGTAGGTAGAAGGGCGCTTAAGGAAGCGGTTACAGGCATGAGATAAACATTTACATGGTACAGCAATTTACATAGATTACAAGGTATAGGCAGCAGTTACATAAAATTTAGGCAAGGTGGCGGCCTTAGGGAGGTGAAGGTCTTAGAGGTGAGGGTAAATGCTATTCTTTGTTCAGTAACCAGCCAATAACTGGTCAACTGACAACACAGCAGATGATGATGGGACAGTAAGCAGGCCACATGATGAGCCCTCAGTAGTACACCCACGTGTGCAGAAGACACTACACCAGTTGGACAGAGTCAGTGGGCCTGAAATAGGCTGAGGCCTGTGACCCACATAGACTGTCACACCCTAAACGTGTGGGACGCAGGACTGAGCCACAGTGGCCATGGGAAGGCTGATGAAATGCCATGAAATGTAGATCAACCTGGACACGTACTACATTGATCATCCAGTCAAGGACACATAGGGGCATGCATGGAATGCACATGGAGCATGAATGGGCACTCATTTCCCTGCGGAGCATCTGAAATCTGCACAGTCCAAGTGAGAGCCCCTGCATCAAGTACAAAGGATGTACCCCACTGCGTGTGTCTGGCAGGTTGGCTGGTGGAAGTTAGCATGTACACAGGACGCGTGAACAGGCCATTGCATTACGGCAAAATGATGCAGACCAGTGGAAAGGCGATATTCGGGTGCGGGGGGGAGGAGGGGCAAGGGAACATGCCTACGTGAAGTACCCACATGCAGGAAGAGGACACATGCACGTCAGTCATGCAATGACATAGTCCCAGTGCTGAGAGGAAGGACACCCCAGGCTACATGCAGAAGGGCCAGTGAGCTGGAACATGGACCAGAGGGGCATCCAGGTGACCAGCATGTGAGTAGGGTGCAAGTGTGGTGATGCGGACAGTCCCCGTCTGCTCCACATGTCCACCATTCTGCAGAGCAGCCATGCATCAGTGAAGCATTGCATTACTTGCACATCTGAACCATGTACACATGACATATAGTGGCAGTCATGCACAACACATCACACAAGTAAAACACACATGTCCTCGACAAACACGCAGCAACACTCACTGGACTGGGCATCAAAGTCCGGCATCTCTCCCCTCCTTCGACCGATTCAGGTGGTATGAACTCCGCAACAAGCGACTCGTGCAGAGTGAGGTCTTCCTCCTCAGGTGCCGGCCCACTGCTAGTTACCAGAGTCATGTTGTAATTTGAGGCACGCTTAGCCTTAGTGCTGCGTTTTAGGTCATTCCAACGCTTTTTGCATTCTTGTGCCGTGCGCACCTAATGACTGAATGCACTCACATGTTCCGCAACTTGCTTCCAGTGGGTATCATGATGGGCAGCCGTAGTTTGACAATTAGGCCCCACTAGCATGTCACAGTTGTGGTCCCGCATGTAGTCCACGAGGAAGTCCAGTTCCTGCGCACAGAAAGGCTTTTTTTTTTTCGATGTGCAGGAGGTCGTGGCTGTGTGTGGGGTCCCAGCCTGTGCTGCAGGTGCAACCTTCCTCCTCTTGGATAGTGGCGCGGACCCTGGCTGGCAAATGCCGCCCTGATCAGTATGGCCAGTGGCAGCGGAGGATTGATCCAAGGGAGTGGCAGGTGGAAGGACGAACAAAGGCCTGACTTGCGTCAGTGGCTGCTGGGTGCCCTGGAATGGACCCTGCGCAGCAACATCCGCTGTGGCAGGGTCTTTGACCGCGACTGTCCTGGTTGGTAAACTCACAACCGGGGTGTTGTTGGCTGCATCTGTCCCTGCACTTGCCAACACCCGGCTGGTCGGGGCAGCAGATGACATTACTGCCCCAGGGACACTTGTCTCAGTCAGGGTAGTCATGCGTGCACCTACGGTGTTCCTCCTGCCCTGTTGGAAATCTTCCATGGACTCTTCAAGTGCCAACGCAGCCTGCGCTGGCAGACCCTGAGCCTGGGTTGTGGTGTCCACAGCTGCACCTGCAGCTATCACTACCCTTGGGCCCGTGGCAGTCGATGAAATGGACGGTCGGGTCACATGGGCGCCAGTGCCAGATGTAGAAGCTGCATCTCCCGGAACCACAGGGGGTGGTGACATGACTGAACCAACACATGGTACAACATCGTGTCGAAGTGGCGCACCCCTGCCTCTTCCCCCTCTGAGGCCACCCTGGACACCCTGGAGTCCCGCTACTCCCTGGTCACCCCGGCCATGTCCCTGACCACACCCACCATGAGGAGTATGCCCAGCTGAGGCGCCCCTCACCTTTGGTGGCCTCCCAACCATGGCACAGATGGAGTAGTGCCAGCACAGATGGAGAAGTGTCAATGGGAGGTGTACACGACAATTGTCCAGAGCAATTGGGGTTAAGGCGGTGGGATGCAAGATGTTAACAGCACCCCTGCACCTGCAAGGCTGTATGCGACCCTGGTGATTAAGTGACGGGTCACGCAACGCTCAGGCACCCCAAAACTGCAGTAAAACCGTGCACGCAACCCCTGCAGCCTATGTGCGTAGAATTAACCTCCCGCAGTACGCAGTGGCACCCAGGAACACGAAAAACACGTATGCATGGGACACGCAGGCTACTATGACCTCAAAAACGGGTACGCGATACACAGGGGCACCCGCAGTGGGAAAAATAGCACGCGCGACTCACCGTCAGACTAGCGTGATGATGAAAAACACACATAGCCAATACCCCTGCCAAAAGAAGAGATACGTCCTTGATCCGCTGTGAAGTTGTGATGGCGCGTGAACCAACACAAAGTAGCAACACACACATCGGTCTCCACGAAAGGCACGTACAGCGAACTGCTGGCCCCGCTCACCTTTAACCCGTGCTGAGGGAAACACCCGCACGCTTCACGTCACTTACGCGCTTTGGCCCTTTCCTCGAATTACACGCATTCACACACGGACGTATGGTTTTTTCACGTGCTGATCCACTATGCACCCATGTTGAGGGAAATGCCCGCGTGCGTTACGTCACAGATGCGCTTACGCGCTAGGGGCCTTTCCTCGAATTACACACTGACGTGCACTTTTTTCACATGCCAAATCACTCCGCATCAAGCTGGCCACGCGACAACACACAGAAGACCATGCTCCTGCCCAAAAGGACATTTTCCTGCCCGCAAGAGCCCCGAGCATGCTCCATCCTGCCATCTGCTGCTGCCTGCCTGCTGCCCACGTGCCCTGCTATTTGGTGCCTGCACGTCAGCCATCTGCAGGGGTCCAGTTGCTGTGTCCACTCCTGCTGGAACAGAAGACTCCCGACTAGGATACCATCGCTCCACAGCCCAGCCCCAGGACCCAGTTGCCCACCTGCCTCGGGGGTCGTCATGTCGGGCCAAACACCATCCGTGACCACTGGTGGCCCCCAGCCAGAGAGGCAGAGGGCCATCAGCTTCAGTGAGAAGGAAGTTGGTGTCCTGGTGGAGCAAGTTCTGGGGCATTATGATGCCCTCTTCACACCATCGCGCGCCGACAAGTAAGGATGGGACAGGATCTGGGAGGACGTAGTGGTTGCCATCAACGCAGAGGGGGTGGCAACCCGCGACATCAAGCACGTCCGGAAGCGCTGGGAGGACTTCAGGTCCAGGACCTTCAAGAAGGCCCAGCGCCTCATGAAGGCAGAGGATGCAGAGGGGTGCCGGGTCAGCCTGACCAACATCCAGATGAGGTTCCTGGAACGCATAAGCCCAGAGCTCCACGCCAAGACCTTCGGAGGGAGACCCATCTGGAGTTGAGCGGTAAGTGGACATGCATTGCTGTGTGGAACAGGGTATGTTGCAGTGTGCTGGTAGTCAGCTACTTGCCTGTATGTGTAACATAGGCCATGTATGGATGTGTGTGTGCAGGGACATCATGGTAATGCATGTGAGACCAGTAATGCGTGAACCACATGGATGGTGCATGTGTTCCAATGCAACATGGGGAGCAGCATGCAGAAAGCACACATGAATGCATTCCTGTCCCTGTTCTTGGACATGGATGGGGGGTGAGAGATGGGTGCTGCACTCAGGTACATGTATGGTGTACATGTCTGTGTGTCTGAGAAGCGTGTGTGTGACTTTGAAATGCCATGGATGCATGACACATGTCCGTGACGATGTGTAGATTCACTTATGCAGTCTAGTCACCCTTATATCCACTGTGTCTGTGGTGTACGAGCCATGATGCATGACCCTCCGGTGATGTGTGTGCATGGGATCAGTATGAGCCACGATGCATGTGAGTTTTAAGGCAACATTTATGTCAATAGAGGCCCTTGTACATGGATGCTGATGTTGATTGCATGTGCCGTGCCTGTTTCTGCATGTGTGTTGCCTGCATTGACCCATGTGTTGTGGAGGGACAGGATGTAAGTGACGTTTGACAGTGCCTCTCATGTGTTATTGCTTCCTGTCTAGGGGACTATTGTACAGTACCCTGATGCTTGTGTTCTCTGTCTCCCTCTATGCAGTGTCGAGTGAAGAAGAGGGTGGAGACAGTGCTATGGAGCTAAGCGGTGGGGATGCCTCCACCAGGCGGCGACGCAAGGCCCAGCCACCCTCCCAGGAATTGCCATCATATGGGAGCGAGGGGACTGTTGCCGCGTCTGCCACTACGGCTGTAGCGGAAGGGCCGGGCGAGCCCCACAAGGGCTTGCAATGGCGGAAGACGGTGCTGAGACATCCAGGTTGGTGGTCTCCACAGAGGAGGAGGAGCCCGCTACTGAACCGCACATGGGGCCTGGTGGGGGTAGTACCACTGGTGCAAGTGGTGCAGTCCAGGGTCAGGAGGCAGCACAGGTCGCTGCGGAGGGACCTGTGCATGTCGCTGTCCCTGACCCTGTGACTGCACCACCATGCACCAGCAGGGATGCCCCGTCCCAGGCCCGTCCGCAGGTAGGGGGGAGGCCCACATCATCTGGCTCTCCACTACCTGCGGACGAGGAGTCCCATGACCGAATTGGCTCCGTCCTGATTGGTGTCGCGTTGCGCACGTGTGTCATTTATGATGACGTGTGTGTTTCCTGGGGGGTCCACGCACGCCATCCCGAAGAGCTGCGTGGCAACGTGCCACAGTTGGGAGGGGCCATGGTCAGTGGGTTCCTACATGTGTCGCGCACTCTGGCGGACCTCTCCTCCTCTGTGGAGACTATGCGTCAGTCGTTCTCCCTGCTGTCTTCTGGCCCAGATTCTACCAGGGCCCCCTGTGGACCTGGCCTGACCAACACAGCCAGCTTGGTGGAGATTCCATCCCTGCCACAGTCGGGAGTCGGCAGTTCAGCAGGTGTGGACACACCAACAACTGGAGACCAGCAGATGGAGGATGTGCAGGCATAATCGAAGAGGGCACATGGACAGCAGCAGCAGCAGGCTCTAGGTGGGAGCGATGATGGCTCTGGGCCATCAACATCAGAGGGGCAGGCATCGGCCAGAGGGCAGGAGGACCCTGGAATGGGAGTGTCTTCTGTGTGGCTGCGGTTGGGCCAGCGGATAGGTGTGGAGCGGCGGCGGGCCGAAGTGGCATGGCTCACCATGGTCAGGGCGGAGTTCTCCATGCACCGGGCGTTGAGGCGGGCTGAGTGCCTCGAGGCAACTCGCAGGGAGTTGGAACAGGCCATGACTGCATCCCTGCAAGAACTCGGGGCGAGGGCACAGGCCCGCCTCCAGGAGATTGACATGGAGTTTGATGATGCCCTGGCCCACAACATCACAGAGTGAGCCGTGGGACTTGCCCGCCACCATTCTATATAGTTAGTGTTAGGTTTCCTTTCTCTTTTTTTTTCTTTTGGGACGCTTGGACAATGCCCCACGTTTTTATATATAGTTCTTAATTAGGTCGTTTTTTTTTATAGGTTTCATTTAATTTGTTGGGCTCATGGACCCTGGTTTCAATCTTTGTACATAGTTGGACTATGGATTTCTGAGAAAATATTATTTTACATCACCATGGATCAATGGATTTTTAAATTTAGGTTTCCTTTGGATTTGCTTTGGTGGACAAGGAGTTTGGACTAACTTTATTTTGGATTACTTTGGATTGTGACTTCATTTTTTTTTTCATTTTTGGACATGCATTTTTTTCTTGTTTAAAATTATTTTCATGCTTTGTTTCCATTCGCTTCATTTTGTGCACAATTAATTTTGATTTATTACTTCCATGTGTGGTATTCGCTCATTGGTTTATTGCATGTCACAATGTGGGTTCACACAATCACTGGCACCCAGTGTGTGTGTGTGTGAGACGTACATGTGTTGATGTGCATAGTTGACTTTTGGTTTGTGACAAGAAATAGGCTTTTCAGTGTGGGGTGGATGGGAAACTTGATTGTGTCTCAAGACTGGGGTAGCGTGCAGTGGGATTTTGGTGGACATGAGGCCCATGAATGTGCATCTTTATGACATGTTGGGTGGGGACATGAGTCGGGGCCTGCAGGCAGGTGCCTGTCAATGCTGGGGGGTGGGGTGCAGGGGACATGAGTCGAGGCCTGCTGGCAGGTGCCCGTCAATGCTGGGTGGGTGGGGGTCCAGGGGGGCATGTGTCGGGGCCTGCTGGCAGGTTCCCGACAATGCTGGGTGGGTGGGGGTGCAGGGGGACGTGAGTCGGGGCCTGCTGGCAGGTGCCCGTCAATGCTGGGTGGGTGGAGTTGCAGGGGGAAATGTGTCTGAGCCTGCTGGCAGGTGCCCGTCAATGCTGGGTGGGTGGGGGTGCAGGGGGACATGAGTCGGGGCCTGCTGGCAGGTGCCCGTCAATGCTGGGTGGGTGGGGGTGCAGGAGGACATGAGTCGGGGCATGCTGGCAGGTGCCCGTCAATGCTGGGTGGGTGGGGATGCAGGGGGACATGAGTCGGGCCTGCTGGCAGGTGCCCGTCAATGCTGGGTGGGTGGGGGTGCAGGGGGACATGAGTCGGGCCTGCTGGCAGGTGCCCGTCAATGGTGGGTGGGTGGGGGTGCAGGGGGACATGAGTCGGGGCATGCTGCCAGGTGCCCGTCAATGCTGGGTGGGTGGGGGTGCAGGGGGACATGAGTCGGGGCCTGCTGGCAGGTGCCTGTCAATGCTGGGTGGGTGGGGGTGCAAGGGGACATGAGTCGGGGCCTGCTGGCAGGTGCCCGTCAATGCTGGGTGGGTGGGGGTGCAGGGGGACATGACTCGGTGCTCACTGGTGCATGGTGACATGTGGGCTGGCTGGGAGGCATGGCCAGGATGGATGGGCTGCCTACGGGACATGACCAGGGGTGCAGGGTTGTCCCCTGTGGTGTGGGCTGGCTGCAGGGGCTGGGGAGGGGGTACAGGGCACACCTGGGAGGACCCACACTGCCAATTCATGTCTGGAATCCCCGCGCACCCCTCAGAATACACGTACCACGCTCACCCAGCTAAATCGCGTGTGATTCTCCCCGCGCACCCCCAAAATACACGTACCACGCTCACCCAGCTAAATCGCGTGTGATTCTCCCCACGCACCCCCGAAATACACGTACCCGCTCGAACGAGGCCTATCGCGTGTCATTCTCCCCGCGCATCCCCGAAATACACGTACCCGCTCGCACGAGGCCTATCGTGTCTGATTCTCCACTCGCACCCCGAAATACACATACCAGCTCGCACAAGGCCTATCACTTGTGATTCTCCACGCGCACCCCCGAAATACACGTACCTGCTCGCACAGGGCCTATCGCGTATGATTCTCCCTCGCACTCCTCAGAATAGACGTACCCAACTCGCACAAGGCCTACCACATGTGATTCTCCACGCGCACCCCCGAAATATATGTACCCGGCTCGCACAGGGCCTATCGCGTATGATTCTCCACGCGCACCCCCAAAATACACGCTCCCGCTCGCACAAGGCCTATCGCGTGTCATTCTCCCTGCACACCGCCGAAATACACGTACCCGCTCGCACGAGGCCTATCGCGTGTGATTCTCCACGCGCACCCCCGAAATACACGTACCAGCTCTCACAAGGCCTTCTCCACGCGCACCCCTGAAATACAGGTAGCCGCTCGCACAGGGCCTATCGCGTGTGATTCTCCTTGCGCACCCCTGAAATACACATACCCCGCTCACACAGGGCCTATCGGGTGTGATTCTCCCCGCGCACCCCTCAGAATACATGTACCCCACTCGCACAAGGCCTACCGCGTGTGATTCTCCATGCGCACCCCCAAAATATACGTACCCCTCTCGCACAGGGCCTATCGCGTGTGATTCTCCATGTGCACCCCCGAAATACACGTACCTGCTTGCACAAGGCCTGTCGCGTGTGATTCTCCACGCGCATCCCCGAAATACACGTACCCACTCGCACAGGGCCTATCACGTGTGATTCTCCACGCACATCCCTGAAATACACGTACCCGCTTGCACAAGGCCTGTCGCGTGTGATTCTCCACGCGCACCCCCGAAGTACACGTACCCCGCTCGCACAGGGCCTATCGCGTGTGATTCTCCACACGTACCACTCAGAATACACGTAACCCGCTCGCACAAGGCCTATCGCGTGTGATTCTCCACGTGCACCCTGCTGCGAGCAGGATACGTGTATTCGGAGGGATGAGTGGGGAGTTTTACAGACGTTTTCGTGGTTGCGGGGCTGTAGGCTGGTCCACTGGCCTGTGCGCCATGTATGGGATTTGTGCGCTGTTCATGGCGCACAGGGCGGGGATGGGGGCATAACTGGCGCAGCTGCAGGTTCGCTGCACCACTCTGCACCACGGCTGGTTATAGATGGTAAAATCCATGAATACGCTGTGCGCGGAAATGGATTTTGGCGCACGTGGCTGGCGCAGACTGCCACACGCGCACAGTGTGGGCCAGCTTTGTGCGCCACTTGTGCGCCGGATTCTATGAATTACCCCCTGAACGTCCACACCCCAGATTTCCAGACCAACAATGACCAGATTAAACAACATCCATCAAAAGGTTTTGGCTGTCTGTTCATCTTTAGATCCTAGTTTGTAATCTACCTCTGTTATTTGATCCTAAGAGCAGTGAGAGCTGCTTTGGTGGGCCAGGGGTAATCCAATATTGCCTGGTTTGTCAGCCCCTGACTGAGAATAACCTGTATCGTAAATGTTTTGCCCATCCTACCAATCAATCAGCAAGAGTACACTTAAACTAGTTTTGAAGGGAACAGGCATCATTCAATGTCAACCAGCACTCTGTTACATGCTAGTGGTGGATTCATTTCACACTGGATGGGCTTTATTAACCTATCTCCATACCCCCTCAGTATTAGGCATACCTGCATGAAACAAATGGTGCTGTAATATATGTTTTCTAGTTTCTAACTTTATGAAAAGCCATTTGGTTTGAATAGATTATTTCTAGATTATTGATATATAAATTGTTTATTTTTAAATGAGATTTTACATGTTTTATTGAATGCATTTTTGGATTATTAATTTATTTAGTGTTTAGTGTTATATGGTTGTCATTTTACAGTCAAATAAACTGATATTGATTGATTAATATATTCCTTCCTGAATGAGTATACACATGCACATTTCATGTGGCAATCTCCACCTTGAGCAAATGAAATGTTGTTTCATTAGCTAGTTCACAGATTAAGTTTTTAATTAAAAGGTCTAGCTGTATGTCTAATCTACTGTTATACAGTGCATTAATCTATTTTTAAATTCTTTAATTATTTATTATAAGATAAATAGTATAACAGTATCAGTCAATATAAAACACATCATAACCAATATTGTAAGATAACAAATCCATGAAGTAAATGAAGACAGCATTTGAAAGTGAGAAATTACCCAAAACCCCACTCCAACCCCTCCCCCCAACCACAAATGAAATATTGGAACTAGTACATATCTAGAAATCTTCTCCAGATTTTCTCAAAAATCTTCAGTTTTCCCTGCCTTCTGTATATTACCTTTTCCATTCTTGCAAGGCACTACTTTTCCTCAATCCAGACTGTACATTGTGACTCAATTTGGGACTTCCAGCCACGTAGGATCATTTTCTTACAGATTGATGCCCATCTGAACAGTAACTTTTTTTGAGATGAAGACAATTCATCCAATAAAACAACACATCCTAGTATCATAGTCTTAAAATCAAGAGCAATATCCATGTCCAAAACTCTCATACATACTTCACATACGTCATGCCAGAATCCTCGCACACATACACAATCCCAAAGCATATGCTCCAGTGAGCCAACTTCACCCCAACAGTTCCAGCAAACACTTGAATCCAATATACCATGCTTCATTAACCTCTCAGGACTCAGTATACTCTGTTAAGGACTTTGACTTGTCTTGACCATTCACTTAGTCTAAGTGAACAGAGATTTACATTTACACACATATCATGCCACATATCCGGTGAGATATCACACCCCAACCATAAGCTCCATTCATCCCTCTATTTGACTTTTTCCTTATACTTTCCTACAATGTGTTTATATACTCTGCTTGCAACCAAGCTTTCGCCATATTCCCTTTCGGCAGTAAAAAGATCTAGATTCACATCACCATTCCACTCCACCTCCCCAATACACCTTTTCAATCGCCTAAAGTCAACTTTGGAAAAATTAGCAGTGTTACACTTTGCACACAGTTCTGTCCCAGAAATCAATTTCCCATCCATCCAAAGATCACCAATCCAACTAACACCACCAATAAACCCCTCTAGCCAAAACAACATCCTTCCCTTGTCCTTAATTGCAGGATTTAGCCATATTGAAGCATTGGGTGATTTCAAAACAACTGCACCTAACATGTCACAAAGACTTTGCCAAGTATCTCTCAAAAACTCTGTCATGGGGACTCTGCTGTTAGTCAAGTTTGATGTCTTTAGCACCGCCCTTGGAACAAGCAGACCAGAAAGACTTGCCTCAGCTACAACCCAATCATCCAGCGGATTTCTCAAAAAAGGCACAATGAACTGGCTTGAAAATGCCAGGTGATAATCTCTAAAGTTTGGGACACCAAGACCTCCTTTCTCTATTGGAAACTGAAGTTTCCAAAACATATGTCTGGGCGGTTTTTGATCCCAAATAAATAACTGAAGTAAGCCATCTATAACTTTCCAGTAATGTGGGCCGACTTTTAAAGGGAGCATGCCCAGAATGTAATTGATTTTGGGCGCTGAGGTCATTTTCAAAGCATTCACTCTGCCCCAGAGGGACAAGTTCAATGAAGCCCACCTCTATAGAGCCAATTTGAGATTTTTACATGTATCGCCCATATTCTCTTCCACCATATTTCCAATTAAAGGCATTATCCATATGCCCAAGTGCTTCATTCTTTTCTCGCACCATTGAAATCCCCAACCCATTACAAAAGCCTTATCACATAAATGTGACAAAGGCATAACCTCAGATTTGGACCAGTTAATTTTGTAACCAGCCACCTCTTCACATTTTTCAAGTGTATTCATCAACGAAGGCAACGACATGTCAAGATCTCGTAAAACTAACAAAAGGTAATCCGCATAAAACCAGTTCTTCTGTTCAACCCCTTAAAAACTAACTACTCTCAATCTTTGATCATTCCGCAGAGCAATTGCAAGAGGCTCAATGGCTAAAACTAATAGCAATGGTGATAAAGGGCAGAACTGCCTAGTACCCCTCCTCAAATCAAATTAATCTGACCACAGTCCGCTTGTCTTAACATCAACTGTAGGAAGAGCATACAAAAGAGCGATCCAAGAGATAAAACTGTCCCCAAAATTCATTGCATGCAAAAACAAAAACCGATAGTCCCAGTTTACCCGGTCAAATGCTTTTTCGGCATCAAGAGAGAAGACCGGCAGGTCCTCTCCCGAGTTCTGAGCCGGTGATATTGTTAATAGCAGTTTTCGTATATTACTCGATGGATATCATCAGAAGAGAGTTGGGCTTGCTCTCACTTGAAGCGACGGTGGCCCGAAATGCAATGCAACTGTTTAGAAATATTTTAATTCCAGACATTCCTTCTGTATATAAGATCATAGCCGAGGAAATAACAAGCCGTCAATTAACCATACTGAACAAATGGACAGACAGGCTCAAAGAAAAGCTCACTGACATTGCTTGCACAGAAGAGGATCTAAAAACAAACCCAGTAAGAGTGAAATTGAAACTCGAGGCACAAGACTGGATAGAGACTCTGGCCAAAACGCAAACAAATAAGCTGACAAAAGATCTGCCGCCTAACTTCAACAGACTAAAGGAACCCATCCCGTACTGTACCAAATTCCCCAAACAACAGCTAAGGAAATTATATATGAGAGCGTGTTTCAATCTTCTTCCGATGCGCAAAATTATGGCGATCAGGATGCAATCAAATATCAATACATGCCGTCTTTGTTCGGAACCTTCCAATGCAGAAACAATAAAACATCTTCTCCTCAAATGCCTGGAGCTAAGAAACGTAAGAGCCACATACCTGACCAACCTTTGCACAGATTATTCAGGATTTCTAGAAGAGGAAGACTCAACATGGTGGAACAGGCTGATGTCAGGGGAGAAACCGAGATGGACTATAGCGACTGAAAAAGTCCTGGAGAGCGCGTTCGAAATGATCACCCTTCGCTCTTAAACGGCATTCACTCTTTAAGACCTTGACGTGAGAGGGCTTCCATTAAAGAGTCACGCAGTGGAACGCTCTCCTGCACATTAAACTGGGTGCATGCTCGGTTGACTATAAGTCCGCCTTGTCGACCTGCTTTTAGTTTTCTCTTTCGTCTGGTTTTCTCCATTTATGTGGCTCTTCCTAGATGAGCAGCAACAGTTTTGTAAAAACTTGCTAAAGCAATTATAAACAAAGTAAATAAAAAAAAATATATATATATCACTCGATGTTCTACGGCTGCTAAAAAAGCCAGATTGATTGTCATGTACCAAAGTCTGCTTCAAGTGATCAATTCTTAAGGCCATCACTTTTGCCAAAATGTTGTTGTCTGTATTAATCAGACTTATTGGACGATAACTAGAGGGGAGATTACTATCCTTTCCCTTCTTAAAGAAAGCAGATATGGTGGCATGGTTAGTGGAAGGTGGCAACAGACTGTCCCTCTCAGATTTAATGAGCATATCCCTTAATAATTCCAATGCAGACTCTGGCAGTACCTTATAAAATTCAACAGGTAAGCCATCCGGCCCAGGTGACTTCGTGGTGTTCAATTTACTAATTGCAAACCTGATCTCATCAGTAGTCACAGTACTTTCACCACCAATTTATCCATATCTGTAATTTTTGGAATGTCAAGATCATGAAAACATTTTTCACCATGTCCTCCTGTAATACCCGATTTAGTCTGGTACAAAGCAGTGTAGTATTGTTTGAAAACATCATTAATTTCTTTTGGGTTAAACATTACACGGCCATTAATTCCACTAATAGTTGTAATTGCTCCCTCAGAGCACTCTTGGCCAAGCCTATAAGCCAATAATAGGTCGTATTTCTCACCCTTCTCAAAGTACGAACACTTAATGCAGTACAATTCCCTTTCTGGCCTTTCTATCAAAATTCTATTTAATTCCTTCCTTAAATTACACAAATCTTTCTTTTTTCCGGGGCAACTCGGGTCACGCACTAAGTCATTCCAGACCTCCTTGAAGCGTCTGTCTGAATCTAACCTTATTTTCTCTATGTTCTTCCTTTTACCACTCGACAAGCCTAACACAAGCCCCCTCATGGTGCACTTAAAAGCTTCCTAAGTGACTGTAGTGCTCATTTCCTCAGAGCGATTCTCAGCTACAAAATGTTCAGCCTCAGATTTAATCTTTTCAAGAAAATCTTCATCTTGTAGGATAGAACTGTTCATCCTCCATGTAAATGATCTGCGATTTTCAAAGTCTAATTTCATAACCAAAGATACTGGTGCATGATCTGCGATCGTAATATTTCCAATCTTACAAGTTTTGAAATTCTCAGTCATCTTACCACCTGTAAGAAGCATGTCAATACAAGAGTGTGTAGAATGTGAGCCTGAATAGAAAGTGAATTCTCTCAAATTTGGATGTTCCAACCGCCAACAATCTTTTAAATCATATTTGATAATGAGAGATTGAAATGAACAATAATGATAGTTTTTCCTCATAAATGACCGAACCCCACTACAGTCTATAAGGGGATCAATCACCAAGTTAAAGTCGCCATCCAGTATAATGTTGGGTGAATCTAAATCTTGGATCATCTGAGAAACTCTCCTAAGAAATGATCCGTTGTCTATTGAGGGGGCGTAGACATTACACAAAATTTCTTTAAGGCTTTAATTTCCACGAGCAATATAATGACTCTTCCTTCTTTATCAGAGTGCTCCCTCAGAATTTTTACTGGAGCATTTTTTCAAATCAAAATCGCGAGCCCTCTGGATTTTGAGGAGTAGCATGAGGCATAGACATTACCTACCCACATCTCCTGTAAGGTATTTATCTCCCTTTTCAGTAAGTGCGTCTCCTGCAGGAAGTAACTATCACTCTTCATATCATCCATGCAATGAAGAAACTTCCGCCTTTTAATCGGATTACTAATGCCTTTAATATTCCAAGTTGAGACTGATAGACCTTGCTCCATAGTCAAAGACATCTTGTAAACAAGCACAAAGCACAAAAAAAAGTACTGGTTCCAAAAACAAGCAAAAAACAAAAATAAAACCTCCATCTCCCCCTGAAGGAAAAGCTGGAATCCAACTCCAATAAGAACCCCAAAACCCCACTACTCCCGACATCCCTCCCAATTAGAAATAAGAACACAACCTGAAATCTTACCAAAAACGCTTTTTAGTAAATATATGTAAGCCTCAAGATATCAATTACTATCATTTGCAACTGTAAATAAACATTTTCCTGTTAGTTTGAATGGCTTATTTCCTTTTCAACTTCAGCACACCCACTATCTTGTTAAGATTTACAAGTGTAGCACGCATCCAATCTGCATTCATGTGTACACCAATTCATCACTATCCCAGCAAGTCAGATCTGCTCGGCGATATATGTATTTCATCAGATTTCATGCAGATGTTGCAACCCAGTACACATGAGCAAATGTTAAGTACGTACCGATACCCACACAAGCCCCAAACCATTTGCAGGGTAGAAAATTGCGCCCATGTGTAAATTTAGACCCACACCCTGCAACACCCAAAATCCTCCCGTCATAAATCAATACAGATGCAATATACAAGCGCACTACATTCTCTAATTGTATACAGCTCAAATCTACTGAATAACAGCTTTCCTGCATAATATTAACTAAGTTTCTCTTTGATTGTCCACCTGCACTGTACCCGTGACTTTTGGACTTTAGCAAATCAGCTCCAGTGTGGACTTCAAGGTAGCCTAACACATCTTCCCCTATCTTCTCCTTAATCCCAGTCATGACATTAACATTAGTGAGTGTAAACACACCTAAGCAAATGACAGAGCTGAGCGTTGAACAAGACACTAGTATAAGACATTTGAACATATCAGCCCCATAACAAAACATCCAGCACATCCATTCAACTACAGTCTACAATGGATAGCCAAACCCAAACCCTCATGATGATACGCCTTATCCATAAAGGTAATTGCTTGTCTCCAGGCAGCCACCACAATACGCAATTCATTGCATATACATTTACAATGCTGTACTGAGATGGCAAGATGCAAAAACATATATATTCCAATGAGTCATAGTATGAACAATCATTTTAGTGCTACAGCTGTGTAAGATTTGTCAAATTTTTAACCTTCTGAATATATATTTGTTATAACTCTCCCCACCGTACCGTCACATGCATCCTTACATGAGGCAGCAACTCAATCGCGGTGTTACGGCAGTAGCCAGTTATTGTGAGAACATCCATTAATTAATTAATGCACATACAAATGAATATACAGCTAGCCACGTTAATCTCATGAGTAACACTGTATTGATATCACCTGTTTGTTAATTCTCCAATGGCAATACAGACTCAAATCTGTCACGGAGCAGCAGACTGGAAGCAGTCACAACAACGAAGCCGCCCATCAAGCTCCCGCAGATAAGAGGAATTACGCAGCCAACTCGCTTTCTCTCCATTGAAGCGCATGCTGTGCGTCAAAGCCTATGTAATAGAGTCAATGAAGATCTCGGGTGTGTAATTTGGCTGATTACATGTGGATAGAGGGTTCTTTCCTCAAGTGGATGTATTCAGCAGCATCCAATATTACGGAGCACAGATCCAGGAATTTTTCAAAAACAAGAACGCTAAACTGATCAAGTAAGCAGGCTCCATTTTAGCCAATATCAAAAGTATTAAAGTAACTTAGTAGATTAATGGACAACATTTCAATGGAAATCAAAGTTAAAAAAAAAAGAAAAAAAAGAATTGCTCATCCATTCAAGCGCTAATGGCCCATCAAAAAGCCTTTCTAACCACAAAGTAGCTTCTTTAGGATCAGTTGTGGTCTTTTCTTCCTCAGGCAGTACCAAAGTCATGGTGTTATATTTGTTGAGGGAAGCCATTATCTGCATGCTTTGTGCTAAGTATTTAGCTCCTTTAAAAGACTTCTTGGTCTCCAGTAACTCCTTTGGGTAATCCGGATAGGCAAAAATTGGTTTCCCATCAAAATTAACAGAACCCTTAATCCTTGCTGCCTTTAATATTCATTCCTTCTTCCTGGAAAGCACAAAGGTTACAAGGATATGTCTGGGTCTGAAGCCAAGAGACTTGCCTAACCGATATATGTGGTCAATATCAGCTTCACCAAGAGAGTCAACAACATTGCAGTCTTTAAAAATTTGCTGGATTCGTGGTATTAGCTTCTCACCACTTGGATCAGAGTTTTCTTTCACCACAATCAATCTGATATTTTTTTCTCAATTTCAGGTCCATTTCCATACGCCTCTCCTTCTCTCTCTGAAGGTCAGTCTTTAGGTTGTTGTAGGCTCTAAAACTTCCTGTTATTTCAGAACCCATATTGACAGAGTTATTCTCCAAGTCAGCCACTCTGATATCCAAGTGAGATACTTTGG
Organism: Ambystoma mexicanum; assembly: GCF_040938575.1. Classification (NCBI taxonomy): domain Eukaryota; kingdom Metazoa; phylum Chordata; class Amphibia; order Caudata; family Ambystomatidae; genus Ambystoma; species Ambystoma mexicanum. The sequence continues at coordinate 123,977,415 of NC_090941.1, forward strand.
AGTTTAGTTCAGCCATGGTGACTTTGACTTCACTCATATCGAGAGCCACCTGCCTCAGGATTTTGTAGATGTCTTCGGTGTTTGGATTTTCTTCATCCATTCCCAGAAGTTGTTTCTGTTTCTCAGAGGTTGGATGTTCTGGTTCCTGAATTTTCTTCTTAGCGTTTATAATCAGTAATGACATTTCTTTAAGGAGAGGGCCAGGAGCTGCAGGTTCAAGCTGCTGCTGCTTCGACCAACATTCCGGAATCCCAGTGCATTAATCTTGCTGACAACTCAATTGCTTTATGCATCCCAGATTAAGTACAACATCTGATATTCTGTGTCATAAACTAGACTCGAGATTAGCATCATTGCTCATTCTGACCAATTCACTTCATAACCTAACAAATCCATATTCCTCTATCAACAACATTAATTTTGTACCGAAGACTATGGGGAGAAATTGTCATTATCATTTCGCCCACATACAGGAATTATGCTCATGCTGCCAAAACTTTACTCAACAAGTTGAATGATGGGTACAAATGATTAATACTCATGATCCCACAGCTAGATTAAAAACAAGAGGTGGAGTGCAGAAGCCTTGTTTGTATCCTTACAGTTATCCAGATGTTCACAATTAAGACTTTCTAAATGTATTTTAGCAGTTGATCTTAAGTAAAACCTTGAACTTGGGGCCCGAAAAGTCTGCATTGATCCTGCAAAGTACCCACACCAAAAACAACTCTTTGTGGCCCTACACGCAAATTTTCCAATGCACGGTCCACGTAGTCATGGAATCCAAATCGCAAAGCAACCCGACCCACAAAGAAAAAAAACCAAGCTGCACAAGGAATGCACACAACATGCCTCCACACAAACCAAACCCATTGCCATACACCAACCTTTCTGCAAACCTATGCATCCATCTATGAACCAACATCTAGCATCCTGGCGACAAGGCGCAAGGTCCCCCGTAAGTAAAGCCAGCACACCAACTAAACTGTGCGTGGTACGCCATAAGTATTAGAAGCGATTCTTCATGAGGTCCCCCGTAAGTAATGGCTGCCCCCCTGCGATTCTGCATGAGGTCCCCCATAAGTAACAGCTGCACCCCTGTGAATCTGAGCGTGGTCCCCATAAGGAAAATATGCACCCTTGCAAAACTGCACAAGCTGCCCCGAAAGTAACGGCTGTACTGCTGTGAAACTGTGAACCATCCACTCTACTCCCAATGCACCAAAACTGGTAGCATGTACCCGTACTGCACAGCAGCCCCCTGAAGCCCAGACACCAACCACCAGCACCCCTCACCTCTGACACCACCCCCAGGGAGCCTCTGAGGTCCTGATGTCAGTCACCAGCCCCCCTTATGTCTGGCACTGCCCCCAAGTAGCCCTGACACCACCCACCAGCCCCCCTCATCTCCAACACCACCTCAGGCAGCCTCTCATGTCCTGACACCACTCACCAGACCCCCTCATCTCTGACACTACCAACAGGCAGCCCGAACACAATCCACCAGCCCCCTCAACTCTGAAACAACCCCCAGGCAGCCCTCAGATCCTGACAACACCCACTAGCCCCTCGCATCACCTCCAACACCACCTCAGGCAGCCCCTTCAGTCCTGACACCACTCACCAGCCCTCCTCAGCTCCAACACCACCCTCGGGCATCCCCTCGGGTCCTGGCACCACCCACCAGCCCCCCTCACTTCTTACACAACGTCCCAGGCATTCCCTCAGGTCCTGACACCACCCACATGCCCCCTCACCTCCGATATCACTCACAGGCAGACCCTCAGGTCCTGACACCACTCACCAGCCCCCCTCATCTTCAACACAACCACCAGGCACCCTAACACCACCACCAGCCCCTTCCCCTCCAGACTAACCCCCAGGCAGCCGCTCAGATTGTGACACCAGCCCCCCTCACCTCCAAAACCACCCCAAGGCAGCCCCTTCAGTCCTGACACCACTCACCAGCCCATCTCACCTCTGACACCACCCCCAGACAGCCCTTTAGGTCCTGACACTACTCACTAGCCCCTCTCACCACTGACACCACCCCCAGTCAGCCAAACACCACCTCCCTGCCCCCCTTACCTCTGACAAAACCCCCAGGCAGCCCCTCACATTGTGACACCCCCCACAAGCCCCTTTTACCTCTGACACCACCCCGAGGCAGCTCCTCAGGTACTGGCACCACTAACCCCCCCTCAAATCTGACACCTCCCCCAGGCAGCCCCTAAGGTCCTGACACCATACACAAGCCCCCCTCACCTCTGACACCAGCCCAGGCAACCCTGACACAACCCACCAGCCCCCTTCACATCTGACACAACCCCCAGGCAGCCCCTCAGGTCCTCTCATTGCCCACCAGCCCCCCTCACCTCTGACACCACCCCCAGGCAGCCTGACACCACCCACCAGCCCTCCGTACACCTGACATAAACCCCAGGCCTCCCCTCAGGTTGTGACACCACCCACCAGCCCCTCTCACCTCTGACACCACCCCCAGGCAGCCCCTCAGGAAACGACAACACTCACCACCCCTCTCAACTCTGACATCTCCCTCAGGCAGCCCCTCAGGTCCTGACACCACTCAATGGCCCCCCTCATATCTGGCACTACCCCATGGCATCTGTGACACCACCCACCAGCCCTCTCTCCTCTGACACCAACCCCAGGCAGCCCTGACACCACTCACCAGCCCCCCACAACTCTGACACTACCCCGAGGTAGCCCTGACACCACCCACCAGCCTCTGTCACCTCCGACACAACCCCAGCCTGGCCCTGCCACATTACACTCCTACCAGTCCAATGGTGGCCAACAACTTACCTCAACTCCACTGGCCTGACTCCAACATGAAGCGCATCAGCCACATAGTCTGAATAACTGGAGGCACTGCTAGAGAATCCATGTCCACAGCTCATCACATGACTCCCTGGTACATCACACTCAGCTGCACAGCAACAAGACAGCAGAATGCAACACCAGCGACACTGTGAACGCACCATATACATGTGACATAGAAAAGCAATGTCATGCAATGTGATGTATCATTGTTCACATGTGCCATTGCAATGGCTTCAAAGCATTGTGCGTGTATGACCCTGGCAGACACAAGTCCAAGAAACCACTGATAGGACAGATTCAAATGTAAAGGTGTGTGCATAGTAGCATGTACAGATCAATGAATGTAGTGAGTCATGTAGGAAGGCACAGCTGTCAAAGCCCCTGCAAGTAACAAAAGTAGAATAGGCATGTGTTTGGTGATGTGAAAGTTGCCTGAGAGTGTGTGAACCAAGGAGATGAATGATGTGGACATCCAGACTTAAAAAAGTTAATGTGAAGATGTAGCATTTGAGTGGCAGATGTGCAGCATGGGATGAGTGTTTTCTGGCCGATAGCTGATGTGTGCAGGTGAGTGGCTATGCATTGGTAGGGACACACCTACTGAATAACAACTGCACAAGTAATGAATGCATCCGACAAATCTACAGTGAGGCCTCCAATCCACATGACAGTCACAGAACAAATGCATTCCAAAACCATAGTAAACCAAATTCAGCAAACCAACAAAGAGACAGCAACAACTGTGTGATCAAGAAACTAAAATCTGTATTCAAAATAAGTACACTACATAAAACAACTATGTTCAAGGGGGGAATGTCCAAGGATCAAAAATGAACAAAAGTAAAAGAAATAACTATTTACACAGGCAGCTGGCTCAATAATTGACTCTCAATACATCCTTCAGGGCAGAGTAACATTCCTTGTCCTCAACATGGAGACGGGCTCCGTTCTGGCCTGGATGGTTTGCATGCCTCCTAGCACCCTCCTGTCTTCCTCCTCTGCATCCCTGAAAGCCTCCTCCAGGATGGCTGCCCACCTCAAAGTATGTCTCTGCACCACCTCTGCCCTGGCCCTAGCAATCCTTGCCTCCCTAGCAATCTGCCTCTCTGCCATCAGCTGCCTTCTGAACTCCATTCGGACGCACACCATATAGCAGAGTCTCCCCTGTTCCTCCTGACAGATGTCAGATCTGTTTTGCCTGATTTTCCCCCTCAATTATGAGTGGCGCTGCGGGGATTGCCTCTGGGCACTCCTCATCTGCTGCTGCCTGGCTGAGCGCAGGCTGTGCAGTTACCCCTGCCGTTTGGATGTCACACTTTGGGGGATACAGTTGCAGCACTGTCCTGAGGTGCCAGCTGTCCCGCTGCTGCCTGTCCCTGTATTGATGCAAGGGTAGGCACAGTGACCACCCCTTCTGTGGTATGTGGGACTTCCCCAGGAGGCAGGGACGTGCTTGCCAACAGAATGGGTGGTGTGGCTGGGATTGGTGTAGAGGGGGCCTTAATAGGAACTGTCAAGGAACGCTACCAGGAGGACAACTGGAGGACTGGGGCACAAAGGAGACAGTGGAGGAGGGTGGCTAGTGAATGTACCAGCACAGAGACCACCCAAGAGTAGTGCATGTGCCAGCTGGCCCAGTACAGGCATATATATTTGTAATGCTGTGCAAGCTCATCACGAGTAGCTGTGACAGCATCACAAATCATGCCGATCTGCCTCACCAGACCAGCCAGGAGGGTGTGCACCAACTCAGGGCTGGTCTCCTCGGGCACAGGGGAGGGCTTGTTCTGGATGGAGGCATCACTAAGCTGGGGCACTGCTTTAGCAGATGGATCAGAGAAAGGATGTGCATTGCACATTCTCGTGTCCCTGACACAGGGGTGCAGCCTGAACACCCTCCTGCATGCCTCCACCAGACCCTGTGTGCTGGGCTTCTCTTGCCTGCTCCTTCACCACCACCTCCATCTCCCTTTATGTCCCTGAGAACCTTCCTCCCTGGATGGCCTCTCTGTCCCTGCACCCTGCCCTACAGCCACTGAGTCCCCCACCACAACAACATCCTGGGAAATACCCCGAACAGTTCCGGCTGATGTTACTTGTGCTCCCCCAGCCAACTCTCCCTCGGATGAGGTGGTCTCAATGGTGGCTGGCCAAGGTGTGCGCGAGAGTCTGGTGGCCCAGTCCCTGCCCTTCTGCTCTACAGCAAGAGAAGCAATACCTCTGCCTTCTTCAGGAGCTGCAGCAAATGTGGAAAATGGGACAAAAGACGTTGACATCAGTGACCGTCATCAATGCCTGTGTGGCATACACAACATTAACATCATTGACCATGCAGCATGTTGCAACCAGGAACTCATACACACATAATGCACACACACAAATGTGCCATGCAAACTGCATGTCAACTGTCGCATGAGTGTAGTGTGAAGGATGATTCACAGTCATGACACACACACATGTCAACATAGCACATTGTTATGTAGCTACAAACACATCGCCAAAAACATGCAACACCACCGTGCAAATGACGAACCAACAGAAGTATGACATGCAGCCAGGGACATGGGAACTGCACCAGGGCACCTGCCCACACAAACACAGTCACCAACATGCATATGTGACAGCATTACCTGCAAGCAAGCAACATGTACTGCCACACATATCTGGGAATCAATTGCTCATGTTGTGTGGCCCAGCACACACATATTGCATGTGCACAAATACACTTGTACTCTTAATGTAGTGGGATGAGACATCACATCCCTGTCCTCAAGATGTCAATACAAGAACTTGCCATTCACAGATATCCATGCTGTGCTCTAGCACCTTGAAGTGTCTCATGTGCTAGATGGGACTACCAATAACGATCTCAGACCAAATAATCGGACAGACTCAATGAATATGGCAAATTACTACTTTTTTCGCAATTTAATAAAGCTGGACAGACATTGGACTGATGCTTGCATACTCACACACAAACCACATTATACCCCAATATGCCACATCTATGACATCATCCTGCATGGCAAACTGTAAAACCTATCGACAGGATGTGTTGGTTCGGGTAACAAATCTACTTATAGAATACATCTGGGTTAGTACTTCATTGGCTGTCTCTTATCTGTAAGACATGCATCAAACTACCTCTAAATTCATGTACTACTGATTATAGCAGACAAAATGGCAGTGGGTTGGTCTATGCAAAATTGTATAGCTGGTTGCCCCGTAGACCCTGTCATCAGTTGGCATCACCACCCAACCTTGGACTTTGGGGTCAGCTAGCAGCACATACGAAAAATGAAACCCAGGTGATTGAGTCATGTCAGATTACTCCCCACTTTCCCCATTAGTCCATCATCTCTCATCTGTCCGGTCATGAGCCAAAGATTCCCGTCTGCAGTTCACCTTGTAGCCTGTTCTCTGTTCTGGGACATTAAAGGAGTGTGAGCAAATCACTATCTCCATCCAAAGCCTAATGAATAGCCCTTGTTTTTGCCTTCTGGATCTTGTGTAAAGAGATGGCAAATTTGTCAATTTTAACCTCTTGTTTACTGCTATTTTATTCAATTATGATGGGTTTCAATGCTCCTTTTGGCCTCTAGAGACTTGCTCACTCCATCTTGTATAGAATGTATACAATTTTAATTGTCCAATACTTGGCTCTTGTGAATGTTTTCTTCTTCTTTAATCTAAGAGAGCCTATGTCTCACGTCCACGACTTATCCGTCTGCCTCTGTTTGTGCTTTGCAGCTATTCCTTAAAAATAGCATCCTTGATCCCGGGCCAACATAGACTCCTCTTCGTTTTGCACACAAAGATGTTTCCCAGCATCTCCTGACTCTGCACCCCTGGTCTGTCTCTGAGGTAGCTGAATTGAATCTTTACACAAGCCAACGCCCATTTTCCTATCATGACCATCCTCGCCACGTTATATTTTCCTCTATAGCAACTTCTATATGTTTCATCTACCTTGCATTGCTGTGTATTTACACTTATTAATCAGCAAGTTACTTTGTTATGTTATGTTATGTTATGTTATGTTATCTTATGTTATGTTATCTTATGTTATGTTATCTTATGTTATCTTATGTTACTTGGCATTTATATAGTGCTCCATATATCATTGGTATGACCTCAAATTGCTGGTAGGTTGAACGCCCTTGGGAACCATAGTTCTGGTCAGTATAGAGAGACAGTGTTGTAGGGTGCGTGGGTGCACCAGATAGGTGTGCAGCTGATGTAATTGCTGGATGGTAGCTGCATCCTAGCATTAGGTGTGGTGCTTAAGATATCAGTTGGATGTGTGCAGTATGGTGGGAGGACACACAGACTGGGTTCTGGCTGCGTTAGGCCTGAAGGACGCATATGTGAGCAACTAGGCCAGAATGTGCTCGGCTAGCTGCATTTTATTAGGTTGATGAGTTGTTCATGGGGCCGTAGTCGTATGTGAACAGCTTTGCCAAATTAATCATGGGTATACCTTTGTTCTAGTTGTATGATGGTGTATAGTAGAGAGTAAGCGTAGTGATGTGATATGATGGTTATCTTTAAACGGCCGAGACCAGGCACGTGAACAGGATGGCAGGGAACACAGCGATACACGGACACCAAGACAGGGGGCTGGGTTTACAGCGACAGGATATATAGGAACAGCATGGGGAACAGGAAAGAAGGGTACACGCTGATAGATATGTGGGGCATGATAACATTTACATTTGCATTTCTATCCAGATGTGATTCAGGTTAATGTTCACAACTCAACCCAAGTGTGGGACAGGCTAACATTCGCACTTCCATCATGAACCATCTCAGGCTATGATGGGCATTTCTATCTATAAGTGACTCAGGCTAATATGTGCGATTTCATCTAGGTGTTGCACATGCTGACATTCACAGTTCTATCCAATTGTGGGACATGCTGACATCCACAGTTCCGTTTTTCAGTATTGATCTTGATGAAATAATATATAATGAATGTTCACAATTTCATCTCCAAGTTTGGCACATGCTACCATTCCCAGCTACCATTCACAATTCCATCTAGGTGTGGGACATGATACCATTCACAATTCTAAGTGTGGCACATGCTACCATTCACAATTCCATCTTTATACCTGATTACTTTATCACGTTGTACCTGTTTCTCTTGTTGCTTCAGTTATATCTTAACTTTTAAGTATTTTCATATCATTTTAGTATGTCTTCATACATCTTCTTCATGACATCACTCTGCCCTCATTAGATTTCACTCACATGATGTCCAATGGTGCGTGCTGACATCCTTCCACATGATATTCTTCCACTCTCTCATTGTGAGGATACATTTGATTTAGCTGTCTGAGGGCACATCGTCTTTCGTACACTCGATGCGCTACAGGCATAACACATGGAGTCCCATATAGGAATCTTCTCCTACTGTTCGAGTATGATGGTAGTGAGGGGGCAGGAGTTAGGGAAAGCTCCGCCAACTGCTCCTCTACAATGCACATGTGTCACTTTCAGCAAATGTGTCTGTATGGATGCACTTGTAACTCAAACTGCAGGTGTGTCACACACGGAGGTGTCCATCATGCAAATCCATCACATGTCCACAACATAGCACGCCTGCATCCATTCTGTCCCTGCACTTGGTCCATGATTTCACAGAGCATGTGCCCGAGTTCATCATGTCACTAAGGAAAAAAATGTAGCCAATAACCATGCATATGCCAGTATACAATTTCTGACACCACATACGCCCAGCATTGGCATGAGGCAGCAAGATGCTGCGTCTCACACCTACACACAACCTGTATACAGAATGGGACATCTGCATTGCCACACATGCACTATAGAGCATTGCTCCACATGGGTACTCACCATCAGCTTTCAGAGGACTTCTCCATGCACAGATCTGGCTTTGAAGGTCGGGATAGAACCTCTCAAGTTCCTGCAGCTCTACCTGGGAGAACCAGTGGCAGCCTGCATGGTAATACATCATGGTGGGCTCCTTGGCAAGGGCTGCCACCACCTTGAAATAGCTATGGGCCTTGAGGACACCCCAAAATTTCCAGACAATCTTCATCAGACAGTCTGCCCCCCCTCCACGTTGATGACAGCCGTGATGTTGTTCCAGCTCTGTTGTCTTGTGACGTTGCACAGCTAAGTTGCTGGGTTGAAGAGGGCATCATAGGCTGCCAGGACCCGATCCACCAGGATGCCAACTTCAGGGGAGGTGTAGTTGGCAGCTCTCTGCCTGGCTGACGTGGGGGTGCTGCACTCTTCCGAGGATGTCGATGTTCCAGACATGGCACCCCGAGGCAGGTATGGCTTTGCTACATCCTGGATAGGTGCTGTGGAGCTGTGGTGGTGTTGGAAGGCAGAGGTAGAAGTCCAAAATACAGAAGAGTTGGTCACATGCCCAGCACATGAGTACAGGCAATAGTAGGACAGCTTGCATCCGAGACAGAGCTGGTTGCAAGCAGGCCCTCACACTCAAGCAGGCAGCAGTAGATAAGGAGTGAGTGAGGCAAATCAGGGCCGAGAGGAGGCAAAATCTGCAGTTCAAATGCAGGAAGAACTCTGGTGTGTGTCTCTCATACGCAGCAGCCAAAAACATAATAAAGGCCCTTAACGCTTAAGTTACATCCTACTAGCTGGATGCAGTATACCTACACAGTGCACCTACATGGCTCACGGCAATGACGGTGTAATATAATGCACACAATGCACATGACTAGTTGTGCGTGCAAAGGTACAAGATGGACAAGTATTGCATACACAAATTTGGCAGTGCTAAGCAAGCTGTTTCTTTCAGATAACGTGGACCGCATTTTTATTTTTGGGGGTCGCCTCTGCGTATATGTGTATGTTTTTTTATCCATTTTGAGCCCTACAGAATGTTGCGTATGCAATTTTCTGTTTTGGTGTTCCAGTGCGTATCGGAAACCACTTTTTTCACATTGCAGAAGCTTTCTTCGAACTGCGTATGCAATTTCTGTGTTTAGGAATGCCACTGCTTATCGTGTAATGCTTTTTTAACCTTTTGGAAGCTTTCCGGGTATAGGATACATGATATTTGTGGTTAGGGGTGCCTCTACGTATTGCGTACGCATATTTTTGCTTTTGAGGTACATTGAAGCCTGGCTGGAACCCACATCTATGTCGCACATCATGTAGACTTTTCCCTTCCTTATATTCCCCGGACACTATCTTGGTGTGCCTTCCATTTCTCCTTTACATCTCAAACATGAGTGGGAAGGCCCCAACAGGGAAATGGAGTAGACAGGGTTCGTGACGTGGTGAGGACAGATCTGTCCCAGCCCCAGAAGGACATTGTGGGTCTCAGCCCACAGGTGAACCGGCACCTGGACGTCGATGTGGTTGCATCCAGACAGGTAAAGCTGCACCACGTTGGGCCACTAGGGCCGAAAAGGGACATCCCGCAGAGCTGGAAGAGGCTCCAACCCAAGACACGGCACAGGAGACAGGTCAACAATTGAAGAGGCACTTCACTGATGAGGAGCACTAGATCCTCCGTGTCTATGTAACCAATCACCATCGTGAGATGTTCAGTATGCGGGGAGAACAATACAACTGCACAACAATTGGTGCATTGGCAGCATGTCACTGACCTCCTCAACACCTTAGGTGTCGAGAGGCACAATGCTGAACAGGTTCAGAATTAGTGGAATGATCTCACAAGAGGAGCAAGCATAAGCTCAGTGCCAACCTGACCTCTGCACTGGACACTGCAGAGGGGCCAGCAGAGAAGGAAGAGCTGACGCCAATCGAAGAGGCCATGAGTAACCTCATCAGAACTGAGCAGGTGCAAGGCGTGGGCGGCATGGAGACTCATGAGGACACATCTGGTGAGTGGCATTTGTGTGAATAGTATGTGTGGACCATCATGGTTGACCTACCCATATTTGTGTAGCAGTAGAGCTGGTTGGAGTTGTCAGCAATCCTTGGGCAATGCATGTTTGCTCCCATATACATTTCTGTCACGTAGCCCGTGGTCAGTGATTTTCTTGTGTGTTCCACATGTGTGGCACATGTTAGAGTGACTCTTCCCATTACTGTCTGCTGAACCATATAGCCATGACAATACTTGGATGCATGCTTGGAATGTCGGACACATGTGCAAATTGCAATACCCCATGAAGTGCAACCCTGACACATCACCGACAGGGCACCCCTCTGTGTCATGCCAAATAATGACACATCCATATGTATTGTTCATTGCCACAGTTTTGGTGCCTGTCTCATTGCATTGTACATCAAGTACATGTGATATTTGTCGACCACACACAGACTTTTCTGCAGATTTTAATGTTCGTATTAGTTTGTATTATGACCTGCTCTTACGAGATGCCTTGTCAGGATGCATATCCGAACTTCCTCCCATGACACTGTATGGTGTGACCAGTGCCAGGGAATCAGTGCCCACAGTCCACTGCCCTGTGTAGCACTTGTGCAATGCAAGGGGCACCATTAGACAAAAGATGGTGAATAATAGCTGACAGTGGGTCTCCATGGCAAGGTGGCAGTCAGGTATACTCCAAAAGAAATGACTGTAGACATCCCATGCAAAAGGTTAGGGGCATGAATAATGCCAATTAGTGTGCTGTGAGAAACCAGAAGTGTCTCACCTGCTAGTCCCCAGGGATCTGCCGCACAAGTGGCCAGGACACAGCCATCGCTTTTGGATACAGTTCCAGGGGGTGGACCAGTGTGAGAAGATCACCTGGGTGAGGGGTCTTCAGGGAGTGGGACACCTGATGGTGAGATAAGGTATCCCTCTCTTCCCTACAACACCTTTGCCTCACCCTACCCAGTAGGATATATGAAAACTCTATCCACCCGCCTTTTCCTACACAAACACTTTCACATGGATAGCCCGCTCTGGGAGAAAACATACTCACACCCGAGCAGTGTACCTGACATGTCCCACTACTATGGTCAGGCAAAGTCAGGCAATTACTGACAACCACTCACACCTGACTTCCATCAAACTTCCCCACACAGATAAAAGGCAGAGCACAAGAGCACTCTCTGAGTGAGGCAAAGTACATGAAGGAACAGCGGTTTTAAGTCGGCAGTTGAACGAGGAGAGAAAGACATCAAACCAAGGCGGGTTTGCAAGGAGGGAAATACTGTTGACCTTTTTGGCAAGAAACTGTTACTTTCAAAAACCTTTGAGTCAGAAAGCGTAAGGCCAGGAAACCAGAGTGAAGAAACCTGCATTGTGTGTCAGAGATATCGAAGGCCCTCCTGCGTAACCGACAGAGGCGGGGAGGAGCAGCAGCCGTCGTGGTATCCTCCTTGGCTTCAAGAACAAAGAAATGCCAGAGAGATCAATACAGCCGGTGAGTTGGGGAGACTGATGAAAGACCGGTCTGTGTTGAAGTCAATGGTTGCAAGCGACAACATTGTATAATGAGCACTGGAACAAACATTGTTAAACACGTGTGATGAAAGACTTGAGTAAAGCTAAGTTAAACAGCTAATGAATGTTTGAACTTGAGAAGGAAAGATACTGTACAATTGACAGAGTGGTCCGGCAAAGAGAGTATGCTCAATCGAAGGTCTCTGTAAGGTATCCTGCCAAGAAATGATAGAAAAGAAAGTAGAAGATTGATCAGAACATTGTGCAAAGTGAATCAAAGTGGTCCTGTGATGGTTTAAGCAAAACCAATCTCCCATTCGAAAGTCTTCGATTCTGATATCAAAAGGAAACCGTAGAAAGTGAGATTACAGGGTCTGAATATATTGCAAAAAGAATCTGAGCCCAAAAAAAAGGGAGATCCATGGTCTGAGCCGAAACTAGGGACACCAAGTCTTAACATTGTGGTAAAAAGGGAGTTCAACACTGAAGGAGGGAGACCCATGATGAACACTGGAAACGAGAACTTGTGCATGTGAAGATCCTGAACTTTGAAGAGTGGAAAAGAGGCTTTGCCAGAAGGCCCTGATGCCTATGCTTTGAACTGTATGCTCGTGGAAGAGAAGCCAGAGTGTGTGGAAAGCTTGAACGTTTTGCCTTGCCCCGTGCTTGAAAACATGGGGAAGGGAAGCCAACTGCTCAACCGTCCTAACATATTATTTCTTGAACACTTTTCTTTTTGCATACACAATTTTCCCACACCCTTTTACATTTAGACGTAAGGATTGGCAATAGGTTTATCAGTAAAGATAATTTTATTTTGACAAAGACTCGACTAGGACTACGTTATCATTATTTGATGGTCGTAGCTTGCTCCCATCCTTAGATTTATGTTAGATAGACATTCAATCAACCCACTGAAGTTCAATGAAAACCCCTGAACTGTGATTACTTGTGTCTGCCTTCACCGTTTGATACCATGCCCTCCTTACATGTAGTGTTAGGAATGAGATACGATTCAATTCACAAAAATTGATACCCATGCTGGTAATTGTTATACCAGCAGAAGGAGAAAATAGGATTATTGAACTCCTTGAGACAGATTGAATTTACACTATAAAAGAAGCTTTGTTATCCCAACATCAAGTTCCAATTGGTCAACAAGATTTATTTTTCAAAACCCAGGTATTGTTAGAGACCCTTCCGATCTCCCACTATAATATCCAACAATGGGATTGAATAGTCTTAAAAATAAGACCTGTACACATATTCATTAGACCTAGTGCCCTGAATGCACCTTTCCCTGAACCTTTCCTTTTTGGTACCAGACTAGTTTTGGTTCCTGGCCCATCTGGTGTAGAGATCAACCTACCCAGGTCTTTCACTCCATCTGGATCAAGTTCAGAGGAGTCAGACAACTTCAAAACCTTCTCGGAGGAAGTTGAGACGCTTTTTTTTCTGGCTCAGAAAGTATCACGGGGGAACCCTTACTCTTCCAGAAAACATGGGCAACCTTGAAGATATCATAGCCCAACTAGCTACTTATACGATTCACGCCAAAGCCAGTCTCCAAGAGAATTTTACAAAATTAGTCAAGTTACAGGCAAGACCAGTATAACCTCAAGGGATACTACAACCTTATCAGGAGGGCACAGCCCTAGGGAATTTATTTTTGAATTTCAAGCATTTAGCTGAGCAATTGGGTTTGGAAGGGAACCTAAAAGAATATTACTTGGGACCCCTATTGAAAGCTGAGCTGCAGACTGTGTACCAGATACTTAAACTTGTCCAGGGGGCTACATTTATATCCATAAAAGAGGGACACCTTAAAAGGGTAGGCAAAACCTGTAACTTCTATCGACAGAAATTAGGGTCTATTAGATTAAACCCCAGTGAAACCCCCCTCAAATTGGGGGAACAAATTAAGAACACAGTATCCCTCTGGATTAACAACAAGACCATGGAAGAGTTGATTGAAATGATAATTCTGGAACAATTCACCAATTCTTGACCCCCCTTTTCTACAGAAAACATTTGTGATAACAGCAGACTTAGAAAATGCGACCCTAGTTAGAGTCACATGTGTACACGGAGATAACAAAATCTATCCCAAGATACCCATGTACATTAACATCAGGGGGGATTCACAGCTGGTGTCATCCACCATTATTATTCCTTGGCTCCCCAAAGAAGTCATCGTGTGAAGAGACTTCCCGACATGTTCTACACTCTTCCAAATCCCCATAGAGAATTTACAGCCAAAGATTGTTAGCAACTGGACTGTTACTCCCAAACCTCTCCGGTGTGGGAGTGGACAGAAACAGAATCTCATGAGCCTAACATTCACCAAGAGCATACCACAAAATATAAAGAACACCTAATAACAGGTTCACCACCTCGAACTCAGTTTATAGGATACACTAGGGAGACAAATATGAACACCCTGCCTCTACCAGAAAAGAGGAAAAGAAAATCGCAGAATATGCACGAACCCCTGCATATATCTTTTCCTTGTTCTCTCCAGGGTCCTAAGATTAGAGGACCTCGGAAAAGACAAAGTATATCCAACTCTCATAGGGGACGGGTATGTGAGAAATCAGAAGGTGTCTTACCTGATAGTCCCTGGGGATCTGTCATCCAGGAGGCCAGGACCTCGCTTTTGGATCCAGTTCCTGGGTGTGGACCAGTGTGGAAGGATCACCTGGGTGAGGGGTCTTTGGCAATGGGACCCCTGATGGCGAGACGCTGTATCCCTCTCTTCCCTACAACACCTTTAGCCCATCCTACCTAGCAGGCTATATGAAAACTCTGCGCACCCTTTTCCTGCATAAACACTTCCACACAGACAGCCTGCTCTGGGAGAAAACATACTCACAACTGAGCAGTGTACCTGACATGTCCAGCTACTATGGTCAGGGAAAATCAGCTAATTACTGACAATCTCTCACACCAGACTTCCTTTAAACATCCCCAGATGGATAAAAGCCAGATAATGAGAACATATTCTGAACCAGGCAATGAACACAAAGGAACAGCAGTTTCGAGTCGGCAGTTGAACGAGGGGAGAAAGACGGCAAACCAAGAAGGGATCTCAAGGGGAGAAATAGCCTTGACCTTTTCGGAAAGAAACTGGTACTTTCATGAAATCTTCGAGTCAGAAAACGTAAGGCCAGGAAACCAGACTGAAGAATCCTGCATTGCGTGTCAGAGATACGGAAGGGCCAGCCACATAACCGACCCAGGCGGGGAGGAGCAGCAGCCGCCATGGTATCATCCTTGGCTGCAAGAACAAAGAAACCCCAGAGAGATCAACACAGCCGGTGAGTTGGGGAGACCGATGCAAGACCGGTCTGTGTTGAAAGCAAAGTTGAAAGAGGCAACATTGTATAACGAGCGCTGAAACGAACATTGTTAAATGCGTGTAAAGCTAAACGGCTGATGAATGTTTGAACTTGAGAAGAAAAGATAGGATACCATTGACAGAGTGGTCCAGCACCATGAATGTGCTCAATCAAAGGTCTCTGTAAGGTATGTATTTATTTGTGTATTTAATTGTTTTTTATATCATGCCTAATACCATACCTGAGTTCAGTTTCTAAGCATGGATCCGGGCTTCAAACCTCTGTTTCTCTGCGTGCTTCCAAGACCACTGCATTGCTCCTGTGCTATCCTCCCACCAAGAAATGGTAGAAACAAAAGTAGAAGATTGATCAGAACATTGCGTAAAGTGCATTGAAGTGGTCCTGCAATGGTTGAAGCAAAACCCATTGCACATTTGAGAGTCTTTAATTCTGATATCAAAAGGAAACCGTTGAAAGTGAGATTACATGGTCCAAGCCCGAACGGGGGAGATCAAAGGTGAATATTGTGCAAAAGGGATCCAATCCCAAACGAGGGTGATCCATGGTCCAAGCCGGAACGAGGATGACCGAGTGTAAACCTTGTGGTAAAAAGGCGGTCCAAGCCTGAATGAGGGAGACCCATGATGAACACTGGAAACGAGAACTTATGCATGTGAACATCCTGATAAGAGTGGAACTTTCATAAATGTTTGTTTTGACAAGCCCTCTGCTATAAGAGACTGTTATTGCAAAAGGGGCTGTGGCAGAAGGCCCTCATACCTATGCTTTGAATTGTATACTTGTGGCAGAGAAGCCAGAGTGTGTGCGAAGCTCGAATGTGCCGCCTTTCCCCGTGCTAAAAACATGGGGAAGGGAAGCCAACTGCTCAACTGTCCTGACATGTTATTTCTTGAACATTTTTCTTTTGCATACACAATTTTCCCACACATTTTTGTATTTAGAAGTAAGGATTGGCAATAGGTTTATCAGTATAGGCCCTTTTATTTTGATAATAACTCGACTAGGACTTCGTTATTATTATTTGATGGCTGAAGATTGCTCCCATTATTAGATTTAGGATAAATAGGCATTCAACCAACCCATTGAAGTTCCATAAACACACTTGAACTGTGATCACTTGCGACTGTCGTCACTGTTTGATACCATGGGCCTCATTACGAGGTTGGCGGTCCGGTAATAACGGAGCCGGTAAGGCAATACCGGCATCCATTACCCGGGCTGTAGTATTATGACCCTAGACGCCAGTCCTACCGGCATCAACAAGGACCCGCTGTGGCTGTGCACCACCGTACCGGCAGGCGGGCACACGGGTGTGGGTGCCATGCCCATAATACCGGCATGCCGCAAGGAAGAGGACATCACAAGTCGCACGGACATTCACATACCGGCATCCAGATGCCGGTAAGAAGGGCCACCATGATGCCGTCAATACCGGCATCGCGGATCACCCGTTAATAGGAAACTGCTGTGCACCCAACTGCCACAGGCTCACACATTCAGCACAGGTGGAGGCAATTGAGCCAGGCCCTGCACAAAAGGAGCACACCCACACACCACACCCCTTCCAAGACCAAAATGATTCTACTTGCACTCGCCATACTGGAGCTGGAGGACATGCCTGCACTGCTACTCCTTCAGCAGGCAGCACACATGCAACACAGAGGAGACGCAGGAGGAGAAGGAGGGTGAGAGTGGCACAGCACATCCCACCAGTGCAGGCAGCAGTTCCCTGCAGACAGCCATCAATTCCACGTGTAAGGGCCAAACCATTCGACTTAACCCCAGCACAGATCCACACCCTGTACCGCCTGGACAGGGACACCATCACCACCAGAGTGGAATTAATGTAGGAAGACTTGGTCAGCCTGATCAACATCTGCACAGCCATCGGCCCTCTGCTGAAGGTGGAATCTCTGCTCCACTTCCTGGCCACAGGCACCTACCAGCATACAGTGGGCCAAATGCATGACATGTCGCAACCATGCTTCTCTGTTGTGCTAAACCAAGTGCTGGATGCACTACTAAAGCACGCAAGGGCCTACATATCCCTACCATGGACACCACAGGAGGCAAATGCCACCAAAATAGCATTTCATGCACTAGCAGGTTGCCCAATGTAATTGGTGCCCTCAACTGCACCCACGTAGAGTTGGTAGTCCTACATGACGTGGAGGTGGTGTACCGCAATCGGAAGCTATACATCTCCATCAATGTGCAGATGGTGTGTGATGGCAGCCAGATTATAACACATTGCTGTGTCAAGGATCCACGCATGATGCCATGGTGCCGTGGAACTCGTCACTACCCCGCCACATGGAAGGAGACGTCGTACGACGTGGCTGGCTGTTGGGTGAGTCTGCCGCCTGGGCCATGGGAGGAGAGGGTTGGGGCGGCTACATGCATATGCAAGGGGAATGCCCTCTGGGCCATGGGAGGAGAGGGTTGGGGGCCTACATGCATACACAAGAGGAATGCCCTGTGGGCCATGGGAGGAGTGGGTTGGGGAGGCCTACATGCATACACAAGGGGAATACCCTCTGGGCCATGGTAGGAGAGGGTTGGTAGGGCCTACATGCATCTGGAGTAATCCCCTGCCACACATCCCTCACATATGCGTACATAATGGACCTGGTCAATGCTTCGTAGTGGCTGGTGTTTCCAATGTTAAGGCCCCTAAGTCATGTACGTCACCCAAGGCTAGCACCATGGATTGGCAAGTACTGTACAGAGCAGATAGTTGTGTAGATGTGGCTGCCATTGAAGGGATAGTGCATGTGAACATGAACGATGTACAGGCTGAGCACACATAGTAACTGAGCAGTCTCCTTACACATACCACCTTCTGCTTCCATGCAAGTGATGCTGGCTATCCCCTGAAGGTGTGGCTCCTCACCCCTGTCAGGAATCCGCAGAACAGGCACGAAGAGGATTTCAATCGTGCACATACACGCACGCGTGTGGTCATTGAGCAGACCTTTGGCCTGTTGAAGGCACAGTTTCACTGCCTAAGTAGGTCGGGTGGCACCCTCATTTATGGGCCTGAGAAGGTGCGCAAGATCATCATGGTATGCGCTATGCTGAATAACATGTGCATCCAGCGGAACTTACTCCTGCCACCTGACATGGAGCTGCCACCACCCGGTGAAGTAGAAGGAGAGGAAGGAGTAGATGTTGGACATCGGCCAGGACGCGATACACTTGAGTGAAGTGCAGTGCGCCAATCAGTCACAGACCAATCATTCTGATGTACTAGGATGCAGAGGGTGCCATGTATGTGGGACTCTGGGCACTAGGTGTGGGAGTATATGGGCACAATGCACTATAAAGCAATAAATTGATACACACCAAAGAAGCAATGTCCACTCATGTGAGGTTTTTTACACAACGGGTGTATTCAAGTGATGATTTGTACAATATGATTTAACACTCCACGCCCCCAAACACCCCTCCCCCGACACACCCCCACACACCCACCACCACCCCCCACACACCCCAGTACTACACCCCCCTCCACCCTCCCCCTAATACCCTAAGACATCAATGGCACAACATGTGTCCGGAAGCAGTGCAAATCAAAATGTGCAGGATGGCCCTGCTACTGTGGACCCCCATTCGGAGGTGGTGGTTGCATCTCTGAGCGCCACGCGCTTCACGGGATCTGCGCACATGGCTGGTTTGTGTGGAACTTGCTGGCATGGTAGATGCAGATGAGGTAGATGGTTGTGTCCCCAAGCCGCTGTTTGCTGCTGTTCCATACTGTCTGCAATCCTGGTGAGGATCTGGCCCACAGCAGTGAATAGATCGTGGACTTGCTTAGCGTTACGGTTGATGTCCTTGACTACGGCTGTAGTGCTGTCACGGATTACACAGTGTGTTGCCTCGCCTTCTGCAAGGTACTGTTTTACATAGCCATGCATCTCCTCCTGCCGGACCTCCTTCCTGGACAGACATCCTTCAAGGTCCCGTATTGCAGTGGTAGTGTTGGATGGTGGGTTTGGTGGTATGTCTGCAGCCAATACGGGGCTGTGCAATGTTGGAGACCACTCTCCATGGCTGCCCTGTCCTACTGAATCCTGGTGAGGGGTACCCTGTGGGGTGACCTGTGGGCTTGGGGTTCGACCTACAACCTCTGAGTGGAGGACTCCTGCTTTGGTGTTTTCGTCAGGGACCCCTTCCTCGTCACCACTATGCTGTGCCGATACAGCCGTCCCCCTATTGAGCTTGTGGCAGCGGACTGTGTGCCCTCATTCTCCATATCAGCATATGTGGCCTCACCCTGTGTGGGTTGTTTCTCCAGGGGTGCAGGGGCAGGTGTGTGCTGGTCCTGTGTAGGTGGCTGCGTGGCTGGTTGGGCACTGGTTGCTGTCTTGCATGCCAATTGGACCATCCTTGCTCCCCTCGACGTAGATGGCCTGGTACCATCATCTTGGCCCCTGGGCCTTTTGGCTGGTGTTGTGGCTTGTGCACTTCCATCAGGTTCTTCTGTGTCTGCATCCGTACCTGTGGGGGACAGAGAGTGGCAGGGCATCAGTGATGGTGGTGCTTGCATCATGCATGCATTGGTCTTTGTGCAGTTGGCGCCATGTGATCAGTTGCATGCCTGGTTTTGCAGCTGGCTGGGTACTTGCAAGGTTGGGGGGTGAGTATTGCAATCCCTCAGGTGTTCACATGTTCACCATGGTGTCTGCTTTGGGGCCTATAGGTGTATTGTGTCTTGCGTGCTGTGTGACACGTGCAGGTCATCTGTGTGTCGGGTGTGTATTTGTGTATGGGAGTGGCATGCAGCATGCATTTGGATGTGAAAGTGGTAGGGCCAGCATATGGACAGGGATATGTGTAAGTGTGTATGATGGGCCATGTCTTGGCTTTCATCGCTCTCACATTTGGTGGTCAACTGTGATGATTGCTTGTCCGGTGTTTGTAGGGACACTCACCTTCATCTGCCGATGATGTCACTCCAAACTCCGCTCCACCGACTCCTTAAATGGACTCCACATCTATCAATGTGCTCAAGTTTCCTCCCAACTAGCCAATTTGATAAGTGAGTGAGGTCCGCCACCTGTTGCCAGCGCCTGGCTCCGATTGGCCAACAAGATTTTCCACTCTCAGGTCATCCCAGCGCTTTTTGCAATCATGCACTGTGGGTGCAGCAGTGCCGACAGCACTTAGTTTCCATGCCACTTCCTCCCAGATAGCCTTCTTTCTGAGCTGTGCTGGACGCCTAAGGTCACTGCAGAAAACCACATCCGTATTCTCTACAAGGGTATCGGCTAGCATGTTCAGCTCCTTCTCCTTGAAACGTGGTTTATGCAGGCGGGCAGTGCCTTTCTGGGTAGACTTTGACATTTTGTCCGTGGCGTGCTTGGAGTTTTGCCTGTGAAGGTCCAGTCTGTGGAGGATGGCAATGGATTGTGTTTTTAAAGATAGCCGCCAATGCATTTCCTGTGCCGGCGTGATGACGTTACTTCCGGTTCCGGTAATGACGGACCTGTTCATACCACTATGTTAATACCGGTACCGCTATTTGGTGGTTGCCGATGGTGGAGGTGTTATGTGCGCATTTGATGATGCCGCTATCTGGGGGTTTGAGGGTCATTAACGGCATGCCGGTATGGCCATTACCGGCATGCCGGTACGCCTGTTACCGGCATGCAGTGGTGCGCGTGCTTGCACACTCGTGATCAACCGGCATGACGGTAATGAGAGATTTTTAGTGCCATTCTCGTAATGAGGCCCCATGTCTTCTTTATAGTGTGTGTCTGCATTGCATGTCATGTAGGTGCATGATTGATTTACAAATGTTTTCATATAGTTAAAAATGATATCACCTGTCTGACATGATAGCCCTGTATGTGTCCATCAGTCGATACATGACAGAGACATGCCGTATCTCTTGTATCATTGTGTCTACCACTTTAGCATGTGTCCACTAACGGCATGGCTGGACCAGGCTTAGAGTGGAGCTGCATGTCAGCAAATGCCATATATCCGTGGCTTACAGCTCACAGTATGCCACGTCACAATGTCATATGCATCAGTGTCCTGCCATTTTGTGTCTGTCTACCCTTTGATGCACATGCGCATGTTTGTAAGAACACACATCACTGCAAATGTCAATCTCTGTTAATGTACAGGTGATAATGCAGTGGATACAGAGGAGGAGGAATACGAGGTGGTGGTAAGTAGGTCCACCAGTCGAGGACATGGTGTAGTGCACAGTGAAAATCCACATGTGCTGCAGGCCATTACCAGTCATGCTCCGCCCTCTTCCGACTCTTCTGACTCTGCTGATTCAGATGCAGAACCAGAAGATGTTTGACTTGCTTAGGGAGAAGCTAAGTGTCCAATGGGCAGGTCAGATGGGGCTGTTGGGTCTGCGGCAGTGTAGCTGTTTTCACAAGGCCAGTCACTGGTGGGCCCCACATCTGTGGTAGTTACGGCTGCAAGGCCACCCTCCCATGAGTTGGTGTCAGGTTCTGGGGCTGATGACCAATGAAGGGATGCAGATCTGCAGCCAACGACAGCAACAGGCCGGGTCCCTTGCATCATGCCACCGTGGGCCCCACACATGTGGTGGATGTGTGCAGGCTGGAGAGACAGTGTGGGAGCAGCAAATGTTGCGTACCACCATCCGGCATGGCAATGTGTTGGATCGAATTCCAGAGAGCATGGACCGACTGGCTGAGAACATGACCCCACTAGCGGCCCAGGATGTGCAACAGCTGCAGTTTATGCTGTCCTCAAGCAGCTCCGACGGACTGGACATGGAGGCCAACATCAAGGGCCAAGGGGCTGATCTGAGGTGTCTCCAGGAGTCCTTGCATTCAGATGCTAGGGCACAAATAGAGGCCCTGAGCCCTGATATGTCGGCATCTCAAAGATCACATCACCGTGAGATGGAGAGCTTGAGAACTGAACTGCATGATGAACTCTCAGCCACAAGGACATTGCTCCAAGAGGAGATGGATGCCTTGAGGCAGACACTGTCCCAGCAACTCGATGCATCACGAGTGAGCGTGCATAGAGACGATGTAGCCATTCATAATGAAGAGCATCATGACCTTACCGTCATTGGGATGCTGGTGCATGCATCCGTTTCATGGTTAGCTCTGGCAAATGAAGGGCTTAGCACTGCATGGATTGGATCTACCACCACACCCACTTGCAGATCAACTGAAGGATGGGGGCCCAGCACACTCACGCCTCAACAAATAACATTGCTGTGATGTCCATGAGCCCATTTTCTTTTCCTTGAGTGATGTGCTGTTGCCCTGTCAAAGGAATGATGAGTGCAGTACTGTAGATGCAGCCATGCACAGTGGTGTCAACTACCACGGTTGCCTTGAGAAGAACAGGATGACATGTGCAGGTAACTATGGGTTATTGGACTTTTTCTACATATGTGCTGGATGCATGAATAACTACTTGTTTGAAACCTGAGGCTATCCTCACTCCTTCTCCCCATGGACCGTCTATGCAGGTGGCCAGGGAAAGGTCATTGCTATTTGATCCTGACCCTGTGGGAGGACAAGCAAGGGTGGATATCATGGGTGGAGGACCCTTGGGGATTGGGAGTGAGGTACCTTTGGTCGAGGTATGGTATCCCCCTTATTCTCAGTAATGCCAACCTGATCTTCCCCTGACATTTATGGGTCATTATAAATGTGTTCTACTTCTCTTCCCCTTTAAATTGCATGGCAGTACTGGACGAGGAAGAGACAACTAGGAGCTATGAAGATTACTGCCCATTCAAATACTGGGATGAAGAAGAGGACTGAAGGTGAGGCATGTCCCCTTAATTGGTTTAATTATGGTCACGCAAGTCAGCCAAACCAAGTCCTTAACTTACACCGGCAGCCTATTAGTAAATTGCAGGTGTATAAAAAATGAAAATGCGAACAAGCATTATAGAATGGAGGCAGAAGCTGAAGCAAGAGGACCAGAGTAGAAGCTGTGAGGAAAGAGAAGCCGAGAAGTCAAGACATCATCAGAAGTCCTGGGAATCCCAGAGCGGAGGTCCTCAAATGGGCAGACATGCAGCAGGCGCTGCAGAAAGGCGAAGACGAACCCCTGCATAACAGCCGGCGAGTGCATTGTAAAGCACCTGGCTATTTGGCTGTCCCTTGCTGAATCCCAAGCTTAATGAAATAAATGCTAACAATGTAATACATGGAACAAAGCGAAATGCATTACTTGTATTGAATACCGACCTAAATGAAACTAATAATAGTAACGTCACGCATTGAATGAAACTGACAATGTTACTTATATGAAACGAACAACATTATTGATATAGAATCACAGAACTGAAAGAAAAAAGTTTCATTTATTTAAAAAAAAAAAAAATGATTGTGCAGTGAGAGACAATGGGCCTCATTACGAAGGGCATGGCTGCCTCCATACGGGGCTCAATACCGGGTTCCTCCAATTAGAACTTACCGGGCTATTCCAACCATGGAGGACCCGGTAAGTCCTCATTGGAAAAACCCATCCCCATTTGAGCCCCCATGGGGCTCAAAGGGAATGGGGAGCGATCTAATAATGGGCCAATCAATAACGGGCCTGTTATTAGCTCCCTGGACCCTCGCGGGACCCGCTAAGGACGCCTCGTAATAGGGTGTCCCGTAATGAGGCCCAATTAATCTTTAAAAGCAAACATACAGCAGTAATCTTGTGCAGTATTGTACAGTCAATGCAGAGTTTCATACCTTATATGTAACATAGCAACCAAATACAACAAAGGAACAAAGAAAAAACACATGAATATACCATGCACCATGTAAGTCACTACCAATTGGCGAGGTTTTTAG
Organism: Ambystoma mexicanum; assembly: GCF_040938575.1. NCBI lineage: Eukaryota > Metazoa > Chordata > Amphibia > Caudata > Ambystomatidae > Ambystoma > Ambystoma mexicanum. Next base: position 124,001,795 of record NC_090941.1, read on the forward strand.
GACGCCCTAGACAGGAGTAAGGGAGTGGGCACCTTGCTGTTGCCCAGTGTGCAGATGTGTGGCCAGGGCTAAGGGAATGCGGTAGAGCGTGGTCTGTGGCCTCCATGGGACAACACAAATATTAATGGATAGTCAGATGATTCAAGGTGATTTGTCTTCCAATGGATGGAACATTATGGACACCAGATCTTTCCAGGCCATATTGACCTCAGACTCGTCATTCTCATGGGAGTGTAGGGACCCAGCCCACGCAGTCCCGGTCCTAGAACCAAACTGTAAATTGGGGAACTGCCGCGGACTTCCATGACATTGCAATACGTTGATTTGCCAATATGCTCACCAGATCCATGAATCAAACCAAATGTTTATGTTTTCTTAATCTAGAGTAGGTGCCCAATAGGCACTCTGATGGGGCCCATCATACCTAGTGACTGTTATGCCAGCCTGTTCAATGCTAGACCAAAAAGCCTGTACTATTGCGCAGTTCCAGAACATATGGATGTGATCAGCTTCCTCCTGGCCGCACCGGGGGCAACAGGAAGTGGAATTTTTGTAGAACTTGGCCAATCTGCTAGGGGTCGTATAAGTGCGATGAAGGACATTGAGCTGCAATAATTTGAACCTGTCATTTCTTGATATATTTTTAGGAACAGCAAGAGCCCTCTCCCATTCCCATACTGATATCTCCGAACCCACATCCATATCCCATTTGGGTTTGAAGGCAGGAATTCTGGTGCTAGTGCCTTTAAACAAGCAATTATACAGCCTCGCTACAGGCCTCCAACCATCTTCCAACATATAGAACAGTGCTAAGAGTGACAACTCCACGGGTTCTTCAGGCCATCCATCCCACCTACGCTTTGCCACCTCCCTTATTTTCATGTATTGTAAGAACTGTCCCCGTGGCAGGCCCATCTGTTGTGACAGGTCCTCCAAGTCGCTGAACTTGCCATTATCAAATAAATTCCCCCATGTGTATATTCCAAAGTCCTCCTACCGTCTGAAAGCAAGCAACTCAGTTCTGTTTGTGCAAATGTTTGCCACTAGTGGCACATTCTGGGAGTATGTACGGTCAACTTTGAGTAGCTTCTGGGTCCTGACCCGTATTTGCCTACTCGGCCTGATCAGCAGGGACAGAGAGTCCAAACAACAGTTCGGCAGCCACAGCGATTCCTTAAGCCTTGCAGTTTTAATCAGATCTTGAAATATTGCTGATTTAGGTGATGTACCATCAAACAGCCATTAAGAAACAAAGCTTAACTAGGCGGCCACATAGTAAAGCTCATATTTAGGCAGTGGTGCCCCTCCATCCTCGTATGGTAGACCCAAGACCTCAAGGGCCAGTTTATGGTGACCTGGATCCCACAGGAAATCTCGAATCAGGGAGTTCAGACGGTGAAAAAACGCTGCCCCTATGAAGTAGTGGACATTAACAAAGCTATAGAGCAACCGAGGGAGAACAATCATTTTAACAGTGGCCAACCTTCCCATCAGTGATAATGGCAGTCGGGACCAGAAGGGCATGGATCTCCATAGACCTTCCATCACCTTGAGTATATTGCATGAGTGTGTATCCTCTGGTGTGTGTGTGATTTGTGTCCCCAAATAGCAAAAAGAGTGTGATAGAGAGACCCAGATCGGGCTGGTCAGACGTTCTCACCCAGTGGAGGCCGCCTAGAGGAAATAGGCCCGATTTACTCCTACTAAAGGAGATCCCCGAAATCACGGCAAACCTGTCCAGGACGGCTAGGATCATATGGAGGTTGTGGTGTGGTGCGCGCAGGTAGAGCAGGACATCATCGGCATAGAGTGATAACGAAATGTCTGGTTCCACCAACCAAGATGCCCACATCTATATATTCCTGGTGCAAAAACACAGCCATGGGTTCCATGGCCAGCAGGTAGCAGCATGGGCGACAGCGGGCAGCCCTGTCGGGTGCTCTTCCATATGTTCCAAACATCAGATATCTGGCAAACAGATTTCACTCTTGCTGTCAGTTCGGTGTATAACAACACCACCCATCGGACAAAACTTTCCCCAGCCCAAAACTCTGTAGTGAGGCAATAAGCCACTCCCAATACACTGAGTCAATGGCTTTAACGACATCAAGGGATGCCATCATGTTGTGTTTCGCCCTGAGACCCGTCTGATCAAGAATGTGTTGGAGTCAGCAGAGGTTATGGGTAGTACTATGACCCGGTACAAAACCTGTCTGGTCAGCATACACTAAAAACAGGCACGCCGCCAGGATCGTAGTAAGGATTTTGATATCATAGTTTAGCATGGCCAGGGGGCAGTATGAATTACACCTGTCCATTGGTTCCCAGCTTTAGGTATAGGCATCATCAGGGTCTCCCTCATGCTAATGGGTAACACACCTTTGTCGTAGGCCTCCTCGAAGACCTTTAGGAGAATTGCAGTGAGTGTATGATTGTACTCCTTGTAGAATTCTGGGGGGAATCCTTCAGGTGTCTTGCAGGTAGAAAAAGTCGTGATTGCCTCACTGATCTCTTCCACCGTGACGGATTGATATAAAATGGCCTGCTCATTAGCCCCCAGTTTCTGAAGCCAGATCATTGAGATGGCTTCTGATATTTCATCCTGAGAAACCGGGTTGTCATGGCTATAGAGCTGTGCATAGTCTGTAGCAACGGTGTAATTGATGGCCAGTTGGGACCTCCACGTGTCCCTGCATTAGTCAGTTAAAAGTGTGGTCGGGAGCAGGATGCTCACGTTTACAAAGCCATGCCAGCAACCTTCCAGGACTGTCACCCTCAGTGTGCATGCAAGCCCTTTGTGTAGTATATTGAAATTTAGCGAACCTCCCGCAGGCCTCCTTACATCGAGAGCGGAGCTCTAACAGTTAACTATTTGCCACCTGGTCACACGAGTCCAGGGCTTCGAGAGTTCTCATTTCTTCCTCGGCTGCCTCTAGCCCAGCACAGAGCGTTTTAAGAATACTCCCAGATTTTGCTATAACCTCACCCCACGTCAACACCTTCATTGTTTCCCAGCCCGTGGCCCAGGATTCCACACTCCCGATATTGCGTTAGAAGAAAGTGACCAAGTGATTAGATAATTGTCCCCTAAAAACATGTTCGGACAGTTCATTGGAAGGCATTTGCCACGTCAGAATGGGCGATCTGGGACTGGAAGATTCCATGTAACCATCAGGGAAGAGTGGTTGAGATGGTGCACCCTAAATATTCAGCACCACTGATTTTGGATAGTTGCCCAGGCCCCGCAAGGAGATAATCAATTCTAGTGTATAGTTTGTGTGGGGAGGAGTAATAGGAGTATCCTCTAGAAGTGGGGTGCAGTGCTCTCCAGATGTCAACCTGGTCTAGGTCTGTTAGTGTTGAGTTCAGGGCGCCGGTGGCATCAGTCAGGCCCCGACGTGGTGGGTGGGATCTGTCTAATGTGGGGTCCCTAACACAATTGAAATCTCCACCCCATATTGTGAAACCCTCTCTCCTAGGTGCCTCAAGGGTGCTAACCAACTGTGCGTGGGTTGCAATCCCGTGGTTTGGGAAATAGAAGTTAACAATGCAAACTTCCTTAAAGTCAAGATAACCTTGTGCAATTAAATACCTGCCTTCCCCGTAGCTTTCCACCTCCAACAACTTAAAGTGCATTGACCCATTCAGCCAGGTCAGCACTCCCCTAGAGAATTTGGAGTATGCAGCGCCATAGCTGGTGCCACCCCAACAAATTAAGTGCGCCTCCTGATCTTCCTGGGTAAGGTGAGTCTCTTGAAGTAGTGCGATAGAGATCTTTTTCTGCTGGAGATAGGACCTTACCCGGCTCCTGCAAAGGTAAGAATTCAAGCCCCGCACACTCCAGGTCAAAATCGGAACCATAGCCATAGTACCAGTGAATAGAAAGGAGCTCCCCCTGAACCCCATGAGTCTCTCCGCCTCCGCCCAGTCTCCACTCCCACAGCAGCAACAGACCAGCGTGTGGACATGTGGTGCCCCCGCTACTGAACAGAACATCCTCACATACCATCCACATTTCCCCCAAATCAAGTCTGTGTCTCGCTCCAATGAACCATGGTGCATGGAATAAACAAGAACATAATACAACCAAAATAACTGTGCAACTGTATCACCTAGGTCTGCAGAAGCCATTCTGTACCAGCTAACAGGTCCAGCAACAGGCCGGTATTAGTGTCAACTCGAGGGCGGGTAGTAAACCAGCAGTGAGTCACTGATTCTCGTCTCCCACAGTGCAGAGAAACTGATAAAAAATGGTGATGGCAGCAGCTGAAACTGTTTGGCAACGGTAGACAAAGGAGTCAGATGGCCAGCAGAGTCAAGGGTTTCAAAAGGGCACTGGCATCCGTTCTAAGGTAGCGCCCAGGTTCAGCACCAGCTCAAATTCCCCTTGTGAGCATTGCACCATTGTATGGATGTTCAGTCGCTCCAGGGAGGAGGTAGGCGTGCTAGGTCTGCCGTGCCATCAGGTGTTTTGGTCATCATCAGTTCCCAGCCAGATGGTTGCAGCCTCAGGGCTGTTCAGAATTTTTTTTTTCCGATGTGGATTATCTTCAGCCTAGCAGGGTACATGAGCATGTACTTAAGCCCCATCTGCTTGAACCTTGCTTTGATTGGCAGAAATTACTTTCTGGACCTTTGCATTGTATGTATACAATCTGGGTAGATGGCAATTCTGGAGCCATCTCGCGTTATCTCGCTCCCCTCTCTGGAGTGCCGCAATATTATTTCCTTGTTGCAGAAATTGAAGATTTTAGCTATGAACGGTCTGGGGTAAAACCCTGGGGGCGGTCGCTTCTGTAGGAATCTGTGTGGTCTCTCAACTGCAAATCCCTGTGACAGCTTGCCCAGAGCAGCCTCCTGCAGTATCATATTTTCAATGTATTTGGTCGGGTCTCGCCCCTCAGCCCGCTCCAGAACACCAAGCACACAGATATTATTCCTTTTTGATCTACTTTCAGCATCTTCAGCACGCAATTCCAGCATAGAGTTCTGCCTTTCCAGCTCTTTCATTCTCTCACCAAAGTCTTTAGTAGTGGCCACTGTGTCACTCAATAAGGATTCTAGAGATAGGACTCTTTCCGACAGTTGTCGTACATCCTGTCGTAGCAACTGCACATAAACCTTCAACTCATCAATATTAGTTTCCAGGGACGTCCTGAGGGCAGTGATCACAGCCTGCATCATTATTGAAGCTATACTGGAAGCCCGAGGGGCATCAGCGCATCTGGATTGGTTTGAGCACGAATCCGTGATAGTAGCCTTCCCCTTCGGTTTCGTGGAAGGCATCGCCATACAGTTGTGACAGAGAAGATGTGTAGAATATCCCCCACTCTATGCCATCAAGCGACCCAAATCCAAGCGCTTCAGGGCACAATATTCAGTGTCTTTGCATTCTGGTGCCCCGACGCAGTCACACCCAGGGCTGGTGTTTGTAGAGCCCTCAGCCTTGGGGTGAGCGCAGCAGGTCATGTGGCAAGAGAGGGGACAGCACAATCACAGTGTGTTCCTAGGTGTGTTTCTAGTGTGGGCCCTCCAGCAGGATCAGCGGCTCATAGCTGGCCCAGCATCCCGGCCGGTGTGGGTCTGTATGGGCTAGGTTCAGGGCCAGTGTATTGGGAGGGCAAAAAAGGATCCCCCCCAGCCAGCGTACCTTTTCATTTGCGTGGTGTGCAGCACTGGCAACAGAGCAGGACTCAGTACGATCCCCTGCTTCTGTTCCAGTGGTCAGTATGCCCCCTGCCACCTCCATTCAGACGTATAGGGGTCTCCAGCCGGCAGGAGCTAGCACGCAGCAGCGTACATGGTCATGCTGCTCAAGGTCTCATCTCCTGGCCACCTCAGCCCGGGTCAAGTCGCACTGCTCGCTCTCCAGTGTCAGGGAATCTTTTATAGTGCAAGCCCAGGGAGGCAGCCGCAGGCTGCAATTAGGAGGCTGGAACTCAGCAAGTAGCCAAGGGCCGGCAGGCAGGAGCAGTGATAAGCCCTCAGAGCACGGCACCCACCGCCATCTTGGGCCACTGTGCTTTTTGGGTATCCGCTCGACTTTCTCCACCATGCCCACACCAATGCCTTCAGGAGAAGGGCGCTCATGGAGACGCCAGCGTCCCCTTCGCGGAAATGTCTTTTAGAAGTGAAAATTACGACAAGTAAATAGCTGCCATCAGGATCATAGCAGGATCAGTGTGGGCGCTCAATTCAGTTGTAGCCACACCGCATGAGCCCAGGCCACGCCCCCCTGAATGGAACAAGTGAAAGTGACATAGCGTACTAAACAAAATAAAACAATGTGCTTCAATTGAATAACACATTGTTATAATTGGTTATTTATTACATGCTTAATACCCAGAGGTTTCTAGGCGCGGACCCCCGGATTGTACCTGTGTTGCGCTGTGTCATTATGCTTCTAAGGCGAGCACGTTGCTCCTGAGCTATCTTCCCTTAATTGAGTGAAGGTAGTGAAAGAAACTTAAGTTGAATATAACATTGAATGAATGGAGCAAAAGCTACCTTTATCAAAAGCAAAGACGTATTGAATTACATGAAAGCAAACCTGATAACCAGATTAAATATTTCTTTGAATACAATGATGTAAACTGAACACCATTGATGAACAATTAATTGAAATTTGACACAGACATTAAACTGAAAGCTTTAAGAAACCAAGGTGACAAAGGTTTGAAGCTGCACTTTAAGAGACTTTTTGGTTAATCACATCTTGAACCCTGGAAGCTCCTGGTTTCATGACCTTTAAGGGGTAGAACGTTTGGTCTAAAACTGTGCCAGGACCAGAGAGACAATAATTGTGATCCAAAGGTTGATGGCAACGTGAATGCTAAGTTGTACCAGGAAGATAGCTCAGTGGCAACGTGCTCACCTTGGAAACAAGACGACATGAAGCAACAGAGGTTCGATCCCCGGGTCCGCACTTAGAAACCTCTGGGTATTAGGTGTGTTATAAATATGCAACTAAGACATTCATGTAACAGCGCCTCAATGCCCCTGGGTTTTGTGAGTGCTTTAAAAATATAAATAAATAAAATCCTGGTTGAGTGACATGTAATGGGTGGACTGTGTGATTTGAAACTGTGTCTTCATCAGGGAACTTTGCTATGTTAACAAGGAAGCATGCTATGGTGAAATTAAGAAAGCCAATGGTGATAAATATCAGACTTGGGGAAGGGACCCTGAGTTATACAAGTACATCTAAAACACAAACGTCTCAAGGATATTTTCTTTTCATATGAACATTGAGCTTGGGAAAGGGAATCCTACGTTTTGTTGTCCTGGAACTGAATTAACTTGGAACTGTGTTTAACTTGGGGAAGGGTGCCTTAACCTTGATAAACTGTATTTCATCTATCAGGAAGAAAAATGGAACTTTGTGGTGCACTTATTGTCATTTGGGAGAGAAAGCGGACAAATAAGCTGGAGCTTGAAGTCGTTCAGTATCTTATGCTTGGAACACTAATTTTAATTATAGTTGATGTCCCTGCACATTATTTGATATTAGTTGTGAGGGCAAGAATAGGATTTGGACACAGACAGATTTTATGTTGAACTTATTGGCATTGACATTCCTTAGTTTCTTCAAGTAGGGAAATGCCACCTAAGAATAGGGCAAGTTTGACCTTAATCCATTCTGACATTTTCTTTAATAAAAGATTGTTCAACTTTGAATCTGTTGTCTGTGTCGGCTTCCATGATCCCAACGTCACATGCTGTTGCTGGTGACATACCATGTCCCATGTTGCAGTGATCCTTATTCATCCAGTGACTGCACTCCATGGAAGGTCCGCACTGTACCCTTTGACCTCCCTAATCCCCATGCACTTTGCCAGGCATTGGCCCTCCTTTCACAAATGTGGAGGTATAGTTTCCGGTGGAGATGATGAGGGAATCACATCAAGGCAGCTCTGGCAGCAGGTAAGTATGATCACAGTCTCTCGTGTTATGCCTGTATTAGTCGTCACTATGATATTTGCATGCATTCTCAAACAGTTTCTTTCTGGGGGTATAATGTTTGAGTCACAGTAAATGTCAGTGCAGATGTGTGTTTGTCCACATGCATGTGGTACATTCTCACTCCACCCCCCTTTTGTTCATCTGTTGTCCCTGTAGGTATTGACAGTGAACCCTGTGATCCATGCACACTTACTGGGACAGTCACATCCAGGGTGTGTGGTCTGTTGGAGGGTGATTGTACTGCTATGTATTGTCCTCATGTCCATTTACAATGGTGTCCAACATGGGGGGCGGATGGTGCAGTGTATAGGGATGTGGTTGGAGGCACTTACTTGCGGGGTTGCTGTGGACATGGGTCTATTTTTGGCATGGTGGGTTCTGCAAGTTGTTTCTGGGATGTGATGCTGTGCATTGACCTTTCACAGGTGACCTTTGTTTCCCAGTCTTCCTTCTCCATCACCCACTTTTGTCCTTCCTAGACCCCAACATGTGCTAGTTTTCTCATCTATGTGGCTGCCAGGATCTCTGACCATGCTGCGTTTTATTCATGTGTTTCTGTGTCTGTCTTCCTCTCTTGTCCACCTTCTCTCTGCCCTCACCCACTGTAATGTCTTACATGTCTCTCCTCATCTCCCCACAAGCCAGTCTCCTCCTTGCACCGTAATTTCTCCTATATCTCTCTCTCCACTCCACTGCTATACATTGATCACTCAATGTTCCGTCTCACTCTTGCCATCTGTCATTTTTGTACTTCCACTCCTGAGACCATCACCTCCTCACCTGGAGTCATTTTCCTCCACTGCATCCATGGGTGACCCAAAGGCACACGTAACACCTGACAGTGGGTGTGATGGACCTGAATGCCTGCAAACAATGTCCACACTTGTGGCTGCATCCCAGGGGGACTGATGCCTGTTTCCAGAGTGCATGTTGTGCTGTGCTTGTAATCTGTTTGCTCGCTGCCAGTGAGTTCTCTGTTTGTGAGTTTCGCTGTTGGTATATTGATAGTTGAGGATGCTTGTTTTTTTTTTGTACTCCTGGACGTTGACACTGGATGGTCCATGGCTACATCCTTGTTCCATACAGGAGTTGACATGGCAGTCCAGTGTCTTTACATTGATGCAATGAATGTTGTTTCAGGTGGGATGCTGTGGATGCCAGACAGGTGGGTTCCTTCTGCAGGTAAGTCAAAGGCACTCACAGTGGTACTATGTGGGGTGTGTTTTTGTTTCCTTGTACTAAGGTAAGCAGGTCTGGCTTCATGAGTGTGGGAACACATGCTGACGGTAAGCTGGTGGTTGTATGCTTGCTGTTTTTGCATGTCAATTAGGGGGGCACTGATTGCAGGGGGATTGTTGTGAGGGAGACTGTCACTGTAGCATTTTTTGGTGAGTTGTCATGAGGATGGCCCATCCGGCTGCATCGGTGTTGGAGCACATGGTGATGGGAGTCTAGTGAGTGATTGCTTGCAGTTTTTGCATGTTTGTTGCCTTCCATGCAGCTTCCGGTTCACTCAGCTGTTCATGTCATGTCTACCCACACTGGCAGTTCACTCTTGGTACTTCTTTCACGTCCGAGGGTGGTGTCCCGAGACAAATCCACATGCAGCACAGCATTGCAGGACACTTGGGGAATGCCATGTTCACCACAGACACCAGGTACACACCACTGAACCCGTGTTGTTGTTTGCCATTGGGACATGTTCCATGCACGGCACACCAGCAGATATTTGCTGCTTGTTGACTGCTACTCAGTGCATCTCAACACTCCCTTCAGTTCCCAGCGCATTCACTCCCATTTAGTCCATTCCCTGTGAAACCTGCCTTTGCTTCCTCTTGCCTGTTCCCTATTCCCTTTTGTGTGGAAGTCTCCTTGGCAGCCTTTATCATTCCTTTCTCTTGTATGCGTGTCTCCTTTATGGCAGTTGCCTCTGTGCCCTGCCTTCTTGTATGACTGCTGCCTCTTTGACCAGCTGCCTTGTGCCGGATCCTGTGTTCACTGCAATTGATGAGATGTTTGAATTCCGTCATCTTTGACTTCCCATCATCGGCTCCCCTCCCAGTGTTTACTACACTGTCCTGATACCACGTTAATCAGGGGATGCCATTTTGTGGCATTGGGAGTGCTTCTAAGGGGATCCTGGGTTTCTAAACTCTAAGTGATCTCTTTTTGGGAGTACTCTCAGTGGCATTCTGACTCGAGCCGGATCAGTGTGTTCACAATATCTCCTCTCCAAGACAAGGCGTAAGTGGTACCTGGTCCTTCACTGCATGGCACTCTGGGTGGCAGGCAGTTTAGGTGTTGTGGGTGGTGAAGATGTCACTTTGTGGGCTGATTGAATTGCATTTGCATGAGGTATGTGGATCTAACTGCATAGGTGTGGGGTAAATGGTGATGGGTGGCTAGGGAGTTCCTGTTTGGATTTGTTGAATGGCACTCAGTGGGGCATATGTTACAGTGGGGAGGGACTTTGTTGCTTGTATTGTGTGCTTTGCTATGGACAATGTAGGATTTCCTCACAATAAACAGGCATTGAATTAACAGCCCACTAGGGAAAAAGACTAGGTGCACTATTTTTCAGAAAGAACAAGAGCTTTGCTTTGTATACAAAATATGAAAATGGTGACAGGGTATTATTAGTCCACTGCCACAGAGCTCTCTGTCATAACGTAAGCAAGCAGCATGCTATAACCATGTAAGTCATCATGCGTGACGCATTTCATGTACACTGTTCAGCCACCAGCCTCAATAACTACCGCCGATTACATGCGTATATTCATGTTCAGTCTCCCATTGGCTGTCTCATCTTATCCTCCAACATATTCACACATGGGTGACACTCTCTTCACCTTGAGTCATTGTGAAATGATCGGTTGGGCTTTCAATTACTCCACTCTATTTTGGGGCCTAACCATGTGATGTGCACCTGAACATCACCATGATCTCAGCAGGCAACTTCGGGTTTAGCTTGGCCCTTGCAAACAAGGCAACTGTTTTCTCATCCCAGCCACACAGGCACCACATCAGGCCTCCCTGCCACAATCTTATTGATGTGGGCATCGCCCTTTGCTCTCCCTGGTACAAATGATGAGCCGTGTTGTTCTATGTTGCCCTCTTTGTCAGGTACTCCTCCCAAGGGGTAGGTCTGGGGTACCTGCATGTCCCACTGATCCATCTGATTCATGAAGGATTTAATGATCTGTATCCCTGGGCATCTGGTGATTCAAATGGGATGATCATTATCCTGGGTGGTGCTGGTGTCCTAAATATCAGCTTGTGTTTTGGCAGCTCAGAACCTCTGCCCTGGCTCCCATGGGTATGACCTTCACAATCAGACACAGCCCTACTCCCATTTGACTGTTCGCATTCTTGTCTGACTGTACAAAGTTGTAACTTGATATATTGGTATGTGTGTGTGCGTGTGTAACCCCTATGCCCACCCCTGTGCATTCCCCACTTGTTAGTGTTCATTCCACAATGTGAATTATTTTGGAGGGGCTGGGATCTGAAAGTGCTTCCCGACAACAAAATGGATTCTGTTGTTTCCATTTGCTGTGTTGGTGTTTGGTGCATTTGATATTATGTCTAGTGGGCACACACAGTTTGCCTCTCGCAGACACACATTCTCAGGGTATTGTTTTGGGCATGGAGGACATGCCCCAATTCATCATTGAATGGCACCAGGGCTGTGGACTCACTGTGTGTGCTCCACAGGGGCAGGTTTTCATGTAAAGTATGTTTGCAGCAGCTGGCTGCGTGCAGCCTCTCCCTGTTCAATTTGTCCAACCAAGGACAAGAGTGTTTCCTGTGGTGCCTGTGGCTGATGGCAAAGTCCAACCTGCATATCAACTGATACACCATGCCGTGTGGCTACATTGTGCAGTACACATGCTGGGAAAATGATTTTACAGACTATTGGTCGGGCATATAGCCATATCCCACCAAATTCGTCAAGGGAGCAGAAACATGATTAAGCACCCCGAATGTGTGCTCCACTATGCCCCTTGTGGCCACATGTGCTGCATTATATCTTACCTCAGCTGGTGTGGCAAGATTCCTGTATGGCATCATCATGAACGGTGATAGCGGGTAGGCACTATCCCCTGAAAATGTTTACATGATTGTTATTGGCACTTATTGTCATTGGGCCTCATTATAACTCACGCGGTCCGGAAATAACGGTGGCGGTAAACCCGCCGCCACCGTTGTTTCCGGACCGCCTGATCCCGACTCCTGCAGGCGGTAGGTGATGTTCCCGCCAGGTCTGACCTGGCGGGTCTAACACCGCCCGCCTGCAGGCGGCCGAGGAAACACCAGCAGCATTACGAGATGCTGCCGGTGTTTCCATGATCCCCATTCCCATCGAGTCCCATAGGACTCAATGGGAATGGGGATTAACACCATTCCGCTTCCGTGATTAAAGGAAAACCGGGGTTGTAATGCCCCTGTAATTCCAGGAATCACGGAGGCGAAATGGTAATACGAGTCCGGCGGTAACCAGGCAGTTTTACCGCCGCGGTTACCGCCGGACTCGTAATGAGGCCCATTGTCTGTTGTTTAGTGTGTGACATACAGGCATGTATGCATGTGCATGCTAGTTCATACTCACCAATGAGCCAGGTGTTTTTCCCAATGCCAGGGCCCGATAGAGTGTTGACTCACAGTAAAAGTAGCTGCAATATGTGCTGCCAAGGAAATTGGAATTGACTTGCATTATCACTCCATTAGCATCACAGACTACGTGCACATTGATGGAATGCCAGTGCTTGTGATTGTGTTATATATGCGCTTTGTCATTCAGGGAGGCCGCAGCACATCATGTGTACATTTGATAGCTCCAAGTACATGGGGAGAGTGTGCAAGCACATAGAATTGATGCCATACTCTTTGCCTTTCCTCCAGTGTTCTCGGCACATATATGTGACTATGCAGACATGCACGTGATGTTATGCAGGCCAAGACCTGTTGGAGACAGCAGAATTGCTTGGCCTGTATTATTCCACCAACTATGGAAGCAGTGCACCCAAAGGAGCCTGTGGCAATGAAATATAGTGCTGTCAGAACACTTTCAAGGGGGGTAAGGGCCTGGGAGCAGATGGTGGGTGGCTAGGTCTTGCTCCCGCTCCTTGACAAGGTATAGGATGATATAGGGTGGGAACGGGTACCTGACATACACCTGTTCTTCGGGCATCACACACAGCTTGGTGCATGTAGCAAGAATCTGGGGCCCGGGCATCCTCCTCCTCCTTCTGTGTCCATCTATGATGGTTTCCACTATTGCAGCATTCATCAAAGCTGTGCAATGTTAGTATGGTGAGCATTGCATGCTTTATACGCATTGGATACTTTGCGCATTGAACTTTACGCATGCTATCATGTGGTGGTTTTATCGCTGGGTCTGCGTGTGACTTTTCCCGATGTAAGGTTGCATGTTGGAATCCATGAATTAGTGTGGGTTTGCGGTGGATTGGGTGTGCAATTGCTTCTCGTGTCCCATCCCTCAATACGCCCACATTATTCCTCATTCTGTGTGGAAAATTAGGTATATGCATATTCTGCCCCCTATTTTGATCTGTGTGCATGCCCCACCCACGCTCTGCGAGGTGTCTCACGTAATGAGCTTGACTGCATGCAGAGACATGCCGGATCAGCGCAGAGTTCCAGCTAGGTCCTGCAAAGTTGATTCCATGAATCGACGAAGGGGTGATTTGCGTGCATAATGGCCCACAAAGTCCCTATTTCCCCTGCAAAGTATTCCATGAATCGGCCCCTCTATGTCATGTGTAGATTCCAAATGTCAATTAGATATCGCCAATTAACAGTGTCAACTATGTTTTCTGCATTGCAAGGTGTGCAAGAGATAGTGTTCCTATGTCATTTGAATAGTTTGAAATCTATATGATGTTGTTGCTAGCTTTCTAAATTGTATGATCCTTGTTTATCAGTTCACATAGAATGCTATGGTAAGATCGTGCAGTGGATTTATTCATCCTCTGCAGATGATTGTGTAAAACCTGAAGGTTGGGCCTTTCACGCTTCTCATCTTTCAAAGGTCACGAATTGGAGTCCCATTGCAGTGGATCATATTAACACATGTTATGAGCTATTTTTTTTGCTATATAATTGTACATTTGTATATTATCATTATTATTATTATTATTATTATTATTATTATTATTAGAATGCTCCATCGTTCAGCCCAGATCATTATCAATATTTTTGAATTTTGCAATATTGCAATTGGCAATATGGGGTCTTATGAACCTGCACAAATGATTTATGGGCCAGAGCAAAGTAAGTGCGCATAAGGAGCCGTACGAGCCCATACAAACCCACATTCCCAGTATCTGGGCTTATATAGGTACTAGCACCTTGCCAATAAGATAAGGAAGTGTTTGGTGGGACAAATAAGAAAATGCCATTTCTGAATTAGCTACTAAGCCACTGATGCTCATAAACAGGGGGTAGAAGTCCATTTTTTATTTCAACTGCTTGATGCAGCATCATTGTATGCTTTATGAAAGAATAGCTTTCCTCTTTTCCATTTGTTTTAACATGTATCCCAATAGTTCTTAACAAATTAAACTATGCTTGTTAGTTATAATATTTATTCACCTCACAATTGCTTTGCTCTCTTTCGTGAAAAAAAAAATGTAGAGTAGAGGTGTCTCCATTAATCGTAGCATCATTTTGTAGGCACATTCAAAAGTCAAGATATTCCTTCAAAATGATGCATCATTGTCTGTCTCTATTTTTTGTTCCTAAGATGTAGCCCTAAGGAAAATGTATTTTCACTCACTAGACCTGACATATAATTAATGCTGTAATCTTTATTTCAGTAAAACATTCAATTCAATTTCAAGCTTCACTGTAGTATTCATCAAAATATATGCATTTAATCTCTTATACTTTCTAGAGGGAAAGTTAAGATAAAATTGGAATCTGAAAGTGACAGACTTTCACTCATATCAATGAAATCAATTCAAAGTATGAGTTTAAACATTCATCTCTCAATGAGCACAATACAATGACTGAACCCATAGGTGAAAGTGACAATTCAGCCGGAAGTTCCATAGCATACAAAGGAAAAAAAAAGGTTAGGAATCTGTTCATTCTAGGTAACATCTTGAAACATTGGTTTGCCGAATGAAGAGTGATGTGGGGTTTGCAATGTTGGTCATTTCAGATATCACGTGTATGTTTGCTCCCAGTGAGGTGCGGTGTAGCCTAGGATTTGATACAGTAAGTTGGTGTTTCTTACATTCAGCCTGGGCAGACCAACTCTTTACACAACCTAGGGTAAAACATTAAATACAGAGACTATAAAATATATAGATACATTACTGGAGTCAAGTGTGAGAAATACATGGGGTTACATTCTTGTTTATTAAGTGGGTAGCCAAATCTGTCTTGATCATTTCTAATGGAAGGATATCTCACCATATGTGTTTTAATCTGGTAAATAATGCATGCGTGAGAATTAACAGTAACATGTTAGGTTTCCATTCTTCACTCACATGCGGTAAAGAGAAGGGTGGGATATTTGGACCAAGTCATGCTTGCTGCTCAGGCAAAGAAGAAACAAAATGTTGACATTCTTTATTAAAATATGTTCATGGATTTTTATATGCTGATAGATAAACTGCCTTTATACAATGCTTGATCAGTCTGTCTTGCTGCAAGATATTTAAGATCTCATTATTGTGTTGTATTATTTCTGAGCTGAAGAGAAAGTGTGGGATGTTCTTTAACAAGATTGTAATATTTTTTCCAGCTACAAATAAGCCTATGAGTAAGAACTCAATGGCCCTCATTACGACCCTGGCGGAAATCAACCGACCGGACCGCCACAGCGTAAATAGCGTTTCCGCCATTGCACGATGGAGCAAAGTGCGGCTCATTCCGACCCATCGGGCACGAGCACCACGCCATGGCGGAAGTGCAAAGTCCGCGATGGCGGAAATGACCCCAAAACGGCCCACACCGCCGCCGTACGGCGCCCTAGGTGCAATACCGCCACCCATCTCAGCGGACACCGCAGTGAGCGCCAACCGGAAAGTACGGTGACCGTAAATATACGGAAACGGAAGTAAAAGCATGGTCCCGGAACGGGAAACATCACGCCGTACACCTATAAAACCACAAATTCCACACAACCATTAAAAATACTACCCTGAGACACATCCCAACCCGTCATCCACCCTAGTGAAACCAAGAAAAATGGGAAAAGTAGCGAAGAAAGCGTGCGACCGCAAGCGGCAGGTCCACTTCTCCCGTGAGGAACTCACCGTGCTCACAGAGACCCTCCAGGAGAATGCTGCCGCCGTCTTCTCCACGCAAATGACCAGGACGGCACTTGCGAACAAGAAGGCCATATGGGCCCTGGTGGCACAGCGGGTAAGTGCGGTGGGGACCGCACCCCGCAACCCACAGCAATGCAGAAAGCGATGGGACGACCTGCGGATACGCGTCCGTAGCATACTTTCTGCCATCCGCAACATTGCCACAGCCACCGGGGGAGGATCGG
The DNA here is from genome assembly GCF_040938575.1 of Ambystoma mexicanum. Taxonomy (NCBI): domain Eukaryota; kingdom Metazoa; phylum Chordata; class Amphibia; order Caudata; family Ambystomatidae; genus Ambystoma; species Ambystoma mexicanum. The sequence continues at coordinate 124,018,284 of NC_090941.1, forward strand.
AATCACCCATCAAGTTGACCCCCTGGGAAGAAATCTGTGCCTCCACCATTGGAATGGAGAGCATAGAGGGAGTCGGAGGGATGGAGAAAGGAGTGCAGACATCCGAAGAATCAGGTAGGTGTCCCAAATAAAACAATGCCAAAACCACAATGTCCAATCATGTGAAGTACCACGTGCCCACATAGTGCAATAGTAACACATGTCCAGGAGAACGTCCACATACATAGGCCTGATAGCACACTTTAAAACTCACATCAAATACATAAATAATTAAAAATCCTAAAAACACCCTCTACACGTGCAACAGGCACACCCTAACTGCAGGCTGCCAAACAACTGCACCCTCACTCCACACACAAATGAAACCACCTCCAAGGCCCCGACCCAAATCACCCTCAGGTACCACCCCAATGCATGTGATACATTGCCATTCCAATTCCCACAGACCCATTAATAACGCTCGCCCTCCTTTACTCCACCACAGGGTCCGATCCAAACGACGAGCTCCAGGACACCCCTACCAGCACACCTGCAAAGAGGGCCAAGACCAACGGCCAAAGACCCTCCACCTCAGCTGCACGCATCAAGACACGGAAGCAGCACAAATCAAGTGGCAGCACAGAGGAGGGAACTCCAACAGGCACCCCAGCAGCCAGCATGCCCACAACACCACCACCACAGGTCCCCCCAATGGATGCCACAGTAGGCACTGCTTCTGGTGGCAGCAGCACCATAGGTGACACTGCATTAATGGCAGCATTCTCCGACACAGAAAACGGGGATGTCGAAGTCAGATCCATCCATGACCTGTCCCAATCCCCCTGTCTGTTCCATCCCGTACACCATGAGGATACCACGCAGGGGCACCCACAAGACGACGACTGGCCATCCCCCACAAGCCCTGTGGCAAGGCAACATGAGGTGATCAGCCACTCTGTGACACCACCGCAAATGGCCATGGCCCAGCAGAGGCAACAGTCCCTCGACCAGTTAATCGTGCAACAGCAACAACTGGCCACGCTCCTCAAGGACCATGCCGATGAATGTGGGGGCACTAAGGCAGACATAGAAACATCAACTGAGACACTTAGGGCAGAAATGGAGAGAAGTACAGAGACACTAAGGGCACAAATGGAGAGTAGCACCGAGAGCCTGAGAGTACAAATGGAGAGAAGCACCGAGAGCCTGAGGGGGGAACTGCATGCGACATCCAAAGACGTATGTGCCGAACTTGCCGCAGTGCGCCGTGTGCTCACTGAGCTCTCACAAACCCTTAGGGACATGCATGGACGTGAGCAGGCAGAGACATCATCCGTTGCAAGTTCCGTCCAGGGCAGCCCCCAACGTAGATCTGGGAGGAACCTGCGCTCCACAGGCAGGGGTGCCCCTGATACCCGCAGAGGGGGCTTGCAATAGCGACTGCCCACTGACAATGAGCATCTTTGGACACTGGTGTTCGGGGGGGAGGTAGGAGGGTGGAGGGGGTGTGTTGGGCTCACTTGGGTGGCGGGTCGATAGGGTGTTTAACATGATATCACATATGCCATAAACAATGCACGATCATCCAATGAGATGTGTGGACATTGATCTTTGTGTACGAGGCCATTATAGGCGTACAGTCCATATTGTGCATGTTCCAGACACACACAGTGCCACGAGTCCCGTGTCCATGTATCAGCCACCAGGCGTGAGTGCTAGAAGCATGCATCTATGAGATGCTGACGAATGTCACGGCCCTCCTGTGCCTCGCAGACTCCTTCAGGTGCTGCCACATCCCCACCCTCATCATGACCATCTTCAGGTGCTTGCAGTTCTGCGTCAGGAGGCATGGGCACATTTCTACGTACGCACATGTTGTGTAGCATGACACATGCCATCACCATCTTTGCAACCTTCACATGGCGGTACAGGAGTGCCCCGCCAGACCTGCTGAGGCATCGGAAACGAGTCTTCAGTAGGCCGAATGCCTGTTCTATGACTACACGGGTACGTGAGTGGGCATGGTTGTAGTCCTCCTCATGCTGGTCCCGTGGGTTCCGGACTGGTGTGAGGAGCCATCTCTTCAGTGGATACCCGGCATCACCTGTATGTGGACAATAAAGGAATTTTGAGGAATGCCATTGCTACGTACGCACCCCCCCCCCTTCCTGCCAGGTCATTGCCGCATCACATACCCCACATCATCATGCATGAAATGAGACTCACCGAGTAGCCAGGATCTGTTCCCTGCGTGTCGCTCCATGTAGCGTGGTATTGTAGAGTCCCTCAAGACCATAGAATCATGGGTTGATCCAGGGAATCGGGCACAACAATGTGTAATGATCCTGTTGGAGTCACACACCATTTGTACATTCAGAGAATGAAATTGTTTTCGGTTGCGGTACTGGGCCTCCATGGCATGTGGGACGACCAATTCCACATGGGTGCAGTCGATGGCACCAATGCAACCCGGTATGCCGGCAAGTGCATGGAATCCCACTTTTGTGTTGGTCATTTCCTGCTCCGAGCGTGGTAGAGAGATGTAGTCGTCTGCGTGCTGCAGGAGGGCATCGAGCACTTGCAATAGTGTCCGTGAGAACAGTGGCTGTGATATGCCATGCAACTGTCCGACTGTGTGCTGGTAGGTGCCTGTGGCCAGGAAGTGGAGTACAGACACCACCTTCAGTAGGGGTGGGATGGCGGTTGGGCTATCTATCATGCTGACAAGGTCAGCCTGTGTCATGTCCACAATGGCGGTTATGGTGTCCCGGTCCAAACGGTAGAGGGTGTGGATCTGCTCATCAGTGAGGTTGAACGGATGTGCTCGGAGGCGTGGGATTGCGGGCTGCCTGCGTGGTGGTAGTGGCTGTGCTGGCGGCCCTTGCTGGCCCTGCCTTGCCCTCCTCCTCCTCCTGCGTCTCCTCCGTGCGGCCGGTTGTAGTTGGTGTTCGTCTTCTTCTTGAAGTTGGAGTACTTGCAGTGCTATCAGGTCCCCCAGGGCCAACATAGCTAGTCCTGCCGGTAGCATTTCGGAGTGGGTGTGGTTGTGGGAGGAGACTGGGTGTGCAATTTATGTGTTTTCAGGCTGTATGGCCTCCACCTGTGGTGATTCATTCCACCTGTGCAAGCTGCTCTCCCCTTTGGGCGAGCACGTCCCGCACACAACGCTGCAATTCGACGAATGGCATCTTGCTATTACAATCATGTATTTGTACCCGATGGCAGTGTAACATTGGTTGATATGTTCATTCGGCTATGGTCCCATTGTTTCACAAACTATCTTTGCAGTCGCGAACAGACTTGTGAAGGGTCAGTGGAACGTAGTACTCGAGTAACGGTGGACCCTCATGCAACACTGTACCGAGGTTCACCGACGGGCGGGGCGTCCCATTTGTGAGTGAAGGCAGTTGCCATTTTCACACACAGCCGCACTAGATGGATTAATTTGTGATTTCAAGCGGCCACAGATGCCTTTTCGACGTGATGTTGCAAATGAGGAATTCGAAGGGCGGCGCTTTCGGTTTTCAGCTAGCGGCGAGGAGATGCCCACAGGTCTGACTGCAAATATAACGTTCTATTGTTCAATGTCCTTGGGACAGGGGCCATGGCGAGGATGCAATGATTGATATGAATAGTTTGGGATGCGCAATAGCGAAGTGGGCGATGAGGCCGGACGTTCCCAAATACATGTTACTTCACAACACTGGAATTACGGGCTGGGGCACAGTGGATTTTGCAGGCTGCATAACGCACAGACTCAATGGAAATTTCACATGTTATGTGAGTATGGAAACAGGCGTTTTCATTACGGGATGAGGGAAAGATGTATGGAAGCATGGACAGATGATTTGATACAGAGTTTGCCATGTACAGGGCTTCTTGGAATCTATCCGCCTCCCCTGCGCTATGTGATGCAGGGCTGCCATAGTGGGACCATCGTCTATCTGGCCTTGTTGAGCCCTCCCTGTCTCGACGCGCCTTCAGACACTTGTGTCTATGCACGTTACCAATCCCATCTGATGGATTCTGTTTTAACAGACGCATGCACAGGTACACTCGTTTGTGATGGTGTTTTCACCTCGATATAGATAGTTATGATTCGCAAGTGGTTTTTGGGTGGTGATGATCCTTTGGAGTGGGCTAGCATGCATATGGCTGTGGATTTGGTGTGATCATTGAAGTGAGTAATTCAAATGTAGTTCTGATGGCCATACTATTCTTTTTCATTTCATTTGGTTGACAGGTATCTCCTCCCCTTTTGCCACTGCCATCTGTATGCCACTCCTGCAGATGGATTTTACTCCCGACACCTGCTGCTTCGTGTTAATCAGTGGAGCAGCATTACGATCTTATGGGACGATCGCCAATGGGCCACATGCCCTTACGCAGTACTAGTGGCTAGGAGCAACATTTCGGCCTTTCAGCTGGACTAGTGCCTCCCTATTGGGACGGCCCTGCGGTTCTAGGCGCTTCCATGTTGCCTTTTCGTACGAGAATGTAGCCCCTGTGTACCATGAAGGAACAGGGCGGCACACAAAAAATAGCTGGTCATTTATTGCGGATGCAGCCCACAATGGTGAAATGTGTTTTGGAGTTCATGGCCTAATGGCTGTATGGGCTTGGTGAATTTGTTGTGCATTAAATTTCTATTCTGATATGAACCGTGTAGCGTTCTTCTTTGCAAGTGATGTGGCATATTCCTATTTGGGGAGCCCTTTTCCATCATGTAAGACTTGAAGGAATCCCATTGTTTGAATGTGTCACTTTTTTTGTGTTATGCTCATTGACAGCATAGGAACTTTGGGCACCTTATGCACCTTACACACAGTTGCATAGTTGGATTTTGAACAATTGACACTTTTAGCAATATCATCTTTAATGTATAGAGGATTCTGTGGAGAAAATGCGGAGCTGGACTATTCTCTAGATCAGTGTCAGAGATTTATGTAGTCAACAAGGAGAGAGGGCAGCCTCCGGAGGCATGGAAAATGAAGGTTTATTTGGAGCATGAGGAGAGGGAGAGGGTAGTTGAGGAGGGATAGCCGGTGGTTGGGCAGTAGCAGATCAAGCATGAGTGTGCAGATATAGTTAGCAATCATCAAGGCATTGGGGTAGCTAAATAGTCAATGGGGGAGTAACCACAGTGGGCAATTATCTTCATCTTGGATTTGACAGGGAGGAGGTGGTATTCCAGGAGAAGTGGGGCGAGGTAGCCATAAAGATGTAGGGGAATAATGAGCTGAGGTAGAAGCATGATGTGGGATGATGCAGGATAATGAAGAGTATAGGATCAAGAATTAACCCCTGCCCCCAGTAGATGGCTAAGGAGGAGATGCACGGAATACGTGTACTACTGCCTGCTCATGCAGAGGTGGAAAAGTGTACTCAGATTTTTCTTAAGAGCGTAAATGTGCCCACCCATGAAAGCAGCCCATTATTGTCAATGATTTGAGACTACTTCAGCTTGGTTGAGGGGCTGACTGTAAAGGTGAGGTAGGCACTATATCATGCAACCTCAGCCAATGTTAGTTGAACGGGATTGCATAAGTAAGAGAACCACATTGATGTGAAAGCACTACAGGTTTTGGCACAATGATTTTTTCAAGGAATACACATAGCATCTCACAGAATGAGCTAGTCCAAAACCCTCTTGCACTGGTGACATTGGCTGCAATTAAGTGTCAGAAAACCCATCAGTTCATCACTGGTCAAGCTCTAGCAAGCAATACTCACCCCATTCCCTCTGGGCTAGCCCAACCTTCGTAGCAAACTGCCACGTCTGGCCCAGAACAGACTGACTTTGTGGCCCCTCAAATGTGAGATGTGGGCACATTACCACCATTAGCAGTGCAGGCTGCTGTTGTTGATGGTAGAGTGTAGAGAGTCACACTATTTGGCAGGGACATGCGAGGCAGAGTGATGAGGAGTGCAAAAACATACTGTGTGCATTGCATTCCCTATGTCAGTCGGGTGAAGCAGATATCCATGTCAGTGGCAGTGGTAGATGCCATGGTGAGGCCCATTCTATAGCACCATCTTACTTTATGCTGGGCAAGAGGCCACTAAAAGGGGAGATATGGAAAACAGGAAAAGTGCAGAAAAAAGCTGTTAGTGGCTCCTGTGGTAGATAGAGTAAAATACATTGATGCAGAACCCCTGGATTTCGAGTGTGATGCTAAAACCAGATAGTGGCTCTGTTGATTGGTAGATTTAAATAAATTGAGACAGAAACTCTGGATTGTGAGCATGGTATGATAATGTGACATCAATGATTCTGCTGAATGGTAGAGTTAAATACATTGAGACAGAACCTCCTGCTTGAGAGTATGGTACTAGGACTCAGAAAGTGGCTCTGCTGTTTTCTATAGACAGACAATTGAGGCAGAATCTCCAGATTGTGAGCATGGTTTTAAGGTATTATATTAGTGGATCTGCTGAATCATACCGCCAAATACAATTTACTTTTGCAGCCTACCCAACCACTGTTGTCAGAGTCAATATTTGCCACCATATTTCCTTGTGTCCCTCAATACACAAGAAATTAACTGGCCTGAACAGAGATGTTTATCATCTGACAAATCTGTTGTATGTCTTGAAAGGGACAGGCCCAGTGATTCTTCCTGCTATAGTCATCAACTACACAAAAGCAAGCTGTCTCACATGTGTGTCATTGAGGCATCTCCTGTGGTCTGAGACAATAGATCCAGCAATTCCAAAACCCTTTTTACACTGCACTGTAGTTAGGGGAGATTTTAGGCTTTCCTAAACTAATTCAACAAACACAGATGGCCATACTGACTGCTTTCCGAATCAGAATTGCATTGGATCATCATCACTCTCATCACTATCCTGTTTCCATATGTGTAGATCATAGGCATGATCGCTATGGAGGAGGGACACTGATTTCTCATGGGGACCCTGATGAGTATGTCGAGCCAGATTGAGGAAGGATTTTGTCCCACAACCTCTCATATGTATTCACTGTCAAAAAAGATTGTTGCAGTACCACCTGAATTAGAGTCTCCTCCGTGCATCCTTACATATTACTTAAAAATGTGCTTTTGACTATTTACCAGGTCAGGTGTAAAAGGGATTTTCAAAAATGTGCCATTGTGAAGTTGTTGCTTTGACACAGTCCTGTTGCCATCTATGGCTACTGCAGTAGTCTGTAACTGTGTGGCACTGTTATTGCAAATACTGCAGTGTATGGCGTTTTGAATTCCGTATTGCCTTATTCAGCTGGTTGTAAGGGAGGTTGTGTCATTATTACAAATGTCCTAACAGATTTTGAGCTCTGCGGATTAGCTAAAGCAATTGTAACTCTTCTGGGCCACACATTATCTCATCTAGTGGTGGGTACTGTGTCATGAAGCAGGTGGTTGTAAGAAGGAAGGAATGAGCAAACCAGAGCATGGTTTTTCTGGGCAGCTTTAATTTTAGAGCTATTGTCAGATATCCCAAGGACTGCTTATAGAGGACATGGAGAGTGCCAATGTGCCACAAAATCCTTTACGTTCTCCCTGAGACGTACTCACCAGTGAGGCCTGCTGTCAAACTCCTGCAAACAAATGTTGGCTGGATGCTGTCCTAGGCTTTCCAGATGAAAGGAATGTGGAAAAGGGACCCAGTTCCAGCAATTTCCATGACAGCTGTGCCACACACATTGTGGGCTTTGTTTGGTGGAATTTCTAAACCTCCAGTAACATCTCCATTGCTTCCATACCATGGTTGTAGTATGAATATCTCAGCAGGATCAATGAGACGAAGAAACCATCTGAAGTCCGCCTGGTTTCTAACCAGGAATGGGCCAATACATTGTGCACATCTTACCATTGCCTGAAGTTCAAGTAAGGGAGGCTTATTAGTATGTATGTGTCCATTTAAGTGTAAAGGTACACATACAGTGTTTTGACAATCAATATCTTTAAAAATACTACCTTCCGGACTCCTAGCCACAGGACTGCACTACCAATATATGGATTTTTGCTGTGAAAATTAAAAGAAATGTATGTTTAACTTTGAAAAATAAACATCAGCAGTGTCACTTAGTTTGAGTTAAGAACATCTCTTAATTTGAAACTCTGTCTAGTGTGGAAATTAAATGATAGGATCAAATTACTAAATAATCCTACATATAGAAGATACATTCCTATATGTACTTGTTTTAATTCAGGTGCTCACATACCTGTTGATTATAGATTCCCTACACCAATGAGACATTTGTACAATTATCTAAGCATTATTATTTGATTTTTAAAAATGGACACAATTCAAACAAACAAGTACAGACCTTAAGCGTTGAAGAGGATGAAGCAAACTTAATTAAACAAACAAAAGAACATTTCTCAATGAATCAGAAATATGAGCAGAACATACACTTCTTGAATATCTTGTCAGATAAGACATTAACTATAAACTCCATGTATCCACCTTCATGTAATGTCATAAGGCAAAACAAATTGCTAGGGCACTTAGAGTGTTCCTAAAACACACCTTGTGTAAAGGTAGTCAAGGAATTTGTCAAAAGATAGTACCAAAAAATAAACAAATGCAATTTAGATTTGAGCATTACATCTGTTGAAGAATTATCAAGTTCTGTACATCAAGTAGATAAAGAAAGTACTAAATCAACAGCATTTGAATACCAATCAAGAACATAAATCTGCACTTAAGAGAACTAATACTAAGCTAGATGCATTTAAAAAAGAATTAGAAACAAACAACATGTTAACATTTCAAAGAGACACTCTCGACTACAAATTTAACATTGTGTATAATTGGTAGGAATATTATTAGAAACATAATTCTCGTAAGGACATCTAAGAAGTCTTTACAAGAGCTTCAATCTATCCTTCCTCAGATGCATCCAATAGTGATATGGAAAAAAGTCATATTACTAACTGTGATATGTCACTGGCTTGGGGAAGTTGGATAGAGTATTTAATTTCTGTTTTATATACAAAATAGTTATCAACCATTGCCAAAACAATCTAAAGTAATAATTAAGAAAACCTATTAATAAACATGTTGAATGTTACTTTAACCAATATCCAAATCCAGACTTTGGAAAAAGTTGGAAAAAGTTTGTCCCTAGATACAACATCTATATTTCAAAAGAAAAAAATGGCTATGTATTTAGTCGTCAGGAAATGTGATTCAAAACATTTGTTGCTACTTTGGAAACACCAAAAACATTATGCTAACTGACAGCAAATATAGGTTATCTAAAACCAAAAGCATGTTTGATGTGATCATTCAAAATACGATGCTTGATTGGTTTTAAAAAGCAAACTTAGCTGTTCTGAAACACATTACACACCAACATTAGATGGAATTTAGACAAAAGGAAAGTAAAATACTGTTGTGAAACTTATATGTGAAGATCAGTCAGTTATAACCAAACTAGCTAATAAATGGGTAAACAGAAGATGATTTGGAAGAATTTAAGAGATAGATAAGGGATACAACTATAAGTATTCCAATTGCATTGGATTTCCTTCCATTGTTGAGAGATCGTATTGAAGAATATTCATAAATAATGGCAACAACCTCCTAGGCGACCCATCATACCTGCCACTGGTACGTTATCAGAAACACTAGCACAATATGTTGGTAACATTAATTCAGTAATCATGTAGTCAACTGATAATTATTTCAATAAAGGCTGCAGGACATTTCTTACAATTGATACACAATCTCAATTATGAATCCACCAGTGATATCTTGTTTAGATGCAATGTTGTTTTAATGCATCGATTCCACACCCAACAAAATCTATTTCTTTTCTGATAGAAACTACATTTGAAATGTTATCATTGTTATATTGATAACATTTTTTCTAGTTAGACAGGGAATCAATTAGAACTGAATTTATTCTTTGAATATTTTAACTCTATACATGTCAGACTCAAAACACAATAGATAGAAATAACCCATTGATAGCACAATTTTATGTGTTTCTTATTGTCCACCAATGTGTCATAAAAGAATAATTTCTGAAAATTATGTATTACAACCAGAGGACTCTTTTTTAGTTAGATCCATTCAGGGGTAGAAATTGTCAATAGACAATGCTAACTACAGCTTTGACTCCTTCTACAACACTTACGTAATAGACATCATCGAGATAAAAACGGATTTAGTTAATATGACAACATACTTCATATCAAGTATGTATATTAAACCGATATTAGGGAAATCTGCAAAATATTTAAGCGTGATTGTTTGTTAAACACCATATCTCCTCACCCATAATTTTACATACAGGAAGTGGGATTATTTAGTCAATGCAGAATAGGCATCAATTCATTCTAGACCGTTTTTTTGCAAAAAAGGACATTTTCCATTTAAAAACTGACAACATTGTAAAAATCGTATCATGGGGCACCTTTTATCATCAATAAAGAAGAAAGGAAATTCAGTTGCAAACTGCAGCAACTTGTGATGCAAATAATGTTATCTATTGCATTAAATGCACCTGTGGATCATTTTATGTAGGTCTTACGGTCAGAAAAGCAAACATCTGCTGGAATATACATCAATCTAATTTGTGAACAGGAAACATCAAGGGGGTAATTCATAGAATTCAGCGCACAAGTGGCGCACGCGGCTGGCGCAGAGTGTGCGCGTGCGAATCCCTGCGCCAGCTGCGTGCGCTAAAATCCATTTCCGCGCACAGCGTATTCATGGATTCCAGCTACCAAAATCAGCCGTGCCGCACAGTGGCGCAGCGACCCTGCAGCAGCGCCAGTTACGCCCCCAAGAACGCCTCTCGCGCAGGAAAAAGCCATCAAAACCCCAATCCAGCGCAAAGGGCTGCGCTAACCCTGTACCAGCACAGCAAGCGGGCTACGTGTATCACTGGGGTGCGCGGGAAGTACCTCACGTCATTTCAGCTGGGTACGTGCATTTCAGGTGTGCGCGAGAAGTTCCACACGCGATTCCATCAGGGTACGTGTATTTCAGGGGTGCGCCGGAAGTTCCACACGCGATTGGCCCCGTGCGAGTAGGGTACGTGTATTTCAGGGGTGCACGGGAAGTTCCACCCGCGATTGGCCCTGTGTGAGCAGGGTACGTGTATTTCAGAGGTGCGCGGGAAGTTCCACACGTGATTGGCCCCGTGCGAGCAGGGTACGTGTATTTCAGGGGTGCGCGGGAAGTTCCACACGCAATTCCATCAGGGTACGTGTATTTCAGGGGTGCGCGGGAAGTTCCACACGTGATTGGCCCTGTGCGAGCAGGGTACGTGTATTTCAGGGGTGCGCGGGAAGTTCCACACGCGATTGGCCCTGTGCGAGCAGGGTACATGTATTTCAGGGGTGCGCGGGAAGTTCCACATGCGATTGGCCCCGTGCAAGCAGGGTACGTGTATTTCAGGGGTGCGCGGGAAGTTCCACACGCGATTGGCCCCGTGCGAGCAGGGTACGTGTATTTCAGGGGTGCGCGGGAAGTTCCACACGCGATTCCATCAGGGTACGTGTATTTCAGGGGTGTGCGGGAAGTTCCACACGCGATTCCATCAGGGTACGTGTATTTCAGGGGTGCGCGGGAAGTTCCACACGCGATTCCAACAGGGTACGTGTATTTCAGAGGTGCGCGGGAAGTTCCACACGCGATTCCATCAGGGTATGTGTATTTCAGGGGTGCGCGGGAAGTTCCACACGCGATTCCATCAGGGTACATGTATTTCAGGGGTGCGCGGAAAGTTCCACATGCAATTCCATCAGGGTACGTGTATTTCAGGGGTGCACGGGAAGTTCCACACGTGATTCCATCAGGGTACGTGTATTTCAGGGGTGCGCGGGAAGTTCCACACGTGATTCCATCAGGGTACGTGTATTTCAGGGGTGCGCAGGAAGTTCCACACGCGATTCCATCAGGGAAGTTCTGGGGAGTACTACACGTGAATTGGCCGTGTGGGTCCTCCCAGGTGTTCGCTCTACAACCTCCACGGCCCCTGCAGGCAGCCCACACCACGGGGGACTACCCTGCACCCCTGCTCATGTCCCGCAGGCAGCCCATCCACCATGGGCATGCCCCCCAGCCAAGCCACATGTCACCATGCACTACTGATCAACAATGCACGTCTCCCTGCACCCCCACCCTCCAGCAGTCAGGGGAACCCTCCACCAGGCCCCCACTCCTGTCTCCCTGCACCCCCACCCCCAGCAGTCAGGGCACCCTCCACCAGGCCCCCACTCCTGTCTCCCTGCACCCCCAACCCCCAGCAGTCAGGGGCACCCTCCACCAGGCCCCCACTCCTGTCTCCCTGCACCCCCACCCCTCAGCACTGTGGGGCACCTGCCAGCAGGCCCCCACTCATGTCCAACTCATGTCCCCTGCACCCCCACCCCCCAGCACTGTGGGGCACCTGCCAGCAGGCCCCAACTCATGTCCAAATCATGTTCCCCTGCACCCCCACCCCCCAGCACTGTGGGGCACCTGCCAGCAGGCCCCCACTCATGTCCAACTCATGTTCCCCTGCACCCCCACCCCCCAGCACTGTGGGGCACCTGCCAGCAGGCCCCTACTCATGTCCAACTCATGTTCCCCTGCACCCCCACCCCCCAGCACTGTGGGGCACCTGCCAGCAGGCCCCCACTCATGTCCAACTCATGTTCCCCAGCCAACATGTCATCACAATCTAGATCCCTGGTCCCTATAGTCAGCCTCCAAATGCAAAACACCCACCCGAGTATTGCATCCACCCACTTAGAAATGGCAATAACATGATAGAACACCAATTGCAAGTTTTGAAACAAACACATGTCCCTCACATACACCCAATGGGTGTCAGTGAATCTCAAAACCCATATCATGATATGCATGAAACCAATGAGATGATACTACACATTGAAGTTTGATCAAAAAATATGTATTAAAGAAACATGATTTGAATAAAAAAGAAACTAACAGAAATGGGAATGTAAAAAAAGTAAAAAGAAGCATGTCCGTGAAAAAATGCAAAACCAAAAATCAGAATCCAAAGGAATGGTGTCCAAAGTCACAGTCCACAAACGAAAATCCAATGAGAAATCATAATTGAAAGCCATTGCTCCATGGGTAAATTCTAAAAAGAAAAGAAAATCCAACAGTGAACTATGTACAGGTGAACAAGCCAGGGTCCATGATCCTAACAAAAGAAATGAAACCTATCTAACAACACTACCTAATAAAAAATAACTATATACAAAAATGTGGCCCATTGTCCAAAAGGTCCAATGAAAATGCAAAAACAAAGGAAACCTAACACTAACTACATAACTATTTACATGGGCAGCGGGCTAGTCCAACGGCTCACTGGATGTTGTCATGGGCCAGGGCATCATCGAACTCCTGTTCAATGGCTTGGAGGTGGGCATGTTCCCTGGCCCCGAGGTCTCGCAGGGATAAAGCAGTGTCCAGCTCCAACTCCCTGCGAAGACCCTCGAGGCACTCAGCCCGCCTCAGCGCCCTCCGCATGGAGTTCTCCGCCCTGACCATTGTGAGCCGTTCCTCCTCTGCCCGCTGCCCCTCTGCACCTATCTGCTGGCCCAACCGCTCCCACACGGAAGCCACTCCCATTCCAGGGTTCTCCTGCCCTCCGGCCGATGCCTGCACCCCTGATTTTGATGGCCCCGAGCCATGATGCCTCCCACGTCGAGCCTGCCGCTGCCTCCGACGTAACTGCCTGTGCCAGCACGACGGCATCCAGGCTGATGGAATCCACCGACGCCGTCGTGCACGTGCCCTGCCCGATGATGCCGTCACATCCTCCATCTGCTGGGGTCCAGTTGCTGGTGTGTCCACCCCTGCTGGACCTCCGACTCCCGACTGTGGCAGGGATGGGATCCCCACCGAGCTGGCTGCATTGGTCGGGGCAGGTCCACAGGGGGCCCTGGTGGCATCTGGGCCAGAAGACGGCATGGAGAACGACTGGTGCATAGTCTCCACAGAGGAGGAGAGGGTCGCCAGATTGGCCGACACATGTAGGAAACCCCCGACCATGGCCGATCCCAATTGGGCCACGTCGGCACGGTGCTCTCCGTGATGACATGCATGCTCCTCCCGGGAAGCACGCACCTCATCACAAATTGCACCTGTGCGCAACGCGACACCAATCAGGACCTTCTCCATACGGCCAGGAGTCCCATCGTCCGCAGGTGGAGGGGAGTCAGATGACATGGACATCCCCCCTACCTGCGGACGGGCCTGGGATGGGGCATCCCTGCTGGTGCATGGTGGTGCAGTCACAGTGTCAGGGACAGTGACATGCACAGGCCCCTCCACGGCGACATGTGCTGCCTCCTGCCCCTGCCCCTGGACTGCAACACTTGCACCAGCAGGGATGCCCCACCAGGCTCCATGTGCGCCTCAGTAGCGGCCTCCTCCTCCTCTGTGGAAACCACCAACCTGGATGGCTCAACCCCGTCTTCCGCCGTTGCAAGCCCCTGTGGGGGCTCACCCACCCCTTCCACTGCAGCCGTGGGGGCATCCCCGCTGCTTTGCTCCACAGAGCCGTCTCCGCCCTCTTCTTCACGTGGTGCTGTGTAGAGGGATACATAGAACAGAAGCATCAGGGTACTGTACAATGGTCCCCTAGACAGGAAACAATAGCAGATGAGTAGCACTGTCAAAGATCACTTCCATCATGTCCCTCCACAACACATGGCTCAGTGCAGATAAAACACATGCGGTAACAGGCATGGTGCATGCTATGGACATTAGCATACATGTCCAAGGGATTCTTGAAACATACAATGTTGTTTTGGGACTCACATGCATCATGGGCCATGCCTATCACATGCACACACTTCACCCTAGTTTCATCCATCTGGCCTTGTACACCACAGACACAGTGCATACAAGGATGACTAGGCTGCATCAGTGAACCTGAACATTGCGACAGACATGTGTCATGCATCCCTGGCATTCACAAGTCACAGACACGCAGGTCAGACACACAGACATGGACAGCATACATGTACATGGCATCAGCATCCATCCCTCACCCCCACCCATGTCCAGGAACAGAGACTGGCATGCTTTCATGTGGCCATTCTGCATAGGGCAACCCATGTTGCATTTGAACACATGCACCAACCGTGTGGTTCACACATTACTGGTCTCACATGCATGACGTCCCTGCACACACACATGTATACATGGCCTATGTCACACATACAGGCAAGTATCAGACAACCAGCACACTGCGACATGCCCTGTCTCACACAGTAATGCTTGGCCACTTATCGCTCAAATCCAGATGGGTCTGCCTCTCAAGGATCTGGGCGTGGAGCGCTGGGCCTACGCGTTCCAGGACCCTCATCTGGATGGTACTCATGCGGCCCCGGCCCCCCTCCACGAGGCGCCGGGCCTTCAGGAGGGTCCTGGACCTGCAGTCATCCCAGCGCTTCTTGACATGTTGGTAGTCGCGGACTGCCACCCCCTCCGCGTTGATGGCAGTCACGATGTCCGTCCAGATCCGAGTCCGTCCTTCCTTGTTGGCGCGCTTACTTCCGAAGAGGGCATCATACTGCCCCAGGACTTGCTCCACCAGGACACCAACTTCGGTGGCAGTGAAGCTGGTGCCCCTCTGCCTCTCTGGCTGGGGGTTGCCAGTGGTGCCAGATGTTTCAGTGCCCGACATGGCAACCCCAGAGGCAGGAGTGGGTGGGCAACTGGGTCCTGGGGCTGTGCTGTAGAGCGATGGTATC
Organism: Ambystoma mexicanum; assembly: GCF_040938575.1. Classification (NCBI taxonomy): domain Eukaryota; kingdom Metazoa; phylum Chordata; class Amphibia; order Caudata; family Ambystomatidae; genus Ambystoma; species Ambystoma mexicanum. The sequence continues at coordinate 124,033,958 of NC_090941.1, forward strand.
CCAGTCGGGAGTCTTCTGTTCCAGCAGTGGTGGACACATCAAATGGACCCCTGCAGATGGCTGATGTGCAGGCACCAAATGGCAGGGCACGGTGGCAGCAGGCAGGCAGGCAGGCAGCAGCAGATGGCTCGTGGGATGCTGCTCGGGGCTCTGGGGGGCAGTAATTCGGCCTTTTGGGCAGGAGCGTGGTCTTCCGTGTGCTTACGTGTGGCCAGCTTGATATGGAGTGATTTGGCACGTGAAAATCTTGCATGTCTGCGTGTAAATCGAGGAAAGGCCCTTAGCGCGTAAGCGCGTCAGCACGCATACGCGATTTCATTGGACCAAAGGCCCTTAGTGCGTAAGCACGTCAGTGACGTTTCGCGCACGGGCGTTTCCCTGGCAGGGCTTGTAGATCCCACGTGCCTTTACATTGCTCTGTACGTGCTTTTCGTGGGGTGCGGTGCGTGTGTTTTCCAGCCGTTGGGGTTCACACGCTATTACTTCACAGCGGGTGTTGGCTACGCGTTCTTCTACACGCAAGGCAGATGGCGAGTGGTAGCCCGCTCCCCCAGGCCCAATCGCGTGATAAACTTCACGCGAACCCTGTGATACACGTAGCCCGCTCCCCCAGGCCCGATCACGTGAAAAACTTCCCGCGAACCCCTGTGATACACGTGGCCCGCTCCCCCAGGCCCGATCGCGTGAAAAACTTCACGCGAACCCCCGTGATACCCGTAGCCCGCTCCCACGCGAACCCCCATGATACACGTAGCCCGCTCCCCCAGGCCCAATCGCGTGAAAAACTTCACGTGAACCCCCATGATACACGCGATCGATACACGTAGCCCGCTCCCCCAGGCCCGATCGCGTGAAAAACTTCATGCGAACCCCCATGATACACGTAGCCCGCTCCCCCAGGCCCCGAACCCCAGGCACAATAGCAGTATGGGACATTTGTCATTGCTGTATATTGCCGCTTTTGTGATGCGCAGGGACGCTACCGCCTGCCTTCGTGTGGCGGACGTGTTTAGGCCTGTGCGTGTCTTTGGCCGTGCGCGGCTTTGCCCTATTCGATTCCATGAATACGTGTGGTTCGCGTGAGTGTGGGCGTTCCGTCTGCTTCCCAGCAGTACATCCCAGTTACGCCCTTATTTTCGCGTGTTGTTCCCCATTCCGCGCGTTACGCCCCGTGTTCCGCCCCCTTTTTGGTGTGTGCGCCGAGGTTGTGCGCTTTCACTGTGCGCGTCACGCATGCCGTTCGGGATGTTTCAGTGACGTGTGCGCCATGCACGGGTTTGGCGCACATCCCGAGGAAAACACGCGCAGGGACTTCCATGAATCGCACGTGTGCGCATGCGCCTGTTTTTTCGCGCTTGCGCCTGCTTGCGCATAGATTTTCGGTGCACGTTTGTTCCATGAATCGGCCCCCAAGTCTCCAGTGGCTTGCATTTTTTTGGGATTACAGCATACTCTATCACAAATGAAATGCATACTTACAGAAAAAGTTAATATCCCACAAAGAAAAGAAATGCAAATCAATTGCTAGCCAATCAAGGAATATTTTGAATTTCCAAACTGTCAGTACTCCCACCTAGATGAATGTACATAGTGCTTTATTCATCATGTCTTTTATAAGGTTTCAATATTATGGTAAATGTAACATTTTCACTTGAAATGGTATTTTACATGTATGAATGATGTATTGACAATTGTGGTTAAACAAAGAACTGTTGTATTTTAACTAACTGGGATGGAAGAATGTTGAAATGTATATAACGATGGGCTAGTTTGTAATATCATCACAATGTAGATGATGAGATGTATATGTTTGTGATATTTGTAATGTATTTTTGAAAATCTCAGCGGAAATGAATGGAAAGATAATATGCATATATCTTTGTTTAATATGAACAGTTTTGGAAGATATCAGCTGAGAACTGGTGCAAATTTATTTCTTATTATGAAGAGATTAATTTGTAAATAAGATTAATATTCCATGCATCTATTTGATTAACAAAGTATGTTAGATTTGAGTTATTACAATACACTAACCCATTTATTTTTAAACAACCTTGTTAATATAGCTGACAGTGTGGACGTATAGGTAGTGTAATTATCAGCCTGTAATGAAATAGCCAAATGACTAGGGTTGACTTATATGCATTGTTATGTTGTTACATATTCTTACAATTAGCACACTACAATGCTTTATTCAGTAAAATGTCTGGCTTTGAAGAACCCTAATTACTAACAGGTGGGTTATGTTTAAATGTATTGACTGTTACATACTAAAATAAATATATCCGTTTAACTACACATAGTTAAATTTCTGAATAATGTTTGAATGTATAACGGTTTTAGAAAATTCTTATGATGATAGAGGAATGTATTAAGCTGATGAATAAGTAAGAAAACATTTCCTCTAATATGTCAATTTGTTTAGATAGATAACAAGGCTTTTTATTACTTACAGTTAGAAGCAGATAAATTAGCAAATGTTGCCTTTTTCAATGTGTCTAACCAGGACTTTACCTGCACAAGTGTACACAATATTACCCACACTTTTCTCATAGATTGGAATACTGTTATCCAAAGGTACATTTATTCAAATTTTACAACACTTCATTTGAGCATATTATCATCATTATGAGCGATACTTAAGTCATTTTATGCTGTGATTTAATTTTCAATCTGGACAGAGGATCAATTTAGGAGATTGTGTTAATGCAAACTACCTAAATGACACATCTGAAGCTATTCCAGATTAAAAACATGCAGTATTGCAATATTTACCACTTGAAAATCAACAGTGGAGAGCAGGATTTGACCAGCTTTCCTGAAGATAGTATTTTAAAGAATGTAGACAGTCAAAAATCTAAGAGATACAATTACAGCTATCTTGCTATATGTGACAAAAGATATACACACCATTGTGTTAATTGTGCTTTATAGATCTCTATACTGAAGTGAGGTATAGCATGTGTTTTGTATATTCAAAATACAGGCTGTGTGTGGACTAAATCTGAAGAGTAGTTGAATGTATGTTTAAATTAGAAAAAACATAGGAGGTTTGGTTGATAATCAAGTTAAGAGAGTTAAGCATAACATCTAAGAAAACATTATTTGTTAGGAAGACAAATGACATTTCTCATAAAAAAAGGTCAAAGTGGGACCTTAGCACAGTGAGCAATAACAGTGGAATATGAAGATCTTCAATTTGAATATACTTCTCAAAAGTATGCAAATGTAATACATCTTTGATAGAAATATGTATTTATTTGCTGTGAAAGCTTTTCTATCAGCTTAGGTGCTTTCACCCTGCCTTATGATATTGTTCTGTTAGAGACATGTAAAACCATTTATAATTGTATTTTCTTAAATTACATTTTCAAAGTTTGATTCGTGTCAACGACAAACCTGAAAAGATAAATATATGCTTGAACTAAGTATTCCATTATATTTTTAATTCACATTCATAAAGTATTCAATTTCTTAGTAAAGAATTGGGACATTCACCCCAAGTGCAGTGTGGTTCCTTCACTGGATGTAAATGACAAACCTCACTGTAATTATGTTTCTAGTTTTAGAAGTATGCAGGTGTCAGTAGCAAGACCTTAGCTCACAAGCTACATGACCAATATATCCCAGTGATAATGACATACCATCTACGGTGATCTCATTTGAAAAATGCATCCACCAAGAGGTCAGAAAACTGCAAAATGACTCTAAAACCTTACGCCACAATCTATCCAATGGCGAACGTAAAGCACTCAAAAACTTGGTAAACAACAACAGCATTGTCATAAAGAATGCTGACAAAGGTGTAGGGATTGTGATCCAGAGCACCCAGCAATACAAACAGATGGTGGGAATCCTATTCAATCACACAACTAACTATAAAAAACTTAAGAAAGAGCCTACAAGTGAAATCAAGAACCAGATCCAAGAAATAACGAGATATGCACTTGAACAGGGCTGGATTTCTGAGAAGGAAGAGACATTCCTAAACACCTCCGAGGGCCGGATGCCAGCCTTTTACACCCTACCCAGGATTCATAAAAACTCCACTATCCCCCCAGGTAGACCAATCGTATCTGGGTGTGGATACATCCTGGAACCACTATGCCAATTTATTGACTTTTTTCTTAAACCATTGAGTCAAGCAACCAGGACTTACCTAAAAGATACCATGTCTACAATCACGCTTTTTGAGAATCAATCATTTGAAAAATCTAAGGATTTGTTTGTAACCCTAGATATAACATCTCTCTATGCCAACATACCCCAAGAGGCAGCTCTGGAATGTATCCGCAATCATTTGACCCACCATCTGACACAGGAGCTCGTCCCAGTTAATTTTATAGTTGAACTCCTGGAATTGGCACTTACAAAAAACTATTTCTCTTTTGATGAGAACTTCTTCATGAAAACCTGCAAGCACCGCCATGGGGGCTGCCTTTGCGCCCAGCCTGGCCGTACTTTTCATGTCTGAATTTGAAGAAAAATACATACTCTTGACTCAGAACCCATTCAGCAACTGCATCAGCAGTTGGTATCGCTACATAGATGACATCATCTTTATATGGCATGGCGATTCTGAACTCCTCCAAGAATTCTACGATTGGATCAATCACATAACAACAGAAATCAAATTTACCATGAGCTACAGCTGTGACAACATCAACTTCCTAGACCTATGCATACTAACTCAGGGAGATACACTATCCTGCACCCTGTTCAGGAAGGACACGGACTGGAATACCCTACTCCACTACAACAGCAACCAGCACAGAAACCTAAGAAGCAACCTCCCCTACGGCCAATTTCTCAGGTTACAGAGAAACTTTACGGACACCAACCAGTACAAATCACATACAGCTGACCTAGAGGTGAGACTACGAGCCAGGGGGTATCCGAAAAAATTAATTAGGAACACCAACAAAAGAGCACTGTATACTCCACGAGAGACGCTACTGATCCCAAAAAGCAGGAACAGTGAAGACCATCTAACATGCATCACAACCTTCGGACCCGACACAACCAGAATACAGCAAACAATCAAAAAATTCTGCCCGCTTATACAACTGAGCCTTCCAGATGAACCTCCTCCAAGGATGGTGCTCAAACGAGCCAAAAATTTAGAAGAACACGTGACCCATTCCCGCCTCAAGAAGACTACACGGTCAACCCTGTGGAAGCTGAGGGACCTAACCGGCCACCATCCATGTGGGACCTGTGTGGCATGAAAATTTACATGAAAAACAAAATCCTTCAAAATTGGCAACTGTCATGGGTATCAGGCAGGTAGTTGGGGCAAGCTGGGTGGAGGCTTGGCAGACCTGGCATAGGCACAAAAAGAACCCATAACAAATCCCCCCTTTCATTCCTTCCTAGTGTTTGTAGTAACTTCCTGGTTACCACTTCCTGTTGCCAAACAGGAAGTGCATGATAACTCATGAGCTCTCTAGTGTTTGGGTGTGGCTGGCTATATAAGCCACACCCAAGATTCTTCCAGTGCTTTGTGTTGCTTACTGTGAGCTGTATCAGCAACACACTTGCCGTGCTCTGGATCAACCAGAATCTGCTTACCTGCTCCGGATCATCCTGTTTCTGCTTCCCTGCTCCGGATCATCCTGCTTCTGCTTACCTGCTCCGGATCATCCTGCTTCTGCTTACCTGCTCCGGATCATCCTACTTCTGCTTACCTGCTCTGGATCATTCAGCTTCAGCTTACCTGGTTCTTACTCCACGCAGCAGCTATCTCCAGTCAAGAGGGGACTTCTACAACAGCACCTGTAAGAACAAAGAAGAACAGCGTTAACATGTGCACATCAGTAACGCTGTGCATACTCACTGAATTTTCCCGCGACGCTGGAATCCAGGTTAGTTGCACCAGCGCACAAACCCCTGTAAGAAAGAAGAGACATTATTCATTGTGCTCGCTCCAATAACGCTGACACTTATTTCACTGTGCTCTCTCTCTCTCTCTACGCGGTGCATAGTTACCAAAAGCCTCCGTGCAAACTTACCTAACCACCAAGTCTCCACTAGCGCTGAACTCAAGGCGCTAATACCACATAATTTCTCCTGCAAGGAAAAGGGAGAGAGATTACCAGGCGCGCTCGAATTGAAGGCGCTGCGCAAACCTACCAGCAGCTAGCTTCTACATGCAACGCTACTCACCCACAAAAATACTGGAAAAAAAGGACACCCATTAGGTATAAGGCAAAAAACACTATCATTCAGTGGCCAAGGAGATGCAGGATCAGTCGGAAGACAGTAGGATAGTGAAGAAAAAACTGTCTAAACCTGTCCTACCCTTAAGGTTTTAAGAGAAAACCCTATCCCTAGGAAGCGATGATGTGCCGCTTACAAACAGGGGAGACAGTAAAAGAAATCAAAAGAGAATTCATTTTTGAAAAAGCAACAACAACATGAAGGTTGTTTAACTCCTGAAAATTCTTGGCCACTGAGGGTCCTCACAGAGGAGGAATGGGCACAAAAAGTGGAAGGATGTAATAATCAAAGTAAAGTTTACACCTTGGTCTAGAAATCCAAATGGATGGGTACGAATCTGGACTGTCTATTGTGGTTACATTGCACCTTTACTAATCCATAGACAGGTCGAGATTTCCCAAGGTGACTCTACAAATAAAATTATAGAGAAAAAGAGCTCAACACCATGTTATTATATTGCTGTAGTCCAAGCTAATTAGTCCAGCAAATATCCCCTGGTGGGGATGAGGTGAGCCAATTTCAGGTGAAGACAAAATGTGAAGACAACATATAGGTCACGTTAACCGTTCCTATTAGGTGTTTAAATAGTAGGAAGGGACGTGAGACCTCATACAAAGACATAAAACAGGTTGTGCATGGTAAAGGTATAGTATATTTTGGTTCTCCACCATGTAACAACCACTGTCTACCGGTTTCAGTGGTATAGTTTTGGTGTGACCACTTTCATCAGGACAGTCTTCTAAAACAAGGAGGGAATTTTTCCTTGCAATGCTCAATATTCCATCACCATATTGCTGCCATGGGGTTTTAAATACTTTACCCCATTTTCTAGTGCCACTGCAGGAAGGTTCATGAGAGAAACCTTAACCACTGCAACAAGATGTATTCAAGAGATGTCGTGCATCTAGACGGCAGGAGCAAATAGATCTACCAGGATCAGTGTGTATTGCGTTGTGTCATGTTTTTCGACACAGCACAGCTTCCTGTGCTGTGTCGAAAAACATGACACAACGACATACAGTTGTGTGTTGCCCCCTTTTGTCATACAATACTTATCTGTTAGGGCTGCACCCTGCTAACTGCATTTTGAGTGCCCTTTTGTCTACAACATTCCTCTGGGTGAAACAGGGGAAGTGAAGACTCGGGGTCAAGGGAGGCTCGTCCATCGCTCCTGCAGAGACACAGGTGAGTGTGACAGAACAGAAAGCCATCCTCAATACTTCTGCCCGAGCAATGGAAATCTCCGAGGTAGACCAGATTTCCCTATTGTTAGGTGAACTATGGGCCGAGGTGCATGCATCCCGCTCAGAGACAAATGCCTTAAGGCGCGAACTGGTAGTCAACAGGGACAAAGCAGATGATTTGGCAAGACAGCTCCTACAGACCCAAGCTGGTCTAGCACCCCTACGAGGTGGAGTTCCACAGGGGCAGCCTACCGTGACATCTGTAGCCACACCCTTTCGGGTATTGCTTCCAGGCAACATCCCTTTAGCACACCCAGAATGCTTCTCTGGGGACCCAAGGAATTTGGAGCGTTCATGAATCAATGCCAGCTACATTTCATATGCAAACCAGACACCTTTCTGAATGACCAAGCTAAAGTAGCTTTTGTCCTCTCCTATTTAGGAGGGCGTGCAGCGGACTGGTCTGTCCCGTTAGTGTTTAGGGATGACCCTTTACTGAGAAATTACCCAGGTTTTCAGCGTGAACTGGAAAAACTATTTGCCCATCGGGCTCGAGGTCAGGCCCTCGATGATGAGCTACTCTCTCTGCGACAGGGTAGTCAAGATCGAATCTCATATGTCGCCACATTCAATCACTTAATAGCCAAATCAGGTTGGCCAGAGGAGAAACGAATAATGTTATTTTATTGAGGACTGAGAGGAGAATTAAAAGATGTCTTGGTGCAAGCAGTCAATCCTCCCAAAGATTGCAGTGAATACATCGACCTAACTATGCAACTAGACCACCGGTTACAGGATCGCAAGGCCGACCGAACGAGATCAGAGCATAGACAAGTGTATGTCCGACCAAAGGAAGCGTCCCATCGACAGGCCTCAGAAATACACTCAGAGCCCATGCAATTGGGTGTTCTCAAGAGACCACTCTCCAAGGCGGAGAAAGAACGGAGGCCTCAGGAAAAACTTTGCTTATATTGCGGCCAATCTGGTCACTTCCTCTGGAACTGCATGATTAAACCCCCACGGAAGACACTGGGGTACTAGTTAACATAGGGGAAGACACATGTGCGGTAGCGGAAAAATCCAACGACTGGCAGATGTAGAGGTTGGTCTGTCGAGCCAGGAACGGAGCACTCAGATCTCACATTTCAGTATTCCTGTGGTTTTGGTAGACCCTCACAGCCCACCTGAATGCATGCCCTCAAGGCTTTCATAGACAGTGGGGCTATTGGGAACTACCTCGACATAAACACTGCAAAGACCTTGGGATTAGCATTCCACCGTGAGGACACTGCTGAAAGCGTGACAGCTGTGGATGGCACACAACTCCTTTCGGGACCAGGAACACAGTGTACTTCCACCATCACCTTAATCTGCCAACATGGCTACAGAGAAAGTATTAGAGTCGACCTTATCGCTGTACCCCAATTTCAGCTGATTCTTGGGATACCGTGGCTAGAGAGGCACAACCCAAAGATAGATTGGCGAGCTAGAACCGTACTCTTTTCCATGGAATGCACCTCTTGTTACGAGATCAAAGGAAACCAATTGTTAGTTTCATAGGAAAAGATAGCAGGTTTAGGCTTGGTGGGCACTTTACCAGAGGAATACCAGGAGTTCCAGGATGTGTTCGCGAAGGAGCAAGCTAATACACTACCACCACATCGAGTTTATGACTGCCAGATCGACCTGCAACCAGGGGCACAAGTACCGTACAGCCGCATTTATGCATTAACCGAGGAAGAAAACACTCATCTACGGACCTACTTGGATCAATACCTGGCCAATGGCTTCATTAGACATCTAAGTCACCAGCTGCCTCCCCACTCTTCTTCGTATCGAAGAAAGAGGGGGATTTAAGAATGTGTATTGATTACCGGGCCCAAAATCAAGTCACCATACAAAATAAGTACCCGTTACCTCTGATACCAGTACTCATAGACCAGTTGAGACAAGCAAAGATTTTCACCAAGCTAGACTTACGCGGCGCATATCACCTGGTACGCATGAAGAAAGGGGACGAGTGGAAGACTGCATTCCGTGCCCGCTATGGCTTGTACGAATACCAGGTCACGCCCTTTTGGCTTTGCAATGCCCCGACTGCGTTCCAGCATTTTATGAATGATGTGTCATGGGAACTCCTCGATGTCTGCGCAGTCGTCTACATCGATGACATTCTGATCTACTCCACCACTCCAAAGAGCACGAAGCACATGTGCGAGCTCTACTCCGCAAACTGCATGAAAGCCAACTGTGCGCAAAGCTACAAAAATGCTCCTTCCACGTCACCGAGGTGGAGTTCCTGGGATATATACTGACACGACAGGGGATCAAGATGGACAATAGAAAAGTGGAGGCAATCCTCACTTGGTCCTCACCCATGTCTGTAAAGGGAGTGCAGAGTTTCCTAGGGTTTGCAAACTTTTATCGACGCTTCATACCAGGATTCTCACATATTGTGCATCCAATAATGTCCTTGCTGCACAAACACCGAAAATTTGAATGAACACCAGCGGCAGAAGAAGCTTTCCGAGCTCTTAAGGAAAAATTCACCCCAGCCCCAATTCTGCAACACTCACAGCCCGAATTACCGTACATCGTGGAAACGGACGCTTCAAGCATTGCCATGGGGGCCGTATTGTCTCAACAAAATCCTGAAGCCGGATGCCTTCACCCCATTGCCCTTTGGTCAAGGAAATTTTCCCCAGCAGAATTAAACTATGCAGTTTCTGAGAAAGAACTCCTAGCAATCAAAAGCGCACTGTGTGAATGGCGACATTACTTATTAGGAGCAAAACACACCATCACAATAATAACAGTTCATCGGAACTTGCAATACTTATGCTGAGCAAAAGCTCAGTCTTCTGGGCAGATCCGTTGGGCCCTATCCTTAATGGAATACAACTTTGTAATCACCTACCGCCCCGGAGTTAAGGACAGGAAAGTGGATGCGTTATCCCACATTGGCACAGGAGAGGAAGTCTACAATGCCCCTAACCCGGTGGAGGTCATACCCAGCCATTAAATTCTCAGCCTCTGCATCGGCCCATCTCTGTTAAATACTCTGCAGGAAACAATAAAAGAAAATATGTATGAAGAAGACCTACTGGCTTGGGACATGAAGGGAGATCAGTTCACCATTCAAGACAAACTACCGTACTACCAAAAACACCTCTACGTTACAACTAAGGATCTGCAACAAGCAATCATATCAGACTACCACGACTCGCTGTTAGAAGCCCATCCGGGTATAGCCAAAACCATGAAGAAAGTAAGAAAATCTTATTGGTGGCCAACTTGGCGAGAATATGTTGCCACCTACATAGGCACCTGTGAGGTGTGTGCACAATACAAAACATCCAGGCAAAAACCAGCTGGCCTTCTTCAGCCAATCACCATTTCGCCAGCGCCCTGGCACACAGTATCAATGGACTTTGTCACTGATCTACCTACTAACGCAGGTTATAATACCATCCACGTAGTAGTGGACCTCTTCTCCAAAATGGCACATTTCATAGCTCTAAAGGGTATTCCATCAGCTCAGACCCTGGCGCAGGTTTTTCTAGACCGAATCATCAAGTTACATGGATTCCCTACCATAATCGTTTCTGACAGAGGCAGCCAATTTGTACCTCGTTTTTGGAAAAAATGTTGTGCCCTGGCAAGAGTAGAATTCTTGTTCTTTCGAGAGAGGGGCGCCTGCAACCTTCATTGAGTCTGTCTGTCTTCTAGTCACTACCTTCAAACGGACAGCCAAACCGAGCGCACGAACCAGATCATGGAACAGTATTTTCACTGTCTATTACACCAAACAAGCCAAAGCTGGACAGAAATTCTATGGATGGCAGAGTATGCCTACAACAACTCAACACATTCATCAACCCAAGCAACACCCTTCTTTGCTATATGTGGTTGAAACCCCAGAACGTCAGTCCACAATCCGCCAGAAAAGATTGAAATGCCTGCAGCAAAGAATCTACATGCCAGCATCATGAACACAGCCAGAGAAGCCATCAAGAACCTACAGCAAGCCAAAGAAACACAGAAAAGAAACGCTGATCGCCATCAACGAAAAGCCCCAAATTATCAAGTGGGAGACTCGGTCTGGCTGGCAACTAGACACATTGCTTTAAAGGGTCCCAAGAAATTTCAGCCTAGATAGATCGGTAAGTATACAGTAGAAAAAGTAATTAATCCAGCAGCCATGAGACTGGCATTACCTCAACATATGCGTATACATCCGTATTTCATGTGTCACTATTAAAACCAGCACACCCAGGAACCTGAATTTACACACCTCCCGCACCCATACAAGTGGATGAAGAAGCACCAGAATATGAAGTAAAGAACATATTAGATTCCAAACAAGTACGAAAGACCCTGTATTATTTGATTGACTGGAAGGGGGACGGACCCCAGGAAAGATCATGGGAACCCAGCACGCACGTGCATGCCCCACAATTGGTGCGGAAATTGGTGCGGAAATTCCATCTGGACCATCCTGAGAAACCAAAGCCTTCATACACACTATTGGGAGGGGTCTTGAGGTGGAAGACTGTCATGGCTAACAGGCAGGTAGTTGGGGCAAGCTGGGTGGAGGCTTGGCAGGCTTGGCATAGGCACACAAAGAACCCATAACAAATCCCTCCTTTCATTCCTTCCTAGTGTTTGTAGTAACTTCCTGGTTACCACATCCTGTTTCCAAACAGGAAGTGCATGATAACTCATGAGCTCTCTAGTGTTTGGGTGTGACTGGCTATATAAGCCACACCCAAGATTCTTCCACTGCTTCGTGTTGCTTACTGTGAGCTGTATCAACAACATACTTGCCGTGCTCTGGATCAGCCAGCATCTGCTTATCTGCTCCAGATCATCCTGCTTCTGCTTACCTGCTCCGGATAATCCTGCTTCTGCTTACCTGATCCGGATCATCCTACTTCTGCTTACCCACTCTGGATCATTCAGCTTCAGTTTACCTGGTTCTTACTCCACGCCGCAGCTATCTCCAGTCAAGAGGGGACTTCTGCACTGGCACCTGTAAGAACAAAGGAGAATAGCGTTAACATGCGCACATCAGTAACACTGTGCATTTTCAACGAATCTTCCGGCGACGCTGGAATCCAGGTTAGTTGCATGAGCGCACACACCCCTGTAAGAAAGAAGAGACATTATTCATTGCACTCGCTCCAATAACGCGGACACTTATTTCACTGCTCTCTCTCTCTCTAGGCGGTGCATACTTACCAAAAGCCTCCGTGCAAACTTACCTAACCACCAAGTCTCCATTAGCGCTGAACCCAGACTCGAGGCATTGGCACCAATCACATGAGTGATTGCACCCCTGCAAATGCAGGATGGAGTGCACATCCTACTAAAGATCAAGGTATTCCTCCGAGTGAAACAGGGGAAGTGAAGACTCGGGGTCAAGGGAGGCTTGTCCATCACTCTTGCAGAGACACAGGTGAGTGTGACTGCAACAAAGACTGGGTACTCAAGCACTTTTCTAACTGCAAAACGTGCAATGCCATTCATCTTTTACAATGCCCCTGTGGACTTAGATATATTGGCCAAACGCAAAGACCAGTTAACAAATCTATTAGTGAGCATTGCTCAAGGATTCGGTGCAAAGTACACAAAGCACCCTTGTGTCCCACTTCTTGGAATACCACCATGGACCTGATGACTTCACCTGGTGGGTCCTCGATAAAGTGGATGGTAACAAAAAATGCATTAAAACACAAAGAAGCGTGGTGGGTTTTTAAACTCCAGACCATCACGCAAGGACTCAATGAGGCAAATGTACCCTGGGAGTAACCACATACCAACCAGCTCTGAATGCTACACATATGCAGCTCACTGCTTACTCCATACTCTTGCCTGTATCATATGACCTATACACTAGTACCAACCCTTTACAGGGCCAACTAATGACACACTTTGATTGCACCTGCACCATGTCTCTTTACTACAAATGCTCTACTTCCTATGTAAACTGTTTCCACACCTCCCTTTTTCTCACCCCGAACACTAGCTTGTTTTTTGGCCGCACAGAACTAGGCCCATGGGCCTAGGGTGGTGTGAACACACAGGCTCACGTTTTTTAGCCATGTCAGGACCCATGCCCTCACCTACCCCCACGCCGCAAATCTGGGCTTAACGGTAGCTCTGGGTGTTTTCACTATGGGTGGGGGTCTCCTGGCCCCACCTGACTAGGTGACGCCGGCCTGTGCCCATCTGGCAATGCCCACCAGTGCTCAGACTTACAGTGGCTCTGAGGGACCTGCAGTGAATGCCGCGCCGACACCGACGTGTCCTCAGCGGCATTGGGTCCCCATGGCAACCGCCATTCTCACTGAACGTACCCAGTGCGTATGCCCGACGGGAGCAACACTGCTCCTGCATGCATGCACACTGAGCTCCAGTACACAGCACACTTCATACGGACGAGAATGCCGGAGAAGGAGCAGCGCTTCCTTTTCAATGCCGGCCATTACCATGCAATAGAGCAGCCAACCCTGAGGTAAGCTGCCACTAACTGCAGAGGAACGTGCCTGCCGGCAGTCCTATGAACTATAATAGACATATTGACCTATGTCTGCAACTAGAAAAACAACTACTTTCTTCAACCCTCCTCAACTGTTCTCTCTTTTTCGTTTTCTTTTTCTTTTAAAACAGATAGCAAGATTTGCTACCAGGAGCTCTGCATAGCCTCTGCTCTCCCTAAAAATTCTAGAGGACACTACCCCACTCTGCCCACCATCAACACCTACGGCAGCTGCCACTCCAGCTCCCAGCAGGTATGTTGCCTTTTAAACACCATACTGTTCTGGGGCAATCCAGAGTAAAACAAAATTAGTATTACCCAATTTTTCCTCTTCCACCTAGTGCAACCACTCACCCCTGGGGCCTCCAATATTAGAGGACGACAACTTACCACCCCAACTTGGAACCAGCACTTTTCTGCCTCCTAACACTATTTCCACAAGCAGAAGGGCAACCACTATCTCAGCTCTTACCTGAGGATCATCAACTGGTCAGTTTATTTCCAGCATTAAAAACCAGATCGAGTACGGGCTGGCAAGAAAAACGTTTTTTAGAGTACCCCTAATACTGCATAGACTCCCAGCAATGCAGAAATAGTGTTTTTTATAAATAGACATTTCAATAGCAAGAGACTAACTCCAAGTCTCACTTTTCTCTCCCCTTCCCGCTCCCTACTTTGTTTTCCTTCAGAGAAAAAACCCAGAGGCCCAGATGAAGGCTTTTTCAACAAGGAGCCAAAACGCCTTTGGTTCAAGCATAAAAGTTTGCTAAAACATCCCACCCAAACTCCATAGGGGGCTCCTCCCCCTGGCATAGACCAGCGGTTTGGAAATATTTTTAACCCACTTCAGAGCTGGCTACTTTAACTAGCCCCAGCTCTACAGCTAACCTAGAACTATTAGACTAGCTTGCATTCCTTACTCATTTATTTTTCTTTTCCTGAAGACAAAGTGCAGGAGCACATCCCCACTTTGGATTAATACAAGGGCATATGTGTATAGCAATACTGTAAAGGCTGTGCAGAACACTGCCTTTATATGTGTAAATACTGGTACTCTGTCATTTGGTTATTTTTCTACAAAAATGTGAATATGATGTAATATTTACCTCACAAAGCAGTACTAACACACCCTTGATTTCTACGCTGTGATGTGGTCTAGTACTGTGTTAAACACTACAATATCCATACTCTGTTCATTTGTTGAAATATGAATATGTCAGATGTAAATCCAGTCAGAGGACTGGACCTGCTGAACCAAAGCAGCTCTTGTTGAGCATGAATGTAATGTCTCAGGATATGTGAATGAAACCTAAATCTAGAGTAAAATAACCCCCCTATTTGGATACTCAGCTTACCTTTGAAGCACTAATTGAAAATGATAAACTGATACATCACAATAAACACTCCAATTAAGGTTAGAGTGTAAGCATTTGACATGTGGTTGGAGCCCCCCCCCCCCCCATTTAGTTCTCTACAATATATCCCTGTCTGGCTTTAATTTAGGAGTTTAATTTAGGAGTTTCAGCTTTTGAGAGTAACAACAACAATCAGATTATGCCAGTGCGTGTGTGTTTATTACTCACAACCGAGTTACCTGTGTATGTACACTGTTCACTCACAGGTTGAGCTCAATGTATTATTGTGAGTAGCCTTGTTCACATGAACCCTTGCTAACCCTAACTTACCATCAAATCTTGCCTTTCTACTGTAATAGCTACAGTGAGAAATGAGCCTTCCCACCCTAGTTTAAAAAAAACTCCTAAAAAACTGGTTATTCCATAAATACTAGTCCATGACGACTTGCACGACCAGACCTGCCACCTTCTACATTTTTCTACATCCAGACCGGTTAGAAACACTTATCAGAATGTATGTAAATCTTTCCTACCCTCCTTCTCCAAACTGACTTTATTTTACTATTCCCTGTCTATTATTTGTGCAGCATCTCTCATGCCATTTCAAGACTTAAAACAATTAGTCTATTACTGCATCTGCTTGTTATGTGTGTAACTTTTAATCACTGTAACCAGAGAATCAAGCCTTCTGTTACCTACGCCAGGATATCTATGGATTTCGGCATATAATAAATGCAAAACATAAAAACAAAGTAAAATAAATAATATAATTGGGGTCATGTTCAAAGAAATGCATATTGCATGCAGAGGACTGCCAACATTAGTACTCACATGCTGTTGCGTCCACCCTCTGCAATGTTTAACTTTTGCAAGTCGGAGTTGAAAAGTAAAGAATAAAACAAGGCAAAAACTCACATTTACTATTCAAGTTTACTCTGTTTTGTAACACGTATCTGCTGTCTGCAAATTACGCTATGCGGGTTGTGTTTACTATTTGATTTCTATGGAATCCTCCTCCTGGGATTTAGCAGGTACTAATTTTAGGCAGATTTCATCTGAATCCCTTTGTTTTACACTTGCATGAAAATCTCATGCATCCTAAAACATTGTCATTATGCAAGATTGAGGGGGAAAGCAACGCAGAGATGTTAACTCCACTTTGTGCTACCCCTTCTCCACCTTTTGCCAGTATGAACATGGGGCAGAGAAGAAAATGGTTTCAAAAAAGTGATAAGCCTTTCTTTTTCACTTTGACACATACATTTCTGCAACCCAAGGAACACAATGAGCTCCAGCGTGTTTTGTGCATAGCGATTACTTTTGTAGTTATTTAGGTTTCAAATCAAAGTATATTACCTGAGGTAATGTAAAACAATTTTCATTTTACAGCCTTTGATTGATGACAGACTGCAGCCTCATTACAAGTATTGCAGTTTGGTGGAAAAAAGCTGTGGTAATTCCATTACCGCCACTTTTTTGGCATCGACAGAATTACTGCTATGTTTACCATAACATTGTATTATAGGTTTGTCCTTGAAATGGAGGCATTAGCTCCAGCAAAATGCTAGAGGTAAACATTTCCCTTAATTGCCAGAAATCATCAAACTTACTGCAGTGAAATTGCTGCCTGCAGTAAATCTGAAGATTTCCACATGGAGTCCTCTGGGCTCCAAAAATCGAGAGTTACACCTCTGTTATCCGATACATAATCCTGCGGTAAATTAATGGGACAGCTTGGTTAAATGAGTTTGATGATAACTGCATTGCAATTACCACTAAACTCGTAATGGGGGGTAGGTCAGATCAACCAGTATCCAAACCTATGAGCTGCAGTTTGCATTAAGATCTAAGAATCACACTCTTTACCCACTGTGCTTTTTGGTTGCTTCACTTTTTGGTGATAAATACATCCACTTACAAGCATGCTGTGATTAACGACTTGGTCCTCATTATGTGTTGGTGCGGTGGTAACGTGCTGGTAATTCCACTTACCGGCACGTTACCGCACTGGCCAACTTCGAGTGGGGTGGCTGGTATTACCTTCATCTCTGGAGCTGGAGGTAATTTTAGAACCGCTCCATCAACAACTGCTGGTATTTCTGGCAACGGTATTACCTCCGTTAAATGAAATGCCTCCGATTTTAATTTTATCACACAACTTATAATGAGACCCTCTTAATAGTGTGTTTTGCTAGTTGTTAACTGACTTTGCAGAACCGAGCAAAAGGGCATTCGATCTCAAATGAAGTGGCAATTAATTATACAAAGGCAAACAAAAATATGAACCTTTAGAAATGTTAAAGCAGTTTTCTAGAATTGGAGACCAGTGCAAAAATCACATACACTGAAATAGGACACACCCTGTCATAATCATTACTAGAGAGAAAGTTTTATTTTGAGCATCAGTGAAAAATTCGCAGACATCCTTGCTTAATCGATTTTTAGAAATGAATGTCTAATTACTTACTAGACTTGACAAACGTGTTTCTTGCCGTTCCAACCATTTGTCAAACTCCATTAATGTGCTTAGTGGTTTTCACCGAAAAAGACAGAATGGAACATTTTAATTTGGATCATATTAAGTTCTCGAAATACCTATAACCAGGTGTCATGGCAACCCAGGGATATTAATTTAGAAAAATATAATTCATGACATTATTCAAAACACCTGCAAGCGCACCTTTGTGTGCTGAACGACTTGAATTAATGGAGTCTGTGTCACAGGCTAGTCGCACAATGTTCATTGGTGAGCAACAATAGGTGGGGGAAAGGAGCAGTTCTGAATTACTCATATTCCGAAATATAATTGAACGGTTTGATGTTTTGTGTGTTCTGTAAAAATCTACCCTGTCTTGCATACCCATTCGCTCACAATTCAGGGCCTCGTTTCCAAACTTCACAATGTACACCACAATGCAAGTCACTTGTTTAGTAAAAAAAAAGTAGCGCAAAATCAAATTAATGTAATTGGCTTTTTGTTGTTTAATGAGCAGCAACATCTTTGACAATTAAACACGTTTTCTCACATGGTCCATGATGCAACCGAGCAGACCATAATCACAGCTTTTCTGTAGAATAGAAACAACCTTGATTCAAACGAGCCTGTCTTCAGCTCGCTCAATTTCTAAACATAACCATTTCACTCTAAATAAAAAGAACTTGGGGGTTTTATTCTTGGTAAAATAGTTTGCTTTTTGATGGCACATGTGTGAAATTAAACTGTATGCATCTGTGATGAAATGACTACTGTGCTGCAGGAGTACAAGGATGTGTAGTAGCTAAGCCTACTCATCCCACACGCTACTTCAAACCAACAGTGATCCCAATCAGAGTTGTCAAAAAGATAAACCTCCTTCACCTTTTGTGGTAATGTATGCCTAGGGCAGTCTATACTCTTAAGAGAGGTGTACATGTGATCACAGTAACAACCCAAACAGAAGTAGCACAACAGTCCAAAGTAAAGGAATGTCCAATCAAGATGTACAGAAACATATATTTTTTAATTAAACACACCAATATGCAAAAACGACACAACTATAAAAACACTAGCAAAAACGCACACCTGAAGACAAAACACAGAATATGCACAATGTAGATGATGTAAGCACGCTGGGTAATGTAACAGGAGTGAAATGCAATGAATCACAAACAATGTACCAAACATGATATATCTTTTGTTGAAAATGGTTCAAATGGTTGGATTAGCAGTTTCTATGGTTCCAAAACTGAGCCAACGGGGCTGGTCCTCATAGCTGTACCTCAATCAGTTCTTTATCAATTTGACGGCATGAAACCAAGCTTCAGGAGGATGTCTGTGCTGGTCAAACCAGTTTTGGATGCAGGGCATCGTGCTGTTCCAAGTGGTGAGCATGTGAAATCAGTTTGAAGTGGTTGCTCTTTGGCTCGAAAGCCACATTCTAGTGATGCAGTTCAGATGGCTCACAGGGATGGGTTGAAGGTTGGGTCATTTTGAGATTTTTTTAGCCGCTGGGTCTGGTCAATGAGTGAAGTGATGCTTCCAGTGGTTCAGGATATGGCCTGATGGATCAAAGCAGTAAAGGTCTTGATCTAATGTGAGATTTGAAGAGATGACGGTTCAACGTCTTCTTAAGCAGCAACATGGTTGTTTGAGCCAAACAATTAACATCCTCTACTTAGTACAGCGTCATGCTGGTTCAATGAAGGCAGAAACAGTGATTCAAAAATGTTTGAACGAACAAGTACGCAAAAAAAGCACCATGAATCAGGTCTCTCAAAGGCATTGCAGCATGTTCGAATCATGGTGTAGAATGCAGGACGACAGCTGCTTTTTTTCCCCTGATTCTGTGCATATGAATCTATAACTTAGGCAAAAGATAGGTCCTTGTTCTCTTCCTTCCCAACTCGCGGCTGACTAGCTAGTACCTGCAAGAGTCCTTCACCTGCAGTGAGGAGCCTCAGTACCAGTGCAGCTGGCAAAAGGGCAGGCCTTGCTCCAACAGCAGTTCACCCTCAAAGTGCCCTGGGAATGGGTAGAGAGCAGACCTTGCCTCGGTCTTGCATCACCTGTCTTCAACTCTGACAGAGGACTTTGGAGTGGAGTGCTCTCAAACCTGGGTACAGGTGAATTATTCCTGATGTCCTTGAAGGTCAAAAAGTGAATCAAGAAAGGCGTGGGAGACCCCTTCCTTACAACAATCAAAAGGCTACTCTGGATGTGATAAATGCAAGCCTGGTCCAAGAGCTCCAATCCCTGTTAAGGTCACAATGACATTTGCCCTTTTGCATCATGCCCAAAGTGATTTGCTGTGTAGGAAGTGGAGGAGACACAAAGGAAAGACAAGCTCACCAAAAAACAAGCTGGAAGAACCCTTCATCCTTTCTGTTCAACTCTATCTGACTGTCAATTCCCACCCTTGGTATGGAACACACTGGTGTGAGGCCTGACATTTTTTTATGATGTGGTCTATTGAAGCTGCTTCACAGGCAACTCCCACTGAGAGTTGCCTGGACTAGAGAGAGTTGTTATCCAACGTCACAAAGGTTCAAGGAGACACAGCTCTCCCTGCCTATTGTTCTGCTTGCTGCATCAGAGACAGTCAATGGAGAATACATATAAGCTGTTCATGACATGACTGGCTTGGGCTCACAGGGTTGACGTGTGTATGCTACAAATCAGATGGGGCGTGAATATCTATACGAACTGCCTACCATCATAACAGTTTATAATTCGAGATTACACTGCCACCGGGTGGTAGTGTTTCATAATCATTATGGTTTAAGATCAGCGGTGCATCTTTAATGCCGACTCTGTAACCAGCGATGTTGCTGTCACCCAGCTGTCTGTAACCTCTGAACCTGCTCTGTGCCACTGGAGAAGAGTAGATGTATATCAGAGAGACTGATCCAGGAGGGCACAGGTGGTGTACACTATGATTTTGGCATGGCGATTTTCGAAAGGCGTCTGTTTAGCATGGATGCATATTGTTAATAAAAAGCAAAAAATGCCAGGGCTACTACATCCTGGGCAGATGGCAATTCTTCACAGAATCCGATTATGCTTTAGCATGTGCCTTATAAGTTCTAACGTGTGAAACAAAATGCTGCCTGATAATTGTACTTTGCAGACAGCATTTACAATAGATTTAAAATCATCCTGATTTTGGCATTTTCTAAAATGCAGTTGGATTTCGGAGGAATGCATTAGTTTGACGGGAAAATAAAAATACAGGCCAGTGTTAAAGCCCATTCTCTTGAAGTTGTAGATGAAAAGCATGGCTGAAATGTTAATTCTGTTCCATGATCCTTCTTTGACTCATATAGCTTCGTTTAGATGGGGTGGAGTGGTAAATAATGGTGTTAAAGCAAGGCCTCATGCTTGTACTCCTTGATTTACCTCCCCACCACATGTTCGTGCAGTCACAAGATGGAGGAGGGACAAGGAGTGGAGATATGACCTGCACTGTGTGTTCTTCCATCATCTCGTCCGTCCTCCTGCATGGCATTTTCATGCACGCGTGAAAGGAATGAATTCCTATGAAATCCACCTTTGTTTTGCACTTGGTCAAATCAGGAAGATTCCATTGGAATCCATTAGTAAACTGGTCTACTTTTTCACTTGACATATGGTACTAATGAAAGAGGAAGAGCGAGTTTGCCTCACTTGTACTCTTTCCTTCTTTTTCAGCTTCGTCAATGTTGACAATTGTGTGCAAGAGACCTAACAGAGACTCCATTGATATCAGCTCTGCAATACGTACTATCAGGGCCGGTACACCAATCCGAGTCAATACGCTTTGTTACTGTGCTACCACTGCGCCTTCAACAACATTGAACGTTTGATATTCCCCACTAGTATATCTTGTATTGCGTACTCCCTGTGCCTTTGACATTTTCGGATTGCTTGAAGTGCCTCGCCCGCGCGTGCGCACTGTGCACACACTGTACCCCAACAAAATTGCATGCTTGACATGCCCTACTAGCATACCTTGTGCTGTGCACTCCCTTCGGTTTTCACAATAATGGATTGCTTGATGTGCCTAGCAAACACGCACTGTCCTGCGCGTCCATTGTGCATTTTAAAAATATTGCTTGTGTCCACCCAGTACGCCTAGCATGGCACATATAACATGTTTCTAAAAAGTACTGATTGTTTGATGTATCTAATCAGCACGTAGCGTATTGTGCACCCTCAGTGTCTGTAATAACTGTGTGCTGGGCTCTACTATAACCCAACAGTCAAGGCCACCAGCCGCGGCCCCCTGACCCTCCTTCTATCAAAGAGTAGCTTGGTCACTCTTAGATTAACAACCATCTGCCTGTGACCGGCTACAGTGCACCTTTGCCCCAACTTACATATCCAGTACCAAAAGATAGTCCACAGATCCACTATAGACGCTTTCCTATTGAGCACACAGCCATGCTTGGCTTGTTGCTCTTCATCATGTTCCCATTTTGTGTATTACCGGAGAGACTACCTTGCTAACGTGGCTCCTACCTCTCCTATGGAAATTGACTGTCTGGAATAGCCTGTTACCGGCATCACCACATCCCTTGCCTCACACCCTTCTTACCCACTACACCCCCATTTCTCTCACCCAGGTTAATTCTATCCCACCAAAGCCTGTAGAAAACCTGACGTTCGCACTATCCAGCAAGTTAACATCACTGACAGATTACGTACTTACCCTAAATACTCTGACTGACAGTAGTTACCCAATTCTGGATAACACCAGAATACACCGACTAAGGTCGCAAACCTATGTAACCCACTCCAACTATAATTTAGTCTGTGCTCTGCCCAACAACAAACAATATAAGAAGCCCCTCGGAGACGCCCCTAATCCCCTTATTAGAACCATGGACAAACAGAATCCTCACATCCCCCTAGAACCACCTACAGAGGCCATATGCAACATCAATGGTACTGTCATCAATGTCTGTTCACTAGGAGCCCATGGTATTGAAATCCACAACCTCATTATCAATCGAAAATTGGATTTACTTGTAGTCACAGAAACCTGGTTACATCAGGCTTCTGGACCCTTACTAGCTTTGGCCATCCCTCCAGAATACAATATTATCAGGACCGACAGTACTAATAGGGAGGTGGCGTAGCCATAATAGCCAAATCTACTCTACAACTTAGACCTTGTCCTATTGAAGAAATATAAGGTTATGAACTTCTCTTAGCCAAACTCGCCACTGACCAGAAAACCACCTTTAACTTTTAGTCATATACAGAACACCCAATAGCAATACTCATCCGGAACATGACTTACCTCTGCTGCTAACACCCGATATCAAACCCAACACCAAATACATTGTGCTAGGAGAAATAAACTTAGGCTTCAGTGATGAGCATGACACCAAAGCTGATGCATTACAAACTGCACTTAAAGTTATGAACTTTAAAAATCTAGTGAACGCCCCGACTCACATCAAAGGCCACACCTTGGAATCATATGCAGTACCCTTTGGGAACACCACACACAATTAAGACTAGAAGTGACAGTACAAATTCACCTTTGGTACAAGCCTGTACTACACAGTAAAGGTGTAGCAATGGCTGAGCAACCAGAGTTATCTCAAGAGCAAAGTGAGCAGTATCAATAGTTACACAAAGGACAGCAATTGCTATGGTTCAAACAAACACTGACTCAAGGGTTCTGAGTAAAAGAATATACATTTATTTACAAATCAGTTATAAAACATTGCACTATTATCATGCAGTTGAATAGTCACAATCTTAATACACTACACACCGCCCAATGAATTCTGGACAAGTTAAGCTCAAAATGAAGTGTGAGCAAAATGGCACTCCAGCAATTTAAAAGGGAGGGAAAGACAAAGTTAGACAAAAGTTGAGCAGCACCAACAAGTCAGTAATCAGGGCAATCTAGAAAAGGCAACTACTGTGAGGAAATTAAATCAAAAGGCCAGGGCCAAAGTCAATGGACCAAAGTCTTTGCAGAGGATCACTCAAATAAGAGTAGTTTGCGGTTAAGTCTTTGCCAAGAGTTCAGAACGAATTTGGTCAGAGGAAAAGTTACTTTAAAGAATAGAGAAGGACAAGCCCTCAGATTGGCAAAAGACTTCAAGCACTTTTACCACGGTCGGATGGAATGAACGACCAGATTTGAACAGTACCTTAAAAGGAGAAGAAGGCTGATGCTGAGGCAGACGTTCCTGGCAGGTCCTGAAGGCTCACAGCTCCTGAAGCGACTGTCGGACTGACACGAAGTAGGAAGACTGGAGGGACCTGCACTACCCAGGGAAGAAACCAACAGCAGAGCAAAGCAACGAATAAAAGGTGTGCTCCTTAAAACCCAAGCAGGGTCCGGCCCTCCTGGCTATCCGGTTCACTGTAGCTGTGCACAGCAAATTCGACCAGAGGAGGGAGGCCTGGCTTGCAGTTTGGCGAACTGGTTGGTTCCACCAGCTCAAAGGGAGAAAATTCCTTGCAGATCTTCACTGTTGTCGAAGTTTGGAGATTCGGACCCGCAGCAGGACTTCACCGGGATGTTCATTCATTGTAGAGGTCCTCTTCTGTCAGCTTCTCTTCGGTTCTCTCGATCCAGTGGCGACTCTGCCTTCTCAGACCCAGAGACCTGATTTTTATGCAGTTTTCCCCCATTCAATCAGCCTGGCTGTCAATCATACAGCGGGGTGGCTGTCCCTGCGGGACAGTCACCACAGTCAATCACACTGAGTGCGACATGGGCCTCCAAGGAGACCGTGTGCAGGGAGTCTCAAACCCCTCCTTCACATCCTGTCCCCCTCAGACATTCAGGCGCCTAAGGAGGGCTTCTGTGCAGAAGCCCGCCAAAGGTCGGCGAACAAAGGAACCAAACCTGGTTTGGCACGCAGAGAAAAACATAAGAAAGCGTTTTCCAAAAAGAAATGGTGAATAAACCTAGCTCGAACCAAATAAAAGTAAATGTGGTCCAGCAGGTTTAAGTTTGAGGCTACAAAGATAGCCTAAAACAGTACCAAGTCTATTTTAGATACCACTGCCACCAGCCAAATCTTAATGAAAAGGGAACAACATAATGTTCCATGAGAAACAGACAAAAAGGGATAACTATTAACCCTTTCCAGAACTCTATGTAAGATAGTTTGTAATGGGTCTGTGGATTTAAAAAGACTAATGCAGTCAATGGCAACTTTAGATGTTCTGGGAGACAGTAGTCAGTACCAGAAAATGGAGTTTAAAGTGGGAAGTCTGAAAAAGACAACCCTGTGTCACACACAGTAAAAAGATGCTGCCTATGTAGTAGGTGAGGCTTCACAGTCTATGAACACAAGAATGTTAAAACACACAAAGCAAAACACATGTAAGAGTGGGAAAAGAGGCTCACACTCTTACCAGGTGAAAAAAATAAATCCTAAAAATCCAGCAAAGCTGCTGAGGGACTCAGTAGGTAAGGGAAATTAGCCATTCTGGAGAATTCTCCCTAACCCCCCCTCCGACCAGCCCCCAGATTAAGGGACAGGAGGATTTAATCAACTCCTGGTTGAATCTCTACCTCTAGTCGGTTAAAAACATCCTGGAGAGACCATCAGCATTTTGGTGTGACATCCTGCTCTTTGCTCAATTGTGAAATCAAACCCTTACAGGCAGACTTACCATCTCGGAGGTTTTGGGTTATCCCCTTTCATTTGCATTAACCATCTCAAGGGTTGGTGGTCTGTCTGAATCACAAAAGTAGATCCATACAATTATGGTCTAAACTTCTTCAGAGACCACACAATGGCATAACATTCACACTGTATTATTGCCCACCTTGTTTCTGGTTCCTTCAGTTTCCAACTGATGAAGCAAATGGAGTGCTCCCTACCTTTCTCATCCAGTTGACTAAGGACTACACCTATACCTGTATTGGAGGCATTTGTCTGCAAAATGAAGGGTTGGTGATAATCAGGAGCTCTTGGGACTGGGGCTTGACAAAGAGCTTTCTTCAGGTTTTCAAAGGCTTGAGTGCACTCCTCATTCCATCTAAACTTTTTAGGGAATTTTGGAGAGGAGATCACATTCAAGGGAGAAGCTATGGTCCCATAGTTCTCTATGACATTTCTGTAGTCCTAGTGAGACCTAAGAAAGCTCTCACATCGGGTTTGAGTAGTAGGGGTGGCCCAGTTTTCTTCAACTTCTACTTCGCTAGGCAATGGCCTTATTTCACATACTCCTAGCTCATGACCAAGGTAGACCACTTTGGTCTGCTCTGACCAATTTGACATTTGCTTGCCTTTATGGTCAGATGGGCCTGCTCAAGAGCCTGCAAAACATATCCTAAGTGATCAATATGTTCTTTCCATGTAGGGCTGAACACTGCAATGTCATCCAAGAATGCCATGCAGAAGTCCTCCATCCCATTCAGAACTTGATTGACCATCCTTTGGAATGTAGCAGGTGCATTCTTTAATCCAAAAGGCGTAACCTTAAACATGTTAGAGGCCTGCTGGGGTTGAGAATGTCGTTTTCTCCTTGGCATGGTCTGTCAGGGCTATTTGCCAATAGCCTGACGTCAGATCAAATGTTCTGAGGTACTTGGTTGAAACAAGTTTATCCACCAGTTCATCTGTGCTTGGCAAAGAATGGACATTAGTCTTAGTGACTGCATTTTGAGGTCTATAGTGCACACAGAATCTGAACTCCTTGGAATCTGCCATTGGTACTAGAACAACTGGACTAGACGATGGACTTGTAGAGGGCTCTATAACGCCGAGATAAAGCATCTTGTTGACCTCTCCTTTGATGTGGGATCTCACATGCTCTGAAATTCTGTAACCTCTGCTTTTCACAGGTAAACAGTCACCAGTGAGAATATCATGCTGATCCCAAGGGGTGAAGCCTGGTGAAAGTGAAAACAGGGAGGCAAACTGATTTAACATAACTTTGCACTCCTCCTGTTGTTCAGAAGACAGTTGAGAAGAGAGATTGACTCCTTCTATTTTCTCATCCAAAGGTTGGCCTCTGAGGTCAGGTAGAGGTTCACTCGCCTCCTCCTCTTGAGCTGAAGCTAGAAGCAAAGCTCCCACTTCTGGTCTCGAAACATATGCCTTCAAACGGTTGGTGTGAAAGACTCTAGGAGCCTCCTTAGGTCTGCCTAAATCCACCAAATAGTTCACCTCTCTGAGTTTGCCCACAACATTGAAGGGTCCTATCCATTTGTCCTGCAAGGTTCTCTGCCTTGTTGGCAACATAACTAATACAAGCTGGCCTTGAGTAAACTCAACCATGCTGGCCTTCTGGTCATGCCAATGTTTGACCAGAGCCTGACCTGCTTTTATGTTATCACTAGCTCCTGCCATCATGTGTGACATTCTCCTCCAGAGACCTATCACATAGTCACTCTGACTGGCTTGGGGGAAGGAGCACTCTCCAACCCCTCCTTAATCAGGGTCAATGGACCTCTGACTGGATGGTCATGGAGAAGTTCAAATGGACTGTAACCAACTCCATCCTGAGGGACTTCTCTATAAACAAAGAGAAGGCATGGCAGTAGAAGGCCCCACTTTCTCTTAAGGGGTTCTTCTAAAGCACATAGCATGCTATTCATAGTACGATTAAACCTCTCTACCAGTTCATTTGTCTGTGGATGGTAGGCTGTAGAGAACTTGTAAGTGACACCATAGGTTTTCCACATGGCTTGCATGTAGTGGGACATAAAATTGGATCCCCTGTAGGATATCACTTCCTTAGGAAACCATACTCTGGTAAAAATACCAAGTAGAGCCTTAGCCAGAGCCTGAACCGTAACAGTACTCATAGGTATGGCTTCTGGGTATCTTGTAGCATGGTCTACTACAACCAGGATGAAACTGTTCCCTGAAGATGTGGGAGGCATAAGGGGGCCAACAATATTGATGTCCACCCTCACAAAAGGAACTCCCACCACTGGGAGAGGCACCAGGGGTGCCACATTCTTGGCTCCTGTCATGATGCCCGCTCCCGGGGAGCCGGTTCAAGCCCTGTGTCCCCGAAAGCAGACATCCAGTCCCCAAGGAAGGACCCAGCAACCCCATTTAGGGGCCCTTTGGACAGTGTCCTGGCGCCTATGGCGCCAGGCTCGTAAAAGAAATCAGTCCTGGCGCCATAGGCGCCAGGCTCATTATGGGAGTGCTTGGGTGCACTTACCTGATGCAGACCATGCTGCAGGATCCCGGCCTCCTTGAGGCCTGAAAGGAACTACTTTACCTGTGGGACTAATTTACCATCCGGGCGTGGTCGGGGAAGGATACATACCTGATTGGAGGAAGGATACATACCTGGAACTTCTTCCAAGGCTATTTAAACCCCACCTGAACAGCCACACGTGCTTCGCGTTGTTCTGCATCTAGCAGCTGGACGCTCACCATGTCTGCTCCTGCATCCTGACTTCTGCCACGCCTGCCAGCATCCTGGATCACCTGCAAAGGAAGAGAAGAAGAGAACAGCAGAAGGAAAAGTCCTTACCTGCTAAATCCGCATCCCGGAGACATCTCGCCGACAATCCTGAAAAGGAAGACTTTTATTTAAAAGCTCATCGCGTCGATCGCTGCAGCGCCGCATTCCATTCACCTTTACAGGGCTCCTCCATGTTCAGCAGCGATCATCCTGATTCGCAGTCACGCCCCAGCGCCTAGGGAGAAAAAGACAAGAACAAAAGGTGAGAGAGAGAAGGGAATAAGGAAAGCTAAATCTCCATGTTAACACTTACCTATTGATTAATTCCCTCTTCATTTCGGGTCCATGCCGCATCCTGGCATTTCCGGACCCCGGCCCCTAAGAGGAAAAAAGACATCAGCGTTAATGCGCGAATGAAAAGACATTACCAAAAAACGCTCATTAAAGACTTACCTGATTTCTACAAGGATTTCACCTCTCATCTCGGGTCGTTGCCTGTTCCCCGTCATTCCGTACCCCGGCCCCTATGGGGAAAAAGACACTAGCATTAGTACATTAATGCATGGACACAAGGGGAACCTCTTATCAAAAAACTTACCTGGAAGCCAAGCAAGTTTGGTTCTCACCAATCCGAAAATCCAGTGAAGTAACTGGATACCAACGCGCCCCTGCATCGGAAGCAGGATGGAGAGCTCGTCCTTCCAGACCCTAAGGTGAGACGCTACGAGGAATCACAGAAGGGTTTCGAGGAGGGTGAGAAGGGAAAGTGGGAGGCCGATTGCTTTACCCCGCAGACAGTTAATCTCCTATTTTCGCCTACAGAAGGATACTTCTGCGAGCCAGACAAGCCAGATTTCGGCCCCGGTCCAGTCCATCTTCCGAACCCTGCGCATCACCTTAGAAGAGGTCACAGCAGCGCGAACCAGGCCAGCCCCTCCATGGGAGTCAGGTGAGCGTTACAGAACGTGAAGACTTCCTACAAATTCCCACCCAGGCGCTATGGAAAGTTCTGAGACTGATCAGTTGGCCCAATTACTGAGGGAATTACGGGCCGAAGTACATGCCGCTCGTCAAGAGACTAAGCCCTCAGGTGGGAATTATTAATATCAAAGGAAATTACTGATGACCTGGCCAGACAGCTTTTGCAAGGTCAAGCTGGGCAAACTCCTCTACCCGGTTCCGGAGGGAACCCCGCTCCTGTGGTTTCCAGTAACCCTGTGCAGATTAATCTACCTGGAAACATGCCGCTGGCCCCACCCGAACGCTTTGCTGGGGACCCCAAACGATTCGCCGTATTCATGAATCAGTGTCGTTTGCACTTCCTATGCAGACCTGGGGCCTTCCCTAATGATCAGACCAAGGTAGCCTTTGTATTGTCATATCTCAGCGGCTGCGCTGCCGATTGGTCAGTTCCACTGGTTACTCAAGATGACCCGATTCTCTGTGATTTTCAAAGGTTTCAAGCAAGCATGGAAAGGTTATTTGCTCGACACTCTCAGGGGCAGGCTCTGGATGACGAACTTCTATCCCTGCGACAGGGTAATCAGGACCTCCTATCCTATATTGCAACCTTTAATAGACTAATTGTGGAAACGGGATGGCCAGAGGATAAAAGAGTCACATTGTTTTATCGAGGCCTACTCAGAGAACTTAAAGATGTCTTGGCCCAAGTTGTAAATCCGCCCCAAGAATGCACAGAGTATATAGACTTAGTGGTCCAATTGGATCACAGACTTCAAAACAGAAAAGCAGATCGGTCCAGGTTTGAGACCCGGGTGTTGGTCAAGACCCATGCTAATCCCAAGGGAGTTGATGTCTCTGAGCCTATGCAAATTGGGGGGGTTAAAGGACCCTTAACTCAAAAGGAACGTGAAAGGAGGCGGCAGTTCAAATTATGTCTTTATTGTGGGAAGTCTGTACACTTTCTATGAGATTGCCCGGCAAAACCGCCCCAAAAGGCGGTAGGAGCCGCTGATAAAAACCATGAAGACTCTGTTTCGGGAAACGACTCCGCCCGACAAGCGTAGGGGTCCGCTTGCCGAGCTTCAAAACTAACTCTCAGACCTCGCATTTCATTGTGCCAATGGTTCTCGTAGATCCAGAACAGCCTAAGCGGTTGCATGCAATAAAGGCATACATCGATAGTAAGGCTATTGGAAAACTATGTGGATCGTGAATTGGTCTCTAGGATTAACCTCCCTCTCCGTCCTAAAACCAGCAAAGATGTCATCAGCACAGTCGATGGAACTGAAATTGCCTCTGGACCGGTAACACATTCCACTACTGAGGTGACTCTTATTGGTCCCGACGGCCATCGGGAGGGTGTTGTGTTTGATGTAATCAAGGCTCCTCAGTTTCAGGTTATTCTTGGAATCCCTTGGTTAGAGACACATAATCCTCGAATTGATTGGCGAGCTAAGAGAATAACCTTCCCGGATTGTACACAAATCTGCTACCCAGAAAACCTGAAGATTAATCTAGCATCTGTAACCTCTGCCTCCATGCAACTACCTCGGGAATACCAAGACTTTCAGGACGTCTTCCAAAAGGAACAGGCCAACACGTTACCTCCTCACAGATCGTATGATTGCCAAATCGATCTGGTGCCCGGTGCACAACCCCCTTGTAGCAGGATTTATGCCCTTACCGAACCTGAGAACCTGCATTTGAGACAATATTTGGATCAATACCTAGCTAATGGTTTTATTCGCCCGTCAAATTCCCCGGCATCCTCGGCTTTGTTCTTCATGCCCAAAAAAGAAGGCGACCTTAGAACTTGTATCGATTACCGCGCATTGAACCAGATAACGGTTAAAAACCGTTATCCTCTGCCTCTGATCCCTGAACTCCTTGACCAGGTGAAGGACGCTTGCATGTACACCAAGTTAGATCTCCGGGGGGCTTATCATCTGGTACGAGTTAAAGAAGGCGACGAATGGAAAACTGCCTTCCGTACTAAATACGGATTATTCGAGTACCAGGTGATGCCTTTCGGATTGTGTAACGCGCCGGCTGCCTTCCAATACTTCATGAATGATGTCCTTCGGGAACTCATCGATGTTTGTGTTGTCGTATATATCGATGACATTCTGGTGTACTCCTCTTCGGAATCTGATCACAGAAAACACGTCAGGGCAGTACTTGAAAAACTGCGCCAACACAAACTATTTGCTAAATTGGAGAAATGTGTTTTCCATACCACAGAAGTCGAGTTTCTAGGTTTCATCCTGACACCCAAAGGAGTCTGAATGGACTCAAGAAAAGTGGATGCCATCCTCAAATGGCCATCACCTAGCTCTGTAAAAGGGGTTCAAAGCATGCTTGGCTTTGCCAATTTCTATCGCAGGTTTATCCCGGAATTTTCACGTGTGGTACAACCCAATACTGCACTCTTGAGGAAAAATAAATGTTTTAAATGGTCTGAAGAAGCCGAGCAGGCCTTTCAGGATTTAAAAGCTAAGTTTACCTCTGCACCTATATTGAAACACCCGCGTCCAGATCTCCCTTATGTCGTCGAGACTGACGCATCCAGCCTAGCCATGGGAGCTGTCCTGTCCCAAAGAGATCCCGAAACCAACCAACTGCATCCCGTAGCATTTTGGTCCAGAAAATTCTCGGCACCAGAGGTTAATTATGCAATCACTGACAAAGAACTGTTAGCCATTAAGTCCGCTTTTATAGTCTGGCGGCATTATCTGCTTGGCGCTCGACATACCATCACAGTGATCACTGATCACCGGAATTTACAGTATTTGAAAACCGCCAAGGCTCAGTCATCACGGCAGCTCCGATGGGCTTTGTTTTTCGCTGAATTTGATTTTGTGATTATCTATCAACCTGGCTGCAAGAATGGCAAAGCAGACGCCTTATCCAGAATTGGAATGGGAGAATCTGATACAAACTCAGAACCAGTACCAATAATTCCCGAACAGAGGATTCTAGGCATGACTTCGTTACAGACGCTTGAAGACGTTCAAGCCAGAGTGAAACAACTCCTGGACCCTACAACCTTACAGGATTGGATACAAAAGTGATCAGACTTTACCATAGATAATGGTTTACCTTATTTTCAAGGACACTTATTCCTGCCACATAAGGAATTACACGAACTAGTTATTTCTGGTTATCATGATACATTAATAGAGGGACACCCCGGTATTGCCAAGACAGAGGAAAAGGTGAAACGACAATTTTGGTGGCCCTCTTGGCAAAAAGATGTTAAATCTTTTGTGATGTCCTGTGGTGTTTGCGCCCAAAATAAAAGTCAAAAGAAAAGACCAGCCGGTCTCCTTCAACCTCTAGACATACCGCCAGCACCCTGGCACACCCTATCAATGGATTTTATTACGGACCTGCCTCCTTGTTCGGGGTA
Source organism: Ambystoma mexicanum (assembly GCF_040938575.1). Taxonomy (NCBI): domain Eukaryota; kingdom Metazoa; phylum Chordata; class Amphibia; order Caudata; family Ambystomatidae; genus Ambystoma; species Ambystoma mexicanum. The sequence goes on from NC_090941.1 coordinate 124,066,497, forward strand.
CAATACTATTCTGGTAATTGTGGATTTGTTTTCCAAAATAGCCCACTTTATTCCTTTGAAAGGTTTACCTTCAGCTTCTGTCCTAGCCAAAGAATTCCTCAAAAATATTGTTCGGCTACATGGATTCCCATCTATAATAATCTCTGACCGGGGAAGCCAATTCATTTCCCACTTCTGGCGCAAATGTTGTCAAATGGCGCAGATCGACGTAAGATTATCGACCAGTCACCACCCTCAGACCGATGGTCAGACCGAGAGGACAAATCAGACCCTTGAGCAGTACCTACGGTGTATGTTAGAGCAATCTGAAAGCAACTGGAAAGACATTCTTTGGATAGCCGAATACGCATATAATAATTCGGTACACTCTGGAACTGGCCACAGTCCTTTTTATACTTCGTTTGGGCATCACCCTCGAACCTCAAACCTTGACTCACCTCAGAACCTCGGAATGCCTGCAGTAGAACATCTGCATTCTACAATTACCCAAGCCTTCAAACAGGCAACTACGCATTTACAACAAGCCAAGAGAAAATACAAGGAGAATGCTGATCTACATCGGAGTGAAGCACCTCCGTATCAGATTGGGGATCAAGTGTGGTTAGCTGCCAGACATTTACCACTCAAAGGGCCTCGAACTTTTAACCCAAAATATCTGGGACCTTATTCTATTACGGCAATAATTAACCCAGTGGCTGTTAAACTTGATTTACCAGCTAGTATGCGAATTCACCCTGTTTTTCATGTGTCACTTCTGAAACCAGTGGTACCCGGAACCCGACTACTCAAACCTCCAGAACCTATTCTAATAGATGGGGAGCCCGAATTCAAAGTGAAGAACATTTTAGACTCAAAAATGTTTAGGTCAAAACTGTCCTACCTAATTGATTGTAAGGGGTACGGACCTCAGGAGAGGACGTGGGAACCCAGCGACCATGTGCATGCACCTCGATTAGTCAGGAAATTCCACCGACTCTTCCCAGACAAACCAAAACCCTCGGAGGGAACAACCTTGGGAGGGGCCTTGGGGGGGAGTGCTGTCATGATGCCCGCTCCCGTGAGCCGGTTCAAGCCCTGCGACCCCGAAAGCGGACATCCAGTCCCCAAGGAAGGACCCAGCAACCCCAAATAGGGGCCCTTTGGACAGTGTCCTGGCGCCTATGGCGCCAGGCTCATAAAAGAAATCAGTCCTGGCGCCATAGGCGCCAGGCTCATTATGGGAGTGCTTGGGTGCACTTACCTGATGCAGACCATGCTGCAGGATCCCGGCCTCCTTGAGGCCTGAAAGGAACTACTTTACCTGTGGGACTAATTTACCATCCGGGCGTGGTCGGGGAAGGATACATACCTGATTGGAGGAAGGATACATACCTGGAACTTCTTCCAAGGCTATTTAAACCCCACCCGAACAGCCACACGTGCTTCGCATTGTTCTGCATCTAGCAGCTGGATGCTCACCATGTCTGCTCCTGCATCCTGACTTCTGCCATGCCTGCCAGCATCCTGGATCACCTGCAAAGGAAGAGAAGAAGAGAACAGAAGAAGGAAAAGTCCTTACCTGCTAAATCCGCATCCCGGAGACATCTCGCCGACAATCCTGAAAAGGAAGACTTTTATTTAAAAGCTCATCGCGTCGATCGCTGCAGCGCCGCATTCCACTCACCTTTACAGGGCGCCTCCATGTCCAGCAGCGATCATCCTGATTCGCAGTCACGCCCCAAGACAAGACAAGAACAAAAGGTGAGAGAGAGAAGGGAATAAGGAAAGCTAAATCTCCATGTTAAGACTTACCTGTTGATTCATTCCCTCTTCATTTCGGGTCCGCGCCGCATCCTGGCATTTCCGGACCCCGGCCCCTAAGGGGAAAAAAAGGGGAAAAAAGACATCAGCGTTAATGAGCGAATGAAAAGACATTACCAAAAAACGCTCATTAAAGACTTACCTGATTTCTACAAGGATTTCACCTCTCATCTCGGGTCGGTGCCTGTTCCCCGGCATTCCGTACCTCTGCCCCTATGGGGAAAAAGACACTAGCATTAGTACATTAATGCATGGACACAAGGGGAACCTCTTATCAAAAAACTTACCTGGAAGCCAAGCAAGTTTGGTTCTCACCAATCCGAAACTCCAGTGAAGTAACTGGATACCAACGCGCCCCTGCATCAGAAGCAGGATGGAGAGCTCGTCCTTCCAGACCCTAAGGTGAGACGCTACGAGGAATCACAGAAGGGTTTTGAGGAGGGTGAGAGGGGAAAGTGGGAGGCCGATTGCATTACCCCGCAGACAGTTAATCTCCTATTTTCACCTACAGAAGGATACTTCTGCGAGCCAGACAAGCCAGATTTGGGGGCCCGGTCCAGTCCGTCTTCCGAACCCTGCGCATCATCTTAGAAGAGGTCACAGCAGCGCGAACCAGGCCAGCGCCTCCATGGGAGTCAGGTGAGCGTTACAGCTCCACTCTTGGCAGAGCTTTGGCAAGTGTGACAGCTCCTACAGAATATGTCGACTTCTGAACCCATCTTAGGCCAGTAGAAGTATAAGGAGAGCCTTTCCTTGGTCTTTTTGAAACTCAAATGACCAGCCAAAGGTTTCTCATGGGCCAACTGTAGGAACTGGAGTCTGTTGGCAAGGGGCACTACAATTCTTTTACAGTCCCCAGGGATAGACTCTGTTGGTTCACTGTAGAAGAGGCCATCGTCCCAGGTTAACCTATGCTTTCCAACTTCTTGCCCATCAAGTTGGTTAGCAGCCTATTGTAGGACACTTTCTTTGTCCTCTGCTGAAGTCTGCCCTGTTGAGTCCACCTTCTGCCAGTAAAGACTGCAGCGCAGGATCATCAACAGGGTCAAGATCTCCAACCAAAACAGTGTCTTCTTCCAGATCTGACTCTTCAGAAACTTGCTCAACCACACAAGGTTGTACCTCACTCTCTGCCTCAGCAGGTGGAAGGATCACAGGTGTGATGTTGGGCAACCTTGGGGATGTCCTTGTTGGTAGTACAGGGGTGTTGTCTGACTTTTTCCTTGAGGTCTTGTGTTTTCCCTTTGCCGCTGTCTTTCCAGAAATAGCAGTGAGCAACTCCTGTGGAGTGGGAGTGATAGTTTCCTCTATCAACTTCTCTGGAGGGCCTCTTAAGATCCTCTCCATTGCAGGCCTAGTGAGCTCCTCTCTCCTCTTACTGGGAGGCTTGGGGGTACTTAACACAACTCCAAGAGTTTTCAGGTCATTACCCAACATAACTCTCCCAGGCACTTTACTCTGCACACTAACAGGTATTTTGACAGTCATATCATTACACTGGATGAGAGCTGGTAACTGGGAAGCATTTGCACAGGGCCTCCAGCTAACTTGGTGAGGCATTTGGGTGCCTTAGCAACATCCTCCACCTTGAAAAATGATTCATCCACTACAGTTATGCTGACTCCAGTGTCTCTGATGGCAGGAGTCTCCTCGCCATTCACAAGAACACTATCTTTATAATACTCTTTAGTATTATCTGGGATGGAATTATAGACATCTAAATTCTGTTGTTCTCACAAGCCCCGGGACACTAAATATACACTAGCTGAAACTCTCATGGGTTCATCAACCAGTAGGTGAAAGTTTCCTCTTGCCATAGGTACTTCTTCCTCTGGGGAGAAGGCTAAGGAGACAGTGTGGACCCCTGAAGTTTTACCCTTACATCTGGGATCCCCTTTCACATGGTCAGTTGACCCACAAACATAACATTTCCCAAATATCTTAATGAATGGGGGTTTGTTCTGACCTCCATCGGGTTTGGGTCCAGCTGGTGCACTAGCCTGATTCAGTTTCCCTTGTGGTTTACCCTTATATTGCTGTTTGTGGCCCTTTTTTGGATTGGAGGTATTAGAATTCTCCTTGTTATCTTTCTTTGGCTGCTTTCCCTCATCCTTCTTCTCATTTTCCCCAGAATCCTTGTGAGTAGCCATGTTGGCAACCCACAAGTCATAAGCCTTAGCTAACTTCTATGGATATATCTCCTTAGAATCAGCCAAGTGCTGTCGGAGCTCAGGAGAGCAGGCATCAAAAATTGACTCCAACATAACAAGATTTCTCATACCTTCATAAGTTTTTACTCTGTAACCCTTAACCCAACCATCTAAGTTTCTCAAACCTACACATACCAAGGCAGCCCAAAGCGTACCATCTTGCTTTTTGAGGGTTCTAAACCTCTTAAGGTACTGGGAATAGGTCTTCCCGAATCTAGCAATTAAAGCTAGCTTCACACACTCATAATCCATCCTATCCACCTCCCCAACTCCATCACAACATCAGATGCAACAGTGGGTAGCCTAGAGAAGAGCCAGGGAAGCTGATTCCCTGTAAGACCTTGAATCCCATGATTATATTCAAACATTGCCAACCAATCCAAAACATCAAGCTTAACCTCATACATACCCACAATTTCTTTAGGCATACAGGGTCTCTTAGGACTGGAAGACCTAGAAGACTCTGGGAGAGAAGCATTTTCAAGAGATAACCTTTTCATTTCTAGTTCATGATTCAACTCCACTTCTCTGAGCTTAAGTGCTTACCATATGTACGAGCGTATCTTCACTTAGAGTGCAATGTGTTGGTTGGCACTATTGGCACTTTACAAAGATTATATAGAAAATGGTTGTGTGGATGCGTCCCTGGAACGTTAATGATTGCAGTTCAAAAAAGGGGTATAAAAATGAAAGTGTGTGACCTCTGGCATGAGCAAAGCACATTGCGGTCCGTACCTCAAAGAGTATCTCAACTGAACTATGCTCCCAAATACATTGTTGCCTATCCTAGCACTAGCACTTTTCGTACCTATCTTTTGATGAAATTTAACATGACGGAAGCATTGGAGACAAAAGGTGACTTAATTGGAATCCCACATGAAATTAGGAAATGCCGCCTATGTAGCAACAATGAAACTGAATCACTCTTCCACCTTATTATGAAATGTGAAAGTCTGACAAAGATTAGGACAAAATCTTTTAAATCTTTTAATAATGCAATTGACATGATGAATACAACAGATTTGTGGATGTCTTTTATGAGAGGCAATGATATTAACCTCATCTACTACTTTGTAATAGTTTATGTAAAGATCGTGCCGTTTTCAAAATGTATTGAATGATGTATTTTAAAGTGTATTGAAGTTATCTTTTAGAATTGTTAACTGATTTTAGTTTTTGTATGCTTATTCATAATTGTTGTTTGTCCATGTGTTATACAAAGCCTTTCGGCTAGATGTATATCTAATAAAGAAATAAACAAATACGTTCTTGGTGCTTTTGTTCAGTTTGAGCATTTAAACATTTGAATTCCAGTTCAAGCCTCGACTTTTCTAGAGCAATGAATTCAGGACTGAGTGTAGGACCTGATGGGGTTCCAGTGGACAAAGCTTGAGGTTGTTGAGCAGGTAAGGGAGCAGTGAGGCCTACATTATGAGACACATCTTCTTCCTCTAACTCATCAATAATAGACACATTATCATCCTCATTATTTTCCATATTTGCTGAGGGTCAGGTATTTCAGACCCACCCTCCAGACTTTGTTTCTCTAACAATCTTTCAATCAATTCAGACTTTTTGCCTTTAACAGAGAGATTCCTTTCTCTACACAGATTTTTTAGATAATCCACAGTGTAACTAAGGATGGTCTCTGACTGTAGCTTTCTATATCAGACATGATTAATATTGCTTTTTAGTGATGTTAGCCTTGTGGTTAGTTGATCCAAGGTAATAGCAGCACTCTAAGTGTAATTACTATACTTGATCCTCACCGCTGTACACCAGTGTTAGGCAGAATTATATGCAGTACCCTTTGGGAACACCACACACAATTAATACTGCAAGTTACAGTACAAATTTGCCTTTGGTACAAGCCTGTACTACACAGTAAAGTGGTAGCGATGGCTGAGCAGCCAGACTTATCTCAAGAGCAAGTGAACAGTATCAATAGTTACACGAAGGACAACAATTACTATGATTTAAACAAACACTGACTCAAGGTTTCTGAGTAAAAGAATATACATTTATTTACACAGCAGTTGTATAACATCTCACTAAAATAAAGCAGTTGAAAAATCATGTTACTAATACACCACACCACTTCCAATAGATTCCGGACAAGTTAAACTCAAAATGAAGTGTGAGCAAAATGGCACTCCAGCAATTTAAAAAGGGAGGGAAAAACAAAGTTAGGCTAAAATTGAGCAGGACCAACAGGTAAGTAAGCAGGGCAATCTAGAAAGAGGAACTACAGTGATAGAATCAAATCAAAAAGGCTTAGGGCCAAAGTCAATGGGACAAAAGTCTTTTGCTCAAGATCACACAGTTCAGGGTAGTTTGCGGTTAAGTTTTTGCCAAGAGTTCCAGACAATGTTGGTCAGCACAAAAGTTAGTTTAAAGAGAACAGAAGGACAAGCCCTCGGATTGGCGAAAGTTTTCACACACCTTCACCGCGGCTGAACGAAATGAACAACCGGATTTGCACAGTACCTTTAAATTGAGGAGAAGCTGTAGCTGAGGCGGACGTTCTTGGTAATTCCTGCAGGCTCACAGTTCCGTAAGCGATTGTCGGACTGACATAAAGTAGGAAGACTGGAGGGTCCTCCACTGTCCAGGGAAGAAACCAGAGGCAGAGCAAAGCAACAAATAAAAGGTACGCTCCTTAAAACCCAAGCAGGATCCGACCGTCTTAGCTATCCGGTTCACTGTAGCTCTGTATAGCAAATTCGATCAGAGGAGGAAGTCCTGGCTTGCAGTTTGGGTGAACTGGTTGGTCCCACCAGCTCAGGGGAAGAAGATTCCTGGAGGATCCTCTCTGTCATTGGAGTCTGAAGATTTGTACTTGCAGGAGGGCTTCACCGGGCAGTTCAGTCATTGTAGGGGTCCTCTTCTGTCAGCTTCTATTTGGTTCTTTCGTTCCAGTGGCGACTCTGCCTTTCCAATCCCAGAGACCTGCTTTTTATGCAGTTTTCCCCCATTCACACAGCCTGGCTGTCAATCAAACAGCAGGGTGGCTGTCCTGGCGGGACAGTCACCTAGCCAATCAAACAGGAGTACGACTTGGGTTACCAAGGGAACCCATGGCAGGGGTCCTAAAACCCCTCCCTCACATCCTGCCTACCCAGACTTTCAGGCTCCCAAGGAGGGATTCTGTAGAGAAGCCTGCAAAAAGACAGTGAACAAAGGAACCAAACCTGGTTTGGCGCACCGAGTAAAACACGAGAAAGACATTTTGAAAAGAAATGGCGAATAAACCCAGCTGGAACCATATAAAAACGTATATGGTCCAGCGGGTTTAAGTTTGAGGCTACCAAGAAAGCCTACACAATACCAAGGTTATTTAAGATAACCGCGGTAGGAAAAATAGGGTATTTACCATTGCCACCAGCCAAGTCATGATGAAAAGGGAGCAAAACAATGCTCCAAGAGAAACATACAAAAAGGGATAAGTATTAACCCTTTCCCGTACTCTATGTAAGATAGGGTGTACTGGGTCTGTAGATTTTAAAAGACTAATAAAGTTAATGGAAACTTTACATGTTCTGGGAGACAGTAGCCAGTCCCAGAAAATGGAGTCTGAGTTGGGAATTCTAAAAGACAAACCTGCATCACTGCACTGAAGGTGCTTTGTAACACACAGTAAAAAGATTATGCCTATGGAGTAGGTGAGACTCCACAGTCTATGAACACAAGAATGTTAAAACACACACAGCGAAACACATGTAAGAGTGGGAAAAAAGGCTCACACTCTTAGCAGGTGAAAAAAATTAATCCTAGAAATCCAGCGAAGCTGTTGAAGGACTCAGTAGGTAAGGGTAATTAGCCATTCTGGAGGATTCTCCCTAACACGGGGTTCACATGCAGATAGTAAGTAGGCCTGGAGGCTATATACAGATAGGGCAATGGGAAGGGTCACACTAGGAAGAGATGTGAGTCAGTCCATAATGAGTGGTTATATGCCAAGGAGAAGCCTGGCATTTGTATCTTCAATACAAGATGTGCGTAAAAATAACAAATCCAAACTGTGTACTCTAGATACCTAGCAGCACATGCTGAATCACATGATATGTGGGGGCGGACTGTTCTGTTTCTTTCGCCCTTCGAGAGGAAGAATCTATGATTTTGTCAAGTTTGTTTGAAACCCTGCTGCTCATTTCACTGTGATGGCTTGTTGATCAGTTGAGCATCGGATCTTAGGCTCAGTGATCAGAATTAAAGCCTGGACTAAGCTTGGGCTAGTGGTAAAATGGGGCTGGACCACCATCATCCTGTTGATTTGTATGTTATCATGGGGAAAAGAAAATCTGCTTTGAGGCGTTCCTGGTCTCCTAAGCTCAAAAAGTCCATGCATGTGGGGGACATCAATTTCTTCATCTGTGAGATTTAGGTTTTGCTCATGATTTCCACTCATTGGTTCAACATTTACCTATCCTTTCTGAGGCTACTCTTTCTGTTTCCCAATTTAAGGCTCCAAGTGATGAAAGTTGTGTTGGTTCATGTTATTCTAGCTCTATTAACAATGCAGGTGCAATGCAGAAGCAAACAAAGGAAGCTTTAGCCCATCTAACACCTTTTGAGGTACCTCAATTACCTGATCATGAGGGGGTCTTAATCTCCCATGCCTGTGGAAATACAATTCCCCATATAATTTAAAAATGGGGTGAGTGAATCTCCCCCAGAACTTGAAGTATGAATAAAGTCTGATATGCAGCCTCTTTTCCAGAGAAAGATGGCATTAAACCCTCGAATAGATTTTACACCCTGGATAAACACTCTGTGATAGCACCAGCATGGGTTAATAGTAGTATGATAGTGCATACTAATGTGGATCCCGTCTGAATGCTGCTCAAATTAGCGCAGGTTCTGACATTGGTGGCTTTCGTAACTGTCCTGGCTGTCTTGAGAATTCTCACACGATGGTTTGGTTGATTAAAGGGACAACATGATTAAACACTTCTCTTTGCCACGCCTCTGGATCTGGGCCTAATCATTTGTTTCTGCTGAGGATGAAAGGTGGGTTTTGTGAATCCCGGATCAACAAGACAATGCTGCAGGTGCAAGGAAGTAACACACATTTGAATTAGATGTTGCATGGCAGTTCAAGCACGGGTCAACCCCCCTCCACCTGTACTGGAAATAAATGGGCTTATATTTTTCATTTATCTTATTCACCTCTGAGCAATACAAAAGTGTTATTTATGACATGGGTAACCAGGTTAAAGCCAAATAATTGGAAGATAAAACAAAATAAATGTGATCTCCTGGGGTACTCCCGTGAATTTATGGAAAATTGTCCCAGTGCTAGAATTTTATTTGTCAGAATAGAATTGCAATTGTGTAGACATAACTCCTGTATACCAATTGCTACTCAAAGGAATCTCCCCTTTTGTTATATCCCAAAATAACACCATCCCCGCAAAATAAAGTTCCTGAAATAATTGGTTTGATGATCACTGTAAGGCAGCAAAACAAACTCTCAAATTGGAACTGCAAGAATCTAGTGACAGTAACATAATACCAATAAGCAAATTGAGAGCTGATTATACAGCCCCGATTTTCAATAAGAAGATGGAGCCCAGGAATGACTGTGGAAAGCCTTAATGAAGGCAACAAGAGAAAAGGACCAACTGAGCTTCTGGTATATTGTATTTGCAAGGAAGACAAATGTTGCTACTGAAAAAAATGATTTAGCAGTGCCTGCGCAGAATTAGTACACTCATTTTGAGAATGTATTTGCCACTGGGCAATGTTCTGAACCAATGACTGTCTGTATTCAAGCCTCCTCTGTGTTATATTTCAGAATTGGAGGTTGCTGCAGTACTGGGAGTGCAAAAGTCAGGTAAGGCTCCCGCCCCTGATAAATTACTGATTGATCAAGACAAAAACAATCCCTCTATTTGGGTTCCTTTTATAAATATGTTTTTTAATGATATTATTTGCCTGAAGGTACTTCCAAATAGTTGAACAACTACAGAGATGGTCCCAATTTTGAAAAAAAGCGTTCATATGCCTCTCCAAATTAACTATAGAAATATCCCCCTAATTAACAGCTTAGCCAACGTTTTTGGGAAACCTTGTTATCAAGATTGGAGGATTGGACAGAAAGCAATCATGTAGTTCCTCCTTTCCAGTGTGGTTTTTTGAAGAACCGGTGCATCAATGATCAACGCTTTTTTGCAATTTACAATTAAACTCAGTCAGAGTCATCTGTGGATTGCGAAATGTGACCATGTTTCAACAGCTAGCAATTCGACGCATTGGTTGCCCAAGAGGAACGAGTCTTCTTTCGTACTCTTAGCATAGTGCTCTCCTGTCTCTTTGGGAAAAGCTTGATGTATCTTTCTTCTCTGCTGGCCTGGTTCCTTGTTAGACGTACCCTACAATCCAACAGTGTTGGTCTCCTGCTAGAGCGTAAGGCTGAATTGTCATTTGTATCAGAAGGATGCTTCCTGATGACAGCTCCTCGCCCCTGGAATGCTCTTCTGACGGTCATGAGGTCCTGCTCCTCATGGTTGTCCTTCAAACGCAAGCTTAAAACTCTTTTGTTCAAATAAACCATTCTTCACCTGACACTTTAAGATGAAGTTTAATGCCTGATGACTCCCCCTTGTGTGTTTTTTGTTGTCTGTCCGATTTGCACTCTATGCCTTTGGGCCCTTGCCCCAGCGCGCTCCAAATAAATAAAATAAATAAATTAAAATAATGCAGAAATGTGTTGTTTGAAGGAGCTCTAATTTAATTTTGCTTTTTATTTATTTTATTTTTTAACTTGTTTATTTTTCACGCAGCGCACAGGAAAACATTACATTACAATCATTCAACATTTACTACATTTCAAGTCATCTTCATCATCTCCTAAGTTTCCGTCCCACTCCTCCCGCTCTGGCTGCCCTCCGGGTCTTGTTCCTCCGCTGATTGAGCCAGGTCCCTGCCCTCAGCCCTTTGGGCATTTAACACCAAGCGAGGTTTGTATGTTAGGGCTGGGAAGCGCTGTTCATAGTTTATCACTGGCGACCAAATGTTTGTGAAGAGGTGGAGGTGGCGTCTATTTGCCGCCATTATTTTTTCCGCAATGAAGATGTCCTGAAAGCTTCAGCCACCACAGGATCATTAGGGGGCCCTCCGGGGATTTCCAAGTTCGGGCAACAGTGATTTTCGCAGCTAGGAGCAGTTGCGTTATGAGAGTCGCCTGCTTGCCAGATCTCGGATATATGCTTGGAATTGGGATCCCCAGTAGGATTGGTTCTAGTTCCAACGGTAACTTGATCTGAGCAATGTCTGCTATGGTGGCTATACACTGGGACCAGAAGTTCGCCACCACTGGGCATGACCACCACATATGTAGGTAGGAGCCCTCCTTGCCGCAACGGCGCCAGCATAGCGGGTTCAAGGACTGGTTGAAGAGATGTAGTCGCAGGGGTGGGTAATACCATCTGAGCAGGAGTTTATGAGCACATTCTCGATTGGTCACGCCGAAAGAGGACGAATGCGTACGTGCCCCTTTTAATTTATTTTAAAAGTACCTTTGATAAACTTGACGGACAAATAACCTTGGAGGTCCTGATAGAAAGGAACAATGCCCCATCCCTGTTACTTATGATACAACTTTTGTATAATAAAAACGTGGCTTGTTTCCAGTATGGGCAATGTGGGAAATGCAGAGAACCTTTCCAGTTAAAGCTGGGAGTATAAAAAGGACGTGTTCTTTCCCCTTTGCTATTTCTGTTATATATTAATGGTTTACCATTTTCCATCGAGCCTCTGGTGCTCCGTAACGTCTTGCTTCCAAGGCATGTATGTTGTCCCTGAGCTATCCTCACAAGATAAGATGAGAAAAGTGGGTCACTAATGTACGCGGATTATGTGGTTTTAATTTCTACATCACTGCAGGGCATCCAAGAGCAACTAGAAGTGTTGCAATCATTCTGTGTTGATTGTCTTCTTTCTGTGAATATGGATATATAGGTTCTTATCCCTTGTCATCTAGGTAAGCCTTTGAATGTTGTATCATATTCAATGAATAAGAAGTTAATCAAGTTAGCCATTTTGGCTATTTAGGAATTAGATTGTTTGCAAATGGTTTCTGTCAGAACCATTTTAATCGCAACTAGTCTCTGTACAAACATTGGTTTGGGGCAACTCTTGAATATGTGCACAGATTTTGCATAAATGCTATCCGTCCATCAACAGATGTCTATAGGGCAGAGGCTAGAACAGGGCTCCTATATGGAGCGGGCTTCTGAGGACATGTTTCCACCATGAAGGACAGGAGTTTCTTTAAAAAAGTTATTACGTTTACCCAAAAGAGCCCTCACTATACCACTATTCTTAGAGTTTGGTTTTTGCCCTTTAGAATAGGTAGCATGTGCCCACCCAATATTTGTTTGGCCTGTGTTGCTGTGGGAATTGGCAGAACTTAATGTTGGCCTCCAGTGGAAACGGTTAGAATACATCAAAGTGTATCTCAGATTTAAATTATCTGTGCGACCATTGTTACCAGCTCTAGAATGTAAAAGATGTACTTTGCAAGACAGATATGATGAATGGGCTATGACCCATTTTGTAATTTCTGAAGCAAGGAGTAGTCTTACATACATTTACTTGTAGATCGAAAACAGCTGGGGGAGCGAGCAGTAACCCGGTTGGATATCTGAGATCAGGAAAATGGTGTTCTTTTTAAAGTTTAGAATCAATATTCTCCTGGTGGCTTTCTACACTTTGAAATTGGTGGACAATATTTATAACAAGTGCCCATTATCTCCCACCATGGAGGATAATGACAACCATTTCTTACAAGAATGTCTATTATACTCCAAAGCAAAGAAGAAATATACTTTATACTTGTTAAAGCAAAACTATACTTTGAACTCAATAGAAGCTATGATACTACTTAAACTGAGCTTTACCCCCAATGCCAATTTGGCAGTATCACATTTTTTAGAATGCGCCTGGTACATCAGAATTAATTATCTTACTTCTTTAGGCCAACCCAATACACGTTTCTGCTATATATATACAACTTTTAGTTTGTTTATATATGGATGTGTTTTAAATATGGTATTGCGTTTAGGTTGTGTGTGGATGTTTTAATAAGGCAATATGACCCTAGGAGGGAGGACATTACTGGTCGGGTAATGCCCCCAAGGCCATAGTTAGAAGCCAGAGCGAAGCGGGGGCTTTTATGGAGCCTCGGAACATTACCCTACTGGTAATGGCCCCCATCCAACGGTCATATTGCCATTAGTACTCCGGAACGTCGTACCGGGTAATAATTGCATTTTTTCTCGAGTCGAGAAACAGTGCTGCAACTGTCTCTTGACTCGAGGAAAAAAAAGCAAAATAATTGCCACCAGGGATCTGTGAGAAGGGACAACATTAAGTCCCTTCTCCCTTTCCATGGCAGCCAGTAATGGGAAGAACTCCGGACGAGGCCCAGAGTTCGGAGCCTTCTAGGGCAGGTAAGGCCCGGGCGAGGGCCAATGAGATTTCTGAATACAATTGAACTGAACTGTACTATTTTTATATTTCAGTTTTGGTGGCTGCATTCTGTGCTTGGGAATAGGCATGTTTTCTATGCATGCATTATTTATTTATCCTGTAAATATCACTACACTGTAGGGTTCAATGAATAGGGCGTCACCATTATACATTTCTGAAAGTTGTTTGAAGATATTCTGCCTGATGAATGACTATTCCGGTTCAAACTGCATTGGACATTGGCCCTCATTCCGAGTTAGGACTACACCATGGAGTAAATAGCTCCATGGTTGGCAACCATGGAGCTATTTACTCCATGGAATACCGGCATGGTGAATGGAGTAATTACCAGTCCATTCCAAGGTTGGATGGACCGGTAATTCCCCATTCACCATAGCCCTTCCCCATCCCCATTTCTGCCCCCATAGGGCTCAATGGGAATGGGGAAGGAGGTAATTACGGCACCGTAAATTACGGTGCCGTAATTTACTCCAAGGTCACTTTGCGGGTCCCGTAATTTACTCCTGCTAAAAGCAGGAGGTAAAGAGGGACCCGCAAAGGGAACTCGGAATACGGAGGTAAGGGATTACCGCCATCGGTGCCCTTACAGGCGCCGGTAATCCCTTACCTCCAACCTCGGAATGACCCCCATTATCTTTTGTCTCTGTTAGTTGTCTACCTTCTGTCAGGGCACATTTAAAAGGTTTTCGGATAATTGGATGATCACAGAGACTTATCTTCTCATCAGTGAAGTGTGCTACCAACTATACTTAGTTAAACTGTTAGCATCTTATGCAGCATGCTCTGATAAGTATGTCGCATTCGTTATGAGCACTAAGGATGTGCCACTCAGCATTCTTTGTGATCAGCAAGAGGTGCTCACATGGATTTGTTAATCAGGCCACTAGTGTACACTAAGGCAGTGTATTCATTGTGAGAGTATAATATTGTGGTGCTGCAAGGGGAATACGCTAGACTGGTGTAAATGAAGGCACAATAATATAAATAGTGTATGTGCATAGCCCATGATTTAAAAGAATTTAAGATTTAAGATACAAGGATATACAAATAACATATGGTTCTTAAATGCCTTTATTCAAAACAAACACATTTAAAGTGAGCCCTTTTCGCAACCTAAGATACCATGAACATCGAAGTAGATTAACATTGGCATGATTGTAAATAGTGCACATTACTCTTCGGTACAAAGCACTTGAAGTAAAATGTGCCCATGGAATAGATTGGCAAAAGTGTGGGTATGATGCGCTCATCAGGTTAGATGCTACTAACTTTGTATGTGAGGTCATCAGTGATGTCGTACATGATGCAAATGGGGTGCCATTGGTGATGTACTTTGTAATTTCATCTGTCAAATTAGCGGTGTGTAGTGTCTATTCGCAAGGACGAAGGGTAAATAGTGCTGAAGTTCCACTATTTTCAAAGACGAAGGGCAAATAGTGCAGAAGTGCTACTATCTTCAAGGATGAAAGGTACATAGCACAAAATGTAAACTATTGGCCAGGACGAAGGGTAAATAGTGCAAACTATATACTATTTGCAAGGACGAGGGGCCAAAGGCTAAATAGTGTAGAATTTCTGCTAGTTTCTATTAGCAGGGATGAAGGGTGAATAGTGCAGAAGTTCTACTATTTTCAAGGATGATGGGTAAATAGCTCAAAATGCATTATTTGCCAGGACAAAGGGTAAATAGGGCACAATGTATACTATTTGCAAAGACGACGGGTAAATCGCACAAAATCTGTACTATTTGCCAGGATGAAGGGTAAATAGTGCATAATGTATACTATTTGCAAGGACTAGGGGGTTGAAGTGTAATAGTGCAAAATGTCTACTATTTTCAAGGATGAAGGGTCCATAATGCAGAATGTATACTATTTGCAAGAAAGAAGGGTAAAAAGAGCAGAATTTTATTTTTATTTATTGGGTATTTATAATGCGCCTATACAGCAAAAGATGTTTCAAGGCGCAACAGTAAATAATTGCAACATTTTTGTTAACAAAAACATGAGTCTCCTGCCTTAATCGGTAAGTTTGGCATGTATGAAGGTGGCGATCCTGTGAGCCACAGGAGAACCAATTGCTGTGCCACACTGGTCTGATGATGAAGTTTGTTGTGAAAGTGGAAATAATTCTCTCAGAGGGCTGTCTCTGTACACCAACAGATGGACCGATTCAAAGCATTTACCGGAGGTGTTTTATGCAGCACTTCAGTTTATATTCTTAATGAAACCTTTTGTGTGGAATGTTTATGTATACTGACTATATGTCCACTTTAATTTTTTAATTTTTTATTTGATTTAGTTGCAAATTAAACAACTTTTCAAATACATTTACACATTATTTACAAATTACAAAAGAAGCTAAAAAGAGGAAAATAAAAAATTCCATAAATTCATAATCTCATGATTTCATAAAACTCTAATTACATCATCATAGAATCATAAAAGTATAAAATTCAGACATCAAACCATACCAATGATTGTTTTGCTCAGAGTCATTCGTTTGTATTACATTCACTTAGATGATCAAATGTTCCTTATTCTAATGCAATTTAACATACACAGAATACAACATCTTTACTTTTCATCATGTTATATGTACCTCTGGTAATACACAATCTAGAAATTGAATTATCGCTTTCATTACTACCATTCTTTCTGTTGAAAACAACATACGCCAAACCTTTTACTGGCCCTCCTCATGGTATATACATACAAGATTTTTAAAGTGTAACAGTCTCTGAGAATCTAATTTATAACAGGACACCACTAAATGCTGTAAAGTCTCTTTTTCCGTATTTACCTTACAAAAACGACAATAATTTAAAGAAGGAGTGATGACTTTTCTTCTCACCAGAATTTCCCTTGTGGGCCAAAGATTTAGCCTAAATCTCAAAAATGTATTTCTTAACATTGTAGAAGGACATTTCATTAAATAAGGCGTCATGCATCAGATCCTTTTATAACCAAAATAGCCACTATTAAAGTCTTTATATTTCATACATCTTGCTCTATTTTTGATCCAGTCCCATTGATATAATTTCACTTTTGCTCTAGATGGATTATCTATCGACAATGGTAGAGTAACATAAGCTTCAGCCATGGCATCAATTACAGATTTATACCATCTCATTGGAAAGTGATTGGAGGAAGCTATTAGCTGATGAGCTATCACAGACAAATATTGTTAGAATCTATACTTAGCAAACACTTACTAAGAAAGTTGCACATACGCCAAAGTAAACGCGTTGTTAATGAGACCACGCCTAACTCATGACGAATAACAGACATTTGTGTGCAATTCGGGAGCTTTAGTATCGCTTTCCAAAAGCGTGCCTCTAGGGAATTCCACATATTTGTTTGATCATATAACTTAGCCTCTGTTCCATATAATAGAACTGGTATGGCTTTCTGTTCATAAAACATCATTACATGTTTGTAGGTAAATTTGCCAAATTTGAAAACCAACATTTTTGCCTGGGAAATTAGTGTATTCAATTTATTTCCAAGATATGATGAATAATTAATATTCGTTATTTTATCATACACATATAACCCCAGGTATTTGTATTCTGATACAATTTTAAGTTCAACCTTTTGTAGAGTCCATACATGGTTATTTTGTCTTAATTTCTTTGAGTTTTTGCAAATTAACACCTGATTAATTTCCAAGTTGTTAACTTGGACGAAGTCACCCAATGCGTTCAACAGATTTTGCAGGCCTTTAGGAGTCTGAGACAATAATATCAAATCATCAGCGTAAAGCATCCAAGGGATACGCTGATTTCCCAATTTTGGGGGGTCTGCTATGACATTAAGAAAAGAGAGTCCCATATCCAGTATAAATAAATTATGTAGTATCGAGGCCATTATGCAGCCCTGTTTAAAGCCAGGTAGAGTTTTAAATGCTGCTGAAAGAAGGCCTTCATAAGACAGTCTTACTTTCATGCTAGTATCAGTATGCAATTGTTTGATTTGTGCTAACAATGATGACGGACAGCCACATGGTTCTAATTTGCCATATAATGCATCCCTATCAACACAGTCAAAGGCAGTGCGAAAATCCATAAATGCTAAATATAGTGGTTGTTTTCTAATTGCAAATTGCGATTGAATCATGTTGAGTGTGATGATATTAGGATTAGTTCCTAGCCCTCTGACAAAGCCTGCTTGCAAAGGATCTCTCTTCCCATTTTTTTCAGACCAGTTGTTAAGCTATCTTAGAATTATTCGAGCAAATATTTTCCCCGGGGCATCTAACAATGATATTGGCCGATAACTCGCCAGGTTGGCTCGATCACCTTTCTTATAGATCGGGATTGTAATGGAACATTTCCAAGAATGTGGTATTTTCTGTGAGAGTAGTATATTATCAAACATTATCAGTAAAATATCTGCCCACATTTCCGGGAATTGTTTTAATGCATGGTTGGAAAGTCCATCGGGACCTGGAGCTCTTGAGTGACTGCTTTTATGAATATAATAAAGTATGTCATCCCATTCATAATTAAGACTGAAACTGGATGTCCCTACTTGATTTCCAGCTGATAACGTCCAAGTAGGTAAGCTATATAGTTTCTTATAGTAGCCAATCCACTCTTGTTCTGTAATTGTGTTTGCTTGTACTGCTACTTGGGTACCAGCCGATACTTGATTTATTAGGGGCCATGTTTGCCCAGAGTTTTTACTTGCTAACCTCCTCACCATGCTACTACCATCTTCTTGGTACATTTTAGATTTCATACCCTTTATCAAATTTGAATATTTTGACTTGATCTGTTTTAGGGTCTTATCTCTGATGTCAGGAGGTAATTTTAAGGCCTCCCGTTTTAGCTGTCTCATCCTTGACTTCATTTTTTTAACATCATGAATAAACATATGCAAATGTGGAGTTTGTTTTGTCTTCATAAAAACCGAGGTTGGTTGAAATGATTGTATCAGCTCTGGGTACACAATACATGAATCTTGGATTTTTCACTTTAGATTTGCTGTTAATTGTTAGCAGCGTGGAGGAGGAACGAACTTGTTTAAGAGGACGCTCCGGGGACGGCGAGGAGATGCCATTATGGCTGTTTCTTTGTATTGCCGTGCGAGGCGGCATGCCCAACGTAAGGTGGGCAATATTACATTTAATTTTAGCCGAAAATATAATAGAAAGCAAATATCTGAAAGCACCGCCCGAGCCGCGGAAGCGCTGCAAGCACGGCAAAGCGGCCAAGCGGTACTTTCAGGTACTTGCATCGGTTTACTTTAATGAGAAAGAGAATTGTATCTCCATCATCTATTGTCATAATTTCCATTGTTCCTTCAACCTAACAAAAGGTAAGAAGATAGTCCTGCACTGAATAGTAAAAATGTGTATATTAAACAGGACTTTTTAGGCAATTAACATTATTCAATTGTGAAAAGAAAATGATGGAGCCAATTTGTGAAGTGCTTTTATTTGGTTTAATTTTTTGTTCAAACAGTAATACAAAGATATCTTCATGACTTACACGATTTGTGATGCTTTAAAAGGACCTCTGAAATGGATCTACTGGCCACCTTTCTAAAGGAAGCCACCCTGCATTTCACTGCTCCCGAGTAATCAGCTTGCCTTATCATGTTAGTGATACATCGATATTTGAAACACATTCAGTTTAACATTTCACATGATGTTTTTGTCATAAAAATGTAAACTGCACAAGATTGGGTATGTTCAGATTTCTTACAGTGGATTGTGGGTATCCAAATATACTACAAAGGACTGCAGGTATTTAGATATAGTATAAATGATAGTGAGTCCGTGGATTCTGACACTGATTGAGTTCATTTACTTAATTCATTAGTGGTGCATACTTCATAGTATGTGGATTTATGTAGAACCACTTAATCCTTTTTTTTGCATTTGGCTTACTTCTGAGGAGTTTACACAGAACTCTGGGAGCTTCACAGGACCTACCCCTCTGGCGAGTAGAATACTCCCCACCCCACAAAATGTTTGCTTGTTTAATTTCCTTCATACCTGTCAGGATCTTCAGTGGGTGGCTGGGCCACCTGCTGCTCCATTGTTGCTGCTGAGCAGGGGGCCTGTTTGAGCTTGCACCTATCCTTCAGGCTATACTGGGAGGTGGTCTAGCTGGATGTCCTCATTTCTGTATCTCCTTGAGGAGGAAAGTCGCTCCCCTCTTGGACATCAGTGAGGGGTGGCTATAGGTGGTGCACTTAGCTGTTGTATGAGGTGGTGGGAGTGGCTTCCTGCTCCTTCTGGTGATAACGGGTCTGATCCGATCCCCGTTTTGTTGCATGGAGATGGGGACGGGGCTCCGCTGTGCTCAACCAACTCCACGGGTGGTCGCTTGATTCCTGGACTTTGCAGGGATACGGGTATGGCCCAGTGTGTCTACTAGGTCTTTCTTTAAAAAATAATATGCATAAAATAATGTGCGTCCAACACTGGTCGGGTTTGCTGTGTCTCTTTCTGCCGGACGCAAGCGCATTCTGAGCTGCTTAATTGGGTCAGGTGGTGACAGGGTGGGCCCAGGTGCTGCGGGACAAGGCCTTGGCAAGGGGCTCTGCTTCAGTTTATTTGACTTCTGTTCTTTTCCGGTAATGGTGCCTGGTACTCTGCTCTTAGTTCTTGCTGTGCTCCACTACAGATTTGTGAAGGTTTTTGCTGGTTCTTGCCTGAAGTGTTGTACCTGGCACCATGGCTCCTGGTAAAAGGCAGTGTAAACTGAAACATGTGAATTTGGAGAATGACACGCCAAGTTCACTGTCTTCCTCTACAGACTCTGACGGGCGTTCCTCCTCCAAGTGTAGGAGAGCTTCTGTGCTGTTGGATAGATTCCTGGTCCACATTTGTACGAAGGCCCAAGAATCTGGTTCTGTTTTCTGCTTCTTCTTCTGACGGCGAGTCTTCCTCATCTTCCTCTGTGCTGCAGGTCGATGCTGAAGATACTAAAGGGAAATATCTGAATGAAGAAGAGATGGCTGCATTGTGAGTGCAATTGGCAAAGTACATGAGGTTTCATCAACCGCTCCTTGTGCCTAGTGTGGTGTCCTGTTCCAGGCCTCCTCCTCGCCAGTTCAAACATACTATCAGGGCAGGATGGCTGTTACTTTCAGAGATTGGGGAGGTAGTCCTCAAGGATTGGTGGACGCAGATGCAGGCATCGAAATCATCCAATTGGAGGGAGCTGGCAGCAATCTTCCTGACTCTCAATAAGTTTTCCAGTGCCATTCGGGGGTCAGCTGTTCTGGTACGCAAAAAAAATATGCCTACTTTGGAATATGTCATTTGACAGGGTGGTACAAAATAATTTCGCCTGGAGTCTCTAGCGCTCCAGTTGGGGTGTTGGGTAGAGAATAACCTGCTGTCTTTGCAAGCAGTTCATGTCAGGGGGTGGACAGCATACAGGCTGATCGCCTGAGCAGGATTTTATCATCATCTGATTGAATCTTGCACAAGTCAGTGTTTTGCAGGATCGGTCAGAATTTCGGATCACCAGTGCTGAATCTGTTTGCATCTCTGATGGATGCTAAACTGCTTTTGTTTTGCTCTAGGTTCACATCTCCCGGGGCTATGAGGGTGGATAACTTCATGGTGGAATGGCCATGGGGGTTTCTTTATGCATTTCCTCCAATCCCGTTGCTTCCCAGGGAAGATTCAGGAATCAGGGTCAGAGGTGATTCTGGTGGTGCCGGTCCGGCCAAGGTGCTCTTGGTACCATCTTCTTCTCGTCCTCCCAATGGCTACGGGATAGCTCCTTCCCTCATGCCCGTGCCCAATTTTGATGTTGCAGGGCCTCCTGCATTTCGGATTCCGACTTGGCATGGTTTGATGGGTGATAGGCAGGGATTACGGAGATAGGGCTTAACTCCACTATTAGCATTTGCTATTCAGAAGTCAAGACATTCCTTGACACTGAAGGTGTGTGAGGCGCACTGGAAAAACTTCACAAGGTGGTGTGCCAGGAAGAAAGTGCATACCCTGGATTGTTCCGTTCCTTTGATTTTGTAGTTTTTGCAGAATGGATAGAACCTGGGTCTCGTTATGTCCTCTCTTAGGGAACAGTGGGCAGCGGTGCAGGCTTTTCTGGAGCCCTGGGTTCACAAGTCTGGGTTTGAGCCATAGGTTTCCAGATATTTAAAATGTTTTCTCTTGTAGAAATGCATGGTGTGTGCTGGCATTCCTCCTTGAGACCTTCACTTGGTTTTGCGTGCTTTGCAGGACTGAAATTGTAGAATTGTTTTTCTACCGGATTATCTGGTTCTTCGATTGATCAGAGTTTCCTTCCTGAAGTCCTTTCAAAGTTCCATCAGGCACAGGATATTGTGCTGACATCTTTTTTAACTTGGTCTGTCTTGGCCTACCAGGCCAGAACGGCGCCTTTCCACCAGTCTAACAGTCTGTTTATTTGGGTGACCAATATCCGGCTTGAACTCCTCAGTGCCTACGATTAGCCGTTGGATTAAGCAGGCCATTGCCTTAGTTTATCGTGGTGTGCAGGTCTCTTTGCCTACTGATGTTCAGGGTCACTCTACAAGATGCATGGCAGCATCTTGGGGAGACAAGGACAGGGCCGATTTGGGTGATCTGCAGGGTGGCTACATGGGCTGGCCCCAATAGGTTTACCTGACACTAGTGACTTTATTTGCATGTGACAGGATCTTCCTCCTGCGGGGAGGGGGCATTGGGACTCATTGTGGTGTTCTGAAATAAAGTTGGTGGTGGGGTGTGGCACTGCACACTGGTTGGTGCATGCTTTTGTGTTCTCTTCATGAATCAATTTTTCACAGTTGTCTTTGGTATGCCTCACAAGGAAGTACTGGGAAGAGGGACATGGAGGTAACAAACGGGTTACTTACCAGTAATCTTCATTACTTTTAATCCTACTCTTCCTCATCACAGTACTTCCGACCCTCCTCCCCTGCCCTGGTGCAGCGTTATAAGTCTTCCACGGTGTGTTAGGGAGTATTGACACTATGTTGTAGGGCTGGTGATACTGTACTCTCTGGTGGGGTGGGGCAGTTATGGGTGCTAGTGAAAAGATTTAATGGATTCCTGGTATGTAGGTCAAACCTAACAAGTAAGTACTATGACGAGGAAGCATAGGTCTAGGAGTAATGAAGATTACTATTAAGTAACCAGGTCATTAGAAATCTGTGAGCAATGCAAATAAAACAAGTGAGGTGACCATTACCCCGAGGAGAGGAAAGATCATGAGTATTTCTTCTGCAACGAAGATATTTCTGTTATTGAAACACTGAATTTTCAATCCAGACTTTGAAAATTGTTTTCAGTTTGACATTATTTAATTTCATTAGAAAAGCGGGTACAATAAAAACATGTAAAAAACAGAATATACAAAGTGGTAAAAAGAAAACAGACAATATTATTTTTTTCTATAAGACTTTGATCATATAGAAAAAAATAGTGTTCTATTTCAGATGCACCTGTGTTTCTTGTGTGCACCGTGAACCCGTGATTTCTTTAAAGAAAGGAGAGTGCAACATTTCAAAGGAGAATGTGATAAGGGTGCGGTTGTGCCAGAGAATGGCAAGGAAGTAGAATAGAGCAAGGGATGAAACAAATAAGAGACGGTTCCATCAATGATGAGCAGGACATGTGAGCAAGAAAGTTTGAGAGCGAATGGGTAAGAAAGTACAGAGGGTGATAGAAGTCCTGACACAGACCTAGTCATCCCATCCCTCCCTGCAGGCCCACACTCATTGTACCCATAGTACTGGGGGTACTGTCTCCATTTTCTCCCACCAGACCCAAATTCAGTCGCCCTGTCCCTCCAGCCAGACCCACACCTTGATGGCCCTATCCAGCCCTCCCTCAAGAACCACAGCCAGATGGGCCCATCCACCTTCCCTCCAATCCCACAAACAGTCACACTACCCCTCCCTCAAGACCCACATACTGTACCCCATACTGGGTTGCTGCATCCCTCCATACAGACCGACACTCAGAGGGTGACATCTGCCCTGCCACTGGGTTCCTGTTAGGCAGAATTACATGCAGTACCCTTTGGGAACACTACAGACAATTAAGACTACAGGTGTAAGCACAGTCTCATCTCTGGTATAAGTCTGAACTACACAGTTTTGTGGTAGCAGGGCTGAGCAGCCAGGCTTATCTCAAGAGGGATGTGAGCAGTACAAGGTGTTACACAAAGGACATGCAATCACATTGGTTCAAACAAACACTTACTCAAGGTTTCTTGGTAAAACAATGTTCATTTATTTACACAGTCATTTAGGAAACATTCCACTAGCAATAAGCAGCTCAATATCACACTATAATACACTCCAGTACCAAACCAATACATTTCTGAACAAGTTAGGCTCCCCTGAAGTGGGAGCAAAATGGCACTTCAGAGAGGATTTCTCAACTGTGTTTGCACAGTACCTTTGTATTGAAGAAAAGATGTGGCTGAGGCAATTGTTCCTGCCAGTTCCTGCAGATCGCGCTGTTCCTGGGCCTAAGTCGTGGGGACAACAGGCAGGATATCGGGAAGTTCCTGCACTGCACGGGGATGGATCCACAAACTTGGCAAAATATCAGTTTAAGGTGTGAGTGCCTTAAAGTCTACAAACTGGTATCCTTCTCACTGGCTATCCGGTTTTCAACAGCACTCTGAAGAAAATATGAACAGTATGGAGATGGTTTCGAGGTGGCTAGCGAGTTGGTTGTCCCCACCAGCTCAAGGGAAGAAGTCATCCTTGAAGGGGCTTCTCTGTCAAGGGAGTATCAGGCTATTCAGACCTGCAGCAGTGCTTTGCCAGGCAAACCAACATTGCAAGAGTTGCAGCAGTCATCTTCCTTCAGCTCGTCTTCGGTTCTTTCATTCCAGTGGTTGACTCTGCCTTCCAAGTCCCAGAGACCTGTTTTTAAACAGTTTGCTCCCATTCATTCCAGCCTGGCTGCCACTCACCCAGCAGGGTGGCTGTCCTTGCTGGACAGTCAGACAGCCAATCACGCCAGAGTGCATTCAGGTCTCCTAGGAGACTAAACACAGGGAGTTTCAGGTACCTCCCTCACAACCTGTCCATCCAGACACTCAGGCACCAGAGGCGAGCTTCAGTATTGAAGCCCGCCAAAGGCAAATGAATAAAGGGACCAAACCTGGTTTGGTGCGCAGAGACAAACACTAGAAGGACCTTTCCAAAAAGAAACGGCAAAAAAAGTCAATCGGAACTAGTTTTTACAGAAGGGGCTCAGATGCCATCTTGAAAACCATGACTCGGTGTATTTTAGCTACTGTAACGTTTAAACGAGTCACGGTCGGGAAAATCATGGTAATACCACTGCCACCAGCCATTCTGAGAGAAAAGGGTAGCTTCTAAGGGCTACATGAGTTTTCTAGGCATAGGGAATACTAGGTCTTCCCTCCAGCACTCTGCTGTAAGGCAGTGTGTGCTGGTTCTAGCAATTTAAAAAGATTAGCAAAGTCAATTTAACTTTACATTTACTGGGAGACAGTAGTCAGTCCCAGAGAAGGTATTTCAACCATGGGAAGTCTGAAAGTCATCCCTGTGCCACTGCACTGAGGGTGCTGTGTGACAAACAAGAAAAAGATGACACCTATGGAGTTGTCTAAAACTCCATGTCCAATGAACACAAAAGTAAAACACACATCAAAATACATGAAAGAGTGGGAAAAAAGGCTCACACTCTTTCTAGGTAAAAATGAAAGTCCTAGAACTCCAGCAAAGTTGCTGGGGGTCTCAAAAGGTAAGGGAAATTAGCAAATTTATGAGAATTCTCCCTAACAGTTCCCATCTGCCCTGCCTCCAGGCATACACTGAGATGCCCAGTTCCTCCCTCCAGACCTACACCCACATCCCCTCACCCATGCCTTGGCACCCATGTGCCCCCTCATTTAGACCCACATGCTCTCAACTCTCCCTCCAGACCCGCATTCCACCATCCCTCCATTGACAAGCATGCCCCATCACTCCCTCGATTCCAGCATGCCACCACACTTCCCTGCTGACTCACATGCCCCATCCATCCTCGACATACCCACATACCCCCATCCAGTTGGCAACATTTCAAGTTGCAAGCTACTAGTCAGACATAAGTCACTTGCTGCCTCAATTCTATGCATACACACCGCACACAAGTTCTTACTTGCCAAGAGTGAAATATCACCAGACAATGGCTAAGGGTGAGTGCAGATTTTGCACCCTCACCCATTCCTTCCTCCAGACCTACATGCCACCATCCACTCCTTCTGACCCACATTGCCCCATCCCTCATTCCATAACCACACACCGATGCCACCATCCACCCCGCCATACCCATAACTAGAGATGCTATTGCTCCGCCAGAGCCACACACAGATGCTCTCATCCCTTCATTCATGCTCAGATGCCCCATCCCTTCTTTCCTCTAGACCCACACACAGGAGTCAAATGTAACCATCCTTACCTCTGGACTCACACACTGATGCCCCCATCCATCCCTCCATACCCAGATGCTGCATCCCTCCCTGTAGTGCCACACCCAGCATCTTCCTCTCTTCCTCAAGATCACACCCAGAGGCTGTTATCTGCCCTGCCTCCTGATCCAGAGCATGAAGGCCCCATTCATCCCTCCAGTCCCACACCCAGATCACCATCCCTCCCTCCAGAGCAATTTCTAGATGCTTCATCTCTAACTCCAGACTAACACCCAGAGGGCCCCACCCACACTCCCTCCATGGCCATACACGGATGTCCCATCTCTCCCATCAGATTCACACCCAGATGCCCCCTCCCTGTCACAACATTCACACACAGATGCCCCATCGCTACACCCAGATTTACATCAAGATGCCCCATCAGTCCCACCAGATCCACACCCAGATGCCTCCATCCCCCTTCAGATGTGCCCATATATCCCATCCCTCCCACCAGATCTAAACTCAGATGCCCCATCCGTACATCCAGATCCACACCCAGATACCCCATCCCTCTCTCCAGACACATACAAAGATGCCGATCTTTCCCACCAGATCCACACTCAGATGTCCCATCCCACACATCAGATCCAAACCCAGATGTCCCATCCCTCCCACCTGATGCACACCCATATGCTCCATTCCTCCATCCAAGTCCACAACCAGATGCCCCATTCCTCCCACCAGATCCACAACCAGATGCCCCATCCTTCTCACCAGATCCACATGCAGGTGTCCTATCCCTCCCACTGACCCACACCCAGAAGTCTGTTCTCTCTCTCCAAACAGACGCCCCATCTCTCCCTCAAGTTGCACACCCAGATCCCTCCCACCAGATAGACACCCAGATGCCCCATCCTCCCACCAGATCCACACCCAGATATCCCAACTCTCTCTCCAGACCTATACACAGATGCCCCCAACACTACCTCCAGACATACATCCAGATAGCCCATCCCTCCCACCGAATCCACACCCAGATGCCCCATCTCTCCACCAGGTAACACCCACATGCCCATCCCTTCATCCAGATTGACACCTAGGTGATTATATGTGAATGTACCGAAGGTAAAAACAGAGTGGTACATTTCGGAGTGGTCAAAATACCGAAAAAGTACCAAATTGTTTTTTATTTTTCTATTTGGGTGGGCCCCCCACATCCCCTTTTTTATCCTTTTAACCTCACACCACCCCATTCCCCACCCATTTTAACCCCTTACCTCATATATATATATTTAATTACCATGATCAGTATTTTTTGGGTATTTTGGCTTTTGGTGAAACTTACCACTCTGTTTTATTTTTGGTGAAATGACTGGGTACCCATTTAGATACCCCATCCATGCATTCCTTCCCTGTAGATGCCTACCAGATCCACACACATTTGCCCTATCTCACCCACCAGATCCACACCCAGATACCCCTTCCCTCTCTCCAGACACATATACAAAGATGCCCATCTGTCCCACCAGATCAACACTCAGATGTCCCATCCCAGACACCAGATCCAAACCCAGATGTCCCATCCCTCCCACCAGACCCACACCCAGATGTCCCATCCCTCACTCCAGACAAACACCCAGACACCCCATCCCTCCATCCAGAGGCACACCCAGATGCCCCATCCCTCCCACAAGATCCAAACCCAAATGTCCCATCCTTCTCACCAGATCCACACCCAGATGCCCCATACCTCCCACCAGAACTACACTCGGATGCCCCATCCCTCAATCCAGATCCACACCCAGATGCCCCATGCATCCCACCAGATCCGTACCCAGATTGCCCATCCCTCCCACCAGATCTGCATCCAGATGCCCGATGCCTACCATCACATCGCACCCATGTTCCCCATCCCTTGCTCCAGATCCACACCCAGATGCCCCATCCCTTCCATCAGATTCACACCCAGACACCCCATCCCTCCCACCAGACACACATCCAGACATACCTTCCCTCTCTCAAGACACACACCTAGACATCCCATCCTTTCTCCAGATGCACACCCAGAGACCCTATCCCTCAATCCAGATCCACAAACAGATCCATCCCTCCCCCTAGATCCACACCCAGACGCCCCATCCTTTCATCCAGATTCACACCTAGATGCCCCATCCCTCCCTCCAGATGCCCCATCCCTCCCACCAGATCCACACCCAACACATCCCTCTAACAAGATCCACACCCAGATTTCTCATGCCTCCCACTTTATCCACACCCATATTCCCCATCCCTCCCACCAGATCTACAACCAGATCCTCCTTCCCTTTCTCCAGACATCCACCCAGATTGTCTATCCCTACCTACAGATCAACACCCAGAAGGCCCCAACTGACCGCCTCTAGTCACCCTATCCTACCCACGTATTTGTTAGCCCCCACCTTCATTACACTCCCTTCCCACCACCTCTTCATCATTCAACATCAGACTGACTTGTAAATTAGCCCTTGAGTCCCACCCAGGCCCCCCTACAATATCAACAGCCTAGCATGCACGATTCCCCTCCTGTTAGTGCCTTCCCCCTCAAGATTTGAAAAGGGAACCGACTGTCCTGCTCAACATCAAATTAGGAGGAGGACGAGCGTCGATGGGAACTATACACTATGGCAGTTGCTACTTCCCATACCGGAAATGGACCATGCAATGCCACGCCTCGTCGCCACGTGACTTTGAACATTCAGATGCCTTCTGGACAATTTACAAGGACGATCTTCATCCGTGTAAATTATGCAGAACATATGCTATTCGCAAGGAAAAGAGTAAATAACCTACATTCTGCACAGTTTTCACGGACCCTCTTCTTCCTTGTAAATTGTGCAGGATGTATGCTATTTAAACTTTGTCCTTGTGAATAGACACTTCCTTAGTGGTGAGTTCATGGGAAGCGGCTAGGACTGGGCTGATGTTAAGCTTAACAGTTTAACCTTCTGTTGATCAGTGCATTCTATGGAGTGGACCACCTCCACAAAACTGTGACCAGCGTCAATGACTTCCTACCTGGGATTGTAAATGGCACACAGGGCTGGCTCAAGATGTGTGGGGCCCGTTTTAACAAGACGGTCGGCAGCTCCCTTCCCTAAGTGTGGGGAAAACATTCTGAGGCACATGTGGGTGCTTTAATTATAACAGATACCAAGGAATGCAGCAACGAGTTGATGGTAGGACAGGTATCCAGCACGGAGCTGAAATAGTACATGTCCATTGAAAAGCTATTAATTGCTCTCTCAGCATGGGGATAATGTTGGTAAAACAGGAGTAAAAGGAACAAGAGGGCGTGTTTGATGTGGCAACCTGAGGGTGCATGCAAAAGCAGATAGTCATATGCGCACTGCAAACCGCACATTTAATGATGTCACCGGGCAAGTTTAAAAACAGGATGCTGTGCCATAAGACTGCAAATCTGGGGGCAGTTTATCGGGAGCACCTCTGAGTTGGGGGGTCAATTTCAACCTAAAAGATTGAAAGGCCCTGACTCCGTCCCTGATGTCACAGATCTTTGGTTGGCCCCATGTTCCCTTGGCATTCAACAAACCAGGAGGGAAATTCATTTTGACCAATTCCCTGAATCCATACTCACAGAACTGTTATCAGTTCTACCGGAAACCAAGTACAAATATGCTGAATGTAATTGATTTCCATCAGCATCCTACCAAGATGGTTACCTGCTCCATGCCTACCTGCATTTATAGAAATGAGATCAAAGTCCCCTAGGAAAGTACAAACATGCAAAGACTATATAGGGCTTGATTACAAGTGTGGTAATATCACAGCGGACAATCCGTTGATATACCACCAAACAGAACTACTGTTACGGCTACTTGGTGCACCGTTATTACCGCCAGATTAGAAGTGGTGGTAGGTGTTGTTAGTCCCCATTAAATGGAGTCCATAGGACTGTATGGGGGATATTGGTGGAAATACTGCTGGGGGTAAATCTGCTGTCCATATTTCCACCGAAATTGCTGTATTTTGGTGGAAAGTTGGCAGATTTATCTCCAGCTCTTAACTGTAGGTGAATCCTCCACCTCTCCCCCAAAGTCGTAGCTGAGCATTGCGGTAATGCAGCGGTAACAAAATTACTGCTGCATTTTTACCACACCGCCCAACTTATAATGAGGCCCATATCTCCACATGTCCCGCCACCTCCAGGCCATTTTATGTAGATTTTATAGGGGGATTAAAGGGGGCTCCTGGTAGTCCCTCTGCCAGATATTAGTCCTGGTTATGAGAGACTTACCCAGAGTCTTTAGCTCACTATCTTTCACAGAGAAGAAATGTCCCAAACATATCAGTGCTGGGCTGCCCCAGGGCAGGACAAAGACTGATATGTTTTGCAAATTTCTCCTCTGTGAAAGATAGTGAGCTGAAGACTCTGGATAAGTCTCTCGTAACCAGGACTGATGTCTGGCAGAGGGACTCCCAGGACCCCCTTGTTAATTTACGATTTTTTGGGGGGGACTAGAAGATCCCTTCAACTTTTCCTTATTTTAGATATCATCCTCTTCTCTTTCTCTCTCAAATGCCTTTCAATCCTTTGCTCTCTTGCACACTCTCTCCTCTTTCTCTCTGTAAGACTGTACTTGCTGTCTTTCACTACGTGTTTTTACCCTCACAACCGCACACCGTCTCTCCCTCCTATGTCTCATGTGGATCTGATCGCATTTGTGTTTTTTTTCCGCATTTTGCACTGCATTTTTTCGGGGGTGTGGGCAGATCCCCCATATCCCGCTCCCATGTCCCCTTTTCACACCACTGCCACTCCCAGCCTCGTATCTATTTCCCACCCCTCCAGTACACTTAAAATCGATTTTCAATGAACCCTAACCGGCACACCCCATAAAATAATACTGCGAAAAATGTACCAAAATGAAGTGCCAAGAATGAGTATGTGCGTCCTTTTTGCACAGACTTGCATAATATCCAGGCACTTAAGGGGTTAACTAGTTCACACGGCGTGATCCACGAGGATTGCTCAGGGGCAACGTGCTCGTCTTGGAAGCAAGAGGACACGAAACAACACAGGTTCGATGCCAGGGTCAGCGCTTATAAACCACTGGGTATTAAGCGTGTTATAAATAACCTATCATATCCGATGGGATGGTACGCTCACACCTAGGCTGTGGGGTCCTTCTCTCTTCCGCAACATCGAGATACTCGTAAAACTTTCCTGAAGTTCAACAAGGCTGACGTTTTGTTGATTCGAGATTCAGTCAAAACAGGTCATGCAGCTTTTCGCCATTTGCTTCAAGCGGGGGCTGTGAGTCCAACAATCACAAGCCTCCAGTAAAATTGTCAACGATCCTTGAAAGTAAAGCAAATTGGGCCTCATTACGACCCAGGCGTTAAGGGTTAACGCCGTCGTTAACCCTTAACGCCTGATTCTGATTTTAACGCCTGCTTTTAGCAGGCGTTAAAATCCATGGTGCTAACCTGCCATGGTGCTAATTACGCCGCCGTAATTTACGGCGGCGTAATTAGCGCCTTCCCCACTCCCATTATGCCCTATGGGGCAAAAGTGGGAATGGGGAAGGGAAAATGGGAAATGGGGATTTACCGCCCCACTCACCTTGGAATGGGGCGGTAAATCCGCCATCCACCATGGTGTAAACAGAGTTTACACCATGGTGGTAAAGTTTGTCTGCCGTGGCTGCAATTGCACAATATATAAAGGGCGCTTCAATGTAAACCCATGAGTTATTATGAGTTTCCATTTTTGATATCGCCTGGCAGATTACTTTAATATATATATATATATATATATATATATATATATATATATATATATATATATATATATATATATATATATATATATATATATTCATTGAGAGTGTTTTTAATTGTATCTGTAAAGGCATACAATACATACACACTACTATGAACACCAACAGTGTTCTTATGAATGGAATGCAGACATACTTTATGGGGCGTGACCTATATTATATTAGGTCTACAGGTGAATGCAATATCATATCTGTTATGCAGGATTACTCCTGGAAAGGTTACATTTCCGGCACTGAAATAACACCGCGCAGCTCCAATGACCGTGCAACGCTGTGACATTTTGTAATGGTTATTTTCTTGAATTAGTGTACTGCTTGCACAGATTATTAAATGCGGTTTCTTATCGCAGAGAGAAAGTATGAGCAATAATAGTATAAGGGGGTGGGGGTTAATAACAGATACAGCAGACGCATTTGCTTTTATCAATCTTCTTAGAAACCGAACTGAGAATAGCTGTCAAGTTGATTCGAAAACGAAAAGGAGGCTTAGCTAGTGCAGGAGAGACCAGTCACAAAGCGCCGTGAGATGCTGCGCGAAGGTTGATTGCAAGGTCGTCTGCCTTGACGCAATCTTCATCTGAAATTTGCATTCCAAAGCTATTTCTTCTTCTAAAAAAAAGTCAAAGTAAGTTTGGGCTCGAAGGCTGATGTTTAACGAATATCTGCTAATTTGGAGGAGAGCTTAATCTTTGAAACACTGCGTACGCGTAATATGTACTGACCTGTATGATAAGGATCCTGTGACACCGTGGGTCAGAAGAACAACTGAATTCCCACACATAACACATATTTATGTTTTGTTTTTTATAATGACATGAGACTCAAATTCTCTACTCTTTCTTACCGCATCATCAACACATTGCACTCTGGAATGCCCAGTATGTATGCAACAAAAAAAAAAGCACGTTGTCACTGACTACTTCACTCCAGCTCGCCCCCCCCCCTTGACTTTCTTGCTATCACTGAAACTTGGATTTCTCCATCCAACACTGCTACTCTGGCGGCCCTACATAACTCTAATCTCTCCTTCATTCACTCTCCGCGACTGGCAGTGGTGGAGGCGTCAGACACCTACTCTCTTCCTTCCTCAACACCTCAAAAATGTCCTATGCCACGTCCTTTCCTACCTCTTTTGAAATCACTATCTATACTGTTGCTCTGTCTCACTCAGTTCGCCTTATTTCCATCTATTGTCCCACTGGGCCATTCCCTAAATAACTTGAGCAACTCCTTGATTCTCTTTACACTAAACATCACCACATTCTCTTCGGTGACTTTAATCTTCCCTCTTCAACCACTTCTCAGAAATATGAACTTCATTATTTTCCTAGTGACCATGCTCTCTACTATATCCATAACCTACCTACCCACACATGGGGTAACTCTTTGGATCTCTTATTAATCTCCACGTCACTGTCTGCCACTAATACTAATGTCACACCATCCATTTCTTATCACTCAATTGTTCACACCACAATCTCTGTTCCATCCTCTGACCTTTCCTCACCACTTGGTTCAGCTATTACTAAAAGGACAAGTAAAGCATACGCTATTCCACCCTTTCTCTCCGACCTACAGTTCTCACTTTACTCCTTCTCTGGTGCCTCTTCCACCAACACTTCTTTCTCAAGCTTCCAATCCCTACTATATGACTCATTCCGCTCTCACTTCCCAATGCTTACTTTCACCCCTAAGTATCAGCATCCAAAGCCATGGGTCACCCCAGTCATACACTCTCTCTGCACAGATGTATTGGCTGCTGCGCAAATGAAGGCGTAGCCACTCACATGAGGACCTGCAACTCTACCTCTGTGCCCTGAAGTCTTTCAAGTCCACTCTTGATAGAGTAAAAAAGGAATTCTACCGACATCTCATTGGCTCTCACTCCAACCATCCTCATTGGCTACAGGGCATAAACTCCCTCCTCACTGAACCTAAATCCATGACTATCAACTCTATTCTAACAGCTAATGGCCTAGCTGAATACTTTGCTGCAACAATGTCCAAAATTAGAGACTCTCTCCTGACCCTTCCTCAAACTCCCTGCTCCTATATCTTACACTGCTTCTACTGTACCATCATCCTCTGCCCCTATCTCCCACTTTAGTCACACAAATACTGATGAAGTGCTATCTCTACTGATGGTGGCTAACCCCTCTTGTGCCCCATCAGACCCTCTTGGTCCTCAGCTAGTCAAGCCTATCACACCTTTTGTGGCCTCTCACCTTGCTGAACTCTTCAACCTGTCCTTCAACCCTGCTTGATTTCCTTTGGTTTTCAAAACAGCCACGGTCATCCCTCTCCTAAAAAAGCAAGGAGCTGACCCGAACGTACCGGCTAAATTTCACCCTTTGTGTCTCCTTGTGCACTACTCTAAAGTGCTTGAAAGGGTTGTGTTCAACCATCTTGCCAACCTCTTAGACATCCACAACTTTCGACAACCCCTACATGCAGGTTTCTGCTCCTGTCACTCCACAGAAACTGCTCTCACAAATGTATCCAACTTCATCACCTCTTCTAAGCACTCCAACCTATCCTCTATCCTAATTCTCCTTGACCTGTATTTTGCTTTTGTCACTGTTAAGTACTCTAATCTCCTTAATACTTACTTTCTTCTTGGGATTCACGATTGAGCCCTTGCCTGGATTGAATCCTACAGTGCACCTTGCCGATTCTCTGTCTCCTGGAGCAACAGCACATCTCAACTCACTCCTCTCACAGTTGGTGTTCCACAAGGCTCTGTCTTGGGTTTGCTCCTCTTTACGTTCTTCACTTCTGGGGGCACTAATCTACTATTTTGGGTTCTCGTACCAACTCTTTGCAACGACACCCAGATCTTCTTCTCTTTTCCTGAACTCTCCTCTGATCTCTCTAACAATATTTCCAACTGCTGTCTCTCTGCCATTCAATATTAGATGACTTCACAGTCTCTGATGTTAAACTCTACCAAAACAGAGGTGATTTTCTACTCTTCAAAAAGCTCTCTCTCTTCTATTCCTCTACTTATTCAGTTCCCAATTGACTCTCTCCCCTACTTTTCTTCAGCTAGAAATCTCAGTATCATCTATGACCTTTCTCACACCTTCTCTAATTTCATCTCCAAAACTGGAACAGCAGCTCACCTCAACCTCCTAAATATTAAGAAAATCAGGCATTCCTTCATTTCAACATCTCCGGGCATCTCTTAACCACTCTTGTTTTCTCTAAACTGGAATAATGTGTCAGCATCCTCTTTGGCCTCCCAACTATGCTTTCTGTCCTCTCGACACCCTCATTAACTTCGCTACCAGGACTCTGTTTAAATTCCTCCACTTCAGACCTACTTCCTCGTGCCGTCACCAGGCTGGATGGCTGACGTTGCAAAACAGTACCAGATTTTATTTCTTCTCCTGGTTCACAAATCTATCCACGGTAAGGCACCGCTGTATCTGTCATCCGCTATCCAACTCTTTAAGCCTTCTCATAATCTCTGCTCTGCCTCCTCGACTATCCTTGTGGCCCCTTGCCCTCCAAGTGCTCCCTCACACCTCTGTTCCTTTTCTCTTCTTGCTCCACTTGCATGGAATTCTCTTCCCCTGGGCATTGAAAAACAGTACACTCAGATTTGTTCAAAACCAAACTAAAAGCATGCCTCCTCGCCTCCAAGTTACCCTCTTATCTAGCAAGTAGATGAGTGGTAGTTTAACATTTTTCCCCACCTCTAACGTGCCTCTTTCCCTCACTTCCTCTGCCCCCACTCTAGCACTTCATCCAACTATGGTCACATCCCGAGCACAGCTGGACGTACCGCCTACTGGAACTTAATCATTTCAAATGTTGGTTGTCATTAATTTATGTATGTCCACTCATGTTTTGTCCCCGGTGACTGTTCCATTTTCTCCCCTCCACAACCTTCATCAGAATTTCCCTCAAACTCAACCCATTGTAAGAAGCTCACTGCTTCCCATCAAATCTGTTTTCTCATCTATTGTATGTTCTTTTTTGATCAAAGAGTGTTGTTCATCCTGTATACAAATAAATAAATAAAACATGAATAAACATTTGGAAAGGGACAGTACCCTTTTCAATTGTTATGGTGTCACAAGGGAGCCATGAATTAAACTCAGACTTATTAAATTTGGAGGCCGTAGAGGAACAACAGAGTTGCTATGACAAGATGGCCATCTAGGTCTTGGATGCATTCCCTCTGTATTCCAACATGTATATTATCTTTTTAGTATGAAACCATGTATTTATTAACTACAATTCTAGGAGGTTATTGATAATGGGGAGGGCTTGCAGGGACGTTTTCATTTCAATTTCAACCACTGGAACCATTTAGTAAATACTGATCTGTACATTTGGACTGACCCCTGGAGACCAGTGTTGTGTGCTTGGGTAATTGGTGGGTGATAACAAAGGTGTTGTTCTTGGCTGTTCCACTCGGCATGTGTCTGCAGATTAACATCCCACTCAGTTCATCTCAAGACTAAAGGAGTAATTTAGAGTATGCTTGCTTTTCATCCGCAAATACGGCTAAACGCCAATAGTGTTACTGCATGTGGTAAGCATGCAGTGACAGGAAGCATCCACATGATATAGATTCATGCAAACACTTCAATTTTCTCCATTTTACAGTTGTGTTGCGCTTACTGGGGCTTGGTAACTACTATAGGCTGCAAGGTTTTTTGTCCATGACATTTCCTTCACGCACAACCATGAGGATTTTGTGAGTTTCACTAAGAAACTCTGAATTTGGGGGTGCAGAAATAGTTTCCATGATATTCTTGTCAGAATGCAACACTCTTAATGAGGCCCTAAAGTTGGATTATTCTGTGCTTGCATGGTTGTGGTCTGGCGTTGCTAAATTCAACCCCTATCATGAGTCTCAAGCTCTACCCCAGAATCATAGGTAAGCCACAGGCAGCAGTGCTAATCTTTGCTTGAGGACTAGCTGCTCCCTAGTGGGCCAACCAATAAACACATTTCAGAAGTACAGAAGCGGACAATACGGTTAACTTGAACGTTGTTGGAAAACAGGAGGAAATGCACCAGGGGATTCATCTTAAGTGTGGAACCATGTGCATGATATGAGTGTCATGTACACTGTCCTGCAACTGCCGGCATGTTACTGTGCTTCTGTTTCCTGGGATACAAAAAAAAAGTTTTATCATAAACTTGGTCTTCTGCTTAGTGCAGGGCTCATCACTAGTAGTATAAGCAGTATTATTTTCTTTCTGAGCTTTTGATGCATATATGTAATAACCAGCATTGAGTGTGTGAGGAATTGCCATCTGGCAAGGGAGTAGAAGCCTGGGCTTTGTAAATGTCTATTAAAGATAACATGAGGTGGGTAATTCCATGTCAGAAAGAATGGTCTGCTAACGCCCCACCTCCCTCCCCCCCCGTTTCCTTATGCAGTATGCCAGAAGGAGTGTAACTGCATTGATCTCCTGATCTCCAGTGGCCCAAACCAGGTTCAAAGGTTGCAGATGCCCTTTTAATAGCTGCTGCAACATCCAAATCACTGCAGTATGGAGGGTGCCAATGAATTCTAGACCTCTGTTTCAAAACCATCATAATTATGATAAACTACCCACATGGTGGCAAGATAATCTTGAAATATATAAGCCATACATACTTGGGTATGGTGGTTGGTAGATTATTAAAGCCGCACATATTTTTCATCATACACATGTCAACACTGCAACCTCTGGTCATATGTGGAAGGGCTGTGTGTATTCTAGTCAGGCAGTCAGTCCCTACTCAGCTAGCAGGACCATAGACTGAAATACTATACCTCTCTTTTGAGCCTTTGCGAGGTCTGGTAACAGCTCTCTCCAGCAGGACAGCTGTAGCAAGATCTTCCCTGGGAAACATGTTTCAAAGGGCACACCATAAACATAAGGAGCAACCTCATACGAGAGTGCTGCATACCAAAAGGCTGTTGACGTGCAGGAATAGAGAAGGGATGGTTGCAGACTGGCTGGCAGAGCAGACACAACGAGAGGGCTTTCTTTGTCTTCCTGCCCCCTACACTGCCTGCACAGCAAATCACGTTTGGTATGATGCAATAAGGCAAAGATTACTTATTAACTTAACACAGTTTGAGCCACGTAAAGTAGACTTGCTTTTACCCAATCCCCTGGGGGTGTAAGCCAATATAAGGAAAGTGTCCCCCCCTCTGTACTTAATTCACTTTTGGACCATTCTGGACTTAAGAAAGAAATCACCTGGCATTTGTTGGGAGAGATGTCCTCTACAAATTCCTCTGTCAGAGCTTAGGACAAGCACTCTGTATCAGAGGCAAGCTCTTTTCCCTACCCCCAACCATGGCAAAAGTGAGGGTGAGTGGCAGCTGGAGCAAGACTGTCTTCTCTGCCAGTTACATTTCTACCAAAGACCTCACTGGAGGGGTAGGATCCCTGCAGGTGTCAGCAAGCCTTACCTGTGTTGGGAGAAGAAGAACAAGGACTTATCTTGTCCTTGAGCACCTCAATTGTGACTCACAACCCTAAAGAAGCAAAGCAGCTGGTTTCCTGCATTCTCACTGCATTGATCCATTGTCAAGCACATTCAAACACATTCGAACTAAAAGCAACCATGGCGCTGCCTTTGGCACTTACTCAATCTTCTTCAAACTGCTGTCACAGATCTTTAAAACAGTTCTACACTGCACCAGTTTAGCTTGTTAATTGCATGGCTATAACAAAGAGCTTGCTGCTGTGGAATTATTTGAACTGCCACGTTTCGAACACTTACTTGAACCAGCAACATCTTCATCGCTGACCCAAGCTTGAACCCCCAACCGGCACTTGTGTCTGCTTTAAACTCAACCTTTGAATGCATTATCAAACTGCTACAAGCTCCAGTTCAAACCCGATTCGACACCTGATCCCCATCTGGATCATCCAAACCTAGTTTGACCCACCCACAAAACAATGAGAAGTCTAGTTCAACAATGTTGAACCACCAAGAACAAAGCCATGCACTGTTCGAATGCCCCACCCCTCCTAGTCCAGTCGTCTGGACCCTAGAGATGGGTTAGGCTCCATTTTGCACTTTTTCCATCAGGAAACATCATCTTTTGAAACTTGTTGGTGATTGCCTCCTTTTCCTTCCTGTTAAGTATCCAGGGTGCTTTTGTCTTTAGATTCTTCATTTCTCTGTTTTCATATATATTACAAGGCCTGCGGCAGCAGCCCTGTGATTAAGTTGCTCAACTCATAGAAAGAATACTTTTTGGGCAGCATAAAATTCCCCCCAGACAAATTCTCACCAAACCTTGCAAGAAAAGTGTATGGCCTCTTCAGATTTATTTTGCAAAGTTTGGTGCAGTTTTGTCCAGGGGCGCAACACTTTTTGAAATCCTCATAGATGCAATGTAAAAACAAAATTGCTTGAGCCTACAGCCCAAACTGCTGGATGCTTTTGCAAATTTGGTGAAAATCTGTCCAGGCGTTTTTATAAAAATAGCCAAAAAGTAGAATAAAATTTGTCTGGGCCCAGTCCACAGACTAATTTCCTCATTCGGAGTCCGCAGACACCCTCGGGACCAATCGGAGAGCAGAGTGACATTCGCGGACATCATACAAGCCTGCTGATTGGATGTTCAAAAGCTTGAGGTGCGCCATATTTTTTTAAATGGTTGCCATATTGGATCTTTGGACAGCCGCTGTTTTACGCAGACATTGCAGTAAAAATATATTAAAAAATACAACATTACACATGTCAAACTATTGAAACAATCTCTGGGGAGGTGAGGGGTGATGAGGATGGGATGGGATATGGACATATAATGCCAAAAATCGGGTGTTTTTTCATCTCTGAAAATCTGCGAACATTCGTCAAGTGAAATATGGAAGTTATAAGAGGTCCTGGGACTGAGTTTGAAACACAAACCTTTCTGTAACTACAGCTATAGCCTCGAATAGCCGACATCTCAAAGCAAACTGTGTCACAGAAACAATGTGTGTTGTCGGAGGAAACAGAGATGACAGGGGAGGTGAGAAGGCCATCTGGGGAGTGGGGAAAGATGGCACAGATGAAGGGGGCACATGGTGGTTGCCTGGGGGAAGGAAAGCATTTTTTTAGCTGTTTTTTTAATATCCACAGTTATATTTAAGGCTATAAAGAACTACAGATGTTTTATTTCTTTTTAAAGTTATTCGTATAGGTATAGTGACGTCGGGGTGAATAATCACTGACTGTGGCCAAAGGCCATGGTCAGTGACACGGTAGGTATTTGAGAGTCTTATTTATTTTGGCTTTGTGTTTCATACTTTCTTACGTGTGAGACTGTGGAGAAAAAAGGAAGAAAAGTGTAAAAAAGAACTCAACACAAAAAGGAGTGTGGCTCTTAAAATGGAAATTCTTAGAAGAAAAATATAATGAAGTGTGTATGTTTTCTAACTAATTTTCCTTTCTTTTTTTACAGATAGAAGGATATTACTGTATCTTTCCTTTACTACATTCAATGAACGAATTTGCAGACTTTCTACCTTAGAAATTAACCACACTCCCAACTCTTTATTCTTATTCAATTTACACATATAAAGGGATGTCAATATATATTTTTTAAACATTTATGCATAACTGCGCCTACCGTGTAGCCAAATCGGTTGTTGAATTTTGAAGGCACGGTCAACCGCACCAACTTCTGGAGTTCGTAGCAGCGGTATACATTATGTATTCGAAGGAGTACTTATTAAGAACTATTACATAAATATGCATATATGTGCCATGCCTGTGCCACTGGCGCACACATCGGCAACCATCATGGACTATTTGGAACTTATTTATCTTCATAATACTCTTTGAACAACCCCTATTCACACTTTGGTTCTTAATTTTCATTTTCACGACTTTGGTACTTTCACATTTAATTCAGCTAACTACATGTACCATAATGCACCTTGCTACAGTTATCAATTCCTGGCTATTCCCATTCATCAGTATTGGAACCATAATACCCAGAAGCCCTAGCGATCAGTGCTGCTTCCACCTTCTCAGGACCAGAGACGGAGGAGGCAGATTACCTTCAGGTGGGCTGCTCCAGGTGCTGCCAATTTGCCTGCCTCAGTACAGGGCAGGGCTGTATTTAAGCAGCTGCCTGCAGGAGCTCAGGCTCTTGCATTAAGAGTCCTCCCAGCACCTTTTTGCCTTGAGCCACGATTTGACTTCTGTTCCTGTTGCCGTATCATCCTGCTTCTGATTCCAGCGCTCCTTGCTGCCCTGCTCTGCTGGGCTTCCTGGCTTGCAGCCTGCTACACTCCGCTGCCTTCAGCCCTGCTCCTCTGGGCTCCCTGCCTTGCTGCCCTAGTCCTCTGGGCTCCCTGCCTCGCTGCCCTGCTCCTCTGGGCTCCCTGCCTTGCAGCCTGCTACACTCTGCTGCCTTCAGCCCTGCTCCTCTGGGCTCCCTGCCTTGCAGCCTGCTACACTCTGCTGCCTTCAGCCCTGCTCCTCTGGGCTCCCTGCCTTGCAGCCTACTACACTCAGCTGCCTTCAGCCCTAGTCCTCTGGGCTCCCTGCCTCGCTGCCCTATTCCTCAGGGCTCCCTGCTTTGCAGCCTGCTACACTCTGCTGCCTTCAGCCCTAGTCCTCTGGGCTCCCTGCCTTGCAGCCTGCTACACTCTGCTGCCTTCAGCCCTAGTCCTCTGGGCTCCCTGCCTCACTGCCCTGCTCCCCTGGGCTCCTTGCCTTGCAGCCTGCTACACTCCGCTGCCTTCAGCCCTAGTCCTCTGGGCTCCCTGCCTCGCTGCCCTAGTCCTCTGGGCTCCTTGCCTCGCTGCCCTGCTCCTCTGGGCTCCCTGCCTTGCAGCCTGCTACACTACTCTGCCTTCAGCCCTAGTCCTCTGGGCTCCCTGCCTCGCTGCCCTGCTCCTCTGGGCTTGCTCCTTGCAGCCCTGCTCCTCTGGGCTCTGTGTCCACAGCCTACTACAGCTCTCTGTCCTGCTCTTCTGGACTCCCTGCCTTGCAGCCTACTATAATCCTCTGCAGTCCTCAACAGTTTGCCTGCACCTTGTGCCATCCGTTACTCCAGCCCTGCTTCCTTGTTTGCAGCCCCCCTGTTTCCTGGCTACTGCTCCCTTACTCTCTTCCTTGTTTGCAACCCCCTGTTCTTGATCACTATCCTTCTCTTCCTTTAGTCTTTGGTTCTCCCTTAAGTTATCCATTTCAGTTATACTGTTTCTGTACAGACACCCACAGCTGTTTTTCCCAGCCATGAGCATACAGAGTGGGCTCCTGTAATAGCAATCCGTGCAGAAGGCTGGAGTTTCCAAATGTCTGTGGAACACTCTTTCCCATTTTCTGCATACACCCCAAGAGGGAATCCAGTTTGTTTGTACCTTTGTATTCTCTGCCCCTTTTTGTTCACAGCTACTGTTACCTATTCTTCTTTCTTGTTGAGCTTCCTGCTGTGTGTGCTTATCTGTCACCTTACATCAGCACAGCCACCCAAAACCTACCTGGGTGCCCGGTGCCACTCTTGACAGAGTGCCATCCTTGACAATATGTATGAAAACCTATGTGACCCCCCTAAGTATCATCTTTTAACCGCAGCTATAATAAATGTCAATTAACTCAAGCCGTGGTTATATTGAAACATGTTTTGGGATGTTTTTTCATTGTATTTGTTTATTTCTATGTGATATGTAGTCCTGGGTACACTGTTTTGGGGTACTCTGAGTGTAGTATTTTAGCACATTTTCAGTACTGCTTTGATGTTATGAAGAAACTTTGCATTACCTTCATTGGTTAGGTGTTCTCGATCATGTGCATAGACATTGGTTATGTAGAACTGTATGTTGTTGTTTGAAATCCATAATTGGTTGGGGTCTGTCATGAATGCTGAAACTACTTTATTAACATTTCTCCATGATTTTTCAATTTTACTTCTTGTTGTGTTTTTGATTTGGAACGTGTAAAAGGCACCATTTTGTGCAGTTTTGAGCTTTTGATTGTAGAAGTCATTATGTAACATACTTTCATTCTTTGTGTCCAACACATCCTTTACCTTATTTTGAACCTCCCCCACACTTTCTAACTCCAGTCTTCTGTTTCCTAAGTACTATGTATACATTCTTTATCATCCACTTTAAACAACTCCATGAGAAGTTATTTATTGTATTGACACCTTTTAAGTACTATTGTATTACTACTGCCTCCTTTATCATTTATATTCCATATCAGATGTTATTATTTTTTGTTAAATAATTTTTATCGCCGCAGCTATAAAGAAAGGGGTGCGGTTGGTGCATTGAAAATCATGCCTAGCATTTGCAATGACTAAGGTGTTACCCGTGGCTCTCCATCACCCACCTAGCATGCAGTGGTGTTACCCGCAGGCAAAAATGACGCCTTCTACAGCCGTGGCTATTTGCCAGCATATGGCACATCGAGTTTTTGTGGGCATATGATAGCCGCAGCTACGAGAGATGCTGGGTGGGGATCTGTAGTAATATATATAGCGCTTTATAAGAATGTATAGCGCTTTACTAAATGTGATGCCATTTTTTTGTTGTTGCCAGCAATAATTTGGCACACACATATAGTTGTTTTATGTTACCAGTATAATATGTGAATATGTTGTTGGTGGCATGCAATGTACAGGATTCATAACATAGCAAAAGCTCAATGTGAAACTGCACAGAATAAAGTGCACCATTTTTTTGTAATACCTCATACATAGAAGACTACATTATCTATATATTATACTAATCACTAACTCTAACTACCTTAACATTATAATGTAGTCTCATGTGCAAAATGAGGCGAAAAGATAATTTGTTTTTAAAAGTGCACTGGCATTTTTTTTCTCTCTTCTTTTAGTTTGCAGAAAGCATGCGTAGCAGGAAATAATAATTGATACAGTTGCTCGGTGAGCAAGGATCCCATTGTTAGAAAAGTAAATGGTGCTGTTGAAAAAATCCTTTTTAATATGATTGGAGGAAAGTGTTGGCAGATGAAACTACGTAAACAGGGGCTGGAGGAGAGCTCTCTTGATGACAAGGGAGGAAAAAGAAAGTTAGTTTGTGTTGACTGGGCTCTGAAGACAGAAGTGCATGGTGTCACTGAGCGCTGGCTTGTGAGATTCTCGCTGTGCTTCCCAGACACCCAAGATTACAGGAGCAGTTCATGTTGACTGGGCCTGTCTTTCTGAGACGAGCGAAGCAAGGTCATGTGGGAGAACTTCAAACAAACACTTTGGTAAGGAGATAAGTTAAGTGAGGTCACTTTGTGCGGTCGCATGAATGACTGAATTATAATGCCGTGTAGGCAAGATAACAAAGGAAATCCCCTGCATTTTACTTTGTCACATTCAGAATGTTAAACATTAATTCATGTTTTCAAAGGCTTGCTTGCTCTGTTTCTTTTTCTCTTGTATTACAGATGATGGTGAAATGTTTATGGTAAGAACTGATAATTGTGAATTGTATTTATGTATAATATAATGAGAATATAAAAACAAATGGTTTATTGTCAATTTGTTTGCATTTATGTGTGCATTGGTCAATTTGCCCATGCAGATAGAATAACAACTCAGAATCAGCTGATCATATTCAGTGATAAAACAACTTTGTGTGTGTGTGTGCCTTCCTTGCATGTTGTTTGGAGGGAATCTAATATAATGTATAGATTGCT
This sequence comes from Ambystoma mexicanum, assembly GCF_040938575.1. Lineage (NCBI taxonomy): Eukaryota > Metazoa > Chordata > Amphibia > Caudata > Ambystomatidae > Ambystoma > Ambystoma mexicanum. The sequence goes on from NC_090941.1 coordinate 124,110,842, forward strand.
GGAGGTCCATGTGCCAGTAATACCTAAGGGTGCCTAGATCGCTGGTGTAGATAAGCCAGTGATACCGGCCACAAACTGTAGGTGGCACTCTATATAACATTATTGTGTTTTTGTCATATGTTTAAGTCCAAGGCTCTCTATAGAACACTGGGAGGTACTCTAATAGAAAGGAAGGTTTTGTTTTATGATGCGGTCATAATATAGGGAACAAAACTATGCTCACCACTAATTACCGCAAACAATATATCACCACTAAATACCGCAAATGATATATGTTACTAGATTCCTGTCACGATCCTTGCGCAAAACCCCCTCTGGCAAACCCATTGGCCAGGTGGAGTCAGGACTTGGGCCTCTAGAGCCTGGCATCCTCTTCAAAAGCCCTCATGGGGCCAGTCCTGGCGCCTATGGCGCCAGGCTCATACACCATGAAAAACAATGTGCTTGGGAACTGGTTTATTGTATTGTCAGCCAGCATGGAGGCACCCACATAGCTTGGTTCCTAGGAACCAAGCTATGTGGTCTAGTGTTTTGGGTGTGGTAGCCTAGGGACTACTTTAACTGGACTATTTTGTTGGGGCTCTTTAAACCACACCTGAGCAAGACAACACACTTCGTGTTACTTTGCAGCTTGCAACGTGACACTCACCGTGTCCAGCTATTCCCCCCAAACCTCGGAGAAGCAGAACCTGCAAGGAGACAAAAGGAACATCATTAGCAGCAGCATCTTACCTGCAGTCTTCATCTTTAGCCACTCGAAGCTCCTGAGAACAGTTTCCTCGAATCTGCACGCCTCCCGGACAGAACGACCTGAAAGAGGAAGATAGAGGCAACATTAAAGAAAGCAGTAGAGACATTTGCAAATTACGAACTGCTCAAAAGGCTTACCTGGCTGGTCGCTTTTCGGCTGGCACCACTCAGAGCATTCCCCTCACGCTGAAGAACACCGTGACCTACAAGGAAGGAAAACACAGGTTAGCAAAGGCAAGACTTTGCAGCGCTGCACATAGTGCTTACTTACCGCATCATAGCGCTCTTAATGCGCCATCATTTACCAGCGGGGCTCAAACAAGCCAGTTCGCCACGCTGAAGCTCTGCATACCTAAGGGAGAGAAAGAGACATTTTAATCATAGAAAGGCATGCAGGATAGCAACAATACTAAAGAACAGCAAAAAGACCTACCTGAACAATATCAAACGGGCAGGCGTCAGAAAGTAATTGGACCGCACACGCCCACGAAAGACAACACGCCCCTGCAAAGAAGGCAGGACGGAGAGCACGCCTAACTCTAACACAAGGTGAGGAGAGGGCCCCAGAGGGGCTGAAATCATACGGGGTTGGAGGGAGGATGCTTACCCCGGTCGGTCAGTCTTGAACACAGTCCTCCTGTATTCTCAGGCAGAACCTTCCCCGCAGACCACATCTGGGCAAGCTGAGAAGTATACCAGCGAGTAACCCGGCTGGGTGGCGTCTCTGTGAATACCAGGCGAGCGTAACAGAACGCAAAGCCTACCTTAACAAATCCACCTGGGCGCCATGGAGACATCAGAAATTGACCAAACCAAATGGCCCAATTACTAGGAGAGCTTCGTGCTGAGGTTCATTCTGCCCGACAAGAGACTAATGCCCTCCAGAGAGACCTAATAGTGACCAAAGAATGCACTGAAGAGATTAGCAGGCAATACTTGCAATCACAGGCAGGACAGTTGCCTCTACCTGGAAGCAATCCAATGATGCAAAACCCCACCATACCATCCACTACCTCCACTCCAGTACAGATCACGTTACCTGGAATAGTTCCCCTGGCACCACCAGAAAGGTTCTCCGGCGACCCACGGAAGTATGCGGCATTCATCAATCAGTGTTGCCTTCATTTTCTTTGTAAACCTGGAGCATTTCCATACGACCAAGCTCGGGTAGCTTTTGTCGTATTATACCTGAGTGGTAGTGCAGCAGATTGGTCGGTGCCGTTTGTGACCCATTACGATCCTCTATTACAGGACTTTGGGGGGTTTCAGAGAGAAATGGAAAAACTTTTTGCTCGCCATACCCAGGAACAAGCAGTAGAAAATGAACTCTTATCTCTCCGACAGGGGAATCAGGACTTGTTAACGTACATTGCTACCTTCAACAGACTGGTTGCCAAAGCTAGGTGGCCAGAAAATAAAAGAACCACGTTATTCCATCGAGGTTTATGAGGCGAATTAAAGGACGTTTTAGCCCAGGTGGTTGATCCGCCCAGAGACTGTGCCAAATTCATAAATCTGGTCGTGCAGCTAGACCACCGGGTGCAGGACTGAAAAGCAGACCGGTCTAAGAAGGACCCTCGGACCGTGTATGTTCAACCAAAGGAAAAGACATCCCGTGTACCTGAGAATGCAGAACCCTTGCAGATTGGAGGGATACGGCCTCCATTAATAAAACAAGAGCGGGACAAAAGAAGACAGCAACAACTTTGTTTGTATTGTGGGAAACCAGGACATTTCCTGAAAGACTGTCCAGTAAAACCCCCAAGAAGAACAGTCGGGGCCACAGAGAAGGATGAAGCTAAGGAATCAGAAAACTACCAAGCTCAACAAACGTAGAGGTCAGTTTGTTGAGTGAGAAGAAAGAGTTGCTGACCTCGCACTTTGCAATACCAGTGATCTTAATTAACCACCAACGGTCGTCAAGAATGCATGCTGTTGAAGCATGCATCGACAGCGGAGCAGTTGGAAATGATATTGATCAAGAACTGGCAGCAGAGATGGGGCTTCCTTTGTGTTCTAAGCCAACTGTGGACAAGGTAACCACAGTGGATGGGACAGAAATCGCTTCCGGACCAGTAACCCAATGCACAGCCAGGGTAACCTTGCTGTGCTAGGACGGACATTGGGAGTCTATTTCGTTTGATCTCATCAGGGCACCTCAGTTCAGGCTAATACTAGGGATGCCATGGTTGGTTGCTCACAACCCTTTGATAGACTAGCGGGCATGAAAATTAACCTCCCCCGATGCCTGCTCCCCTGCCTGCTATTATCAAGAGGAGAAACCCGACGTCTGTATCCCCATGACTCCTGGAGCAACATTACCAACCCTGGGGGTAACTAATACCTTGCCAAGTGAGTACCATGATTTCCAGGAAGTATTCCGAAAGGACCAAGCCAATACATTGCCGCCGCACAGGCCCTATGATTGTCAGATCGACATTGTTCCTGGTGCACAAATCCCTTGCGGCAGGATCTACGCTCTCACAGAACCAGAAAACCTTCATTTGAAATCGTATTTAGACCAGTACCTTGCAAACGGATTTATCCGTCCTTCGAAGTCCCCCGCAGCCAGTCCTTTGTTCTTCGTACCGAAAAAGGAAGGGGACTTGAGAACCTGTATTGACTACCGCGCATTGAACCAGATCACCGTGAAGAATCGCTACCCCTTGCCACTTATCCCTGAGATGCTAGACCAAGTTAAAGATGCCCAGATTTATGCTAATTTGGACCTTCGAGGAGCGTACCACCTGGTCCGAGTCAGAAACAGAGATGAATGGAAAACCGCCTTCCGTACTAAGTACGGCTTGTTTGAATATCAAGTCATGCCCTTCGGGTTATGCAACGCTCCTGTGGCATTCCAATATTTCATGAATGACGTCTTGAGGGAGTAAATTGATGTGTGCGCCTTAGTGTACATAGACGACATCTTAGTATACTCAGCCTCAAAACAAGATCATGTCAGGCACGTTCGTTCAGTCCTCACCAAGCTCTGTCAACATTGCTTGTTTGCAAAGCTTGAAAAATGCTATTTTCACGTTACCGAAGTAGAGTTTCTTGGTTTTATCCTTACTCCAGGAGGCAACAGAATGGATGTGCACAAGGTAGATGCCATTCTGAAATGGCCTTCACCGATGTAACTGAAAAGGGTACAAAGCATGCTGGGCTTTGCAAACTTCTACTGCCGGTTCATCCCAGATTTCTCTCAGGTTGTGCACCTAATCACAGTACAGTTACGAAAGAACAATAAAACGTTTGCTTGGACTGAAGAAGCAGAAGAAGCCTTTCAGGAACTAAAACAAAGGTTTACCTCCGCTCCAATCCTGCGACACCCTTGTCCAGACCTCCCTTATGTAGTTGAAACTGATGCATCCAGTCTCGCAATGGGGGCTGTCCTTTCACAGAGAGACCCGGAATCCGGCCAACTACATCCTGTGGCCTTCAGGTCAAAAAAGTTCTGACCTCCAGAGATTAATTATGCCATCACGGACAAGGACCTCCTGGCTATTAAATCCGCCTTTAAAGCCTGGAGGCACTACCGTCTGGGGGCCAGACACACCATTACGGTCATCACAGACCACCGAAACCTGCAATATCTCAAAACAGCCAAAGCCCAGTGCGTGCGCCAATTACGGTGGGCCCTTTTCTTCGCCGAATATGATTACGTAATCACGTTTCAACCAGGGGTCAGAAACGGAAAGAAGGATGCCTTATCTCGCATGGGCATAGATGAAATGGTATATACAACTCCAGATCCAGTACCTATTATACCTGAAGACAAACTCTTGGGTATCACAACAGCCTTAACACAAGCAGAACTACGAAAAGAAATTCAACGGACAATGAATCCTGATGTTTTCCTCGCATGGCAAACTCAAGGAGAACAATATACCATCAAGGACCATCTACCCTTTTTTAGGGATCGCCTATATGTACCCAATAAGGAATTACAACAGCATATTATTTAAAATTATCACGATTCACTGATTGAAGGGCATCCTGGAATCACCAAAACCCTAGCTAAGGTGAAAGAGAACTTTTGGTGGCCTACCTGGCGTACAGACATCATTCAGTATATTCAGTCCTGTGGTGTCTGCGCACAATATAAATCACAGAAACAAAAACCATCTGGTCTTCTACAACCATTGGACATTCCTTCAGTTCCATGGCACACTCTTTCCCTTGACTTCATCACTGATCTACCTCCCAGTCAAAGGTTCAACACCATCCTTGTAGTTGTGGACTTATTCTCGAAAATGGCACATTTTATTCCTCTCCAAGGCCTCCCAGACGCAGCCACTTTAGCAAAAGTATTCCTAGAGGGCGTTGTTAAACTGCATGGCTTCCCTTCGGTTCTGGTCTCTGATCGAGGCAGCCAGTTTGTTTCTAACTTCTGGAAGAAATGTTGTGCTATGGCACAGATTGACGTTTGGCTATCTACCAGTCACCATCCCCAAACAGACAGCCACCAACCCGAGAGAACCAATCAGACGCTCGAGCAATATTTACGGTGCATACTGCACCACGAACAAAGGAATTGGAAAGACTTACGATGGATAGCCGAATATGCATATAACAATTCCTTGCATTCAAGCACAGGACAAATGCCCTTCTATACCCTTTATGGCAGACATCCATGTACCTCTGAACTAGACCTTCCAGCCAGCTTGGAAATGCCAGCGGTAAAGACTCTACACACAACCATTACTCAGGCTTTCAAGAAGGCAAAGGAACATCTTATTAATGCCAAAGAAAAATAAAAGAGATTCGCCAACCAACACCGGAATAAGGCCCCTGATTATCAAGTAGGAGACAAAGTTTGGTTAGCCGCTAAATTCATACCCATCAAGGGAACCCAGACCTTTCACCCCAGATACTTAGGACCCTATACCATTAAGGCAATTATCAACCCAGTAGCCATGAAACTGGATTTACCACCTGTTGGGTGTCCTGACCCACGTTTGAGCTATCATGCTGCAACATTTGGTGCTGTGGGCTTAGAAAATCCAAGATGGCCAAAAAGCCCACCAGTGCGCCAGAATCCAGGAGAACCACGCAGTTTGTGCGCATACCAAAATGGTTACCTAACTTGCCACCCACCAGAGTAAAGAAAGATCTTTGTTAACAAAATCCACTGTTACTGATGTCAAAAAGTTGCTGAAATCGTGGCTCACCAGACCACTTTAAAGATTCAACCCTTTTGTGGGGTTCCACATAACCATTTTACTGTAAGGAGCCCCATCAAAACAATGTTAAGCAAGGATTTACTACCATGTAAGAACCATTCCTGTTTGGAATGCATTAATTCAAGAAAAATCCCCAAAATGGTTGCATTACCAGTACTCACCACTATCAGAAAGCCGGCGTTTTAAAACAACACCAGACTTTTTTTTGTGTAAAAACTGAATAAATGAACCCAAAGCAGGCCAAAGAAAGACTTACTGAGAGGTGGATACAATGTAAAGTTATATTCTGAAGTGACTTGAAGGTTTAGAACAAGACTGGCTAAGCTGTGGATTTCAGCAGTTTAAGTAAATTTGAACTGAAAGACACTAAAAATCTAAATGTTTAAAAGAAATGAGTGATCTACTTTTGAGTGTCACATAGGTTGCAATTGTTTAAATGTCATCGTTTGAAACTTAGAATCAGCATTCTAGCTGCATATGTAAAAATGGCTAGTTTTATTTGAATGCAGAAAACTGGGTAACTAAAAGTGACATTAGCTGGGGCCTGGCTTAAGGAACTGAATTCTGCCCACCAGCTACCCCCGACAGGAGATGAGACTTGCACAACAGCTGTGTTCCCAGGCCTAGCTGCCTTTTGCTGCTCCCACCAAAAGGGATATGACACTTCTCTGATTGAATTACCTGGGCTCTGCAGGAAATTGAACAAAGCCCTGTCCTGACTCAGGCAAATGTTTTATTATGGGGGCCGTAAAAGTGGCTTCCTCCTGGAAGGAAAGGGGAGGAGCACTGCCTGTGAGAGCAAGCTGGCTTGGCAGAACTGGAAAAACCAGAAATTCAACCTTGTGCTGGGGGGAAACCACACCCCTTTGGGGCCAGAACATAACTGTAAAAAGATGGATCATTCATAGAGCGGACTTGTGAAAATTATTTAAATGATACCATAATTCTTGTGATTTTTCTGCCCATATTTTAAGAGGTTTTTAGAACCGGTGGTATGATCTGGGGGCAAGCTAGCAGTTAAGAGGGTATTACTTAAAATGTATGCATGTTAAAAATCTGACACTTCATCAAGTAATGTCCATACTCCTTGCGCACATGTGTATAAATTTGGGGTAATGTCCGATATTACGAAACCAGTTAAAAAGTGCAAATGTTGCCATTTCTGAATGCAAGCTCCCAGGAAGAGCAGATTTGGACAGGGTATACCTCCTGTGATATGTGATGGGTGCATGTAATTTTAAACAAATGTGTACCTGTGCAAATATGTCTTTTGGGTCAAAATATAGATTGTGTGTAATTTGACAGGGGTGGGTTCTCTGTACCATAAACAGACCTCATCATGATGACACTTCAGTTCATTCCCCCAATCAAGGGGAAGAGGATAAAGTGGCCAATGACAAGTGGGGAGGGGTAGGGCCTAGGAAGCTAGTCTTTCCACCCATTTTCAAAACACATAAAAGCAGACAGTCAGGACAGATAGAGACATTCAATTCCATCTGCTGCGGGACGCTCTGCCGGGAAAATCCATACTTTACCTCCATCAACCTCCAGAGAGCCAACATAGAGACTTCAATCTATCCACCTTCAGAGACCAAGACTTTACTTCAGAATTTGTAGCAGAGAGGTCAACTACAAGCTAAATCCCTCTTTAGCAGGCCTCAAATCATTGCCATTATCACAGCCAGGAGAGCTGTTTGAATTCTTTGCAAGAACTCTTGCCATTTGCCAGAGAGCAGTGTTGTATCCAGAGAGAGACCAGCTGAACCAGAGACCGCTGTATCCGGACCCACAGACCTGATCAGAACCAGAGACCCAGACCAGACCAGCAGAGTAGAGCTGACCCAGACGCTGTGCGCAGAGACCGTCCGTGGCGAGTGAAGAAAACCTGACCAGATCCGTGGCGAGGCCCATTTATTTCAAAAATATATTGTGAGTACCTAGCAGAACTGTGCAGAACCAATCTCTTAGTTAAAATAATATAATTCAATCTATTTTAATCTAACCAGAACTGCCTCCTAACTGTCACCTGTCATTTGCAAAGCTGTCACCTGTCATTTTCTAGTTGCTAGCTGTCACTTGTCTTTTTGAACTTTAAAATTTAAAATCTGAAAAACGACCTTTACCATATCGCTCATATCTCTTTGACCGTTTGTCTTAGAGACTTGCAGTAACTTTCCTCTGAAAGCTGGGAATCTTGGCTTTTCAACAAACCTAGAACCGCATTCCTATCCCCTATACTTTTGCCGCAATCGCGAAAAACGCACTCGCGAATTTTACTGCGATTTGCAAATTTCTCCACGTGTGAAAACAGCAGTTTTCTTGCTTTCATTTGCCAAAAATTCGTTTAACCTGCTAGTTACTCCTAGATCCTTCCTAAAGTGAGCCTGAACTCATCCCAAGTATATTTCACTCACCCTGAACCTCCTAAAGGGAATTAAAACCATTTTCAGCATATTCCTCACTTCACTGCCAGCACATATAAAAGCATTTTGGGCATGTGTTTCAAACTTCTGTAGTCTAAGCTTGCTGGGGTGAACTGAATTACATTTGATTGCATTTCTGAGAACTGTGTGCTTTCCTTCCATTGCCTTGCATTGCATAAAGGGGGGAGGGGATTGCCAGAAAAAAGTGATTACATTGTTTTGTTGAAATCATATTGAGTATTTTCTGTATTGCATTTTCATTCAACATTACATCCATCTGAACTTATATAAAGCATTCTCTACCACCTTATTCTTCTGTTCCTATTCACAAGTGTGCTAGTGCCAGACTATCCATTATTGATTACTGCTCAGATTCAGTGTGATATTCAATTATTAATTTATTATAAAGCGTGATATATATATATATTGTTTAAATTATCAAATAAACCTTTAAACTTGCAAAACAGAACTACTTCTTGGCTCAGTGGGGTCAGGGGGATTCCAAGAGAGGGGTGTTATATAGGGGTAGTCATCCAGAACGCATGAACTGGACATAAATATATATCAATAAGGGTTTCCATTCAGTATCCCAGACTAGGCATTGACTTAGCTGTAGTGTTGAATTGAATCCTCTTATAAATTGGGGGCTCGTCCGGGATGTTTGGGTTAGATCTACCATTTGTGCAGATTAATACAGCGTGCCAGCTGACCAGATACACATATCCGGTCGGATTACCACGCTGTGTTACGCTGTAAAGCACTCCTCAAAGGAACGCTCTAAGGAAAAGGTCTGTTTTGCAAAAATAAAATACAAACTTCTGTAAGTCAGGAAGGAACTCAAATCTCTAGAATGACGACCTTAGTAGACATGAAAATAGCCAGAGAGCACTTCTTACATAAGTTATTTGTGAGAGGTGAGTGGACTCATCAGGACCAGACGGTCTGGTTGCAAGCAATCGCACCCCAGATCACGGAAACAGGGTCAGATATATGGAGAGACCAGGGTCCCTTACATGTGGCCCTGAGTGAACTATATATGTCCTCTAAGGCCAAGGATGAGCACAACAAGATTGCCAGGGTAGCGGCATATTTATATTTACATATGGGAGCCATGCAGGACAAATGTGCTGACGGCCAAGATCTGGCGAGTAGGCAACTGCTGGCCTTACAGAAGGCCCAATCTGATCTGGACTCTTCTGAGCAGAGGCTGCAGAGGAGCCAGGAGTCAGAAAATGATAGTAGGCAGTATATCATTAAAATAAAAGAGTACATGGATATACTGCAACAGGAAAAGGCTGACCAGGATACTAGATTTCTGGCCCTGCAGAAGGAGCACCAAGACAGTTTGGACTCCTTACTGCAGAGCCAGAAAAAGCTGGAGCAACAATTAGACTTTAACAGGGCATGCACGGAGCAGGTAGCCACCCTGCAAAGTCATCTAGATAGAGTGAAGGCAGAGAGCAACAAGCTGATTTTGAAAGACCTGGATACCCAGGCAGAGTTTGATGAAGAACGCCAGAAAGCTTGTGCCTTTCAAAGGCAGAGGGACGACCTGGCGGCACAAATGCAGGCTCTTAGCCAGGAAAGAGACGCCTTAGGCCAGGAAGTCTGCCATTTAAAAAGAAAAACAGAAGAAAATCACTTGGCCCTCCAGGGGCTGGGTGACCTCCAAAAAGAACGCCAGAACTTGTTAGAACACACCAGGAGGGTGGAGGATGCTCTGGCAAGAAAGGAGCAGGTCAATAGGGACACAGCTCAGGAGGTAACCCTCCTGCAGCAAAGACTGGCCCAGTGCTCCAGGACCAATCAGGAGGCACAGAGAGAGAATGAGGCTCTCTGCCAGCACAATGATAGACTCCAACAACAGGTAGAGATGCAGGAGAGACTGATAGAGTCTAGTAAGGCCTTAAATGAGGAACTGAAGGCGCAGGCTCTTGCATTGCAACAGGGAGCAGGGGCGGATAGAGATGATGTTCGCTGGGAAAGAGAAACTCCTGAGAATAACCGCAGGAGCCCTAGTACCAGAGGCCTTTATCTCTCTCAGTCCCTGGACTCTGCCACCCCCATGTCCCCTGGCGCACATGAGCCAGAAGCATGGGGCTCATAGGCCAGTACCACCCAGGAATGGAGGGGCGGGCATCCGGGTATGGGCACCCAAGCACAGTGCAATTTGATGGGGAACCCCAGGAGAGTAGGCCCATTAAGGGCATCCTGAAAACCTCTGCCCAGTTAGGTCAGTGGGGGGGGTACCCATCAAATCCTGGCAGCAAGGAGGGATCTGAAGACTCCTCTGAGCGGTACAGGACACAGGAGACCAGGTCCCCACATTCTGCCAGCCATTCCCAGGCTCGCAGAATCCGGGAAAACCTGGAAGAACAGACGGGAACCTCTGGGAGCAGTGCCTCTGAGTCAGAAGATGAATGGACCAGGGTTACCCGGACCAAAAGGGCCAATAAGACAAAAAGGGCCTTGCTTAAGGACCCCTTAAAGCAGATTAAGGCAATCAGGAGCGTCATCACGCTTTATCATAAGAACGCCAAGTATTCTGTTTGGGAGCACTTAGAGCTGTTTGAGCAAATGATGGAGACTTTCCATTTGAAGGACAGCCAAAGCTGTATTCAATATGTAAAGTGGACCTTCTCCCCGGAATACTCCAGTTTCTTTGCGGGGCTGGAGGACCAACATCATTTAAGATGGTCCACCTATAAGGCGGCCATCTTGAAACATTTTTCTACTCATAGAAATCCTCAAGAGGCTCGCAAGGCAGCCTACAATTTACAATGTGGGGAGGATCAGGCCCCACAAGAATTTGTGCAGGAGTTAAAGCCTGCTTTTGCACAGACCACAAGAAGGGTGCGCACGGATAGCAGAGAATTTATTAATACGTTTTTCCATGCCTTGCCCAAATACATAATGACCCAGCTCGTGAGGGATTTTCACGAGAAAAGATCTTTAGACTGGGTCATTGAACAGGCGACCCGGATCTATGAGGTGCAGAAGCCAATAGAAAATAAAAATAATGCGCCCAAAAACCCCAAAGCCAACAACACCCCTGCTGCTGCCAAGGTGGCAGAGGTAAAGGTCACCCCCGTTTTAGAGTTGGAGATGGGGGGCCTAACAACCTACCTGCACCTAATAATGCTAGGCCCAGAAGGTCCTCGGGCCAGTCACAGACAGGGAGCCAGGGAGGCAGCCCCACAAATGGGGTCCCTCGCTCTCCTGATTATGTAAGCCCCCGTTACAAGGGAAACAGACCCATCCTGGGTTATGTGTGGACTCCTCCAGCCCAAGGGGGGGGATCCAGCCAAGCACCTAACCCAGAGAACTTCCCTCCCAACTTCTCACAGGAGGGCAGAAACTCACCAAACCCTGGGCAGAACTTCTTCCCCAGGTATCCACCCAACTTCCAGCCCCAAAATCCTCCACCCTTCTTTCCCCAATTCCCTGAGCCCAGACAACCGAATCCGGGAGAGGGGAGGCCAAGGGTGGAGGGGTATCCAAATCTTCCCAACCAGGGGTACTACCAAAGAAGGGATAGCTACCCTTCCCGGGATCAGCCCAGGGGAGAAAATAGGGCCCCGTATCAGCCTGAGCGGGTTTCCCAGTTAGAGCGCTAGGTTCAAAACATGGCGCGGGATCTGGGTCACATACTGAGGGCTCAGCAGAACCCTCAGATCGGCATGCCGGCGCAGAACGCACCCAATTCTGGACCTGGTGCTCCAGAACAATGACGGGGGCAGCACCCCGATAACTCACCGGTTCCCAGGGAGGAGGCACAAGGGGAAGGGGGGTGTAAAGCCTTGGAGGAAGCTTCCTTCCTCACTTGTAAACAGCCCCTGGAAACCCAGGAACCGGAAACAAAATCTCCTGCCCCTGAAAGTCTGCCTCCTAAGGAGCAGAGGGGGGGTAGGAGAAACAAAAGACCCAAACAGACACAGTTTGAGGAGGAGGTACAGATCTTCCAAGTTGAGGGAGAGGGATCCTCAGAGGATCCTGGGAAAAGGATCTTCTCCTTCAGAGAGGGGGGAACTCCTCCCAAAGAAAAATGGGTCCCTAGGGATGCAAATCCAGACTGGGGAGATGTGGAGACTGAGCTACCGCCGCCCAACATCTCATCCCAGAACCAACCGCAAGAAAATCCCCTGGTTCAAACCCATCCTGATGACTGTCTCCAAAAAGGGCGGGGCGTCCCAGAACCGGAACCAGGGGAACCCACAATGGCTCTGATCTCCAGTTGCCAACTTTTTCTTTCAGATTCCCAAGGCTCTCCACAGAATTCTGCCCAAATCTCTTCGCTAGCGATGTCCAAAACCAGAAAGTTAGCCCACCAGTTGTCCAAAAATGTGCATTATCTGTGCCCACTTGAGGAGAAGGAGGGAAGATACTATGCCCCGGTACAAGTACAGGGGCAGGGTACAATTTTGGCACTGGTGGACACTGGATCTCAAGCTACCCTTCTGTCCAGAAGGGCCTTTGACGAACTGAATGCAGGAAGGGGAGAGAATTACCAAATTCCTCTCACCTCTCTTCCTGGACAACTGCAGAACTTTGACGGGAAGGAAATTCCCGTTGAGGGGACTGCAGACTTGGACATTAAGATCGGGCGACACAAGGTGAAACACCCGGTCATAGTAGTGACTCCAGAGGGCACCCCTTGTTTACTAGGGAATTACCTCCTGAGAAGGTTGTCACCCCTAATAGATTGCGTAAACAAGGTCCTCTGGACCCAGACTAGCCGACCCATAAAATTAAAACAGAGTGTCAACCATGTTAGTTTAAACGGCACCTGCCACATGGTTGAACAAAAATCTGACCAAGTAGAATTTCACTTCCAGAATAGCCAAATTCCAGACGTGACAGTAATAGCAGTAGGACAACAGACTGGTGATGGAGGGTCCTCTCTATTTCTGAAAAACAACCTTCCTTCGAGTCTAAAGTGGTACTCCACGCTGGAAGGAAACACTCTGAGATTCTATACTAATCCACAATCAGAAACTCCCACTCCTATAGTCCAGAAAGATGTGAAATCAGCTCAGAGCCTGGCTGATATTCAGAAAATTGGAGAGCAGTTGTTCATCCCTGTTCAGTTAAATGATGGGAAGGACTCTGTTCTCGCTCGAGTGTGTGTGAACAACGGTAAGAGCTTCATCAGCGAAGCCATGTTCCGCCAACTCCCAAAAGATCCAGCCATTCCCACATTCAAACTGATAGACAAAGGGGAAATGGACCTGGAAGCGCCTAATTCCAAACATCTCCTGCCAAGCAGGTGTATGCTCAAAATCTCCATTGGCAACAAGAGCATAGTCCATAATTGTTGGGTCGTGCGAGACGTCACTGCCGCCTTTTACTTAGGCAGTGACATTCTCAATCGCTTTGCCATTAGTTTGGACCTAATAAACTTCAAAGCTTGGTCCCGATTAGCGGATAATCCCATGGGCTTTGATGATCCAGAAAAAGCATTTAGGTCAGCTCAATTGCTACCTTATGCAGATGAAATTCAGATCAAAGAGGAAGTCACCATCCCAGAAAGGACCCGACAATTCTCCCTGGAAGTGAAAGCTAAAAGAGGACAACATTTGAAAAACCCTGATGCTTACATACATCTAAACGCTTCTCTCCAACAGCAAGGGTTAGGGGTAAACCCAACACCATTAGTCAATATAGAACATGACACCATTCTAATAGAGGTGGATAACAGCGACTTAAAGAGTATTACTCTAGCCGCAGGCACCATTATTGGAATGGCGGTTGATGACCGACATTTTTCCATAGATTTAGGTAATGAACTGTTAGGGCCAATCCCCAAGGACTGCTTTGACAGTGACAGTGATGACAATACAACACCATACAGGATTTTTACCCGGCATGGGGGGAACTTCCTGGTGTACACTTCTTGCCCTTATGGTAAGGAAGATGTGACTTGTGACTTCAGGAGGGATGAGGTGATTTTCCAGGTCCATGAGGGCTGCCTTTCCCACCTGAAGCCTCCAGTTCAAATCAGCACTCTGACCAGGGACTTCTCCACCCAGCTGGAGGAGGCCGCTGAGATAGCCAAACCAGAAGTCTTTCCAGGCTTCAGGCAGATGGTGGAAGAGAGAGTCAACCTAGCTGATGCCTGTGTGACTCTGGAACAAAAGCAAAAGTTGAAACAAGTTTTCTTGGATTTCCAAGATCTCTTTGCGGTAGACTCATATGACTGTGGCAGCACCGACATCCACACAACAACAATCCCCACGGACCCTGGCATGACTCCAGTGTTTGTGAAGCAATATCGCTTGCCTCTCGCATCAATGGAGTCCCTTACTGAAATAATTAAGAACCTTGAGTCCCGGGGAATAATCCGTCCAGTCCACAGCACCTTCAATAATCTGGTGCTGGGAATATTGAAGCCAAACGGCCAATGGAGACTCTGCGCCGACCTCAGGGAGCTCAACAAACGGGTCCATACTTCCCGATGGCCTCTGCCCTACATTGACCATGGGCTGGCCCTGATCCAGGGGTCACAGGTATTCACTGCAATAGACCTGACCAATGGATACTGGACCGTGCCTGTCAGCAGGGAGGACCAATACAAACTGGCTTTTACCTTTGGGGGCCAGCAGTATACATGGACCCGGACTCCCTTCGGATACCTTAACTCCGGTAATGAGTTCAAAATTTTCCTACATAAGGCCATGCCCGACCTGGGTGCGAGGGGTAACCTGGCTTATGTCGACGATGTCCTCATCAAAAGCTCAACTGTTGAGGAACACATAGCGGAGATCCGTTATGTTCTGACACAGTTGAGGGCCGCCGGAGCAAAACTTTCCTTTCAGAAAGCACAGTGGTGTAGAACCCGTGTTAATTTCTTGGGGCATGAGATTACTCCTCAGGGTCTCTGTCCCCAGGAAAAGAAAGTGGAAGCACTTCAGAAACTGAAGGACCCCACAACTCTGCGGGAACTAAGGAGCCTCCTTGGACTGACTAATTACAGCAGAAAGTTCATTGAGGGCTACACAGAGATCACCAGACCCCTGATTCATCTCTTGAAGGGGGGGGTCAAGTGGGAATGGGGTCCAGAACAAGCCGAGGCAGTAAGACAACTCAAGAGAAGCCTCTCACAAGCGCCCTGCCTAGCTTACCCTGTCAGAAACAAGGAGTTCTTCTTGGAGACGGGGTTCTCTAATACGTGCTTGACGGCAGTATTATACCAAAAGCATGACAAGGTCAATAAAGTAATCTCCTATGCGAGCAAAACTTTATCCTCTGTGGAGGAAAAAATCAACGATTGTGAGAAGGCACTCCTGGCGACGGTGTGGGCATTGAAGAATTACCGCCCGTTTATCCAGGGGGAACACATCATAGTGGAGACTCCACACCAGCCTCTGCAATATCTCCAAAGTGACAGAATCCGGGCCGGAAATGTGAGTAATTCCCGAATTACTTCCTGGATTCTGTCAATGCAAGGCTTTCCTGTGGAGGTCAGATATGGCCAAAACAAGAAGAGTCCCCTCGCGCAAGGTCTGGCTGACTTGCATGATTGTGCCAGAGAAAACTGTCTCGAGGACGAAAGTCTAAAAATCAAGGACAACACGGAGGCATACCTTAATTCCCCACACAAAGTCTTTGAAGAAGACAAGTGTGAAGGAATGCCCACTGTCTATGTGGATGGATGCTCGTACCATGTTGACAACGACGGGGAAAAAGAACTGGTGGCCGGCATAGGGAATGCATGGGTGAAGGAGTTCCCAGAACCCTCCGCTGGATACAAAATTGGTCCCCGAAGTAGTCAGGTGGCAGAATTGATGTCTGTGCATCAGGCCATCCTCACTCCTGTCCAGCATCAACTTTACGAACTGGTCATAATCACAGATTCGGATTATGTACGGAACCGGTTCGGGGAGCACCTGGTTAATTGGAAAGCCAGAGGCATGTTATGTGCCAATAACAAACCCTTGAAACATGGGAAGTTGATCCAAAACATTGACGATCTGGTCACCTCGAATGAGATGACCATCTATTGGAAAAAGATCAAGGGTCATTCCAAGTAGAGGGACCAGACAAAACTGGAAATGACTTAGCTGATCAGCTGGCCAAAACCGGGGCCATCCAAGGGGATCTAATTGAGATTGAGTCCCTGTTGGGGGAAATCCAGGTCACTGCTATCACTAGGTCCCAGACAAATGCTCACAATGATCTTTCAATTGCACAATGGAGTAAGGAGACCCCTGATGCTGATTTAATTACAGCTCAGAAAGGGGATCCAATAATTGGTAAATTTTACCAGCACCTTGAGGACCCTGAGAACTTTCCCCTGACGGATACCGATTACACTGGGAAAGAGGACCTAACAGTGTTGATGAAATGTCCAAAAATGTTCTGAATCCAAGACGGTTTGTTGGTAAGGAAATCCAAAGCTGGCCACGATCAGTGGGTGGTTCCTACCTCATCATTCCGAAGCCTGATGTTAAGTCACGCCCATGATGCGGCCACCGCCGGTCATAGGGGGTTTCACACAACATTGGAAATCTTAAGAGAGGTTGCATACTGGCCACACATGGGGCAGGACCTTGACCAATATTTGAAGGGGTGTCTTGTGTGTGCACAATTTCAGCCATCATCCCTCACGCATCGTGCGCCTCTCCAAAAGAGGGGGATGACACTGCCATGGTCAGATTTACAAATCGACTTCGTAGGCCCCGTGATTCGCTCTGCTAGGGGGAATAAGTACATGTTGACTGTGACATGCTTGTTTACCAAGTGGGTGGAATGTCTTCCAGCCCCAAATTCCAAGGCAGAAACTGCAGCTGCCCTGATGATTAACCACATCTTTTCCCGTTTCGGTCTACCTCAAAGGATTGAGTCAGACAGGAGTAGCCACTTCACCAGTGAAGTAATGACAATGATGTGGGAGATACTGGGGGTCAAAAGGAAGTTGCATATTGCTTACCGGCCAGCTTCTTCTGGGGCAGTAGAGAGATATAACCGAACCATTGTGAGCATATTAAAGAAGTTTGTGGCAGATTCTGGGCCAAGTTGGGATATCCGATTACCTCTGGTCCTAATGGCCATCAGATCTACCCCTTCATCTGCAACCAAAATGTCACCATTCGAGTTGATGACTGGACGCAAGATGGTGCTTCCTCAGCATTTGCTCTACATGACCCAAGAGCAGACACTGATAAATGCCTCCACAACTCATGAGTATGTGGAGAATTTAAGGAAACACCTTCAACATGCTTTTGCTTATGCTCAGCGGAATCTAGAAAGATCAGCTGATAGCATGAAGACCCACTATGACCTGAAGACTTCCAGGAAGGAATATCAGGTGGGGGACCGGGTCTATCTATACAATTTCCAAAGGAACCAGGCCAAACAGCGAAAACTTTTGCCTACATGGAAGGGACCCTTTGAGGTTATAGACAAAATCTCCCCTGTGGCCTACAAGATCCACATCCCCAAAGGCGGTTTGGCAGAGGGGGAAGACAAGTGGGTCCACATAAACCAGTTGAAGTGTTGCCATCCCAGGCACACTCTGCAACAACTGGAGGAATCCTCTGGAATCCTAGAGGGTACTGTCTCAGATTAATTTAGTTCTAACTTAAAATATCCTACATATCGCCTATCAAATTCTGAGTTCCTCAATGTGGGTGTTTTCGTTTTTGAATGCAAAAAGAAATGTGCATGTTCATATGTTTTGACTATAAATTTATATGCCACCCCACTATAACAATGGTGGGGGAGAAATGTCCATGAATAGGTATTGTGCTCTTCCTTTGTCGTCCTAGGAGAAAGAAAACCTCGAGACGGGCCAAGGAGGACGATCCGGAGACCGGGAGCAGAGACGCGAGGGGCCCGGGGTACCGCCCAATATTCCCATCAGGACCGGCGAGGAGAACCGATCGATCAGTACCGGATGGAGGAAAAGATGCTGAACTGTGCCATTTGCAGAATTGGAAGAAGATTATGCGGACAGACCAGTGCGTGGGTCAAAACCCTTGTGCACCCGACTCCCCATCGACTCAAATTCAAAGGGCAGTCACGTGGGGGGATCTGTTGGGTGTCCTGACCCATGTTTGAGCTATCATGCTGCAACATTTGGTGCTGTGGGCTTAGAAAATCCAAGATGGCTAAAAAGCCCACCAGTGCGCCAGAATCCAGGAGAACCACGCAGTTTGTGCGCATACCAAAATGGTTACCTAACTTGCTACCCACCAGAGTAAAGAAAGATCTTTGTTAACAAAATCCACTGTTACTGATGTCAAAAAGTTGCTGAAATCGTGGCTCACCAGACCACTTTAAAGATTCAACCCTTTTGTGGGGTTCCACATAACCATTTTACTGTAAGGAGCCCCATCAAAACAATGTTAAGCAAGGATTTACTACCATGTAAGAACCATTCCTGTTTGGAATGCATTAATTCAAGAAAAATCCCCAAAATGGTTGCATTACCAGTACTCACCACTATCAGAAAGCCGGCGTTTTAAAACAACACCAGACTTTTTTTTTTGTGTAAAAACTGAATAAATGAACCCAAAGCAGGCCAAAGAAAGACTTACTGAGAGGTGGATACAATGTAAAGTTATATTCTGAAGTGACTTGAAGGTTTATAACAAGACTGGCTAAGCTGTGGATTTCAGCAGTTTAAGTAAATTTGGACTGAAAGACACTAAAAATCTAAATGTTTAAAAGAAATGAGTGACCTACTTTTGAGTGTCACATAGGTTGCAATTGTTTAAATGTCATAGTTTGAAACTTAGAATCAGCATTCTAGCTGCATATGTAAAAATGGCTAGTTTTATTTGAATGCAGAAAACTGGGTAACTAAAAGTGACATTAGCTGGGGCCTGGTTTAAGGAACTGAATTCTGCCCACCAGCTACCCCCGACAGGAGATGAGACTTGCACAACAGCTGTGTTCCCAGGCCTAGCTGCCTTTTGCTGCTCCCACCAAATGGGATATGACACTTCTCTGATTGAATTACCTGGGCTCTGCAGGAAATTGAACAAAGCCCTGTCCTGACTCAGGCAAATGTTTTATTATGGGGGCCGTAAAAGTGGCTTCCTCCTGGAAGGAAAGGGGAGGAGCACTGCCTGTGAGAGCAAGCTGGCTTGGCAGAACTGGAAAAACCAGAAATTCAACCTTGTGCTGGGGGGAAACCACACCCCTTTGGGGCCAGAACATAACTCTAAAAAGATGGATCATTCATAGAGCGGACTTGTGAAAATTATTTAAATGATACCATAATTCTTGTGATTTTTCTGCCCACATTTTAAGAGGTTTTTAGAACCGGTGGTATGATCTGGGGGCAAGCTAGCAGTTAAGAGGGTATTACTTAAAATGTATGCATGTTAAAAATCTGACAATTCATCAAGTAATGTCCATACTCCTTGCGCACATGTGTATAAATTTGGGGTAATGTCCGATATTACGAAACCAGTTAAAAAGTGCAAATGTTGCCATTTCTGAATGCAAGCTCCCAGGAAGAGCAGATTTGGACAGGGTATACCTCCTGTGATATGTGATGGGTGCATGTAATTTTAAACAAATGTGTACCTGTGCAAATATGTCTTTTGGGTCAAAATATAGATTGTGTGTAATTTGACAGGGGTGGGTTCTCTGTACCATAAACAGACCTCATCATGATGACACTTCAGTTCATTCCCCCAATCAAGGGGAAGAGGATGAAGTGGCCAATGACAAGTGGGGAGGGGTAGGGCCTAGGAAGCTAGCCTTTCCACCCATTTTCAAAACACATAAAAGCAGACAGTCAGGACAGATAGAGACATTCAATTCCATCTGCTGCGGGACGCTCTTCCGGGAAAATCCATACTTTACCTCCATCAACCTCCAGAGAGCCAACATAGAGACTTCAATCTATCCACCTTCAGAGACCAAGACTTTACTTCAGAATTTGTAGCAGAGAGGTCAACTACAAGCTAAATCCCTCTTTAGCAGGCCTCAAATCATTGCCATTATCACAGCCAGGCGAGCTGTTTGAATTCTTTGCAAGAACTCTTGCCATTTGCCAGAGAGCAGTGTTGTATCCAGAGAGAGACCAGCTGAACCGGAGACCGCTGTATCCGGACCCACAGACCTGATCAGAACCAGAGACCCAGATCAGACCAGCAGAGTAGAGCTGACCCAGACGCTGTGCGCAGAGATCGTCTGTGGCGAGTGAAGAAAACCTGACCAGATCCGTGGCAAGGCCCATTTATTTCAAAAATATATTGTGAGTACCTAGCAGAACTGTGCAGAACCAATCTCTTAGTTAAAATAATATAATTCAATCTATTTTAATCTAACCAGAACTGTCTCCTAACTGTCACCTGTCATTTGCAAAGCTGTCACCTGTCATTTTCTAGTTGCTAGCTGTCACTTGTCTTTTTGAACTTTAAAATTTAAAATCTGAAAAACGACCTTTACCATATCGCTCATATCTCCGTGACCGTTTGTCTTAGAGTAACTTTCCTCTGAAAGCTGGGAATCTTGGCTTTTCAATGAACCTAAAACCGCATTCCTACCCCCTATACTTTTGCCGCAATCGCAAAAAACGCACTCGCGAATTTCACTGCGATTTGCAAATTTCTCCACGTGTGAAAACAGCAGTTTTCTTGCTTTCATTTGCCAAAAATTCATTTAACCTGCTAGTTACTCCTAGATCCTTGCTAAAGTGAGCCTGAACTCATCCCAAGTATATTTCACTCACCCTGAATCTCCTAAAGGGAATTAAAACCATTTTCAGCATATTCCTCACTTCATTGCCAGCACATATAAAAGCATTTTGGGCCTGTGTTTCAAACTTCTGTAGTCTAAGCTTGCTGGGGTGAACTGAATTACATTTGATTGCATTTCTGAGAACTGTGTGCTTTCCTTCCATTGCCTTGCATTGCATAAAGGGGGGAGGGGATTGCCAGAGAAAAGTGATTACATTGTTTTGTTGAAATCATATTGAGTATTTTCTGTATTGCATTTTCATTCAACATTACATCCATCTGAACTTATATAAAGCATTCTCTACCACCTTATTCTTCTGTTCCTATTCACAAGTGTGCTAGTGCCAGACTATCCATTATTGATTACTGCTCAGATTCAGTGTGATATTCAATTATTAATTTATTATAAAGCGTGATATATATATATATTGTTTAAATTATCAAATAAACCTTTAAACTTGCAAAACAGAACTACTTCTTGGCTCTGTGGGGTCAGGGGGATTCCAAGAGAGGGGTGTTATATAGGGGTAGTCATCCAGAACGCATGAACTGGACATAAAGATATATCAATAAGGGTTTCCATTCAGTATCCCAGACTAGGCATTGACTTAGCTGTAGTGTTGAATTGAATCCTCTTACACACCTAATCTACAAATCCACCCGGTATTTCATGTGTCCCTCTTGAAACCACTGCAACCTGGCACACGGATTGGGACACCACCTAAGTCCATAATTGTTGACAGAGAACCAGAATTCGAAGTCAAGGATATCTTGGATTCTAAATACTCTAGGTCCAATCTATATTATCTCGTCGATTGGAAAGGATTTGGACCAAAAGATAGATCCTGGGAGCCCAGTGAGAACATCCACGCACCGCATCTAATCACAAATTCCATCAGAACTTCCCAACTAAAGCTGGGCCAGACAGAAGGAACACCGTGAGAGGGGCCTTAGGGGGGAGTGCTTTCACGACCCTCGCCCAAAACCCCCTCTGGCAAACCCATTGGCCAGGTGGAGTCAGGACTCGGGGCTCTAGAACCTGGCATCCTCTTCAAAAGCCCTCATGGGGCCAGTCCTGGCGCCTATTGGCCAGGCTCATACACCATGAAAAACAATGTGCTTGGGAACTGCTTTATTATATTGTCCACCAACATGGAGGCATCCACATAGCTTGGTTCCTAGGAACCAAGCTATGCAGTCTAGTGTTTTGGGTGTGGTAGCCTAGGGACTACTTTACCTGGACTATTTTGTTGGGGCTATTTAAACCACACCCCAGCAAGACAACACGCTTCACGTTACTTTGCAGCTTACAACGTGATGCTCACCGTGTTGGAAGTTGTTTATTAGGAAGGAAAATGTATTTCATTGAGGTGCATAATATAGAATCACTAAGTATATTTCCTGCACTCAAAATAAAAGAATGATCACAGAGCAGTAGACATGTGATTTTATTTACAATGCTTTTATAATCTCGTAATGTGTTTATTAAATATTTTTTTGGGGGGTGATGTGAAAATGTGTCTTCTTTAAAAAGATTGTTTATGCTGGAGTGTCTTTCTGTGTGGTCATCTAAAAGAAATAAATATATGGGCCTCATTACGAGTTTGGCGGTAGCCATGGGGCTATTAGCGCCATGGCTGCCTCCAAAATCGTGTCCGGGTCCGGGGTCTGTGAATGAGGGATTACCGGGTCATTCCAACCTTGGAGGACCCGGTAATTCCTCCTTCACAAAACCATTCCCCGTTCCCATTCGAGCCCCCATAGGGCTCAATGGGAACGGGGATGGAGCTAATAACAGGCCAGTTGATAACAGCACCGTTATTAGCTGCTTTGTCCCCTTGCAGGACCCACAAAGGACGTCTGGTCTGACCAGACATTCTGTGCGGGTCCCGCTAGGGAACCTCGTAATAGGGCGGAATGGGTTTACCGGCACTGGGACCATTACCGGTGCCAGTAAACCCATTCCTCCAACCTCGTAATGAGGCCCATTGTCTTCATTTGTTGTTTGCTGTTTTGTAAAATCTATTGTTTCATGTCATGAAAAATATGTTTGATTGGTGCTATTTTTAAAGATAAACTCATAAAGAATATAGAAATGACATTAGTTGTGCAAACTCCTATTATGTAAAAAAGAAATAGGGCCTCATTACACGTAGTGCGGTAAGGGTTTACTGGTACCGGTAAGGGTACCGGTAAACCCTTACCGCCTTACTACGAGGTCCCTTTGCGGGTTGGTACTTTAACGCCTGCTTTTTGCGGTACCGTAATTAGAGCCCTATGGAGCAAAAATGGGAATGGGGAAGGGCAATGGAGGAAGGCGGAATTACCGCCTTCCCAACCTTGGAATAGGGCTGTAATTCCCCTTTCCTCCAAGGCGGTACCGGTAAATTACCGGCATGAACCATGGTGCTAATAGCACCATGGTTTACCGCACTACGTGTAATGAGGCCCATAGAACATTGTTGTCCGGTGCAAATTGCCCGAATAAATACAGGCGCTCTATGGGCTTCAGCAATGCAATTTCAGTCCTCAACCAATATTTGAAGTATGGGTTTGTTGTGCTTACTCTTTTCATGAGCTTTTTCTGTTTTTATTTTTGTAAAATAAGGGGTTTCCAAAAATGTCCACTGAATAAATTCATATAAATTTGTAGTGCCAGCAATTGCTTTGATGTTCTAAAATAGCTCTTCTGTAACCATGTAGGGTACAATCTCACAACATGAAACATTTATCGTGTTTCAAACACATTACTTTGCAATCATGCATATTGGGTATAGGCAGGATAGGAGGAGGGTGGGTGGAGGTGGCTGGAACAGAAGAATGAATAGAAGTGGAAGAGAGTGTTGCAGGTGTGTTTTTCCACAGCAGATACCTGTCCACAAATTATAGGCCATGGGTTTGTACATTTTGATGGAAATTAGCCTTCCTATATGGTTCCTCTATATTGTCATAATGGAACTGGATTAGGTGCTTAATCAAATTAGAATTTGCAAGTGTTTGGGATGGTTTATTGGAAGCTTCCATCTGCAATTGCCTACAATAGGAAACACACTGAAATTGTTCAACGTCCTTCTTACTCCATTCCTACTTGTCACAGAAATACTGCAAGCTGTCAGTGACAGTTTTCTGGGCACACTGGTTCTTCCAAGGAGTTAAGGCAAATGTCTTAGCATACCCAATCATGTCTTCATAACTTTCTTTCTTTGCTTTTTCCTCTCAGTGCTGAGCAGGTTTCCTGTACGGTTTGAGCAAATGATTCACAAATTCATCCAAGAAAGTGACAATGTCCAATGCAACTTAGACATATCCTTGTTGTTTATTTTATTCATATGTTGAAATATGTCAGCAGGATATGGACTAGAAGATTTTTAAGCTAGTGATTATATACAAATCAAACAAAACAGAACAATTAACACATGTTTATTTTTCACCAAATTGGTGTTTCTTAAATAGGGGAATGAATAAAAATGAACATTTGTTTTAGGGTTTTCCTTGATGAACGAGTTGTCAAATCATTTGCCCTTGGCTGCTGTTGTATTGGATGTTGCTAACTCCCTCACTTTAGGATACATTTTTACTATGGTGGACATGTCCTTTCCATCGTGATTATACTGTTGGCATTATGCAGTAGGCATATGACTTTTGGGACCCATCTCATCAGAACCGTAGGCTCTATGCTCCCTCCCTTTCTCTTTCACTTTATCAGCCAGATGGAGTATCTTTGCAATTGGTCCCAATACATCCAGTCATTTATCTTGGCATGATTTCCAAGATGCATCATGATGTTTCCTGTTGTGTTTAGTACAGTTGCCCATGAAGGTGAGCGTTCTTTTGTCTATTTCAGGCATTTCAGCAATTCCTTCTGGCAGATGTGGCCTGGAGCACTCCGTCTGTAGTCTGTTTCTGGATTTTTTGCCCAGTGATGTTCTCAACGTCCTCATTAGGTATGCCACTATTTTCACTGGCGGCTCCCAGTCGGATGACCAGGGATGAATGAGAGTGTCTGGGTCAAAGTTGTCCTCATTCTCCTTTTGATTTTACTCAGTCTTTCTTTTCTTGAGAGCTCTTTTGTCTTTATCTTCACTGGAAAATGACAGTTTCTACCTCCTCTTCACTAGACTGCTCCTGTCAGCTGTCATTTTCCTTGACCAAGCTGGGTGAGGATATGTTCTGCCATCTGCTTTCTTTCATCCTCGACCTCAGTGCTTTTCTCTTGCCACCTTTCTTCTTCCATGGCATACTCAGAGGTGTTTTTTCATCCCCCCTTTTCTCTTCCAGGCTTGCCTGTACTTCTGATCTCATCCATGCCTTGGGAGAACTTTAACCAATTCTACATGAGGGATAGATGCTGTGAAATATGTCTCAGACTAGCACCTAATATCTTCTGGATGGTCTGCCCCATACTGGGCTGCAGTCTTTTCTGGCTTACATGTGGTCTAATGTCTTCACTGTAGCTGTGGGCGGTGGTTGTGCAGAATCAACATCCACCCATTAAAGGAGCACTCCATTCAATGAGTATCAAAATGCTAGATAGGTTCAGAGTGGAGGCTTTTGATGAAGTCTCTACAGATGTGCTGCTCCCATCTTCAGCAGTGCAACTTGAATGAATGAGAGGCCTTCCCAGGAGCTTTGCTTTCTGATGCCAATGTATCTTCCAGAAGTCTTCATCCACTTCATCCCAATTTTATGTACCAAAGTTTGTTTTGAATTAGAACACAGAATTAATTTTGATGATTTTAGTGAAAAAGTTTAATCATTATTTCCCTCCATTTGTATAACTAAGAAAGCACTTTACCTCATGAGAGCCAACAAACATCTATGTGCAGTAGAAGCTTTTTAAACCTTGCCCACATTTATTTACAAATATGAGCACATATTTGTTATTGAATATGTTTACTTTTAATGTAATTGAGCATTTGAACCAATTTGTCCAAACAGGGTGTGCGGCAGTGCCTAACAGCGAATAATCACCCCACCCACAAACAAATATGTTTTTATTGATCATTGCTCCTAGTGTCTGTTAGTGAAAGGTGTATTGAGTAACTGCAAAAACCTTTGGTACTTAAACCCTTTCATTGTTACTCACTTTTACCCACTTTTACCCTAATCTTATTTTCCCTTGACTTATCATTTGTTCAGTTTGTGTATTTTTTGTATTACTTTTTTTCCCTTTTGTTAAAAATGTTTTCATTGTTTGTGGCATTGGGTCTCATACAAGTTTACCAGTCTGGGAAATACGGTACTGGTAAGCTTGCTGTTACCATAGTTCCCGGACTGGTAAACTACGAGTTGTGCTCGCGGGTGCCACTCTGCCCGCCAGAGAGGCACCCGCGAGCACAGCATGTCGGATGCACCGGCACCATTCTGAATGGTGCCAGTGCATCCAACCTTCCCATACCCTTTAAGCCCTATGGGACTCAATGGGAATGGGGAGCATTCCATTCCGGCACCTGCGAATGGGCAATTACTGTGTCTGGCAGGGCCGTAATGACCCGGTAATTGCCCATTCGTGGGTGCCAGAATTTTTGAGAAGTTTGGCGGCAGCCTGCCTGTGCTGCGATGACACGTAGGTCAGCATGCAGCACCTCACGTGATACGCGTGCTTCCTCTTGCAAGGTAGCACATGTAACACAGAGTTCTTCCTCCATGGCCTCGCATGACATCCGGAGCATCTCCCGGCATGCACGTAGCTCAGCCAAGATGGTATTCTCAAGCTGTTCCAGCCTCTCCTCTGTCCGCTCCCTCTGCGACATGTTGAGCACACCCAGAATAGATCTGAGGGATTGATGGTTATCCCTCAGGGCCTTCCTATGTGCCTCTGCGTGAGCAGCAAGTGCTTGATGCAGAGACACCATTTCAGCCCGGCGTGCCCTGTCTGAGGCCGCCATGCCCAGCCTGCCAGCCTGAGCGAGCAGGCCGTGGACTGTGCTGCCCGCTGCTGGAGATCCACCTGCCTAGCAGGGGGGAGCACGGATTGGGCCACACGTTCCATGCTCTGAGCGATCTTATCAATTGCTGCCCCCTGTTGTTCGGAATCAGCACACATGGCTTGCTCCCACTCAGTATACCCCGTCAGTAAGAGCCCCTCTTTGAGGAAGCCTGAGTCTTGTACTCAGGGGAGCTGGGATGGAAGGCTGAATTCGGAATTCTATACTACCAACATCTCCAAGGTTGTGTTCTCCGCATCTTTGACCTATTCGGAGTGGTGAGTAACAGAATTAGCAGCCGTTAAAAAATGTCCACAGAGGCCAGTGATGCTTTGAATCAAATCGTGCAAATGGTCACGGATCTACGTACCGATTTAACCAATGCACAAGAAGCACTGCGCCAACGCATGGACGCCATTCAGTCTTTGGTTACCACACCAGCGTCACAGATGGCTGGTGCCGGAGCTACAGCTTCCGGTTCAGGGTTTCCACCTCCACAGCAGGAATCAAATCCGATCATGCTTACAACCCAGTTCCCGCTAGCTCCTCCTGAACGCTTCCTAGGAGATCCTAAACAATACAGAACTTTCATCAATCAATGCAAATTACATTTTCTGTGTCGGCCCACCTCATTTCCCACATCTACAACCAAAGCGGCTTTTATTTTGTCTCATTTGGGAGGCACTGCAGCCGCATGGGCTAACCCGTTGTTGGAATCTAATAGTCATGTCCTGTACAATTGTGATGCCCTTCTTGCCATGATGAGTAAAGTATTTGATACACGTTATACCACTCAAGCTACTGATCTGGAACTCTTAAAACATAGACAAGGAAACAATTCTTTATTGGTTTATTTGGCTCGATTCAATCAGTTGGCAGCAGAGACCGACTGGCCTGAAGAAAAGAAGACCGCTGTCTTCTATTAAGGCCTATCAGATGATCTAAAGGACATTCTCTCCACTGTTCCTGTAGTTCCCGCAGCATTTGGGGAACTACTAGATTTAGTCCTTCAGATTGATGCTCGTAAGTCTGAAAGACGCGGCGAAAAGAAAACAGCATTGTTCAGCTCGCTTGCAGCAGAGGCCTCATCTTCATCATCTCCTGCTCCTGAGCCTATGCAGATTGGGGTGATTAGGGGACCTCTTACCTCTGCTCAACGAGAATATCGTCGATCACACAATCTCTGCATGTATTGTGGGGCCTCTGATCACTTGTTACCTGAGTGTACCAAAAAACCTAAAAGAAAGGCGGGAAACGCCAAATCCCGATAGTAGACAGAGTCCCTATGTCGGGAAACTCACCCTTGGACTCTACAGTACAGAATCCGAGTCATCTAGTTCGCCTACCTGTTACATTTTCTTTAGATCATGGTGTTACAGCTGTGATCGATTCGGGTGCAACAGGTAATTATGTTGATCAATGTTTTGCCACCATGTCAAAAATACCATTAGTTCACAAAACTATCCCTGAAACAGTTAACGCAGTGGATGGTTCACTTCTTGTCTCTGGAATGGTAACACACCAAACAGTTCCACTCCATATGAGTACTGACGAAGGCCATACTGAAGACATATCATTTGATATCATTAAAGCACCAGCTTACAAAGTCATTCTGGGTATTCCATGGTTGAAACTTCATAATCCTGCCATCGACTGGTCAACATCTCAGGTTCAGTTCCCTTCCAATATGTGCAATACTCGATGTACTACATTACTCGGTATTACCCATGACAGTCCAGTCAGGGTGCTAGTTTCACCTACTATGCATATCGGAGCTGTCTCTAGAAACGTATCCTCTGTGATACCTTCGCAATATACAGATTATTCAGATGTTTTTGACAAAGGCATGGCGGAGACTCTACCTCCACATAGAGCTTATGATTGTCCAATAGACCTAATTCCGGGAGTAAAAATACCATCTGGCAGAGTGTACTCTCTCACTCTCAAAGAAGACGAAGTTCTTAAAGATTACATAGACAAGGCTTTGTCCATGGGATTTATTCATTCTTCCAAATCACCCATTTCATCACCACTTTAGTTTGTCCCTAAGAAGGAAGGGGATCTACGTCCTTGTATAGATTATCGTGCTTTGAATGCAGCAACCATTAAAAACCAGTATCCTCTTCCTCTGATTTCTGTCCTTCTTGATCAGTTGGGTTCTTCCAAAATATTCACGAAGCTCGATCTTAGAGGAGCTTACAATCTCGTCCGCATGAGAGAGGGGGATGAATGGAAGACTGCATTTAAAACGCGTTATGGCCTATTTGAATATCTTGTCATGCCCTTTGGCTTATGTAATGCCCCGGCCACCTTTCAAGCTTTCATGAACGATCTGTTTTACGACATTCTCGATCAATTTGTTGTTGTCTACCTGGATGACATTTTGATTTATTCTCAAAACCAGGGAGACCACGAAAAACACGTCAAGATAGTACTCCAACGTCTGAGAGAACATAGATTGTTCGTTAAAGCCGAAAAGTGCATATTTAATGCCTCAGAAGTGGAATTTCTAACAATGGTGTGCGCATGAGTCAATCCAAAATAAGTGCGATTTTGGAATGGCCTGTGCCTAATTCAGTCAAAAGATTACAATTATTCCTGGGATTTGCAAACTTCTATAGACGCTTCATCAATGGGTTTTCTGAAATATCTGCACCACTTACCTCTCTGACAAGTGTCAAAGTACCATTTGTATGGTCTTCAGAAGCTCAGGGAGCCTTTGATCAATTAAAATCAGCCTTCACTTCCGCTCCTGTCCTCAAACATCCTGATCCCGAGCTTCCTTTTTTTGTGGAAGCTGATGCTTCAGGTTATGCCATTGGGGCGGTATTGTCTCAAACCTGTCCGCATTCGGGAGAGATTCATCCAGTTGCCTATTTTTCTCGTAAATTGACAGCTTACAAAAAGAATTATTCCATCACAGAACGCAAACTTTTAGCCATCAGAGACGCATTCTTGGAATGGAGGCATCATCTTTTGGGGGCTAAACACCTTGTAACTGTATACTCTGATCACCGCAGTCTCTTAGCCTTCAAGTCTATGAAATGTCTTACTGCTAGACAGGCGCGGTGGCATTTATTCTTTTCACAATACCAATTTGTTATTACATACCGTCCTGCTAAAGCTCAAGTTCCGGCTGATACTCTCTCGCGTTTACATGTGGATGGCCAGTCTCAACAGATCGAAGCTCTTCCTCTTCTACCAAACAAAGTTGTTTGTGGTTGTTCGGTTCAGCCCTCTTTGTGTTCAATTATCCTTGAATGGGTTTCAAAACATCCAAAAGAGATCAGTGACCTCAATCTGGAAATCATTCAGGGTATGCCATTCATTCAAGGGCGCGTCTATATACCATCAGGTCAAGCTAGAGACTTAGTTCTTCAGTGGTCTCACGATTCCTTGATTGCTGCACATCCAGGAAGTCAAAAAACTCTTGAAGCCTTACGGCGTTGGGCCTGGTGGCCTTCTATGGTTCGTGATGTAAAGGATTACATTTTGACTTGTTCCATATGCACTCAGTGTAAAACTGAAAGAGCCAAACCAGTTGGATTGTTACAACCTCTTCCTGTGCCGTACAAACCTTGGCAGATGCTGTCTATGGATTTCATTGTGGAACTTCCTGACGTTCAGGGCTATAACACGATTTGGGTAATCGTTGATTACTTCACTAAATATGCATTGTTCATACCTTGTTCTGGTTTACCCGCAGCTCCTGAATTGGCAAAACTGTTCTTGACGAATGTGTTTCATTTCTTTGGGTTACCCTCGGTCATTGTTTCCGATCGTGGCACCCAATTTACGTCACGATTCTGGAAGGCTCTTACAGCTTCTTTGGGTATTGAAGACAAGTATTCCTCAGCTTACCATCCGCAAAACGGATGGGCAAACTTAGAGAACTAATGCTACCATCGAACAGTATCTACGCTGTTTATGCCTTCAGTACCAACAGTCTTGGTTTACTTCTTTGCCTTATGCAGAATTTGCATATAACAACTCTATGCATACATCAACTGGAGTTTCTCCTTTTTTCACCCTCTATGGTGGTCATCCTAGAGCACTTCCACTTGATCCGATATTACCGGCCATTAATCCTGCAGCAAAGGATTGCATCAGAGATATCGATAAGATTCATCGGGATGTACGCTGCCATTTACTCCGGGCTCAAGATCGTGCCAAGAAGTATGCCGATGTGCATCGATCACCTGCTCCAGTCTATCGCAGTGGCATGAAAGTGTGGTTATCGTCCCGCAATTTGCGAATTGCAGGTAAACGCTCACTTCTGCCTAAATTTGTGGGGCCCTATGTCATTACTGATGTAATCAATCCTGTGGCAGTTAAGCTTTCTTTGCCGCGATCATGGCACATACACCCAGTCTTTCACGTCTCCTTGATCAAGCCTTTCATCCCTGGGACCCGCCTGCCTACTCGTCCTTCGCCGATTTTGGTGGATGGTGAGGAGGAATATGAGGTCTCGCGTATCCTGGACTGCAGGGTGTCTAGGGGTACGTTATTCTACCTCGTGGATTGGAAGGGGTACGGGCCTGAGGACCGTACTTGGGAGCCACTCTCCAATTTGCATTGTCCAGTTCTTCTCAGGAGCTTCCATTCCGCCAGGTGGTTGCCGGTGTCTTTGGGGGAGGATGCTGTTACACTTCGGACTTCCCCGTCGGCATCATTGCAGAATTCATCTTCGTTACAGGCTCCTCTATGGTCCAGGTACAAGCTACCATGGCGTCTGTACAAACATCGACGTACTCCAGGTCACCTGACACGCCTTGTACGTGGAAGACGTACAGCAAGCCACGCCCCTCTTACGACGACTATAAAACCACCGTCTTCCAAGGGGCTCGTTGCTGCTAATTAGCGTTACCAGCTACACGCGGTTTCATCCGTTTCTTCTTCGTGTATCCCTACACGAATCCTTATCTGAACTCCTGGTTTTGACCTTCTGCCTGAAATTGGATTGCTTCGTCTCCGCCCTTGTTCTTCTTGTGATCGTCTGGTTGTTGGACTCGGAACGCTTCTGGATACGGCTCTCTTCAGTGTCTTGCGGTTCTTTTCTGGTTGCCGCTCTGCACATCAATTTTGGCTGTTTTTTCATCCGGATCATCTCAACAACTACTCAACCATAATCGTGTACTCAGGTACATATCTATTGTCTTCCTTGGACATTGTTTTCTGTTGGATTCTGGGACATTGAGTGACTTTCCTGTGAGATTATTTCTTCAGTGCATATGAACGCTTTCCTGATCTGCACCAACTCGACCCTAGTGCGTCCCTCGTGCCGTCCGGGGTTACTTACCTATACTAACTTCCCTGTTTGTTATTTTCTCCTGTCGTTGTCTCCAGAATTCTGAAACTCCTTATCCTGGACTCCTCTTACTCCAATATTCTTTACTCAGGTCAGTTGTTATCAATACTATAGCTAAAGTGGGAAAACGATACTGATTTAGATTTATTCCACTCATTCGTGTTATTCTTTGTAGATATCCCGGGGAAACGCAATTCCACTCCAATATTCATATAGGTAGTTGTTCAATCATTTACTGTTCTAATCACTTGTTTATAACATCAACACATCAACACCGTCTAATATCTTGTATTCTTTTGCAGCATTGGTATTGGCGGTGTGTGTTCTCCCCGCTCTTTTATTCAATTGACGTCTCTGTCTGTTCTACTGAAACAGCAGAGAGGTACATTGTGGAAAAGAGCCCCTCTTTGAGGAAGCCAGAGTCTTGTACTCAGGGGAGCTGGGATGGAAGGCTGAATTCGGAATTCTATACTACCAACATCTCCAAGGTCGTGTTCTCCGCATCTTTGACCTATTCGGAGTGGTGAGTAACAGAAACAGTATCCTAACTCGGAGGCATGGAACGCCGTGACCCAAGCACAGGAGACGTCCAGGAAGAAAAGCACGGAAGAGGGTAGTTCAATGAAAGGGAATGGAAAAGGGAGTGTAATCAAGGAAACGGGAAAACAGGACTCGGAAGGAGGCCCCGACCGAACTCCGGCAACACACGTCTGACTACAATAAGCGGTAGCGTTGAGACGCGCAGAGCCGTGGGGGCGTGACTGTTTTGTAAGAAGTTGAACGTAGCACGTAAAGTCTGGCAAGCTGCATTTCATATTCAACAGCCATGTTGGAAGAGTCACGGAATTCAGTCCTCTATGGGTCAGGGACCACGATGTCCAGAACAGACGTAATCGGCGGTTCATGACAGCATGCCTCCTCTGAAGCCTGGCACCTCCGGGTTTGCCTGGGTGGATAGGATGCTATCTTCGCATCAGCCGGGGGGCATTCATGTTGGAGATGGGTTCCCAAGTGCGCTCACTGGGAGGATACCCTTTCCACTCGACCAAATACTGTAGTTGACCTCATCGGTACCTGGAGTCACAAATTCTAGAGACCTCATATTCAAGTTGGTTATTGACAATCACTGGAGTAGATCTTGGAGCAGTTCGAGAGGGCTTCACATATGGTTTTAACAGAGAAGTGTGGCAGACTGGATGAATCCTTTTCCATGACTCTGGTAGTCGGAGTCGAAAGGCCACTGGATTAACAATTTCCTTTATAGAAAAAGGTCCGTAATACCTGGGAGCCAATTTATTTGTTCGTAGGTGACGAGGAAGGAGTTTTGAGGATAGCCAAACCTTATTGCCTACTGAATAGGAAGGACCAGGCCTTCTTTTGGAGTCTGCATATTGTTTAACATCTCTCCGGGCCTTTTCCAGGTGTTCCTTTGCTTCTTTGTGTATAGTGACCAGGGTTTCAATCCATGAATCGACCGCAGGAACTGGGGTAGGATGTGGGAGAAGGGATGGTAGGACTGAAGGGTGAAATCCTTGGCTACAGAAGAAATGGCTGGTCTTGATAGCTGAATGATCCGAATTGTTGTATGCAATTTCGGCCACAGGTATCAAGGGTGATCAATCATCCTGGACTTTGGTGGCGAAGCAGCAAAGATACTGTTCCAGGGTTTGGTTTACTTGTTCAGTAGCTCCATTGGTCTGTGGATGATAGCCGAGGACAAGGCACGTTGGATCCTCAATATCCGACATAGTTGTTTCCAAAACTGGGATATGTACTGGGGTCCTCTGTCGGAAATGATTTTGGAAGATAGTCCATGAAGCCGGAATATGTGTTCTAAAAAAATCCCAGCTAGTTCAAATGAGGATGGTAATTTGTAAAGAGGTGTACAATGAGCCATATGTGTGAACAAATCAATGGTAACCATTATAGTCGTGTAGCCTCTGGAAGAAGGTAATTCCACGATAAAATCCGTGGCAATGATTTCCCAGGGTTTTGTTGGTATTGCTGGTTGGTGTAGGAGACCTGCTGGTTTTCTGTTGTCATGTTTATTCTGATTACAGACTGCACAGGTCTGGACATAGGTTTTTATGTCATCCTTCATCCTGGCCACCAGAATTGTCTTTGTATAAGACGGAGGGTGTTGGAGATTCCACGGTGTCCTGAATGGAGGGTATCATGGCATAGGTTTGTGATCTTTTGTCTCAACCCTGGAGTGGGAATGGCTAGCCAAGTATCCTTGTATAGGTATCCATCTTTTAACTTGAGATTCCACCGATTGTCTCTTTTAAACTCCTTCCTGAGTTCGGGGGACTGAGTTTGGACCCGAATATCCTCCAGGAGAGTAACTGCTTGAGCTACGAATATTGTGTTGGGAAACATCTTGGGAAAGGTCCGGTCCTCAAGGGGTTCATAATCAGGATGTCTGGATAAGGCATCGGCTATGATGTTATGTGTTCCAGGAAAGTGATGGATTTGAAATTGGTATTGGGCAAAAAAGAAGGCCCAGCGGGCTTGACGGCTGTTTCTGCACTAAAGGGATTGTAGGACTTGAAGATTCCGATGGTCCGTAAGGACTTGTACCGGGTGTTTGGCTCCCAGAAGGAGATGACGCCAGTCAGTGAAGGCTTGTCGAATGGCTAGCAACTCCTTCTCCAGGACGGGATAATGAGTTTCACTGGGAGTCAAGGTGCGGGAGAGATAGGCAATGGGGTTTTCTATCTTGTCATCAAGTTCCTGTTTCAGAACTGCTCCGATGGCGTAGTTGGATGCATCAGTTTCAACAAGGAAAGGACGGTCTGTGTCGGGTTGAGCCAGGATGGGAGCTTGTGTGAACTCCGACTTCAATCATTGATACGCTGAGTCTTGAGCTGAGGACTTCTGAAACAGGGTGTCTTCCTTTAATAGTGTGACAATGGGATTTACAATCTCAGAAAATGCGGGTATGAATTTCCTGTAAAAGTTAGTGAGCCCCAGGAAGGATTGAATTTGTTTGACAGTGGTTGGAACAGGCCGAGATAGGATGGAATCAACCTTGGAAGAATCCATTCCAATCCCCTTTGGGGTAAGAACAAATCCAAGATAGTGAACCCTTGATACATGGAAAAGGCATTTTTCAGGTTTGGCCAGGAGCTTATGTTCTCGTAAACATTGTAAAACTGCCTTACCCTGTTTTTCATGTTCCCGAGGTTCCTTGGAGTAAATTAGTATGTCGTCTAGGTATACAATGACGAAGAGGAACAACATGTCAGAAAAGACCTGATCCATGAAACGTTGGAAAATTGCGGGGGCATTAGAAAATCCAAAGGACATGACCAAATATTCAAAATGGCCAAAGGGTGTTCTGAAGGCTGTTTTCCATTCATCACCTTCTTTTATACGAATAAGATGGTAGGCACCCCTGAGATCTAGTTTTGTGAAGATTACTGCACCTCTCACAGCTTCCAGGATGTCCGAAATAAGATGCAATGGGTAACGGTCCTTGAGGGTGCATTGCTTAAGGCCACGGTAATCCAAACATGGTCTAAGCTCCTTGGAAGCCTTCTTAGGAATGAAGAAGAGGGAAGCTCCCGCTGGGGACTTGGATGGTCGAATAGTTCCATTTGCCAAGTTGGTGTCCAGATACTCCCGAGGGCCCTTTTTTCAGGTTCGCATAGAATGAACATTCTTCTGAAGGGAATCACTGCTGAAGGCTCAGAGTCAATGGCACAATCCTCAGGTATGTGGGGTGGTAGAGACTGAACAATAGCTGTTGAGAATACATCTGAGTATGCCTGGTAAGCCTGGGGGATCCGGATAATGTTAGAGACAGTAACTGCGAATTGCTGGGTTTCTTGGGAGTCTTCTAAGGAACTTGGTAAGGTGGTAGGTGACAAACAATGGGACATACAATGTTTTGAACCAAGAAACAAGGAGCCTGCTGCCCAATTGATGTAGGGGTTGTGTTTCTGCAGCCAGGGCATGCCTAGAACCCTGGAATAGTGGGCAGATCTTATGATGTCAAATTTAATCCTCTCTTGGTGGTCGTTTATTGAAAGAAGAATCTCTTTGGTTTGGTGGGTTATGGGTCCTGAAGACAAGGGTCTCCCATCAATGGCTTCAACAGGTTGCATTGTCTCTCGTGTTTCGTGGGGAACGTTATGACTAATGACCCAATTATGATCTTTGAATATGCCCATGGCTCAGCAGTCCACTAAAGCCAGGATGGGGTAGGATTCTTTCTTAGAAGGTGACAGGAATGCCTGTAGAATCACAAGATTGTTCTGTCCTGGAGAGTTCAATGAAGGAATTAGTGAGGAGCAGACATCTTTCTCCGAAACTGTGCCCCACTTAGGATCGGGAGCTGGCGTTTCCCGAATGCCGAGGTGGAGCAATAGGGCACTCTCTCACAAGGTGTTTATCAGAGGCACAGTACATGCACAGTCCGGTATGAATCCGACGCATCCTTTCTTGTGGGGTAATGGGTCCTCGGAAGGCTCCTAGTTGCATGGGTTCTGGGTCCGGAGTTGGAGATGCAGTGGGCTCTGGTTTGTATGGGTGGTCCGTAGCAGCCTTTTGGGATGTTGGCTTAGACTTCCTTTTCTCTGCCTTTCTTTCCTGGATCCGGATAAATCGATTTGTAGGGAGAGGTCCATGAGAGCTTGGAAGGAGCTTTGGCGGGCTTCCCTGGCTAACTCATCCTTTATCTCTTCATTTAGGCCTCTTCGAAAGAGGGTGAAGCTGGCTTCTTGGGACCAATCGGCCTCTTTTACTAATTGTTTAAAGCAGGTCATATACGTAAGCATATCCTGGGATACGTAAGCATATCCTGGGACCCTTGTTGAAATTCAACCTATCATAATCATCCAGGAGTGCATCGCCCGTATTGAATAGGGGGGTTGCCCAGGTCAGGGCATTGCCCGTGAGATGTGATATCATGAATCCCACCTTTGCTCTTGGGGTGGAAAAGTAGTATGGCTTGAAGGTAAAATGTACCAAACATGAATCAAGTAAGGCACGGAGGGCTTTTGAAGAGCCATCGTATTTGTCCACTATTCCTCCCAACAAGACACTTTCTTTGGCTGCAGAGTCACGAGATAAGACTAGCTGCTTTAATGCAGCGTTATCTGCTTTAAAGTTCTGGACTTCAGTGGTTAGTTCCTGCATGCCTCGCATGAGGTCTTGAACCGCGGCTTCCATCTTTGTATTTGTGTCGGGTTTAAGGCATCTCAATCTGTCACAAGTCTCTCCCCTTCTCACCTGTTTCTCTTTGCTTGCAACCTTCTTGGATGTGTTATTTCGCACAGTCCGGGATTTGTACAGGCCCGTGTGCAGGTCTTCAGATTCCAGCGTGAGGATTGCAAGTCCTACGCCAAGTAGCGTTCAAATATCCTGGACCGGGAACCAGGAAGGAAACAGTATCCTAACTCAGAGGCGCGGAACGCCGTGACCCGAGCACAGGAGAAGTCCAGGAAGAAAAGCACGGAAAAGGGTAGTTCAAGGAAAGGGAATTGAAAAGGGAGTGTAATCAAGGAAATGGGAAAACGGGACTCGGAAGGAGGCTCCGAGCAAACTCCGGCAACACACGTCTGACTACACTAAGCGGTAGCGTTGAGACGCGCAGAGCCGCGGGGGCGTGACTGTTTTGTAGGAAGTTCAACATAGCGCGTAAAGGCTGGTAAGCTGCGTTTCGTATTCAACGGCCATGTTGGAAGGATCAAGGAATTCAGTCCTTTATGGGTCAGGGACCACGATGTCCTGAACGGACGTAATCGGCGATTCATGACAGTGTACATGCAATGGGTTGCTTGGATACAGACAACCACCTCCCCTTAGTGAAAATGCATGGAGGCATTGCATGGCAGTGAAAGTTTGACCAGATAACTGTGTATTGCAGATAGTGTTGAGCAGCGTCAATTGCATCATCTGAGAAAACTGACAACACAGCCAATGAGAATGGGACAGTGAGCAGGACACAGGATGAACCCTCTGTAGTACACCCATTTGGGCAGAAGGCACTACACCAGTTTGACTTGCATTGTAAATAGTTCAAGACTTGTACATACTTTCGTTATTTCAACTTCCCATGGATCAATGTTTTTTTTTTTTATTTACTTTTTCCTACACGTTTTCGCTGGCGCGAGCGGGTATGTGTATTCTGAGGGGTGAGCGGGGAGTTTTCCATGCGTTTTCGCTGGCGCGTGCGGGTACGCATATTCCGAGGGGTGCGTGGGGTGTTTTACAGGTGATTTCGCTGGCACGTGCGGGTACGCGTATTCCGAGGGGTGCGCGGGGTTTTTTACACGCGATTTCGATGGTGCGAGTGGGGTACGCCTATTCCGAGTAGTGCGCTGGGTGTTTTACACGTGATTTCGCTGGCGCGACGAGGTACACGTATTCTGAGGGGTGCGCAGGGTGTTTTACACGAGATTGGGCAGTGTGGGCCCTCCCGAGTGTGGCCCTCCCCCCTCGCCATGGCCCGCAGGCAGCCCTTCACCCCTGGGCATGCCCTGCAGGCAGCCCATCCACCCTGACCATGCCCTGCAGGCAGCCCATCACCCCTGGGCATGCCCCGCAGACAGCCCATCCATCCTGACCATGCCCCGCAGGCAGCCCTTCACCCCTAGGCATGCCCCGCAGGCAGCCATCACCCCTGGGCATGCCCCGCAGGCAACCCATCCACCCTGACCATGCCCAGCAGGCAGCCCATCCACCCTGGGCATGCCCCGCAGGCAGCCCTTCACCCCTGGGCATGCTCCGCAGGCAGCCCACACCACAGGGGGGACTTTTTCCACGCGATTTTGCTGGCACGAGCGGGGTACGCGTATTCTGAGGGGTGCATGGGTGTGTTACACACGATTTCGCTGGTGCGAGCAGGGTACGTGCATTCTGAGGGGTGCGCAGGGAGATTTCCATGTGATTTCACTGGCGCATGTGGGGTACGTGTATTCTGAGGGGTGCGCAGGGTGTTTTACACGCGATTTCGCTGGCGCGAGTGGGGTACGCGTATTCCGAGGAGTGCGCTGGGTGTTTTACATGTGATTTCGCTGGCGCGAGCGAGGTACGCGTATTCCGAGGGGTGCGCAGGGTGTTTTACACGAGATTGGGCAGTGTGGGCCCTCCCGAGTGTGGCCCTCCCCATGGCCCGCAGGCAGCCCTTCACCCCTGGGCATGCCCTGCAGGCAGCCCATCCACCCTGACCATGCCCTGCAGGCAGCCCATCACCCCTGGGCATGCCCTGCAGGCAGCCCATCCTCCCTGACCATGCCCCGCAGGCAGCACTTCACCCCTAGGCATGCCCCGCCGGCAGCCCATCACCCCTGGGCATGCCCAGCAGGCATCCCATCCACCCTGACCATGCCCCGCAGGCAGCCCATCCACCCTGGGCATGGCCCTCAGGCAACCCTTCACCCCTGGGCATACTCCGCAGGCAGCCCACGCCACAGGGGGGACTTTTTCCACGCGATTTTGCTGGCACGAGCGGGGTACGCATATTCTGAGGGGTGTGCAGGGTGTTTTACAGCCGATGAGAATGGGACAGTGAGCAGGACAGAGGATGAACCCTCTGTAGTACACCCATTTGGGCAGAAGGCACTACACCAGTTTGACTTGCATTGTAAATAGTTCAAGACTTGTACATACTTTCTTTATTTCAACTTCCCATGGATCAATGTTTTTTTTTTTTTATTTACTTTTTCCTACACGTTTTCGCTGGCGCGAGCGGGTACGTGTATTCCGAGGGGTGAGCGGGGAGTTTTCCATGCGTTTTCGCTGGCGCGAGCGGGTACGCATATTCCGAGGGGTGCGTGGGGTGTTTTACAGGTGATTTCGCTGGCACGTGCGGCTACGCGTATTCCGAGGGGTGCGCGGGGTGTTTTACATGCGATTTCGCTGGTGCAAGTGGGGTACGCCTATTCCGAGTAGTGCGCTGGGTGTTTTACACGTGATTTCGCTGGCGCGACGAGGTACACGTATTCTGAGGGGTGCGCAGGGTGTTTTACACGAGATTGGGCAGTGTGGGCCCTCCCGAGTGTGGCCCTCCCCCCTCGCCATGGCCCGCAGGCAGCCCTTCACCCCTGGGCATGCCCTGCAGGCAGCCCATCCACCCTGACCATGCCCTGCAGGCAGCCCATCACCCCAGGGCATGCCCCACAGGCAGCCCATCACCCCTGGGCATGCCCTGCAGGCAGCCCATCCTCCCTGACCATGCCTCTCAGGCAGCACTTCACCCCTAGGCATGCCCCGCAGGCAGCCCATCACCCCTGGGCATGCCCAGCAGGCATCCCATCCACCCTGACCATGCCCCGCAGGCAGCCCATCCACCCTGGGCATGGCCCTCAGGCAGCCCTTCACCCCTGGGCATACTCCGCAGGCAGCCCACACCACAGGGGGGACTTTTTCCATGCGATTTTGCTGGCGCGAGCGGGGTACGCATATTCTGAGGGGTGTGCAGGGTGTTTTACACGCAATTTTGCTGGCGTGAGAGGGGTACGCTTATTCTGAGGGGTGCATGGGTGTTTTACATGCGATTTCGCTGGCGCGAGCGGGGTACGTGCATTCCGAGGGGTGCGCGGGGAGATTTCCATGTGATTTCACTGGCGCAAGTGGGGTACGCATATTCTGAGGGGTGCACAGGGATTTTTTCACATGTTTTTGCTGGCGCTAGGGGGGTACGCGTATTCCGAGGGGTGCGCATGGAGTTTTCCACGCAATTTTGCTGGCACGAGCGAGGTACACGTATTCAGAGGGGTGCGCAGGGAGTTTTCCACGTGTTTTCGCTAGCGCGAGCGGGGTACGCGTATTCTGAGGGGTGTGCGGGGTGTTTTCCACACGATTTCGCTGGCGCGAGCGGGGTACGTGTATTCAGAGGGGTGCGTGGGGAGTTTTCCACACGTTTTCATGGTTGGGGGGCTCTATCCTGGTCCACTGGCCTTTGTTCCATGTACTGGATTTGTGCAATATTATTGGCGCACGGGGCGGGGCTGCAGGGTAACTGGCACTGCTGCAGGGTTGCTGCGCCACTCTGCACCATGGTTGACTATGGATGTTAGTATCCATGAATACGCTGTGCGTCAAAAATGGGTTTTAGCACACACGGCTGGCACAGACTGGCACACGCTCCGTCTGTGCGCCAGCCGCGGGCGCCACTTCTGCGCTTAATTCCATGAATTACCCCCTAAGTGGCAGAATCCTTTTTGTGTCGTGCATTTTTACACTTTTCATTTTTCTCCCGGTCTTGCATTTTAAAATTAGTACGACCAGCAGTGATGATCAGATGGTGTAGGTGGCTTTGACTTTACCTCCACTGAAGGCGCAATGTGCACAAAAAGAATTACATAACAGTTGGTAATGTTTCCGGGTTAAGGACCAACACAGCATGAAGGAGATTGAGTAAGTCATGAGCAATTTCGTGGGTAAGGTTTTGCGGAGGGCACCTTCACACAAGCCGTTGCAAGGTTTGGGAACATCAACGTTACTTCAACATATTGTCCGCATACATTGGGATGAAGTGGACAAATCGCATAGGAAGGCTCATGTGAAACCTAATGTCAAAGCGCATGGAGCAAGATCTGTACATCGGTATTGATCACTAGTTATTTTACAACAATCAACACCCAACCTCGGTCCATCCTGCCTGTGCACAATATTTCAAACTTTGTGGTGATGTGCAAAACCTGTCACAGATTGATCATGGCCAGGTCCACAGCTTAAATTGTTATTAAGATACTCAAAGTTTTTATGAACTAACTTGTTAATGATGCTATGTCTAATGCCATTACCAGTCTCTA
Organism: Ambystoma mexicanum; assembly: GCF_040938575.1. Classification (NCBI taxonomy): domain Eukaryota; kingdom Metazoa; phylum Chordata; class Amphibia; order Caudata; family Ambystomatidae; genus Ambystoma; species Ambystoma mexicanum. Next base: position 124,152,892 of record NC_090941.1, read on the forward strand.
GGTTGCAGTCTGTCAGTGGTGTTTTTGGTGGGGGTGGGGCTATCTGAACAAAACCTTGGCCCAAGAGCAGAGCATGGCTGAGTCCAGGCAGAATCCCTTTATAGTCTGCAGCTTGCAGGCTGTCTGCTGTGCTTTTGGTGGAGGCATGGCTTTCTGAACAACACCTTGGCCCAAGAGCGGAGGGTGGCAGAGTCCAGGCAGAGTCCCCCTACAGTCTGCGCATGAGGCGTGAGGGGAGGTGGGGTATAGCCCTCAAAGTTGACCTAGTTTATAACCCAGGGTATACGGTCAGTGTGGATGTGGAATGTGGAACCTGGAATCTGGCAAACCTGTAAGTTAGCGCTGACTTTGCTGCTTGTCATTTGCTGCTTCCAGCCAGTTTTTAATCAGCAATGTTTCTTGTCCTGAACGGCGGGGGAGGAGAGACGGACTAAGGCAGCTCCTCAAACTGACAGGCGTGCCCTGCTTCTCTGGATTTAGGGGTTCATTACGAGGCTGGAGGTAGCCATGGTGCTATTAGCCCCTAACCGCATGCCGGGTCCGGGTTCCCTGAATGGGGAATTACCGGGCCATTCCAACCCTGGAGGACCTGGTATTTCCCCATTCAGGGAACCCATCCCCATTCCCATTCGAGCCTCCATAGGGCTCAATGGGAATGGAGAACATGATAACAACGGGCCTGTTGATAACGGGCCTGTTGTTAGCATGCTGGTCCTTTAGCATCTCCCACTAAGGGCGCCTGGTAAAACCAGCTGGCCTTAGCGGAACCCGCTAAAGGACCTCGTAATGCGGCAGTAAGGGGTTAACAGCACCGGCACCTTTACCGGCGCTGTTAACCCTTACCACCAACCTTGTAATGACCCCCTTAGACTTCCTATTGACAGCGACGTTGGTGCTCATGACTGGGCTGCTATTTTGAGTTGCGCTACTCTAGTGTGCTCTAATTTTGATACGACAGATGGATACCTGGGAGTCTGTCTTCAAGTTTACTTGTGTGCGCTGACAGCTTGAGGGCTGTGAGTGTTCTTTCCCCTTCGGCAGCTAGGTGGTGGGACAGTGGAGATTGCACCCATTGAAACTATTGCCTGGTGCACTGGGGGAGCCCCCACTTATTTTTGGGCAGACTAAGATTGTTGGAAACTCTGCCTATTCTGTGTCACTCTGGGCTCACTGTGCCAATGGGCCATTTAAAATCATGTTAGATCTGTGTTAATTGGGGCCAGGGTGTAGCCCCCTTGTCTAATTGATTAATTGATTTACTAACTTCTTATTTAATTCTTGGATGAATAAACTTTGCAATTTGTTCACATCAGCACCAAGCATCAACTCATCAACTCATTTGTGTTTAATCTGTTTTTATTTGTGATATTGTTTTAATTGTCTTGTTTAATATTTATCATGTGTATATGATGTAGTCATGATGTATTTTTAATAAACAAGTTCTTTGGGGTATTTCTGTACTTGCACTTGAACTTTCTTAGCGGCTTGATTTTTCCTACATTGCTGCCTACGCTGCTAGGTAATTTGGTTAGTGCCAGCACTACAATGTCCAAAGGCAAAGCCAGAGACTTACCACTGGTTGTGAGTGAAACCAAAAAAAGCAAACCTAGCATGGCTGTTGTTGGAGCAGGCTCACCCTCTCACCAGCCAACCCTCAATGAATATCTGAAAAAATGGCTGGGGAGCATATCTTGAACACTTCCCATTGGGTAATTGCCCATTCACGGAGGCTAGAAAAAAATGCACCCCATTCCCATTTGAGCCCCTTAGGGCTCAATGGGAATGGGGAGGTCCAATGCACCGGCACCATTCGGAATGGTGCTGGTGCATCTGAAATGCTCTGCTCGCGGGTGCCTTCCCGCCTGCCAGGACTGGCCTGGCGGGAGGGAAAGAACCCCTGAGCAGAATTCTTAGTTTGCCAGTCCGGTAACAATGGTACCAGCAATCTTACCAGTAACGTTGTTACCGGACCGGCAAACCTATAATGAGGCCCAATGTCTGCAGGGGATCGAGCCTCTTGGTAAGAAGCACAGAATCTCCAAAATCTCGCCAGTTAGAAGCACATTAAATCAGAATCTCATATTCTCCCACAGTGAGTCCAAATCAATTCTCTCAAGGTTATAAACACATTTTCCAAAATTGGAAATTAGATTTGATGTTAGTATAGGGCATTCCTATAACAAAGGCCTTAAGGTTTCCGTAACAGCTACATTATTACAATGGGCCTCATTACAAGTTTGGCGGTAGACTTGCCAGTAAAACCGGCAGGCTGCCGCCAAACTTGCGATTTTTTCCAGCACCCGCGAATGGGCAATTACCGGGTCATTACGGCCTCGCCACACCCGGTAATTGCTCATTCACGGAGGCCAGAAAAAAATGCTCCCCAATCCTATTGAGCCTCTTAGGGCTCAATGGGATTGAGGAGGTTGGATGCAGCGGCACCATTCCGAATGGTGCCGGTGTATCCGACATGCTCTGCTCGCGGGTGCCTTCCCACCCGCCAGGACTGGCCTGGCGGGTGGGAAGGCACCCCGAGAAGAATTCGTAGTTTGCTGGTCTAGTAACAACGGTACCGGCAAACTTACTGGTAACGTTGCTACCGGACCGGCAAACCTATAATGAGGCCCAATGTCTGCAGGGGATCGAGCCTCTTGGAAAGAAGCACCGAATCTCCAAAATCTCGCCAGTTAGAAGCACATTAAATCAGAATCTGATATACGAGTTTCACATCTTCTTACTAGGGAAGCGTGCCAAGTATGTCTCTGGGATACGCAAACATCTATAATGGGAAACCAGATGGTGATAGAGAGTTGATTTAGAGATGTCCTGCATAGTATCTGCCCAGTCCACATATTGCAATAACCATTTAACTCGAAGTGGATTGGTCACAAGAGTTTCCTTATTTCAGATAGCCTTTTCCAGAATAGATTGAGACAGCCCTGATAGCTTTAGAAAAAAGGTAGACTCTAGTGAGCCTTGCTTCAATAGAGATCCTAGATCGTGACATATATTATTACCCTCATTCATTCTTAACTTCCTATATAATGGAGAGGGATCTGCATTCTACTACGCTTAAGATGGATTGCAAACCCAATTCATATATTAGAGCAGATAGCGGTATGCATTTTGGTAGGCAGGTCATTAGCTCTCTTCAGATTCTGGGCTCCATTTTGACAAGATCTAAATTGCCAGTGATAACGGATATTTCTAGGCCATAACATAGTTTTGGTATTTTGTCTATAGAAGCGAAGAAAGGGCAGCCAGGAATATGCACAAAATGTGTGCTCTACAACCCTCATTTGGGCGATCAATAGTGTAGACTTTTGTAAAAGAAGATTTCGCACTTGCCGTTTATTTGGGCTCTCTAACAAAGGAAATCCCAGATATATCATAGAAGTTCTTACTTCCAGCTTTACTTCATTTAGAAACCAACTATATGGAGTGGGCTTTTTGCGGGTGCTAAATCGCATGATGACAGATTTGTGGACATTTATTACTAGACCATTAGAGTTGATATAATTAGAGAAAGCCGTGATCAGATATTGAAGACCCAAAGGTGTTTTTTCCACTAATAGGAAGTCGTCTGCATAAACGCACCAGCATCCTCTCATCCCCTCAATCTTTGGGGAGCTAAAGGATGCTTTCTGAAGATATCTTTCCACATTACACATATAAAAGTTGTACAATGCTGGTGCAAAAAAGGATCCCAGCCGCAAGCCATTTAAAGTTTTTATCGGAAAGGAAAGAAGGCCTTCACTATTTAGACGAATTTGCACCTTGGAGCCTTCATGTAAATGGATTAAGATAGAAAAAATGTCCACAGGCAATCCCAAAGATAGTCATTTTGACCATAATATTGATCTATCTACAAGATCGAACGCAAGTGACAGATCCATTGCCGCAATATATATCGGAGTGGCATTTTTTTTCCAGGCCAATTCTTGAAGTAAAGTTAATATAAGTCCACCCACCTCAGTCCCAACACCTTTTCTGGAGCCAAATTACAGATTTGATAATATGGAGTTTGAGGTTGACCATATACCAGTTGGTGCAATTTCAGACCCACAAAAATGTTTGACTCAGCATCGAGCAATGCAATGGGACGCTAGTTTAACGGAAGGGCTCTCTCCTTTTTTATAAATCGGAACTATATATGATAGATTCCATGTCCTGGGGATATGCTTGGTGTTAACAATGTCTGAAAAATAACAGGCAGAGTTACTTGGCCCATATTCCCGGGTTGGCCTTCAATACAATATTTGCCAAGCCATTGGGCCCCGCTGCACGGGACGAACTCGACTTTCAGATTTGTGCGATAATCTCAGGGATTGAGAATTTACAATTCCAGGGAGCATTTCGGATAGAGTCTCTCAGTGCAAAGGGGGATGCTCTAGTGGCATACCGGGAGCCAAAGTGCCATGCCCAAACCTCTTCAGAGATGGGGTTTAATTGTATAGCTGCCTGAGGCAACTCGTTTGCATTTATTAATCGCCAGAACTGGTACGAGGATCGGTCTTTCAGGGCATTCAACATTGATTCGTTCTCAGCTTGCACCAAAAGGCACTTATGACCCTTGAGCCAATTTTATTTTTTTTGTTCGAATTTCTTTGAGCCTACCTTTTGGTGTTCCCATGAGAGTCGCGAATTATGGAGTCTTCTCAGATCTTTGTTTTCAATGCGTTTTTAGACAGCCATACCAGGTTATCATAAACATGTAAATGGGTTGCAGGCTGTGTAGACTTTCTACTGGCTTTGGTTTATTTATTAATTAAAGAGTCAAGATATGAAGTGAAATTTGAATATGTGAATAGAGAGCGTCTCGATTCTAGGGGGTGAGGGTGGTACTCAAAAACAAAAACTCTATTGAAAACTTCTTTTTTGTTGGATTTAAGTGTACTTTTTGTGGCATGTGATTTCGAGGTAGCCTATGCCGTACAAGGTGAACTGCAACTTCTAAAATCCCATGGTCACTAGCGGAAGTGAATATAATATTGAAAGAAGGTGCCTGACAAAATAAAAACTCAGACAAAAAAATATAATCTAAAGTAGAGGACCTGGGACCTACCGACCATGTGTGGGGATCACGGGCCAAATTAAGAGTAGAATTTATTGAGCGTAAGCCCCAGTTTCGAAAGTGCTGGTACCATAGATGGCCCCCCCATTATCTTCCTGGAGGAGCCCGAGCTGCCTCCTCTATTGGTTGTACCTTCTCCTTTCCAGCAAATAGAAGTTTGGAATCCTGAATATAGAACGAATTTTAGATGATTGGCTAAGGGGATTTCAGCATTTAAGTCGCCCATAGCTAGGATCTGCAGTCCTTTAAATTGTATCATTAAATCCACAATCAAGCTGTCCATCTTGCCAATGGTTTCTGCTAAATTGCATCCCGGGAGCAATAGATGATGAAAATAAGTAAATAAACAGGAGTAGTGCATCCTCCCGCCTCTATAACTACTACCAGGATACAAGGGAGGGGGGGCACACAATATCAAGAATGGTTAGTCCTTCCCCCAGCTTAATTGCAATTAAAAGCCCTCCCGAAGGCCTACCTCTAGGGTCCCTAGTGGCCAACTCATAGCGAATATCAAATCCATCTAGGTGCCAGGGGGAGACCATCAGGTCTCCTGGATACAGTTGATATTACTCTTAATTAGGTTAGAACATTTCTCGGGAAAAGTGGACAAATAAGAATGACCCAGAGTGTTCCAGGATAGTAATAGGAAGCCATTGTTCCGGTTAAAGGCTTTGTTTCAAGTATTGTAACTGCGAGATAGACTCTCGCAGTGATAGGGAAAGCCACCTCCAACTAGTATCTTCTTCAGATTTCAAGGCTGGCTTGACATTAGTATGTGAGCCTAACTGGCAACCGCTAACCAAGGGACCACTTTCTTGATTATAAGGGGAACGGAGAAGGTCTGGGCTAAATATCAAAATGTCATAGCCCAGGAGATTAAATTGTTGGGTTTCTGGTAGGACCCTATCATAAACCAGGCAGGAATGAAAAAACGGTCGTACATAGTCATACCGATTTGGATGAATGAAATCCACCCTCTTTATATATTCTGAAGATAAATTTCTCACAGGGGATATCATTTAGTAGAGCCATGATGTCATGATCTCTGCTTCCAAAAGGTCAGGACTTACCCAACTCCCTTGGAAGCAGACCCATAACCCAGGTTCCGAGTGCCAATCAGTCCCAATTGGGACCTTTTGGACCCTGTCCTGGCGCCAGTGGCGCCAGGCTCATAAATATGCCCAGTCCCAGCGCTACAAGCGCCGGGCTCATAATGCTTGGGTGGACTTACCTGCAGCAGACCATGCTGCTTACTGACCTGCCAGTATGAGCCTCTGATCCTCTTCTGTTTGGGACTATTTTTCCTGTTGGGTGGGGCAGGAGCCACTCCCTAGGTTCAGAACACTGGAACTCTTCTGGAAGGCAGGAACTCTTTTCTTACCTAGGCGAGGCTGTGGAAGAAGACACCTAAGCACTACAGGAGGCTATTTAAACCACACCCGATGGATGAATCTTGCTTTGCGTTATTCTGCATCCTCTGCAGCAGAACGCTCATCGTGTCTTCTGCATCTGATCCTGGGCCTAAAGGAAAAAGGCTTACCATCCTGAATCCAGTCTTCAGCAACATCTATAAAGACAAGAAAGAACAGGTTAGCACTACGGTCTTCAGTGACAGCGCATCTCTTACCTGGTCCATCGGCTGTCATCAACGCCTAGCGCAGCATTCCGGCATCTGAAAGACAAAGGCTTACCTACTCTTCACGCGCTCCGGAGGTCATCGCACTGCATTCCGGCATCTGAAAGACAAAAGCTTACCAACTCTTCGCACGCTCCGGAGGCCTTCGGCGCTGCATCCCGCATCTGTAAGACAAAAGAAGGTGCGTTTAAAGACATTGGGTAACGTTAAATACTCACGTGCCATTACTCCAACCACGCCGAACTCAGTGGGTATTCCGGCATTCTCCAGCAGCTCCGAACTGGTACCTGCAAAATAAAAGGACAGTTAGTACGCATCGTGAAGCAAGCAACAAGCGCTTACTTACGCGCTTCCAGGTGCTTCTATTCCGCATACGGGTCCATCCTCAACTCACTTCAGCCTGTCAACCGCCATCGCCGGAACCCTGCAAAATAAGAGACAGCATTACAAAAGACTTTTAAAGACATTGGGAATACTCGGAACTCACCGTTCGTGAAGTAAACGACGGACAGCAGTCCTCTGAAGTCAAGAGGCCTGCGCTACCTATCCAGTGAAGAAACTGGTTACAGCACCCTGCCCCGAGGCAGAGGGAGAGCTCGGCGTTCACTTACCTAAGGTGAGAGCGTTAACCTTTGGGGTTCTACAGGAGAGGAGAAAAGGAAAGAGATAGGGACACCCCAATAACCCCAGTTCATTAATCCCATATTTTCTATCTGCAGACATCTTACTCTTCGAGTCAGGCATACAGTGCACAGAGGTCCAGCCCAAAGAGCCAACCGGGTGCTACACATCACCTTTGAAGATACGGTAGTCGCCCAGTCAAGACCGGCGCCTCTGCGAGAATCAGGTGAGCGTTACAGAACGCAAAGCCTACCGCAAAACTCTCGCCCAGGCGCTATGGAAACCTCGGATACCGACCACCTAGCCCGGTTACTTGGGGAACTAAGGGCAGAAGTGCATGCAGCTCGTCAGGAAACGAATGCTCTAAGAAGGGAACTAATTATTTCCAAGGAGCGAACAGACGATCTTGCTAGACAATTGCTACAGTCACAAGCCGGACAGACCCCGTTACCCACATCAGGGGCAAATCTTCCTTCAACATCCTCTATGAATCCAGTGCAGATCAACCTACCTGGGAATGTACCTCTGGCTCCGCCCGAACGATTTTCTGGTGACCCAAAGAGGTTTGCAGTATTTATCAATCAGTGCCGGTTGCATTTTTTATGCCGGCCAGCAGCCTTTCCAACTGATCAAGCTAAAGTAGCTTTTGTGCTTTCGTACCTTAGTGGCAATGCGGCAGACTGGTCGATCCCTCTAGTTAATCAAGATGATCCGGTTCTCCATGATTTTCAAGCCTTTCAGCTTAGTATGGAAAAACTGTTCGCAAGACATTCACAGGGGCAGGCCTTGGACAATGAGCTTCTTTCGTTGCGACAGGGTAATCAAGACATTTTGGCTTATATTACATCTTTCAATAGACTAATAGTGGAAACTCAATGGCCTGAGGACAAAAGGATTACGCTGTTTTATAGAGGTCTACGTGGAGAGCTCAAAGACGTTTTAGCCCAAGTAGTAAATCCCCCACAAGACTGTTCGGATTATATAGACTTGGTCGTTCAAATAGATCACAGACTGCAGAACAGGAAGGCCGATCGTTCCAAGTTTGATGCTCGGGTATTTTCCAAACCACCAACTCCTTCCAAAGGAGTAGACTCCGGGGAACCCATGCAAATAGGGGGCCTGAAAGGACCACTAACACAAAAGGAGCGGGAAAGGAGAAAACAGTTGCAATTATGCCTCTATTGCGGAAACTCAGGGCACTTTCTTCGAGACTGTCCGGTGAAACCAGCCAAGAAGGCGGTAGGAGCTGCAGTTACCAAGGTCACAAACTCTGAGCAGGGAAACGACCTCGCCCGACAAGAATAGAGGTCCTCTTGCCGAGCGTTAAAACCAGTTCCGTGACCTCGCATTCGTGATACCTATGGTCCTCATTAGCCCTGATCATCCGGATCGATTACATGCGATTGAAGCTTACGTCGACAGCGGTGCCATCGGCAATTATGTGGATCATGAAATGGTTTTGAGGATGAATCTAACTCTTTGACCCAAGGCTGTAAAGGACGTCATTACTACGGTGGATGGTACGGAGATAGCCTCCGGACCAGTAACGCATACCACTCAAGAAGTGACGCTAGTAAGTCAAGATGGACACCATGAGAAGATCGTGTTCGATGTGATCAAGGCCCCTCAGTTCCAGATTATTCTAGGGATACCTTGGTTAGAGAAACACAATCCTCGGATCGATTGGCGAGCAAGAACGGTTCAGTTCCCAGAATGTGTCTCTACTTGTCACCCTCCACCTGGTGTTGCACTAGCAGCAATTTCTTCGGAGACTCCCCAGTTACCTCCCGAATACCTAGAATTCCAAGATGTTTTCCGGAAGGATCAGGCTAACTCTCTACCTCCTCATAGGTCCTATGACTGCCAGATAGACCTGATACCTGGATCTACTCCTCCTTGTAGCAGAATTTATGCCCTCACCGAGCCTGAGAACCTTCACCTCCGACAATACCTGGATCAATACCTAGCGAATGGGTTTATTCGTCCTTCTAAGACCCCTGCTTCTTCAGCTTTGTTCTTCGTTCCGAAAAAAGAAGGGGACCTTAGAACTTGTATAGATTACCGCGCCCTGAACCAGATCACCGTTAAGAATAGATATCCGTTATCTTTAATCCCTGAACTCCTGGACCAAGTCAGAAGAGCATGCATATATACAAAGCTGGATCTTAGAGGATCCTACCACTTGGTACGAGTAAAAGAGGGCGATGAATGGAAGACGGCCTTCCGCACCAAGTATGGGCTATTTGAATATCAGGTCATGCCCTTCGGACTTTGCAATGCCCCGGCCGCCTTTCAATATTTTATGAACGATGTCCTCAGAGAGCTCATAGATGTATGTGTTGTCGTTTACATTGACGACATCCTCGTTTATTCTTCATCGGAATCTGAACATCGGAAACACGTGAAAATGGTCCTCGAGAGGTTGCGTCAACACAGACTTTTCGCTAAGTTGGAAAAATGTGTTTTCAACGTGACTGAAGTTGAATTCTTGGGATTCATATTATCACCTAGCGGAGTGCGTATGGATTCAAGGAAGGTCGATGCAATTCTCAAATGGCCATCACCATCCTCCGTAAAAGGGGTTCAAAGCATGTTAGGCTTCGCCAACTTTTACCGCAGGTTTATCCCCGAATTCTCTCGAATAGTCCAGCCCATCACCGCCTTGTTAAAGAAAAACAAACGTTTTGAATGGTCTACCGAGGCGGAACAAGCTTTCCAGAATTTGAAGACAAAATTTATCTCTGCACCAATTCTAAAACATCCTCGCCCCGAACTCCCCTACATCGTCAAAACTGATGCTTTGAGCCTTGCCATGGGGGCAGTTCTATCACAGAAGGACCCAGTAACGAATCAGTTACATCCCGTGGCATTCTGGTCTCGCAAATTCTCGCCTCCTGAGATCAATTACACTATTACTGATAAGGAACTTCTGGCTATCAAGTCTGCCTTTAAGGCTTGGCGGCATTATCTTCTGGGGGCCCGACGCACCGTTACTGTGATTACGGATCACCGAAACCTGCAATATCTGAAAACCGCAAAAGCCCAATCCTCTAGACAACTCCGTTGGGCACTATTCTTTGCCGAGTTTGACTTCATAATTACCTATTGACCTGGCACAAAAAACGGTAAAGCTGATGCCCTTTCTCGGATGGGAGTGGAAGAACACTTGACCAACCCTAAACCTGTACCTATCATTCCCGAACAAAGAATTCTGGGTGTAATAACCACACAATCCATAGAGGAAATTAAGGATAAAGCCAGGCAACTTGTAACTCCAGCAGAAATACAGAATTGGCATCTGCAGGGAAAGGACTTTGCAGTAAAGGACAACTTATTGTATTTCCAAGAACGATTATACCTGCCCAGCACAGATTTACAGAAAAAGGTGATCTCTTGTTATCACGAGTCTCTAATGGAAGGACATCCCGGTATGGCCAAAACCTCAGAAAAGATCAAGCGCTACTTCTGGTGGCCGTCTTGGAAAAAAGATATCAGAGACTTTATAATGTCCTGTGGAGTATGCGCCCAAAACAAGAGTCAAAAGGAAAGACCAGCCGGCCTCTTACGCCCTATTGACATCCCACCTCGCCCTTGGCATACGCTTTCTATGGACTTCATCACCGACCTACCTCCATGCTCCGGATACAATACGATCCTGGTAATCGTGGACTTATTCTCCAAGATGGCGCATTTCATTCCACTCAAAGGCTTGCCAACAGCAACAACTCTGGCCCGAGAATTTCTCGAAAACATCGTCCGACTGCACGGTTTTCCTTCAGTGCTAATTTCGGATCGAGGTAGTCAATTTATTTCTCATTTTTGGCGAAGTTGTTGTCGGTCGGCTCAAATTGATGTGAGATTATCGACCAGTCACCACCCTCAAACCGACGGACAAACCGAGATGACCAATCAAACTCTGGAACAGTATTTACGCTGCATGCTGCAACAAACTGAAAAGACTTGGAAAGATATCCTTTGGATAGCCGAATATGCCTACAACAACTCTGTCCACTCAGGAACTGGGAAAACCCCGTTTTTTCTTTTATACGGCTGTCACCCTCGAACCTCAGAGCTGGATCCGCCCCAAGATCTTGGAACACCAGCAGTAGACTACCTGCACTCTACAATCACCCAAGCTTTTAAGGAAGCCGTTTCTCACCTTCAAAGGGCTAAGGAACAATACAAAAAAGGAGCAGATCAACATCGGAAGGAAGCCCCCCAATATCAAGTAGGAGATCAAGTCTGGTAATCCACCAAATATCTACCTCTAAAAGGACCACGCACATTCAACCCAAGATACCTTGGTCCCTATTCCATCACTACCATAGTAAACCCAGTAGCGGTCAAGTTGGACTTGCCTCCTCACATGAAGATACATCCGGTCTTCCACGTCTCTCTTTTAAAACCCGTGCAACCTCAAACCCGACTAACTAAATCTCCAAAACCTATCCTAGTTGATGGAGAACTCGAGTTTGAAGTCAAAAGCATCCTGGACTCCAAGATCTCCAAATCTAAGCTATTTTACCTAATTGACTGGAAAGGCTACGGCCCTCAAGAAAGATCCTGGGAACCTGCAGAATATGTCCACGCTCCTCGTCTAATCAAAAGATTTCATCAAACATTTCCTGACAAGCCAAAACCCCCGGGGAAGCCCGGTTTGGGAGGGGCCTTGAGGGGGGGTACTGTCATGATCTCTGCTTCCAAAAGGTCAGGACTTACCCAACTCCCTTGGAAGCAGACCCATAACCCAGGTTCCGAGTGCCAATCAGTCCCAATTGGGACCTTTTGGACCCTGTCCTGGCGCCAGTGGCGCCAGGCTCATAAATATGCCCAGTCCCAGCGCTGCAAGCGCCGGGCTCATAATGCTTGGGTGGACTTACCTGCAGCAGACCATGCTGCTTACTGACCTGCCAGTATGAGCCTCTGATCCTCTTCTGTTTGGGACTATTTTTCCTGTTGGGTGGGGCAGGAGCCACTCCCTAGGTTCAGAACACTGGAACTCTTCTGGAAGGCAGGAACTCTTTTCTTACCTAGGCGAGGCTGTGGAAGAAGACACCTAAGCACTACAGGAGGCTATTTAAACCACACCCGATGGATGAATCTTGCTTTGCGTTATTCTGCATCCTCTGCAGCAGAACGCTCATCGTGTCTTCTGCATCTGATCCTGGGCCTAAAGGAAAAAGGCTTACCATCCTGAATCCAGTCTTCAGCAACATCTATAAAGACAAGAAAGAACAGGTTAGCACTACGGTCTTCAGTGACAGCGCATCTCTTACCTGGTCCATCGGCTGTCATCAACGCCTAGCGCAGCATTCCGGCATCTGAAAGACAAAGGCTTACCTACTCTTCACGCGCTCCGGAGGTCATCGCACTGCATTCCGGCATCTGAAAGACAAAAGCTTACCAACTCTTCGCACGCTCCGGAGGCCTTCGGCGCTGCATCCCGCATCTGTAAGACAAAGGAAGGTGCGTTTAAAGACATTGGGTAACGTTAAATACTCACGTGCCATTACTCCAACCACGCCGAACTCAGTGGGTATTCCGGCATTCTCCAGCAGCTCCGAACTGGTACCTGCAAAATAAAAGGACAGTTAGTACGCATCGTGAAGCAAGCAACAAGCACTTACTTACGCGCTTCCAGGCGCTTCTATTCCGCATATGGGTCCATCCTCAACTCACTTCAGCCTGTCAACCGCCATCGCCGGAACCCTGCAAAATAAGAGACAGCATTACAAAAGACTTTTAAAGACATTGGGAATACTCGGAACTCACCGTTCGTGAAGTAAACGACGGACAGCAGTCCTCTGAAGTCAAGAGGCCTGCGCTACCTATCCAGTGAAGAAACTGGTTACAGCACCCTGCCCCGAGGCAAATGGAGGGCTCGGCGTTCACTTACCTAAGGTGAGAGCGTTAACCTTTGGGGTTCTACAGGAGAGGAGAAAAGGAAAGAGATAGGGACACCCCAATAACCCCAGTTCATTAATCCCATATTTTCTATCTGCAGACATCTTACTCTTCGAGTCAGGCATACAGTGCACAGAGGTCCAGCCCAAAGAGCCAACCGGTGCTACACATCACCTTTGAAGATACGGTAGTCGCCCAGTCAAGACCGGCGCCTCTGCGAGAATCAGGTGAGCGTTACACATGACCCTTTCTCTATTCAGAGAAACCGGGCCTCCATAATCGAACAGAAAGTGCAAAATAACACTTGAGTGGTCCGGATGGCAAGGTTGCCTCCAGTGTATGTTTTTTAGGTCATTGTGGAAAAGGTACTTCGGAATCCTCCCATTAGGATCAGATTGGGGATGTATTCCGGTATTTCTGTCCTGTTGGCCGTCCGGGAACAATGTCACATCGGTAGTCGCGCCGGCTAAGTCAGATTGGGGAGGGTGGGTGACAGGGGGGCTTAACCTAGGGACGACAACCGGACCCCTAGTCTCCCCCTCCCTGTGTAAGGGGTGCACTTGTTGTGTGGGATTCTTCAGTGATCAACTCTTAGCTGTTACAGCAGAGGGATTACATTTAGATTCAAGCCATTTTTCAATTGTAGTTCTAATAAAGGCTTCCAGGGAGGGGTTCTCCAGGGGTGGCACAGCCAGCTTCAGTCTTGAGGGCAAGGATTGATAAATTTCCTTTGTAACTGCACTACCCATGGGGTCAAGGGCCGCTGTCGGAATTATGTGGGAAGTCCGGGAATATCTTGTCACCCCAGTCAGAGCCAAACGGCACTGACTATCAGAGACCAGTTGTGGACCAGGGGGCAAAGGTCATGCGTCCCTTTCTGCTCTTATTAAGGTGTTAGGGGCCTCCATTATCTGGGGAGAGGACCTGTCCATGACAGGCCCAACTGCTGGGATTAAAGCCGATAGTGAAGGAGATGTGGCCTGAATAGAACGTTTTTTCACGAACAGCTGATATACCCCTCTATCGTCCATGCTGATAGCTGTCTGCTCTTGTAATGGGATAGCTGGAGGAAAAGCCCCAGTTTGGCTATTAGGTTTGAGATTAGTTGAGAATTTAGATTTATTTTTATGTTTAGTCTTCCCCTTATGGGACATCTCGTCGGAAAGCGCATTCACCGCCAGGGTACCTTCCCCCATGTCTATCACTAAGTCCCCTTCTACATCGGAATCCAAACCATGCCGCAGTGTGTCTACTATCTCCACATCCTCCCTTATAAAAGAACGCCAATAATTCTTCAGGAGTTATCTTGCAAAATAGGTAGAAACACAATAGGGTTGTTTTTTTATTACTATTTTTTTTCTTTTATTGTTCTGCAGGATATTTGGGCATTGACAGCTCCTCCACTATTTCAAGTTGTTGTGCAGCTATCACCTGAAAAAATGTTTCGCGCTCGCCCTCCACCCCCTCCCCGGCACAATCTGCCTGTTTAAGGCCCAATCAATCAGGTACTTTTAGAGACTGGCTCAGGCATATTAGTATTTGCATGTGGTATTGGTTTAACAGTCACCAACAGTCGTTCTAATAAAATCCTTATGTCTGTGAGACAGGGTGTGTTTTTTCAATTCCGCTAGCACTGGATCCATATTATAGATGTATAGTGCCGGGACCACCCCTCCCGGGATCTGGGCTGAGGGCACCGGCACATCTGTAGGCGTACCGAAATCATGAGTATGATGCGATAATGCAAGAAGCGCAGCATCTTCAGGCAGAAAATCTGGAGGACGTCCAAAAAGGAATCTTCCAGGGTTACATGAGAGGTTCTCCCCACTGCATTCTCGCAGTGGGGGGCAATTCTATCATATGGTCAAACAGTAAGACACCCAAGTTGGGAATATTTAAAGGGTGACCTGCCACCTCCAACTCCAACAAAGCTGAATCACTTGGGTCAGGAGGCGACAAGGGAAGAGGCATGGCAAGAGCCATCCTTAGCGTGTTCTTCACAGTAGTAAAAACAAGAGACGCGGATAATATGTTGTCATACATCCGCGCCCCTTGTTGCTTTGGACTTCGTTTATATGGACCTACCTGCATAGATCTCACAGGCACTGTGCCTACACTGGCCCTTCGTAGCATCATGCTGTTTTCAGAACAAAAAATCCAGGCGTGAAAGTGACTCTACTTCGAAGACTAAAGAAAATTAAAAGAAGAAAAGAGGAGTGAGGAGGCACTTATGGAAGTTAACTCAATGGCCAACCAGCCCCCTGCCCCAGGCCTAACAGGGGTAACAGGGCACTTCACAAGGACACTTCTGCATGGGCGTGTGCGCTATGGCACGTTTGCAGTACTTTTTATCAGCTGACTTAAAAAGGGGCGTGGCTTCTAGTAAAAAAATGATAAACAAAGCGGTTTATTACTCTAAATGTACTCTAAATGTATATTACACACATATATAATGTCCAATGCCTGTTTAACACACCATATCAACAAGGTTCCACAGCATAGGTTGAGTAAATTATATCCAACGTTCCAAATGGACGAGAGTTCCAAAGGGGTAACAGGGCACTTCACAAGGGCACTTCCGTATGGGCGTGCATGCTAGCGCGCATGTGCATTACTTTTTATCAGCTGACTGAAAAAGGGGCATGGCTTTGTATCAACAAGGTTCCGCAGCATAGGTTGAGTAAATTACATCCAACGTTCCAAATAGACGAGAGTTCCACACGGGATAACAGGTCACTTTACAAGGGCACTTCCGTATGGGCGCGTGTGCTAGGGTGTGTGTTCAGGACTTTTTATCAGCTGACTGGAAAAGGGGCATGGCTTCGTATCAACAAGGTTCCACAGCATAGGTTGAGTAAATTATATTCAATGTTCCAAATGGACGAGAGTTCCACAGGGGTAACAGGGCACTTTGCAAGAGCACTTCTGCACTTACGCATGGGAATTTGTCGCAGGTGGTCTGGTTTTTAAGAGGGATATGACTCATAGAGAGAACCATGTGAGTGCTAGGGCTTGGTCAGCTCATTTTAAGTCCCTTTTTAGGGCAGTCAGCAAGATATGAGGATGGGGAGCGCTCCTCCATTGCATAACCGGGCGCCTAGTCCAGATGCAATACCTGCTGATCTATTTAAGGAGGAACTAGAACTGTGGGCCCCGTTACTGACTAATTGCTTTAACTCCTACCTGGAACTGGGGGAATACCCACAGTCCTGGAAAAACACAATTATCTACCCATTATTTTAAAAATGGAGATCCAGGAAGTGTGCTATCATATACGCTTATCTCACTACTGGATCCTTTAAGATTTGTTGACGTGCTGTGTTGGAGCATCTGGAACAATGGATTTCTGATAGCGATATCCTCTCAGGTATCCAATATGGTTTCCAGCCAGGCCTATGGGACACAAGACCAAGCTTTCAACCTGTACCTGGCTGGAGCATCTTCCATCTTTGTAAGGGGTTACCCAATTTATTTGCCATTTATGGACCTTAGCACAGCCTTTGATAGAGTTGTTAGAACTATATCATGGCAGGTGCTCAGGTCCATGGGGTGCCCAGCTGAATTGGTAAAAGTGTTGCAGATTATCCACAAGGACATTAAAGCATGTGTGAGATTCGGGGAACATGGACAATGTATGGATATTTTGAGGTGACTTTGGGAGTATGTCAAGGGTGCGTTGTAGCCCCTGTGCTATTTGACCTACACATTAATGGCCTATTTAAGGCTCTGGTTAAGACAAAGGCCGATTTTCCTAAGATTGCTGTATTACCCTGTCCTGTATTGGCATATGCAGATGATATGGTTCTGCTAGCATGTACCCCAACTGCCCTGTAACATCTAATTGACACCCACACTGCTTTTATATCTGACCTAAAATTATCAGTAAATGCATAAAAATCAGCAGTGATGGTATGTTATAATAAGGGAAGCAGGAGGACAAACATGCAAAAAATGCTGAGTAATGATGAATTCATCCCATGTGTGGAAAAATGTGATTACATGGCCATTACATTCCTTGGGGGGGTCTGTCTCACTTTCAGAATATGTGCCAGGGTCAGCCAATTAAACTTATTTTGGAACTTTATAGGGCACAGATCAAGGCTGCAAAGAACTACGGTGTGGCTTTGTGGGACAATGAAGAATCTCTCTGATTAAAGTAATAGAGAATACCTCTTTTTTTAAAGATCTGGGTCTTCCCAGTTCAGCGACAAACTATGCTGTAGATACCGAACTGGGAACCCCACACATAGGTGATGATTGGCATTTGGCCCCACTTTCGCACTGGCTGGCACTTTGGTCCAACCTAAGAGCTCACTTAACGCACATGGTTATTAAGGCTCTAATGCAGAGTGCAACTTTGTGTAAAATACCATGGCTGAATTTTATTTCTCAGTGTTTGTTTCAACTAAATGCCCCAAGTTTGCAGTGCCTGCTGTCCTCTTAACTCTGGCTGCATCAAACACATTTAAGCTTATGTGTTATCCTATAGCTCTGGCCAATAGGGAAACAACTGGGCTTATTATTGAATCAAATAGAAATCATGTGTTGATCTCAGGTCCAGATAGCATCCAATCTTATCTTTTACATAGTAATAAAATAACAGACCGCTGGGCCCTGACCAGGGTCCGATTTAATCTCTTATGGCTTAGAGCCATAACCAAATCCTGTTCATACTAGGAGCTGTCCACAGTTTGCCCGGGGTGTTGCGGTGCAAAAGAGGATTTGTTGCACTTTGTTTTATATTGCCCTATTTGCCATGATATTAGAAAGAAGACTATTGTCCCACCGCTTAAAGCCGCTAAATTAACCCAAGCGCAATGCGCTCTGATTTTTTGTTGTTGCGTGCAGAAACAACACCATTTACATGAGGCTGCTTGGAATTTTTGAGAAAATCCTGGTTTCGTAGGAAAACGATGCTTGAGGGCAAGCTTTATTCTGTATTTTTGACATGAATTGTTTTCCTTTGCTTTTAATAATCTGCATATATTCTGATTTTAAAAATTCTGGCGATTATTACTGATGTGTTGATGTATTGGCTGTTTTTACCTGTTTGGTTTATGGTTTTTTATCCAAATAAATGTTGATGATGATGACTTGTCACCAGTGATGGCATCAGTGATGTGATCTGTGATGTCATCAGTGTTCTTATAGAACATGTAATCAGTGATGTCATCTGTGATTTTATCATTATGGTCATAGGCCGCGCAACAGGGGATGCAAAGTTAAGGTGGCTTTAGCTGAATTGCAGGGTTTTTATTGTGTTAATTTCTTACCTTAACGACCCTGCAACTAACGTGTTTTCCTCGAATTTCAAAGGTTTTGTTACAAAGTATTGCTCACCTTAACATTGCTGCAACTAAATTTGTTTTCTTGAATTTCAAGTGTTTTGTTATTCCATAGATTTGTTCCGCTCATGGCCATTGTCCGCTGCCTATGGCCGTGCCCACTGTATTTTTTAGAACACTAGCAGACCACTAGCCATGGCCTTCGGCTATGGCCAGTGGGCATGGCCAAAGGTCATGCCCTCTGTCAATTTTAGAACACTACCAGACCAGTAGATCACTAGCCATGGCCATCACCCATGGACTTTCTTGAATTTCAAGGGTTTTGTTAGTCCATTGATTTTTCAGCACATTGTCAGTGCCCATGGCCTACGGCCACGCCCTCTCTATATTTTAAAATGCTACCAGACCACTAGCCATGGTCTTCATATTAGCCCACAGGCCATTTTAAAACACTACTGGACCACAAGCCAGTGGGCACGGGCATTCTATATTTTAAAAAATATTCCAACCGATTGCTCAAAGACATTCATCAATCTCAAACTGTTATTGTTTTTACAGTGGTATTGCTATGTATAAACGATTGCAGGCTTTGAGAAGTCACATTGAGATTACATTATTTGCCAAGGATCACACACTTTGCTTAAGCTGCTGGCTACAAACCCCTTGTTTTATGGCCAGTTTCTTGGTGACTGTTGTGATACATAGCACAACCACAACTAACTGGATTTAAGCAGCATGGAAAAGGAAACAGAATGACGGCTGAAAGAACAACGTGTGCCCAGGTACTTTTGCCCCATAGCAAAAATCAAAAGCTAGCACCCATGAACATATGTACAGTAAGTGAACATATATCCTAAAGTGAACAACACAAATGTAGTTAAATTGACCTTCCCTTAGAAGAAAGTGAGCAACATAAAATAGCATTGGACTTTTAAAATAATTTATGAATACTAGAAACATAACCAGAGAGAGGACATGTTCCAGTAAAAATGCTGGCAATGTATAAAAGGTGCTTACCTTTTAAATCCAGTAATCTGTCATGAAATATTCTCATGAAAACAAAATCCCAATACGAAACAAGTGCTCATGGTCTTGTTGGTAACTGTCTGCACTGGGAGCATGACACGCTGACAACAATCCTGGTAGTCAAATACTTAAGCAAGCTTTCCAACCTAAAAGAAAAACAAGGCGTTGCGTCCACCCTCTAAGAAGAGTGACTTTGTCTACCCACCTGTGTCCTTTACTTGTGCTGTGAAAAGAATCCACAATCAGGGGCAAATAACTACACCAGTGTACAGGACTGCAAACTCTTTTGCCACATTGTGGGCAAATACTCATGACTTACTTACCCTCTCATCATTTCCCATCCTCACCCCCATGTCTGGCATCAACAAAGCTATCTTTATACATAAGGCTGAATGTATGTGTGCGTGTATGTTTGTCCGGCTTTACAAATCCACACTGTTGAACCCACGTCTACCAAATTTTGTATGGATTCCTCTGTTGTCTGGAGTAAGATCGTAGTCTATATTTGGATGCAAAGATCTTATATGCAAAACATTTTTAGTATGTGTGTGTCTATGTTTGTCCGGCAAAACAAATCCACACTGTCGAACCCGCTGTTACCAGAGTTTGCATGGATTCCACATTTGTCCTGGGCAAGATTGTAGTCTATGTTTTTATGCAACATATTTACTCCATAGACACCCTCATGTACTGATGTTAACCCCGACTCACTACAGTAGTTACTAGAAGGAGGCAACATTTGAAAAGGGCCTGAAGCAAAAATATATTAGTACTGTCTACAGTTCAAAACTGTTTAATAAAGCATTTTTAAGGAATAATAAAAAGAGAATCTTAAATTTCTTTTTATCACACAACTCCAAGTATGTGAAATGGCAAGGTTACAGTTTACTTAAGTTCTTTCACGAGAAGAGAGCACAAGCAATCAATCTTTCTTTGACATTTTCTCAAATGTGCTGAAGCCATTAAGGGACTGAAACATGCCGCACAAAAAACGAACATCATTTGGAAAAGGTCCACCTGATGCAAAGCAAACATCAATAGCATCAATAGCAAGAGCTTCTTAAACACAACAACAACAGAGGACAAGAGTAACTTTATCCAGGGCAAATGAGATGCCAGAGCAAACTGAAGCAAGACTTGCCGACAAGAGGACAAGAGCAACATCTTCCAGGGCACAGGAGATACCACTCGATTAGGACACGGGCACCACTGGGTACCCCAGCTAGTGCTTTATAAAGATAACTTGAAAAGTACATATATCATAGTGTCACTCAAATGTATAAGTCTGCATAGAATTATGTTAGGCAAAAAGTGTACAATAATGGCAATATCCCCCCCCCCATCTTGACTGGGAGACTTCAGATACTAGAATGCAATTCAGCATAAGGCAAAAAAAACGTCTCTCAATGCAATACTTTCAACGACTGACAGTAGCATGTTTTAAAAAAATATGAATGCAGCGTGATTTCTTATTGTGTTATGAAAAAAACACATGGCATGCAGTAACCCAAACTGACCTTGCATAGCTTTAAAGCGAGAAAGTGGCCAGCCCCCTCAGGCCATGCTGCTCTAAGTTGTTTTGTTACTTGGGCACATGTATTAGGCAACATGCTGCTCTGAGTGGTCTTCTAACTTGGGCTCATTTATTAGGTAAAACGAGGAGTGGTTTTTCAGTCCGACGGCACTGTAGCTGTAAAATATCTATAGCTGCTGGCTATCTGTAGTCATAATATAGCTCTGAATATCCGAAAAAATGGCAGAAGAGAAAAAAATGCTTCCCACTCCCCAGGCCCTCACTAAGTGTCTCTTTGATCTGTGCCTGCTCCCGACACACCCGTGATTTCCTCCTCACCTCCCCTGCCCTCTACCATTCCCCACAAAACACACACTATTTCTGTGATGCAGTT
This sequence comes from Ambystoma mexicanum, assembly GCF_040938575.1. NCBI lineage: Eukaryota > Metazoa > Chordata > Amphibia > Caudata > Ambystomatidae > Ambystoma > Ambystoma mexicanum. The sequence continues at coordinate 124,174,345 of NC_090941.1, forward strand.
TGCTTTCAAATGTTGGCTATTCTGTCCATAGCTGAGGCTGCAGAAAAGCTTTGTGTAGCAAACTCAGCCCCTAGACCCCTCCAACTCCCAAATTGCACTTGGTGTCCTCTTGCCACCTCCACCTCTAGACTAATTCCATTTGCATGTTTGTTGACCTGCAAATGGCTTTTATTCGTGCATTTCATTTTCCGATACCCTTAGCCATAGCAGCGGCTATCTCTTGCATCACACACAAAGATGATAGCTGTTTCATTTCTAAAAACACAGAGTTTTCTCAATTTACACATGATATAGCTATCTATTTTAGATCACTGAGTTAAAAAAATTTAGACAGAAAATCCCCAAACCACAACAAGGCCTCAAGTCAATGCTTCGTGCCCAAGTTGTTTTGGACCTGCTGGTCCAAATCCATCCAGCAGTTTGGGCTGCATGGTCCAGAAAGAATTGACCTTTTTTGTCTATGAGAAAATTAACAAGAAGTAGGCCGAAGTAGCAGCAACTTTGATTTCTTTTTTTTTCTTTCTAATAACCTTTTTTCTTCATATTATGACATGATCACTGTGCACATATTACTGTGGACATGGCTAGTGTCTGTACCTCCGTGCATACGCTGTATCACACTTTCTGTAAATTCACCCAACGCCCTCCCATCCTTACTAATGCAACCACACACCATACTTGCAGCCTCTTTATTCTCTCCCTTGTTACCTAACTGGGATTCTTCCCATGTCGTCCCCCTGCTTACATCTTTGGTACTGCTATTATACCCCCACCATTTATTTCCCTATCCATACACTCTACCAATACTTTGTGTGTGTGTCAGTTCTATTAACCACTGCTATCAGTCGACATATATATTGTCACTATTTTCCACCTGCTCACATCAAGTGGCAGTTAATTGTACCATGAAAGTATTTAGAAAGTGAATTTTTTTTTTTACTTTGCAGCATTAGAAACGTTTTAGAGCTGCTCATACACGTATGCATTGTCAGTGTTTTACTGAGATGCTATTAAATATAGCGATCCCTGTTCATACAGCTATTCATTAGCAGTGTTTTATTCTGATGCTTTTTAAAAGAACAACATTCATATGCAAATGTTTTCCTGCAGGTTACTGGGGTGAAAGAGTTATTTGCTTGCACTTGTCTTAAACGTTTACTGCACCACCACAATGAGGCACCTCTAGCTGTCTGCAGTTTTCTCTTGGGAGGAAAATGTACAAAAATCGAAAAAGACATGAGAAATAGCACTATGCCACTGAAAATAAAAATATTTAACAAATATAAAATAATTACCTTAAATAATGACTTCACAACTTTCTCTGAGGTTAAAGGTTTAGCTGTTCAAAATTCTCCGTGGCAGAAAATGGCATCTTGACCCATGAAACAATTGTGACATTTGCAGCACAAAGCTTTGTATTTTGCCGGTGGAGGTTGTGGAAGATACAGTGGTCGAGGTGGATGGTGCAGAGGTGTTTGTGATGGCTGCTGGCACAGAAGTTAACGCCATGGGAACTGTTGGCAGTAGTTTCAAGAAAAAGCAATAAGGGGAAAGTGAAAGAGTTGTTTTACAAAGAGTATGGGCATTTTCAATCCACCTTGTTTTTTTTCCTGATAACCAAATGATTCTTGTAAGTGAAGAGAACAAGCGTTCTGCCGAGGTGCCTGTATTTTGTGTTTCTCATGGGCCTCTCGGTAGTCCTCTTCAACGTTGTCCCAGTGGACTCGGACTAAGTGCTGATACTGATACTGCAGGGTTACCTGGCCACCCATCTGATCTCTGGGATAAACCCTGGCAGTTGCACGCCTGCACTGCCTCCTTGGCAACCTGTGCACCTGGGGACTGTTTGACCACCAGAACTTATTTATTCACTCGCCATGCACTTGCCACCAGCTGGCCGTTCTTTTATTTATCTTGTTATTTTTTATCCCATGTACTGGACTTTCCCTTCCCCCTTCCCCCGCACTATCCTTTTCCCCCCTTCCCCTGCACTTGTGTGATCTGAATGGCACCTGGCCTAGTAAGATCGTTGTCTGTCTTCCCTCTGTTCCCCCTCCCTTGCCTCGTCGCGCCTTGAAACACTTGTGTAAAGGCGCGTTATAAATGTCATATCATATCATATGATGAGAGCACATCCCCAAGTTCTGTGAGGGACGTTAGATTGTCCACAGCTTAGCTTCTTTTTTTGTAAATCCTGCACTGCACCTTTTCTGTCTGTTTTAGGGAGTGCTGCTGCTCCACCATAAAGTGCCTCCAGATTTGGTAATGTTGCAGATTATTTTGCCTGGGAGGATCGATGCTTTGTTCAGCCATCCACCCACCCCCTCCATCCTTGCCCACACATTGTGCCCTCACCCCCTGTACCACCGTCGCTTTTTATCCAATCCACCCTCCCCCTCTTTTCTAACCTGATCCACCCTACCCTAGTTCCCCCACCCACCGTACTTCCAGCCTTGGTATTCTCACCCACCATACTGCACCCTGTGAACCCGTACAAATTGAATGTAGCCCCACCCACTACATTCCCACACATTCACCTCACTGGGGTGTTACTGTATGTGTTTTTTTAATCAACCTTGGATTTTTTTCCAATGATCCAATGATTATTATATGTGCAGACAAAAACAGTGCAATACGCACAAATGTGTATAGAACATAATGCAGATGATGTACTACATATGAGGGTCAGAACAAAAATTAACTATGTGTAGAACTGTAACTTATTGAATTACATAAAGTATGTTCTCTAATTTTGTTTTATTTTTTTACATGCAGAAGAGTGCACATGATACCTTTCTCATTATATCTATTACGTGTCCATGAAATATATGAAACCCACCCACTTTATCTAACTCTGACTACCCCCACCCTCTCACCCTATTGACAGTTTACCCACACTCCATACATTCTACCCACATCTTCTCTACCCACTCTATTCTACCAGTACCCTCTTGAACCCTACTCACCCGATCACTACATATTCTATACTTGCTACTTCACCATACACCCATCATCTCTTACACTCTATATATCCTAAAATGTAAATTGCAAGGAATACTGAATACACATATATATAAATATGTAAATCATTTATAATTATTTTAAACATAAATTGATAACCGCGGCTACCGCAGCATCCAACGATATGGCGAGTTTGAGGCGGGGCTAACCTCAGGAGCGATTGGAGGTCGTACCCAATGCTAGGAGAAAGCTAATTGCAACTTGGCACACCTAAATGCACTATATCTAGGCCTCACCGGGGCCCTTGATAGCCGCGGCTAAAAATAAAAGTCAATGTACTCCATAGCCGCGGCTATAAAGAAATCATATTGGATTATACATTTCAGCAACACAAACTGCATGAATCAGATCACCTAAGATATTGTAATCTTTTAGTGCAATTTGCGCTTTATTTTGTCTATTTTTATAACTTAGAGGTTGGTGCTGAAAAGGGCCATTTTGGGGAGAGGTAAGGAGGAGTGTGGAACGGTGATGGGAAGAACATTAGGGTTTACACCTGTAACAATGGGTACAAATGGTAACATTTATTTTTTTGTATTGTTTTTATTTTTTACTTTTTATTTTTTATTACAAAAAGGGGGTAAAGCAAATGGCACATACAAAACAATATTCCTAATGGCAGAGGGTCTGGTTTTCAGAAAAGCCTGTCCAAAGCCATCTAGGGTGGCATCTCCCTCCATGAACCAAATGTGGCATAATTTGCACAAAACGTTGCAATCATTTAGATTTGGTGTCAGAAGCAGTGGGGAGGTTGGGGCCAGGTGGAGGTCCTGGTAGGTGTAGTGGTGGCGGTGGATGCTGCAGAGGTTGCCGTGGTGGTTGCTGCTCTCGAGGTTAAGTATAAGCTGTTCGTCACCATGCAGAATTTGGTCCGTGAGCCTGTATTTTCGGGTTGCTCGTGGGCCTTCCTGTATTCCTCATCTACATCATCCCAGTGGACTCTAACTAGGTTTCGAATAAGGAAAGATGTCCCAAAACTCTGAAATGGCACATTTGATGGTCCCCAGCATAGTTTTATCTTGCAGTTCTTGCACTGTACATTTTCACTTTCTTTAAGAGAGTGGTGCTCCTCCACTAGGAAGTATATCCAACTATCTACCATTTACTCCATTCTGCATAATTATTTTTAGGTACCCAAATCACATCATCACTGCTGCTACTGGCATGTTCAGACATGTTGAACAGTGTCTGAACTGGGAGGAAAACATTATAAAATCTAAAAAGACACACACAAAAAAAGATTATGCCACTTAAAATAAAAAAAAGTTAAAAAAAAGAAAACACACCAAAATAATGAATAGACAAACAGAACAAATCACAGGACAAAGGAAAGAGGGAAATAGACAATACATTGCAAAATGGATGGGAAAATATGATGAGTTTGCTAAAATTGACCTTCTTATACCTCACAGAGAACCTGCTCAGTACAGTTATGAAGCTGTGCATGGGTGTGGAGAATATTTGCGGCTAAACCCATCAGCCAATAAGGCGGCACGGTTTATACATGCAGCTATGAGTCATGTGTCACCACATTACCGGAGCGTGCAGTCTGTTTGGTCTATGCTGCAAGCGTGTGTTATCATCATAGCCGTGCCTACGGAATTCGACACATAATTAGTTAATGCTTTAGATGCGGTTATGAGTATTAGGTGCGTAAATGTAGTGCAAAATCTGATTGGTCGATGGTCTAGGCACAGGGGCCCTTGACTGTGTTAAGGAACCGCACCGCCTGATTGGGCCCTCTCTTTGATGCTGATACGGGTCATGTGTAGGCAGGTAAGCGGAGCAGGAAATCTTATTGGTCGATGGCCTAGGTGCAAATGTGCATAAATGCTTCAATGAAACTCGTGGTCCGATTGGTCAATGCCGCAGATGCGGATTACATCATATGGCATGGGCGCAACCATGTTAACAAATGGCATAGCCTGATTGGCCCTATTAATAGGTGTGGTTATGGGTCATGTGTAAGCATGTAAGCAGAGCGTGGAATTTGATTGGTGGATGGTCTAGGCACAAATGTTCATAACCACAGCAATGACACTCATGGTGCGATTGGTAAATGCTAGCCGCACGGATTTCATTATATTTATTTATTTATTTATTTATTTATTCGCATTTGTTAAGCGCACATCAGACCGAAGGCATTGTGGCGCTGGTTACAGTGTTTCTTAAACTTAGTTACAAGCAGTTGTACCCTTGGTTACATTGGGTAATGGTTATGCTTGAGTACTTGTACATAGAGATAGTAGCGGTGGTCAGGTGCACAAGTTAGTTGAAGAGAGCAGATTTAAGTTGTTTCTGAAAGGAGAGGAGGGATGTTTCTGCTTTGAGGTTGGTGGGCAATGCGTTCCAAAGCTTAGGTGCCAGGTAGGGGAAGCCTATACCTCCGGCCTTTGATCTATTGATGCGTGGTATGGTGAGACAGTTGGTGTATGTGGATCTGGTGGGTCTTGTGGATTGGGATCTAGACAGAGTGTCAGATAGGTAGGATGGTGCTGTGAGGTTGATGCATTTATGCGTTGTGGTCAGGATTTTGAAAGCAATCCTGTCCTTAACTGGGAGCCAGTGGACGGCTTTCCTGGCTAGGGTGATGTGCTCTCTTTTTGGTATGCTGAGAGCTGCTCTAAGAGCATTATTTTGGGTGGTTTGTAGCCTTGCTAAGTTGTTCTTGGAGGTGCCGGCTAGGAGCGCATTGCAGTAGTCCAGTTTGGCTCCAATTGTGGCTCTTGCGATGGACAGGCAGTTATCTTTTGTAAGGAACGTTTTATTGCATTGATGAGTTTAGTGCTCAGTGCCGAAGCCGAGACTATTGCGCTTACTTGTTTATCCATAGATAGGGTGGCATCTATGTGAACACCTAGTGTTTTAACTGATGATAGGACTGGGATAGTGCAGTTGTCTATGTTAAAGTTAGTGTAGAGTGGGTTGAGGTTGGCAAGGGTGGGCTTCTGGCCTAAGATGAGGATTTCAGTTTTGTCCCCATTCAAGCAGAGGCTGTTGGTGGCCCTCCAGGCTTGTATGGTGGAGTAGATTAGTTGGAGGGAAGTGGAGTCTTGATGATAGTTACCAGTCAGGGGCAGGAGTATCTGTGTGTCATCAGCGTAGTTCATGTAGGTGATCCCCATAGCGTCCAGTTTGTCGAATAGGGGCTTGGTAAAGAGGTTGTATAGCATTGGTGCCGTGCAGGAGCCTTGAGGAACCCCAGAGTGGATGATGGATGGTGCAGCATGAGCTATGTTAGAGAAGACTTTCATAGCTCTGCCTTGGAGGAAGGAAGTTACCCATGAGGCCGCGTCATTGGAAAAGTGTGCTGGGTGTGTTAGATGGTTGGTGAGAGTGTCGTGATCTACTAGGTCAAATGCTGCTGATAGGTCGAGGAGGAGGAGGAGGGCGGGCTTGCCCTTGTCTAGGATGTTAGTGATTTCATTTTTTAAGTCTAGAAGGGCAGTTTCGGTTCCGTGTCCCTTACAGAATCCAGATTGCCTCTTACCTAGAATTGCGTTGGATTCCAGGTAGTGTTGGATCTGTATATGGGCGGCTTTGTCAAGTAATTTTCGAAGGAATGGAACTGTGGTTGTGGGGCGATAGTTGTTAGGGTTTGCGGGGTCAAGTGTGGTTTTTTTTAGGAGGGGGCGCACCCAGGCCTCTTTGAGGGTGTCTGGGAGAATGCCTGACCTAAATGATGCATTAATGAACGCTGTGATGAGAGGAGCGAGCTGCTCAGTACATTCTTTGATGATTTTTGGGAGGCATATGTCACCCTTACAGAGTGAGGGTTTGAGATGTTGAAGGATGTTGATAGCCTCAGTATTGGTGATTTCGGAGAAAGTGAACTTGGGAATGTTGTTGGCTTTGAGACTATGATTCATATGTGCGTATGGACTTTGCTTAGGTAAGGAGTTGTAGTGGTGTGATATATATCACGTGGACGTAGCCGCATTAACAAACCGCATCATCTGATTGGGCCTTCTCATTGATGAGATTATGAGTCATGTGTAGATGCATAAGCAGAGCACACAATCTGATTGGTCAGTATCAGTGTGGAAGACACAAATGCACATACCTGCACCAATGAAACTAGTGGTCCGATGCTCAATGCTGCACATGCAGATTTTGACATACGGCGTGGGCTTAGTGGGTTAACAAAACGCACCGCCTGATTGGGTCTTCTCATTGACGCAGTTATACATTGTACTCAATCCAAATGGTCAGCACGGAAGGTGCAATATGGGGAGCAGGTGTAAGTGGATCTAAGTCACGTGGCCTAACCCACGCCCACCTGGCGCCTTCCAGGTTGCCACTTTTTTCACTACTGAAGGAGCCCTCCAGCCCCTTTTCCTTTGCAGATGGGGAGCAGGTGCAAGTGGATCTAGATCACCTGGCCTAAGCCCCACCCAAATGGCACCTTCCAGGTTGCCGCTCTTTTTCCCCACTTAGCAAGCCCTGCCCCCTTGGTGCCGTCCTGGTTGCCGCTCTTTTCCCTACTAAAGAAGCCCTCCAGCCTCTTTTCCTTTGCAGATGGGGAGCAGGTGCAAGTGGATCTAGGTCACCTGGCCTAAGCAACACCCACCTTCTTAGCCCTGCCTCTTCCTTCCTGCTCTTAACTCTCAGATCAAAGGCGTCTCTCGCCCGGGTGACCGAAGGGAAGGGCATACAAAGAAAAGGGCAATCCCTCTTCAGACCAGGAGGACCCAGGGCTTGACCCCCTGCTCACATAGCAGGTAAGCATGCACCAACATGTGTTTACTTCCTTTGTCCTCAGAAGCCATCCCCACCCTCTTCTGTCCCCCTGTGATGTTCCCTCGTGCCCCCTCCCTTCTCGCACACAGGTTTTGCCTGTTTTGCTTGAATCTTCTTCTCTGCGCCCCCCCTTCCAGCCAACTTGTGTAGGAGTCTGTCCTGATACATTCTGGTTTCACCATCACCGTCTTGTGGCAAATGCTGGATTTTACTTTTATGGACTGCATTGATTCATGGTGCACCACCGTTTCTCAACTCTCATTCTGGACTTCCTTTGCATCTTGCACTCATGGTGGCCCTGAATCATGCTGTTCCCATCTTCATCTTGTATCCTGGCTTGCAACATTATGTGTTACTACTGCCTTTTGCAATTGTATTCGCTCTCCCCTCTTGCTTCACCACTCTTTTTTGACTGCTTACTCTCTGTTCTCTCCTCTCCCTTTCTCCCTTTTCCTATCTTCTCACCTCCTCCCCTTACTTTCTTCTATGCACTGAATCTATCAGAATTGTCCCTAGACCAAATATGATAGCAACCTCATCTGTCCCATTGCCCCTCCCCTTACTTTTCCCCGCCACAAGCACTATTTGAAGTGTTGTCAGGCCTAGTACGATATTCGGTTGTTTTGTTCCTCCCCTCTCTTTCTGCACCCCTCTCCCTCACCTTTTGTTTTCTCCGTCTCTACCAGAAATGTCATCAGGCCTAGACGGTAGTCATCTGTCTGTTTCCTTTTCCTTTCCACTATCTCCCTCCCTTTCTTATCTATGTCTTAGCTCTTGCACTATCTGAAATGTCGTCAGGCTGAGTATGATAGTTGATTTCACATCCTTCCTGTTCATGGCCTGTAAGAATGTCATTGTATTTTCCCTTGTTGCCTCCCTTGCCTTGAAGCGCTTTGAAACACATTGTGTATAGGTGCTATAGAAATAGACTATCATATCATATTAATAGCACATAGCTGTATGTTTGAACCTCACTGCCTGATTGGGTATCATAGTGATGTAGGTATGATCATGTGTAAGCGCGTAAGCACCGCATGCAAAATGACAGGCCAACAGTGTACTTAGATTGGCTTCTGCATGTAGCCGCCGCTATTCAAGAAAAACCAGTGTACCTGGTTTACAGATTGGCGCAGGTACTGGGGAGATATTTTGGATCTGTCCGTTGGTTGCAGATTTGATTGAAGTGCTACTTTCTACTCTTGTGGAGGTAATTATTAAGGATAATCAACATTTGATTCACCTTTGTGCGTTTTTGATGCGTGGTTTGACACAGAGCATTGGGTCTCTGTTTGTTGTTTGTCACTACAGGTCTTTGCAATACCCAGGCATGCAGAGCCACCCCCCCAGAATTATAAGTGTCCCATTGGTGGGACATAGGCATTTAGTCATCAGAAGACACCCATCAGAGTTCTACCATTTTGAGGTAAATTCCATAGTTCCTAATTTTGGAACCTGTAGAGGTTGGCCGATTCAGTGGTTTTTCCCAGTATATTTCTGAAATTTATTTTCAGTTTAATTGTCTCACACGACGTGTTACTCTTCCCCCAGTTTCTTTTAGCATCCTCTGTGTTTTCTTTTGATTTATAGGCCCCGGTTTTTGCCATTTTTGGTGCCAGAAATGACCCAATCAACAAGGTGTTGAAGAAATGTATGGATTTTTACAAATAGTCCCCTGAAGAATGTTCTCCCTAGACTGGGCTTGACGAACAGAAACATGTCAGGATCGATATTTTAATGACACATTGAGAATGGTGTATGTTGTTATGTGATATCTTTTGTGTCCTGTTTATTTACATCATTGGTTTGTTCTGCTGTTTTAAATTCAGTTTTTGATATTAGATTTGTCACTGTGTTATGTCAGGGTTGGTTAAATGTTTTAGACACTTTGAACTAATTTGAATAAATATATTTTTGATGTAAGGTGGTTATAATTAATGCACACAGTCCATTTTTTCAAGACTTGGAGTGTCATGAGATCTTACAGAGTTGCTAAGTCTGGGTGGTAAGGTGTGAGTTGAGCGAGTGTAGACAGGAATCATCTGACTCCTTATTGTATCACATAATCTATTCGCCTGTTGGTGGAGTGAGATGAAATTTTCAGAATAGGGACTGGTTGTTCACCTATTTCAATATACACTCCTCCTGGTATCAGCATATCGTTTAACATCCATCCAGGCCTTTTCTAAATGTCCTTTCACATCCTTGTGTACAGTGACCAAATGCTCGATCCAGGAATCAACTGATGGAACTGGGGTGGAGTGAGGCAGGAGTATTGGCAGAACAGAAGGATGAAATCCTTGACTGCAAAAGAAAGGACTTGTCTTAATGGCAGAGTGGTCAGTGTTGTCATATGCAAATTCCGCCACTGGAATCAAAACTGGCCAATCATCCTGGACCATGGAGGCAAAGCATCGTAGGTATTGTTCTAGGGTCTGATTTACTCGTTTGGTTATCCCGTTGGTCTGAGGATGGTATCCTGAAGATAAGGCACATTGAATACCCAACATTTTGCACAAGTACTTCCAGATCTGAGAAATGTATTAAGAAAATGCCTGCCATTTCTTGTGCCGATGGTAGCTTATCCAAGGGAATGAAATGGGCCATATGAGTAAACAGGTTGATGGTAACCATGATGGTTGTGAAGCCCTTGGAAGGAGGTAATTCCACAATGAAATCAGTGGCAATTATTTCCCAAGGTCAATCCGGTAATGCAGGTTGATGAAGAAGACCAGCTGGTTTTTTATTGTCACACTTGTTCTGACTAGAGACAGCACAGGCTTGTATGTATGTTTTTATATCATCAATCATTCTAGGCCACCAAAGGTTCCTCTGGATGAGTCGCAGAGTAGCCGTAATGCCCTGATGCCCAGAATGAAAGGTATCATGACAGAGGCTTGTTATCTTAGTTCTCAGATTTCGTGTAGGTATAACCAGACACTTGTCCTTGAAAAGATAACCGTCCTTGTCAGTGAGAACCCATCTCTTCGTCATGGTGTATTCCTTCCAAAGGTCAGAGAGTGGAGTCTCAGTGCGGATGTTATCCAATTGAGAGTTGGCCTGGGCAATAAACACAGACTCGGGAAACATCTTTGGAAGGGCACAGGCTTCATCAGTTTCGTAATCAGGACGTCTGGATAGTGCGTTAGCAATTATGTTGGTTGTTCCGGGCACATGGTGTATGTGAAACTGGTATTGGGGGAAAAAGAAGGCCCAACGAGCCTGACGACAGTTTCTACACTCTAGAGACTAAAGGACCTGTAAATTCTAATGATCATTTCGAACTTGTACAGGAAATTTGGCACCCAAGAGCAGATGACGCCATTCAGTAAAAGCCTGCTGGATGGCAAGCAATTCCTTCTCCAGTACTGAGTAATGAGTTTCGCTAGGATTCAAAGTATGAGATAAATATGCAATGGGATATTCTTCCTTGTCTTCAGATTCTTGTTTTAGAACTGCCCCTATGGCGTAATCCGAGGCATCGGTTTCCACCAGGAAGGGTTTATTGATGTCAGGTTGAGCCAGGATGGGTCTTTGAGTAAATCTTTGTTTTAGTTCTTGAAAGGCGGACTCTTGGTCTGTCGACCAGTTGAAGGGTATGTTTTTCTTCAACAATGCAACTATAGGCTGTACTATAGCAGAAAATATAGGGATGAATTTCCTATAAAAGTTTGCAAGTCCCAGGAAGGATTGCATTTGTTTTACTGATGTAGGAGCGGCCATGAAAGGATAGAGTCAACCTTGGCAGGATCCATTTCTATTCCTGGAGGACCTAAGACGAAACCCAGATAATGAACAGTAGGGACATGTAAAATACACTTCTCAGGCTTAGCCAGCAGTTTATTCTCTCGCAAGCGTTGTAAGACCAGAGTCACATGTTCTTGATGTAGTATGGAATAAATCAAAATGTTTTCCAGATAAACAATAACAAAAAGGAATAGCATGTCTGAAAATACTCTGTCCATATAGTGCTGGAAAACCACTGGAGCATTGTCTAGACCGAATGGCATCACTAAATATTCGAATTGTCCGAAGGGTGTCCTGAAGGCAGTCTTCCACTCATCGCTTTCCTTTATATGGATCAAATGGTACATGCCCCGTAAATCAAGTTTGGTAAAGATGATGGTGCCGCGTACCGCTTCCAGGATATCAGAAATTAGCGTTAATGGATAACGGTCCTCAAGGGTGCATTGATTAAGACCCCGGTAGTGGAGGCACGGTTGGAGTTCCTTGGTATCTTTCTTAGGTACAAAAAACAAGGATGCCCCTGCAGGGGACTTAGAAGGACGAATGGTCCCATTGGCGAGGTTGGTGTCCAAGTATTCACGTAGAGCTCTTTTCTCAGGTTCAAAGGTAGCGTTGAGATGCACAGAGCCACGGAGGTGCGTCTGTTTTCTAGGAAGTGGCAAGTCTGTTTGAACAATAGACCGGTAACTTCGTAATGGCGTCGGCCATGTTGGGAATATGCTCGAAAGGATGTTGCGGTGTCTGATGGACCATGTAGTCCAGTAAGGGCGGAAACGGTGAATCATGACGACTGGTCCCGACTGGAGGAACAAACTCGAGGTCCAGGCCCTAGGATGCACACATTCCAAGATATTTGGACTGCAATACACTGCAATGAACTGCACCATGCTAGGGTGAGGTGGCAGGTAGGGAGAGAGCACAGAAGGTCCCACTATGCAATAGCGCACCAACTCTCGCCTACCCCAATGTCTGCTCCGGGGTATGTCAGCCGGCCACACGCACCCATTCTCAGTGCAGTTTACTTCAGGGTGCAAAGTACATCAAGCGATAAGTGAATCGGAACAGCGACCTACAGGATAAGCATTATCATGTCAGTCTACAGAACCCGTTCAGTGAACGGGTAGTTCAGCTAGTGATTCTGTAAAGGCAAACTAACCTTAGTCTCCCTGAACCATAGAAACATTTCACATTATATACATTTTGCGACAGTTAAAACACTCCCACATATTTTATTACAAATCATCCCCATATATGATTGCTGAAACCTATACAAAAGAAACCCAATCTTGTCTGATTCCCACTTTCTCAGTGGTCTAATTTATCTAACTACTATCTGAAGGCAAGCCCCTAAATGCTCACACCAGAGAGAATACAACCTACTAGGTAAGAAAGGCCCAAGTCAATCTTGTAAGGATAACAAGTTTTTAATCTCACACGGATGAGAGCAACAGCAAAGAACTCTGCGGTTTAAGAACATTCTGTCGAAAGCTAGTAAAAGCAGAATCTTATACAGCAAAACATTGTCATGCATGATGCAATACATAGGGTAAAATCATGCATGGCTGGTTGGTGTGTGCAAATACAGGATCTGCCTGCCCTATAAGGGATCCCAGGCAATTGGTTACAACCCAATCCATCCGTCTTCCATCACATGGGTGCTGCAGTGATCATCTTCTTCTCAAGTCGAAGGTCATAAAACAAATTAATGATACTCCTATGATGTAACTATTTTATCACTCATACTGTGGACTTGGCAGGCCTTAACACGGGAACAAAGGAGTATCTGGGGTGCTCTATCTTTAAACACACATTTAATTGACTCCACTCCGTGCCATCCAGCCCCAAGGTCTCGACCCTCGTTGTTAACTATGATTTATCCCTCCTAGCAGCTCGCAATACAAATCAAACGATTGTTGGTTCAACAATGTGCCCTGTCCGTCCTCTTTGACCATCGCAGGACTTTTTACTTTGGAGTTGGTGGTCAAAGGGCACCTTGTCCCTTGGAAGTCAGAGGTCTTAGTTTTTAGCCAGTTATATGAGCTATAACTCGTGGTCACTTGCGGATGGGCTAGGTCATGCTTTGGCCAGTGTGAGATAACATGCACACCAAGGCCGGTCTTTGCTTGCGGCATTGTAGGGCAAATTCCTCTCAAACATCTTTGCAACACTGTTAGAACAATGAATAGGTGTTGTGGTGGTTGGAGGTGCGGGCTGTCCTCATGGGAGCTCTGACATGATTGGGGATTTCTCTTGTCTCGCGATTTTGGGCCTAGTGCATGCATTTCTGCACTTACCACACAAGCCTTCCCTTCTACCTATGGTTACTAATATCTGCGCAAAATAGCAATGCTGCTCGTGCCAATTATGCTGTACTCTATGGATAGACTATATTTGGTTATATTGGATTAGGGTCCTATTAAACTGGGAGGTGTCCCTCTCACTGTCCACCCTCCCCCCCTGGGACATCATAGTGCTTCAAATGCAACTCGCCTCACTCTAAAACACCTAGGGAGGTAGGGCGGGGCTGCCCCCTTCCCAACACATCAACAACTTGTTCTTGAAGGAGACCTCTTTTGTGGTAGGTCATGACATCATCACATAGTTACACAATCATATACAAACATAATTCATTCGAAGTTCCAGCTGGCCTGAAACCTCCAACCCCAGACGTGATTGCACATGGTTTGCAAGGACAATTATGGGGAGGGGAAGAATAAACAGGTTCCCTTTAAACTGGCGATAACAATCTCACCTACCGTGACTTGCTGGCATCCTTTGAACACTAAAATCTAAGCGACTACCAATTCAACAAGCATGGCCTCCGGACACAATCTGAGAAAATAATAAAAACCCATGAAGTATCGGTCAACTCTGCCCCCAGACGTCACTTCACCCCACGTATATTACTCAGCCATGAACAGGTGGCTGGATTCCCCTGAACAATAAGTAACAAGCTCCCATGCACTTAAAAAATGTCATCTCCTTTACGCAATACTGCCAAGTCATAAAAACCCCAGGCCTGCCAATGCTGATCATCTGATAATGTTGCGGCTACTCATTGCCTTTCCCTCGGCCTCCAAACCCTGCAAACCCAGTTTTTCCAGTCATGCAGAGTTCACCTTGCAAAGCCCTTGCTCCAGGGCCTGGCCAATGTATGAAAAAGCACACAGCATGCAGATTTGTACATTTCTACCCCAAACAAATGTCCCCTGAGACACATGTAAGCATGTTTTAAAACTGTGTCTTTTTCACAATGGTTTCCAACATGCACATTATGAAGCTCCCTGTTGCCCAACTTTTAGATGCTCCGTACCACACCATACCCAGATTGTATTTATATTCCATTGGCGATTTTGATATGTATCTTGCTACGTGTGTGCAAATCCAAATGTATCAACTTAAACACAAAGTAACACTGAAGTATCCCATTCTCATTAACTACTCTATTTACATGTAAAATTGAAACATTGCACCATCTTCAATGCTCCTCCAGTTACCAATTTGGCATGCGCAACGTGAACCCCTCTTTTGTTTGGGACCTTTCCTGATCTCCCCAACATCCACCCCTTTAGTTAATACTTTATCTAATAACCCAAATTCCTGTTCTTTAAAACTATCTCCTCATGGAAAATCTCTACAATCATCTCTCAAATCAGTCTCAATATGGTCATACTCCTCCGCTGAACAAACACAACTGATCCCACACCCTACCCGCTGCTCCACACAATCATCCCGACTTGGTGGAGGACACAAAACATCTTCAGTCTGAGTACCCATGTGATATGAAATGCTAGTGGTTCTAGCTTTGGACAGGGTCACAGTGTCACAGTCATCATGGCAGCTGCTTTTGGTACTTGGGAAGAACAACATCGTATGAGCATTTGGCAAGAGCAAAAGATAACAAGAAAAAATACCAAAAACGGCATCAAAATCTTGACAGCTAAGCTCTTCCAAGATGGCACCCAAGATGGCACCCATGAAAAGATGAGTCAAACTGAAGAGCCAATTGTGATTCCTGCCTTGTTCTCCATGACCACCCTAAGTTTGTGCAAGGCAGCGATAGTCTGAGTCAGAATTCCATTCTCCAAATGACAGACCCCTCCATCCATTGCTGTTAGGAGGTCGAGGATGCACCTATTCTACAAGGCAATGAGCCTCAGAGCCTGCAGTTCTTCCTTGATGGCACTGAAAGCTGATTTGGAGGAATGCACGAATAACAGGTGTTCATACCGGGTCATCTGGAGCCACGATGCGTTCGCAGCAGCTTGGAGACCAGCTGCCAAGAGGTAAGAGAAGAATATCCCCATCCGACTAAACAAACAATATTGCTCAGGAATGTCCATCAGAGCTTTTAAAGATGCTGCCAAGAAGTAGTTCAACTGCTTGGTCCATCGCAATAGTCCCTAATTTTCACGATCAGGCTAAGTCATTGAGGTGTCCATGTATGATGATATAGGGGATGCAAGAGGCACAGAGTACAAAGGGGGCACAGATGTGATTTTGAGCACTTGGCGGGCAGGGATTAAGTGTTCCTCAGGAACAACAAGGACAGGCACATGTAACAAGGTGAAATTGTCAAGACTAGAGGTAATTGTCTGGAGGCATCCTGTCCACAGCTGTACCTCCAGACAAATCAGCAATTGAAGCATGCAGCTGTAGTTCCCATGTGTGCCAACTGGCACTGTGCCATCACCCTTAAAAGATAGAGAAAAATGGGAAAGGGTCTGCATCTTAACATGTTGTTCTGGCTCCTTGAGCCATGTCAGATACTTTAAATATTTCTGCCACATATTTCCACATTCTCAGTGTACACATGCCAGCCCTTCTTCTGAGAATTCCCTCATCCCTCCAGATCTTCAACTCTTAACCCCTTGCTTTTCAACAGTTGTTGAAAATAATGGCCCCTTTTAAACTCAATGGGACTCTTTGTGTACACCGAACATTCTTCTGCTCTTTACGATCTGTAGTTGAACATTCCTCATCAACAGGTAAAATGGATGCTCTGACTGATTGCCCTTGAAACTGCCCTGAGAGCCAAACCTAGGTGCACTAGACACAGTGCCTCTGCTAACTCTACTTCATCCAGGATAAACCCTATGGACACCACAAGCATGGGGGTTGGGAGAGCAGATGTAGCAAAATTCTACAGATCTCTCTCTCCCTACTCTCCTCATATGGCTATACGATACATTATCTGCTGCAAAACCATGTGCATTTACTATCGGTTATAAATGTACATTGTCCTCATTGCCCAGTAAATCAGCGTCAACATTCCTTTGTGACCTCAATAATATGTCATCAAATTGTATAATACTAGAAAATTTTAAACACTTCACATCATTGCTGTTTGCCATCTTTGAACATGATAACAAGAGAAACATAAAAAACATATAAATAATTATTCTAAAATACATTGTAAATACAAGTTTCTTCTTATTCTTGAAAAATAAAACAATTTTGGTTTTCATTCGGTCCCCCATTGTTTACTTTAATGAACTGTGAATCCTTAGGACATACTTAACTTTGAGCCTGCTCCTGTGCTGGTGGAGGGGCACCGGTATCCCTTGTCGCTGAGGTGGTCCCAGATTTTGCTGCCCTAGTGCTTCACAGCAGTGAGAGTTGCAAATAATTAATGTGGTGTGGCCCATGAAACCATCGCTCATTCCAGCAATGCACAAAGGAGTCGATGAAAATCAGGTCCCTGAGGAGTTGTGGTTGCTTGTGCAGATTGTCACATTCTTTGCTGTTTCCTCTTGTAGGCTGTTGGTGAGAAGACACAACCTGTGAAGACATAAATCTGACACATTTGGTTAAGGCCCTAAGGTACTACCTAATCTCCTCACCCAGGACCTCTGCTGACTATTGTGTATCTGATGCTGTGTGCAGGTTGGAGCAGTGTTTGTAATTTACACCCCTCACCAGGGCTAAGGTGGAGCTATTTCCCCCAGATGGAACAAAACCAGTGGCAAACAATGTATTGACTTTTTTCATAAATCACTACTCATTTTGTAAAACCAAACCTTACGGACCCCATTGAGTCGCTCTACGAATCTGTTGGCCTGTGATGGTACACTGAACACGACTCATGCTTGATCCACAAGAGCGAAGGGATTTCTGAGAATAAGGCATTAAAGAAGTGGGTTCTATTGTCAGACTTGAGGACCTTACAAATTCCCTACCGAGGAAATATCCCCTCATCAAAAATGACTAAGCATAATGACTTAGCATCAGGGTATATGCAGGGATCAACCTCAAGCCATCAGTAAAATGGGCAGACAGCAACTATGAGATAACGATAATTGTTATGTTTCACAATCATGGAAACAAAATCAATATGGAGTTTCAAAAATGCCCCAGAGGCCCTTGGCAAAACTCCCGTTACTCACCTCATGGTGTTTCCAGGATTGAATTCCCCCACAAAATATGCAGTTCCCTACAAATGTACTTACCTGTTCCTGGAGGTTTGGTATGAACCATTCCTCTTGGAGCTCTGCTTCAATTTTTCACTGAGAACTGTGCGACTGGTAATGTAGTTGCTCATAAGTCACAAGAAGCAGGTCTACAGACATTACTACCTTCCCTGTACGCTGCTGTCTCCACAGCAAATCAGCGGGTGAGAGGGCACATCCTCTCTTTGCCCATAGCTCCTGTTCCTCTTTAGGTGCTTTTTCCTGCATTTCTCTAATTTGAAGTAAAGGGACTACATTGCACGGAGCAGGCAACTGTACCTGCTGGGACACCGTTTCCATTTCTGGTCATCTAGGAGTGGCACATGTGTGGCTTCTTTTGCTGCCCGGTCTGTGGCATCATTTCCAAGTGCTATTGGATTTGTATGATTAATATGCCCAGTGCATTTAACAACCCCTAGCTCTGTGGCCACTGTTAGTGCTTTGATTAATCTGGGCAGAAGTGCAGCATGCTGGACAGAGGTCCCGTCAGACCTCCAAACCCTCTTCTCTGCCACACCTGAATACACAGTGGAGGTTACATACGCAGATTCAGAATGAATAGTGACTGCCTTCCCCTTACTCATTTCTAGTGCCTCTATGAGTGTCCCTTGTTCCAGTACTTGCGTGGAGTAATGTGAAGGCAACCATTTCTTCAGTCTCACCTGGTATTCTTCAACCACAAGGGTCACAACGGATGCACCTGCGTGCTTCTCACCAGTGTCCTGATTGATTATTGAGGACCCCACAAAAAAAGTACCTCATTTCCCTCCAAGGCATCCTCTGTAACGCTCGTCCTCTCTTCCTCTTCTCCTCATACGTTGCACAATCATGAACAATATCATCAGGTTTCACTGGCTCAGCTACAAATGTCATATGATTTACTTGGTAACACCATACGGGATGTATGGATGCATTCAATAGCTCAATAACTCATACCCTGAGACTCTTTGGGTCATCAAAGTCGACATGGATTTTTCCAAGATTTGCTCACAAGGAAACTATACCTTCATCAGCGGTTCTAGGAGTCTACTGTAGTATGCTAAAGGATTATGGCATAGAAATGTTTGCCGGGCCAGGGCCACTGTAATTACTTGCCTGTTCGAGTGAGAAAAAAGAATAAATGTTTTTTTTAATTCAGGGTCGCCAAGACCGGAGCATTACTGATCGTGGCCGTGAGTTCCTGAAAGCAAATGGGAGTGCTGCAGGTCTTAGTTCACTGTGGAAACGGAACACTTTCATCACCAGCGGCCTCAAATTACTGTGTCACGTGGAACTTTGCCCGATAGACATTGTTATCTTCAAGTGCTCAGGTACATTCAACTTCTGTTAGTGATGATTGGTGTTATTTTTGACCTTCGCTACTGTTTTGTGCCCGCCATAAACGTAATCTGTTCCCTTGAGCGTGTACGAGGATTGTGGCAAGCCCAGTTCTTCTGCGCTTCTGCTGTTTTGAAAAGCGTTCCCTACTTTTTGGAATCTTGCATTTCAGCCAATATGACTCGGAACCCTCATTCTCATGATCTTTTGTGTTAGTTTGATATTTACCCGGATTCTGGATTGTTTTACACCACTGGAGCACTGAAGCAGCTTAATCACCTGACTCTAAATGCTGTGCTTTTGTTTACCTGTGATACCTGTCAGTACATACTACTGTCACCTTCTCTGGAGTGGGATATGGCCTTTAGAGCACAGCTGAATATTCGTGGTCAAAACATTATCTCCTGCTTCCTTGCCAGCGACTGTTGGGGGCTTAGAACTCCATTTAAGCTGTGCATGGCAAACTGACCATTGGCAGTGCCTCTCTTTGTCTTCATTTAAAGTATGCTTGTATAGGTGTTTGTGGGGTCTCTCTCTGCGTGGTACATTGACCCTGAACCTTACAGACCTCACTAACCTATGAAACCAATCTGTTGGTGCAGGATGCATTGAGTTCTTTGACAGCTTGATCTCAAAAGTATTACAACCTTGCTGTGTTATTCCCTTTGAGCTGTGCTTGGTGCGAACATTATTTTTACTGTATTGGTGACTGCAGGGTTTCTTTCTCTTTGGTAACTAGACCCTTTGAATCATACATGTGTCACAGAGCTTGTGAAATGTATTTGCTGGTGTGTGGAGCACTGTGTTTGGTGACAGCTCACTAACCTATGAAACCAATTTGTAGGTGTGGGATGCACTGTGTTCTGTGACTGCTTGTTCTCAACAGTGTCATAACCATGCCAGCGACTGTAGGGAGTTTGGTATTCCCTTTGAGTTTTGCTCAGTGCTAAAATTATTTTTATTGTATAGGTGACTGCATGGTTTCTCTGTGATGGTATCCAGACCCTTTGAAACATACAGATTTGACTGAGCTTGTGAAACTAATTCACTTGGGTGTGGAGCACTGTTTTTGGTTACTGCTCTACTCCAAAAGTGCCATATCCTTGCTGGTGACTCTGTGGGTCTGTTACTCCCTTTGAGCTGAGCTTTGTGCTTTGTGGTGTGCTATAGTGCTTTGCTATATGTATTTCTCTCTTCTTCAGTGTTCCAACATTCTTAATTACTCACTTGATATTCTGTAATTTCAAAGCCCACATTGCAGTTTTCAACAATCATGTCTCTTCCCACGGGGCTATGCAGTCAACCCATAGTGCCTTTAATTTCTGAACCTAAGAGCATCACTGTAGAAATCAGTACATGCAATATTCATACAATTAATGGCTCATTTAGAAGCCATTCTGCGCATGATGCAGTTTTGGTGGCAATAATGAAGCACATTTTGTTGTATAATTGAACCACAATTTAGGGGTATCTGATCCCCTTGTCTCTGTAATTACACCTGTAAAAATCTGCCCTGAAAACCTAAGAAGAATGATTGCAATACGTGCAGCCCAGACTTTCTTCAGCTGGTTGGGCAGCCACTCCTCCTCCTAGGTCCCCAATTGCATGCCAATGTATTCTAGATTACTTCCCAAAATTAACTGGGACTAGCACCGAAATTAAAACTCTAGTACCAATTAGGCAAACTGCAATAATTGATTGAACTCAAATGATTAACTTGAATGTTCTAAGTATCATTGAATATGCAGACTGTATAATTCAGCCGATGGTTTGTGAAACCATGCGAATGTAACCCAGCAAAGTTGTGATGCTTCCCGTATTGGTTCTCTCATAGACTCACTGATTTCATTGCCCAAGAAAAGCATAGAGCTCATTCAATATCTTCTCCTTACTGTTCTACCCAACCCAATGAAGGAGAAATCCACCTTACACTTAGAGAGGCAGATGATTGCATAAAGATGTCTTTGCATGCTCTTTCTGCAATCAACATGGTTCTTAGTTCCTTTGTCAAACTATATGAGAACATGTGGGACTAAGTAAAGGCTCACTCTTCCATGCTTGCATCTATTTATACCAAGGTTGAAGACCTTGAAATATGTGTTGGCCCTTTAGCCTTCCGTAACATCCAGGTTGATAAGCCAGCATACATTGATCCCGAACAAGATCGTATTTTGGTGGATACAATTATTCCAGATACTCCTATTAGAGACATTTAAGCTGCCCCTGATGCTCCAATTGTACCAATGTATGATGTTCCTAAGAATGAACCACCTGTCTTCATAGAAATCTATGACAGTCCACCACCACAACTGGCCATACTCCACACATAACAATGTGCACTTACTGAGTGTCCTCCCGGACGAGGAGGAAAAAAGAAAAAATCTAAGAATCAGAAATTGGTAAAGAGAAGGAATAACTAAAATGGCTACGTAATTTGTCCATACTTCATTCAATGAATGGCCATAAGAATCATTCTGAATAAACAGCTTCTATGTTAACCCGAGTACCTGAAGAATTGATTCTGACACTCAGCCCTGCAGTCTTAACAACATATTTACTTTACAAGGGCCGACTACTATAGTTAATTAAAAATCCACTTCTGAAGTACAAACAAACATGACTTAGACCTATGTGGAGAGAGTCTCTCCCTTAAAGATGCACATTTGAAGGTAATAGTTAGTGATGGTGGACTACTACCCTTTCAACCTTCTATATTCACTTTAACTGATGTGTCTAAAACTCCAGGAACCGATGCATATTTGCAGACTAGGCCTCAAATTGAACGCATTAAGGGATGCCCCGGCTGTTGTTCCTCCCCCATTAAATGGCCAGGTGTCTGAATCTGCTAGGGTGCTTTCTACTTTGCTATTTGCATGCAATCTTACCTTGCATAACTTCTCCCCGGTGAATGTTTGTGTGAGTAACTCTAGATCTGCCACGGCTCCGTCCCTGAGTCTGTTGTCTTTGGCCTCAAATCAGAGTTTGGATGATCAGCATACAAAGGTCATTGCAACAGAACAACTCAGTGTTGGTACTGCCTTGCTAAATTCTGCCCCCACTAGGCCCTTCCTTCAATGCGTGTCTGCCCCTGTCGTCCAGACTAATCAGAATGTAATCTGCTCGAGCAAAAACGTACCTAAACAGCTGACTATAATTCTGAGTTAGGTCCTCGCCCCCTTACTCTCACCCTTACATGTTTGCCCTCTGGAAGCTCGATAAACTCCTCCATAGTTTATGGTAATCACACCAATCTTGATGTTTTCTTTGAAAAACTATACATTCTCTCAGAGAGATATACCATGGCCATCTCTGATGGTGTTAAGTACACAGAGTGAAAAGTATCCTTCTTTCAACCCAATTCCTGTCATAGTGCTGCTCAGAATTCTAACAACAGGATGTCTGGGGAAAGTGAGAGTTCTGCTGTTTCCAATTCAAAGCATCATTGCAGAACGGAGGTGCTTAATCTCGATTCTAACTCTCAAATCTTCAACGATGACGCTCGCAGGGCGCCCACCAATATTAACTGTCATTCTCTGGAGATCAATAATATCATACTAATGTCTAATCTCCTTGGCCCCTCCATTCCTATTTGACTCAATTGTATGCACATCTTACTAATTCTTGCTGAAATAGCCACATTGAATGCCAACCCTTCAGCTGGTATTGAGAGGGTTGTCTTCCCAGACAAAAATGACGTGTCCCGAGCTCACCTTTATCCTTGATCTAGATTGGTGCTCAACCTAGTCCTTGCAGAAAAAGATCTATTGCACAAATTTGGGTTCTAAGTGGCATAGGTGGGACGCAGAAGTCAATGACTCCAACATTTTAACTCTTATAGACAATCCGTTTGTCAATTATCTTAAACGGTGGAAAACCAACAATAATTACCTCAGTTCCTGTGAGGATAGAGCATTTACAGTTCTGGGGCCCCAATAAGCAAAGTCCTGGCGTTACCGATAATGAACATGTTATAGCAAAAAACTGTGTTGCAACTAGAGATTTGAAATTATTATTATGTAATTCCAGGGGGCATAGTCATATATGTACCAATCTTGCTGTCTTAGAGGAATTAAAAAGTGCACATTGTTTAATGATTCAACAGACTTGTCTTACCACTACTACTGCCCTGGATGGATACCATGTTTTCTGCCAGACTGCAAAATGTAGTGGCAAGGGCAGACCATATGGTGGCCTGGCCATTGTTCTAAGATCTGATCTTTTGGTCTTCTCTCATCAAGTTTTCAATCTTCTATACGGCCTCCTTGCGGTAGAGCTTGAATTTCCTTCACAGGCACTTTTCATCGTACTGATCTACATTTATTGGCAGAGAGGTCTTGGTGAGTTGGATGAATTTCTGATGTCTATTGTTAACCTGATTTGTAAGTGGAAGGCAAGACGTGGTACTCGTTGTGTGCTGCTTGCCGGTGGCTTAAATGTCAAATGCTTCACCATTCCAGTTGACACCCTCTTAGTCAATTATAAATCTTCCAACAGTTTTTCTGACCAATTCTCCAAAAACTACCTTGCTTGGAGCTCCACTCTTGCATCTTTAAACCTGCATTCTCTATATGAACATGTTACTAATAGTTGCAATAAGGTTTATAGTTGGTTTTGCGGTCAGAGTCAGACTATGGTTGACTATATCTTTACAGATTCTCACATGCTTGAGCTGTGCTCCGATTTCTCCATTACTCCGACTAGGTGGGGCGGTCACTGCATGTTGAGAGCCGCTCTAAACCTTCCCTTTGCCTTTTTTCACAATGATCCCATGGGACCTTGTGACTTAAGAGTCTGCCCGGGCGGCAATGCAGTACGACAAACCTCCCTGAATGTTGATAGGCTAGTTCATCAGCTCCGTGAAGCAATGGCCTGTTCCACCTTGGTTCCATTAACACTTTAATCTCTGGTGATATGTATTATTTTACCTCTATGCAGAGCCCTATCCGTAAGAATCATCAACATGCCTACAATGAGCAATTGTCTGAGAAGAAAGCTAAGATGAGGTCTGTTCTAAGGTCAGTTAAGTGTCAACCCATTTCTCATGAATTGAAATTAGCCATGTGTAAATCAGTTAAGTCAAAATATAATAGTTATTGTGAACAGCGTGGTGTGTGTTTGCTTCAGCAAGATGCTGAACTGGCCCTACAATCTTTGGTGAGGAAAGATGTTGGCATGTTTTGGTCTCTGATTAATGGTCAAACAGTGTCCCTTTGAACTGCTCAGTTAAACGCTGTTCATGAATCTACATGGGCATCGGTTTTCCTGAATCTCTATGATCTGGGTTCCATAAAATCACCAGATTCTATCATCAATTGCACTAATACATTGGTAATTGAAGCTCCAATCATAATCAGTGTAAATTATGTTTTTGATTTGATTGCTGCCTGTAAATCTTCAAGAGCTGTTGCTCCTAATGGACTGTCCAACATCATTTTAAAAACTGATCCAAGAATCTGGGCCAATGTTCTAACTGTCTTATTTAAAAGCATTCTTTTGTCTAAGATCTTTCCTTCCACATGGCAAAATGCTTTCATAGTCCCCATCTTTAAAAAGGGTCTAAGATCCAACCCCTCGAATTATAGAACAATTTCTCTACTAGACGCTGATAGTAAAATGTTCTCATCTATTTTATTCCAGCATCTCTAGAAATGGGCTGTTGATACATCCAGACTATCAAAATTTCAGACTGGTTTTCGAAAGGCCCATTCAACATCTCTTAATGGCCTTGTCCTCAGGTTCATCCAACATTCCACATGGGCAACACCTGATGCTTGAACCTATATTGCTTCAATTGATCTGTGTTCTGCCTTCGATCGTGTTGGTCATGGCACATCATGGGCCAAGTTAAAAAACTGGGGGATTCCATGCTGCCTAATGGAGCTCATTATAGGCTTTCATGAGAACTCTTCAGTAAAGGTCAGACTGAATAGAGAGAGTGCTATGTGTCAGTGTATTCCAACGCAATCCGGTCTTAGACAGAGTTGTATCCATGCGGCATGTTTATTTAACCTTTATGTTTCCGATGCAAGTGATTTCTTAATACTTGCTGCTCTAATCCCACCTAAAGTAGGTTCCCAGCACAATTCCTGGCTTGCATACGCAGATGATTGTCTTCTCTTTGACAAATCGTGTGTGGGCCTAAAAAGACACATTTGCTGTAGACAATGGCCTAAACATCAATTTTAAGAAAACTAGAATTCTTGCAATCTCTAGAAGCCTGAAAAAGCGCCAACAAATGTGGTTGTGGGAAGACACTGTGATGTCATCGGCTTCCTGCATGATATACTTTGGCTATATGATTTTGGTCCTCTGGGCTTTTCTAATTGTAGGAATGTGTTAAATCATAAGGCAACTATGTTGACATGACAAGACCTGGCGATACATCGAAAATGTTGAACCTTTTCTATTTTGCCAGTTCTGAAATTTTATGTGGGCAAGGTGGTGCCTAAATTAATTTACGGAAAGGAACTGTTTTATGTAGGGGTCCAGACCTGTGTTCCACTCACAGCGATAAGGTATGAACTGGGACTTATTTCTATTCATGCTCGGGTGAAAAGGAATATGTTGTCTCTGTTTAGGGGATTACTTTTGCCCATTTGTGACTCCCTTTACCTGAATCTACAAGAAATCATGAACTTGAATACTGTTGGGAAACACCCAAATTTCGTCACTAAAATTAAAACCAACTGTGAGAGAATCTAACAAAAAATGTATTTGAATATAAACACCCTTATTTCAAATCCACTTAAGGTAAAGAAACAGTTGTATGATTGTGATTGGATCGCAACTCATGAGAAATTAGTGAGTTGTTAATCGATGACCCATCTCTCCCACAAACATAAAAAAAGGGGTGAGATTGCATCATATCTTATCACATTTCCAGATAAACATCATAAGAATTTATGTTTGCCATTATGATTGGAATTTGCTCTAAACTAAAGAAATGCTTTCACAGCAAGGTATGATTTCTGCTGCGGAGCTAGCGTGCTGATTTTGTCATCAGGAAGGTCATACAGAAACGGCAAGACACCTCTTTCATTTTGCAGTGCTCTAATGGATAAAAGGCTGTGCTACCTTGCTAAAATGTTCCCAGTTAACCAGTGGGTTAATAAGATTTTTATTTGGCATTGTTGCATAAGGGTAATAAACACCTCTGAAACCTTGGCTGTCGCTACCTTTTTCAAGTCCATGAACTTGAATGAAAGTATGTTGTCTGTTCCTGTACTATTGGACACGGGCGTCAAGTAGCACGCAATTGACATATGCTTTGTGTGATCCTTCCATAAAGTACAGAATGGAGATCCAAGACATTGGGCCTCATTATGAGGTAGGAGGTAGCCATGGCGCTATTAGCGCCATGGCTACCCCCTTACCGCATTCCGGGTCCGTGTTCCCGGAATAGGGACTTACTGGTCATTCCGACCTTGGAGGACCCGGTAAATCCCCATTCCGGGAACCATTCCCATTCCAACCCCCATAGGGCTCAATGGGAAAGGGGATGGAGCTGATAACGGGCCCGCTACTAGCGGGCCCGTTATTAGCTCTGAAGTCCCTTAACGGGTCCCTTCCATAACGCCTGGCAAAACCAGGCATTGAGGAACGGACCCGCTAAGGGACCTCGGAATAGGGTGGCAAGGGATTACTGGCACCGGTGTCCTTTCATCCTCGGTTTTGTTTTACAGTGATGATTTAAGTGTTATCTTTTACTGTGTTGATATGAATCTTTTTTCTTTTAATCTTGAATTAATTGTGTAAACTCAGAGGTTTTATTTTATTTGCTTTATATGTATTTCCTGGAGTTTATTTTAGGAATGTGTTACAGTTCTTTTTTTGCATTTATGTGAATGACTTTGTAAAGGTTATTTAACCATATAAAAAAAGAAAGCAAATCACCATTTCCTCAGACAATTCTATCAGACCTTTTGCCTTTTGCTCTCCCCTAAACCCCTGCAGTAAGGGCCTTGTGTAACCAGATTAGTCAAAAGTCCATGATCTACAATAGTTATAGAGTCCCAGAAACTGCTGCATTTGTTTCAACCGTGACTGATGGGGTGCATTCTGAAGTGCGGTGGCTCTCTCTGCATTATCTTCCTTCCTGGAGGTGATATCACTTAACCCAAATATACTACCTCTGTCTGACAGTATTGCAATTTTTATTTGTCCACTTTGTACCCATTCTCAGCAAGCAGGGTGAGGAGCATTAATGCATCTCTTCTACACTGCTCCTCTGTAGTGCTACAAACTAGTAAATCGTCCACAGACTGAATTACTATACTGGACACATGAAAATTCCCCAAATCCATTCAAACAACCCTGTTGAAAACACTCAGAGATTAACAGTACCCCTGGGGCTACCTTGTGTGCGCAAGTCTCTGACCAACATACGTAAACGCTGTGAGGTTCTGAGACTCGGGATCTAAGGGGAAAGAGAAACGTGCATTCTGTAAATTAATCACTGTGAAGTGGGTCGACTCAGTAGGGATATTACAGAGAATGGTAGCAGAATTTGGTACCACTGGTAAGTCTGCCACATTAATATTAGTGAGAGGGCGCAAATCGTGGACAATCCTCCAACTGCACCCCTTCACATTCTTCACAGGATCCATGGCTGTGTCACATGGGGACACATAAGGTTGTATTATGCCTTGCCTCAACATTGCCATAATAGTCTCATAAATCCCTTTTTCCACCTCTCTAGACATGGGGTACTGCTTAGCTCATGGTAATATCACAGCAGGTTTCAATTTGACCCACACTGCTCCAAAACTCTTTAACAGTCTCACATAATGAGGATTGCTGGCCCATAAAGGGTCCAGCAATTTCTCCAAATCTTTGTTCCAGTATGGCGATGTGTTTCTAACGATGATCATGGTCTGTGGTACTTCCCTTTTCTCTATCACTATCAGGTAAAGCACCCCAATCCCATGAACCATCTCTCCTGTGTCTTCGGTGCCATCAAACAATTGCTTGCCAGACATGTCCCTCAGTGATAAGGTTTGATCAATCCACAGAACTGTGTGCCACTTTCTGACTTCTTTGTCAGTGCCTGAGAGAACCAACCTCCTCTTCTTGATAACTACTGCTTCTAGGAGATCTCCAACAATGGTTCTTGGTGTTACATCCTGTGGCACAGTATGCTGAAACAAAATTTAAATTGGTACCCGCCTTGTCTGATCTCTGATTCCTGTACCCAACTAAATAAAACCATTACCCCATAAAGAGACAGGGTTGAAATTACAGGTACCCCCTTATTGTTCTGTCACTACAGTATGCATTCAAACGCTCCACTTCTCTTACCGGATACGAACCTGGAGTCAAGCAAACTACCGTCCTCCGTGAAAGCAATCGACATGTGGAGTCGACTGAGGAGATCTCTGCCCAAAATATTTGCCAGGGTATCTGTGCAATACAATAACGGAGTTGATATACTTTGTGTACCTACCTTAATGCATATATCTTCAGTATAAGGAACTAACAGAATCCCTATGTGTCAATTGTTTTGACTGACAAGGGGAACTCACCTTCCCTGATGCAAGATTTTGTCACCCCTGCATTGACCATGAATTAAAATGCTGGGTCACCTACCTGCACACCTATCCGGGGTTCCTCATTCAGTTTGGTGGTACCAGACAACACTTGGTCAAGTGTAATGATTGACCATCCCTTGGGGTAAAGGTTTTTTATCCCATATCTGTACCGGTGCAGGAGCTGGCACGGTTTCTGATATTTTTTAGATATTTGATATTTTATTTATATTGCGCTCATACATAAGTGCTTCAGAGCGTGAAAAATCACATAGGTCTGCGCAGCACCAGTCGCTGAGTTCTCTTCAACCTGTGCCTGCTGCGATTGCATAGAGCCGAGGGCATATTGCATGGTCAAGGATTGTATTTACTGAGCTCCTACAGTAAAATATTGTGGACTGCTCTGGCAATCTCGTGCCATGTGTCCCATCCTTATGCACAACCAACACTGAACCCCATGCAATCCTCCATAGTTTTTTTCCCATCAGCCCCTTAAACTAGGACCTCATTCCTGTGAACCCACCAAATTAACCATTTCCTCATTAAAATCCTCCTCTACCCCTTAGAATCCCTCCCATTTTCCCTGGACCGGGAGCACACCCATCCATGCAACCTTGTGTCTCTGCTATCCCTCTATGTAGTTGATAATCTACTATGATTCCCAACAGGTTTTTGCTAGCTTCTTCTGAACAAGCTTGGCCTATGCCTGTTGTGCCTGATCTGTGCTCTCATTCTCCTTCTCCTGCCTACTTTTTATAAAAATGCACAATATGTGCCTGAATTTCCAGCCAACTCTTGGACTCCAGTCCTACTACTTTGTCTCAATCATGCTGGACTTCCTCAGGCAGTTCCTTTTTTGCATGTGGCAAAAAATCACCACATTTTTATCCCGGGCTTCTCCCATCTCAGCCCTCTGCATCTCTAGAATTAACTGGATGTGTGCAGCAGGGTCATCATCTAACTTCATTGTTTTGGGCAAAAAGAATTTATATAGGGTGCATCGGGATAGATAACCCACAGGGCCACCCATACCAGTGCCCTATAATTATTGAATATTGCTCCATCATGGGTATTTGTATCCAACTGAACTCCTGGATACTGTGCTCATCTCCAATTCTCGTCTGACCTTTCTCCCATTAGAGCCATGAATAAGCTTTTCATGTCTCCTATGACCAACATGGCACAGGCAGTATGCTTCTCTAATGCATAAATCCACTTCTCCTGCCCCTGCAGTGAGCGAAGGAAGCGTCTTCATCAAATGATTCCGGTCCATGTGTGACTCTGGGACATATTATGGCCTTCCCTGACCCTTCTGGATTAATGGAAAATGTGTTACACCTGCTTTTACTGGGGCTTCCCCTAGCTCTCTCCTGCTCCTTACTATGGCCATGTGAGTACCATGGTGCATCCTGAGACCTAATTGATAACTGATTTATCCAACCTAACCTGATCTTGCCCATGCCTCATCTTCCCTTGTTCTGCATTCTTTGCCTGTCTATTCACCTCTCCCCGCTCTTCATTTCTCTGCTGTCATAACAGCAATACCTCTTCTTCCGCTAGCCTCATGGCTTCTCCCACTCTTTTCCACTATGTCTCTACTGCCATTCTCAACCTATCCTCTATCCTAATGGTAGAAGGCACAATCTCCCCTTTTTTAGTCCTTCTCAATCCTTTATCTACTCTTCTGGTTTCCGGTCTCCCTCTCTCTCGCTCCTCCACCCTTGACCTCTCTGCTAGCCTAGCAGTCGGGAAAGTTATTCACCTTCCACTCTCCACTCTTAACCTTTCTGCAGTCCTAACCATTGAAGGAGTTACCCTTCCACTTTTCTCATTATCCCATCTGTTAGGAATAGTAGCTGATGGAGGTGTTACCTGTGTCCATCTCGCAACCACTGGAGTGGCCACGGGAGAAAATGGAGGTTCGAACTCAGGGTCTGTATACCCTTCTGTAGGCGATAAAATACCATATGGGGCCATCGCGGAAGGAATTCCTGCACCCTCCTTTTTTTGGCCCTTCCTCCGAGACTTTAGAATTATGGGCCTTCCTGCCTTTCTCGTACATCCTCCATAGTTCTAAGATGTTTAACGGCTACTCTAACTTTGAAACCTTGTGCCTTGCAACTAAAAAAGTTTGCAGGTTTTCCAATATCCCCTTATCATAAGTCCTCTCAGTAGGCCAAGAATTGAGCATTTTACCCTTAGTTTCCCGCAGCCATTCCTGATGGTCTTTAAAATATTCACCTTATAGCCAGGAAGTACCTGACACAAATGATTCAGTGGAGTTTCCATACTCCAACCCAATCTAACTGAGACAATTTCACAAACAATAACACTGAAGCTGAACCTGTGGTACAAAATTTCCACCCAAGGAACCTGCTTTTTCCCCTTCTCGGTTTCAGAGGTTTCCCACACAATCACTCACCTTGTTTGCTTTCACCACGCTTAGCTATTTCCTTGTTGATTATACTTCTCACTGTTAAAAAAAAAAGACAGTATATTTATCCAAAAACACATGCTAGGCAATATCTCAGAGATATCTCCTTGACTCGAGCATAGGAGCGCAATGTTTTCCACCAGAAGATCGCTGTTCTTGGTCTATTTATTACTAGTACGGTTTTATTGACTACAATACTGTCTTTTCCTGACTACAGGAAGATTTCCTTCACCACATCGACTAACCAAGAAAATCGAAACATAGTCTCTGTCCGCAGTCAATACAAAATAACGAGTGCCATGGGTATACTTCAGAAAGGTATCTATGGGTGCACTTACCATAAGATTCCACCTCACCCCTAGGTGAGGACTCCAGCCAACCATACAAGCAAACTGAAGGATATCAGGACAAACCTCATGCTGGTAGGGATAGCACTTTGCACCTATAAATCAACAAACTATGTAAACATATATACAAAGGACTGTAAGGAACTCATGGTGGCAACAGTAAACACAGAGACAAGTGATCACAGTTCAAGGGTGTTGCTGTAAATGCGGGGGAGGAAAAACCCTAATCTAAACCTATATCTAAGATGAGAGCAAGCTTCGACCATCAATTGAAAAATAAGGCACTCTTTGTGATGTGTCAAAATAAAAAGGCCTATGCTAAAAGAAAAACGATTGCCAATTCCTTCCAACTAATTACAGAAAGAGTGTGGGATAGTGTTTCAATAAAGAAAGAAGTGTTCCAAATAATAAGTCAGGATGTGATTGCAAGGGGTCTCCCTTCCCACCGTTTTCAGCACAGGACAAGGTGGATATCCTGAGTACAGCACACACTGGAGCCTTCCCAGCATGAGTCGACAGTTCCGTATCAGCTATCAGGTTCTTCAATGGCTAAGTCTCTTTTCAATAAAAGTCTCTTGCCTTTGAGGGCCTGATGTAGTCAATAAACAAACACAAAGTTTGGTTCCACTTATACTTTGGGTGACAGCTTCACCCCTGAGTCCCCCTCTTCCGGGTGCATACCCCTCACAAGTCATATTCAACAAATCAATTGAACAGTTCCTTTGTTAATGAACTTTGGGTGATGATTTTCCACCCATGCATATCCTTCTTCTGAGTTTGGACTCCTTTTCAAATGCTAGCCTCCCTCCTTTGGGTTCACAATGGCTTTTCTTGCATTCACAAGTATTTTCAAACAATTCCCTGTGTACATCCCTCAGTCGGGTTCATTCCTGTCAACACACTGCTCGTGTACTAAGTTTCACCATGCTGGATTCATTTCCCTTAGCTTTCACATTCATCTATCGGTCAAAGACTTTTGACAGTACAGAGGATTTTACAAGACCCCTGTATGACCACTTTGACCTCTCTTCGCCCTGTCCCAAGGAGTTCTAGTAGCACCCACGTGATGCCAGACACCTCTGTTGTGGGGTTTCCCCCTCTTTATCAATAGTTCCTTTAAACAAAGTTCAAATTAGTTTCTTGCTATTTTTGGTTCAATACAGCTTGTCTTCTTATCGATTCTCCACTCGACTCACCAGCTGTGATGAACCACTTGACTTTCTTCTTCTTCGTGTCAAGGTTGCTACCATAGAGACCAGTGCCTCTCCCCAGCTTGGTTATCAGCAGAGGAGGGTCCTGTGTACCATTGACATCTGCTGTAACACACGCAGTTCTTTGCTCGCGGTCTTTTGTTTCCATCTGCTGAGGATTCACGGATTTTGATAAGAAAGGCAAGGTCACTTCTCTCATTGTCACCATCTCTGTATTCACCACCTTTTGCCTCCTTTTGAGCTGCTGTGCTGTGCTAGCACTCACGGCATGCGGTCTGCCTTGCTTGTCCTTGTGCTCTCTTGCTACACCTTTTATCCCTGTGGGGAAGGGAAAGGGCTGTAAGTTATGTGTGATTCTGGTCAATTGCCTGAATTTGCCTGACCCTTGTATTGGGACATGTCAGGTAAATGGCTCTGGTGTTAGTCCATTGTCTTTCCAGTTGTGCAAAAGTGTTTGTGTCTGCAAATGGGGGGCAGTGTTTTGGAATATCCTGTGTGGTAGGATGGGGAAAAGGTGTTGAAAGAAGGGGAATACTGCGTCTCACCCGTCGGTGTCCCACTCCACTCCCCAGAGACCCCCCCAATCCAGGTGTTCCTCTGTCACTGGTCCACCCCCAGGAACTGGATCCAATAGCGATGACCATGTCCTGGCCACTTGGATGACAGATCCCCGGGGACTAGTATGGAGACACCTGTGTTTCTCACAGGACTTAGAACAGAAAACAGTTTGCTCACTACTTCAAAACATTCACCCTTTCAATCTCCATAGCCTTGTCTAATCTCCACAAACACATGCCAATTCTACCCTTACCAAACCCCTTAAACCAAAGAAAACCCCTCTTTTACCCTTATTTCCCCCTTGCTTTAACAGCCAAAAGTACACTCACGTGAAAATTAACCTGAAGCACTCTGAAGTGGTGATTTTTCAATTCGCCCTGCACAGCTAGACAACAATACCACACATACAGGTAACAGGCAGGCCAATATGGCGCCTTAGACCTCTCTTTTTTTACCATTACCACATTCTCATTGGTGTCATTTATCTAACCACCCATCGTCAGCACATATTCACAACATGCCCCTTTTCTGGAGTCTTCTATAGTAGGTCATAACATTATCACATAGTTACACATTCATATGCTCACATAATTAATGACACATTCCAACTGGCCAGAACTCTCTAAGCCCAGATGTGATTGCACATGGTTTGCAAGGACACTTCAAACATTATGGGAAGGGGAACAATAAACAGGTTCCCTTTGAAACAGCGATAATTATTTCACACACCCCGACTTGCTGGCTCCCTTGGAACGCTCTAATCTAAATGACTACCAATTCAACATGCACGGCCTCCGGACACAATCTGGAATAATCAAAACCCATGAAGTATTAGTCAACTCTGCCTCCAGGTCTCTCTTGACCCATGGTTATTTAATTTGTATGTATTTATTTATCAGGTATATAACTCAATAATATGAACCTTTTCCCATAATACCATCAATGTTTTCATTCTTAATACATTTATTGAACATTACTAACATTCATACATTCTCAAGTCAATTCACCTTTTACAATATTCAATTTTTTTGTGCTGAAAGAATGAATCAGTTAATCAACTAATAACAATTTCTCACAGTTCTTATAAATTCAAACAAGTTAAATAAGTTACCACTGCTATCGATAGCCGGGTGTAAGATCCACTAAATAAAATGCACCACAATTTCTTTACTGGTAAAATGCTGTACTGGCCTATAAATGTATCCAAATAGGTGGCTCTCAGTTGATCTGTATCTAAGCATTCAGTCAACAAGTGGTGTATAGTTTCATGTGCTGGACTTACAAAATCAACAAGACCAGAAGACTTCTTCCTGGTTCCAACAACATCTCTAGTTGGCAAGAGGTTAAATCACATCCATAGAAATATAGATCTATAAAAAACAATAAAAAAAATCCCCAAATATTTGTGCAGGCTGATATAGGCTTTGATCTACCCTCAAAGTTGTCAAATACCTTGTATTTTGTACACACATTTTGAGTCCTTTGCCAATCACGGTTCCACAATTTCAGTTTAGCTTTCATTGGAGTAGCTAATAACAGATCCAAGCCAATATCTGCGTCTTCTAAGATTGCCATACAATCCAGCCTTCATATTTACAGCATTCGATCTGCGTCGATTTCTAAAAATGTTTCCATCCAGAAAATAGAGATTTGGGAGCTGCTACTAGGATCTTTCTAAATAGTGTCCGTTTTTTCCATTGCACCATACACAATAATGAAAGCAAGCCCAACTTGTTCCAAATGACCGGCATGGGGAAACCTGTTGGGAGAGCCAGCACTTTCTTCCAAAATGACCCCTCTACGTATTGCCAGTCCATTTCCACTTGATAAAATAAAGCATCAGCTCCATAAGTCAAAATTGGAACAGCTTTTTGCTTGTAGTACAATATTGCTGGACATAGTGAGAAGCAACCCCAATTAATTTCAATTGCTGGGCCTTAGGTGGCCAGAGCCTTTGCCTTTGATCAACATTTTAGTATGCTATGCCTTTTCTGCATAAGATTATTGTATGAAAATCCTAAATAGCATTACTCATTCACCAATAGGAGTGGACAATCAGTCAGATGCCAATCAAAGGTAGCTTTTTTCCTCCCTGAATGGGGGAGGATCCTCATCACATTGGATTTAGAGATATTCATTTTTAGTCCATTTTTCCCCAAGTATTACTCTAGGTGAGCAGTTGTCTTTGGAAAACGATCTCAGTTTGGTCTGATAGGACAAGATTGTCTACATAAAGTAGCCTCTGTATAGGATGTATGCCAATTCGTGGAGGAAAAGCACAAGCCTTCTCCGGATGTTTATAGAGATCTGAAATGAATACATTGAAAATCAGGGGGGAAAGTGGACAGCCTTGCTTTAGGCACCGCTGTGAAAAAATACTAGAGGACAATTTACCTTTAATACTCATGCGGCCTCTAATGGACGTCAGGCTTTAAAGTCCTATTAACAGTTCTACCAGATAGGCTGGGCATCCAGATCCAAGTAGCTTTGACCACAGCAATCCCCTGGCAATGCTATCAAAAGTTATTTGAAAGTCTGTAAAAGATATAATGGGGTTTATTAAGGATGGCTCATGCTTTGAAAAAATAAAGAAAAAAACCATTCAACTGGGTCCCAATACCTTTAACAAAACCAGATTGGTTTAAACTGAAATTCCTGCCAACTTAGTCCAATCCATCAACTTGGATGGTAATAGACTTGCACTATTTTACCAGGCGCGTTGAATAATGGAAGTGGGCGGTAATTGCCCGTGGCTGACCAATCTCCTTTCTTGAAGATCAGAATATTTATAGCTGTCTTCCAAGATGAAGGGATTTGCATAGAAGCCAATATTTGTCTAAAAATCAATGTTATAATATCTTCCGACAACTCAGTATGTTCTTTCATCATAGTGCTAGAAACCCCATTTGGGTCTGCGAGCTCTAAAAACACTGTTTTGGGTTATTAAATATAATAAAACCTCTTTGTCAAATGTTAACTACCAATCAGATACTGAAGAGATGTTTTTGCAAAAATCCACATATTTATTGTCTCTGAATATTTGGGAGAAGTACCTCACCCATACATCATTTGGGGCCAGGTTGGACTGAAGGGCCGTCTGCAGAGTATCACATTCCATAATTAACCTCCATATTTCAACATTTTTCTAGTGGACATTGCTGCTAGTAAATTTTCTGCATCTCTGATGCATGTTTGCTCTGTATCCTATCAACCAGTTTTTAAATTCCAGCTTTAGTTTCTGGATTGTTTCAAGATGGGAAAACAATGTTCTTCTCGTGCACCTCTTCATCTTGCACCTGCACCTCAAAACCTGCTTCCTTTCCCTGATCACCTGATCATATACATGTTTATGTTTTAATATAGGTCTAGAGGATGTAGATTGCTGTGTCATAAAGGCCTGCAGGACCTTAGTATAGATTCCCTGGGGCCAATGCACCTCATAACTGCCTATTAAATGCCTCATCTAGAACTACATTGAATTTTTCCAATCAAGACTTATTCCATTTTAAGCGATTTAGGCCCTGGTTGGCTTCCATCATAAAGGGATATTTTGATGGAGCCCGCCTCGTTAAATCCCACTGCCATCTAGTAATACAGCATACTCACCTTAAAGGTCACAAACATAGACTTTAAGAAAGGGATAATGTTTAATGATACAAAAACATAATAATTTATGGTCAACTGAACATTCGTTTTTCAAGTGGCCCAGGCCAGGATATCTCCCTTCACTGCCCAATTCACCATACATAAGTCTGTAGACTCAATTATTGACAGTGGTTGCCGCCCTCTAACTCTCCTTTGCTGTCAAGCTTTAAGTTGAGTCAGTGAAAAAGTATTGTAATCCTGACATACAACATTAAAATGTTCCCCCAAAATAATTGACACAATTTCGTCATTTTGCAGACAAGCATTGGTCAGGGCATTTGAAAAATTGTCTGTGGTGATAGCCGCTTGATTCAAGTATGCATTGATTTGTGCAGAAGTCCCCATGCATATGGAATCATTTATCAGCCATGTTAATTAACACAACTGAAAACATTGGTTAGGATTAAGACATTGCTGTATACTGAACCCACTAGAAATGAGCAGCCCTGAGGATGGACGATCCCTGGAAACTTTATATGCCGGGGAAAGCACAACAGAAAAAACATCTATAATTGGATTTGTTCTTAGCCATGTCTCCTGAAATATCACTACATATGTTACTTTGAGGGCTTTACTTCCCGGCTGAAATATGTGTATACATCCTGTGGTGTTCCATGATTCTTTAACAGCCATTTCTGTTGAAGACGACCTTCATCGTTAGTTTTGGGATTGACTGCTCACGAACAATATGGGGAGCCATGCTAAGTTCATTTGTAACCGTTGTTTCAGTGAGGACTCTGTACGTTCACGACAGTCCGACCTCCAATTGGGTGACAAATCCTCGTAACCTGGAGGGGGAAGTAGGATTCAATGTGTCACGACTTCAGCCTCCAGGCTCAGGATTGGCACGAACCAAGCAACCCCTCCACGGTCTGGGCGCCTGCAAGTTAAAACATGCACAAGCCTCCGAGACCCTGGTGGTGAAAGAGGGTTAGGATCACAATGGTTGGATGGGTTCAGGTAGCAAGGGTAACCGGTGAGAGGATTGGGAGTGGGGAGGTGGGCAGGGAAGGGAACATAGGATAACACAACAAATATACATTAAATCTTAGCATGCACAATTTCCCTCAACACCATACAACAAGGCTTAAAAGCCTCAAAGAGACTTATCTCTGGGGTGAATGCTGGCCTCCTGCCTGCGCACTCTCAGGTCCGGGGTCTGGAGCAGTATTAGTGCTGCAAAGAGAGTAGGAGTTACTACCTGTGTGTTTCCTCACACACACATATGTACAGGTTCATGCAAAATGGTTAGTTACACCCCTTTGAGTGCTCTTATAGGCCCTCCATCTGTCTTAGTGTTAATGCGCATGCAACTGTACTGCGCTGGACCCAACACGTGCGGATCTATGGCCGCACGTGGCTCCACGTATTATTGCTTGCTGGTGGTGGCGGTCGCAGAATATGAGGCCTGGATGTGGCAGTTATGCGTGCTGTCAGTCGCACGTGACGGGTTGCGATTACTCTGGAATCGCATGAAATTAGGTGCAATCCCTTCCTGAATCGTAGCACATGGCTAATTAGTATGTTAAATACATGCACTACTCTTGCGCTGCCGCCCAAATACGTTCTGCGCGTGGTTCAAGAGCTGTCTTCCGATAACACTATGGCGCTATTGCTACGGGCACAATGGACTTATCTTTTCGAGGGCAGGGGGACGTGAAGATTATGGGCTATGCCCCCGTGTATGCCCCTCACTGCGACCGGAGAACTCGTGTGGTTCCTTTCACCACCGTGCAGCTTTGTGCACCTTCCCCTGTGCTGTCTAAGTTCTCAGCAGCGTGCGCTACTTATCTTGAGCAGGTGAGGGGCCTGGATGAAGGATCTCTGGGTCGTAGCCCCTCGTGTGCTTCCCCTTACTCGGAGCTCCGGTGGACACGTCTTCCCTAGTTGAGCACCTGAGCACAAGCCTCGTGCCTTGATTGTTCTTGCGCGCATGCGTGCACGTGCCCCGCCCGACGTGGGCTGGATTAAGTTGTTCTTGCCCCGGGTACACCTGGGAAATGTAGTCTGTAGGCCATTTCTTCTATAGAAAGGTTACAGAAGCCTTTTGTAAGGCAGGATTCTTTTTCTGCCTGCATGTTTCTTTGTTCTACTGGATGTCATTAGTCTATGGCCTCCAAAACACTATGTCCCCAGTCCTGTTCCATGACACAATGCCTATTTTCTCTTTCAGGGTATTTTCCTTTGGTTCCTTCGTCAAAGAGATTAGGAACGCAGATCTAGATACTTCCTTAAAGTCATAGCATATGGCTTGTAGTAAAAACTCTTCTTGTAACAGAAAATTCTTAATCATGACCAAGTTCACGTGCCAAAATATCAAGTCAAGTCGTCCATCTACACAGAACTCCAATTGATCTTTATCACTCGAGCAAATGTTACTTAAAGGTAAAATTCAGCTAAATAATTTCAGAATGTTTGCTCTATTTAGCACAGTCTTCCCCTTCTGAATTGGCAAACTTTCCAATACTAAAATCGTAGTCAGATCCAGCGCAGACTGGGATGCCGCAGTATCTTCCAATTCATGGTTTCTTGTTGGTTAGCTTTGAAATCCCAGCCTTCTTTGCTCAATCATTTGAAATGCCGGTTCTTGGTAATTGTGGTAGTCAGATTCATTCACCAGTTGCATAACTTTCTGCATAGCATTGACATAATTTCTTGCTGGCTTGGGATCCATTGTCAAAAGTGTTTTTTCAGTCGATGGAATATTAATAGGCTCTGGCGTATCAGAGTTTTGACTAAGTTCTAATAATGTCTCTAGGACCTTTTGATCTTTTACATATGAGTTCTCTGTTTGAATTTCACCTGCAGAGGCATTCACAAGTTCAGTAATGTTTTTCTTATTAATTTTAATGTTTTTCATCAGGTTTGAGGTAGTTGGAGTGGTGAGCGCTCTTATAAATGTCCTTGAAACACAATTGTTTTGCTTAGGGAGGGATTCGTGATTTTTAGATTTCTTTGTCTTTTTCCGGCCCCTTAGCCTGGTTCTTTTATGCTGCTTAAAGATTGAGTAATTTTCCTGGAGTTCTTCATCTGTCATTTGTGGGTCAGCTACTCACATATTGTAGTAATCTGGTTTATGTGTTTCCTAGGTGAGGAGAAGTGTAGTAATCTGGCTTACAGAGTAGCTGCCTGTAGCAGTGTATGTGGGGTCATCTGCTAGTGGAATGTTTGGGTGGAAGTGTTCTGGGTGACGGTTGGGCAGAGAGAGAGAAAGCTGTGAGCAGAGAAGATGG
The DNA here is from genome assembly GCF_040938575.1 of Ambystoma mexicanum. Lineage (NCBI taxonomy): Eukaryota > Metazoa > Chordata > Amphibia > Caudata > Ambystomatidae > Ambystoma > Ambystoma mexicanum. Next base: position 124,214,568 of record NC_090941.1, read on the forward strand.
GTGTGGGGGTGAGCCCCGTGTTTCCCTTGTCATCTTGTGTCCCCTACCATCCCTGTGTCTTGTGGAGGAGTACAGGACAAGGACAATAAAGACACTGAGAATGTACCTGGAGTACCGGCAGTCACCATTGTTACACTGTCGACGAGGATGGGATGGTAGGTGGACTGCCTGTTCATTGGCACTGCTGGGGGGGTGCAGCACTCCTGGATCACAGCCCCTGTGAGTCCCCCCACACCCAGGCGGGCCTGTACCCAGTTGGCCCTTGGTATTAAGTTGTTGCCCTCCGTGAGGCCTGTGCCAGGAACGCCTCATATTGTTCGAGGGGCAGCCATGGATTTTGTTGTCATTCCGTCTGCAGATGGCTGGGTGTCCTGAAGGTGCGGCGGGCCTGGGAAGTCGATTGATTGCAGGGAGCTGCTTCTGAGCTGCGCCAGGGTGTCAGGCGCTTGAGCTGCGGAGGTGTTTTGGGGCCATTGGTGTTGCTTGGCGTAGTCAGCTATAGTAAAGGCAACTTCTACATGTGCAGCCGTTGTGAGGCACACCTGTGCCCCTGCATTCCCGGCCCTCCCGGAGTGGGGGTATGGAAAAGTGCTCCCTTGACATTTGCGCATGACAAGTTCCCGGTACTCATCCTGACAGAGAACTGACTTTTTTTGCGACGGCGGAAGGAGGAGCGGCAGGAGTTCAATTTCTCCGACCTCCATCACGCGTGAAGTCAGCCGGGTCCTTAGCCGATTACTACAGGCTGGATGGAGGAGGAGCCAGTCCCGGCTCGAGTGGGAGAGAGAAAGCGAGTGCCTGCGCTCCATGTAGCCGCACCTGGTGGGTCGGTGAGACAGCTAGCCCTGCGATGTTGCTGGGTCGCTGCTCCCTGCCGTTGTGTTGACGTCATTGCAGGGGGAGGCGTCCCTGTACGGTCACGTGTTCAACGGACGTTGTTTTCCCTGCGTGGTAAGCCTCCTTGTATCCTGTACGGCACAGGAGTTTTGGGATATGCCGATGTTCAGCGTGACATTGGGACAGTCATGCCAGTAAGTTTCGGAATTAGAGCAACACGTTTGAGGTTAAGAGGCTCGCTGTGAGTTTCCGTTTTTTGTTGCTGTGACGAACAATTCCGTGGCAACCATTGGATCGTTTGGAGTACCTTTCTCATGCCGCCATTCTGTGTTGGCATATGAGGTTGTCGTATGTCTGCGTTAATGGATTTTTGGAACTTACCTGCTGACAGCCTGGCCAGGGCTTTTTCATTTCAGGTCAGTGTTTGGGCCGTATGTGTCGGCACGAGTGAATATATGTTGTGGCCCATGTCAGAGGGATAAGTACATGATGTTCCCTATTTTAAGTCCTGGGGGGAGGAGTTAGGGACATGTTTCTGAAGGCCGTTGTTAGTCCCCTTTGGTGTCCTCTGTTGTGGGCTTTCGTGGGAAATAGAACCTTGTGTACAGGGGTTTAGTGTTTTCCCTTTGCAACTCCCAGGTGTGGGGAGGGGGGCTGCAATGTGATTTATTCTGCGGGGTGTAATGTGATTCATCCTGCAAATGACTAGTGACATTGCTGTGTTCATCTTACGGGTGGAACTTCGTTCCTGGGAAATGTTAACCCCAAGGAGTGTTTCTTGGGGTGTGAACGTACTTACGCAGGAAAATGCATCATTGTGACTTACTTCACCTGAACACTGCCTTCCATGCACTTTTGACATTGTTTGGTCTCCAGGAGTTCAAGCCGGTTGGAAATGTGGGCTGTGCTGGGGGTCATCTTCATCCGATTTATTCACATGTGTAATGCAATGTTTTCACCTTTGAACACGTGTTTTTTTTTCATGATGTCTGCATTCAAATTTCATGCTTGTTTTCCAATGTTATCAGATTGTCATTTTGTGCATGTTTACTTTTGGCAGTGTTTAGGGTGGGAGTGTGTGTAAAGGTGCACGCTTGTGGTTGCTGCACGTGTGGTCACATGTTTTATTACTGCATTTAGTTCTTAGTTACTGGCACTAGGTGTGCTAGGGTAGGTCACTATGTCTGTGTGAGAGAGTGCGTGTTGAGCTAATTGACATTAAGAGTTGTTGTTTTCCATGGTGCACGGTTTTGATACTGGGGTTAGGTCATTGTCGCGTTGTGGTCATGGGTTTGGATTTATCCCCATGTGTTGTGTTAGGGTACTTGGTGTGATGTACTTATTGTATTGTTGTCTATTATGTAGTGCTGGTTCAGGCCAGGGTGAGTCACGGTGTTCCGTGGTGTTTCTCGGGAAATGGATCTGTGGTTTCATAGTGCCTGGTTTGGTCCCAGGGTAGGTCGCTATGTTGTTTTTAGTCCCAGTTGTGCATTATCCTTGAGTGTGTGGTAGGAGTTTATGTAGTGGTTTTGGTGTGGTGTTATGGTCATGAGTGCCTGAGGTGAAATCAGGGTAGGTCACTTTTGGCGTGGGTCGTTCTCAGGGCAGTTGTTTTACTGCAGTGTGTTCATAGCGTTTTATTTAACTTTAGTCTGGTCGCTATCCCTGAGTTGTGTTGAATTATCATGTCATCCGTAGTGCTTGGTCTAAGGGCTGAGGTAGGTCATTATGGGTTGGGGTTTTTAACCTTGCCAGTTACCTCCTGATTCCGAGTTTGGTATATCAGGATATCTCCTGGTGTGTTCAAAAATAGTGTTTTGTAGAAAGAGGAAATGGCTAACGGTTTTGTGGCAGAGGAGCAGTATTGGGTTGTGGTTCTTCCTTATACTGCGGTTAGAGTTGTGCTGCGTGGTCCCTCGGTTGTTGTTGGGCATGTGTTGTTGCTCCCTTTGGGGGCGGGTGGTTTGTGCTCAGAGGGGCAGCTCTGAGACTTCGGGGTGGCAGACCGGAGTGCGAGGTGTTTAGTGCGAAGGAGGGTAAATTGGTTAGGTAGCATTTGTGTTAGAGTTATCTAACAATAGTTGGCTAAGGGTGGCAGCCCTAGGTCCTGAGGGGCAGCTCAGGACAGGCGTAAGTGCTCTATTTATTATTTTGAGGCCTCAAGGTGTTGACCGAGGGATTGGTGAGTTGTGTTTTGCGGTTCCGTGCCGTGGCATTTTCTACTTGGTCCGTGTCTGTCCTGCAAATGGTTTCCTTTTGTGTGGTTCCCATTATTTGAGTTACCAGTGGTTCTGTGCATAGGCGGCCGCTGTGTTGCAGAATTTCTGGTACTGTGTTGTGTTTGGATGTTAAGGTTTCGTGCTGGTCACATTACCTAAATCTTTCTTTGTGTTTTCCTAGGAAGGGAGAGGTGAAGTAATCTGGTTTATGTATTTCCTAGGGGAGGATAAGTGTAGTAATCTGGTTTACAGAGTAGCTGTCTGTAGCAATGTGTGTGAGGTCATCTGCTAGTGGAATGTTTGGGTGGAAGTGTTCTGCTGGGTGACAGGACAAGGGCAATAAAGACACTGAGAACTTACCTGGAGTACCGGCGGTCATCATTGTTACACATATCCTATTGAGCAGTGGGAGATTGAAGATCAATAATTGAGGTCGATATGGCATTTAGTTCCAGTACATGTGTTTCTTCAGACTCATTTATTACAGTCACTTGAGGCACCTTAAGAGTCGCTGGAGGCCAATCTTTACATATATGTTGCCATTCGACTGCCATGATAAAGCTGATTATGAAAGAGAATTTGGAGATCAGATGCAAAGTTAAGGATGCCCGCTCTGGCACCTTTTGTTTAATGGCCTCATATAATTTAACCACTGTAATAAGGACAAAGTTTAGCATGGGAATTGATGTTGATTTTGTAGGCGGATGGACCTGGTCTTTGTGAAATTCGATATGTCTGCCATGATATGGCTGCGATAAGTTGAAAAGGAGCCTTCAGAGTTAGTAGGAGAACTCAGATATAGCTCTGGAGAGCCAGAAAGATAGTCTCTGGTTGTTCATTTATTTCATTGATACTTGTTGAGGCCGGCAAAATGAGATTCATCAGCTGGATAGCACCCTGTGCCTCGCTTGCCACCTCAGAGTTCACTAGGCAATCATTGAAGACTGACTCACCCATTATATAAAATGCTTCATCAAAAGCTTATGAGTTTAGCCTTGATTGAACCAGTTTTGAATTTAATAGAGCTGTTTTTAGATTAATTAATGTTTCTACGGGGCGTCTTAGACCTCCGCTAATCCCCTAACCATGGCTGTGTCCGTCAGCTCGGTTTCTGGGGGTGGGACCAATGTCTTTTCAGGTTCCATTCCTACTGTTTGCTTTTTTTAAAAGCAGTGATTTTTGGAGCAGAGGCTTCCAACATGATGGGTTTCCCCACCAATGAGGCAGTAAAGCAGGATGGCTGGACAGTCTTAGAGGTTTTGCAGCATTGACCTGATTTTTATTTAGCCATAGATGTAGTTCCAACAAACTGGAAGGGGGAGTTTCGGGTGTTCTAGCCCAGATAGGGTATTGTGAATCAGTACCTCCATGGGCGAATCAAATGTTGTTGTAGTGGCTTTAATTGGAGCTTTGCTCCTAAAAGTGTAGGTATACGACATGGGGCAGTGAAGAAGAATAGTTCTTTAAAGAGATTGAGTACCCAGCATAAAGCACTGCAGCTTACCCAGATTCAGCCATAAGACTGCCACAGACTGCCTTCACTTAGCCACCACCTTGCGCCCGCGCTTCGCGCCTAGCCCAGTATTTCAGCAAAAGCACACGTCTTGAGAATTAAAGGTGTATGCACATGCAGGAACACTGGTACCAACAGTCTCTTCCTCAGCAGCTCCTGCCACAGACTGCCTTCACATAGACACCAATTCACACAGGTGCTTCACACACAGCCCTGTATTTCAGCAAAAGCACACCTCTTGAGAATTAAAGGTGTATGCTGTGAGAAACCAGAAAGTGTTTCACCAACTAGTCCCTGGGGATCAGTCATGCAGGTGGCCAGGACATGGCCATCGCTTTGCATCCAGTTTCTGGGGGTGGACCAGTGCGGGAGAATCCCCTGGGTTAGGGGTCTTCGGGGAGTGGGAGCTGGGACAACGGATGGTGAGATGTGGTATACACTTCCCTGTTTTTGATTTTGAATTTTGATTTTGATGAATATTAAGTTGAGAAATGACAGAAGTGAAAGTTAAGAGGTTTTTGAAGAGAACAAAGAATTGGGAATCAAAGTGGTCCTGCGACGGGTGGAGCAAAATCCTCCGCCCAAGTCTTCAATTTTCATAAAGTAAAAAAGTTTGGAAAAGTAGATAAATTTGGTCTGAGCCCATCAGAGGGAGATCATTTGAGGGTGTTATTTTAAAGGGGGTTTCAGCAGGGTGTAGGGGGACCCAGGGTGAACAGTGAATCACCCGAGAAATTGAGTATGTGAACATCTTGAGAACATTATGTCAAAGGGGGTCTGAGCCAGGCAGAGGGGGACCCAAGGTGAGCAGTGAATCACCCGACACATTTTGCATATGTGAATCTTGAGAAGAAAGGAACTTTTAATTTTTGTTTGTCGCATCGGGCCCTCTGAAATAAGATACTTCGAATGGCAAAGAGACTTTGGAACAGAAGACATGGATGCTGAGGTTTTGAATTGCATTCTCGTATTAAAGATGCCAGAGTGTGTGCTATACTCGAGTGTGCCACCTTGTCCCATGCTGAAAACGTGGGGAAGGGGAGCCAGCAGCTCAAATATCCTGACATATTATTTCTTGAACACATTTATTTTGCATAACATTGGGCCTCATTACGAGTAGGGAGGTAGCCATGCTGCTTTTAGCGGGTACCGGGTCCGGGTTTCTTGAATGGGAAAATACTGATCCATTCTGACCTTGGAAGGCCGGGTATTTCCCCATTCAAGGAACCCAGACCCGGTACATCCCCATTCCCATTTAAGCCCCCATAGGGCTCAATGGGAATGGAGAGGATGCTAACAACAGGACAGGTAATGACGGGCCTATTGTTAGCATCCTGGTCTGCTTGCGGGAACCGTGAGCAGACCTCGTAATGAGGCGGTAGGGGGTTAACGGCGCTGGCAGCTCTACCGGCGCTGTTAACCCCCTACAGCCTGGGTCATAAGTAGGCCCATTGTTTCCCACACTATTTGTATTTAGGAGTAAGGATTGGCAATAGGTTTATTAGTATAGGCCCTTTCATTTTAACAAGACACCACTGGGACTGCATTATTATTTTTTGATGGTCACAGCTCACTCCCATCTTTAGATTTAGGATTAGATAGGTGTTTTTCAAGCCCAATTGAAGTTTAATAAACACCCTTGAACACTGATCACTTGTGTCTGTTTTAGTGTTTGATACCATGCCTTCCTTACAATGCGCGCGCAGGAATGCCGGTACCAACAGTCTTTTCTGCAGCAGCTCCTGCCACAGACATCCTTCATATAGTTGCCACTTCACTTTCAGTTTATTACTCAGCCGGAAAGAGATGGCCGGATTCCCCTGAACAATAATCAACAAGCTCCCATGTACTTAAAAAGATTGCTCATCCTTTCCACTAACCTGGCAAGTCATAGAAACCCCATACCTGCCTGTGGCTGACCATCTGATAAAGTCACAGTTGCTCATTGCCTTTTCTACAACCTCCAAATCATGAAAAAAGAGTTTTCCCAGGCACATAGAGTTTATCTTGCAAAGCCCTGACCACAGGACGTTGCCAAACTATGAAAAAGCACACAGCATACAGATGTGTACATTCCCACCATTTACCCCACAGTCCCTGAGACCCATGTATGTATGTTGGTTCATGCATGTTTGAAAGCTACTGCGCCGTCTTCACAGTGGTTTCTTCAAGACAAATCCCCTTTCTCACATGCACATTATGAAGCACCGTGTTGCCCACCTTCTAGGCGCTTCATGGCACTCCATACCCAGATTGTATTTATATTTCATTGGCGATTTTGACATTTAGCTTAGTGAGTGCATGCAAATCTAAATGTATCAACTTAAACACAAAGGGCCTCATTACGACCCTGGCGGTACGGAGTGAACGACGCCGTAAAAGGTGCCGGCGCCGTTCACTTCGTACCGCCGCATTACGAGTTCCCCTCGCGGGACACGTAAGCACGCCTGGGAAAACCAGGCGTGCTTACCGGGTCCTGTGAGGGGAAGAGGGAACAAACAACGGGCCATCTCGTAATGGCCCATTGTTTGCTCCCTCTCCCATTCCCATTCAGCCCTCTGGGGGCTGAAATGGGAATGGGGAAGGACCGTGTTTGGGTCTTTGGAGGGAGGAATTACCGGGCCTTCCGAACTCGGAATGACCCGGTAAGTCCTCATTCCGAGGACCCGGACCCCAACGCGATTTCGGCGGCAGCCATGCCGCCAATAGCGGCATGGTTACCGCCTAACTCGTAATGAGGGCCAAAGTATCCCATTCTCATTAACTACGCTAGATACACGTAAAATTGCAAAATTGCCCCAACTTCGTCGCTCCCCAGTCACCAATATGGTGCGCGCAACATGAAACCCTCTCTCTCATTGGGACCTTTCCTGAGCCACCCATAGAAGTTTTAAAATATTATTGAAAATGAAAATGTTCTTTGATGCCCTTTTTTTGTATAGTTGTGCCTATGGACCAGCCAATGAAACATTGTGCTCTGCCAGGGACTTCTATAGCCGTGGGTATTAGCAAACCAATAGTACATCATCTATATAGGCGGCCCTGTGTAGCCATGGTAATAATTGCCGCTAGAGTCGTGGCTATTGTAATACACATTTCTGTGCAATAATCATATTATTTCATGGATTTTACAGTACACAATTTTACATGACTTTCTGATTCCATATCAACTGTATCTTTTTGTTATTTGAACTTTGAAACCTTGTTAATGTGCCTTTTTGAGTATGTGAAAAATTCTACCTACACCCGCGCCTACAAGTGGCAACAGTACACGCAGCTATCAGCAAGTCAATTAGATGCCGTGCATTTTGGCAGGTTTGTATAGCCATAGTAATAAATGCTCTCTATTAGCCACGGCTAGAAGTGGACATATGTATGTGCAGTAATCATATTACTTTATGGATGTTACACCACACAATTTTACATGTCTTTCTGATTCTATTTCCTCACCTCAGCCCATGTGTAGTTTCACTTTGAAACCATTGCAAACTTTGTTTTTGAATGTATGAAATAAATGTACGCGTGCCATGGCTATAAGGGTCTGTTCATAGCAGGTAGTAGGATGGCTGCGGCTATGAACAAAATGATTTACATTTTTTTAATGTTATTTATATATCTCTTTATATATGCACATGTACCCGCAGCTATAAGGGTCTGTTCATAATAGGGGGTTATAGCCGCGACTATGAAAAATGTTTTTGTTTTTTTAGATGTTATTTCATTATATATCTGTATATATGTGTAGTATATGTTAAAAGGACTGGTTTAGTTTAGTTTAGTTTAATATTTGTAGAGCGCACCAAACCCTTAGGTATCTGGGCACTTGAGCATGGTTAAATGTTACAAGTACATATCCAAAGAGACAGTTAATAAGAGGCTTGTTGACAAGGGTTAGAGACTTGGTCAACGTGCCGACATCAAGAATAAATACAGTAAGGCTACAGCCACTGAGTAGTAATTCATGGTTGCCCTAAAACCCAGGATACAATGGGACAATATGGTTACAAGCTGGATGCCGACCATAGGAAAGGGTGAAACCGTGGTATTGGGAACAGAGCCAGAATTAGGGCCACAACCACTAGCCTGACAAAGGCCAAACAAATAAAAATAAAAAATAGTAGGATCAGCTCTGCCCAAGAAAAGTCAGTGGATATACGTGCTGTATGCGTCAAGAATTAGGATTAATGTTGCTGGGCAAAGAGCCAAGTTTTCACTTTAGATCTAATGGTCCAAAAAGAAGGTTCAGCACTAATGGTTGTAGGGAGGAAGTTCCAGTACTTTGCAGCTAGCACAGGGAAGCTGGAGCCTCGTGTAGGTTTCAATGTAAACTTGGGGATGTTGAGACAGTGTTAGTAAAAGGATCTTGTGGGTCTAGAAGGTTGGTTCCTGGAGAATGTGTCAGCCAGATATTTGGGAGCTCAGTTTGACAGGCATTTGTGTGCAATGACCAGTGTGCACAAAGAGATACGGTCCCACACTGGGAGCCAGTGTGCATCCCGTCTAATTTCAGAGATATGGTTAGAGCGTGGGATATTTAGGGCGGATCTGAGTGCATTGTTCTGAAGAACCTGTAATTTGTTCAGGTTGCGTTCAAAATAGCCAAGGCGTAGGGTATTGCAGTAAACTAACTTCGATAAAATGAATGCCCTGGCGAGCATAAAACAGCTGTTGGTAGATAAGTACGGTTTTCAGGCATTGATCAGTTTATTAGTATAAACTGTAGTTGAGGCTGTAGTGTTGACATGTTTTATAAGTAGACGCCTAAGGTTTTGACCTCCTTGGTGACTTTAATGATGTTTCCATCAATGTTGAATGTCTTGTAGCCTGTATCAAGTTTGTTTAAGCGAATTTGAGATCCAACGATCAGAAGCTCCGTCTTGCTGTCATTAAGAAAAAGGCTGTGGGCGGCCATCCACACCTGGATTTCGAGATAAATTTCATTTAAAAATGTGGAGTCTGTGTCATAGCAACCAGTGAGCGTAATGAGGACTTGGGTGTCATCTGCATAATTCGTGCAGGCGACACCCAAGCTGTCAAGCCGATCAAAGAGGAGCTTAGTAAAAATGTTGTAGAGCATGGGTGAAAAACAAGAGGCCAGTGGGACTCCACAGTAGATAGGTACTGGATCAGCAGAAGCTGTAGGTGCAAAGACTCTTGTAGTTCTGTTGGATAGAAAGGATTTGATCGAGGTAGCAGTGTTCAGAGAGAAGGAAGCAGCTGTGGTCAAGTGTTTGGTAAGGATCTGATGGTCAACAAGATCAAACAATGCTGAGAGGTCCAGCAGTAAGAGGATGGCCAGATTGCCTTTGTCTTTGGCTTCATCCATTTGGGTCTGAAACCGGATTGACTCAGGCCGAGAAGGTTATTGTCCTCTAAATGTTTTTGTATTGGAGATAGGCTGCTCTATCAAGTATTTTTAGAAGGAATAGGACTGTTGTCATCGGTCTGTAATTTGCAGGTATGTTTGGATCTAGATTAGGTTTTTTGATGAGAGGCATAACCCAAGCCTCTTTAAGGTTATTGGGGACAGAGCAGCTTTTGAAAGATGAGTTAATCAGGTCAGTAATTAATGGAGCTAGTTCTTTTGCTCCTTCCTTGATAACTCAGGCTGGGTATCTCCCTGGCATCTTGATGGTTTAGGCCAGAGATGATGTTTCCGACTTCTTTTGTAGTGACTGGGGATAAGTAGAAGGGGGACATGGTGGAGATTGGAGGTCAGGCAACTTGCGTGAGTTGGGGCTTGAAGCAAGGCTGTTTTTTTGTCTCTATTTTAGCTTGTAGTAAGGACATTTTGGATGTTAGCGCACCAGTCCGCATCTTTGATGCAGGCTGCTGTGGGCGGTGCAGGGGACTTCAGTTCTCTTAGTACAATAAAGAGCTCTTTCGAACCAGATTTTGCATTTTGAATTCTGACGTTGTAGTTCTCACTTTTGGTATTGAGAATAGCTGCTTTATTTGTAGAAGCGGCAGTGGTGAATTTTTCTTGTTAGGAGTGAAAGGGGATTTTCTCCAGATGGCTTCGGAGGATCATTTAGTGTTATAAAGAGTTTTCAGGTCAGCCGTAAACCATTTATTTAGGTGGGCTGCGGGTTTAGCCTTTCTTAATTTGAGTGGGGCGATTTTATTTAGGGATTGATCTATGGTATAGTTGTACAGGTCAACCAGGGAGGATGGGTCCTCATCAAAGATTGGTGATGGACTGTTTTAGGGGTAATAAGTTGTCTAATGTTATGTTGCGATTGTGTCTGCACAGGGAGTGTGGGGCGATGGCAGTGCTGGTATTGAGGCAAGCGCTCTGCTGTATAGAAAATGTGATACAATGGTGGTCTGACCAGGCACAGGGTGCATTGTTAAGGATTGTGGTGGTACAATTTAAGTCTGCCAGCCAATCCAGTGTTTGACCCTTGTTGTGAGTAGTTTAATTGATACGGTGTTGGAAGCCAAGTTGTGTGTTATTGTTTTCTATGTTTGTAGCGTTCAGGTAACTTAGGTAATGAAGCCCTAGGTTGAGAACTCCAACTCAGTGTTTTGGGATACACTGAGTGTATTATTTTAGAACATTTGGAGCACTGCTTTGATGCTATCAAGGAACACTGCATTTCCTTCACCAGTTAGGTGTACTCTGTCATGTCTATACAAATGAATCATGTAGAGCGGTATGTTGTTGTTTCATATCCATAATTGTTTTTGGTCTCAGCTGAAAGCTGAAACTACCTTATTATCATTTCTCCATGATTTTTCAATTTTAGTAATAAATCTGGTGGTTCACCTGAATTTTTCTCTCCGAGTCAGATTGGAAAAGATAACGATGGTGTGAGGAAAAAGTTGCATTCATTTTTCAAAGTCCTTTTTTATCCTTAAAGCAAGGGACATATCTTGTACATTACCCAAAGCATTGCCTCCACAGTGCATTAGTATGACGTCTGGCTGCCCCGTACTTCTTAGACTGAACAACTTAGGAACAACTTTGGACAACTGCTTTCCCTGCAATCCAAACCATTTAAATCTGAGATCATTTAAACCCAGGACTATGTTATTCGTTAGTTTTTCACAAAATGTTGCTAACCAAAAGAGCCAACTGTCTCCAATCAGCCTCACAGTTTTACAAAGTGTGTGTTTTGTTGTTTGCAATTGGTTGGTGTTAATTTGCACTGCCAGTCTCCTTCTCCGTCATTCAACCTATGAAGCGTGTGTCAGTTGGTGCATTTGCCTCTCCTTTGATCCGTCCTCCACTTCCTTCATTAGACTCTCCCTCTGAATCTGTTCTTGCTAACCACCATCTCCATATCTCCAAGACACTGGACATCCTTGCCCTTGTCATGAGGATCGTCATGAAGTCTGCCTCCAAATGCAACTCTTGTTACAATTCCGACTTGGTCACTTTGAAATGCAAGTGCAAAGCTGCTGAGCGGCAGTAGCAGGCATCTAGCTCATCCTCTGAAAAACTAGCCTGCTGCCTACTCCAAAGGCAATACCATCTCACCATCTGCTCCAAGCAGAGGGCTCACATCCAAGCCAATATCTCGGGAGCCACCAACAACAAGGCTGAACTCTTTAAAATCTGCAAGGAAGTTGCCGATCCTACCATAGTTTCCTCCTCCCCTCCAAACCCCCAGGCACTCTGCTCTGCTCTGTCTGCCCACTTCTCCTCCAAAACCTCAAACATCCTTTCCTCTCTGTCTTCTGCTCTTCAACCCCACCCCACACCCGTCTCTCATCTCCATCGCCTCCCCTATACTCTCCTCTTTCTCTCCAATTGCATCAGATGAGATCTCCAGAGTCATCCGCTCTATGAAAGTCTCCTATAAACAGGTGTGCCCTTGCTCCTCCAGAACCATCATGGACAACATTGTCTCTCTTGCAACCACTGTTTTGCCTCTGGATCCTTCCCCCAACCCCTCAAGCATTCTCGTGTACACTAACTCCTAAAAAATCCATCTGCCTACCCTTCTTGCCTGGCTAACTATGACCCCATCTTTATACCCCTTTTCTTGCGCAAATATATGGACAAGTCGGTTATCCCCCAACTGACCCTAAACACCAAAATGGCTGGCTGCTTCCATGACCACCAGTCCGGTTTTAGGACTGAGTCATATAAACTGCCCCCCTGACCACCCATGAAGACCTACTCTCAAGCCTGGGCTCCAACTGTCCCTGTGTTCTAATCCTCCTCAATCGCTCTTCTGTCTTTGACACTATCAACCATTCCATCCTCATAAACTGTCTCCATGATACCCTCAGCATCACGGACAGGGCACTGGTATGGATTACCTCCGTCCTTTCTAACAGACTCTCCCAAGTGCAAATGGGTCCTTTTCTCTCCTCCACCACACTCTCTACCTGTGATGTCCCTCAGGGTTCCATCCTATGACCTTGGCTCCTTAAAATCCACCTGGCCCCTCTGTCCTACCTTATCTCCACTTTATCACCTCATTTCCAATGTAATGCGAATGACACACAACTCTTCTTCAAGCTGCCATTCTCTACCTCCTCCTCCTCGTCACTCATTCCTGACTGCTATTCGGGCATGGTGCTCTGCCAATGATCTCTGCCTTAATGCCAATAAGTCAGAGATCCAACTCATTGGGACACCTGCTCCTTGTTTCCCCCATCACTCTGGTCTGACTCCTTGGGTCCTCTCCCGTCAACCACCAGTAAGGCAAAAAACCATGGGATCATCTTTGACTCTTCCCTCTCTTTCTTTTTTGTATCTTTCTATATGTGTTAAAAAATAAAGTGGTACTGTTGTATATCTAAAAAATGTGCGGTTAGAATATTTGGAAGTTGTTCATTAGGAAAGAAAATGTATTATATTTTGAGGTGCATGGTATAGATTCACTTGTACTTGCTCCAGGGAAAATTAAAAATGTTTTACAGACCAGTAGACATGTTTTTTGTCAGAATGGTTTCAAGCTCACCTTTGGTGTTTTTAAAATAGTTTTGTTTGGTAATTTGAAATTGAAAATGTATGTGTTTTGAAAGGAGTCTTTATCCTGCAGTGTATGTTACTGTATGGTTATCTATAAGAAAAAAAATTGATTTATTTGTTCTTTGTTGTTGTTTTCATAAATCCATTGCTTCATTTGTAAAAAAGAAATCTGTGCCGGGGTCAGCATTTTTCTTTCGCAGTGTGCAGTGCAAGCTTTTGTCGTATATAATGCCCTTTAGCAGTGCACACATCCTCACATATAATCTAGATAACGTTGGTCCTAAAACCTGTACTCATAAAGAACATAGGAGGTCTCAGTAGTGCAAGCTCCAATTATGCAAAAGAGACACACATTGGTTTTCCAGGTGGAAATTGTCCCATTAAAAACAGGCACACTCTGGGCCTCGGCAGTGCAATCTCAGCCCACATATGATGGTTGCAATATGAGCTTGGTTGTGTCTACTCTCCTCGTGTAGAATAGAAACAGTGCTTTAAGACATTCCCTCCAATACAAAAGAGGCTTGTGGGGTACACTGCTGTAAGGTAACCTTCCATCAACACGGACTTTGTAAGCACGTGATATTTAAATGCAAACATTCATCATATACAATACATGTGATCCCCAAACTAAGCTTCTGTGAAATAGAATGGTTGCAGCATGGCCTTTAGCAGTGTTAAAAGTGCATGTCCGGTAAGGAGTGAAGAAATGGTTGAATACTTTTTATGTTGGAATCTTGTGAGATTACGGTGGGCTAGCAGAGCAACGTTCTTTATCAAAACCAGAATAGGGACATTGTGACTAGTAGTATTGCAGCTATCTACATTCTTTATACTGTTATTTATTGATTTTCTTTGTATATTCTAAACTTCACAATTATAGCTAAGTGTGATGCGTGGTTAATCGTCTCAATTCTATCAAATTCACCAAGGAATATGACGCCTTTAAAATGAAATTCCTTGACCTTTGTCTGACAACCATGGACAACAAAATCAAATGCACAGTATTCAGAAAACCTACTTCATGCAACACTCTGCTACATTACCAGAGCAGCCACCCTAGAAGTCTCAAGGACAATCTCCCATTTGGGCAGTATCGCAGGCTACACTGCAACTGTACGAACATCCAAGACTTAGAAATACATGCAGGTGAACTGGACTCTAGACTACTGTCCAGAGGATACCCCAGGCATCTAATAAAACATTCTTGTACACGTGCAATATATACCCCATAAGAACAGCTACTATCGGGACCGAATAGAGCTAATAAAGAACCCAGGATACATGCGTCATTATCTTTTTACCTGAAACCTCTCAAGTTAAGAGCATCATCAATAAATATTGGCCAGTTGCAAGACTCACTCTACCTGATAAAGAAAAACCTATGTTTGCCCTTAAACGCTGGACCAATCTCAGAGATAGGCTGATACATTCTAAATTCACAAATGTCATACAGAAGAACGGTTTATGGAATTTACGCATACTTACAGGACACTAGCCATGTGGTACCTGTTCAGCTTGAAAATGTACAGGCCAAACCACTATCTTTAAGATCAGACAAAAAACATGGGAGCTAAGACAACTTACAAACTGTAAGACAAAACAGGTGATTTACTGTATTGAATGCCCATGCCACATTAGATACGTGGGCCAACACAAGAATCTGCGAACACAGATCGCTCATTAGATGCAAGGTTATTACAGCCGCCCTAGTCCAACACTTCCTGATGATTTTAAATGGTGGATATTAGACACTGTGAAGGGCACCAGATATATTGAACAACATCTCTTACAAAAAGAATCCTTGTGGATCCATTGGATGAGAACCCCCATTGAAAGTCTAAATGAGCAGCTTCACCTCTAAACCAGTTAGGGGTACCACCACAGACTGCAGTTCCCTTGTTAGACATATCACACGTTGAAAATCACCCTTGCACTACATACCATGAGCAATGACCAAGGCTAGAACTAAGGAGCCAACAAGTATAGACACCAGAGCCTTTGCCCATTAGACTTGAATAACTCATCGTATGTACCTGTTCCCAGGATAGATACTCCCCCCTCAAAATAAACCACACGTGCCCTGTGTTTACTACCATCCATCACAGAATGGATTACAGAGATACCCCCCCTCCCCGGATTAAACTCCTGCACACATATTTAAATGGCAATGATGCCTTACATGTTCCAAATGCATTTCCATGTAAATTCATTCATATCTATACAAATCTGAACCTGGAATATTGTTGTACATGTTCATACTATGTTTACTCCTGATAAATCATCTGGTGTTCAAGAATGAAAAATGGAACAAACAGAAAAATGGAACAATGAAACGTGTTTTATTTGTGCATAAATTATGAAGCAATCGCACTTCCGTTTAAATAATGGCTGTCGTTGTGCACAATTTTGAAATAATAGGAATGTAAATGCAAACAGGCCATGCCAACATGAACAACACCTCTGTGTCAGCATTTGCTTAATTGAACACACGTTAAATCTTTAATGTTACAGATGCCGACTTTGTTTTGCAAACCTATCACTATTTCAAGGCCAATGGGAAATCGCAGCCAGCAGTTAGGTTCAATTTAAAAGGCTTTGTCATCTGTGCTCAACATCAAAATGCACCGGTCCCTCTCCCCTCTGACGTCAACCCTGTGACCTTTAAATCACTGCCTGGCGTTTGCGCTCAGTCTTGGTCTGCAGCAGCACATCTCACACACGACTAGCTTCTGCTCTTTGAACTTCACTTCTTTCTTGCAGTAAGTGAATGCAGTACCTTTCAAGCAGCTTTTTTCACACCAGGCCCTCTATGACGCATTTGATAAGGCCTTTGGATTTTCCATGTATTTACATTTTTAGATGCAGATGAAACTTGCACTCTGTAACACTCCGTCCAAACCTTGAAATAGCAGCACAGATGATGCAGCAAAGCGTACCTGCAGCATCCCTGACTTCTCTGCATCATGCATTTCCCATACAGGTATGATGTTGCTTTTTCCACTACAGTGACTGTTCCTGCCAAGCAAAACAATATTGATGCACCTTGGTCATAATTTCAGACTGTGGTCCATTCAATCAACTTTACTTTTTGAAAACCTCACTAGAATCCGGATTGAATCCCCGTACTAAGGAATACGAACCACATTTCGGAAACGCGGTCGGGAAAGCTCCCGCCCTTCTGTTGCGCCCCTTGCTGGTGGGTCAGTTGCAGCACCTCGCCTTATTTATGTCTGAACTTGACCTTATTTGATTGGAATTGATTAACCTGGACACCAAATAATTATTTCTGCTAAAAATGTTATGTCTCCACCAGGAACAATTTTATGTTGTATTTAATCTTCTCAATTCTATCTGAATGGGTCGCATGGCTTATCTTCACAATTCTATCTAAGTGTGAGACATGGCTAAACTTCACAATTCTATCTAAGATTGACACATTGCTAAACTTCTTAATTCTCTCTAAGTGAGACGCATGGTTAAACTTCATAATTCACTCTAAGTGTGACACATCGCTAATCTTCACATTTCACTATAAGTGTGAAACATGGCTAATCCTCTCAATTCTATCTGAAGGGGACGCGTAGCTAATCTTCACACTATCTAAGTGTGATGCATGGGTAAACTTCATAATCCTCTCTAAGTGTAACGCATTGTTAAACTTCACAATACTCTTTAA
This sequence comes from Ambystoma mexicanum, assembly GCF_040938575.1. Lineage (NCBI taxonomy): Eukaryota > Metazoa > Chordata > Amphibia > Caudata > Ambystomatidae > Ambystoma > Ambystoma mexicanum. The sequence goes on from NC_090941.1 coordinate 124,231,742, forward strand.
GTGTGACGCATGGCTAATCTTCATATTTGACTCTGAATGTGAATCATGGTTAATATTCAGATTTCACTCTAGCTGTGATGCATGCATAATCTTCACAATTCTCTCTAAGTGTGACACATGGTTGATCTTCACATTTGACTCTAGGTGTGATGCATGGTTAATCTTCTCAATTCTATCTGAATGGGAAGCGTGGCTAATCTTCACGATTTTATCTAAGTGTGAGGCATGGCTAAACTTCACAATTCACTCCAAGTGTTACGCATGGCTAAAGTTCATAATTCTCTCTAAGTTTAACGCATGGTTAATCTTCAGATTTCACTCTAGGGGCCTCATCACAAGTCGGGTGGTATCCCGACTGGGATGCCGCCCAATTTTATTTACATTCGCCAATGGGGAATTCTCAGCGCATTTGCTGTGCGGTAATAATGCTGGTGGTAATTGCGCTGAAAATGGGCATTTGCCAGCATCTTTACTCCCAGCTCTTAGCTGGGGGTAAACACGCCAGTCTTGAGATTGGGCAGAGCAGTAAATGCGGCGGTAACACTGTTACCACTGCATTTAAGGGCTACCACCCAAGTCGTCATGAGACCCTAAATGTGAGACATGGCTAAACTTCACGTCTATCTAAGTGTGACACATGGTTTATCTTTGTGCACCTTCCTGGTACCTTATAACCTGTATCTAGGACTGATGCTGTGATATGTGAACCTTCCTCATTGCTTCTAACTTGCCACCTGTATCCATGCTTGAGCACTTTTTTATTTCTTTGAGTCTGCTACTCTGAGTTCTGTATCTATGCTTGGGTATATGTACATTTTTGATATGTCTACCTATGCATATTACAGGTGGTAAATCTTCATCTTTGCTGTTATTGCCGAAATTTGATACAACTCAACTTCCTGTGAGTTAATAATGGTACCCTTGAAACCGCACGTTTATTCAGATTCTAGCACCAATAAATGGAGTTTGGGGGTTCTAAACTAGATCCCATGCTTATGTTGATGGCTGTTTGTGGAGATGTCAAACTATGGTTGAGGGGGTAGCAAACAGAGATTCCAGGATTCCTTCATTCTTTTTTGGTTTGTGAGCAATCACAAATGTGTTTGTGCATAAAGGATATGTTGTGCATATATACGTTTCTATGTAGGAATTTATTTTTATTTTATTGGATATTTGTAAGACGCCTATACGACAAAGGGTGTTTCAAGGCGCCGCAAGACAAAAAGGCGGGGGGGGATAACAATAATGGTCCTACTAGGCCTTGTGAAATTCATATCATGCAAGTGCAGTGACAAGAAGTGTGAGGAAGAGGGCGGCTGGGAAGCGCCAGTATGCATGAATGCAAAGTGTTACGGTGGGAAGGGAAGTGCAGGGCAAACATTAGGGAGTGAAAGTGAAAGGGGGATTGGAGGAGAGGGCGATAGGGGCTAGGCGAGGCTAAGGAGAGAACCGAAGGGCAAGTGTCAGGGATTGCATGGGGTGCAGGCGATGAGGGTTCATATGCCAATTGCGAGGAACGGGTGGACCTGGTGCCCTGTAGAACTCAGGGAGAACCAGACTGCCAGTCACAAGGCAGACAGGGGTAAAAGCAGGGAAGGGGGGAGAGGGAAGGAAGTAGAGAAAAGGAGGGTCTTGAGGAGCTTCCAGAACTTATGATCCGGCTCAAGCCTTAGAGGGGCAGGAAGACCATTCTAGAGGGAGGCTCCTGCAGAGGAGAGAAATCTACACCCCACTCTGTGTTTAGAGAAGCGTCTAATCTGCAGAGAGTTGGAGCTAGAAGAATGACGGGCTCTAGCAGGGAGGTATTTAGTGAGAGAAAGTTGGATGTAGCGGGCCCAGAAAGCCTTGTGGATGATGAAGAGGGCCTTGAACTTGATCCTAGCAGCTACCGGGAGCCAGTGGAGAGATTTTAGGGTTGGAGAGATGCAGTCCCTGGGCTTGAGGTCTAGGATAAGCCTTACAGTCCTATTCTAGATTAGTTGAAGGGGACAAAGGGAGGATAAAGGAAGATTCAGGAAGAGACAGTTGCAGTGATGCATGCTATGGTGTACCAGAGCTCTTGAGACATTGAGTTTCTGGAGGAAGGTGAGGAAAGGGAGAATGCCTCTGAGGAGGTGCATTTGATAGTGGGCCTTCTTGGCAAGGTCTGCAATGTAGGAGGGAAGGAAAGAGAGGAGTTAAAGATGACTCCATGGTGTTTTTACTCACAATGGGTGAGGGGAGAGTAACCATAAAGGGAGGCCAGTGTAAAGCATAACTTAGTTCTCAGCGGGAGCGTAATGCCTTTTCAGCTGAGGATCTGTTGTCTGGGCACTGATTCGGTGGAAACAACAATTATAACAAAACCACTATTGTAATCCCCATCCACAAACTAAAATTGTGATACAGTGTACCTTGAAATAAGCCACCCTTCACACCTGTGCTTTTGTTTTGTGGAGCTCTACATTGTGTATTCTACAGGGGCGCATTGGGTAGGTGACTTTTGATCTGAGGGGGCTGTGGTGTGGAAAAATTCTTAACTGAACAATGTCCAAAGCTTCTTCTAACGGTATATTGGGCAAGTCTTTTGGTGAAAATAATAATTATATACAGTTCATCAGATACTGAATGGTCCCTACGTTGGAGAGATCTCTCTTGCAAGAATTTCCTTTAGTTTTTGCAGGTTCTTGGTTCCCTAACAAGGGCTGATGCTGTGGTATGGCTGCAGCTATACTCGTTTTGAGAAAACATTAATTTACGTCAGTTTGTCGAAAAAAAAAACAGTAGTAGCTGCCTTCAGAAACAAGTGCGGTAAGAAATAAGCGAAGAAAAGCCTTGCTGAAACTTCAGGTAAGCATATATGTAACTTCTTCTTTCTTTCCTTTTTACAAATGTATTCATTCATTAAATACCTTTTTTTGCAGGTCTTCAGAAAAACAGTTGAAGAAAATACCTTTGGACGATGCAGAGACTGCTGAGGAAAACTTTAGGAAGAATACACTGCGACCGCGGAAGAAAGCTGCTGAGAGAAGAAATGCTGCAGCTGTAATGGAGCTTCTGACAGAAGATGCATGGACTACAAATATAACAGCGGATTGAGGAAAACACTTTAAAAATACTTTGGTTCGGTAAGGCTTTACAATACTACTGCTATTCTGTTGATTCTGCTTTGGAAACTAATATCTTTGACTCTTTTTCTGCTATTGACAGTTTCTGTCAAAGATCCCTGGAAGTGTTACCCGCTTTCAGCGGAGAAGACGTGAAGCAAGAGCTTCGGCAGAGGCAGGGCTTAAGTAGCTCCATCTGCAACAGGTGTAGATGAACTGTGAGTAATCTATGGATTTAGCAGCGGCCATGTTGAGGATAGGGAAGGCAATGTGAGTGTAATGAGCCTATGGGTACAATGCAAGGAGTGAGGTAAATGCCTCTTGCGCCAAGCTTGAAGCCGCTGTTGACCCACTGATGGATGTGTAGTTCCTTGCCTCCCTAGTTTACTGAATGTAATCTGTATTCCTGTGCTGGGATCATGACAGCCAGAGGGTAGGAGGGAAGGAGGGAGTGGGGGTCCCAATGAGAAGGATCAGAAAGAACAAGGTTAACCAGTCAAGTGCCAGGCAAGTGATACTAAGGGTGTCACAAAGCCGTTTTGTCAGGACGGCATGATTGACCATATCGAAGGTAGAGTAAAGATCCAGAAAGATAAGAACGGAAGGAGAGTTGGAATCGAGATTTGAGAGCAAGTCAGCACAGGTATTAAGTTGAGCAGTTTCCGTGACGTGTGGTTCAAGGTCACCAGATCAGAAGAATAATAATGGGAGGGTTAGAGGCACTGCTCAACACCCTCCTCATCACAATAGTTTTTGTTTAGTGGAACTTCAATGAAGTGGTTGAAGAGAGGGAACAACTCTGGAGACACACCACTGCTCAGATGCGCAATCTTTACTTTTATCTTTAACACATTTGTCAACTACATGGAGTTTTAATGTCAAGTTACGTACCTTTTAAAATGTAAAGTGTGTAAATATTACATGGCCTGCGGTAGCGGGCGTATAGTTATGGTTAAGTTGTTCAACTCATAAGAAGAACACTTTTTGGGCTGCTCATAACTCCGCTCCCTCTATTACCAAACTATGCAAAAAGGGTATAGGGCCCACTCTGAATTTGTTTGGTAAGTTTGGTGATACTTTGTCAAGGGGGGCAAAGTTATAGGGGGGTTTCCAAATTCTTTTTTTTCCGTAGACGCAATGGAAAAAAGATTTGCTCATGTCTACAACCCAAACCGCTGGACGGATTTTCAACAAATTTGCGGCAGGAGCGCGGGTTGGTCCCAAAAGCGTGCTTTTGTAAATTTGGTGTAGATCTGCTCAGTAGTTTTTTTAAAAACAGACAAAATGTAGGTGGCAAAATATGTGTAATATCTGGGTATGTTTGCTCATTGAACAGGACCCTGATTCGTTCGGTGGGCCACGTAATGTGTTAAGACATACAACGTGCCCGCTGATTCCCTGGAGGGAAGCGTGATGTGCATCAATTTTTCCAAAATGCCCGCCGTGTTGTTTCTGCTGATATTTGCATATTGCGCGGGGGTGAACCGGGCTGGAAAACATGTTTTGGGGCATTTGGTGTTGGGAAGAGTGGCTGGAAAGGATGGGGGAGTGAAAGATGCCTCATATGATGTATTTCTTTAGGTGGAAGAAGACTTTGTTGTATCCACGGCAGTTCACGGATACCGCAGTAGTTTGTGGGAAGGTCCTCAGGCAAGCACTTTATCTGGTGACTACAGGCAGGCTCCATTAGTTTAGGGGAGTGGAATGTAAAAGATATGAGGATGTTTGTAGAGGCTGTATTATGCTGTGGTGTTTGTGGGCCAGGCACCCAAGAGTCTGCCCACTGGCTGCAAGTACTGAAATAGTATGTGTACAGAAGTGGACAGAGAGTGTGGCAGCTGCCTTATTGGACTTCCCTGAGATTCTTGGGTGTATGAGAGTCTGCGCACTGGTTGCAAGTACTGTAATCATATGTGTACCGAAGTGGACAGGGCCTCACGCAGCTTCCTTATGTGTGTGGGTGTTGGCCACTGAGCAGGTTTTTGGGTGCATGGCTGTATTATGCTGTGGGGGTTGTGGCCAGCCACTAGACTCATGTACCCAAGAGTCTGCCCACTGGCTGTAAGTACTGTAATAGTATGTGTAGACAAGTGCAGAGGGTCTTGGGCGGCTGATTTATGTGTATGGGTTGTGGCCACTGGCCAAAGTCTTGACTGCATAAATGTATTATGCTGTGGTGGTTGTGGCCAGCCACTAGACTCTTGGGTGCATGGCTGGAGGCCATGCACCCAAGAGTCTGCCCACTGGTTGCAAGTACTGCAATAGTATGTTTACAGAAGTGGACAGGGCCCGTGGCATCTGCCTTATTGGACTGCCCCGAGATTCATGGGTGTATGAGAGTGTGCCCACTGGGTGCAAGAATTGTAATAGTATGTGTACAGAAGTGGACAGGCCCTCGGGTGCCTGGATTGTGTGTGTGGGTTGTAGGCACTGGCCAGATTCTTGGGTGTATGGGTGCATTATGCTGCAATGGTTGTGCCCTGTCCCTAGAGTCTTGGGTGCATGGCTGTATTATGCTGTGATGCTTGTGGGCTGCTCCTAGACTTTTCAGTGCATGACAGTCTGCACTTCTAGTTACAAGAAGAGTAATAGTATGTGTACAGAAGTGGATAGGGACTTGGGTGTGTGGATTATCTGTGTGGGTTGTGGCGACTGGCCAGATTCTTGGGTGCATGACCATATTATACTGCAGTGGTTTTGGCCAAACCCTAGACTCTTGGGTGCATGGCCGCATGCACCCAAGAGTCCAGGGGCTGGCCACAAGCACTGCAGCATAATACAGCCATGCACGGAAGAGTGTGCATTCTGGCATAAGCATTGCACAAACATGCATATAGAAATGCAATTTGCCCATTACAAAGAAGCATGACACCAATAAGTGTATACTCACTGTACATATTGTTGAGGCACTGCATACCTTTTTGGAACACAGTGACAGAATACCATTGAAGTGGAAGTTGCACATTTGAATATTGTGGCACTGCAGGCACAACATTTCTTTGTTGCATGTGGAAATGCGAGAGAAATCTTTGTTTCATTGTGTGTGATTAAAAAAAACATACAATGTTAGGGAAGGTACTTAATAAAGTCGTATTGTACACAATTTAAGACATTTTTGCACTTTGTGGTCCCTTACAATTAGTACATTACAAGTACTATGCTTCAAACAAATGTACTGTGCAATGTGCTCAGTTTCTGTGTTTGGTTGCATAATCATTGGATCTGTGGGAAAAACAAAATCTGTGCAGGATAAAAAAAAAATAGTACATGTATTTGATGTTTCGCGGCACACCGTGTTTCATTTAAGTGTGAAGTACTTACTGGAATGTTTAAGGTGCACATCTATGTGGACTTGCTGCTATAAGCATGGTTGCAGTTGGAGGAATTTAAATGGTGTATTTTGCTTTGCGGAAGTGGTGGTGCTATGGTTGCAGTTAGATACCAGTAGGCATATTCTAACTGTTTATCTGTTTCCTCTTTTTAACAATATCCCTTTATGCTGTTTGATTGCTGTTGGTGTTTTCTAAGTACTTGCAGTTAGATACCTGTTGGTCATATTCTAACTGTTGCTAGTTTGACAGTTCTCAAGAGTATGTTTTGTAGCAGTTTGATTGTTGAAGGTTGATTTTAGCAGTTTGACCGCTGGAAGTAATATTGTAGTACTGTTGGTGTATTGCGATACCAGTTGGCGTATTCTGGCTGTTGATACGTAATAAGTCTTGAAGGGCTTCCTCAGAAGAACTTTCATTTTTGCTATTGGATTTTAAATTGTGTAATAATGGGAAGTAATATTGCAGTATTATGGTTGCAGTTAGATACCAGTTAGAATATGCTAACTGGTATCTAATAGTTTAACAGATTTGCACGGTATGTTTTCAAGCACCTTTATTCATGTTGGCGGATTTTCATTGTCCACTATTGCCAAGTGCCATTGCAGTATTATGGGTGCATTTAGATGCAGTTGTGTATTTATTGTAGTGGTATGGGCATAGTTAGACAGCCGTTGGCTTATTCTAACAGTTGGTAGTTTTACAAGTTAGTGAGGACAGTTTGTAGATCCTCATACTCAGTACTTTTCTTTTTAAATACTATGGGTGAAACAATGTTAGTGTCTGTTTTCTACAGTTATTTCTGTGCCTATAATAATTGGGGGGAAAAAAAAGTGTATAGCAGCACAACTGATGTACTCATGGGCCAGTTGGTGTATTTGAAGTAGTTACAGTTTCACAGGGCAGAGGTTCATTTTTCATTTGCATTTACATACTTGTTGGTGGCTATTGGGAGTAGGCTATGCTACTTTTGTAAGTCAGTGAGTACATTTTGGTTTCTGGAATATTAAGTAAGCATTTGCAAGATGTGCTGGTAATCTCTGCTTCAGAGTAATAGTAATAGTAAGCTTGCAGTTGATTTTGGTACCATCTTCTTGTATCATTAAAGATTTTCTATTATGTATTGGTTATGTGAGTTTATCTGTAAGGTGGAACGAATGTCTGAATTGCAAGTCGTACATAATATGCCATGATTTTGCACCAGCTGCTGAAATGGAATGGATTCACAGTTAGGTATAGATACATACACAAACTGCTCATTAGTTACTTCTTCCTGTGCCACATGGCTGCAGATAGTTTATTGTATGTTTCCACATGTTGCTTTCCAGTATTTGCAGTAAGTACATTAGAAATTCTTGTGGATCTTCTTGTGTGTTTATAGTGAATCTCACCATTCCTGCACAGTAGTCCAATGCCTGCCTTATTCCTGAGACACTGTAATTGTTGTCAGGATTGTTTGTTGCATTTCTATGAAGGAGTAGCATTTGCCAACACAACTCGTCTGCGCCGTTCAAGTAAATGTTTTCAACAATTGGTGGCAATTGGATAGAACATTGATTGCTACATTTGCATAGCAATTTACACCAGTTGTGTTGGAAAATGTGAATGGACCAGACAGTTCTGTGTCTGAGCCATTTGATGGAACTCCACTTGCATTTTTTGAAGAGATACTTCTCTTTGTGCAGTTGGATATGCATTTGCTTTTTCACTACATCCTTCAGTGGTTGTGCTAATTGAAAGAGTAGCAGTTGCTTTCAATTTCTTTAGTGGTACTGTTGGGAGATATTGTATAAGTTGTGTTTGCACTGATTTTCTTTTACCAAGTTTTCCTTTTTGAGGAACAGGATACATTTTCAGATGGGGCGTGTAGAGTGCATGTAGTCTGTTGTACTCTACGATTCAAAGAATGTTGGCCTTGATTTTCTTTGTATCAAAAAATAGTCCTTCATGTGTATGCAGGTGTCACAGTGCTATGTAACACATGCCTTCTTTAAAGACTGTACTCCCAATGTCAATCAATGCCTGATCTTGGGTTAGACCTTGCGATTTATGAATAGTGACTTCATATGCAAGAGACAGATAAAACTGTTCTCTGCACACATACATGTCTTTGAAAAGAAGGAATTGGGCTGTTGTGCATCCTATCCTTTTAACTTCTGAAAGTTTGCAAAAGTGGATGTTGACAAATTGAATGTTGTTGTCACGTGGATATGTCTGGAAGCCAACAACTGTACCAAGTGCTCCATTAACTAAACCTTGCTCCACATCAATCTTACACTTTAGCATTACTAGGGCTGGCATTAAGTACATACATTTCACATTTTTCTGTGCTAATTGTTCCATGACATCAGTAGCAGATGTGTTATGCCCGTATGACTCAAGGATGAGTCTACTATTGCAGTCAGCGGACTACGCAGAATGCACAGGGGCCTGAACCATTTCTTTGATACTTCTATTTTTTACACTGTGAAAGGTGGATCTGAAAAGAGCCGTTTTTTTGGTGTGTTTTCTTGTTTTATTTGTTTTTGGTCTTTTTTAACATGACGAACAAGGAAGGGAAGGGAGAGTAGGGAAGGGGCACCAAATACAGAGACGAAGTGGCAGGTGGAGAGAGGAAGATTTTGGGTGGCCTCATGGGGGTAGGGGTACTTTCCTTTATGCTCCTGGACCGTAACCTGGAAAGAACTCCAGAATTGCTCACCCCTGACGAGTAGCACATCGCAGTACATGCACAATACAGTGACCTTTGAAAGGTAAGCATCATCTGTTGTGCATATGGCCTGCGAGTCTGGCTCAGGGATCCGCTGGCCCACAGGAGTGTCCCTTGTGGTGACAGGAGCTGATGCCGAGGATGCTGCAGAGAAACTCAACCTACTACCCTGTTCGAAGGGTGTGACGCTCCGTACTGCAGCCTTGTGGTTCAACCTCACATGTCGTTGCATGGAGGTGGTGCCGTAGCTGTACAGCCCAGGTTTTGGCACTCATTGCAGTGAACCTTGGCCGCACAAGCCTTGGCTACCCCCCAACGGTGTTAAAGTGCTTCCACACCTAAGACTCACATTGGCAGCTGGTAGTGGGGACTTCCACTACCTCATCCTCTTCCTTTTCTTGTTCCCCAACTGCATCACCACACCTGATCCCCTCCCCAGGCCCTCCAGAAGATGGTGGTGGCAGTGGGGGTAATGCCAAGGAGCTAGCAGCAGCACATTGTAGAATACATTTGCTAATCCAGCAAACAGGAAGCAAGGTGCAAGCAGCAATCTGGCACAGTGCTCTGTCCTGGAAATCCAAAAACAGAATGAGGAGTAGCACTGGGGTGTGGTCTTTTACAGGGGTCCTGGGGAGCACTCAGAGAACAGTAGCGCACTCCGCGAACACTTTGAACCTCAAGTTGGGCTTAAAAAGTTGCAAAAAGTATCTAGATCGCCTGGGGCATGGTCTGGGACCTCTGGAAGGTGAAGTTTCACAGTAAAACACCTTGTATTGCTCCAAAACATGTTTGGGGTATCCGGGGGACTGGACAGTGTTTGCGAATAAGCACCGACAGTAAGCATGGGTGTGGTCACATGTTGACAGCTGTCCATAGCACTCCTATTGCATGATATGTGGTGTGCGCATGCGCCTATATGTCTGCAGGACAGGGCCAGGATCCCCGAAATAATTAAAAGTGTGACACATGCTACAGACCTTGCGTACAGGTGTGGTGTTCAAAGGGCACAGTGGACCAAATGCGCAGGCGCCCAGGTGTCTGTAGGACAGAGGCAGGACCCCCAAACTAATTAAAAGTATGTCACAACTTTACAGACCTTGCGGACAGGCGCAGTGTTCAGAGGAGACAGTGGATCGGATGCTCATGCACCCAGGTGTCCGCAGGACAGGAGAGCAACCCCCAAACTAATAAAAATTGCAACACAACTTTACGGACCTTTGCGGACAGGTGAGGTGTTCGGAGGGCACTGGGAATCGGATGCGCATGTGCCCAGGTGTCCGCAGGATAGGGCCTGGACCCCCGAATCATATAAAGGTGTGACATTATTTTATGGACATGTCTGAACAGGTGCGCTCCCCGTATGATACCTCTATTTTGATTGCGAGCAGCCCGACAGGCGAGGTGTCCACAGGAGGTCTCCATTTTGATTAAAGACAGCGCAGACAGTTACACGCTCCACAGACTCCTTACGGGGCATTTAAAAAAGAAACACACACACAGCAAAAGTAAACACATACAATTTATTAAGCCACATTAAAAACATTCCATTAAAAAAAGGAAGGGGTAGCGGAATGACATTTATATTGATATTGATATTTTATTTCTATAGCGCTCGTACACAAGTGTTTCAGAGCGCGAGAAACATACATAGGGGAAGTGGGGTTTCCCACAGGCTGGTTATCAGAGGAGGAAGGGAAGGAGATCTCATCATAGTATCTCTAAGTGCTGGACATTTGTGGGGATGGTTGCCTGGGACAGGGGAAAGGGGTTCAGGTGCAAGTGGGGCAGTGCTACTTTACATTTCCCATTATATGTCTCTCTACAAACACTTTCAAGTCTGCAAAACTGTTGTTTAATTGGTCCATGTTTGCCACCAGACTCACTAGCTCATTTCCCACAGTGGCAGTTTGGGTTTTTACGTGCCCATCCACTTGTGGAGCAGCTAGTGAATCCGGGGCATTCCCTTCATGCGTAGTTTCTACTGTGTAAAAGAAAGAAAATGTTTAAGTTAAATATGAAGCAATGTGCATTAATGTTCCTACTTTTTAAAATGCACACTATACCATTACAGTTACTATCTTCACTCATTTCATCAAGAGTGAAATTCTCCTCAAGCCACTCCAAGGTGCTTGCCATTTCTGTGTAAAAAAAATGCATTTCACTAGCAATGTACACTGAACAAACTGCACAGTTACAGAATGAAATGTAATCTATTTACCACTTTCTAGCATGGTTCTGCTGTTGCTATGTTGAACTTCTCCCGTTGCCAGTTGATTCTCAGTGTATGTGCAAAGCAGCACTGAGGTAATACTGTTGGATGCACAGGTTATGTTCCTGCTTGGTGCATTCCATTATGTTGCACATCCTATGTAATTGCACTTACACTTGCAGTATAGAGTTTGTAGACCTACTTAATTATTCCTTATAATACACTTATGTGTTGCTCTTTACACATGTTCAGTTTCTTTGATGCACACTACAACAATGTAAGACAACCCCTGAGCCTTTGGGCATTGTGGATGCTGCTCGACGTCTGTGAAAAGGACGCACAGTCCATGACTATCATGTTGGGCCAGGAGGGTCAGTATGTTGTATGAATGAAAGAGAAAAGAGGGTCCAATGTAGGAACCCTCCCGTCCCTTGCACACTGTCTATAATCCACCAAAAAGGTGGTAAATAGATATATGATTAAATTAATTAATTGCATGATCTTGCAGAGTTGCATTTCAAACAGTTACTTAGATAAATACTCAATGAATACAGTCTGTATAAACCAAACGAGTATTTTAATCACACGTAGAGTTAATCTAACAATAAGCAAAAACACATTCCTCAAACAGTATGTTGTATGTACATGTATACAAATTAAGGGTATCCTGGTAAAAGCCTGTGAAATTCAGTGAAAAAAACATTGTTAAAGGGACGTTATGGTTAAGTTGCACTAATAAAAACCTATGAAATTCAGTAAACCAGCAACCAAAAAAAAATATACCTTTGGTGACTGAGGTATAGCCTGTGGCCGTGGGCAGTAGCCAGATTGTCTGTGTCATGGCATGAGATCATGATGCGGAATATCTGGCTACTGGACATGACCGCTAGGGACGGAAAATGGTGTTAAAGTGGTTATGTCTACCTGGGACGGCTATGTGGTAAAGATATTCGATAGTTTTGAAAGGGAAGAAAAGTGCTTGTTGTAATATTTTCATAGGGTTTTGCAGGCTGCCATGGCAAGGGAAGGGGGAATGTGTTAGGAGCCCCGCCTTCTCTTTCCTTGTTGGCTGTCTTGGAAAAGGATTTTCCTTCCTACAGCAGGACGCTGCAGGTGTCCCGCTATAGGAAGTAAAATCTCTGTTTTAGAAACCTGGGTTCCCGCTTTGGGAACCAGGGGTGCTAATGGCCTTTATCCCCCATTCCAGGGGCTGCAATGGACGGTAATGGTCCGTAGCCCTCCTTATTTATTTATTCATTTATTTATTTATTTGTTTATAACGCACCAATGCCCGCAGACATCAGGCTGTGTAGTTATAGTATTTGTTGAGGAAGATGAGGTGGGGGAAGACAGCTTACTACTTGCTGAGAAAGGAACAACCTTTCTGAGAGCATTGCGGTCATTGGATTTGGAGTGGCGGCGCATGGAGGTGGTCCCGTAGGAGTACTGTCCAGGTAGTCTGCGACTGAGTGCACTCAGTGCATTTCACTTTGGTAGCTTTAGTCTTTGGTACACTCCCAACAGTAGCAAAGAACTGGCACACCCATGATTCGATCTTGGTGCTAGAAGTAGGCACTTCCTCTACCTCATCTTCTTGGTCCTCTTCATTGTCTTTGAAAGTACTGTGCTTTTTTTGTTGTGAAGGTCCTCCAGCTGGTGGTGGTTGTGGCTCTTGGGGAGGAGGGATGGCAATAACTGATGCCATTTTTAAGATAAATAGCAGTTTTGATAACATTCTTATGTATGTACTGTTTACTAGATTGTTAATGGATAATGAGTATGAACAGGTGTAGGAGGTGTGCAAGGGAAATTTTGCTAGTTGAAAGTTCCTAGATCAGTAGAAAATACATTTCCCAACTGTTCCTTTTCAGGGCTATGCGAAGAGTGAAGACAAGAGGAGAGGCGAGTAGGAACCCCTTTGTTCGAGAGTTATCTGAAGGCTTTTGGAGGTCAATCAATGGGTCTATTGAGGTAGTCAGAGAAACCTTGAGTAAGACGTAGCAGCTCCTCTCTCTCTGAGACCCCAGCCAACCTGCAAGTACCTGGCATAGGTTTCAGAGTTTACACCTGGTGACCCTCACTCCCTTGCAGTGGTCAGCCATATTATAAATTAATTTGTGTGTGACCTTAGGATCAAGAGTTTAAGGAGCCACTGAAGACGCTGTGGATGACAACTACCAGACTTGTGTTCAGTGCATTTGAACATTTCAAACTGTGAATGACTATCATCAGCCATGGACTGTCTGGCCAGGGCAAATACAATTTGAAACTGTTATTCAAGAAACTGACTGTCCAAAAGTGTGTTTCCAACCCAAGGTGATGCCATTCTTTTATGTGGTTGTCAATTACTCGAATTAAAGAAGTTTGAATTGAACATATTTTTCGTTTGATACTTTCGAAATAAAAATTACGTTGTTCCTGGAAAGTGGGTGACTAGAAGAGCTTTTCACACGTGAAGGGACCTAGGAGGACATGCTTGGACTCACGCATGCGCAGATAGGTTTCACTGCACTTGGCAGTTCACCAGTGTGGAGATTAAAGAAAGACACAATCCATGCAGTCTCTTTGTCATTCTTTCTGGCCCCTTTTCCCCTGAAGAATACTGCGCTGTTGCACACTGTGGTGAATGGCCTGACTATTTGGCTATTCAGGATACAATACACTGGCAAAGAATGTGTGATGTTGGCTGCCATAAATCAAAAGGACCAGGTGTTTTACCCACTAGCGCCACCCTTTCAAATAGTAACCTACATGTGAGATGTCTGCAAATGAAACACCAGATGAGGAAAGGGCCAGTGCAGCTGTTTTCTGCTGACCAGCCACCTTCGACATGGGAGATCAGCAGGCTTTGGAACAGCAATGGGAAACAGTGGATTTGCAGGTTCAAGAACTACATGGCATCACACAATGAACGTGCACCAGATATATTTGCCAGAAAGATATTAATACATTTAGTAGGGGTTGAAGTGGAGGACCTCACACCTACCTTCCTGCTGTATGAGGTACAGACGAATTTGGACTCAAGGAAGCACAAAAAAAGTACCTCATTTGAAGCCCTGCATAACATAGACAATGAGAGGCATACCTTAATATGGCATGTCAGATGTCGGGCGAGTCCATGGACACCTTTGCAACTCGATAATGCTAGTGGGTGGCTCGCTGTGGTTTCCACAAATTTACAAACGAGGAGGCCCTTATACTGGGAACCATTGGAGGCTCTTTGTCATCTGCATTCAGGAAGAAATTGCTCTGTGATCCCCTCCTTCTATCTACAGAGGTCAGAAAAGAAGCCAGAGCTGACACGCAATTGTCACAGATTGAAACAAACAAGGGTCTGTGATAGAACAAGTCTATCAAATTACTCAAGATGCAAAAGGCACATACCCAATCAGCAAACCCTCAAGAAAATACGCCTCAATCAGAAGATTTTACAGGTGTGGTTTTCGATTCCCACACGAGGAAGGAGTAAGATGCCCCACATTCAGACACAAATGCACCAACTGTGGGAGAGAGAATTGAATGGCGATAGTATGCAACGCACCACCAAGCTGAACACTTCTCTAGGAAGACCTGGTCACTCTACACATAGATGAGTCCGCAGCACCGGATGCACAGCATCCAGAAAGGATACCCATTCACCTACAACCCAAGATGAAAAAAGAAATTCAGTGTCTGATCAACAAGAACATGATCGACCCAGACTGTGGTCCCACCCCATGTGTCTTGCATGTGGTGGCAGTCTCAACCAAGGATTGTTTGACATGATAGGTCGCAGTGTGGACATTCAACAAGCAAATAAAGAGATTGAATGAGAACAACACCCCGGAATGCACCTGGATGATATGATCAGTTTGTTATTTGGAGCCAAAATATACACCAAGCTTGATCTATAAAAAAGGATACCACCAAATTAAACTAGACAAACAATCGAGATACATAATTACATTTGCCATCAGCCGGGTCCTATTTTGATACAAAAGACTCCATTTTGGCATATCCTCAGCTGCTGAGATCTTTCAGGAGAGTATTCAAAATGCCATCTATCACGTGAAGAACTGTTTCAACTACAGTGACCTAATCCTGGTCTTCTGAGTCAACATTGAACAGCATGATCTAGCACTTCATCAATTATGCACTGCATTAACAGAATCTGGACTAACACTAAACCTCACAAAGTGGACTTTCCACAAGACATCATCTTAAATTCTTTGGGCATATATTCTTGCATAAATGGATACGTCCAGACCAGGAAAGGCAGCTGCCATAAGTGACATCTCCTCCCACAAGATGTGAGTGAAGTGAGGTCCTTCTTGGGAATTGCAGCTGGTATCTGAAGGATTTTGCTACCACCAGTGCTCTGCTTAGGGAGCTAACCAAGAAAGAAAGAGAATTTCAGTGGGATCCCAAATGCAAGGAGACGTTCACATAAATGAAGAGAGATATTGCGTCAGCAGAACATTTGTCCTATTTAAATCCCACCAAATGCACAGAGCCGACAATGGATGCTTGTCTGGTGGGCTTAGGGGTCATTTTAGCTCAACAACGACCAGGGAGAGATACCGCAAGACCAATTGTTGCATATGCCAGAAAGTGCCTGTCAGAGGTAGAAAGAAAGGTATTCTCAGCTGGAAAAGGGAGGTCTGGCTGTAGTATAGACTGCAAGCACTTTCAAATGTTTCTGCTGGGAAAACTGTTTACCATTGTCACAGACCATCTGGCTATAGTCACCATATATGGAAATCCTCAGTGCAAAATCTCACCCAGAATTGAGAGATGGTGGTTGAGGGTGCAAGACTTAAATCTCACAAAAACACATATCCCAGGAAAAGAGTATAACCCAGCAGACTTTGTGTCTCAGCACCTGCTTCCAGATCATTCAGTGCAAGTATCTCTGGCAGAGGGGTACATACACTTTCTCACACAGCAGGGACCCCTGAAGCCACTCACAAAATACATGGTGCGAGAACATAGCCTAAAGGTCAATACACTAAGGAGAGTAAGAGAACTTTTAGCATCCTGATGGTGGAGAGAAGTAGGGTATGACAGGTAAGATAAGTAAGAGTTCAAACAAGAGCTGCAGGTGTTAAAACAGGAAAAGGATGAACGCTCGACAACTGCAGAAGGGCTCATTAAGCGAGGTGGCTCAATCATTATTCACACTCATCTAACACAGCAAGGTATGGATCTGGTGGTTAAAGGTCATCGTGGCATGGTTGCCACTAAGCGGCAAATAAGAGACACCATGTGGTTCCTGGGAAAAGACGCCATGGTTGAAAACACAGTTACAATGTGTCAGTGCATGTCCCAACCAAATAATCCAGAACCACTTAGGTTGTTGGATATCCCAGAAGCACCCTGGTCAGATGTAGCAATGGACTCCTTCAGACCATTTGGGGGTGGAAAATATTGGATGGTTCTAATGGATACATTCTCCCGGTTTGCTCTCACACAGATGTTTTCCTCCATGGCGGCAAGCACTGCCATCCTGGACCTGTTCTAAGCATGGGATATCCCGGAGATGTTAAACTTAGACAATGGGCCACCATTCAGCAGTCTGGAGTTTGCCAGGTTAATGAATCACATAGGCATATTTCACATAAACATCATGCAGTTGTGGCCTCCAGCCATGCAATGGTGGAGAAGTTCATGGGGAGCCTCATGTAAGTACTTCAGCAAAACGAGCTGAGCTCAAAGTCGTTAAATCAAGCAGTATGAAACATGCTCAGGGACTACAGCATCTTGCAGCATGGAACAATCGGGATATGTCCCTCCCAGTTATTTTTCAGAATGAAGGTGAAAACAAGACTTCCCACATGAGGGACTCCCGAGCAAAGGACATCACGGCTCTGAATTCCACAGATGCATTCATTAAACAAGAGATGCAGAAATATGCTGATTCAAGAAGAAATGCAAACCTCTCAACACTGCAAGCAGGAGACAAAGTTCTCATCTGGTGAAGTCAAGAGAAGAAATCGGAATTCAAGTTTGACCACACTCACTTGGTTGTATCTCAGATAAGGGGGTTGATGGTGACAGCCTGTCTCCCAGATGCGTCATCACACGGAATGGCTCTCAATTCAAATGATAATGAGAAGGTGACGAAGGGAGCCAAGAAGAGAATGCAGAGGGGTGCAGTGAGGAAAGGTTAAGGAATAATGACCCTGAACCAGTGGGGCAATTGCCTACAAGACCCAAGCGATGCATCAGGCAGCCAGTAAGATTAATCGAGGACATTTGAGGACAGAACTGTGAGTAATAGACAGTGAACAGGGAAGATGCTGTGTCTTGGATAGGATACAGTTAACAGTGGCTGATAAGAGGCACTCGTCACACGCTAAGGGACCAAACAGGAGGTGCGTGGACTCGCCCATGCACAGATTGGTTTTACCATTTTTGGAAATTCACTGGTGCAGAGATTAAAGAAAAACACAATCCATACTGTAATCATGTCACACTTTCAGGTGCCTTTTCCCCCTGAAGAATACTCTGCTATTACAGTGGCAAATGGCCTGATTCCACTCCTTGCCATCAGGGGGGGCAGTACAGTCGTCATGAATGTGCATAGATAGGTAACCATCATCCACTTCAAGATGTTTTGTTTTAATGGAACTAATGTTGCATCCATGCCTGGATCATACAGACTTTTTCATTGTGATATCAAGTAACAAATAATGTTTAACTTCTGTCCTCTAGCCCACTCACATCACAGAGGTTTTCCCAAGTCCATGGTTGCTCCCAAATAGCGTTTGTTGCAAAACAGACACACATTGTTGTATAGCTACATAATTTGGAACTAAAGGAAATAGCAGAGAACATGAAAGCGTGTGCAGCAAGCCTGCGATATTTCTTTTAATTTCCTTTTCCCATTGCAAAATTATTGGGGAGTTGGCATGCACATTGCAAAGTGGATTTCTCCCTGTTGTTTGCTAATCAGACACGGAATTATGTGATCTTTGTCTTGGTGATACAGAGGATCTGGCACTTTGGTGCTGCTCTCTAAGGCAGTGCAGTTATTGTCAACTCTCTCACCATTAGTTGTGCATTTTTTGATGTGCTGGTGTTGTCATGTGTAGGTTGATAAGCATCAGGGTTAGGAATCCCTCTTTGCAGGGCCTTTATAGTATCCACCAACTACACACACGTATCTCTCTCTATGATCTGCACACACCTTAAAAAGAAAATGTAATTCGAACTTCTAGAGTAAATAAAAAAATATAAGAAGGTTAACTAGCAGATTAAGGTAATTGACACATTTTGGCGTCCTGTGTAGCATTGCCCCAATTCTCTATTTAATACTTAAAGAACCCCTTTTGTTTACAATGTAATACTTTCTTTGGTATGCAATAAAAATGGCTAGTTTTCTATGTGGGGCGTTTAATCGCTTGTTTTTCTCTTTCTATTTCGCCTCGTCTTCAAAATTAAAAGATCCCTTAATTCACTTTACACTATTCTTAGATTGTGAAAACTTTAACTGGTTAACATTCAAGTGGTGCCAAGAAGATCTTGTGTACAGGCATGTTACAAATGCCATATCATATAATAACATGCACAACCATGTTTTCTTCTTCATCACTGTTATGTGCAAAAGGTTAACTTTGATCTAAAATAGGAGAATGGCCTGCCCATTATCTTCCAACTATCTTTTCATTTGCCTTGCTTTTCTGTAAATGGTAACTGGACACTTTTTGTCTCCGGTATGGCAATATTTTTATGTTGATTTGTGGCACTCATGCTTTGAAACTCCCCCTATGTTTTTCAGTGCAAATGCATGTTGCAGATACTGTATGACATTTTTAATGACGTTATGAACGGTGGAGGGTAAGACCATTTTCCTTACAGTCTCAAATTCATTATGTGAGAGATTGGTGACTGATTTTGGACTTACTCATAATTCTATTAGTACAAGTGCGAGATATATGTACCATGTAGATAGTGCTTCTTGTACACATGTCTAGAGTAGATAGTGCTTCTTGTACACATGTCTAGAGTATATTCACAATAACCTGATCATATAATTACACACCACCATTTGAAGCTTAAAAATATGAGATTTGCAACTTTTGTTTTAACCCACAAATCGTCCACATTCTAATTGCGATGTTACTTTTAAATTGGCCTCCACAATGTCTTTCTTTCTATGTGCTGTGGTCTTTTGTACAGATAAGTGGCATACTTGCCATTTTTACTACTCCCATAAAACAGGCAAGTACTCCCAAATAGCCCTCAAGTAAAACATAACAATCCTTGGACAAATAGGATACTTCTCACTGCTTCCTCATACCCAGCTCCAAGAACATGTTCATACAAGTGGTACTCACTCTCCGGATTGAAAAGAAGCTTTAAGGTAAAAACACACATTTTAATTTGCATAATGTACCTGAAAAGAACTGTGGATTACAAAAGAAATAGCTATTATAGAGTCAGAATTATGTATAGTCACTTCAAAAATGCAGTCTTAATGAAAGGAAATTAATTTACTCCGGAGAAATTAGTTTACTCCCAACTGCAAAAAGAAGGGAGGAAACTACACCTCACAATCTTATCTGGTGCCTGGACTGTGGTAAGAGAAGTTAGGGAAATGAATTGTTAATTACAATACTTCAGTTTCAAAACCTCATTTTGGGCTCTAGAGACCTTCTACATATTTTGGCATTAGAACATCAGGCAGTGAGCATATATGTGTTGCCTCTGTATGATTGTTGAACCGGTCATATAAAATCAATGTGAAAGTCTGACCCTGGCAGTGTTAAACCATGTTTTAGCATTAGTGTTCTACGACATGGTAAAATAGGCTAAAATTGTGCTTATTCTGATTATCTAGTACAAAAATGGATCACTAAATACATGTGGGGCCAGTATGCAAACCCGTTAGTATTTCTAATGTTTTCAGTGCACAACATTAAATAGATGTATATTTTCATATTAACCGTGTTCATGATGCATTTTAAGGCTTCTGAATGAAGTAGGTACCTCCCATTGAATATATCAGACTTTAATTTCCTGCTGATCAAGCCATGTAAATCAGAAATTATGTTTTTATTTCTTCCACACTACCCGTAAATCTCTCTTTTCTTCACAATACATTTCTTCAGTTGGATTACCTAGAGGGTCCATGAAATGTTCATAAAGGATCTTCTTTTTGTCCTGCAATCAAATCAGCATCTGGCATTTTCCTGTATCTTTGAGCAATTGAGCTTTCTTTTTCTCTAATCGTCTGCGGTCTGGTGGGAGCTGATACATTCATATCTGCAAAGAGATTAACTACAGCATAAAATGCCCAAATTAGCAGCTCTAATTATGGCAAACTGGTCTGCCTGGCCACTTCCGTCTGTATCACTTTCTTCTATTGCTGGTGTGACTGTTAATAGTTTTCCAATCCAAATTCATTACATTTTCATGAAATATGTTAATCGTAGCATTTATCAAAACACACTCTGATCAATCCGGCCCATCAGTTGCCCAAGAGCTTCCAGCCAAGTATAATATTATTTGCTGCGACCGAGCTGCTTCTCACCCTGGTGGTGGTACTGCATTAATATAAAAATCCTCTTTCATGACTGTTGCCATACCCCTTGATAATAATATTAAAATGGAGGCACTTTTGCGTGGCAATAACTGCTTCTTTAACATACTATGTTCTTATTAATTATCCTTCTCTAGCTTATGATCTGTCTTTCAGCAACCTTTTTGCAGAATTCATAGCTGAATTGCAGCAGAAATATTTCAATCTGATTATTGTAGGGGATTTTAATTTGGCAGTAAATAATGGTAATGACAATCTTGTGTCTTAGTTTATTGCAAATTTGACCGATCTAGATCTGTTTCAACTTGTGGTTGAGCCAACACATCAGTTAGGTAATGCAAGTGACCCGGGTTTTGTTTCTGATTTGCAGACCACAGTTTTCTCTGCGTTACCAGTTACATGGTCAGAACATTCTATTATTTCTTTCTCTATACAGTTGAAGGCCCCACTAGATGTCTGGAAATGGAAATGGCGCTCTGTTTCGATAACTGACACTGCTGCTCAAATCAATCTTTACCGTGAGACTGTGGAAGTCTGCTCCGTGTCTACGTCGGTTACAGCCTTTAGCAGCATGGCTGACCATATGGTGCCATGGAAATTATATAAACAAAAAGGGCACTTTTCTGAGCCCTGGTTTAATGAGG
Source organism: Ambystoma mexicanum (assembly GCF_040938575.1). NCBI lineage: Eukaryota > Metazoa > Chordata > Amphibia > Caudata > Ambystomatidae > Ambystoma > Ambystoma mexicanum. The sequence goes on from NC_090941.1 coordinate 124,253,243, forward strand.
ACCTCAATTCCTTTAGACTTAAGTTTCGGCAAGCAGAGCGTAAATGGAGGACTTCTTACTGTCAGCTAAAATGCTACTTCATCGTCAAGTTATTACCATGTACCCTAAGGCAATTGTTTTTATGGCCAAACAAAGATTGTTTACGGATAGGGTGGATCGAGCGATAAACCAGCTAAGGGAATTTATTTGGCGTAGTGCACACTCTGTCAACTCCTTCTACTGGTCCACCAGGGATCAGTCCCTATCAGAGGTTGTGTGTTTCCCTATCTGAGTTTTTTTGTCCAAAAGATTGTGGACATTTGTGACAAATTTGCTTGCTTAAGTCTCAAAACAGGCAGATATGTTTCCACTTTCTCGCCTGATCCTCCAGAGGCATCATGGTAAATGAGTCCTTCTTTTTCTGTTGAAGATACAATGGCTGCCACAAATAAATTTGTGTCAGCACCCCCTTCCGATGCAATTCCCTTGACTCTTCTGAAGGATATGATGCCGACCATAGTCCACTGGGCAGAACAGGCAGTTAACAACTCCTGTTCCACAGGAGTAATTCCTTCTGATTCAAAGCTTGCTCTGGCCATTCCTCTTTTAATAAATCCCTCTCTCGATCCTACTGTCTTATCTAATTTCCTATTTTACTCTTGCCTTTTCCTGTGAAGCTGCTAAAGTCTTTGATCCCTCCTTTACTTAGTTCTTTTCTTGAATCTACACATTTCTTTCACCCATTTCAATCAGGTTTCCACCCTGGCTGAGGCACGGAGTGTGTGCTGGTCCTCTGTGGTTGATGACCTGGCATGTCTAGAGGATCAGGGTGGCATGGGGCACTGATACAGTTAGATCTGTCAGCTGGCCTTGATACAATTCACCACTCCACCCTGCTTGTCCCTATGGCTAGTGCAGGTTTCTCCGTTCAGGTGCTTTTATGGTTTCAATCTTTTCTGTTTGATCATGCTCAATCTCTGTCATTAACCCCTTTTCGCTCCACATTGTCCCTCATTCTTTTTAACGTGTACATTCAGCCTCTTGTTGGGATTATACACTCCCATGGCATCTGTTGCTACTCCTATGAGAATGACACTGACATCATTGACAGGCTGGATTTGGCACAGCCGGATACTGCGTCTCAGCTGCGGGGATGCTTGGAGACTGTGGGATGTTGGATGAGCGACTACTGGGACAAGACAGGGGTACTGGTTGTGGGCCTTTCTTCTTCCTCTTTTTCTTCTGTCTCTGCTTTTTAGACTTTGGATTTCTGGCCAGTAGCTCTTGGCTAGCCCCCTACTCCGGTTGTGGCTGCAAAGGATCTAGATGTTAAACTGCTATCATCTCTTTCAATGAAAGATCAGAGAACTTCTGTATGTCAGAGTGGACATTGTAAACTGACGATGTTTCGCAAGGTATTACCTTTCATTCCCTCTCATTTCCATGTCTCAGTGGTTAACTCTTTAGTAATGAGCAGAGTTGCTTATTACAACACACGTTCCCTTGCTCAGCCAGTCTGTTTGATTCACAGGCTTGAACTTTTGCAGAATACAGCAGCAAGAACTGCAACACATGTCCCGTGGTCTGTGCATATCTCTCCTACTCTGTGCATTCCCCTGGGCTGTACATATCTCTTCTACTCTGTGCATTCCCCTGGGCTGTACATATCTCTTCTGCTCTGCGCCACCTATGCTGACTCTGAGTGGATAAGCATCAGTTCAAGTCTTTGTGGATTGTGCTCCGGGCTTTTTATAAGGCGGGGTCTGAGTATCTATTCTGTAGTACCTTGAAGACCTGTTTTAAGGCATTTTTCTTTGTGAGTGTTTTTACCTCAGGGCCATTGCCAAGATGCTATTTGTTTGGTGAATGTTGCACTTAATCAATTCATTAACATGACTTAACATTAACATCAACTTATATGTTTCAGATTTGTTTTAATTGTGCATTACCTTTCCTGTGATTTCCAACTTGGTCCATACTAAATAAAAACATGTATACCCCAATCAGAGTGAATAACTATGGCTATTTATTTTATATTGGGATTTGCAGTATATTTTGCTGCTTAATGAATTCCCATGAGTCCCACTGTCTAGTTTTCTGGGACTAAGCACATCTCGCATTAATTGAGCTGGATATGTATTAACACATACCGCCTATTTCTGACAAACATACTTTGCATTGGTCTTTGTTTAAATGACAAGCACATACATCTAAATATTCGGTGTGGCCTTTTTTACATTCATTTTCCTTGTGTACTTTGTAGGGTGAATGAAAATAGGCCTCCACAGGTTGTAAATGATGTACACTGTCTGCAACATAATCTCCCTTTCTTCTGTCCTGGAGTTCTGCTAACCTACTTACTTAATGCTGTAACTGTTGCTGGGGATAGTAACAATGAATTTGACCTTGATTGAAAGAAAATGAGTGCAGCTTCACATCCACAAAGGGGGACAATTCCTTTAAAGATTATGAAATATGTGTGCTGTGTCTGTCTGATACAATGCAGCAGTTATCCAGGTCGCTGAGATCATTCATCTAAATAAAACTCACTGCCATTGCTAGGCTGTGCAAACAAGGACTGCCCTAAATTAAACTCTGCTTTCATGTTTCCACTGCTAGACATGGGTGTGGACTGCATTCCCATGTGACAAGTTTCTCCAATATCTATAATAATGACTGTTTTATTTCTGCATACTCCTCAATTAATTTACAGCTGCTTTTTAAACCCATTTCAGAGAAACAAACTATGCTTCCCAGCCAATGAGCCTACCCATAATTTACTGCTCATTGGTTGAGAACTGGGTGTGACCTTTCAGGGACGGGTACTGTGTGGAGCTCTGCCATTTCTGCTTATTAGCTGAAAGGTCCAAGTGTACACATTTCAGGTAGAATAGTTTGTAAAAACAATTTCTAAACACACTGCAACCTTTATGGTGCTTGGTAAACATGACTCAATGATCCAGTTGGGGCGATTTCAGACTACGCCAATGACAGTGCAATTCTTATGTGGATGTCTCCATCTTTGTTAGCTGCCTACCCTGGGTTGAAAACGCTATGTATAAAATAGCACAGCGCAATAAGACCAAGGTGCATTTCTACCAGCTGTAGTTAGTGACGTCTAATAACCACCTGTGCTAACTGATGGTTGATGGATCTCTTCCTTTAAGCAATACAAACATAGTTTCTTCTGGGGAGTAAGTGCATCAGCAGTAACTTAATGACCTAAGAAATTCATTTTCTTTTCTTACCATTCAGCTTCATGTAATGAATGTGTAATTCCTGAATTTCCGTTATGTCAGTACAGGTAGCTAGATGTTCTTTTATTTGTTCACTGTTTCCCTAGACGTCATCCTCATTAGCAAGCCAGTCTTTATTTTTTCCACCAGGAAATGATTTGAGTATGGGTACCCAAAATGCATGTATGTATTCATTAATTCAAATAGTGTGCAACAAAAACAATATTTCTATCAAAACTGAATCAAAGTTTAACGCAAATGCTCTTCTAATACAGGAAATATCCAATAAACGCTTAGTAAAACAAGTGTGATATATATTTTGGAACCTTTCATTTGTTATAGCCCTTGATCAATGTATCAAAAGGGCCATCTTAAATATTAAATATTACCTAAGGCTAGCAGACACTCCTGACTGCATTTTTGGTTTTAAAACATTTGAAATAGGACTATTAAAAGTGTTGTGAACTTAACTAATAATTCCTCTCGATTCAAAGATTGTTATTATCTAAGAATGGCTTTCCAATGAGGCTAGTGGGAGGTGGTAATGATGCACAAACACTTCTGGTACTTTGGGATATAAGAATTTGGTAGTGCTTTGTAAATGCTTTAGGGCACATGTGGATCCACTGGAAAAACCCATAGAATTGTGTAAACGTTTGTCTCAATGCAAGCCTTGCCTCATCTGTTGTACACGTATGTGACATTTTAATTCCTTTTTCAACTATTTAAGAAAAATGAGGGAATGATGCAAGAGGAAAAATGTGTATAGCATCTTGTAACTCAGTATACCAACTTGGCTACAGAGAGCATATCTGCTTGCAACCTTTCACCATTAGTGAGGTATTTCAATGTGACCGGGCGTATTTCTCTTTGTTGGGAAGATGACAGTTTCAATTTGCATCAAACATCTTACTTTATCAGAATTTTATGGCTAAATTATATGTGCCAAATGTACTCCCTCAAGTCTAGTTTAAATGTTTTCAGGGATTTAATCCATATTCTTCAGCAAACCCTGTATGAAAAATTGACAAATACAGTGTTAACTAGCTCAGCAGAAGAGTATTGATTGCTAATCGCCTTTCTAATTTTGATTCATTTGTTAAAATGAAGACTCTGGATCCATTACTATCCATAACCATGCAAAATGTACTAACAAATCTAGAGCCCTACGCGTTTCGGGTATCCCCCTTCATCAGGAGCAGAATTATGTCATAATTCCAATAGATTACACTAATAAATGAATTATTTGAATATATACGTATTACTATGTTTGTCCTTAAACGTTTTTCAATAATCCTGATCTACGTTGTAATGAATCTTGACTCATCACAGTATAGTGGATCTGCAGGGGACACAAGGGTCCTTAGTTGGGACTCTTTTTATCTCTTGTTATTTATGTTCCACCTTGTGCAAGGGTGGTCTTATTCTCCTCTCCACCCCAAGTTTCTCTACTAATTTACTAGATATATACATCATTTAGGTGTGCAATGTCAGTGTTTTTTTACTAACCAATAATGGTCTACACATAAAAGCAAGCACTAAGAACGTTAATAACCAGGGTGAAGTGTATGTGATCAATAATACACAACAGACCTCTTGCAATCAGGTGTTTAGTGGGGGTAAAGCTCCATTAGACAGATTGCAGTTCATTAGACCACATAGATCGAATGTGGGGTTGAATAGGGGGGAGCCTTCGGTCATCATGTATGTTGTACAAAGGTTATTTATTTATTACATTTATATAGCGCACAGGGAGCCCAGGCGCAGGTTAGCCTCTGGTGCCTTCAAGAACCAATAATCCCTGTTAAAGAAAAGCATCCTTTGGATTAGGGTTGTCAAAAAATGTGTCTCAGTTATCAGGGATGATTTTGTTTGATGTGGGCAACAGAGAACACCCCATGCAACAGACAACCCAATACAAGTCTTTCTAGTTAGCAGAGATTTGGTAGAGAGGCCTTTATCCATCGACTATTGGGCATATTCTACACCTGACTCTCGGATAACCTTAAGAGCTTTTCCTACCCCAAATACCAGTGAAGGTGGCCTAAGGATAGGTGGTGAGAGGCAGACATCATCCCTAAGAGTACTGCCCAATTGTGTGTTTACAAACCAGTTGGGAATGAGAGGTGCAACATGCACTCATGCAGTGGAAGGTCTTGAAGGAGCGGGTTGACTAGCACAAAGTACCACGCTCGATTCCTCCATTCTTTTAGCACCACGCATGATGGTTTCCCAGGATATAGCTGGTGTAAGTAAGCATATGGTAGACACTAGCTGGTGTGATTTGATAATGGGCTTTGGATTGATTTGCCTTCAATCTGGGTCCAAGAGAAAGTTGAGATGCAGAGGTGTCAGACTTTTTATTCCAGCCCCGAGAGGCCCCAGGGTAAGACCCAGCAGTAGCTGCTTACATGGGCGGAAGTTACTCTAAATTGGCACACTGAAGTGCATGAAACTGGCTTACTCGATCTCCAACTCCTAGTAGCTTAAACAACCGATAGCCACCACTACATGGCTGTTGAAAAAGAATGGTGTACAGTGGGTGCATGAGGGTAAAGAGGGTGGTGACAGGATGCATGTTTAGCAGAAGAGAAGGTGGGGATATGGTGGGCAAGCTTAGCGAGTGTGAGAGTAAGGTAGTGGAAGTAGGGCAGATGCAGATAGGATGACTGGCTGAAGATAAAAACAGTGGAGGTAGGATGGATGCGTGGGTATATAGAACACTGAAATAGGCTGAATGGATGCAGCTGCATAGTGTGGGGTTAGGGTGGGTGCATAGGGTTACAGAGGCTCTGGGTAGGGTAACTGGGCACAAAAAGAGAAAATACAACTATACAACTAGAAAGGGTATATAGGGGAACAGAGGATTGTGGTAGATTGGATAAGTGGATGGAGGCAAAAACTATGTAGGTATAGTGGATGAAATTATATAAAATAAGAATACAAAAGTTGGATATATGATGAATGAGAATAAAAACGGTGGAGGTAGGGTGGGTGGGTGTACAGAGGGTGGAGGTAGGGTGGGTGCATGGGGGTACAGAGAATGAAAGTAAACTATGTGGGGATACAGAGAGTGCAGGTACCGACAGTGAATGTAAAACAAGTAGATGGCGGAAGAAAGATTGTGTGTAGAATGACTGGATGGCGATAGACAGGGTACAGATAAGTAGGATGGGTGGGGATAGTAAAGGATGGGTTAGGATGGTGAAAGTAGTGCACATGCAGATAGGATGGGTGGGTGGGGGTAAACACAGTAAAGGTAGGCTGGCTGTGGGTAGAACCAATAGAAATAGGGTAAGTGGATAGATTTACACAGTAAAGAAGTAGAGTGAGTGGGTAGGTGTATAGCGGTTGGGGGTAGAATGGCTGGGCAAGAGTAGAGAGAATAGAGATAAAGAGGGTGGAAAGGGCACAGAGGATGGGGGTACAGTGAGTGGGAGTAGAGACAATAGGAATAGAGACAGTAGATGCAGGGTGCATGGGTGGCTGGACCTACAGACAATATGAGTACATTAGGTGGGTAGGGGTACACAATTTAGATTATGGTGTCTGCACATGGGTACAAATAATGCAAATAGAGTGGATGGGTGTGAGTACAGAAGATGGTAGCAGAATGGATTGGTTTAGGTAGAGAGGGTGTGAATTTAGTGAGACTGTATAAACATGGTGGGAGTAGACAGAGTGGAAGAACAATTAGTGTGCACACCGATATTGGACATAAACATAGTACACATAGCACACACATGGGGAGAGGATAGATAGAGGTACTGAGGAAGAAGGTAGGATGGATAGGAGTACAGTGTGTAGGGTTCTGTGGGTACATGTCAGATGGGTGGGTGAAAATAAAGACAGTGGGGGTACAGTGGCTACATGGGAATATAGAGGATGGGGGAACAGTGGATGGGTGACAGAGTGGGATAAAATGGACAAGCGAGGGTAGAAATAGTGATGGTAAGGTAGATGGTAGGAGTCGATACAGTGGGGGTAGGCTGAGTGGGCGTAGACAAGATGGGGAGCGTGATGGAAGAGGTATGGGAACAGGCAGATGGGACCACATAGGATCGGGTAGGTTGGATGGAGAAAACAAGGTTGGGGGTAGGATGGCTGCATGGGAGTACAAAGAATGGAAGATGCATGGGTGCACATATAGAGAATGCAGGTAGAAACAGTGAATGTTAGGTAAATGGATGGAGAGAAGACAACATGGGTGTAGAATGGGTGGGTGGGACTGTAGACAGGGAAAAGGTTGGTTGAGTGGAGATACAAAAGGCAGTGGTAGACTGGTGCAGGTAGGGTGCATGGCAATATGATGGGTGTATGACAGCAAAGGCAATAGGAATAAGTTAAGTGGGTGGGCATAAAGGAAAAAACAAATAGGGTGAGTGGAAGGAGGTAGGCAGGGATAATGTGTATGCATGGGGGGTCCAGAGATTGGAGGAAAGATGCCTGCACACGGATACAAAGAGTTAAACACGTACACATGTAGAAAGGCTAGATTTGTCATGATTCTTTCCACCTCCTACACACATCCAGGTTTTAAAACCCTGCATGTTTTAAACAGCCACGTGTAAAAATGAAGTCACAGTATCAATCCAAAATCATAAACATGTCTAAATGTATAAACATCATTACTAAATGTAGATTGAAGTAAGTGGGAAAAAGAAGTTACCAAAGCCACATTAACAGCATAAAACCAATGAAGTAGTTTAGCCCATGCTTAATTTGTGCCAGTATCCAACCACACCACGTAATGTATAGGCATATGCTTGTTACTGTGAGAAATGTGCATTAATAAAGAAAATCAGAGCTTTCACAGCCACTGCTTGCCTCACTATGTATGTTTTATGTGAATTGAGCATGGACTTAAATGCCCCTGCTATGTCGAAACTATGCAACTAGAACAGGCACTGTCAAGGCCCGAACTGTAAATGTTAGTTGTGGGTTGAAATTGCACTGCTTATGCACATACTGTGGCTATTCTACATCCTACACAAACAACAATCATGTTTCAGGCAAGTCCATAGCACGGAGACAACACTTATCGACCTGCAGACCCATATGTTGATGATGATGGATGAAGGAAAAGCTGATGTACTCATGTTGCTTGACCTGTCTGCTGCTTTTGATTTGCTGGACCATGACATGTTACTGCAAGCTCTCAAACAGAGCCAACCGAATGTCCAAAATTCACTTGGGGGATGCTTTCTCGCCTTTAGCTTGCATTCGTTGTGGAGTACCACTGGGTGCCAGTCTGTCACCTGTGCTCTTTAATCTATACCACAGACCTCGCTGCAGCCCTGTTGGAGGGCACCGGCATGGTCTTTACTAACTATGCTGATGACACTCAGCTGGTCCTAGAGCTGAGTGGCAACTACTCTCAGGATTCTAGTAAAATCAAGCATTTACAACATCATTGAGGCATGGATGACCATGAATTGGATGTGCTTAAACGACAGTAAAACCAAACTCCTTATTTTCGGCTAATGGCAAGCTCGGGCTAAGCTGAGCACAGATTCCACTACCTTTGATATTAAGAATAATGCTATCCCAGTCCTAGGCAAAGTTAAAACTTTAGGCATCCCAATGGAATCCTCAATGAGAGCTGAAGCCCATGTCAATCAAATAAACAAAAATTGTCAATATCATCTATGCCTGCTTAGACACATCAGGCCGCTGATCAGCGAAGAGAACTGCGCCACAGTTGCCTGAGCTACTATACTGTCAACGCTGGACTACGGCAACGCGCTCCTAATAGGGGCAAATTCTGCTTGTCTGACTAATTGTCAGACAATCCAGAACAGTGTTGTGCATATCATTAAAAGCATATTGAGAGGAAAACACATCCAGGCCATTAGAAGGGACCTACACTGGTTTAAAGTAGAAGACCGGATTTCTTTCAAATCTAGCACACTGGTACACTGTTGTCTCTTTGGCACAGCTCCCCTCTATCTGAAAACACTAATCTGTCCATACATCCCTAGCAGAGTCCTGCGTTCAGGAAGCCAGGACCAGACCAATAGAATTACCCACAAATGGTCCAATCGTCTGGGGAGATCCTTCCCTGTTAGGTTGCCTAAAATCTGGAACAAACTCCAAACTGCTCTAAGACTCAAACAAAATAACCTGAAGTTCAGCCATGCTTTAAAGACTGCCCTTTTTAAGTAATCACTAGGATATACTGTTTTGGCCCCTCCTCTTTTCTATGTGTCTCTTGTCACATTTGTTTGTCTCCTGTCTCCACGTTGGCCCCCTGATGCCTTTGGGCTTTGGCGCCTTATACATCTAGAAATAAACAAACAAGGGGAGCAGGCACAACCATACCCACACTGCAACTGTTACATGTCAACTGAGATTGCACTGATGAGGCCCATGCTGTGCCTGTTTTCCTTGGGGCAAATTTGCAATTGGGAAAACATTCTGTGTCTCTTTTACATAAGGGGACCTTGCACTACTAAGGCTATTCCTATGTTCCTTATGAGTGGAAGTTTAACTGCTAGGGCCAATGGTATATACATTGTATGTAAGTGGAGTGTACAGTGCACAGGCCCATGCTGCAACCATTCTATTTGATGGAAGCTTACACTGCTGATACAATCTTTTCTGCATGGTGATTCTTGCACTTCCATGGATCATGCTTACAGAGTCTGTGTTGAGGGAGGGTCACATTACACCACTGCAGGCCACAGGACCCTTTCCCACTTGAGGGAATGTTTTAATGGCAAGGCCAACAGTGACTTGTTCTGTGTGAGGGAACCTTACAATAGTGCAGTCTATAGTGACATATAGTGACATTTTTGTGAGGGAAAACCATGTTGATGTGCACTATTTGTACCAATGTACACTACTGTGTTGAATTCTGTACATGATCTGTTTGGGAAAATATTGTTCTACTGAGGCCTACTGTAACCTATGCTATTACGAAAGCTCATGTTGAACTGTGACATGTTTGCGTGTGTAAAAAACTGAAAAGCGTAGTTGTTCTGCATATAAAAAGCTTATTTGCTGTGGTACATGCTTTGTCTGGTTGTTGTGTGAATTAAAGTTGTACTACTGCTGCCTACAATGTCCCTGTTCTGTGTGTGATAAAGAATCTTGCTCTGCTGCCCCACCAAACTCACAAGATTCTACCCCTTCTTCACCTCTTGCTGGTAGGGCAATGTTAACACTGCATAGGCCCATGCTGCAACAATTCTGTTTGATGGAAGTTTACACTGCTGATTCAATCTATTATATTTGATTAATGCTTGCATTTCCACGGCTCATGCTTACACAGTCTGTGTTCAGGAAGGTTTCTTACACCAGTGCGGCCCACTTGAGGGAATGCCTTAAAGCATTACTTGCTGCCAATGAAAAATGTTGAGCCCTGGTACATATTCGTTTTACAAATTAAGCACTGGCTTTAACAAAACCACAACATAGAACAAAATAATGCAATCTATGTTCTCTCATGGATAACCATACAATAACATACACTGCAGCATAAAAGCTCTTTTTAAAACACACACATTTTCAGATTACCATACACAACTCTTTTAAAACACTTAACTTAAAGTGTTTATAAGACCATTGTAAAAAAAAAAACATATTCCTACTTCTCTGCGAGCATTTATTTATTTTCACTGGAGTGAGTATATGTTTAGATACCATGCACCTCAATGTACAGCCTAGTTCTTCAAACTGAAATCTGTTTTCTTTCCTAATCAACAACTTCTAGCAGTTTCTGCCACATATGTTTATAGATATGTAGCAGTACCAGTGTATGTTTAACCAGTACTGTAAGATAGAAAAAAACTCCCCAAAACCCCATTACCAGCATATTATCAAACAAACCCTTCAGCAAAAAAGTGAGAAACAACGTGTGAATGCAAAATATTTTCTGTCTCAGATAACCAGAGCTTGACATGGACTGCTGCTTTATCACTCACCTTAAAACACACAAGTAGAACAGAAAACACTGCATTTAAGTTATAACCTTTACTAACTCAAAAACATAAATATATGTAATACACCTTATATAAACCAGTGCAAATAAATCATCGCATATACAAAAATGTACTATCACTCACCTTCTGCAAATACAAAAGATGCACAGATCTTCACATCAGCCCCAGACTCAGCATCTACACAGTGTTTGTCCTGCAATCAGAGAGGCAACGGTCTACGAAATGGTGGCTATGGTACTTTTCAAAATTCAGTGGCACAAAACAGGACTGCAGAAAGCAAACTATGAAAATGGCTGACACATTTTGACTGCAACCTATTACAGGCAAGTACACAATTCCAACAGTAACACCAACCAATTACAAAGACCAAAACACATACATCATGCATGCCCCACTCCGACTATTAGTCAAATTTCAAACTAAGAATAATTTTCATAGAAACTAAGAAGGACAGCACATATCATGGTTGGTTGTAACGCTGTGTGGGTGAATGGAGATAGTTGGCCCTTTTGTTTACTGACCTTTTGTAAGAAATGAAATATTAGCATGGAACTGGGTATGACTGGTTTTAGAATTAAATGTCTTGGATTGCATGGAAGTTGGTTGTCCCACATTTTCCTAGGATGTTTAGTCTGAGAAGTGCAGGCCGCCAGATGCCATACTGATTCATTGGGGAGGCAATGATTTGGGTAATGTATGGGGTATGTTCCTTGCTTTCATGATGAAACAGAATCTGCAAAATCGACTGGAACTTTCTCCTCATATCACCATTATCGTTTCCATTCTGACTCAGAAGCAAACTTGGAAGTGGACCACTAGATTTAATTTGAAAATTAAAACACCATGGAGAAATGTTAATAAGATAGTTTCAGCTTTCATCAGAGACCAAAACAATTATGGATATCAAACAACAACATCCAGTTCTACATGTCTAATCTGTATAGAGATGGAGTACACCTAACTGATAAAAGAAATCTGGTTTTTCTTAATAAATCAAAGCAGTACTTCAAATGTGCTAAATTACTACACTAATGTCCCCCAAAAAAGTATTTCAGGGACTACTTATTAAATACAGACATACAATAACATAACAAACATGTTTTTTTAAATCTTTTTTTATAGTCACAGCTATGCAACACCCGGCTAGGAACAAGCCCCTATATCCATGCGTGCACGTACATTTTTCATAAACTCAGAAACACATATTGCAATGGTTGAAATGACACAAGGATAGAGGTGAGGACATGGAATCAGAAAGACAAGTAAAACTGTGCAGTGTACAATTCGAAAAAATAACATGATTACTGCACATAAATGTATGTACTAAAAGCCATGGCAACAAGCAGGTATTTCATACCTTTGGCTACACAAGCCCCCTAAAATACACAATGTCCCATTAGCTTGCTGATAGCCGCGGGTACACATACATTTTCTATACACTTAAAAACACATATTGCAAAGGTTTCAAGGTTAAAATGACAAAAGGGTACCGTTGAGGGCAACAAATAAGAAAGTCATTTGAAATTGTGCACTTTAACATCAATGAAACAATATGATTACGGCACAGACATTTGCATTACGATAGACGCAGCTCTGATGACAGTTACACCCACAGCAAAACAGGCCTGCCAAAATATGCAATATCTCATTGGTTTGCTGATACCCGTGCCTATAGAAGTCCCTGAGAGGGCACAATCTTTCATTGGCTGGTCTTTAGCCACAGCTAGAGAAGAAATAGGTAAAAGAGAACATTTTAATTTCAATAATATTTCATAACTTCTATTGGTGGCTCTTAAAAGAGCATTTTCTGTTGTTATGGCAATATATAACCAAAAAATATTCTTTGCATCAGACAAATACTCTTCTCCTTTATTGCAATTCAAAATGTCTTGCACCATTTCGCTATGTTCTTTCCTTAGATGACTAATTCATTATCTTTTCCCAAAGAGAACAACTCCTGTGCTCCCAGTCAAAAATAGTTCTCCATACTTAGCACACAAACCTCTCATTTCAAATAATCCACCTAAAGTAATATTAAAGAACCAGCCAATGCTTTTGATACACATCACCTATGTCCGCAACATCACTATTAGTCCCGTTCTCCAAATTCCCTATTCCTCCAAAATCTTCTGAACAATTAGATTCATCATCCAACACTCCACATAATGTATTGACACAATTTCCTTCTGAAATTGCCTAAAATTCTCAAATATCCAGCAAAAACAATATCTACAGCCTCTTTAACTCTGCAATCTCCTAAAACACACCTCACTCTCTGGAAACACCACCTTACTATATAGAAAATCACATATGGTTATGAGGCAATAGAACCTCCAGTTTAATTGGTACATATAAGTATCAATCAAAAAATAGCATTGTCTTATAGGTTGAACAGCCAAACAGCAGCTAAGGTGCTTGCCGTCCTATTGGTAACTGCACTGTTTAGAAACAATGAAGACCCAAACATGCAGAGAATTCCACCCTCTTTAATCAAGTAATCTTTTCCCATTGTTCAATCTAATAAGTGTGGTGATAGACACTGTGTTTTCTTTTTGCACCCTACAATTGACAACTACAAGGAGTAGCTAGAAGAAAAGTATCCCACAAAGGAGGAAATACTGAAGGAAGATGTTGAAGAGAAGCAGCCAACTGTAAGTGCAGGATACTCTGACATTTGTGGGTTTATTCTTTATGTTCATATACAATGTAAGAAACAATAATATTTGTTAATAAAAAATATCATTCAGCATATAGGTATACCTTAGCATTGTAAACAGAAATAATATTCAAAGTAAAACCTATCACTGAAATATTTAGGAGACATATTGTTTAGCAAAGTGAATAATAAAGAGCATTGTGCTACTTACAATGTAATTCTGTTTTAAAATAAACAATAACTGAAACTGAAATATGTCCCTGAAGTTATTAGAAGTAATTATGTACTTTACTGTAGCTTTGGTTAAATTCACATGCATGTGTTAATATGTGTTCCATGGAAAAGAAGAACAAAGTCACCACAATTATATGAATGAAAGCACACACACACACTGTTTTTAAATGTATGTGCTACTAGCAAACGTACTTTAAAATCAATAATGTCTTCAATTGTTTACAAATATTTTACATATTTTCAAACAGATGAAGAAGTGATTTAAGTTACTACAAGGATTAACCAACAGCCACCTGAGGAATTCCCTACAAATACAATCATGTTTACTTTGAAAGAAATGAAAGACATTTTAATGAATCTTCAAAATGATATGGAATTAACGAACAAGGACATAAAACACATGAAAGAAAAAATATATAGTAAAAATTAAGACACTAAGGGGTGGTTTAAGATCTATCATGTGTAAATGCAAAAAGAAAAAGAAATCCCACAACCACTTTCCCCCAAATAAATATTCTTACAAAAAACCTGCATACTTTTTTACCATTTAAAATGGTTTACAGATATATTTATTGTTGATGAACAGAAAATCATTAAAGTGTTACAGGAACTTTGCAAAAATATTACAATCAATATATCTCAAAATAGGACTTTTCAGGACTTCCTACCACTAAAATATGTTTTTAACTAGTTTTATTTATTCGATGCAGGAGCATAACAAGTTTACAACAGTCACATTATCTTATAACAACACACATTTTTACATATGGAAATATATATATCTTTTGTTAAACAATGTTTTCATAGCCGCGGCTATGAGACTTAAAATGATATAACATGACATAATATTTCAGTAGCCGTGGCTACTGTCATTACTGTTATTGTACATGTGGCTACCATGAAAGGATAGCCATGCCTAAAATACAAACATAAACAAATGTGCTTTATTTAACACACACTGTATTAAAAGTACAAATTAAGCATTATTGGTCCATTAATACAGTCTTTTTATTTGTCCACTTTTAAATCTGAAACATGGCCCTGAAAAGGGATGTTTTGGGGGAGAGGGAAGTAGAGGGTTGGATCTGTGAAAGGAAGAATATTAGGGTTTGACACATATAACAATGGGTAAAAAAGAGTGCATATTTAGGGGGTATTTTCCATGTTTTTGTATTTTTTTGCATTCATTTTCTCACAAAAAGGGGGAGAAAAAATTATCATTTAAAAAAAGATGCCTACTTGTGCCAGTGACCCTGGTGTTTAGAAAGTATTCTTACCCATCCAGGTAGGGTGGCATCTCCCGCAACAACTCATTTCTGACAAATGCAGCACATAACTTTGTCAATCAATAAGTCAAATACTTTTATTTGGTATTCACCTTAAAGTAAATACAAATTACACTAGTATATAATCAACAATTAAGCAATCTAGCAATGTTGTTTTATAAATTACCTTGAGTTATGAATTAAAAGAACATTAAAAAAACGAATTCAATCAGACTTATCATAAAGAGGGGAAATCACCAACAATCATGTGTAAATATATTTACAAACTCACTAAGAGCATAAATGCAATAACTTTGAAGAAGTAGGAGTGGCTCACAAAGTGTTCAACACGATTTTAACTACTGTTTACTTGTTTCAATGACTTTATTCTGCACAGCCATGCCGTTTGGATAAAGCAAGCTGATGCATAACCACATGGAACTTTTCAGTGCTTTTACAGAGGTCCATAGCCAATATGATGGTGAAGACCTTGGTGGCCCTTAATATTCATCATAAGTAAACACATCTTAAGTGGTGCAGCTTCTCACATATTAACAAATCATGAGGTACATCCTCATTAGTAGAGCCACACAGGGGACACACTTCTGTACCTTCCAGACTCCATGATTTCATAAAGGCAGCCAATGGTAAGGTCCCCAACCTAAAATGTACATATAAAGGCTGTTAGAAGGGTGGGATAATTACATCAAGAAACTTCTCAAAACTTTGGAAATTCTTAAATGATAAATATGTTGGGCCTAACGTTATGCCGATTGCTTTGTCTATCATCGGTCTTGTGAATCTATTGCATACCAATTTCTTGAGCCTACAGAGATCAGACTTCACATTGGTGTTAGATATTCCCAAACTCTAGATTCATTAATTTTAAACAGCAATGCCTTTACATGTCTGGCCCATGGTAGACTTTTCCTGCCTTCAAGGGACAGTAAGTGTTTCAGAGCTTCTTCATATTTTCCAAGTCCCTTGCTGGGCCAAAATCTTAACCAGTTAAAAACAGGTTTGAAAGGGCAAGCCAGTCTTTGCCAGCTACATAAGGTCTGTGTTCCTTCTCGCCTCATTGATTGTTTTATTTTCATTGGTGCAAACTTTTTAGTCCCGTATTATTGCTTTTTGATTTTTACATTTTACTGTACTTCGTAATTTTACTTGTTCCTGGATTAATATTTGGGATTATTACATTTTCATTGTTACCTTATCTTTGCTCCTTCCGTGTTTATAACATTCTGAATTGTCCGCCACCAGTGCTATTTGAATCAGTTACATTCTTGTACCTGCACTCACTTTGGTAAGCAAAAACTTCAATTCCCAGAAGGATTGTAGTTTTGTGCCTCCATTTCCCTAGAAACCCGGTGCAAAAGCATCGGTGCAAAGGGGCAAGCCGGTCTGTGCCGGTCCATGCAGGACCATAAGGACATTGGCCTGCCTCCTTGTCCGTTCCGCAGCTCGTTCGCTTCAGCACAGTAGCCACCATGAGACTGATTAAAGTGCTAGCTGCAATTGAAGCCACAAGAAACCTGTTCACTGCCCGGGATTTCCCCACAACCAGACGGGTGCAGGTGAGTCCTAGCATACACTCTCTGGCTCCCCACAATGCCCCCTTTGGATCCTCCTGAACCCAACCCCGTCCACAGCAAAAATGGCTCTAACTGTAGCGAGTGCACTGCTTCGGACCACGCCTCTTCTTTGTGCATGAAGCAAATTTCCTCTCCGACTCCTATCTCTCAGGGTAGCATGCTATCCCGGGTCACCAGCATTACAAGAGTTGGGGCTACTACACTCAACATCGATGCTCATGGCAATGCACCTTCCCAGGAGGAGCCTAGCATTTGCCCAGTAGCAACTCAAGGTTGTGGATCCTGACATCTTGAAAGCATGTCGCACGGTATTGCCAATCCACAAGCTATCTTGTCTGCTACTGAATACCAGCTCTATGGTGAAGAATGCTGCTGAGATAGCAGCATATATTGAACATATGGACACCAACATTTGCACTTTTTTGTGGAAGCATGGGCACATGGCGCTGCGCGCCCCACCCACAACTTTGCTATTCCTGAGGGATATACCATGCTGAGGTCTGCCTGCCAGAGGGCAGAGGTGGGGGAGTGGCCCTGATTTTTAAATCATCCCTCACAGTTTGGGAAAAAGCAGGGAGCATCATGAATGGCGTTGAATCCCTCCAGGTAAAAATTGGGCTCAACACTGAGTCCACTCTTAACCTTCTGGTGATTTATAGGCCCCCTTAGCTCACAGATGATTTTACCACTGCACTATCTAATCATCTTGTAGCTTGCCTCAAACTTCACTCTAGCTTTATTGTTATGGGCGATTTCAACATTTGGTTAGGCTGGACTGGGTTTCGGCCACCAATGTGATAACCAAAGACCTCTCAGTCTCGCTCTGTCCATGGTCCGACCATGCTTTCATTAACTTCAGACAACTTTTCCCGTCAAAAACAGAAGCCAAGATCTGCCTGTTTTTAAGAGCAGAAAACCCAGGCTTCTCACATTGGCCAGAAGTAGCCCATTGCTGAGCAAGGACATCCATTTTTCGCCATCCTGCTCAATGGTGAATATGTCAAAAACCCTTACTGCGAATCTCAAAGATATTACTAACTCACTGGCTCCTGAGAAAATCAGAAAATCTAAATCGGTGCGAAGAAAAAAACCCTGGTTTTCTCCATCCCTCAAAAGGCTTAAATCCTTTATGCTCAAGCACTACTTAAATGGAAAGAAAATTCCTCCCCTTAGCCTCCTCTTAGCTTATAAAGTTGTAGTTAGAGCATATAAATCCGCCATAGTGGATGCCAAGAAAAATTGGTTCAATGGCATGATTGTCAATGCCAAATCTGAGACCAAGGATCTTTTTAAAATCCTAAAAGAGCAAGAGACCACATCAGCCCTGGAGGATGGTCTAGTAATGAAAGACGCGGCATGGTGTCAGAGCATCAAGATGCTATGGCGAAAAAGCTTCAGGGCATTAAAACCAACATATCTAGCAAGAAAGCTGTCGCTTTAGCTGAGGCCAGAAAGATGGATACTGAGGGCTTCAAATGATGTCCCACTGTTCCTGTATTTAATATTTCTTCCGAAGTGCTCCGGAAGTGTGGCTGTTGGGCTGGGTGGACTGTGTCTTCTGCTCCTGCTTTGTGTGGAATTCGTGTGCCTTTTGCTTTTGGATACAGCGTCGCAAGGTGAAACCGCCACTGCCGTTCATCTGCGCGTAACGCGCTGTCTACGGACCCTGGACTACTTCTAAATCATCTTTGTCACTCACTTCAGCCCCGCCCTCTCTGTTCCGCCTCCCGCCTGCGCCCCACCCACAGCCTCTTCCATTTTAGCACTGGTGCACGTGCATCTCGCGCGCGCATCCGAAGTGCTCCGGAAGTGTGGCTGTTGGGCTGGGTGGACTGTGTCTTCTGCTCCTGCTTCGTGTGGAATTCGTGTGCCTTTTGCTTTTGGATACAGCGTCAGCAAGGTGAAGCCGCCACTGCCGTTCATCTGCGCGTAACGCGCTCTCTACGGACCCTGGACTACTTCTAAATCATCTTTGTCACTCACTTCAGGTGAACTCTTGACTCTTGACTCCTGTGGCTCTTGCTGCATATTCAGTTTCCTTGCTGGGCGGAGAGCTCAACTCACTCTGATTCTTTCTTTTGAGCCCCGCCCTCTCTGTTCCGCCTCCCGCCTGCGCCCCACCCACAGCCTCTTCCATTTTAGCACTGGTGCACGCGCATCTCGCGCGCGCATCCGAAGTGCTCCGGAAGTGTGGCTGTTGGGCTGGGTAGACTGTGTCTTCTGCTCCTGCTTCGTGTGGAATTCGTGTGCCTTTTGCTTTTGGATACAGCGTCGGCAAGGTGAAGCCGCCACTGCCGTTCATCTGCGCGTAACGCGCTGTCTACGGACCCTGGACTACTTCTAAATCATCTTTGTCACTCACTTCAGGTGAACTCTTGACTCTTGACTCCTGCGGCTCTTGCCGCATATTCAGTTTCCTTGCTGGGCGGAGAGCTCAACTCACTCTCTGATTCTTTCTTTTGAGCCCTGCCCTCTCTGTTCCGCCTCCCGCCTGCGCCCCACCCACAGCCTCTTCCATTTAGCACTGGTGCACGCGCATCTCGCGCGCGCATCCGAAGTGCTCCGGAAGTGTGGCTGTTGGGCTGTTCGGCTGGCGGCGGTCGGGGGTTGGCTTACCAAATATTATGTTGTATTGACATTGTTATTGCTTTTGTACCCTTTGAATCCAAATATACTTTTACCTTTACTTTCTTTTTAAGCTGATTATTTCCTTTTTCACATCTACAAGATGAGGAAAAACAAAATGTTGGCCATGAAAAATGATGTTAGAGCTGATTTTTTTGCTGCTGTCAGCACTAGACGGGCGAGCTTAGCCAGAGCTGCTGCCCTCCCTCTACCTGATATCAACGATGATGAGGAAGCACTGTTGCAATGTGCACAAGATTGCTCCATTGTAGGTAAAACTATTGAGGATCCAATAGATTCATCCCAACCTCTCTTTTTGGAACCCGACTCTCCCGATGATACCCTAATTACAAAGAAATAGCCCTGCACAAAGATAAGGTTACTAATGTACAGGACCCATGCATAGCTAGCGATTTTGATTATGATAACTTCAATGAATCCCCATCCTCCTTACTCTTAGGATCTGAGAATTTTGTTGCCTCGGGTACGGGGAATTTTGCTACTGTTGGTATGGGGGAGCTGGTCCAACCTAGTCACTCTGCCAATACGGATTTTATAGCAATGATGGGGATTTTTAATCGCCTGATTCTGTCTGAACTGAGAAAACAAACGGCTACTATAGCCAATTTGGCATCTGAAATAGATAACCTACCCAAGAATCTGGAGGATTCCCTTACTACGGTACTTCCGCCTATTTTTGGGAAGGAGTTGAGGGAGTTTTTTGGTGCCACAATTCCGAATGTTAAGACCATTCCTTTACCTGCAGATTAATTCATTATATTACCTCCCACTCAGGAAGAAGGTAGTGTCGACCTTCCCCTGGGTGAAGGGACCACAGGTAACAAGTCTTCAACTGAAAAAGAATTACCTGACACATTTGAGGATTTTGAAGTAAAAATATCTAAACGGCAGGGGAAAAAACTGGCTAAAATCAAGAAAAAAAACTGCAACGAAGCCCTCAAAAAATCTTCTCGCAAATTTATGAGGGCATCTGAACTCAAACATGCCCTGCTTGAGGATGTGGATGCAATCTCTGTTCCCGAGAAAAAATGTGAAAATTAAAACAAAAACTTAAACACACAACACAATCACGATGTCATACTAGTAGAGAATGCCCATGACTCTCAAGGCTTTTTTCTGAGGGGGATTTGGCTTTGTGTGATGTTTTAAAAAAGAAAAGGGAAGCCATGTATGAGATCTTTAAAACGATTCCTTCTCTTGATAATCTTATTGAGCTTTCGAACCATAATCTGGCCTGGGGTCGGAATGCTCAAGCTGATCCGATTGATAACAATGTTACGCTAGACTTGAAACATGATGATTATGTTCCCAATCCTGGTTTGATGACAAAACCAGGAAAAAAGTGTGTTGCCACTGAAAACACCGGTACGACCACCACTGGTTCCACTGTATCTACAGTTCCTATTCTACCTATTTTGTCTAGTGAACATAATCCTGCCAATACTGTGGGAATTACCCAGAAGCCAACAATGACTCCCAATGCTGTGGGGAAAGGGCCGGTGGGGCCCACCTACAACAAAAAGGAGGATGAAATTCAACATATTATTTTGAAGATACTTAGAGACAATATGTTACTCCAACCAGAGTCTAAACTGCCCGTTTCTATTGCTCCAATCAAGACCATAGAATCTTCATATGTTAGCAATATAGGGAGTGATCCTGGTAGGACTAGGGGCCTTGAAGAGCAATGGTATTCGAACGAACCCTTTGAAGAATATGAACACACTCTATCTTCTGCTGTGCTACCTGACCCTGACTTAAGACAACCAGCCAGGCCTGAACTCCCTGGCTTAATCCTTAAAACGCTTTTTAAGGACAATGGTAATGCCCCATTAAATAGATCTTATATTCTATCCTTGTTTGCCGCCATACCTGAACTCAATCTCATATCATCTGCGGATATCTATTTGGTTGATTTCATACACAAACACAGGTATGATTATGTTCTTTTGACCATCCCCTCACCTTTGGTGAGATTGTTACTCTTGAAGGAGGCTGAACAACTGCAATCTAGAGGTTTTGATATATATGAACATAAGGCCACCTCACCTAAGGACCCTAATTTTCTACCTAGGCAGGTGAAACATGAAACTGACCATTCACGGCCAAATCCTGATAGGGTGATTTCTAAACCCAATTCGGATTTGGACAAGCAAGAATGGAGGTGGTTAGCCCTGTCTCTGCGCGAGTCGATTGACTCGCTTAAGCGCCTGGGTAAACCACTCTAGCGCTGAATGTGTTCTAAACTTTGTGAGTTGGAATACGAGAGGTAGTTTTAACCTCTTGCAGAATGAGGACCTTATGTGTTTCCTTGCTAAGTTTGACTTTATCCTACTTCAAGAAAACTGGTGTAGAACTGAATTATGCTGGGATGGTTTTATGGTGACCGCTAACTGTGCTCATGGTGGGAATAAGGGCCGTCCCAAAGGGGGACTCATTATAGCAGCCAAGATAACTACAGACTTAGTAAAAACTGGTGAATGGCGTTGTTCGCATCACTTTCTCATTGTCTCCTTTTTGTTGGGGGCAACCCATGACTGTTTAGCCATTCTTATGGTTAATGTGTACTGGAACCCAAACAAATTATCTGATCTGCAACTTGTCAATGAACTTACCAAGTTGGGATCCATCATTGAACAGTGGTTGGTTAATAATAAAGGGTGTCAACTGGTTATTGCTGGTGATCTTAATGCGGACTGTTATAGTGAATGCATGTCTGGTGATATCTTTTTAGCCAACACTTGTGATTCAGTCAGAATTGGTGATAATATCAAGCTGAGGGGTAGGATGTGGTCTCACTTTGTGGAATTGTGGGCTGTGGATTTACTGTACAATGACCACTTTACATGGAAAGCTTGGGGTCTCACCTCTATTATTGACTATGGGCCTCATTAGGACCCTGGCGGAGAGGGTTTTACGCCAGCGTAGTGCATGGCGTACCTCTCCGCCATACTACGAGTTCCCGTAGCGCCATGGCGGCCTTTTCCGGCTGGTTTTACCAGGCGGAGAAAACCATGGCGCTACGGGACCTCGTTGTTAATTACGCCACCGTATTTTACGGTGGCGTAATTAACTCCTTCCCCACTCCCATTATACCCTATGGGGCAAAAATGGGAATGGGGAAGGGCAGAATGGGGATTGGGGATTTACCGCCCCGCCAAGGTCGGAATGGGGCGGAAAATCTGCCAACCCCCATGGCGCTATCGGCGGCTTTCCGCCATGCTTCGCGGTGCATTTAGCACCGCGAAGTCCGCCTGGGTCGTAATGAGGCCCTATGTCTTTCTTTCCAGCTACTTGTCAACTGCTATGAGTAAATTCATGGTCAGGGAAACCAGTTGTAGGGACCATTGTTTCTTGATATTTGAAATTACTGTAATTGTCCAAAGTACGAGTGTACTTGAGTACAAACATGAGTTAACTTCCAGTCCGAAAGGCAATAGAATTAAGTGGACCTTTAGGAAAAATGCAAAATTTAGCTTGACTATGGTGACCGATTTTGAGGGCATGACTCTGCACCAACGCGTGGATTGCTATTCTGCAGTTAATTTCAGTGCATACATTCACTACACGATCAATAGCTTAGAGAAACAATCTTTGAAATATCCTAAAGTAAATAACCAACATAAGCATTGCACTGATAGCAAAATTTACGAACGTAGAATTATCTATAGGAAACAATTAAGAAGTCTACGTAAATCCGATCTTACTCTACCTGATGTTGTACATAAGATAAAATCAATCAAACAAAGCTACAAAAATTGGTTGATCCATCATAAAGGCCAACTTTTGCAACAGGATGGTGAGCCATGCTACGAGCACTAAGAGGGACCAATTGTTCCAACTTTTGGTCTCTAATTAATGAATCTGAAAGACCCCAAAAGCTAGCTAACTTGCATTCTATTAGCGAAGACTGTTGGTTGGGTCATTTTGCAAATTTGTACCCTCCGGCCAACTGCGCTGAATCGATAGAGCCAATTCAGAGTCCGAGTTGGACCCTTGAATTTACTATAGAAGACATCGTTAATCTTATAGTTAAATCTAAGAATTCGGCTGCTCCTGGTCCTAATAATCTTACTAACAAATTGCTTAAAGTTGATCCTGATCATTGGGCCCTCATTTTGCATTTGCTGTTTGTAAATGTTCTAAGAAGCAAACACATTCCTGTATCTTGGAGGGTTTCTATTGTAATTCCGGTATTTAAAAAGGGCTCTAGGAAGGATCCGGCTAGTTGCAGACCAATAGCAATAGCTGATCCGGAATCCAAGCTTTTTGCCTCGCTGGTCCTACGGGATCTGGAAAAATGGATCAAAGATAACCATATTCTTGACCCCAAACAGATTGGCTTAAAAAAAAAATTGGTACCGACTGTGGAGGCCTAATACTCAAATCCCTCACGTCTAGATCCATTAAGGCTGTCAAACCATCTATCTTTGTGGCATCCATGGATCTAAGCTCGGCTTTCGATCTTGTAGATAGGTCAATGCTAAGGCTAATACTAAAAGATCTTGATATTCCTAGCAACCTGCTCGCAATTATTATGGCTGTCTATTCTGACACTAGGATCAGAGTAAGATTTAATTCGGATGGTCTACTTTCTAAGGAATTGATTATCCCAAACGGCCTTCGACAAGTCTGTATGTTAGCCCCCACTATTTTTAATCTTTATGTTAGTGGTGCCAATAAAGCATTGGATAACAAGGGTTTGGTCTGTCCCAAATTGAATAATATTTCCCTGGCATGGATAGCATACGCTGATGACTTTCTTCTTATTGACTCTACAAAGATTGGCATATAGCGACTGCTTATGGCCTTTGAGAGGTTCATTTTGGACCTACGGCTCAAGATCAATCCTTCTAAGACCGTTATTGTGCGCTTTGGCAGATCCAATAAAAAGGAAAACGCTTTCATCTGGCTTTGTGGTAATAAAATCATCAAGGCCCAACCGGCCTTTAAATATTTGGGCTTTTATTTCTCCGGAACAGGAACGACTAATCTAATTAAAAGCCAGTTGAAACTAAAAGCTGACATTGCAATTAGGCAACTACGGGCCATTGAATCAAAATTTGGGAAGTTTTCGGCGACCCCGCTTAGAGAGTTCTACATTAAAAAAGTCACACCTCGTCTCACGTACGGCCTGGACCTGTTTTCAGACGACTTACATGCATATTTGACATACATTGAAGGCTACATTTGGAGGTCTGTTCTTTTCTTTCTACCCAAATGTCTGCCACTGGCATTGATCAAATATGAATTTGGTTTAACATCTCTAGCCACTATTGTTACTTGGAAACGTATGCATCTGTGGCATAAATGCGACAGATCAGGGGAGGATACACTATATGCTTGTGCTGCAAGGGATCCTGCAAATCCTTTTTCCAATATATTGCATAATGAGACGATGCAATGTCTAGCCAGAATTGGTATGTCCACAGTCTCACTTTGTAACAAACCCAAGAAAGTTAAAATGAGTCTCGAGAGTTTTGACTGGCAAACAACCAAAAGCAAAATTACTGAAACTAAATTGTATAAACATGCATGTTCCATCTGGAAATGGGTCCCGGCTATGGAATGTTATCTTAAGAAATATCCAAGTAAACAAACACGGAATGACTTTATGCGCTTCAGATTCAATGCCATTCAAACTAACCAAATTAACTGTATTAGAAACTGTATATTGGGGGACTGGAAATGGTGTCGTTTCTGTAACAAGGAAGGAGTGGTTGAAACACTACAACATATTCTGCTGGTGTGTCCTGGACTTTTATCTTATAGGATACTTTATTTCGCACAATTTGTATACTCGACCCACGAGGTAAATAGGGAATTTATATGGCACAGAATGCTACATCAGAATTCACCAGCTCTGATCATTCGGATCACTTCCTTTCTAAGAAATGTATGTGAACTTTGCTAGCCTGGTGCTAAATTCGCTGTCTTTCCTTATTTTCTGACAGAAAGCACTTTGACGTTAGGGAATAATTTCCTCTTGCAACTTCTAACCAATATTGTGGTGTTTCGTTTTTTCTTCCGTGCTGACTTGATTCATAATGAATTCTCTTTTGTTTTTAGGTAAACAAACTATTGTTTTATGTATTTAATGTATTGTTTTGGATTCTCTTAGTTTTTATATTTTGTAAAATGTTGTAATCAACCAATACTGTAATTCGTTAATCTGGTGATTCTGTTCATTTTCCTTTGCTTTTCTCTTAAATTTTGTAAAGGTTTATTATAAACCAAAACAAATAAATAAAAAAAAAAAAAAAATATATATATATATATATATACATATATATATATATATATATATCTTCTATTTCATTGGGGGAACTAGCAGAGGTAGTGGCCCATCTTAAAACCTCCAGCTGCAAGGGAGACCCATACTCAGCTGTCATCATTAAAACATGTCCCCCTACGTTGCTCGCAGTAATCCACACATTTGTGAATACTTCGCTCATGGAAGGTTTGGTGCCCAACGATCTGAAACAATCTTGGGTGACGCCACTATTGAAAAAACCCGGTCTCCCCAAGTGAGATCCCCTAAATTATAGACCCATTACCAACAAAACCTTCCTGTCGAAGATTCTGGACCGGGTTGCATACAAGCAAGTGGTCCTCCATCTTAATAATTACCCATTCTAAATTGCTGACAATCGTGATTCAGAATGGGTCACAGCACCGAAACAGCATTGCTAGAATTAAAATCTAGGCTCCTAGCGCATACTGATAAAAGCCTCTCTTCCATGCTTATGCTTCTTGATCTCTCCGCCGTTTTCGACCTGGTAGACCATCTGTTGATTGTCTCCAGGCTTGAAGAAGTGGCTAATTTCTCCGCAGCAGCATCTCACTGGGTTGCATCATTCCTTAACAATAGGGTCAGCAGAGTCTGCTCTGAGACAGCATAGGCGGTCCCTATTCTCATTGAATTTGGTGCCCCAAAGGGGGCCAGTCTATCCCCGTCTCTATACAACATCTTCATGACCCCCTTCTTTGCAATACTGGAGCAGGAAGGGATATGGTTCACAAATTTCGCTGGCGATACTCTGTATCATTCTGCTGTCAGGCTCTGATGACCAAGACAAAGCCAACCTGAACACAGCCTGTGCAAGTACAGAACACTGGATGGTGTTGAATGGCTTGGCACTTCATAGGTCCAAGACTGAGTTCTTGATTATGGGTTCACCGTGCACCTTATACAAGCTGGGACCGGCCTATGAGAGCTTTAAATTGAGTGATCTGAAAATCTCCACACTCAAGAAAGTTAAATCCCTTGGTGTCACTTTCGATCAGTCCCTCGCCATAAGGGCCCACGTGGGGGGGTCTGGCCTCAGCAGCATCATACTAACTGAAGCTCTTTGCTCACTAGCATCCCTTCATCACGCAGGCCAACGCTGAAATCTTTGGCAGAGCAATTGTAGGTGCAAAACTGGATTATTGCTGCAGTTTCCTGACAGGTATCAGAAAAGCTGAAATTAGCCGACTCCAACTGATACAGAACAGGCAGTGAGAGAGGTAATGGGCCGCTCAAGACATGATCATGTCTCATAAACCAGAAGAGCTCTACACTGGCTGCCTGTGGAGGCGTAAATTTGTTTCCGCCTCCTACTGATCACCTTTAAATGCACACAGGGTATTATGCCATGTTATCTGAGTGATTTGATTACAAACAAGACCGCCAGCAGAGCCCTCAGATCAAATAACCTCAAACTACTAGCTATCCCTAGATGTAGATCTAAGAAGTCCAAGAGGTGGCATTCTCAGTGGCAGCACCATCGGCCTGGAATGGCCTTCCACTTCATCTTAGACTTGAGTCCAATCTTGAGCCATTAAAAAAAAGCTGAAAACATGACTGTTCGTATAACCTTCTTAGGTGCTTAGATCTCACCCTGGGCATCCAGGCACTTGACGCTGCTTGTCTGTTAATTTTTGTTGTGTTTGTTGAGCACCTTCATGCCTCAGGGTCCATTGCTGCGCTATACAAATGTATTAAAGTAAAGAAGGCAAGCAGATCTCCCAGCTCTTCGGCACCCAGTTCTATATGTACTAAAGACGATGGTGCACTCAGGATAAATAGTAGCAGTTGCGTAAGAAATGTATTTTCTACACTTAGTTGTCATTTGACCTTGTCATCACCCCAGATTTCAGCTCCATATGTAGATTCTGGGATAGACTGCCTGTTCTATAACACCAATACGGGGCTCAAGGACCCACGACCGCGCCTTACAAAAATGATTTTGCTGCACCACAGGTTTTTTTCCAAACTGATTTTAGATGTATCTATCTGGACTGACCATCCACCATATACATGGAACCGAGTTCCCAAGTAATCAAAAATGTGTTCTAATTACACCCTGTCAACATCTATAGGCAATACGTTTCTTAAACTGAGGGTTAAAAACCATTACCTTTGTCTTGCCAATATTTAAGTGTAGCTCCAGCTCCTTGAATTTGTCTAAAAAAACATTTAATGAAACCTTCAGACCCTGTGGGGTGGTGGCCAGTATCACAGCATCATCCGCATAACACAGAGCCGGGTTTTTATCCAATCCCATCTTGGGCCAATCCTGACATTTTAACAATAGGCCATCGATAACCTCCTGGATATACACATTAAAAACGAGGGGAGCATGTGTGCCCCCTGCCTGACCCCTATGTCTACCTTAAATGACTCTGTTCCCTCGCCCCCTAAGCTATAGCGTACCACGGCAGTGTTCCCAATATAGAGGGATCAAATTATGTTCAATAGACATGATGAGATATTTCTCCTCATCATGGTCTTCCACCAAATATCCATTGAGGTACCATCAAAAGCCATCCTAAGATCCAGACAAAAGCGTACAATAAATATTTAATTATTACGGTGTGCTTCTGGATCAAAAGGAACAATCTAAAGCTTTGATCGATGGTACTCCCTTTATGGCGGAAACCCGGCCTGCACATCGCTAATGCCACTGCGATTGCTGGTCCACTCTTGGAGGTGGCAGAGAATTCCCTTGCCAAAGACCTTCATTGCACTGTCCGGGACTATAACGACATACATAACTTTGCATTGCATCAGATTGCGGCTTGGCAGAAGTGGAGATGGTTTAGTAGTAGTTTTCGATGATGGGGTAACAGCTGAGTATACACTTTGTGGTGGTGATGTAGCCGGAAAAACATGTTGTAGGGACAGAGGTGGAGATGCTTCTAAGATACCGCTGTAGACTTGAGTCCATGGACCTTTAGTTTATGTTTAAAATGAGCTAGAGGGTATGGCTCATCAATGTTATTCCAGTGAACTCTCAGTAGGTGGGGAATTAGCGGCCAATTCACCAGACATTGAGACTGTGCCGACACTGGACCCTGCTGCACTGGTTTTTGGCACAAAGTGGTGCACACAACGTCCTCTACCTCCTTCCAGCTATGGTGGTGTTGCACCATGAAATATATCCAGCTGTTTGTGTTGTCTTCATTCTGCACTGCTTTTTGCGGGGAGATAAAGCAGTAGACATCCAAACCGCCTCTTTGTCAATCCGATGTCCGGACGACATGTTGAACACAGTGCAAAGTGAAATTATTCAAAAAAAGAAACCACAAAAAAAGACTGATACTTAAAATGAAAAAACTTAAAAAAAAAGAAAATAATAAGTTACAATAATGACTGTAGACAAACCACAAAACAAAAGACAAAGGAAAGTGGTTTAGGGATAAGTGAGGCAAAAATGGATTGGAGGAACAAAGTTTGCAAGTTTGGAATGTTCTTGGAGGATTACACAGATGTGTCAGGAACCAATATCCAAAAAGCAATGAGGAAAAGTAAAGGGGCTTCCTGAAAAATAGAGGGTATCCACAGCTATACCCACAAACCAATCACATGCGCTAATAGTAGCCAACGTTAAGACAAAATTGGTGCTCATGGCATTAACCAATCAGAACGCACGCTGAGTATGCAGGGGTAGACATAACATATATCTGCATCAACATCCTCAACCATGACAGGGTGAGCTGCATAGATGTGGCTACTCTCACAGCATATGATGAAATCTGCACGTGCAGCATTGACAAATCAGAACACGTGCTACGGTGGCATGGGTACACATGACATATATCCGCATCAACATCCTCAACCAATGACAGTGCAAGATGCGTAGATGCAGCTATGCTCACGCTGTATGACGAAATCTGTGTCTGTTCCATTGACCAATCGGAATGCGCTCAGGCTGCGCGGGTTGACATGACATATATCTGCATCAACCTCCTCAACATCTGACAGTGCTACCTGTGTAGAGGTGACTACACTTCAACCAAGGACAGCGCAAGCGGCATAGACATGGCTACGCTCACGCTGTATGACAAAATCTGCATGTGTGGCATTGACCAATCAGAGCATGCACTATGGCTGCGCGGGTGCACAAGACATTTATCTGCGTCAACATCCTCCGCCAATGAGAGCTTGACCTGATTAGCCCCAGATATTAACCAAACCATTAGCACATCATTTAATATTTATCATTGCTTTCAGTCCTTGCTGGTGAACAGGTGTTCTGGGTTAGTGCAAGAACTTTTGGCTACTTATACCTTATTTTTAAATGCTTTTTACTGACTTCCTACCTAATCCTCTTTTCCCTTGTCTTGTTATTTATTCGGTTTGACTATTCTTTCTTTTCGTTTTTTTTAAACATTTAACATTTTTGGTGGAATTGTCCTTGTTGTGTTTTAATTTTTGTTATTTTGTATTTTCCTCTCCTGTCAGTCTTTTAACAGCATGTCTGACAGAAGTGGCAGCAGTGATGATGATGTTGTTTGGGTTTTGAATCCATCCCCTCCACGGAAGAGGCCTTCCGAATGAAGACTTGTTCATACAGTTGGAGATACTTCCATGTCAAGCAACACTGTTCCATAAAGGAGGCTGAAGAAGTGCGATGCACCGCGTGCCAGAAGCTGCTATGACGTGGCCCTTCAGATGTTCCATCGCAGAGCAATGGCACTCTGTGCTTATGAATAATCTAGTATGTGTCCACTGGAATGATGATGATGCATACAGCAAGGCCAATGAACTCCACAAGGTCAAGATGCATGGGCCTTGTTCATTATGTCGATGAGCATCTGCATCTTCTCCATCAGCACCTCCATCTATAATCGCACCACCTCCAACCAACATCGAAGCCACAATTTCTATTAGTGCTACCTCAAATCCACCTTCTGCCATTCTACCGGCACCCAATTTTTCAGTGATAATAATCCTATGCACTATATACCAAGATTGGGTTGCTTGAGAAGTTCTACGCTAGAGGATTGGCAAAAGACTGTCTCTGATCATCTGATTAATTGCTAGCCCTGTTTTTATTTTTAAGTGCCAATTTTTTCCCCTTTTCTTTAGAAAAAACAAAATAAGAAAAAATATGCATGTCCCATTTTTTAATCTCTTTGTTACAGGTTTGATCCAAATGTGTTTTCCTTCCATGTTCCAGCCACCCCTTTCAGTCCCCCAAAACGGCCCTTTTAAGGGCCACCCAAAAAGTCATGAAAATAGATTAAATGAAAACACAGACTTCAAAAATAGATCACAATGTCTTATGTAATATATTTTATGCAGTTTTAGTCACTGACATGTATTTTTCAAAATGATTCTTTATATCTGCGGGTATGGATTATAGCCACAGCTAAAATACACATTATCCCACTGGTCTGATGATAGCCGTGACTAGAAGAGCGCTGCGAAGATAGCTGCTACAGGGTATTTAGCTCTGTGATTGGAGCTTTCGTAGCTGCAGATACGCTATCCAGTCATTGCTGCGATTAACCGTGCCTCCAAAGCTTGTCATCTTGTTGGCTGCTGCGGTAGCCGTGGTTATGAATTTATGTTTAAAATAAATTATTTACATATGCATGTATATGTATGTATTCTGTAGTCCTTGTAAGTTGTATTATTGAAATAAATACATTGTGGGAGAAGATGGGACTAGGATACAGAAGTATGAATAGATTCTGCGTGGGTGGGTAGGGGGGCCAGAGGGTGGGGATAGGCTTGGTAGCGGTATAGAGGGTGTGCATACAGTATATTGATAAGGGAAGAGACGATAGGGGTGCTGTGAGGGTAGAAAATATGTCAGTATGAGGAGTGGGTGGGGGTAGTCAGGATTAGATACGCTGTGTGAGGATAAACAGGGGAGTGTGGTGGGTGGTTGGAGTAGAGAGGGTGGGGTAGACTGAGTGAATGTAGAGATGGTGGGATATAATACGTGAGCAGAGGTAGAGGGACTAGCCATAGCCATATTAATATGTGCACATTGATTATGTCACAATTTGAGCTTTTCTGTCTGTCAAGAAAATATAATTAGTTAGACTCTTTTGCATACAAAGGTGAACCACCCCAGTGGAGAAACAACACAAACCAAAAAAAAGCTCACTCAAAAACCCACTTGTAGTGGATTGTCATCATTAACAGAACATCAACATATCACTATGAAAAGACATTACTTTATTAAATATTATAAACTTGTACACACATATTATGCACTTAACTTATCTATAACATCAAACAATGATTCATCTCATATATATATATATATATATATATATATATATATATATATATATATATATATTGATCAAACGTGATTGACCCGAGAACACAAAATATTTAGATAACCATAAATGCTGCTAAGTACAATATATATGGAATGCACCACTTTCCTATTGTGTATTGCTATTTATTCAAGTATTCAAAAAGTTACAAGAGGCTATCCAAATACTTTGCCTCAATGACCCCTGAATCGTATTGCATTTAGCCAGTGCCACCATCCACGAATACCCTGATAACAGAATTGCACTTTGCCCAAGGATACTATCTAAATACTATGCCTCGAAGATCTATGAACCTTATTGCACTTTACCCTTTAGACAATGTCACTGTCCATTAATAACCTGATCAAAGACTTGCACTTGTATTTATGATGTGATTCATAAATACTTTATAACAAGACAGTCCATGGACCTGCCGACAGTTTGGTGTTGGCTCACAATCCCAATACGATCAAACAATATTAAGGGAACTAGTAACTCATGGAAAGAGTGAGTGGAAGTGGCAGGTGAAAGAGATAATGAGAGAGGAGCGTGATTGGAGGTGGTGGGAGCATACCTGGGAGTACAATTTAGAAGAGGTAACAAATATCAATAAAGAGAAAAGTATCTCAATCCAGTGTCAACTCATCAAATATTTGGCAGTGAGGTGGTAAACTTCAGGACCCCCAGGCAACGTGAAACTTTTGTTGTACTTGACAGCTGTCCTGGACTGGTGACCATCGAATGCTCGGAACAAGTACCCAGTACAGATTGGCCCGTGGGTGACACTGAGGTGTGTAGCTGGTGACTGGTGGTTAGTTGGGATCTGCCCTTGCAGCACAACTGACTGGATCGTGTTCAAACCAATGACAGCAGACTGAGTCACAGCCCTGTGAAAGAGCTGCTGCTGGAGCACAGAGAGCAGCAGATGTACCAAACTTTCCCACATGGTCGCAGCAATTAGTGGTGAGTGTGGATGCCACAGGGAATTGAGTACTTCCCCCTGATGTGATACAAAGGAGAGATTGGGGAACGAAAGCCGCAGGGAACAGACTGTAATTGGAGTCGTAGCTTTGGAGTGGAAGGGTGGGTAAATGACCCTCCCCCTTAAATAAAAATACTGGAAGGAGTGCCCATAAAAGAAACCTATGTTGGATCATGTTCTCTTTTATGGAAGTAAATTAAGGTAAACATCTTATAGTGTGTCCAGCCCTAAAACTGTAAATGAGTAGACTACCCACCTAATTACTTTTACCTCTGTGAGACACAACCTCTTTAGGGAAATCAACCCTGGTAAAGCATGCCAAGCAATGATCTTTCAACTGACTTGGCAGTCACAGTCTTTAGTGGGATGGCTTCAGGATATATTGTGGCATGATCAAAGACCACAAGGGTAAACCTACTGCTAGAGGATGCAGGAGGGTTCATGTTTATGTTTACATGCATCACGATATTATAATCTTCAGAATAATCAGGTTTATCCTAAGCCCAGGATGGTAGACAAAGTAAACAAATTAGCCCTGCCAAATATTCTTGTACCTATATACACACTAGAAATCAATAGCCTCCAAGAGTTTAATATTGAATGCATCCATGTGAACCCAATGTTTTTCTGAGATGCCAACACTGGTTGATGATGTCAGATAAAATTATGTAAATTGTGTCATTGAAAAGTCGATTCTAAAAATGTTCTCGCTTTTCTGGCTAAGCCGCCCACCGATGATAATTTGAATATTTATGTTGGAGACCGTATAAACTAGGAAAGGGAATCAGCACGTCATGTTAGTTGGCATTTGAAGACCACTTAATGCAGATTCCTTCAATAAAGGCACAATATTATTCGCATTAATTCAGCTGATCATTTAAATGTACCTTGTTGTAGAAGGAATAAAGGGACTTATCTATCCTTCCTCCGATTACACCTTAAAGGGTAGACAACTCTGTTCAGGATGGTTATGTTCATGTAAACTATGGTTGACAAAGGTCAAGAAGTTTATCAATCACTGAAAATCTGGGAGCCATGTTGTACACCATACTCACAACGCCAGATATAAATTGCCCTTGGGAAACTCATCAAATAAAAAGATGCTTAGCTTCTGAGAATGTTATTCCCCGCACTACTGTAGATTCAAGGGCTTTCTATTTTAAATGCAGTTACCAAAAGGTTTCCCTTACAGGCCTTGACCCCAATCTAGTTACATAACTTCTAAATAGGGTTCCACGAAATACGTTCAATGCTAAGTGGGGTTAAACTAATTATTGAGGCATATATCTAAATGCACCAGGTTTATCATACTCACTTTTGGTTTGTCTTCTTAAATGTCCATGACGGGTAGGGATGTGAACAGCTCCAAACAACTTCACCAGGCTAGCTCTTCCTATCAGTCTGTCCCTTACTCGCAAATTCCAAATCTATATAATCTATACATTCTACATCTATTTAAAACACTCTGTAAACTCTTCCATCTTCTTGCAGAAAAATAAAATATATTTTATATTAATTTTATAGAAATCTACATGTCAAGTCTACAGGTTGTGCAAACAGAGCACTTGGTTGCATTAGGCATTTTGCCGGGAGAAGAAATGCTCCTTTCTATTATATCCCCGTTAAGTTGCATCATTGAAAGTGTGCCTTGTTCATCGCAATGCATTACCTATTTTTAATTGAACATGTAGTCTGCGGGTGGCGAGCATATTGGTGAGTGTCCCCTTGGCCTATGTCACTTTCATAATTATGTTTTATGATTTGATGTTTATTTATGTATTCATTGTAATTTAGAACTCACCCCATTCACGTTGCACAAAGGTTACTGCTGGAAATGCAGTAGGCTGGCCTCAACCCGCAGGGTTTGTTTACACTGAGTGCTGCCAATACTCTGAGGCACACGTGCATGTGGATATGGAATAAGAAATATACAAGTTGGTTAGTAGGCAGTTTGCTTTATATTATTTTTCATCGAGTTACCTATTAATGACTTCAATGTTTTTGTTATATCCAGTTGATACGTTTTTTTACTAACACACTGTCCTACTAAGGAAAGTACGTTTTTCTACATACACTTAAGCAGTGCATAGTTTACATTTGCATTTTGTGCCTTTTCTGTGTCTTCTGTTGGTATGATATTTGCAAATGTATGCATTATGTTTCACAAAACAAAAGCCATATAAGCAGTAAGAATGCCGGTAAGGAGTGGAATAAAACAGCAGAAGTGCTACAATCACTGTTGTGGAACTTGCTGCACTTAATATTTACTCACCTCCTTAGTACAGGTATGTGAATCAATCATGAAGGAGTGTGTTAAGCATTCTGCTTACCTTGGAGAAATTATACAATTACTTGCAAAGATAAACATTCTACTCTTAATCAGCTCTGTACTAAATCTGAAGCTGTTCTAACACTGAGTGCTGTTGATGTCATCACCATCATCTCTTTTGAACATGTTCCTGTTGTTTCCCGCTCTCCCCGCAGACACAGTCACTTTCCACATCATTTACAGACCACCCAATCCCAACACCTCCTTCATCGGAGACTTCACAGGCTTGGTCACCATCATGTCTCTATGCACACCAATAACACCTTCCTCTGTGACTTCTAATTCACTGGCAAACCAGTAACCAAGTCAATGATGGAAGATATCCACTGCCTACTCAACACACTGAACCTCACACAGAACACGAAAGAGGCAACTAACAGGAAAGGTTATATCCTCAACCTCATTATCAATGTCCACCTTCTGTCACAGCTCTCCAATCCTGCTTGAATGCTGGAACTATCTGGAAATCCCCTATGACATTAATCACAAAACCTCAGTCACCCAAAGTAAACACAGCCAACAAGACTTCAGATCATTCAAGAACTTCCCTGGGGAGGCTTTCATAGAAGACCTTGCCAACTACCACCTCACTTGATCTGATCTTCCTCAGATGAACCATGACCTTGACTCACTTAATCAAGAACTGAACACCACCCTCACAACCCACATCAACCACCATGCCTTAGTGAAACAATGCACTCTCACGCCTAAACCTTCTGCACCCTGGTAGCCCCAAGAACTCTAATTAAACAAAAGAACCATCAGCAAACAGGTAAAT
Source organism: Ambystoma mexicanum (assembly GCF_040938575.1). NCBI lineage: Eukaryota > Metazoa > Chordata > Amphibia > Caudata > Ambystomatidae > Ambystoma > Ambystoma mexicanum. Next base: position 124,289,429 of record NC_090941.1, read on the forward strand.
ATCCGGTAGCACATCCAACCTCACCTTGATCAAGGAGCTCTGTGCTACACTCATACAAGTTATCATGATTGCCTAGGCCAACTACTACCAAAGCACCATAGCCAAGGACAACAACGAAATCAGATGCCTCTTGAAAGCCCTCAAGCATTGCACCAACCGTCTGCTTGACCCACCCGTACCACACTCCATTGAAATATCCACTGCCATCAACTCTTTCTGAAGTTTCTTTTCTGGGATGAAGGGCTTGATTTTCCACAGCAGAGAACATTGATACCAAGCTGTTTCTGTATTCCTTGCTATGTGCTTTTTGAAGCAAAGGTGTCTGTCAATGTCAAACCGAAGGGACTTGGCACAGGTGATTAGATGGGGTGTGAAGCCCTTGCATTTCATGGCAGAGAGCCATCACTGGATATCAGGGTATTCAGTGTTGTTGGTCAGCAGTAGGAATTATTTCTTGTAGGGGTTGGGCTTCAGGTAAGTACATGACATCCAGGTCTGAATGATTGTAAGATGGGCCTTAAGCCTGTGTATGTGATTTATGAAATCATGAGGTGTGTCATCTGCCCATTAATGGATGTGCATGCTGTGTGGGTACAGGAATGTTCTGTGTAGTTCCATTCAAAGTTGTGTATCACAGAACACAGGATTGATCCTTGAGGGATTCCACAGGTGATGGGTGGAGTTGGTGATCTATTTGGACAAATTGGTGTTATTTGGCAAGGTACGATTTGAGTTGTAGACCAATAGTGGGGCATCCTGAAACTGTATTACCACCCTGAAGATATAATTTAATGGGTCATTATTGGATTACTTGTTTAGGAGTGAAGGGGTTGTGAATGCTGAATACCTAGACTCCCATTAACTATCCTGGACAGTTCAATGCTCAGATTCTTTGAATGATTATGCATTTTGTCATTATTGCCCATTATATTACAATTATTTATTTTGAGGTGGTGTATAGATACAGGAGTGATACTTTTCCTTTTAATCTTAGCTGTGCACTTGATTCTTCTAACTATGTTGAGGAGGAAACGAGTGGCAACATGCTCATTTACTCTGATGGTAACCAAATGAAATGGACTGCAGGACACATCTCACATATTTTATCTGTATGGAAGATGCTAGAGGGGTTCCACTGTTGGCAAAACAAAATGGTATTACCAACTATAATATGACTGCATATTACTATGAGGTATTTGTATATGTTGCTAGGTGGCACCCATCAATGAGCAAAATAGATTGATCGCCACAGATCTGGTAAATGCTGAAAGCACAGACTCCTTCGGTATAACTATTGCTCTAAAAACATTCTGGTATGCTATTCGACGTATTGCAAGATGCATGGAAATGAAGGTCACACAGTTCTGACTTCTACAGACAGATTGTAAGCACTAGATTAAAAAACGGGATAGAGATAGAAAATGAACATTGGAGTCACATGTTGGACATTATAAAGCTGATCGATGAATGCAAATTCTAGCACTGTGTTTTAAAAGCACAATATTTTCCAAGGAAGGGAATCTTGGGAGAAATACAAGGAATTGATGACACAATTGTACACATAAGATTCAGGTACTGTTATCTAGGGACTGTTAGGTCTATTGTTGAGGTAATAAGAACATTGAAGAACTCAAGTGTCCCCAGCCTAGACAGCCTTTGTAACACAGTTCTTAAGAAGTGGCCAGAGCTATGGGGCATAATATTTTATAATGTGTTTATATCACTTAACAGCACTAAAGTGAGGACAAACAATATGATCATTCCCTTAAATAAATAATGGCCACACTTTGCCCCAAAATGTTTTAAGCTGCTCTTTATGCTTGATATACCTGCCAAAACATTGGAATATGTGATAGTAATGGAACTTAATCAATGGGCTGAGGATCAATTGGTGCTACCCAGTTGTGGTTTACCTATGGCCACTTCCTCCCATGGCATGGCACTTTCATAAATTTTACATAAGGGGAGACACTAATACAGTAAGTCAGTCTGTACTTCATCCATTGATTACAATCAGCTTTTGATCATGCTATTCAAGCTATGTTATGGGATAAATTATACAGATGGAGTAGTGCCCCAGCATTATTATAAATGATCATGGTGTTGTTTAAGGATACAACTGTTTGAGTGTGAAACAAAACAAGTGCTCTTAGTAACTATATCCCAATGTGTAGTAGCATGACACATAATTGTGCAATAGCTCGTACCCTCTTTAATCTATATGCACAATATGACTACAATATTCGTGGGGATTAATTGCGTCTCACCTAAAATGAGTAATGTACAGATTGTGTGGCTTGGTTATGCTGATGCCATTATATGAATTGATTATACTCCTATTGATTTACAATGAAAGCTGGATAGCATTTTTAAATATGTTGAGGAACATAGCAGAAGAATTAACATTAATTTTCAACGAAGGTGACATTTGTATACACTGTAAATGTAAACGAATTGCCAACAGCATTGAAACAAACGGTTGAGAGCATCATGTATTTGCACACAGTGTTAGATACCACCTTAAATTGGAAGAACCACTTAGAATCAGCTTCCATCAAGGCTATCCTGTTGTTGAAAACATTGATGCACTTTCACAAAGCAGAGAGTAGACATCAACCTGTGCTAAGTATTGAGACAACACGAATACAATTGTTCTGACTACATTACGTCAGATCAAGGGGTTTTCATGGGAATCATGGTTTAACAGAATAGAATGCAAATGTTGGAAGCTGGCATTAGGTTTACCACAGAGCAGTCTATGGGGTAAATCTGACTTGATTACCTTAGCCAAGAAACACGCCCTGACATATTATATAAAAATGATGAGCACCACTAAACCCTCTTAACTTATACATCAACGAAGAGTTCACATCTTCTTAATCTAAGCATTTAAACGTTTGTCCATACCAATTTGCTAAGGACTGTGATGCATTATTGAAGACACTTTATATTCAGATTACGAAGATTGTGGCTGTAGGCTTTATTAAAAAAAACATATTGCATATAAAAACAGTTTAGAGGATTATTGGACACATTTTACCAACCTGATCTAAATTATAAACAACATTTGGAATCACAGGAGCTTGGTGAGGTATCCCTAGGTCCAATACAACTTAATACAGCTGTAAAACTGCAAAGCTGATTTATTGCCCTGCTTTCAATAATGTGCACAGGAAGTGTTTTTGGATGAGCTGCAATATTATTGAATTTGAGAATAAATGGAGGAAAATCATGTGTTGCTGTGATTTAAAAGTGACCTTAATTTGTATGAAATTATGGGAATATAGTGAATAAAATCAATGAAAATGTTGGATTATGAATTACAGTGAATGTGTACAGTGTGTCAGTAGCAGACATGATGTTAACCTTGAAATCATGACACTATATTAGAGGTGTACAGAATATACAGTGGAAAAATACTGATGATGAATTGCATTTAATACGTACCGTATGTTAGCAGTAGAAATTATGCTAAATGGTGTAAATATGCATACATATTTTAAATAAAATGTTTGCATTTGACAGCATAAAGATTTAGGGCCCGATTCATGGAATTAATTATGCAGAAAATAAGGTACTAACGTCTCGCCCGGGAAATGGCCATGCAAGTTCTTCATATGATCCGCCACCCGAAGGCAGGCATGAGTACACTTACGCGTAGGATTGGCAGCATGGAGGTGGGGTTGCATGTAACATTTAGGGGTGCATGTATGCAAATGGGGTTCCGAAATTACTTAGGGGTGTGCGTAAGCAGTGTAGAGGGTTGCAAGAACGGTTTAGAGGGGTTTGTACTCTGATTTTACATGTCACTGTTTTTCATACGCAGGTTGTGGGTTGACGGGAAAAGTTACACGGGACCCTGCGCAGGGTCCCTGAGATGCAGGCCTGCTTGCAGGGGACCCCACAAACAGTTTGAAGGATCCGTTTGTTGTTGCCTGTGGGAGCTTGCAAAGGTGGCTGATATGGCTGTCTATGCTTTGCATGTGGGCGTGTTGTGGGTGTTCCGGCCACAATTTGCAAATACGGTTACTTTGCGCAAACAATTCCATGAATATGCAGGGACGCACATTATTTTATCTGCATGCAAGCTTGCGCAGTGTCCTTCTCGACACATGCCACTTGCAGGATTTCTGCGCACGTTTCCATGAATCGGACCCTTAAGTGGTACATGAAACATTTTTTATTTATAATATTTTACTGCATAAAAGATGTCTTGAAACAATATTATGCCATAATTTTAAAAGAAAATGCAAAACAGACAGCTCATGGCTTGTCAAGAGTTCTGAAAGTTCGCAAACGGTGGTTTCTGTAAAGACATGCATTTAATAAATACATATATTGTTACTATCTTTTCTTGCTGTTTGATTTATGGCGTGCATGATGCCTGCAGAAGTTCATGAACCTGTATTAGTAATGTTTGTGGATGAAATATTGCAGTTTTTGAGTCTATTGTGGGGTGTTATGTATTAATTGTTCAAGCGTTCTTATAATTTCTCGGTCTGTTATCAACCCATGACATATATGTAGTTGTGTTTATCTTGAAATATATTTGGCAGCATTTTATAGAAGAATGCAAGTATCAAACCAAATTATTATATGGTGTTATGTTTTGGTGAAGTCTGTATATGTTCTGAGGCCTGGATGTGAGGATTCCCTAGTCTTTGATAACATATCTGGGTCTTCCAGTGTGTTTTCTTGCTTGATACTGGCTATTGAATCCTGCAGTGTATTGATTGGTCAATGTGACGTGTTAGGGATCAGTGATGAACGGACCACATATGTTTTATTCTATTTCATTGTTTGTAATGCAAACCTAGCTCAAGAGCAGCAGACTGCTTTACAGCAGGAGGGTGCCAGAATTGGGCTTAGCATTATATACAGTAGCACAGTACGGTTGAGAGGGATTTGTATTTATCCAGCAGGTATTGTTGAAAGAGCCACGCTTTAGTGTTCTGCAGAACTGGAGGATGGTGGGAGTATTTTGATCCTCTACCGCGATTCAGTTCCAGATGGAGGGGCATGGCGGGAGAAGGACTGCTTGTGAGGTTTCTCTTTGCAGGCTAGTTCTGACTCCAACCTTTTGATGGTTTTTTCTATGTGAGGTTGAAGAACCTCCGGAGGTGTGACGTTTAGTCGCCAAGTATGTTGGTATTCCATTTGAGACTGCTTGATTGGTGATACATGCAGTTTTAATAGGATCCAGGCTGGCAGGGGGAGCCAGTGAAGCATGTGCAGTGTTGGAGAGATATGGTTGAATATGAATATACAGGCACTTGTAATTCTGTATCAAATTAAATGTTATTAAGCAATGCTGTAGTACAGTGTAATGTGAGTGAATGCTGGGTATGGCAAAGTGTTTTAATTTTGTTATTGGTTTAGCTTTAAGTTTATTTGTATAGTGTAGCTTAAAACCTTCAGATGGGCACACAGGTGCTTGATGTGATTCAAACAGGCCAAACCTCTATTCCAGTGAGAGTGAAAATGAAAAAATGAGACTAACAGAATCCAATATAGAAATATAGAAATGCTATTTATTTAGGAGTAAGAAAGGTTTTATTCTGGATGCTAAGAGATAAGGAATTATCTTCCTTTAGAACATTTTCTGGTGGTGAATTCCAGAGGAGGACTAGTTGAATTGAGCAAGAATAGATTTCCCATTTAGTTGTGCGTGCGCATTTCAGTCACTGTGTATGCATTCTTAGTCGCTGTTGGGATTGTCATATTTAGGCGCACCCTGCTGTGCGCATTTCAGTCACTGTGTATGCATTCTTAGTCGCTGTTGTGATTGTCAAATTTAGGTGTTCCCTGCTATATGCATTTTAGTCACTGTGTATGCATCTTTAGTCGCTATTGGGATTGTCATATTTAGGTGCACCCTGCTGTGTGCATTTTAGTCACTGTTTATGCATCTTTAGTCGCTGTTGGGATTGTCATATTTAGGTGCACCCTGCTGTGTACATTTCAGTCACTGTGTATGCATCTCTTAGTCGCTGTTGGGATTGCCATATTTAGGTGCACCCTGCTGTGCGCATTTCAGTCACTGTGCATGCATTTTTAGTCGCTGTTGGGATTGTCATATTTAGGTGCACCCTGCTGTGTGAATTTCAGTCACTGTGTATGCATTTTTTGTCGCTGTTGGGTTTGTCAAACTTAGGTGCTCCCTGCTATATGCATTTTAGTCACTGTGTATGCATCTTTAGTCGCTATTGGGATTGTCAAATTTAGGTGCACCCTGCTGTGTGCATTTTAGTCACTGTGTATGCATCTTTAGTCGCTGTTGGGATTGTCATATTTAGGTGCACCCTGCTGTGTACATTTCAGTCACTGTGTATGCATCTCTTAGTCGCTGTTGGGATTGCCATATTTAGGTGCACCCTGCTGTGCGCATTTCAGTCACTGTGTATGCATTTTTAGTCGCTGTTGGGATTGTCATATTTAGGTGCACCCTGCTGTGTGCATTTTAGTCACTGTCTATGCATCTCTTAGTCGCTGTTGGGATTGTCATATTTAGGTGCACTCTGCTGTGTGCATTTCAGTCACTGTTTATGCTTTTTTAGTTGCTGTTGGGATTGTCAAATTTAGGTGCTCCCTGCTATATGCATTTCATCACTGTGTATGCATTTTTAGTCACTGTTGGTATTGTCATATTTAGGTGCACCCTGCTGTGCGCTTTACAGTCACTGTGTATGCATTTTTAGTCGCTGTTGGGATTGTCAAATTTAGGTGCTCCCTGCTATATGCATTTTAGTCACTGTGTATGCATCTTTAGTCGCTGTTGGGATTGTCATATTTAGGTGCACCCTGCTGTGTGCATTTTAGTCACTGTGTATGCATCTTTAGTCACTGTTGGGATTGTCATATTTAGGTGTACCCTGCTGTGTACATTTCAGTCACTGTGTATGCATCTCTTAGTCGCTGTTGGGATTGTCATATTTAGGTGCACCCTGATGTGCGCATTTCATTCACTGTGTATGCATTTTTAGTCGCTGTTGGGATTGTCAAATTTAGGTGCTCCCTGCTATATGCATTTTAGTCACTGTGTATGCATTTTTAGTCGCTGTTGGGATTGTCATATTTAGGTGCACCCTGCTGTGTACATTTCAGTCACTGTGTATGCATTCTTAGTCGCTGTTGGGATTGTCATATTTAGGCGCACCCTGCTATGCGCATTTCAGTCACTGTGTATGCATTTTTAGTCGCTGTTGGGATTGTCATATTTAGGTCCACCCTGCTGTGTGCATTTTAGTCACTGTGTATGCATCTCTTAGTCGCTGTTGGGATTGTCATATTTAGGTGCACCCTGCTGTGTGCATTTCAGTCACTGTTTATGCTTTTTTAGTCGCTGTTGGGATTGTCAAATTTAGGTGCTCCCTGCTATATGCATTTCATCACTGTGTATCCATTTTTAGTCACTGTTGGTATTGTCATATTTAGGTGCACCCTGCTGTGCGCTTTACAGTCACTGTGTATGCATTTTTAGTCGCTGTTGGGATTGTCAAATTTAGGTGCTCCCTGCTATATGCATTTTAGTCACTGTGTATGCATCTTTAGTCGCTGTTGGGATTGTCATATTTAGGTGCACCCTGCTGTGTGCATTTTAGTCACTGTGTATGCATCTTTAGTCACTGTTGGGATTGTCATATTTAGGTGTACCCTGCTGTGTACATTTCAGTCACTGTGTATGCATCTTTTAGTCGCTGTTGGGATTGTCATATTTAGGTGCACCCTGATGTGCGCATTTCATTCACTGTGTATGCATTTTTAGTCGCTGTTGGGATTGTCAAATTTAGGTGCTCCCTGCTATATGCATTTTAGTCACTGTGTATGCATTTTTAGTCGCTGTTGGGATTGTCATATTTAGTTGCACCCTGCTGTGTACATTTCTGTCACTGTGTATGCATCTTAGTCGCTGCTGGGACTGTCAAATTTAGCTGCCCTCTGCTACACTGCTCCCAATATGTGCACTACCAAGACCTGTCAGATATACACTCTCTGTGCCTTACTCTGGACTATTCTAAATATCACCACAGCAATGGCCTACTCTGATTCCACTCCCTGTAACCTGCTAGAGAGAAACTCGCGACTTAGAGCGAGGCTGCCTCGTCTCTATGACCTCAAAAACAAAAGAACCAGACCATCAGGTTCTTTATCAACCAAAATTGCTTCCCACCCTAACCCTTTTGCCCTAGTTGCGGAAAAGTGCACTAAAATACAAACTGACCCTCTCCACACCCAGAAGAAACCCAACCTTCCCAATCCTAGACCCACCCAAGATAAAATCATAACCTCCACCTTATCAGGAGCCCTTATCAATGCAAGGTCCCTCATAGCACACAATACGGAAATTGCCGATATACTTGCCATGGACAACTTAGATCTACTCGCGATCACTGAAACCTGCCTCCACGATGCCGCACGTCCCGCTCTCATGATAGCCATACCAGGCAACTATAACATACTAAGAGTTGATCGCCCCAACTCCAGGGGAGGTGGATTGGCCCTCATTACCATAACTCAGTTAGCCGTAAGACTCATCCGACTCCCAGTAATTACATCCTGCGAACTTCTTTCTGCTAAAATACCCATCTCTAACAACAGTACACTAACTGTCCTCCTGGTGTACAGACCACCAGGCCCACTAGGTAACTTTGAGGATGACCTATCCAGCGTCCTCACTAACAACATCAAAGACTCCATCCAGCTCCTACTACTAGGTGACTTTAACCTGGGATTCAATGATGATGAGGACAAACAGGCCCATTCCATCCAATCAATCTTAATCGATCATGGCCTTACCCAAAAAGTTTTAGCCCCTACACACCGTAAAGGACGCACACTAGATTGGATAGCCAACCGCAACTGTACTACCACCATCTCTAATATTTTACCACAAACCTGGACCGACCACCACCTTATCTGCTTCTCATCCACCATAGAGCCTCCTAAATTAGATAACCCGCAAATAGCACCACCTATGCCAACTAGAAGTAAAAAAGAAATTACGGCTGAAAAACTTTTCCCACTCCTACTACCAGCTCTCACTGTCAGCGATATTAACTCTGACCCTAATACGCTAGTCAAGTCATTCAATAATACTATGACCAAAGCCTTGGACATAATTGCCCCCATCAAATTATGTAAAAGTAAACGAGAATCTCATCTCCACTCATGGTTCACTCCTCATCTCAAAGAACTGCGAATCCAAAAACGCAAACTCCAAGCTATCTGGAGGCATACACCCTCAGATGAGAATAAAACTCTACTTGACAACCTTGCTAAAAAAATAAGAAGGAAATAATCTAAACTAAAAAAGAAAAATTCAATGAGAGAATTAGTAAAGCTAACTCTAACTCCAAAGAACTCTTTTCCATCCTTCGTGAAATGGAAAACCCGATTGTTCCCACAGATAATATCCCCAAGGACAAACAATGGTGTACTAGTATCCAGAACGCCTTAGCTAATAAAATCACAACCCTACAATCCAAAATTGCTAAGAAGAAAGTGTCTTTGAGTTCCACTGGAACCCATACTACCCATCAGTTAGATTCACCTACAACAGTTACACAGAATAATTGTGAACCATTCAGATTTACCAACATTTCCATTCTGGAAACTGAAAAGGTGATATCATCCCTGAAACCATCTAACTGCCAAGGCGACAGCTGCCCAGCACAAGTTATTAAGGATGCAGCTAGAGATTTAGCACCCTTCATCCCTAAACTAATCAATGCCTCCTTTAGATCCACCACTGTACCCACCAACCTCAAAAAATCCTGGGTATTGCCTCTCCTTAAAAAACAGACTCTCGACCCTGCCATCCCCACTAATTATAGGCCTATCACCACGGTCCCATTTCTCCTTAAAATCATTGACAGAGTAGCATACCTCCAGATCCAAAACTATCTGGAAAAGAACCAAGTTCTAGGATCACGCCAATCTGGATTCAGACCACTACATGGTACTGAAACAGCCTTAATTGACCTTAAGACACAAATCGACGAGTTGAAGGTCAAAGGTAAAACAGCTATGCTCCTCCTCCTTGACCTATCGGCGGCCTTTGACCTGGTGGACCATGCAGTGTTATGCAACCACCTAGCGTCTGCCGCCCACTTCTCAAGTGAAGCTATAGCCTGGGTACAATCCTTTCTAGCCAACCGTACGATGAGAGTGTTCTCCCCCCTAGCCTCAGCAGACCCAATACAAATCACCTGTGGCATCCCCCAAGGTTCATGTGTCTCTCCCACAATGTACAACATCTTCACTATGCCACTCTTCGACAAAACTTGACAGATTAGGGGTAACTTATACTAATTATGCGGACGATACGCAGATCCTCATACCACTGTATGGCAACTTTGTCGAAGACACAGCTCTAGTAAATAAGATTTACCTCCTCATTCAGGCATGGATGGCATCTCACGGCCTCTGCCTGAATGACGACAAAACTGAGATACTGATCCTGGGTTCCGACTCTAACCTAAAAAAACTCAGCCCTAACTACCTCGCCTTCAACATAGATGGCAATATAATCAAAGTGGAAACTGAGGTAAAAACACTAGGTTTCTACCTCGGCTCCACATTATCTCTCAAAAAACAAGTCAACTCCTTGGCTTCCTCCACAGCCTACACATGCAAATTAATCAGGACCTGCAGACCCTACCTCTCCAAAATCAATTTCATCACATTAGCCAATGCCCTAGTAATGTCCAAATTGGACTACTGTAACGCTCTATATGCGGGTGCCAGTAAAACTGTCATAAACAAAATGCAAATACTGCAGAACAACGCTCTTAGAGCAGCCTTGGACATACCACGCAGAGCACACATATCCACAATCAGGAAAGATCATCATTGGCTAAAAATCAGTGACAGAGTCCTCCTCAAGACGCTATCTCTCACCCATAAAGGACTGAACAACACTGCACCTCCTTACATCTCGGCTAGACTTACCAGAAAATCCTCTAGTCACCACACCAGAGCCTCTAACCACTTCCTACTTCAAATTCCAAGATTCAGACTAACTAAAGCAGGCGGAGCAAGCTTCCCTGTTACAGCTGCCCGTGCCTGGAATGCACTCCCTACTGCACTAAGAGCTAATCTACCCTATTCTAGATTCAGATGCAATGTGAAAAGCTGGCTCCGGACCAATGACAACTAGCAACCTGATCATCAGCTCTAGGCCAGGTTCCCTGTATATATTTACCTGTTACGACCGAATTTGGACTATGGACTCTCACATTGCCCCCTGTGATGTGAGGTTTTCCCAGTTTTTGTACCTCTTGCAGTCATGTATTGTAAATTTGTTAATAACTCATGGAATGTATCTTCTGTATGTAACCTAAGCTTAAGTAATCTTGTTACTGCTGCGCCCGGCTACTCCTGGGTTTGGAGCACATTATCAAATAAAAAACTAAACTAAACTAAACTAAACTCAGTCCATATGTATATGAGAATGTTGGATTTGCATTTGAAGAACAAAAAGGGTGGTGAGAGACATATGTTGTACTTTTTTTTAGGTAAGCAATAAGGACCTTTTAGATGGAGTTTATTATTTACTAAGCAGACAGATTTTAAATGTATTGTGTCAGCAACTAAAAGCCCCTACACTAATAGTAATGTGCTCTATGTATGTACCTTACTAGTAAATTTGGGTGCAATTCTAGCTAACATAATTAGCATTCTTTGTAGACTTAATCATACAGGTTTGAGAACCCAGTTAAGTGAGTTACCATGAAAAAGTTGAGAAGTAACAAATGCATTGGATTTGATGACTGAATTAAAGCAGGTGGAGGAATTTCTTTAGTTGGCATATTTGGCTAAAACATACGCAACCCAAGTTGTTAATTTGGAGACAAGTGAAACTTGGCTTTCAATTGTGATGCCTATTTTTCAGACTCAATTTACCAGACCTGATTGTGCATTAAGTTGGGTTTTATTTGACAGAGTTTGAACTAAAACAAATAATTTGGTTTTCCTTGCTTGAAATGTAAATAGTTTTGTTCCATCCAGCAAATTAAATTAGATGATGACCACACCCCAGTTAGAACCAATACAATTCTGGTGCTTCTGCATATGTGTAAAATTGCATAACGTAGTTGTGAAGCCGCTTTGTGAGAGTTTGACAGTAGCATAATTAAAAGGAGTGGGGTAAGGTTGGCTTCTGCCGGGACACCACACACAATTTCTGAAGAAGATGTTTGTATTTGTATGTATTAATGGAATCAAATCAAGGGAAGCAACTGCTACTGATTGAGATCTATTTTGTCGAAGGATTGTTAGTCATGAAAGGACAAAGCCTGTTGCCAAAGCAGTGAAGTCTGCCAGGTGGATGATGTAGTCGAAGTGTCACAAGCAGCAAAGAAATCTAACAACACTAAAATATGTACATCAACACCGTCTACCACCCTTATATGTCATCAACCCTGGAGGTCACCGCAACTTCTGTGATACAACCAGTACTATCTTTTCTATGAACCATAATTAGTTCTGATTCTGCATGCTTGATTAGTTGTACAGTCAAAGCTGTGTCAATGTTCTTGCCTATTAACTGAATTCTTTAGATGAAACCATCACTGGTGGGATTTTGTGGGTCAGTAGCTTTCTTTTTTAGAAGATGTTGCACTGAGGTATGTTTGAAGACATCAGGAAAGTGAACACATACAAATGTAGTGGAATGGACTAGCCCTGAATTACATACATGCCCTGATACTAACATCGCTTTATTACAAATAGCTGTTGCAAAAGAAGTACAATGTGTACATCATTTAAAATCATTAATCCGGGCCTATGGATTCCAAGTCTTTATGCTCTCATTATGAGCCCAAAGTTAGAAACATCATTTTTTCTAACTATCGAAATACAACTATATCTTCAATGCTTTGGAACGTATATAATGCAAAAAAAATCCAACTTTGCTTCTGGCCGCTGGCCTAAATGTGTTTCACACTGAAGTGCTTCATTAGGGCCTGTAATATATAAGGGATATGAAACGATAACTCAAAATTATATAGTTATATGGGATATTAGAACAACCTAGCGAGTGTTCTGTGGTGGGGATTGGTCAATCTGTGGGCTATACGCACTGGTATAGCCCGCAGATTGATTGCAGCCCATCGTTCGGTCTGCATGTGTATTACGGAACGGAATGTTTCCGTTCCAAAATTCAGGTAACAAGAAACAAAGGAAAGCAAAAGAAACGCTTTCCCAGAGTGAGGCGCAAATACGTGAAATGTTAAAAGCAAAGGAAATCCTTTCCCAGCATTTCCCAGTGTTTCAAATTGGAAAGGGGCTGACATGAGCTGCACTGCAGCGTAATGGGGAACGTAGGCAGAAGTTTATATTTACCAAGGAAATGAAAGGGAATGATGCAGGCAGTGCTGAAGGTTCAGTGTAGCATCAAAATGGCAATGGAGGGAAAGGGCACAGAAAGGTAAGTAAATGAATTGGCTGTTAATTGTATGTACATGTGGCATTTGCACACGTTTGTTTACTTACATATTTGTGTGTAGTAGCTGGTGGCTAACAATTGTGTAGTGGGGGCTGGGGGTGAGCACACCTGCAGTAAACGTAATTAAACAGGAGGCAGGCATACCCACACCTGATTCCACTTTAGTTCCACACTCCTCCCACCCTAGCACCTTCCACCACCCTATAAAAAATGAAACATGTTTCTGCAACATTTATTTACCATTTTGCAATGTTTTGTACTTCAATTAAACATGTCTCATGTATTCACCTTTAATTAAACAGTGAGGGTGTTGTAATAGCTTTATAGACCTGCAGCTCGGGCCGTACTGGGCGTTATGGTCCCTCATTCTCGGTGTTCAGGGCCCATAATGCCCGGTACAGCCCTCGATGCAGGTCTATAAAGCTATATTAATATACTCAAAATTGATACTGAAATATGAAATCCTGAAAATGTTAGTCCCTTGGTTAATAGTCTGAAACTATGGACTGTAGTAAAATGTTACCTTAACGGGTTTATTGGTGAAATTCTCTTTGGGTCAGGTAAGTTCAGATTGTTACAGGTTACATGTTACATGTTTTCTGGAAGACAACACATGTACATTGTTTACTATTGAGCAAATGTATTAATGCTTTTTAGCCATATATAATAATGTAATAATTAAATGCACTGTTTTTTCATTTGTAAGGAAACATTCAGACTAAAGTTTCTTTTAACTTTTTTTGGTTGGAGCTGTGATTGATTTGCTCTTGTTGAAAGGGAAAAGGGCTACTCTGTATATTACTTTCTGCTCCTTTGTTTGAGAATAGCATGCACAATTTGTTAATCCTTTGATGACAGCATTAAGCCTAAAATGGAGCAAAAAATGAAGCTTTACCCTCTTTATTATTTGTCTGCTGTTTTTTTTTAAATAAAGCAAAGTAGGCCTACCTAAAAAGTTTGTAAAGTAGTGCAGTACGTTTGCAGCATGTTTGTGGCTTCCATGATAAAACGTGGTGCCATTTTACCGAAATCGTGAAACACGACTTACCATTGTTATTTTGTATTAAAAGGAAAAATTACTAGTCAGTTACTATTTCGGTTCTCTATGAGTAGCTGGCCTTTTTAATCAAAATTATCAAAAAACGGTATCTGGTTTGGAATTGACAAGAATGCCATTATGACGGAGGTCAACAATTTGTATGAAGGGGAGGGCAGAAAGAAGGTGAGCTTTTAATTGAGAACAGAAAATGTGGAGATGAAAGGAGAGAATGTCTTGTGGAAGAGAATTCCAAAGTTTGGGAATAAGTAGAGGAAATGAACAGAAACTGCAAAGAGTATACTGGAATTCAGAGGTTGATCGAAGATGGAGATATTATGAATGGAGAGGTTGAGAAGGAAAATATGGTGAGACCATAGCAAAGATGTAATGTAGGGCAAGGCTTTGATAACCTTTAAATATGATACAAACAAAGTGAAATAAGGGGTGAGATTCAGAGGGGAGGAAAGAGATGGATAAAGTGATGGCAGATAGAGGACCGAATGGGTAGGCAGAAAAGATGAATATCAGATATAAAAATGAGCTAGGAGGAGTGAGATGGGAGGGGTAGACCAACTAGGAGGGCAGAGCAACAGTCAAGTTGAGAAAAGATTGAAGTAGTGATGAGAGGTTTGGTAGCAAGAAAAGATAGAAAGGGTCTTATATGGTGACTATTGTAAAGGTGAAGGATGACAGATACAAGTGGTATTTGAGATAGGAAGAGAAAAAGATTATACAGTTTCAAACATGACCCTAATATTACACACAGAAGGAGGGGAAGTAAGAGAAGATAGGGGGAAAGAGAGTTCAAGGGGAGGGGGGAAGTTAAGGGTGGTGGAACAACATAATTTCTGTTTTTGAGGAATTAAGATGCAAGAAATGAGAAGCCATCCACGAATGAAGGGCATAAAGACATGCTGAGACAGTGTAGTGATGAGAGTCAGAGAAAGAAGAAAAAGAAATCAAATCTAGGTGACAGCATAAAAGTGTCAGTAGAGATTAAAATATTTGATGAGGCAAGGTAGGTGAATAGTATAGAGGGATAAAAGTAAAGGATCAAGAACTGAGCCTTGAGAAATACCATAAAGGAGAGAATGAGGAAAAGAAATGTGACCGGCCCAAGGAACCAAGTAGGTGCAATGGGAGAGTTAATACTGAAACCATCAAGACACAGAGACAAAAAATCTGAGAGAGGTGAGAGCAGATGCTACAGTAGGGAGATCAACAGTATCAAATGCAGTGGGAAGATCCAAGAGAATTAGATGCAAAAACATTTGTTGTGTCTGGCAGAGGGAAGTGAATTAGAGACATGAAGGAGAGTGATTTGCGTGGAGTGTTCTGGACTGAATGCAGATTGAATCAGAGGGAATAGAGAGTGAATGTTACATAAAGGCGAAACTTGGCCGTGGAAATCTCTTTTCAGGAGTTTAGAAAAATGGGAAGAAGAGAAATTCTTTAAACTGTGAATTATAATTGCATTTTTGAAAAAGGTAGGGAAAGACGAATTAGAGAAGTAACAGTAGAAAAGTGAAGTAAAATAAGGAATTATAGAGGGATTGATCAGAGGGATAAGGGGTGATCTGATAGGGTCAATGTGGCAGGCAGAGGGGTGGGTGTGAGAGAGAACATGGGCAGTATCAGAATCAGTAAGAGTAGAGAAGTTAGAAGATGTTGGGGAAGTGAAAGCCTAGGGGGTTTAGCAGAGGGTAAGATTCGTGAAGAAGTAGGGTGGAGAAAAGAAGAATATAGGGAAGAACCTTTGGATTAGAGAGCAGGTGAGACTCCAAGTCTACAAATGAGGCATTCAAAAGAGGAGTAGGATTCAGTAGGTATGATGGAAGAAGGGACCCACTCAGGGAAAATCAGGACAACTCCACTTCCGGGCTTGTTGGGTCTGGGTTTGGCGAGGATTTTGAATCCCTCAGGAAGGAGCGTCAAGAGCAGTGACTGAGCTGGCATTTAACCATGTCTCGGTAAGAGGTAGGATGTCTAGGTCAAAGTCTTCGAGAAGGAGACAGATGTCAGAGGAATGTTTGACAGCAGAGTGTCATGCACAAACTAATGTGTCTTTATACTTTACACAAAATAGATCACAAATAAGCAGTCAATTATCTGTCCTTATTCAGACAAATAGCTGTCACTCTAAAGTAAAACATTGCATTAGCCTCTTTCTCAAGCATTACAAACATTCTGTTGCCTATGCGATTTTATTTGTACAACCTCGCTTCTACCCTCAGATTCTTATTCCAGATAAACTTTCACTATGCTGTTCTTTCTTCAAATTTGAACCTAAAGGGTATCTTTCATCTTAAATCCTTATTACTCCCACATGCACATGTATCCTTTCCTTCAGCTTTCTTTTCGTGCTTTGTATATAGATTTGTTATAGATGCAAGCTACTACCTAAATGTCATAGCTACTGTAACAATTCTTGAATTTCCTGCACGTGAGTGTGTTGCCTCACACACCTGAAAATACCATTAAATTATTCAATTCAAATGTACAATTGCTATAAATTCTCCAATTTATTATAAGCTCATCTTTCTTGGTCAAAAACAAACCAAAAGACCTGTTGGGCCAAAACGTATTTGCTCTCTAGCACCAAAAGGTTTAACATAAAAACACCATAAAGAGAGGAACCTTCCGACAATGTTTAAACCAGTGAACCTAGGTACATGTCCCTGTGCAGATCCTAAGTATCCCTTTTGTGCAAGTGTGCTACCCCTAGCAAGCAATGATGGGCTGCACGTCAAGGTCAAAGATAGAGAGAGGACTGTCCCTAGCTGCACTCCCTGGTTAGTTTCTTGGTCAAGCCACATTCAATGTGCACAGTTTCTGCTTAGCAGGAAACTGTGTGAAACTTTTCCCTTAGCATTAGTCTTTCTTAAACACAATCAATGGAGTGTTAACCAACATCCTGATCGCTAAACGTGCCAGTGTGTCTTCAACCACTTGTATGTGAATCTACTGTGCACGATATACCAACTTATCAACATCTCTCTATTTGTATTTACATTCTTATTTTTTGTTTCAGGTTTCAAAAACTCACCTCTTTCTCATTTCTTTACTTGTGCCACTTTTTTAAAGAGTTATCACAAATTCAATGCCATCCAAAACATTCCTGTAGTGGAATAGATTAGGGCAAAATGAAATGTTAGCCTGGATTAAGACTATAGAAAGGATTCAAAGTTATTGACAAAAGACTTTTGGAGAGAGGATATGGTAGGAGTCTTGTTAAATAAGTGGCGCAGCATGAAAAGAAAAGAGGAAGAGATACGATATTGAAACCTAGGGAAAAAAACAAGGATGCAAATATTTATAGAGTTTTATAGTATGCCGATGGTTCAAACTCCTAGCTCCTTTTCTCACACTACTCCTTAGTGTTGACTGCTATGTGGCACTTTTTTGCTATACAAACGTGCAGTCCTTTGTTTGCATTTTGTTTTAAATGTAATGTTTTTCTTGTGAGAATCAGAAACCTTACAATGGCCCTCATTAGGACCCTTACCGCCAATTCCGAGTTCCCAGAGCGCCATGGTCATTTTTCCGCCCGCTTTTTGCGGGCGTAAAAATCCATGGCGCTATGGGACCTCGGTGTTAATTACGCCACCGTAGTGTACGGTGGCGTAATTAACACCTTCCCCACTCCCATTGAGCCCTATGGGGCAGAAATGGGAATGGGGAAGGGTAAATGGGTCAATGGGGACTTACCGCCCCGCCGACCTCGGAATGGGGCGGTAAGTCCGCCATCCGCCATGGCGTAAAGGGACTTTGCGCCATGGCGGAAAAGTCCGCCGATGGCGGAATAAATCCGCCAGGGTCGTAATGAGGGCCAATGTAATAATGAACATTTCATACATGATACAAAAAAGGTAGCAGGTGCCCCTCTATAAAAAGAACATGTTATGAACACCTGTTCTGTGGTTTTTCCCCAGACGTGGACCCATTGCTCACTGTGCTCAGAGAGGCACAGTCCCACTTCACTGGTGAGGCCCAAAAAGGCTGAAACACGTGTCTAGGGTTTCTGTTGGTAATCTTGTTCAAAGGTGGTTTGCCTGGCATTTCAGTTTTGGACTGCCCTTGTGGGCTGGAAAAAGACTGAAATGCAAATGGATATTCCTCATTTGTGAAAACTACAGTGAGCAAAAAGCGATGGCTGCGGACTCTCAAGTTGGAAAATACCACAGAACAGGTTGTCATGCCATATTCTTTCTAGAGAGGGGAGCCTAAAACCATTTTGGATTTTTGCAAAGAACTTGGGGGTTGGTCACCCTAAGTTACCTGGGGGAACCCAGATGTGGACCCCCTGCTCACTGTGCTCAGAGAGGCACAGCTCCACCTCACTGATGAGGCCCAACAGGCTGAAATATGTGCCTGGGGTTCCTATTGGTACTATTGTTCATAGGAGGTTTGTCTGGCATGTCGGTTCTGGACTTCCCTTGTGGGTGGGACAAAGACTGATATGCAAAAGGATATTCCTCCTTTGTGAAAAGTAGAGTGAGCAAAAAGCGATGGTTGCGCACTCTCAAAGTGGGAAAAAAATCACAGAAGAGGTTATCATTCCATGTTCTTTCTAGAGAGGAGCACCTGATACCTTTTTGCACCTTTTTTGTATGATACAGAAAATACTTTAGTAAAATTGCCCATAACTGCTGACATATGTCATAATGGATGATAATTCCTTACATTCAAGTGGAATACATGTACATTGATTAAGAATGTAGAAAGACATTTAATTCTATGTAATGACTAATCGAAACACGAGTCCACAGGAAGTCAAGTCACAAGTTCCATTAAAAATACAATAAAGATAGGACATAATCTAATAGTGTGACATTGGAAACTAATGAGAAGGCCCAACGTCAAAGACTGGATTGAGGAAATGTCGGATCAGGCAACTCTTTAAAGAGTGACCATGTGCACAAGGATCAGGAGATATCTTTTGAAATCTGGAGGATCTTCTTAAAGTTGTATCAGTAATGGGGATTACCTGAATATAAGTAGACAATGGTGTATAGATTATTCCTGACTGCATTGTGTCTTGACTCAAGAAACTCCATTGGGAGATGAGAAACAGGAAACACATACATTGCAAATCCTTAAGGTAAGGTAATGATTTAATACATTGTGCCTTGCTGCTACTTGTGTTATACATTTTAGAATCGTTTTTAGATTGTATTAATTATTATTCAGACTGCGTTCTAAATACTATATTTAGGTGCCTCCTGTCTTATATGCTTGTGCGACAGTGTGTGGTCCATGTAAACTTTAGGAAACTGCTTAACTTCCTGTATTGTCCGCATTCAGGCTATGTTACCCTGCATTCCATCCAACGCTACTTCATTCTATTAGCAGGCGCCTTAGCGCCTGTCATGTGCGTCCGGTCTGCACTGGTATGCATTTGGATCATGCCGGAACATGTGGGAGTGTTTTGCTTGCACTGACTAGTGTATATCTTTTGTAGGGAAGGTGAGTGGACTTTCTTTTCATTATGGCTCCATCCTGAACACGCATTTCCCTAGATCATGCCTTTGACATGTCTCAATGGGATGAAATAACAGCTGAAAGAAACAGTTGTAAATGGGTGTAATTAGTGGCACGTTACCTATCTATGGACTTCAAGGTAAATTATTACTCGTATTAAAATTGAACAACAGCTTAATAACACTAGCTATGCCATACAAAATATGTTCTCCTCTTCTCTGGCACCTCTTCCTCTATTCTCTCCAGCTAAGGTTCTTCCTCAAATCATTGTAAAACATCTACAGATCTATCACCCATTCCATGTGATGCCCAGTGTGCAGGAGGAAAGTCATTTATTAGACTGTTTATCACAGACTTTGGAAGCCCCTAAGGTAGTATTCTACCTTCGGAGCAATCTTAGTTCTGTGTTGGCCACATCTGCACCCCTGAGAGTCACACTATTAAAGATGAGATCACTAGTTTGCTACGCAGCAGAACTTGCCGACTACATAATGGACTTGCAGATTGTCTTATTTGCTATTACAGAGACCTAGATGGTTACAATGATTATTGATGCAATGTCTTCACTGAGCATCCTTCCGCTCCATAAGCCACGTAAGAAAACCCCAGAATTCGAGGAACAATTGCTTTCCATCTTAGGTGCCACATGGAAATCTTCCACTCATGTTATTTTACTAGTGGATTTTAACCCTTCGGCAGACAATATCTCAGATTTTAATAGTTTGTTCCTTCTGAATCTTCTGGGGGCCTCTGGCTTTAAACAACATGCAAAGACCGCTACTCATATTGGGGTCAGCATTTTTGGATAATGACCAGGAATATTAACATTTCACCTGTTAATGTAGTTGCTTGTCCATGGTCAAGTCATTCTTGCATCACATCATCTTTTCCTGCCATGCCCCTTGTCTTGAGGCAAAGAAACATTGAATGGTTAGGATTGTTTGGAAAGTTACCTCTGAGGCCTTTGGCTCTGTGGTGCTTCCTCAGCTGACTAACCTATCTCATGATGTGTCATTGTTTTTTAGATCTACTACTAATAGTGCATTTGATACGTGTGCACCTTTATGCTCTATCTCACTAAGAATCCTTCTAAGCAAAACCATCGGTTTACTCCCCAAGTAATCTCATTTAGGAAAAACAAGCGTGCAACTGAATGAAATAAGAGGAAGTATTCTTGTGACTCCATAATGGCAGTCTATTAGTTGGTCATAAAACGATATAAAAATGCTATTTTTAAGGCTAAGCAAGCAAACCTTAATGATAGCCTTTTTACAGGTAAATCCAACTCACTTGACATTTTTTTTTCTTTTCTTTTTTTCATGAACTGGGAGGAAAATCAGGTAAACCCAGCTTTGAAGTTAATGATAGCTGGGTCAGACTATACAGGACGAGTATCAAGAAGCCATTGCCAAATGTGCCATGTGGCCTGAGAAACTGTTCATGCCTTTCATGTGTTTCCACATGTATTTACATCTCAGAAAGCAGTGGAGGTGCTGGTCAAGGGACTAGGCCCTGCCACTCAGTTGCAGCACCCACCACCAATTGTCATGTGTTCCAGGCAGCTACTTAATGACACCAGGACAGCTCCTGGCATACTGCACAGAGAAAGCTGGCTGGCATGTAACCAGTATTCGTAAGGGAACCGGGTTACTGCCATGCTCTGCCCAGGTCGGTACAATAATATCAACAAACGAATGAGCAAGGTCAGGTCGATCTCTGCTGAAGAGTAAACACTGCCGAACCCTGAGTGGGTAACCCCTTGTGTGGTTGGTCACAGAATTCTCATGAAACTGTTCTGCTGCACAAAAGGGTTTTATTTTGAAGTGCAGTGGTGTAGTAATACACTGGTATTTTTCAAAAACATAGGACATTCACATTTGAGGACATACAAAGTGTAGTACCTAATTACTAATGATCAAGTAGTCAATATTTGAGACATCTACTTGTACAGTTTGTTCATTCTCTATAGGTTCCTTGGGAAGAATGCTTAGAGAATTCAGTGGAATCATAGACAGGTAGAGGGCCCATAGAGTGTGGGCACAATCAAGAGTTGAACAACAACATATAATACATGTCAACACAACAGTGTTTCGGTCATTTTGCGTGGAGCTGGGTGAGCCCTAAGGGTGTAGGCCTTCATCAGGACAGGAGTGTCTTTACGAGCGGAGGGTCCTATGTGGTCTGTAGGAGTGAAACAGACAAAATGGCTAACACCACGACAGAGATTGCCAACCTTGTACAACAACCTTGATGCCCGCTTCATCACTGAAATATTGATTACCCCATCCTTTCCCAGCATTTTCGATACCCTTCTGCCTCCAGGCTACTGCATGCAACATGCTGACTGACCAGGAAGGGCAGGAGGTGGATTGTAAATAATCAGCAGGAGCGATTGGCCATGCTCCATCAGCCCCCCTTCTTGAACAAAATTGTTTCAAATCACTTGCCTGCTGGTTATCTTTACCTCACAAGGAAGCCATCACCATCCTGCTCTACTGACTACCTTAAAGGAGTGAATATTTCTTTGCTAAAATCTCCAACTTACAGACCTTGGCCAAATTACTAAACACTTATAATATTTTTTCTCAGGGATTTTAATATCCTCAAGTCTCATGCTGGCAACTACACTTGAAGCACTCATTTTGCACTGACCGGACCCATGGATCTTAATTAAATTCTGCTCTCCCCCTTCCACAATAAAGGCAATGCCCTAGACTTCGTTTTTACATCATTCCCTCTCATCAGCTGGTCAGACCCTATCCACTCGACTAGTGTGACCACTCTGCAATCTTACTCACTATCACCCACTCATTTATGCCCTACAAAAGTCAGAAAAAATGCCCCCTCATTAAGCGCTGCACATTCAAAGCCTCCCCAGTCAATGAACTAGAAGCAAACTTTGTAGACATCCCCACCACAGGGGATACCTCGATCCCCTAGCATTATTCCACTATACATTGGTGGACCCCCTAAAAACCACCAGTACTAATCCAAATAATCTGCCCCATGATATGTCCCCGAGCTAGCTTCCAACAAATTCGCATTTAGAGCCCTAGAGAAATGGTGGGGCTAAAAACATAATCATGGAGGTATCTGTAAGGGGGAATGTTTAGTTTATATGCTAATTCTTCTCAATGTGAGAAATCCCCAATCCTTTTTGCTGGACTCTGGGATTTTTTCATTTATTCTCCTGAATGAGTGGAACTTTTTACCACTCACTCATTCTTTTGCTCTGATTGGGGAGCTCATTTACTGCTTGTGTGTTCTCTTTTTACTTTAATGGAGTTATGCTTTGCTCCATGTATTTCAATACAGGCATCTGTTATTGACTTTTGTGACACACCCTATGTGCAGTGTTACTGAGGAGTCCCTTGGACGTCCCCTTTTATTTTATTTGATTCTCTCATGTGAACTAATGTTCTCAAGAGTGGTGCGGTAAATTTTATTTTACCTACCTTTTCATTTGTGGGACCAGTACACCACCTTATGCAGGGTTCTGGGGGTTACATTGTAACTCCTTTATTTTATGTATCTATTGAACATTTGTACGGTGCCTGTAGACAAGTATTTCCAGCTGCCACAAGACTAAAAAAGGGGTGGTGGGCATAGGGAAAAAAAACAGTAACGGTCGTACTAGGCCTTGTGACATTCTTACCGTGCAAGTGCAGAGACAAAAAGTGCAAGGGAGTGTGGAGGAGGGGGTCAGGGATGGGGAAGGGACAGGGGATGAAGTGCAGGAGTGGGGGCCCAGCGGGCTCAGCAAGTGCTGAGGGGGGCCAACGGTCAAGTGCAGGGAAAGTGCAGGGGAAGTGGGAGAGGGAAAAGTGTGATGGATGGGGTGGACCAATCAGGCTAGTCCCAGAAGGGTGCCCAAAGGCAAGTGATGGTAGTGGTGCTGAGCGGGACTGGTCAAGGAGGGCCTAGCACCTGTGAGACTCATGAGGGACTAGGCACCAGTCGCAGCTGCAGATGGACAGTAGCATTGGAGGAGCGGAAGGAAGGAAGGAAGGAAGGAAGGAAGGAAGGAAGGAAGGAAGGAAGGAAGGAAGGAAGGAAGGAAGGAAGGAAGGAAGGAAGGAAGGAAGGAAGGAAGGAAGGAAGGAAGGAAGGAAGGAAGGAAGGAAGGAAGGAAGGAAGGAAGGAAGGAAGGAAGGAAGGAAGGAAGGAAGGAAGGAAGGAAGGAAGGAAGGAAGGAAGGAAGGAAGGATTTTCTAATTTTGTAATTCATGCAATTTCGACTCGCATGAAAGCCCTGCATTGCAAACCGCCGTGATATGAGCCTGTGAGGCTTCCAGGCAAATAGAGACAATTTCAAGCAACTAACAGGAACGAACATGCCAGGTCATTTATCATATTGAGGGGGTTGTATGCAGATCTTGCATAACGATCTCAATTGCATAATGAAGAGGCAGAAAGGGAACAACTGCTCTCATTAGCCTCTCTTCTGTCTTGTCAACTCTCGTGCCAGGGAAATTCAGCGCAGCCCACCTGCTCGCCGCCACTCTGGCCGCCAGGCTCTGCCCATCCCTCGGAGTCACGGTCCGGCCTTAGCAGAGGAAAGCATGGCGGATGCATTCCAATCTAATTATCGACATTCTGCCGTTCGCCGGAGTGACATTCTTCAGAGGCAATTCTGCAGAGACGCAGTGAACTTGATTACACCCAGATTGTCATCCGACTCGCTTAGACTTCGGGCGGCTGCGACTCCGACCGATGCCTCTCGGGGAAAGCGCTAGACACATACAATTCCCATCCGCGAATGAACAGTAAGTGCCCAGTTCCACTAACAGTATGTTTCGCTGCAGCTCGCGAACTCAACTCGGATGTATTCTTTAATATCTCAATCCATTCGGTTTATTTTCATTTTAAAGTTAAAGCTGTTGCCACTGCGATGGTGTATACGCTTTTTCGAGCCTTGTCTTTATTTTTGGCGGGGGCTGAGTCGTTGAAGGGATTCGTGATTGATTTGATATGATATGGCATTTATGACGCGCCTGTGCACAAGTGTTTCTAAGCGCGTTTCTTTTGGTTGTCGCGATACACTCAACAGGACGCATTATACAAGAAATGAGTGAATGTCATTTGCGAACCACGAACATTATTTTTGAGTAAAGAAACTACAGCGTTCAGAAAAGAAAAAGAAAACAACGACTTACACGTGAACTGACAAGTGACATTATCAGAACAGGCAGCATCACGAATAAAACCACTACTAAACACGACATATTAACAACGTAATGCTGTTCAAACGATGCCACAAACTAGTAATTGTGTACAAGATGCTCTCCCCCACTGTTATCAAGTAATTATTATATTTGGAATCTCATTGAGTTATTCAATAAAGGTGCGTTTTTCCCTGGTTCATCTCGCAGAAATAAATACCTTTTAAAAAATAATAAATAAATAAAAGAAGATGAGTTAGTTAATGAAATTCAATACAATTGATGTTTCTGCACCAAAATGAGAAGATTCCTCCATACGCTCTTAATTTTCAAATTGAGACGTATGGACTTTATTTTTGAAGTTCCACTGGGTTTAGTTTTCACGCAGGAAGTAGTTCTTCGCTTGGGCCATTAACTCGGTCTTCAGGGCCCATAACGCCCGGTACGGCCCTCGCTGCAGGTCTATAAAGCTATAATATGGATTGAACATTGCTGATCACGTGTGCAATCCAAAGAGCTTCAGCGAGGTAATATCATTTCTCATCTAATCAGCCTCATATTTAAGATGTTTGCTCTATGACCCAGGAGATATTGTTGAAAAGAAGTGGAGGACTATAATAGAAACAAAGCAGCATTGTCAAGGGCGCCTTCCCTCTAGTTAATGAAACATGTAGTAACTGGCCTTTGTGTTTCTTAGGGGAGGAGAAGTGTAGTAATCTGGTTTTCAGATTAGCATGTGAGTGTGAGGTCATCTGCAGTGGAATGTTTGTGTGGAATGTTTTGTGTGAAGGGCTTCTGCTGGTGACGGTTGGAGAGGAGAGTGAAGCTGTGAGCTAAGAGTATGGGTGTGGGGGTGAGCCCGGTGTTTCCCGTGTCATCTTGTGTCCCCTACCATCGCTGTGTCTTGTGGAGGAGTTCAGGACATGGACAATAAAGAACCTGAGAACTTACCTGAAGTACTGGCGGTCCATCATTGTTACAAAACACAGAGTAAACTCACAGTGCCATTTTGGCATAGACGGAAACAAGTACTAGCAAAGCCAATACGTTCCACGTTTGCAGCAATTTCTTAACAGATATACAATCTATAGTGAGTGAAAATACTTCAGTTAGGATACAGTTAAGGTGACCGGTTCAGTATAACAAACCCATTGGAATTTAGCGAACACATATTTGTTGATCTGACGTTGAGCTGCCATTTTAATGAAACAAAATCCCTGCATTTCAGCAAGTATTGAAAGCCGTGCCACCTTAACTCTGAGCTGCCCTTCTACAGCACATGAACACACTGATGACATGCATGATAACATCATGAATGACATGACTTATGACGTCACGTGTGTCATCAGCGATGCCATCACTGGAAAAAAGAGCACATTGATATCACTGGAAAGTAAATGTCAGTACTGAAAACTCCTGACCCTTATTAAGTCATTGGAGAAACATTATAAAGTTAGACATTTGGGCCCTGATTTACCCATCACATTTTAACATGACGAAAGTCCCATTAAAGACATGTTTGTAAATGAGGCCCTTAATGTATTCTCGCAAAAGAGTATTATCCTCTTTCAGTATCTCAAGTCTTTCAAAATGCACCTCTAGGGCCTGGAAATAGGAATGGACTGCCTGTAGCAAACTGGAGATTTCCCAGTAGGCCTCTGCACCCTCTTGGCCTCTTTTGTGTTTTATTTCCAAATTGGCTCATCGGGAAAGGGTTGGACTTGCTGAAAATGTGTGATATGGGGGCACTTTGAAAATTATTTCCAGGGACTCTTTTGGTTCCCACTCTGCCACTGCCAGGAAACTATGTTTTCCTATTCATATAGAAATATGACAGGTTTTAGTACACAGCTGCATCACGTTCCTCTGTCCTGAGAACTTATTGAACCCCCAAACATATAAGTATAATCTAAAGATTGACCATAACAAGTTTTCTTGCCGAAGCATGTATCACTTTTCATCACAAGAGCCTCTCTTCCCCTTGAAGGAACAGTTCCTGAGAAACAAAAACATCTAAATTTAGCGAACAACACTTCTCTTTTTTGTCACAGTCCCTTTCCTGACTGCTGAAAAGTCAAACCTACCTTTTGCACATCTTTTATTTCAGCATCATGCTGTGAACACGTATGGTGTGGGCTTTTAAACATGTACCTGTTTCCATGCAGACCAGCATTTGACATATTCTGAAGACAAAAAAGGCTTCTGTTCAAATAGTTTGTGTTCACAACACAGTAGAAATGGTGTTCATGCTAAATGTCCCAATTTAACGACAGTGATTCAAATCGAATATCTGCACTGGAATGTCTTTGATTAGGATATACTCAACTATTACTGTCTAACTCAGGACCGTTAGAATCGGATGAAAAGTTGCCTTAATGTGTAAAATTAAGACAAATAGAGCACGCCAACCCCTTCTTCTTAAGTGTTTTAAAAACGCATTACTAAATTGCATTTAAACATTTTTTTACAGGGAGATTTCAAATATTAGCCTGATTGCAAATAGACAAGTGCAACATTTCTATGGTCAAATTCCCGATTCCCAGTCCTAATACAAAACAATAACCTCATTGTTTACATAGAATTGTGACATAATGGGGCCGATTCATGGAACAATTGTGCGCCGAATTAGGTGGCGCAAGCGTGAAAAATCCAGCGCACGCATGAGAATCCCACGCAAGCGATTCATGGAAGCCTGTACGCGTGTTTTTCCTGGGAGCTGCACCAAATCCGCGCCTATTTTACACGTCACTGCGACATCCCACACGCTGTGCGCGATGCGCACAACAAATGCGCACAACATGTAGCGCACACAACAAAAAGGGGGCGGAACATGCGGAATGGGGAACAACGCGTGAAAACGAGGGTGTAACTGGGGAAGAACTGCTGGGAAATACAAGGAACGCCCACACGCTCGCGAGCAACACATTTTCATGGAATGAAATAGGGGAAACCCGCGCACAGACACGCATGGGCATCAACACGTCCGCCACACAAAGGCAGGCAGAAACGTCCCCGCGCAGTATAAAAGTGAGGCAAACAACAACCATTTATATACAGCTACGATGAATGTCCCAGTGATTGTGATGCCTGATGACGAGGTCTATGGCAGGTATAGGTTTCCACCTGATATCATCCTAGAGCTGGTCAGGGAGTGGGAGGATGAACTCACATCACCCACCCTGTGCTCCCAAGCATTGAGCCCCTTGGAGAAGGTGCTCAATGTACTGCATTTTTTGGCCACTGGGTCATTTCAGCAGACAACTGCCATAGTGGGGGGTGTCTCACAGCCCACGCAGTCACTCTGCCTACACCACGTGTTGGCAATCATCACTGCGCGCCCCTCAGTCCGCATGCACATATGCATGCCCAGAACACCTGCAGAAAGGGAGGCTGTGGTCCTGGACCTCTACAGGGTGGCACAATTCCCCAAAGTGCTCAGTGCCATAGATTACACCCATGTGGCCCTACGTCCACCTAGGGCCACTGAAGACATCTATTGCAATCGCAAGCACTGGCATTCCATCAACGTACAGGTTGTATGTGATGCCCATGGAATGATCACCTCTGTCTATGCAAACTATCCTGGGTCTACCCATGACCGTTTCATATGCAAAATGTCTGCCCTGAGCCGGGACGTGGAAGCTGGGAAGCATGGCGACACATGGCTCATTGGTGAGCACAAATGTCTGGGCACACCCATGCATGTCACACACAGACAAATACACAAATCTAACTAATGACAACCATCATCACCTCCCAAGGGGGCAGGGCCTACCCTCTGAGCACCCACATGATGATGCCAATACGGAAACCCACCACACCACCCCAGGTAAGATACAATGCAGCCCATATTGCAACCAGGGGCATAGTAGAGCACACATTCAGAGTGCTCAAGTCACGTTTCTGCTCCCTTGACCGCTGTGGTGGGCAGCTACTATATGCACCCCCAGTAGTGTGCAGGATCATTGTGGCAGCATGTGTGCTGCACAATATTGGAACACGGTGGTGTGTACCGGTGGACATGGTGGTGCCCCCACATCCCTTCCACAGGCACAGGCGCTGCTCATGGGAGGGGAAAGGGCACGTGGCGAGGCAACCCGGACCTAGCTTGGGGCCACATTTTTCACTGAAACTCCCACCCCTGCGGAGTGCACACAGGCCTGACACATACGAGGTGACAATCGATAATGGCAAAGAGAGAGTCAACTGTCACAACTGTACCACCCTGAAAATCTATCCACGGAAGTGCTACATTGAGTGCATCCCTAGCAACTTAAACATAACCAATCCGGTGTGACCAAAAGGAACACATGCACGGTGCATATCACATCACCCCACTGTAAAACAGGCCATGAAAATCACTAGTATGTCACCCAAACCCTCCCAACCCCCATCACCCTTGTCGGCCACACCATGACATGGCATGCAATAGCAAAAGATCAAACCAAAAGCACAACACGTGACAAATTAGATACAAAGTGCCATGTGATAAATAGAAAGAGGCCTGAGACAATCCCACCTGACATGGAATCAGATGAAATGACTGACCAACAACCTCCCACACATACAAAGTCATACGCAAATGCATGCCACCAGCGGTACCATCAACAAAAGACAGAATGTCTGTTGGCATGCACATTGGCCAATGTAAATCCACAAATCCCAAAACCGTGTGCTGCGTGTATCCCCTGCAAAACACTGCTCAACACACAGCACAGTGAGCAGCCATTGTGTTGGGAATACACCTTGAGCATCATATAAAAAAAGATAAGCAACAAAAATTACCCAGTGATGCATGTACACGATCCCAGAATGGTAAGTGATCATGCACTGCAGGGACACAGCATGGCAGAGAAGGCAATCTGTGTGCACGTGTGGGCATGGATGGGTGGTTGCATGTGTGGTGGTGCATTGTGTAAGTGTCTGTGTCAGTAGGGACATGCACTCAATACATGCATGTGAAATGAAGTGACCTTCAGTGTCATGTTTACATCACATGTGAACATTGCCCATGTGGACACCCCAAGTGTGTCAGACCACGCCAATCGCCTGACACCTGAAAAGTAAACCCAAACCAGGAACAGCCATTGACCAGCAGAACACATCATGTACATAGTACCCCACATTGACAATATCAGAGAGTGCCCAATCACTGTAGCCCAAGCGTACTGTCCAACAACAAAAGCCCCTCCCTCATTTCCTCATCACCTTGACCTTCAGAAGAACTGTCTCTGGGGTCCGTTGGCTTCTTCCTTCTAGTCTACCTGGCTTCAGGATCCCCCTTCCCCTTGGTTTCCTTGTTCTTCATTTCGTGTAAATAGGGTCTAGCCCCCTCAGAGGCCACCTTGACCGGTAAAAATACCAAATCGCAGAGAACTACAAGGAGCCAAACCCCCAAACCAGGGAAAAAGCCTCTAGGCACCAAAAAACCCTGGAAGAGTCTCCAGTAGATGACTTGAAGTTGTAGAATATGGCCAAGTATTGTATTGTATTGTATTGTTTATTTATAGTGCGCACCTAACCCAAAGGGTAGCAAGGCGCAAAAGTAGCAAGAGGATTGTGAAACTTAGTTACATATCAGCAAAAGGTGGGTTCAGCACTGGAGGCACCTGGACATTAACGGACAATCAATCGAGTAGCACACAGGATGTACAGTATTTACAAGTAATCTAGCATGTATCCTCTAATAGGCAAGAAATAGACATTGGTATACACAATTTACAATAGTTATGGTAAAGCACAACCTAGAAAGATATTAAATATCATGTTCCTTAAGCCAGTGTATAGTCTTAGATCTAAATTGTAGGTACGGCAGGTCCTCCCTAAGTGGTGGAGGTAGTGAATTCCAACATTGAGATGCTTTGACGGGGAAGCTATTCCCCCCAGACATCGTGCGTTTGAATCTGGGCACAAGGAGGAGATTAGTGTTGGCCTTTCTAGATGGGCGGGAGGAGATGGGTCTGGTAAATCTGGTTATTAAATATTGAGGATCTGCCTGGTGGAGGCACTTATGCGTCAGGGAGACAGATTTGAGGAAGATTTTGTCTTTGGTTGATAGCCAGTTGACAGATCTTCTAGTATCCGAGATATGTGCTTTTTTCGGGTTGCACAAGGCAGCTCTTAGAGCGTTGTTTTGAAGGATTTGGATTTTATTGGTGATATATTTATTGCAACCTGCATATAAGACATTACAATAATCCAACTTGGATAGTATTAAAGCTCTGGCTAGTGTGATACAATTGGACGATGAGAGGAAGGGTTTAGCTGCTCTAATAAGTTTGCAGGTGTATGATGTGGCAGATGCCATAGCATTAACTTGTTTTGAGAAAGTGAGTGTAGAATCTAGATAGAAGCCAAGGGTTTTGACCTCTTTGGCTACTGTAATCTTGTTGTTATCGATTACAAAGGAGGAGTAATTTGGGCCTAATTTGGTAAGGTTAGAAGAAGTGCCAAGAATGAGAAGTTCTGTTTTGTCATCATTCAGGCATAGACCGTGTGATGCCATGCATGCCTGAATGATGAGGTACACTTTATTTACAAAGGCCAAATCCTTATTGTAGTCCCCCGTCAGCGGGATGTGGATCTGGGTATCATCAGCGTAATTAGTGTAGGTGATACCCAGACCATCTAGATAATCGAAAAGGGGCTTTGTAAAGATGTTGTACAAGGTGGGAGAGACACAAGAGCCTTGGGGTACGCCACAGGTAATAGGTGTGGGGTCAGCGGCTGCTAAAGGGGAGAAGACTCTCATAGTGCGGTTGTTAAGAAAGGATTGGATCCAGTTAGTTGCCTCTTGAGAGAAGTGGGCTGCTGATTGAAGATGATTACAGAGTATCTCATGGTGAACCAAGTCGAAGGCGGCTGAGAGATCAAGGAGTAACAATAATGCAGTCTTTCCCTTGTCTCTCAGCTCGTCTATCTGTGTCTTGAGATCCAGGAGAGCAGTTTCGGTGCCGTGCAGTGGCCTGAAGCCAGACTGTCGAACTCCTAGGAGGTGAAAGTGTTCAAGGTAATATTGAATTTGTTGGTATGCTATTTTGTCAAGGATTTTAAGTAAGAATGGTACTGTAGTAATAGGCCGGTAGTTCGTAGGAGTCGAGGGATCTAGGCTAGGTTTTTTAAGGAGAGGGAGGACCCATGCTTGTTTCAGGTTATTAGGTATAGTGTTTGTGGTGAAGGAGGCATTTATTAATTTAGTAATGAATGGAGCAAGTTCACGCGCCGCATCCTTTATCAATTGTGCGGGACAGAGGTCCCCATGGCAGTTTGAGGGTTTGTGTGAGGATAACCTTTTCAACTTCTTTGGTAGTGACTTTATGGAAGTTGAACTGGGGAATGGGAGTAATGGGGGGTGGCTGAATAGGTAGTCCCGTTGTAGGGCTGGTGATACTCATTTTGATGGTAGGGAGAAGTGAGTCTTTTTTATTGTTTATCTTAGTTTGCAAGGAGGTGATTTTATTAGCTAGGACATTTTGTATGCTTGTGCACCAATTTTTATCCTTAAGGCAAGAGTCAGGCATTTGTACATGAGATTCTACCTCTATCAGAATAGTAAAGAGCTCCTGGTGTTAGATTTGGCAAGCGAGATTCGGGAATTATAGGAAGTTTGTTTGGCCAGGATAATTTCTTTTTTATCCTCGGTGGCTAGTATGCTCAAATTGTTCTTATTGATTTCTGTGGGGTGTGATCTCCAAACTTTTTCGCAGTGTCGTTTCTCCTGTCTGAGGACTTTGAGATGGGGGAGAACCAGGTGTTGATATGTTTGAGGGGTTTTCTCTTTCTTAGCTTTAAGGGTGCAATGTTATCAAGGGAGGAGAGCATAAATTTGTTATACAGATCTACCATGATGGAAGGGTCTGTGTGGTCCGGAATAGCGTTCAAGGTCGGCAGGATCAAGGGGATGAGATTTTCAGAAGTAATATTTCTTTTATTTCTAGTCTGGGCAGCTGGGGCTATGCTAATAGCTTGTGCTGGTAGTGCCTCTAGTGAGAACATAATCAAGTGGTGGTCAGTCCAAGGCTGTGGCAGTATAGATGAGACCAGGATAGGGCAGTTATGCACAGCTAGCCAATCAAGAGTTCTACCTTTGATATGGGTAGGCTCTGTGATCTTCTGGATAAAGCCTAATTCCTCTAGGGTGTTGTTAATTAATGTGGCGTTGACATCTGTAGAATCGTAAAGTCCAAGGTTGAAGTCACCTAGTTAGATGCTTTGGGATGAGTTATTGAGATTATTCGAGATGATGTTAGTGAGGTCTTCCTCAAAGGATCCTAGGGGGCTTGGAGGTCAGTAAATGAGGTGGATAGATATAGATTGTGTGTTGGATAACGTTAATTTGGCGGTTAAGGATTCACAGGATCCTAAGTTGAGGGATGGAGAGCACAAGTAGTACAGCAGCAGACTGGCCACAGATATGACGAAAGTCCAATGCCCTTGTGTAAATTGCTGTCACACAGAACCATCCTTGCAAGCCCATGGAAAGGGGAAGCAGGAGTGGCATATGTGTCTGGACCCAAGCCACAAACACATACACGAGACAAGCTTTAATGGGCCCAGTTGGAATAGACAGTGGATGCTTTCAAAAGCCATAAAGCACCACACCGTCACATGAACGCACAATAGACAAACAATATTATTTAAAAAAAATCAAAATGGCAACATACGACCTGTGGGGGGGCACCCAGGAGAGGGGAGGTACAGGGTGCACCTTAACACCCACTTGCGATGATATTAAGATGAAAAATCTCCATGGGCTCAACGCCTGCACGGCCCTACCTGTGTGGGAGATAAGTCGTGATCCTGGTCACCCTCTGGATGGAAATCAGAAGGTGGACGTGGTACAGTTCCCTGACCACGCCTATGCGCAGGTTGCCCCTCGATGGCAGCAAGCCTGTGGGTCTGGTAAGGCCGGTCCTTTGTGGCAATGGCACGTAGGTCAGCATGCAGCACCTCACGTGATACACATGCTTCCTCTTGCAAGGTACCACGTGTAGCACAGAGTTCTGCCTGCATGGCCTCGCATGACATCTGGAGCACCTCCTGGCATGCACGTAGCTCAGCCGAGATGGTATTCTCAAGCTGCTCCAACCTCTCCTCTGACTGCTGCCTCTGGGACATGTTGAGCACACCCAGAGTAGATCTGAGGGATTAATTGTCCTCCCTCAGGGCCTCCATGTGTGCCTCTGCGTGAGCAGCAACTGCTTGATGCAGAGACACCATTTCAGCCTGGCGTTCCATGTCTGAGGCTACCATGCCCAGCCT
The DNA here is from genome assembly GCF_040938575.1 of Ambystoma mexicanum. Lineage (NCBI taxonomy): Eukaryota > Metazoa > Chordata > Amphibia > Caudata > Ambystomatidae > Ambystoma > Ambystoma mexicanum. Next base: position 124,323,819 of record NC_090941.1, read on the forward strand.
GAGTGAGCGGGACATGGACTGCGTTGCCTGCTGCTGGAGCCCCACCTGCCTAGCAGGGGGGAGCACGGATTGGGCTAAACATTCCATGCTCTGATCGATCTTATCAATAACTGCCCCTGTTGTTTTGAATTGACATACATGGATATAACCACTCAGTATGCCCCAATGACGCACGGCCACCGCATTGCCGGAAATTACACCTGCAGGGCCCAAGGAGCCGTGGTCCTCGCTGGAATGGCACCGCCCATCGCTGCAGGACTACATCCCTCCATTGACATGATGCCCCAGGCACATCAGCAACTGGTGTGGAGTGTGACCATGCATCCTGATCCACAACAGGCAGAGGTTCCAACACTGTCTGGCCCCTCAGTGCAGGTGTCGCGGACAGAAGATCGTCCACATCAGGATCACTCACCATTGAAGAATGGACGTGACGCGCATCCACTCAACATTATGCTCAGAGTGATCATCAGAGCTAGACTGATTGCCAGCCCGGGACACGATGGTCTGGAGCACAAGTGGGTTCTTGTGGTCTACTACCCCACAACCCCCACTTGTGCCGGGTTGCTGATGTAATAGCAACCCTGTGTCTGGAATAACATCACCATCCTCTGGATCCATTGCGTCATCATCTGTAATGTGAAAAAAACAAACATGAGTACACATGTCAGAGGCAAATATCCCCCACACACATAAACATCACATTGACAGCCAACACATGAAGCAGACATGTCCACACAACTGAAATTCTGGCATGCATTCAGTGGCATTGATATGCAAACGCACCCCAAAAGCAGAACTGGATGTGTGTAAATAGCGAAGCCAACACATGTACTGAATGTAGTATATCACCTCCATCACACACCAACTCTGGCAGGCACATGTCACAGGCAGAAATGACAGATGGCAACAATGAGATGGCACATACCATAAGCATGCCTGAACAGCCAAATGGCCACAGCTGGCAGTGAATCCAAACACACCATGACACACGTAATATGCATGTACACATGCATCACTAAATCATCATCACCAATATAGCTTCATCCATCTGCAGCTTGCCCCGTACCGGGCATCATGTGCCATGTAGACATAGTGAATGTCCTAAGCAAAGGGACGGCTTGCAACCATGCAAGAGGGACCATAACACCCAGTACAGTCTGAGCTGCCGGTCCATGAAGCCTCCAGAACACACCTCAGGCCCTGATTCAGCACATTGTGCATTGATTGTGCCCAAAAACATTATTGAGAGTGTCAAATCATCATGGCCAGGCCCCCCCTGATTAACTAAGTGGGCCTGGGCATACATGTACTGCACGACAGTGCACCTTCAGGATTGTGCCCGTTGAATATAACGGGAGCAATGCTGAAATCTCAGCAGCATTTACGTTAATTAACAACATATTAGTCATTCCACAAAAAGGCTGCAGAGAACACATGTGTAAATAAACACTTTCACACACACATAAGTGAGTAGCTGCAATGTTGCAAAACACAGCATTGAAGCTGCTTGTGAAAGTGTTCAAATACACCCGTGATCATATACACTTGTATGGTGAATATGAACAGCATCCTATACAGCAAAGCAAGCAGCTACAACACTGCTTGCTTTGATGTATGTGAAAGTGTACACATACACACGTGCAGGCAGCTCCACAGTCATTAGAACCTGATTGGCAAGCTATAATCAATCTGCGGCCTATACCAGTTAGTATAGGCCGCAGGTTGACCAATCAATTTTGCTAAACACCCGCTAGGGTGTTCCAATACTGAGTACATGTGTCACAGGACGCACCTGTGCCTGTGCCTTTCATGACAGTGAAGGGATGACAATCTGAACATACATGCCAGGTCACTTTGACATTGCAGCAGTGAGTAGGCATGTAGAACGCTGTAACATGACTCAGAAGTGGGTGGGTGCAGTGCAGAACATGTGTACATTGCCGACTATCTACATCAACAAGTACATTATGATGTCAATCAATATACATGAAGGCAGTGTAAGGGCAAGTTCAGCCATCATGTGCTATGTGCATGCAATGGGTTGCATGGCTACAGGCAACCCCCTCCCCCTTAGTGAAAATGCAGGGAGGCATTGCATGGCAATGAAAGGTTGACTGGAGAACTGTGTATTGGCAGACAGTGTTGAGTAGTGTCAATTGCATCATCTTAGTCAACTGACACCACAGCAGATGAGAATGGGACAGTAAGCAGGACACATGATGAACCCTCAGTTGTACACCCATTTCTGCAGAAGGCACTACACCAGTTGAACAGAGTCAGGGGGCTTGCAACAGGGGGAAACCTGTGTCCCACACAGACTGTGACACCCTAAACATGTGTGTGATGCAGGACTGAGCCAGTGAGCATGGAATGGATGAGCAAATGCCATGATATGTATGTCATCCTGGGCACGTACTACAATGATCATCCTGCCAAGGACACATAGGGGCATGCATGGAATGCACATGGAGCATGAATAGGCACTCATATCCCTGGGGAGCATCTGACATCTGCACAGTCCGAGTGAGACACCCTGCATCAAGGACAAAGGATGTACCCCACAGTATGTGTCTGGCAGGTTAGCAGGGCGAAGTGTGCATGTACACAGGAGCGTGGAACAGGCCATTGCAGCAGTCCAACATGTTACCCACCAGTGCCATGGTGAAATTGAGGTGCAGGGGGGTGGAGGGGCAAGGAAGCATGCCCATGTGGAGTACCCGCATGCAGGCTGAACACACATGCACATCAGTCATGCAATGACATAGTCAGAGTGCTGAGTGGAAAGACACCCCAGGCTGCATGCAGAAGTGTCAGTGAGCAGGAACATGGACCGGAGGGGCAGCCGGGTGACTAGCATGTGAGTAGGGTGCATGTGTGGTGATGAGGACAGTCCCTGTCTGCTCTACATGTCCAGTATGCACCACAGCAGGCACGCATTAGTGAAGCATTGCATGACTCGCACATGAGAACCATGTGCACATAGCATGTAGTGGCAGTCAAGCACAAAATATCACATAAGCAAACCACACATGGGCTGGACAAACACGCAAAAACACTCACCGGACGGGCCATCAAAATCCACCATCTCTCCAACTCCTACGACCAATTGTGCTGGGATGAACTCCGCAGCAGTCACCCGAGTCATGGCATAATTGGAGGCACGCTTTAGCTTAGCACAGTGTCAGAGGTCATCCCAATGCTTATTACACTCCTGATCTGTGCGCACCTCATGTCTGAATGCACTAACACCCTTGTGCAGGAGAAGCCTTTCTCCTCTTGGGCAGTGGTCCGGACCCTGACTGGCAAATGCTGCTCTGATCAGTAGGGGCAGTGGTGCTGGTAGACTGAACCAAGGAAGTGGCAGGTGGAACTAGGACGGAAGCCCTGACTTGCGTCAGTGGCTGCTGGGTGCTCTTGACTGGACTCAGCACAGCAACAGCCGCTGTGCAAAGGTCTTTGACCGAGACTGTCCTGGCTGGCAGACTCACAGCCGAGGTTGTGTTCGCTTCACCTGCCCATGCAGTTGCCAACACCCAGCTGCTCAGGGCACTAGATGACAACACTGCCCCACGGACATTGCCTCGGTCAGGGCAGCCCTGCTTGCACTTTGCTTGTGCCTCCTGACCACCTGGAAATGTGCCTGGGAATCCCCAGGTGCCAACGCATCATGCGCTGGCCGACCCTGAGCCCGGGTGGTGGTCGCCACAGCTGCACCTGCATCTACCACTACCGTTGGGCCTTTGGCAGTAGATGAAACTGACTGCCGCGTCACATGGGTGCCAGTGTAACATGCAAGAGCTGCATCTCTCGGAGCCGCAGGTGGTGGTGGCATGACTGCACCAACACGTGGCAGAACATCCTGCTGAAGTGGCGCACCCCTGCCTCTTCCCCCTCTGCAGCCACCCTGGGCACCCTGGACTCTACCTACTCCCTGGTCACCCCGGCCACGTCCCTGACCACGCCCACCACATGGAGGACGCCCAACTGAGGCGCCCCTCACCTTACGTGGCGTCCCAAATATGGCACAGATGTAATAGTACTGGTACAGATGTAGTAGTAGTGCCAATGGAAGGTGTACACAGCAATTGTCCTGGGCAATTGGGGTGAAGGGGGTGGGGTACTAGATGTAAACAGCACCCCTGTGCACCTGCAAGGCTGTATGTGACGCCGGTGAGAAAATGATGTGTCATGCAACACTCAGGCACCCCAAAACTGCAGTAGAACTGTGCAGGCAACCCCTGTAACGCATGTGTGTGGAATTAACCTCCTGCAGTACATGGTGGCACCCAGTGACACAAAAAATGCATACGTGTGGGACACACAGGCTACTATAACCTTGAAAATGGGTAAGCGAAACACAGGGGGACCCACAGTGGGAAAAATAACGTGCACAACTCACCGTCTGTCTAGCGTGGGAAAGAAAAACATGTGTAGGCAAGACCCCCTCCAAAAGAAGAGGTACGTCCTCGATCCGCTGTGAAGTGATGGCGCGTGAAATAACAAGAATTAGCAACACACGCGTCGGTCTCCACTAAAACCATGTGCAGAGAACTGCTGGGCAATGCTCACCTATAACCTATGCCGAGGGAAATGCCCATGCGTGCCATCTCACTTACGCGCTTAGGCCCTTTCCTCAAATTACATGCATTCACACGTGGACATGCTGTTTTTGCACGTTCAGATTCACTATGCAACCATACCAAGGGAAACGCCTGCACGCCTCACGTCTCTTATGCGCTTACACACTAAGGCCCTTTCCTCAAATTCCACGCTGGTGTGCGGTTTTTTCATGTGCCAAATCATTCTGCATCAAGCTGGCCACGCGACAACACACGGAAGACCACGCTCCTGCCCAGAAGGCCATTTTTCTGCTCCCCAGAGCCCCGACCCGCCTCCCACAAGCCATCTGCTGCTGCCTGCCTGTCTGCTGGCCACGTGCCCTGCTATTTGGTGCCTGCACATCAGCCATCTGCAGGGGTCCAGTTGCTGCGACCACCCCTACTGGAACAGAAGACTCCCGACTGCAGTTCCATCGCTCCACAGCCCAGCACCAGGACCCAGTTGCCCACCCACACCTGCCTCAGGGGTTCCCATTTCGGGCCAAACTCCATCTGGGACCAGCACAACCGCCCACAGACAGGCAGAGGGCTGCCAGCTTCACTGCAGAAGAAGTTGGCATCCTGGTGGAGCAAGTCCTGGTGCATTATGATGCCTGCTTTGGAAGACCATGCGCCGACAAGGATGGACGGAAGAGGATCTGGATGGACATTGTGGGTGCTATCAACGCGGTGGGGGTGGCAACCCATGACTTGCAACATGTCCATAAGTGCTTGGAGGACTTCAGGTCCAGGACCCTCAGGAAGGCTCTGCACCTCTTGAATGCAGCGGATGCAGCCGGGTCTGCCTTACCATCGTAGCTCAAACCCATACCAAGATAACATTCTGTGTTGGTTAAGATACATAGACGACATTTTCATCATTTGGAAAGGCAGTAAGGATGCAGCCAATCAATTTCTTATCTGGTTGAATGAACAAAATAGATATCTTAAATTCACTATGAATATGAGTAATACTCTAGTTAATTTTTTAGATATATCTATATATCATCATCAAGGCTTTCTGCTTATCAAACCCTACACCAAAGACACAGACAAAAATGCTCTCCTCCATTTCAACAGTCACCATGCCCAACACGTCAAGGCTAACTTACCGTTTGGGCAATTTTTGCGTATTATAAAAAAAACAGCAGTACCAATGAATCCTATGAAGACGGGGCTAACAAATTAATTGAGAAATTAACCAAACGTGGTTATCCCAAACGTCTAGTAAAGGATGCTGCTAAAAGGGCATTTAATAACAACAGAGAGGCCCTTTTAGATCAACAACTTCACAAAAATCGAGACAACAAGGAAACTCCACTAGTATTCGTAAATACCTTCAGTAACTTATCATACAAGATCAAGGGCATTATTAATAAGAACTGGAAGAAAGTGATGCCTAAAGAAAGTGTAAAACCCCTCATAGCGTTCAAAAAAAGCACTACAATACACAACCTAGTGATGAGAAATGATATAGGCAGCACTAAAGCAAGGGAATCCCAACAAACAAGATTGTGGGATCTACCGCCAGTAACAGGACACCATCCGTGTGGTAATTGTACTATGTGTGCACAGACCAGAAAAACAACAACAGTAGATTTAGAAAGGGAATGGAAGATTACTGAACATACCAATTGTAATACAGAAAATGTGATATATGTTATCAGATGCCCATGTCGATTGATCTACATTGGTCAAACAATGAGAAAATGTAAAACGAGAATGATCGAGCAAAAAAGCTGCATCAAAAACAAGGTGGACCAAGCTCCATTAGTTAAACATTTTGTGGAAAATAACCACAAACATAGTGATTTCAATTGGACCATCTTAAAGCATATAAGAGGCAAAACACAAGAAAAAGTAAACAAAAAATTGCTAAGCCTTGAACAGAAACTTATTTTTTTGACCCAGAGCCATATCCGTGGACTTAACGAAAATATTGAATGGCACAATGCCTAGATGAGATGCAGTCTTTGTGATGCTCAATCTACCCGTTACTGACACCGCATACAATAAGTAAGAGAAATAAATTTGTTTATGACAATATAGACAATACAAGAGAAAAGGATGACATTAGCTGTGAGTAATACTTGTGCGTCCATTGGGGATAAATAAGGCATCCTTATTGTTACATGACAAAGCGGCTTCCCTAATAGGGAGACATGTGGTACCTATGTACCTGTAGTTGTCCACCAAATAGAAACATAGTGGCAATGGTGGTTAATGACATCTTTCAAGATACCACATTACTTTAGTTCTGTATTTGTCCACCAAATAGGAATATAGTGACAATGGTGATTGGTTACATCCACATTATTTTAATCATACTTGCCATCTATGACCCGTATTTGATAGAACACCTTACGGGTTCGTCTTATTTACATGGCCTTTTGTGGCTACGGTTTTCCTTACGGCTCCTACGCGAGCGGTAAGGCCATGACGGCACGCGTCGCGACGTGATGACGTCGTCGCGCCTACAACGCGATGACATCATCGCGTACGCTCATATAGCCATATATAAAAGAGAGTGGTCTCCCCACAGTCGCTGTTGGCGAGCAAGGAATCTATGATTCGTAGAGGTGGCCTAACTTAAGGTAAGCTACAGAAATAAGACTCTGTGCCTGAGTGAGACTAGTGAGCGATATAGCCCCAATATTAAAATGGAATACATTTTTTTGTTTTTAGATCCACTCCGGGACAGAATTGTGCTTTGTCAATAAAAGCTCTACAAAAATCGTAGAAGATCAGCTACAGAATACACACTAAATAAACAGCCTAACAGTAAGTGGAGGAATTTCTAGTACGCTTGACAACATCTTTCATGAGCAGAATTTGTGATATAGAGGGGTCTTTTGAACTACACACTTATCGTAGTTTTTTTGGTTTTTCTTGTCTCCCTCTTCCAGCTACCTTCTGGTCTATTCCTGAACCAATTCTTTTCCCGCCTTTAAGGCACAGTGGGAACATTGAAGGAAAATTAATTTTTTACCTCTTTCCAACGCAGGTAAGAAGACCGTTTTGGGGGTGATAAAAGAATTACCTAGATCCAATATATAGTCTCACATTCTAAAACAGTATCCTTTACATCTACCCAATTTTTACAGAATAGAAGACATTGGGAGCGATATTCCCAAACAAAAGGGAAATCTTGTCCTCCTTCAATTACCATTTAGTGGTAATCCTGCCGCCTGTGGAACTTTGTCACCACAGTTTTGGAAGGTATGTAAAAAATAAGCATACTTATCCCCCTAGGTGGATCGGGGGTGCCAATATCTGAGTCTATTTATATGACTTGAATGATAGTAAATACGTGCTAATGAATACAAAGAAAACCCTAATAGGTTGTCTTTAACCCACAGGGTCCGCAAATCATCGAACATACCTGGCAAAGAAAAAAGTGATAGGAAAATAGAATCTATCACCAGCATAGAACACAAGCAACAAACACCCCTGATGAATGTCCTACATCTATATGTGTGTTTAGGGACAGAAACTTGTGCAAGTTGGGTCTAGGCAATAATCATATTATCAAGGTGATAGAAAATAATCACAACTCCAATGTGTAGGTTCACATGGGGGTGATCAAGTACTCAAAAGACTTAACCCACAGCGTGTGTATATTCTTGTGTCTTGTTTTTGTATAAAATCTGTTTTTATATGTTTTTTTCAAGGAGTTGTATGTAATGTGATCATTTTATGAGTATCAGTATCTATGTGTTTAATAAAAAGAGGTTTTAAGGTTTATAAGAGAATTTTGAGATAATTGACATATCCTTTGCCATAGGAACCCGTAGGGTCTTAGACACATTTCAGTATACCTTCTTTTGTGATGTAAATATGGCTGCCAGCTTCACTGCAGAAGAAGTTGGCATCCTGGTGGAGCAAGTCCTGGTGCATTATGATGCCTGCTTTGGAAGACCATGCGCCGACAAGGATGGACGGAAGAGGATCTGGATGGACATCGTGGGTGCTATCAACGCGGTGGGGGTGGCAACCCATGACTTGCAACATGTCCATAAGTGCTTGGAGGACTTCAGGTCCAGGACCCTCAGGAAGGCTCTGCACCTCTTGAATGCAGCGGATGCAGCCGGGTCTGCCTTACCACCCACCAGATGAGGGTTTTGGAATGCATTCGCCCAGCGCCTCACCTCCAGGTCCTCAAGAGGCAGACCCGTCTGGAGTTGAGCGCAAGTGTCCATACGTACTCATTGGACGCAGTGTATGTTGAGGTGTGCCAGGAGTGTGCAACTTTGACATATGTCTGTAATGGCCCATGTATGGATGTGTATGTGCAGGTACATGACCGTGATGCATGTGAGTCCAGTCATGTATGATGCACATCATTGGTGTATGTGTTCCAAAGCATGACACACAACTGCATGTGGAGATGCACACATGTTAGCATTTCTGTGTATGTACTATACAACTGCATGTGGAGATGCACACATGTTAGCATTTCTGTGTATTTACTGTGCCATGGTTGGGGTGTGACACATGGATGCTGGTTCCACCTTCATGTATGTGCACGGCGTACATGTGCGTTTGTGTGTTTGACATGTGTGCGACTGTGATACGCTGTGGATGCATGTGACCCGGACATGTGGGTACCTGATGGGCAGATGTGACTTAGTTGCTGATGATTGCACTGTGACAGGTGTTGGAGATGTACAGATGGATGTCTGTCTAGTGGTGTGTGTTCATGTGATCGGCACTCCCCATGTTGCTTGTGACATAATGCCAACCTTTGGTTGTTCATGCAGTTACGTGTGTATGGATGTTGATGCCTGTTGCACAATACCAGTTTATTTGTGCATGTGTGTGGGTTCAAATGATAGGAGTGTTGGGGAGTTTGATGACATCTGTGAAGTTTGACACTGCCACTCATGTGCAACTGTCATGTGTGTATCAGACCATTGTACAGTGCCCTGAGGCCTCTGTTCTATCTCTGCCTGTCTGCAGCGTCGACTGATGAAGAGGGCAGAGACAGTGCTGTGTAGCACAGCGGCAGGGATCCCGCCAGCCGGAGCACAAGGCCCACCCCTTCTCCCAAGTACTGATATCTTCTGGAAGTGAGGAGTCTGGTGCTGTGTCCATGGCTGCAGCTGCTGAGGGAAGATCCAAGAAGCGGAGGTTGGAGGTGGACTCCTCGGCAGCAGAAGGGGCAGCTGAGCCCCCACAGAGGCCTACGGAGAAAGATAGCACAGAGTCATCAAGGTGTGTAGGGGTTTTGGTTGAGAAGGAGGCCATGGAAGCCCCACGCACGGGGCCTGGAAGGGGGGATTCCACTGGTGCTAGTGGCACAGTCCAGGGGCAGGGACAGGAGGCAGCACAGGCCGCTGCGCAGGTACCTGTGTGTAATCCAGTCCCCGATCCTGTGTCTGCATCATCCGGCACCAGCAGGGACGCCTCCGTCCAGACCGTTTTCAGTGAGGGGATGCGCATACACCAACTGGCCTTCCTCTCCCTGAGCCTGTCCTAGCTGGTGTGGCGTTGCAACAACATGGTATTCGGGATGACATGCAGGGTTCTCGTGAGGACAATGCACGTCATTTTGAATACCTGTTTGGCCGCGTTGCACTTCTAGGACAGGTCGTCGGCACTGGGTTCCTCTGTGTGCTGGATCTTCTTGCACCCCCCTCATCAACTGAACCCCCTATGCGCCAGTTGTCTTCTGTGCCATCTTCATGCCCAAGTGTCACCTTGGCCCCCTGTGGAGCTGCCCCTGAGCCAGCGGCCAGGCTGGTGGAGGACGCATTCCTGCCACAGTCGGGAGTCGGAGGTCCAGCAGGGGTGGCCACCCACCAACTGGACCCCAGCAGATGGAGGACGTGCAGGCATCATCAAGAAAGGCACGTGCACAGCGGCACCAGAGGATTCCATCAGCCTGGAGGTCATCGTGGTGCCAGAGGTAGTGGCATTAGAGGCAGCAGCAGGCTGAGTGTCGGAGTGATCATGGCTCGGGGCCATCAACATCCCGGGGGCAGGCATCGACCGGCGGGCAGGAGGACCCAGGATTGGGAGTGTCTTCCGTGTCGCAGCGGTTGGGCCAGCAAATAGATCTAGAGCGGCGGTGGGCGGAGAGGGCACGGCTCACAATGGTCAGGGCGGAGAACTCCATGCACCGGGCTTTGATGGGTGCTGAGTGCCTCGAGGCAACTCAGAGGGAGTTGGAGGAGGCTATGGCTGCATCCCTGCGAGACCTTGAGGCCAGGGAACAGGCCCGCCTCCGGAACATCGACATGGAGTTCAATGATGCCCTGGCCCGGGACATCAATAAGTGAGCCACCGGACAAGCCCGTCGCCATTGTATATAGTTATTTAGGTTTAGGTTTCATTAGGTTTTTATTATGATTTGGAGTCCACTTTTGTATATAGTTGTATTTTGGATAGGGTTTTTGGTAGGTTTCATTTTGTTTTGGGATAATGGACCCTTCAGACTTTCATTTTCAATATTTCCATACATGTACATACTTTCTTTTTTTGATGTTCACATGGAGTAATGTTTTTTTATGCTTTTCAATTTAGAACTTCTTTCTATGGACTTTGGGGATGGACCACTTTTATTTTTTCATGTTTTGGATTTTTATTTTTCCTTGGATTTCACTTTCTTTTTCATATTGCAATCATTATTTCTTCATTTGCATGTGTGGTTTTCATTTTGTCATTTGGTTTTCTTTTTAATACATTTCATTATTATTCATTATTGGTGTGGTCTACTATGATTTATTTTCTGCATGTGTCCATGAGCATTGGCTAAGTCATGTGTTGCCACTGTGTGGCTCTGTAGGACATTTGTTGATGGGCATGCTGTTTTTTTTCAGACTCTCATGGCATGTGTAATTTACTAGAGAGTGGGTGCAGTGGACCGTTGGGTGTTTGTACTGGGGGTGAAGGGGGGTGGGATTTGGATTGGCATTAGGGCCATGAGTTTGTATAGTTATGACATGGTGTTTGGGGGGACATGTGTCGGGGCCTGCTGGCAGGTTGCCGTCAATGGGGGTGGGGTGGCGGGACATGTATCGGGGCCTGCTGGTAGGTTGGCGTCAATCGGGGTGGGGTGGAGGGACATTTGTCGGGGCCTGCTGGCAGGTTGCCATCAATGGGGGTGGGGTGGAGGGACATGTTTCGGGGCCTGTTGGCAAGTGCCCATCACTGGTGGTGGGACATGAGTCTGGGCCTGCTGCAGGTTGCCGTCAATGGGGGTGGGGTGGAGGGACATGTGTCGGGGCCTGCTGGTAGGTTGGCGTCAATCGGGGTGGGGTGGAGGGACATTTGTCGGGGCCTGCTGGCAGGTGCCCATCACTGGTGGGGGGGACATGAGTTGGGGCCTGCTGGCAGGTTGCCGTCAATGGCGGTGGGTTGGAGGGGCATGTGTCGGGGCCTGCTGGCAGGTTGCCGTCAATGAGTGTGGGGTGGGGGGACATGTGTTGGGGCCTGCTGGCAGGTTGCATTCAATAGATGTGGAGTGGAGGGACATGTGTCGGGGCCTGCTGGCAGGTGCCCATCACTGGTGGGGGGGACATGAGTCGGGCCTGCTGGTACGTGCCCGTCACTGGTGGGGGGGACATGAGTCAGGGCTTGCTGGCAGGTTGCCGTCAATGGGCGTGGTGTGGAGGGACATGTGTCAGGGCCTGCTGGCAGGTTGCCATCAATGGGGGTGGGGTGGAGGGACATGTGTCGGGGCCTTCTGGCAGGTTGCCGTTCATGGGGGAGGGATGGAGGGACATGTGTCGGGCCTGCTGGCAGGTGGCCATCACTGGTGGGGGGACATGAGTAGGGGCCTGCTGGCAGGTGCCCATCACTAGTGGGTGGACTTGTGTTGGGGCTCACAAGTGCATGGTGCCATGTGGGCTGCCTGTGGGGCATGGGGAGGGGTGATGGGCTGGTTGCAGGGCATGGGAGGGGGAGGGCACACCCGGGAGGGCACACACTGCCAAATTACGTGTTGTTCTCACTCACGTACCCCAGAATGCACGTACCCTGCACCCGCCAGTAAAATCGCGTGTTATTTTCACTTGCGTAGCCAGCAATACACGTACCCTGTTCGCGCCAGCGAAATCGCGTGTTATTCTCTCTCGCGTACCCCGGAATATACGTACCCCACTCGCGCCAGCAAAATCACGTGTTATTCTCACTTGCGTACCCCAGAATACATGTATCCCACTCACACCAGCGGAATCGTGTGTAATTCTCACTTGCGTATCTCCAGATTCACGCAGCAGTGTGATGAGAAGCCACATGCACACCCTGCAGCCAGACCACACCAAAGGGGTCCACCCTACACCCCTCCCCATGCCCCGCAGGCAGCCCATCACCCCTGGACATGCCCCGCAGGCAGCCCATGACCCCTGTGCATGCCCTGCATGCAGCCCATCCACCCTCCCCATGCCCCGCAGGCAGCCCATCACCCCTGGACATGCCCCATAGGCAGCCCACACCACAGGGGACACCCCTACAACCCCTGGCCATGCCCCGCAGCCAGCACACACCACAGGGGGGACTTCTCCCACGCTATTTGCCTGGCGTGAGCGGGGTACACATATTCCGAGGGGTGCGTGGGGAGTTTTACACACTATTTGCCTGGCGCGAGCGGGGTACGCATAATCTGAGGGGTGCGTGGGGAGTTTTACATGTGATTGGCCGTGTACGAGCAGGGTACGTGTATTCCGAGGGGTGTGCGGGGAGTTTTCCACGCGATTGGGTTGTCGCGTGAGGGCTGAGTGGCGTTTTTAGCGTGATTTCATTGTGGGGGCTGTATGCTGGTCCACTGGCCTTTGCGCCATTTGGGGATTTGTGCGGATGTTTTTGGTGCACGGGGCGGGGTTGGGGCCGTAACTGGCACTGCTGCAGGGTCACTGCGCTACGCTGTGCTACAGCTGGTCAGGGATGTTTGAATCCATGAATACGCAGTGCATCATAATGGGTTTTGGCGCACGCTCCCTCTGTGCATCAGCTGCATGCGCCACTTCTGAGCTTGAATCCATGAATTACCCCTATGTGTCTTATGTGGTATGAAGGTGTGTGAACCCCTTTCCCCAGGAAACAAACAATCTGACCAATCCTATTGTCACTTAAGTTTCTCTGAAATGTGGGTGCTTGTTACGCTCACCTGGTTCCCACAGGGGTGTCGAGCGGAACTGGACAGCCACATTTTCCACCAACGTGATGCGTAGTGCAGAGATGACTGATTGGACTGGCCCATCTAGCTTCATCTGCTTGACCCGTAGAAGTAGTCTCCTAAAGGCGGAGAAAGGGAATTAGCCTCCCGTGGATTTGAGTAATAGCCCCTCACTGCGTCCCCATTAATCACCTCTGATATTCCCGTTCACAAAGCTCACCTTATAGTTTTGAATGATGAGCTCTCCATCCTGCGAGTAATGCAGGGGCGCGTTGATGGCAAGTTACTTCACTGGCTTGAGGATATTGGAAGAGTTCTAGACAAATCTTGGCTCCAAACCTCGTGGCGAAGGACCGTAAGTATATAGTTCTTAAGAGTTCAAAAATGTCTGAATAATCACTCTTGTCCAATTCCTTTGTTTATCTTGCATCTTAGACCCAAAAGAATATCGTCTTGTGGCAGCTGAAAGCGTTCAGGGAAGAGTCTGTGTTATCCCACACTGTCCGTAAAATGATGCCAAGGTTTAACTCGCTGCTTTCTCTTTTCTTACAGGTGCGCCGTAAGAAGATTTGGCGTGCTGGTGAATAATACCTCCGGAGGGAAAATCAGGGAAGTATATGGTGGCAAGAGATTGTCCTTGTTTGTTCCCTCGGCTCACCTTGTTGTTTTCTTGTCCCCCTTAGGTGCTGGAATGCAGCAACTTAATGATAGAGACTGCGCCGGATCGTAGAGATGCTGCGAGGAACGGTGAGTATTGCACGGCGCTGCTGCTGGCAATGCAACGTGTTTAAAATAAAGTCTGTTTCTGGTTCAAAGGTGCGATGAATCCGGAATCAGGTAAGATACCCAATAATGTTCTTGTTCTAACCTTTCTTCTTCTTTCCCTTCTTTCTAGGCGCTCTGGTCTTGAGGCGGGCATGGCAAGAGGCTGGATGCTGACTGCAGGCACGGTGAGCGTTATGCTGCAGGATGCAGAATAACGCAAAGCGTGTGCTGCTCTTCGGGCGTGGTTTAAATAGCCTCCAAAGTAGTCCCAGGTAAGTATTCCTCCACAACCACACCCGAGTAACAAAATAGTCCCTCTGTAAAGTAGTCCCTTCCAATCCTCACATGGGCTTGGATCTCTTGCAGCATGGTCTGCATCAGGTACGTTTTAACATATGAGCCTGGCGCCTATGGCACCAGGACTGATGCCCAATATGAGCCTGGAGCCATAGACGCCAGGACTGTACCCATATAGCCCCTAACAGGGGTTGCTGGGCTTTCTCTGGGTAACATGATGCCTGCTTCCGGGGTTGATGGACTTGGTCTGGATGTCCGGGGGGTAGGCATCATGACAGTGTCTTGTTTTAATGGTGCAGATCTCCCAACCTTTGGAGAGGAGAAGGACCCCCTGGACTAATACCCATGATCTAGCATTAAAAAGCAGTAGAAAAAACTGCAAGTGATATTCAGGGCCAAAGAAGATTACAGATAGGTTAGCTAACCAGATTCAGGGGAGAAGCTGATTTTGAATATTTACAACAGAAAACAGAGGGATCGAGTGAAAAGCCAGAATTAAATATCAGCTCATCTATATTGAATAGGCTGTAATTCCCCTTGAAGGAATAGGTTGTGACGTTTGGTGCTCGAACATGCCCCCTATCTACATTGACTGAATGTAAACTTTGTAACGTTTACATTTGGGAGGATAGCTCAGGGGCAACACAGGTTTGAACCCCCGTCCGCGCTTAGAAACCTCTGGGTATTAAGCATGTTACAAATAACCAATTACAATTACACTAAAAGTGCAGCTGAGGAAAAATAAGTCAAATTAAACAGTTAATATGCACACATATGCTAAAACTTGCAGCACATGAATAATACATGAAACAATTACTCATCCAGGAAAAGCAGGCACAAGGGCACAACGTCCTACACACTTTCTGAGGAGGGGACTTATTCCTTATGTTGCACAAGACCCAAACAGTGCATAGGAGTCAAACCATAATGTCATAGAAGCACATTAATTAACTATATCTCTTAATATATAGTCAATGTGTGGTTTATGCCAATACGTTAATAGTTATCCGTATCCATATTGATATATCAGGTGAAACAGTCCCACAAATAAATAACAATGGAAACATAAGCAAGACTTTTGTTTCTCAAGTGTATCACATAAAACCGTGTACCAAAACGATGACATTTCTCCTGTACGTCGTAGCGGGCATAGCAAATAGAGTTAAGCAATTGAATAACATAGTATAAAGACATTTTCAATAAGGTTGAATGTAATTGCCCCCATGTGCGGACAGACAGTACCAGCTATTAGGAAGATGTACATATCTGAGCTACATTCTTTTGTTTAGCATGACCTGAATTATGAAGAGAAATTAATTAATAGTAAGGAGTGTGTTCAGATCCTCAATTAATTAGTTTAACAAATAGTGTGACACATTATTGCATAGTTTGAAGCCCATACCGGTGGCTTTACATTCAAGAGCAACAGCCTCTCCACCCAAACCCACATATAAAACCGTAGACATCAGAAAACCCTCAACTGGTTCTGTTATGTTTCACCAACCATAATGCTCCGCTCCCCAGTGGGGGCAAGCAGGAACACATGATGCCTCTCTCAGACTCAGCACAGGTACAACAGGCTGACCTGCTTAATGCTGTTGCAATTACTGCTGCAATCCCTGCAATCACTGCCACGACAGCAAGTATGGGACATCTCTAGACAAGCATAGACGCAGTCGCAAAATGGCTGCCGCTAACGCCGTCAGATCTGCACAACACTTCAAACAAATGAAAATCTCTATTTTAGTAAGCCGGAAAAGCAACAGAAAGACTGCTGTACATGTAGGGATCAGGATCTACTGCATGTTGACGGTGGATTATACCAATGTTCGGACAATGGATGCAAATAGGCAGGTTAGTACCAGAGTTTCCATGAGAAATGCCCATCTTGGCTAGGCCTGAGAGTGGCTTTTTTTCAAACCTGACACTTATCATGACTTTAGAAAAACCATGCATAACACAAATAGCCATAACATTTACACAGTCCACAATCTATGGCTTGTCATGTGTGTATTATATGATTTTACTGCCTCAAAGCTCATATATGAATGTTTAATATGACACCGTTCACGTTTGGTCATGTCATAGGCCCTCATTACGACCCTGGCGGAGTGGGTTTACGCCAGCGGTATTCGCGGCGGACCCGTCCGCCCTACTACGAGTTCCCGTAGCGCCATGGAGCAGTTTCCGCCTGGTTTTTCCGGGCGGAGAAATCCATGGCGCTACGGGACCTTGTTGTTAATTACGCCACCGTATTTTAAGGTGGCGTAATTAACGCCTTCCCCACTCCCATTATACCCTATGGGGCAAAAATGGGAATGGGGAAGGGTAAAATGGGGAATGGGGATTTACCGCCCCGCCAAGGTCGGAATGGGGCGGTAAATCCGCCAACCCCCATGGCGGTATCGGCAGCTTTCCGCCGTGCTCCATGGTGCATATTGCACCACGATTTCCGCCAGGGTCGTAATGAGGGCCATAGTTTCTGTGTGCACATATATCCACCGCTGTGCCTCTATATGAAACACTGTATGCACTCTTGCTCTACCCCAAGGTTCTGCAATCACTGAAATATACACAATGAAAAGTGTAAACATAAACGTAAGGGCACATATTGGAATGCATGTTTAACTCTCTGGGGGTAATTAAAACAAATGTTGGATGGTTGTATAATATTTGCAGAACTACATGTTGTCTTGAACTGCACATTACGGAGGCCTAACGTTTATTTCTTAATGTGTTCACTAAAGACACAGAGGGTTGCTTCATCTCTGAATTGCAAACAACACTCATTTACTAACCAATTCCCATAACATCTGAGCATCAATACTATCTCCACGTAAGTATTATGTTTAATTAGGGACGGGTGAGCCTTAAAGTGCTTGGCTTGAATCACGTGCCTGTCTGGATAACCAAAGAAGTGTGTAAAATTCGACTCAAGCCATTCCAGCATCAATAGAAATGGCTCGTGAGTGGAATTGAGCAAAGCATCTAAATGCATGATTCGACTCGTACACGGCTTGGATCAGCGGGACCCAGTTCAAATCAATGGACCCCCTTTGGTTCGCATTGGATGAAATATTTTATTAACAGCACGCATAGATTGATTTGCACCAGCAAAGTCTTTTTGAACCAAAGGAAACTATTGATGCAACTCTGTCACGTTGGCTCAACCTGGTAAAAAAAACTGAAACCGGAAAAAATGCCTATTATGAACAATGTTCTTAAATTAAGTTTGATATGACAGAAAAAAGCTGACTGAACACTGTCTCTTTCAGATTATTTGTCAGTTTGGTGGTGTGGTACAAAATGGGAGTAATTCCATTACCCTAAACCCTTTGACAGCCATGGAGGACAGCTCTTTTTTCAGCACCAATGAATTCTAACTTTGTTGTTAAAAAAAGAGGAGATACCTGGGATTAAGTGCTGGACGTATATCCTCCCGTTTAAACCAAAAAAAAGAACTCGAAGTACTTTGAAAATGAGAAATCGTTTGTTCGTCCATTCGTTCGGTCAGCTTTATTTCGATATATAATCATATCATCAAAGCAGCAATCAGCATTATAAAAGCAGCACATAATAAACAAATATAAGATTCCATAAATTCATAAAAATAACAGCAATATCATATCCAAAGGACAAAGGAATCACAGCATAAAAATACCAGTTCATACTACGGTAGTTAAAGTGCAGATGATAATATGAAAATATATATTTTTTAAAGTGCAGACATTAACAATTCATACAACAGCAGCATAAACATGGGAAAACATCAAACAATTGATGCGCAAGGGTACATAACCATGTAATTGGCCCTCAGTATGAGGTTGCTGGTAGGCCTGGCAAACTCGGCTTAAAGTTTCTGCCACCCGATAGCCCAGCAATACCGGAATACAGGACTCCACAGGAATGTGATTTATCTGCCAGTAGCCTGAACAACCGGCAGGTCAGGCCTGCCGGTAGTTCACAGTCCCTACCGGCAGACACAGAATGAGATTGAGCTGGTCATAAAAAGGTGCCAGTAACAAAGTTACCAGCACTTTTTTCCAGACCGGCTCACTCCTAATGAGGGCCATTGTCTTAAGCGTACTAAGAAGTGGGACATCACAGTAAAACAAAAGTGATAAATAACACGGCCACTACCACACTCAAAATCTGACAGTAATTCCACCAGACCAAGAGGCTGTAACAATAAACATGTTGGCAGTAATTACCACCAGAAATAACACCGAATTCATAATGAGTCCCAATGAACCAGGCACTGATTTCTGTTTTCTCTCCAATAAAGTAAACTGAAAGTAAACCAGAATGATCAGTTTTTCTTCAAACAAAAGGATTTAACTAAAACTATAAAGTGCAGTTTTTAAATAGATGGAGATTTTGAGAAAGGATAACTTTAGATGAAGACTACAATGCCTAGAGCTTTGTCTATCGGCTTCCTCTGCAACACAATGGTGCCACCCAGGAAATAATGTCTCAATTGAATCATTTCCTTAGACACCAGTATCCCAGAATTAAGGATTGCCTCAGAGTTTTATTCAAGCGCGAGCCAAACCATCAAATACACATTTATGCAAGAAGCTCAAATTCCATTTTGAAAGGGTCAAACCATTTTGTCCTTCAGTTTAAAATGGTTTCAATCATTCAAGAATATTTAAACACCCATTTTCTAAGAAGGCACATATGTGGGTTGAGCCTGTTGACCTGTAATGCGATAAAATGTGCATAACCAGCTATAAAATGGGTGCATTGCCCATGAGCTATCCTCCCTACCCAAGTAGAGACAACATATTCCTTATATGTCATAGTACCTGTTCCTTGCGTATGCTTACAAAATTTCAGTCGACAGGTGTTCATGGAGGTACGATGGGTGTGCTTTGTGATGAAGGACCCTAGTACACAGAGTTCAAAATCATATCATGCATAAGTGTCCTTTGTGCACACTAAGGATGACCATTTAATAGCTAAGCACTTTAAATTCCAAGCATGTGTGAGTTGATCATCATAGTTCACCACACAAACTCATGTTCAGGGTCGCAATGTAACAATGTCAAGGTGCACGTCACAAGAGTATTCAGGCTTATCTTAGGAAGACTTTACAAAGCTTCATTGGGTCCACCAGTGTCCCGTCCAAGGACCGAGCCATGCCGCGACCACAGTCATAAAGTGAGCAGTTGCATAACACATTGATATTGGCTCGTCCCTTACCCAAAAGCTTGGCTAGTCCCACATACATCTTAAAAGGTGCTAGAGGAACACAGCAATCTTGCCCATGGTGCAGAGAATTTAAATAGGTAGAAACATAGTTTTAAAGGTCTCACTTAGCTGCAGCATAGGACACAGTGCCACAGGTTAGATTGCAATAAAAATGATACCTTAAAGGATTGTGTGTGAAGAGCGAATCCACCCAACACTCATTCACTGAATGTAGACCATAGATAATTTTGTATTTATTTGTAGAACACGGATGTCTATTTTTGACCAGACATGACTTACAATAACACGCTTACAGACGGCAGAAGCAATCTCATTAAAGGTGCCTGTACAATAGCATAAAGATGTGAACACATAGTGAGCCACTTTATGAGGGTGTACACAATTAGGACATATAGCAGGTACAAAATAAATCAAACAGAAATAAAATGTATATAGGAATATAGGTAGCATTAACCTAATGGGGCACGTGTATCAAATTAAAGAGGCGTACTAATTAAATATACAAAATTACATTATTAATCGTCACCGGATTCAGTGGTGGGGTCAAGTAGGGAGGATGGGGGAGTGCAGGGGGAGCACCCTCATTAGCAGGCAAGTGACGTTTAAGGTGAGCTTTGAAGAGGTGCACAGTTGAGCTGGCTTTGATTGTGTTTTATTTGGGCAACATCAAGATCAGGGGAATTTCCCTCCCACCCCAAATCAATTTTCATGTATTTTATAACGTTATTTCTATGAACCTGGGACCCCCAATTTAATAATATTGATTCCCAAAAGCCTCCCACCCCTTCTGGGACAAAAAACATGAAGGGTTGCACAGAATGAAATAGAAATCAGTTAATCAACTTAAATATAGACAACTTATGCACATATGAAATTCCAATAACAATGATGACTTCAATGAAGAATGATCTATGCAATGGTCACATTACTTTTCTATGCTGTCTTAACATTAATGTGGACTTTTGTAACACACACACATCAGCACGTATACATTTTATTTACCCTGAGTGCACATGACCCATGGATAAAAAAATGCCTGACGGTCAAGGATAAGGCTTTTCTTTAAAAAAACAAAAAAAATTAAACCACAACACCCCTGCCTTTCTAAATCTCTCTACATCCCCTTTATTGAAAATAGATGCCTCCCCCCTTTACTCAATGGCCATATCAGAATTTGAAACATTATTCTGGAAAGCTCAAATAAAACAAAGTAATTAATATTCCTGCATTTGAATTTCCTACAAAAGGAAAGTGTATGTTTGCTAATCTCCCATCAGTGGTGTTTCTATTGCATTAATGTATAAAAGGGTACATTTCTGATTTTCAGTGGACAGATCAATGGTGAGAAAATGGAAAGACAGAAATGTCAAATTCTAAATGACTTTTTTAGAACCCGCTCCCATCACCCCCTTACTTACCTTTTGGCAGCACTCTCACTTTTCTTTGTTTTGTGTGAACAAGATGTTGTTTTGGATGTGGAGGACACCCACGCCACCCCAGATTCCATTATAGTGAACAAAGGTGTGGGGGACACCCCTGCTTTCTTCTTTGCTATAATGAAAACCGAATGGTTGAAATGTTCAGCATTTTCGGCTGTTCGTAATTTTGGTAGAGCCATAATCCGATAATTTCAACCATTTGTTTCTTTCAACAATATTTTTGGGTAATCCCGTGAAAATGGGACCATTTCCCCTTATTCTTGATTCAATCAGCAACAGAAATCAACTTGGTAATGTGACTTCAATTACATTAGCCTTCTAGGTATGCAAACAGTGAGATATCTTTTTGGCTCCTAAAATACTTCTTCTGTATGAACGCAACTGGGATATCCCAGTATAAATGACATAGGACTTCATCTATCAAATATATAAATCCAGAAGCACAGACACTTATGAACTATTCCCTACTTCTGACAAAGGATGTACAGTTAATTTTTATATCCTCACCCCTCAGTACTTACAAATGACAGTGGCCGGGGTTTATTATATTCCCCTTTTCCTGTATATCTTCACTCCGAATTATATTTCCCCTTGAATTATACTTACATAGGAATCCTTTTTGGCCTTCTCGCAGACAAGTGAGCACACGCTCAAGTACTGGTTCAATTCTCCCCTTCTAGGAACAGGTGGGCATCAAGATGGGGTCAGCAAGATGGGGTATGATTCCCTCCACAGCTTGGCCTCACTCTTTCTGTTTTGGGGCCTGGCTGCTGTCTTTTCCATTGAAGAAGGTCTGGAACTCTAAATCCAGGTAGGTCTCTCTTGCAGTGCTCTGCTTGTAATCCAAAAATGAATCCAATGGAAATCAATCTATTCCATCCTCCTTTCTGTTGTGATCAACTCTACTTTACCTCCTTCTTCCCAACCTTCACCCAGTCAGTGAGTTTACAATACTATGACTGATCCTGGATACATTTGTTTAGGATATAGTACATCATTATATTTGAGTCTTATGGACCTTAGCTCAGCATTTGATATTGTCAACCCGGGGAAGCTTTGGGAAGTCTTGCAGAGTATAGGCCTTCCGAATCCCTTACTTGCAATTTGGGTGTCGCTACATGAAAACTTGACTACAAAGGTGCACATATCTCAAACTGGTGAGTTGTCTCCAGCCTTCCAACGAACACTGGTGTTAGACAGGGTTGCATCTTGTCACCCAGTTGTTAAATCTCTATAGTAATGTTCTATTCAGGGAGGTACATGCCATAACCCCGGATACCCCAAGGTGTGCTGGCAGACATATTTTTGCTTTGGGATATGCAGACGATATTCCACTGCTTGACTGCACACCTAAAGCATTGCATATACTGCTAAATCAAAGGTGATGGGTGTGGGTTGCCACAGGGGTAAACTACCAATAATTTTGGTAGCTGCTAGGAGTCTAGAATGGATGAGAGAATTCTCTTATTTGGGGATTATTATTAATAATAATTTAGACTGTGGCCCTCCCATGTCTAGTTGTGCATGAAATGTGCACAAGTGAATGGTGTGGTGTTGCGAGTCAGTAAACATCTGGGTGGTTGATCCTTTGAGCCCATTCACCCCATGTATAATGCTAAAGCCATGCCAACTACTAGATACAGGGCTGAAGTTTGGGGCTACTCTTCTGTTGCCCCAATCCAATTAAATGAGAATCACTTCCTGCGCTGCTTGTTAGGAGTGTTGGGCGTTGCCCCTCCATGCTTGTTGTACTTGGAAGCAAACTGCGGCTACATCTCAGATACTTCAAACTTTAAACCATTGACCTTATGTTTGAGACTGTGGTGTAGTAGGGAATGTGACCATCATCTTGCACATTGGTTTATTAAGTGCTTGATTAACTCAGAGGTAAGCAGTAACAGTCTCTGGCTGGAATTTATAAAGCAGGCCTTGTTTTCAATGGGACTTTGTAACTCACTCATTATGCCCTTTTTGGAAAGGGCAGTTCTTATGCCCAAACTTAATGTTGAATTTTTGCAGGGCAAAGATCTGTCCACAATCGAGTCTGGATAACCACAAACTGGTTATCTAACCCACATAAGTGGGGCATCTTATTCAGTCTCAGAGATAAACATTTACCAGTAGCCTCTCTAGTGGCTAGTTGGCCTCCTAGTAAGATGCAGACATAGACCCTTTGTGCTGCTGTGACGGTACTAAAGTAGAAGATTTAACCCATTTTTTTATTTTTTGTCCCATTTTGAATACACTTAGAAGGAAGTTCCTTCTCTCTACATTTAGGTTACATAACATTAGAACATTAATCAAGGCCACAAATTTGGTATTTTCCCTCCCTCATAAGAATGTGGCTCATTCTATTTATGGTTTTATTGAAAATTCTTTACTTTTCAGAAAATCCAATGCTTTTAATGTTTTATTTTAGTAGATGTTCAGTATTTTGTGTCTACCTATGTTAAATGAGTACTTTTTACTTTTGTGAAACGATATTCTTGAAACAATGTTTTTTGGTGATGATGAGGAGTATGTGAGTGTCCAAAATCTATGAGTTTAAACTTTTATAGAGCATAAACCAATCGCCTTAAATGTGTGTATGATTTCTATAATCTAATTGGTCCAATTATGTTATTGGGCAGGGATCTGTCCATAATCGAGTCTGGATAACCACAAACTGGTTATCTAACCCACATAAGTGGGGCATCTTATTCAGTCTCAGAGATAAACATTTACCAGTAGCCTCTCTAGTGGCTAGTTGGTCTCCTAGTAAGATGCAGACCATAGACCCTTTGTGCTGCTGTGACAGTACTAAAGTAGAAGATTTAACCCATTTTTTATTGTTTGTCCTATTTTGAATAAACTTAGAAGGAAGTTCCTTCTCTCTACATTTAGGTTACATAACATTAGAACATTAATCAAGGCCAAGAATTTGGTATTTTCCCTCCCTCATAAGAATGTGGCTCATTCTATTTATGGTTTTATTGAAAATTCTTTACTTTTCAGAAAATCCAATGCTTTTAATGTTTTATTTTAGTAGATGTTCAGTATTTTGCGTCTACCTATGTTAAATGAGTACTTTTTACTTTTGTGAAACGATATTCTTGAAACAATGTGTTTTGGTGATGATGATGAGTATGTGAGTGTCCAAATCTATGAGTTTAAACTTTTATAGAGCATAAACCAATCGCCTTAAATGTGTGTATGATTTCTATAATCTAATTGGTCCAATTATGTTATTGGGCAGGGTTCCAAAAGTGACATCACACTAAACAAATGTGTACTAAGTGGGTATATTATTGAGGAGGGCAGCCTGATGGGAGAAACTTTCAAACCCAATTTCCCTCCCATTTGATGTGATGTCGTCTTAGAGATGTTTAATTAAACAATTGTAATTTTCTAAAACAGCACATTCCACACATGTGATCATGTTACCAACCAATTCACCATATTACTATCACTCAGACAAATCAAATGGTGCTATTCTCATCTAGACATGACATGTGGAGGGTGTGTTATAGATTATTGTCTTTTTCTAACTAATACTTTTACTTGATAATTCCATTTCCAACTCAGAATAATGGCTTGCCCGGGAAGGATGCTAGGATATATGAATCACTGGAGTGTGCAATATTTTCATGAATATATCCATATTCACCTAATTTACATAATGACATAATTACATTTGTTATAAAATAAGTCTCTACAACTTTTCATTCCAATGGTATAAGGAATAGTGATTCCCAATGGAAAATTCAAATGGCATTATTTTCTTATTTTCAAATGATTATATGGCACTCCATCTTTCTCTGCCTGGTAACATAACATCGACAGGCCGATTCATGGAATAATTAGCGCGGCGCAAGTGGCCAAAAATGTGCGATTCGCAGTGGAATAGCGAAAATCGCAGTGGAATAGCGAAAATCGCACGAAAAGCAGCGCACATCGATTCATGGAAGGCCGTGCGCGAGAAAACCATCGGACGTGCGATAAGAAAGTGCGCGGCGCACGTTGGCGCACAGGCCATCTAACGGCATGCGCCAGGTCACAGCGAAAATCGCACAGTCCACAGCGAAAATCGCACATAGCGCGGCGCACGCAACAAAAGTAGGCGGAACACGGGGCGTAACACTCGGAATGGGGAACAACTTGCCAAAATGTGGGCGTCACGGGGGAAGCACAGGGTAAAAGTGCGCAGAACGCCCACACGCTCGCCTACAACACGTATTCATGGAATAGAATAGGTCAAAAAAGCGCACGCTCAAACCAGCGCACAGGCACAAACACGACCGCCACAAGAAAGCAGGCGGTAGCGTCTCAGCGGCTGTAAGAAATGTGCGCCAAAAGGTGCGCCAACAAATAGCACCCATATACTGCCATGATGAATGTCCTATACTGTGGCCCTCCAGGACAAATGACGTGCAAAGGGGTACCCACAAACACGGACACGCTGAAAAAAAATACGTGTGCGCGGGAAGTCTCACACGCGATTTGGCCGTGTACGTGGATTTCAGGGGTGCGCGGGAAGGTCCACACGCGATTACAGCAGGGTACGTGCATTTCAGGGGTGCGCGGGAATTTCCACACGCGAATAGCCTGGCCGCGTGTATTTCAGGGGTGCGCGGGAAGTCCCACACGCGATTACAGCAGGGTACAAGTATTTCAGGGGTGCGCGGAAAGTTCCACACGCGAATAGCCTGGCCGCGTGTATTTCAGGGGTGCGCGGGAAGTCCCACACGCGATTACAGCAGGGTACGTGTATTTCAGGGGTGCGCGGGAAGTTCCACACACGAATAGCCTGGCCGCGTGTATTTCAGGGGTGCGCGGGAAGTTCCACACGCTAATAGCCTGGACGCGTGTATTTCAGGGGTGCGCGGGAATTTCCACACGCGAATAGGCTGGGCGCGTGTATTACAGGGGTGCGCGGGAAGTCCCACAAGCGATTACAGCAGGGTACGTGTATTTCAGGGGTGCGCGGGAATTTCCACACGCGAATAGCCTGGGCGCGTGTATTTCAGGGGTGCGCGGGAATTATCACACGCGATTTGGCTTGGTACGTGTATTTCAGGGGTGCGCGGGAATTTCCACACGCGAATAGGCTGGGCGCGTGTATTACAGGGGTGCGCGGGAAGTCCCACACGCGATTACAGCAGAGTACGTGTATTTCAGGGGTGCGCGGGAATTTCCACACACGAATAGGCTGGGCGCGTGTATTTCAGGGGTGCGCGGGAAGTCCCACACGCGATTACAGCAGGGTACGTGTATTTCAGGGGTGCGCGGGAAGTTCCACACGCGAATAGCCTGGCCGCGTGTATTTCAGGGGTGCGCGGGAAGTTCCACACGCGAATAGCCTGGGCGCGTGTATTTCAGGGGTGCGCAGGAATTTCCACACGCGAATAGGCTGGGCGCGTGTATTACAGGGGTGCGCGGGAAGTCCCACACGCGATTACAGCAGGGTACGTGTATTTCAGGAGTGCGCGGGAATTTCCACACGCGAATAGCCTGTGCGCGTGTATTTCAGGGGTGCGCGGGAATTATCACACGCGATTTGGCTTGGTACGTGTATTACAGGGGTGCGTGCGAAGTTACACACGCGATTAGGCTGGTTGGGTCCTGTCACCCTCGACGGCCCCTGCAGGCAGCCCACAAAACAGGGGACTACCCTGCACACCTGCTCATGTCTCCCACCACCCCCACCCCCCCAGTCACCAGGGGTACCCTCCACCAGGCCCCCACTCATGTCTCCCACCACCCCCACCCCCCCAGTCACCAGGGGCACCCTCCACCAGGCCCCCAACCATGTCTCCCACCACCCCCACCCCCCACCATCCAGGGGCACCCTCCACCAGGCCCCCAACCATGTCTCCCACCACCCCCACCCCCCACCATGCAGGGGCGCCCTCCACCAGGCCCCCACTCATGTCTCCCACCACCCCCACCCCCCACCATCCAGGGGCACCCTCCACCAGGCCCCCACTCATGTCACCCACCACCCCCACCCCCCGCCATCAGGGGCACCCTCCACCAGGCCCCCACTCATGTCACCCACCACCCCCACCCCCCCAGTCACCAGGGGCACCCTCCACCAGGCCCCCACTCATGTCACCCACCACCCCCACCCCCCCAGTCACCAGGGGCAGCCTCAACCAGGCCCCCACTCATGTCACCCACCACCCCCACCCCCCCAGTCACCAGGGGCACCCTCCACCAGGCCCCCACTCATGTCTCCCACCACCCCCACCCCCCAGCAGTGCAGGGGCAGCCTCCACCAGGCCCCCACCCATGCCTCCCACCACCCCCACCCCCCCGCCACCAGGGGCACCCTCCACCAGGCCCCCACTCATGTCACCCACCACCCCCACCCCCCCACCACCAGGGGCACCCTCCACCAGGCCCCCACTCATGTCACCCACCACCCCCACCCCCCCAGTCACCAGGGGCAGCCTCCACCAGGCCCCCACTCATGTCCCCTATCACCCCCACCCCCCCGCCACCAGGGGCACCCTCCACCAGGCCCCCACTCATGTCACCCACCACCCCCACCCCCCCAGTCACCAGGGGCACCCTCCACCAGGCCCCCAACCATGTCTCCCACCACCCCCACCCCCCACCATCCAGGGGCACCCTCCACCAGGCCCCCAACCATGTCTCCCACCACCCCCACCCCCCACCATCCAGGGGCACCCTCCACCAGGCCTCCACTCATGTCTCCCACCACCCCCACCCCCCACCATCCAGGGGCACCCTCCACCAGGCCCCCACTCATGTCACCCACCACCCCCCCCCGCCATCAGGGGCACCCTCCACCAGGCCCCCACTCATGTCACCCACCACCCCCACCCCCCTGCAGTGCAGGGGCAGCCTCCACCAGGCCCCCACCCATGCCTCCCACCACCCCCACCCCCCCGCCACCAGGGGCACCCTCCACGAGGCCCCCACTCATGTCACCCACCTCCCCCACCCCCCCAGTCACCAGGGGCAGCCTCCACCAGGCCCCCACTCATGTCACCCACCACCCCACCCCCCAGCAGTGCAGGGGCAGCCTCCACCAGGCCCCCACTCATGTCTCCCACCACCCCCACCCCCCAGCACTGTGGTGAACCTGCCAGCAGGCCCCCACACATGTCCCCCTGGCCCCAGGTCCTGACGATACACAATCATGGCAGTAATGGCCAGCATACCCAGCACAAACACCCAGGCAAGGATTGCATCCACCCACATAGTGAATGCAATCACATGACACAACCCCAATGCCAAGTATGCAAAAGAACACATGTCCGTCACACACACATACACAATGGGTGCAAGTGAATGTCAAAACCCATATCATGACATGTAACAAACCAATGAGAAAATAACACAAGTGTAAGAAAATATAAAAAATGTATTAAATACCAAAAATAAGTGAACTTTTCAAACATACAACGATGTGGCTAAGTAAATAAATGGTCCATGTCCGAGAACAAAAGTGATAAACAAAAAAACAAAGGAATAAAAAATTAAAAAGAATTTGTCCAAAGCAATATCATGTCATAGGAAATTAATGAAAAACCATTACGTCATGGTGAAAACAATAAGAAATTAAAAAAATGTATCTCCCAAAAAAACAAACTATATACAGGAATGTTCCAGGGTCCATGAGCCCAACACCAAAAATGAAACCTACCACTAACTAATGAAAAATATATGTACAAAAAAGTGGCCATTGTCCGAGCGGTCCAAAATAATAAAAATAAATAAAGGAAACCTAGCACTAACTAACTAAATAACTATATACAAAGGCAGCGGGCAAGTCCTGCGGCTCACTTGGTGATGTTGCTGGCCAGGGCATCATCGAACACCATGTCGATGTCCTGGAGGCGGGACTCTGTCCTGGCCCCGAGGTCTCGCAGGGACAACCCCATGTCCACCTCAAACTCCCTGCGAGCTTCCTCGAGGCACTCAGCCCGCCTCAATGCCCGACGCATGGAGAACTCCGCCCTGACCATGGCGAGCCGCTCCTCTTCCGCCCGCTGCCGCTCCGCACCTATCCGCTGGCCAAACTCCTCCCACACGGAACACACCACCATCCCAGGGTTGCACTGCCCTCCGGCCGATGCCTGCCCCTCTGATCTTGATGGCCCCGAGCCATGATGCCTCCCACGTCGAGCCCGCTGCTGCCTCCGATGCCACTGCCTCTGCCAGCACGACGGCATCCAGGCTGATGGAAACCACCGACGCCGTCGTGCACGTGCCCTGCCTGATGATGCCGTCACATCTTCCATCTGCTGGGGTCCACTTGCTGTGTTGTCCACCCCTGCTGGACCTCCGACTCCCAACTGTGGCAGGGATGGGATCCCCACCGAGCTGGCTGCATTGGTCGGGGCAGGTCCACAGGGGGCCCTGGTGGCATCTGGGCCGGAAGACGGCAAGGAGAACGACCGGTGGATAGCCTGCACAGAGGAGGAGAGGGCCGTCAGATTGGCCAACACATGCAGGAAACCCCCAAACATGGCCGATCCCAATTGGGCCACGTCGGCACGGTGCACTTCGTGATGACGTGCGTGCTCCTCCCGGGAAGCACGCACGTCATCACGAATCACAGCCGTGCGCATCGCGACCCCAATCAGGACCTTCTCCACGCGGCCAGGGGTTACCACGTCCGCAGGTGGAGGGGAGTCAGGTGACATGGACAACCCCTCTACCTGCGGACGGGCCTGGGACGGGGCATCCCTGCTGGTGCATGGTGGTGCACTCACAGGGTCAGGGACAGTGACATGCACAGGCCCCTCCACGGTGACCTGTGCTGCCTCCTGCCCCTGGCCCTGGACTGCACCACTTGCACCAGCAGGGATGCTCCCACCAGGCCCCATGTGTGCACCAGTGTCGGCCTCCTCCTCCTCTGTGCAAACCACCAACCTGGATGGCTCCTCACCGTCTCCCGCCGTAGCAGGCCCCTGTGGGGGCTCACCCACCCCTTCCGCTGCAGCCGTGGGGGCATCCCCGCCGCCTTGCTCCACAGCGCCGTCTCCGCCCTCTTCTTCACTAGCCGCTGCGTAGAGGGAGACAAAGGACACAAGCATCAGGCTACTGTACAATGGTCCCCTAGACAGGAAGCAATAGCAGATGAGCACCACTGTCAAAGTACACTTCCATCATGTCCCTCCACAACACATGGGTCAGTCCAGGCAAAACACACACAGTAACAGGCACGGTGCATGCCATGGACATTTCCATGCATGTCCAATGGACTCTAGAAACATTCAATGATATGTAACTCACATGCATCATGGCTCATGCATATCACATGCACACACTTCACCTCAGTCACATCCATCTGGCCCCAAACACACCGAACACAGGCGAAACAAGGGTAAGTTGGGTGCGTCACTGAATCTGTGCATTGTCACACACATGTGTCATGCATCCATGGCATGCACAAGTCACAGACACGCAGGTCAGGCACACAGACATGGCTACCATATATGTACCTGGCATCAGCACCCATCCTTCACCCCCATCCATGTCCAGGTACAGAGACTGGCATGCTCTCATGTCCAAAATCTGCATAGGGCTCCCCATGCCGCATTTCAACACATGCAACAACCATGTGGGTCACACATCACTGGTCACACATGCATTACCATGATGTCCCTGCACACATACAGGCATACATGGCCCATGGCACACATACAGGCAAGTATCATAGAACCAGCACACCGCAACATGCCCTGTCTCACACAGTAATGCTTGGACACATACCGCTCAACTCCAGACGGGCCTCCCTCTCAAGGACCTGGGCGTGGAGCGCTGGGCGTACGCGTTCCAGGACCCTCTTCTGGATGGAACTCATGCGGCCCCGGCCCCCCTCCACGAGGCGCCGGGCCTTCACAAGGGTCCTGGACCTCAAGTCCTCCCAGCGCTTCTTGATCTTCTGGACGTTGCGGGTTGCCACCCCCTCCGCGTTGATGGCAACCACACAGTCGGCCCAGATCCTCTCCCGTCCTTCCTTGCTGGCGCGGGACGATCCAAAGAGGGCATCATACTGCCCCAGGACATGCTCCACCAGGACACCAACTTCGGTGGCAGTGAAGCTGGTGCCCCTCTGCCCCTCTGGCCTGGGGTTGCCACTGGTGCCAGATGTGGAAGTGCCCGACATGGCAACCCCAGAGGCAGGTGTGGGTGGGCAACTGGGTCCTGGGGCTGGGCTGTGGAGCGATGTAATCCCAGTTGGGAGTCTTCAGTTCCAGCAGGGGTGGACACAGCAACTGGACCCCTGCAGATGGCTGATGTGCAGGCACCAAATGGCAGGGCACGTTGGCAGCAGGCAGGCAGGCAGGCAGGCAGCAGCAGATAGCACGTGGGAGGCTGCTCGGGGAACTGGGGGGCAGTAACTCGGCCTTCTGGGCAGGAGCGTGGTGTTCCGTGTGTTTTCGGGTGGCCAGCTTGATACGGAGTGATTTGGCACGTGAAAATCCTGCACGTCAGCGTGAAATCCGAGGAAAGGCCCTTAGCGCGTAAGCGCGTCAGCACGCATACGCGATTCTATTGGACCAGAGTCCCTCAGCGCGTAAGCGCGTCTGACGTGACCCGCACGGGCGTTCCCCACTCAGCACGTGATGACGGAACACACGTGGAAATACTGCACGTCAGAGTGTCATCGCGCGATTGGCCTATGTACGTGTATTTAATGGGTGCGCGGCCACTTACACACGCAAGTACGTCAGCGAACCTGTATCCCGTGGTGCGTGTGAATTTCCACACGCTATTGGACTGGGAACTGGATTCCAGGGGTGCGCGGGTCACACGCTGTATCCCGTGGTGCGTGTGAATTTCCACACGCTATTGGACTGGGAACTGGATTCCAGGGGTGCGCGGGTCACACGCTCGCCTAGAACACGCGCAAAGCATAAAATTGCGGACTTTAACAATAACAAGCTCAGACGCCAGGATGAACATACCGTTCCTAGCAGCAGTGGCAGTGGGCTACCAAAGGAGGAGGAGGAGGATAGTCAGGGCCAGAATATTCACACCCAGAACCAGCCTTTTCGGGATGCCTGATGACCAGGTGTATGGGAGGTACAGGTTTCCACCACACATCATACTGGACCTGGTGAGTGAGTGGGAGGATGACCTCACATCACCCACCCTGTGCTCCCAAGCACTCAGCCCCCTGGAGAAGGTCCTCAATGTACTGCACTTCTTAGCCACTGGATCATTTCAGCGGACAAGTGCCATAGTGGGTGGGGTGTCACAGGCCACCCAGTCACGCTGCCTACACCAGGTCTTGAACATCATGACTGCACGCCCATCAGTCCGCAGGCACATATACCTGCCCAGAACACCTGCAGAAAGGCATGCTGCCACCCTGGATTTTTACGGAGTGGCACGATTCCCCAAAGTGCTAGGTGCCATCGACTGCACCCATGTGGCTCTACGTCCCCCCAGGGCATCAGAGCACATCTATAGGAACCGCAAGCACTGGCATTCCATCAACGTGCAGGTAGTATGTAATGCCAAGGGAATCATCACCTCAGTATATGCCAACTATCCCGGGTCCACCCACGACAGCTTCATTTACCGAATGTCCACCCTATGCCGGGACATAGATGCTGGGCGGCATGGCGATACATGGCTGCTTGGTGAGTATGTATGCCACTGCACATGCATGCATGTTGGATACTGAGCAAGGTCACAACCCCACCAATGATACCAATCACCACCTCCACAGGGGACAGTGCCTACCCTCTCAGCCCCCACATGATGACGCCAATTCGGAACCCCACCACGCCACCCCAGGTAAGACATAACACAGCCCACATTACAACCAGGGGCATAGTGGAGCGCACATTCGGAGTGCTAAAGTCACGCTTTCGCTCCCTTGACCGTTCTGGCGGGCAGCTGTTATACGCTCCCCCAGTAGTGTGCAGGATCATAGTGGCAGCATGTGTCCTGCACAACATTGCAACACGCCGGGGCCTGGCCGTGGACATGGTGGTGGCCCCACATCCCCAACCACATGCACAGCCGCTGCGCATGGGAGGGGAAAGGGCACGGGGGGAGGCAGCCCGTACACAGCTAGTGGCTAATTACTTCACATAGAAATCACACCCCTGTGGAGTGCACACTGCCCTGGCACATTCCATCTGACAATCAATGATGACTCAACCTGACACTGATCCTGAATGTCTGGAGAATGAACCGGGAATACCATGTCAGCCTGAGATTGTTCACCTGGAAGTGTCACAATGTGTGCATCCCTACCCACACAGACACCACCAATGCAGTTTTGTGAAGTTACACATTGAAGCAGCTAAAATGAATACCCACTTGCAAAATGCAACAAGAGGACAGTGCCATGTCAGCCAACCCAACCCCAGCACCGCCACACGACACACCGTGCCATGTCATGCTAATTGCAGGTAAACAAAGTAATCCCCACAACATGACATCAGTCTCACTATGTACAGTGGCACTATTAGAAACCTGCAACACCTGAAATGCTCACAGCAATGCCGGACCAACAACATACTTGAGCACGTAGTACCATTACATTACATCACAAATGTTACATATTAGTAGTCTCACCACCTGGAAATGCCTGCACTCCCACCGCTACCAACTGTGCAGTGTTGTCGCCATGTAGAGTTGTAGGTGCACTGCTGCCAACATGGTCCCCATCTCCAGACTAGAGGTCCTTGTGTGGACATGAGGAAGGGACCTGCAAATTGGGAGGTAGACACAGAAGAAGAGTTACACATCAATGCAACATGCAGTGTACAACACAACAGCAATATGCACTATGAATGTATACACAGTATTGACTACAGACTGGCCACACAGCTCATGGGAGTCCAACGTCACTGTGTAATTCACTGTCACTTGGGCACACCCTTTGCAAGCCCATGGAAACGGGAAGCAGGAGGGGTGTGTGTGACTCAAACCCAAGCATCTGAACCAAATACATTACAAGCCTGCATGTGCCCAGCCACAATGCAGCGTATGCCCACAGGAACCACGGAAGCCAACAGATCGAAGCCAACAGATCGAAGCCAACAGATCGTCCCAAAAAAATTGGGAATAAAAGAAATCAAAATAAAAATAAAAATAAGAAACAATCAAAAATGGCCATTGATGGGCCCGGGGGGGTTGGGGAGGCCACCCAGGAGGTCCGAGGACAGGATGCACACCAGAACCCACCTGCGTGGATCCTGGGAAGATAAAACACCTCCATGGGCTCATGGCCCACACGGCTACCCTATTGT
This sequence comes from Ambystoma mexicanum, assembly GCF_040938575.1. NCBI lineage: Eukaryota > Metazoa > Chordata > Amphibia > Caudata > Ambystomatidae > Ambystoma > Ambystoma mexicanum. The sequence continues at coordinate 124,358,485 of NC_090941.1, forward strand.
GGGAGTATCACTGCTGTCGCTATTATCACCCTGTGCAGCTGCATCCGGAGGTGGTTGCACTATGGGAGGCAGCCCACGCAAGGCCCTAGTCTGCTCCTCCATGGCTGCAAGCATGCGGGTGTGGTAGGTCTGGTTCTGGAGGATGAGTGTGCGGAGGTCCCCATGCAACAACTCACGGGATGCCCGGACCTCCGCCCTCGTTGCCTGCATCTCAGCTGAGAGCGTACGGGTGAGACGCTCCAGCTGCTGTTCTGTCCTTTGGTGTGTTGAAGCCTCAAGCTCAACAAGAGTCATCCTGAGGTGTAGGAGCTCCTGCCTCAGGGCTTCCCTGTGGCCCTGGGACTCAATGGAGATGGCCTCCTGCAGAGTCGCCAGTGCCGCCCGCCTGTCCCTGTTGGACCCCAACATGTCCTCACTGTGTGACTGGCAGATGGAGTCGGTTGCCTGCTCTAGTCGCTCCATCAGCCTTTCTGGGGGGACAATGGAAGTGGCCACCCTATCCATGGCCTGAGCCATCATCTCGGATGATGCAGCCTGTTGGGTAGCCATACCGTAAATGGATTGCTCCCATGCGGTATTGCCGGGTGGCGTACGGCCACCACGTCGGCGGGCACCACACCTGTCTGGGGCAAGGCGAACTGCGCCTTGCTGTGCCGGCACTGCCTGAGGCTGCAGGACTGCATTCCCCCTCTGATCTGCTGGCCCAGGAACAGGATCAGATGTCGCGGAGTGTGACCCTGCATCCGTAACCACCGAAGGCGTAGCTGCCAACACTGACATCCCCATGGAGGGTACTGACCCTGGTGCAGGTGGGTGAGACAGAACAGAATCCCTCCCTGGACCACTCACCTGCGACGGCACGTAGGTCTCATCCGAATCAACACCTGAGTACAGCTCGGGGGAGGTGCAGCCAGAGACACCCCTTGAGAGCACCACCACACCACGTCCCTCACTGGTGGTTGGTCGGCCCTGGGACACCTCCTGGGTCTGCACCATCTCCACAACCCCAGCAGTATCAGGTGCGTCTTCCCCTGCAAAGACATGTAAACAAAGAAATGGAAACAGGCATTAGCACCATGGCACACATTGAGGGCTGAGAAGCAAGAGAACCAGTACTTGATTGACACATGTCCCACATGACTAAAACCCTCCCATGCATGCACCCTCACTGAGTATGAAGTGCAGGCAAATGGCACACACTGATGACACCAAGATGGAAGATGAACACATTTTCTGCATGCTGCCTGGCAGTGGCATCACACATTGGCCTGTGATTGGCAGGTGAAACACACATGCCATCACACAGATGGCATGTACCATTGCTATTGAGTGAAGATGGAGAGGAGGGCAGCACCTATTCATTCAGTCCAGTTCCCGCATGTAATAGCTTTTCTAATTCTAACAGGTCAGATTTTTCACCTGGAGCTGCCAGTCTGAAATGGTCAAATTGCACAGGGACATGTGTGTACAAATGATATCCAGGTAACAAAGTCACTCCACTTTACCATACCCATGTCAGACATGTGACTAGTGGACAGCGACATGCCTAGTGAAAGTGGTGGAATGCAAACAAACTGACTGAATGAACAGTGAAAAAGAAGCAAATATGTTGTGTCAAGGTGACACTTCAAGGGCAACTGGCGTGCAGTTGTGCTAGATGTCTACTGTTGGCAGAAGGGATACTGCTATGGCCAAATGCAGCTGCGCAGGAAGGATTGCATGAAGCACATGGCTGACCCATACGACTCAGGCGCACACACTCTCACCTGGCACCCGAACAGAAGCCCTCACACACACACCATGCACATGGATGACACACACATGCATGTGCACTCACCGGACAATGCCTCGTAATCAGCCAGATCTCCCACGCCTTGGATCTGTTCCTCCGTGACGTAGGTCCCAGCGACTGACTCATGTGGAGTGAGTTCCATGTCTACTACTGGAGACCCACCTCCAGTCACTAGAGTTGCGGCATGACTTGAGGCCAGCTTACTCTTTGCCCTGCGCTTTAGGTCATTCCAGCGCTTATAGCAATCATTGGCTGTGCGCCTCACGATTCCAAGGGCACTTACGATGTCCGCAACGGTCTGCCAGTGTGCCTGGCGTTGTGCAGGTGTGGTCTTGGATCCTGCAACAATGACCATCTCGTTGTCATGTCCGGACACATACTCGACAAGTGCATTCAGTTCGTCATCCGTGAAGCTGGGCTTCCTGGACGGGCCGGACTGTGTAGCCGTGTCTGGGGCATCAGCCTGTGCCGGACGAGCACTCTTCCTCTTCCGCTTGGAAGGTGGTGGTGATCCTGAGTGTCCTGCGCCGCTCTGGACACTAGGGGCAGGAGCCCTGGTGGACTCTGTATCAGGAGTGTGGGATTGCACACTCAGCATGAGAGTTGGTGCAGGCATTGGCTCTAGTGTGATGGTGTCAGGGGGAATGTCAGCAGCATGGACTAGGACCGACATTGTCCTGGCTGGGTGTGTGAGGGCTGGGGTGGATGGAGCCGCAGCTGCCCCTGCAGCCTCTCCGCCCTGCCTCCTTGGTGCAGCAGATGACCTTGCTGCCCCAGATCCACGTGGCATGATGGCATCAACGTGCACCAGCGCACGTGTCGTAGCCCTGCTGACCTGGAAGTCAGCCATGGAGTCAGCCAGGTCTGGTGCCACAATGGGCTGGTCCAACAAGGGCTGAGCATGGATGGTGTCAGCCACTTCAGCCTCAATGGGAGGGGGGGAGGGGGGGGAGGGGGGGGGTTGATGGGTGCCCTTGACTGGTCCTCCACACATGGGGGGACAGGCTCACCCTGCAAGTTACGACCACGTCCCCTACCGGATCCACCACGGCCACCACTTGTGGCTCTTCCACCTTTGCCACCCTTACGGAATCCTCGCCTCCCAGCCATGGCACTGATATTAATGTGCGTATGGGAGTGGCTGTAGACAATTGTCCTGGGCAATTGGGGGTCAAAGGGGTTGGGTACCAGATGGTAATTGTACCCTAGTGCTCTAGCACGGCTGATTGTAACCCCTGGGGAAAGATGACGGGTCACGCAATGCACAGGAGGCCCAAAAAAGGGAGATGACGTGCACGCAACCCCACCTAGACCACGTGTGCAGAAAGAAAAACCTGCACTACGCTGTGGCACCCAGTAACACAAGAATGAACGTATGCGTGTCACACGCAGCCTAGAATGACCTCTGAAGGGGTAGGCTACACACGGGGCAAGCACAGAAGTTGGATACGTGCGTGACTCACCGTCTGCCAGGTAAAAGAGCGTGAAAAATGAGCGCGTTTGGCTGGCTAAACCCCCGCCAAAAGAAGATGTGTACGCTGTCTGAGAAGACAGGACAACAGTAGAAGGGGACACTGTTTGAGGGAACAGGCCCAGGTAAACCAGTAAAAGAGAAAAAAGAGAAAAAGCTGTCAGAGGTAACAGGGAATACGAACTGGAAACGCCGTGAAGTAAATTGCGTGTGAAACGACAAGAAGTACAGAATTCACCCACTCGCTCTCCACGAAAAGCACGTACAAGGAAATGGTGTTCTACATGTACCTTATATACTGGCCCACACGTACAGCGTCACTTACGCGGCGTGTACGTTCACCAATCACACGCTTTGTCACTCCTGCGTGTAGATCCATTTTCACCAATCACATGCTTTGTCACTTCTGCGTGTAGATCCATTTTCACCAATCACACGCTTTGTCACTTCTGCATGTAGATCCATTTTCACCAATCACACGCTTTGTCACTTCTGCGTGTAGATCCATTTTCACCAATCACACGCTTTGACACTGGGACGTGTCACGCAACAATTTCCTGCACGTGCAGGTGACTATAGGCGCGCATATGCTGTTGACGGGTTTACGCGCTAAGGGCCTTTGCTGACGTGTGGGATTTCACTCCCTATCAGGCTGTCCACGCATTCACACACGAGAGACCACGCTCCTGGCCAGGAGGCCAAATTACTGCCCCCCAGAGCACGCTCCCACCTGCTGCTGCCTGACTGCCTGCTGGCCACGTGCCCCACAGTGCTGGTGGGTGGGGGTGTTGGGAGACATGGGTGGGGGCCTGGTGGAGGGTGCCCCTGCACTGGTGGGGGTGGTGGGAGACATGGGTGGGGGCCTGGTGGAGGCTGCCCTTGGTGGCGGGGGGGGGGTGGGGGTGATGGGAGACATGGGTGGGGGCCTGGTGGAGGCTGCCCCTGCACTGCTGGGGTTTGGGGGTGGTGGGAGGCATGGGTGGGGGCCTGGTGGAGGCTGCCCCTGGTGGCGGGAGGGTGGGGGTGGTGGGAGACATGGGTGGGGGCCTGGTGGAGGCTGCCCCTGCACTGCTGGGGGTTGGGGGTGGTGGGAGGCATGGGTGGGGGCCTGGTGGAGGCTGCCCCTGGTGGCGGGAGGGTGGGGGTGGTGGGAGACATGGGTGGGGGCCTGGTGGAGGCTGCCCCTGCACTGCTGGGGGTTGGGGGTGGTGGGAGGCATGGGTGGGGGCCTGGTGGAGGCTGCCCCTGGTGGCGGGGGGGGTGGGGGTGGTGGGAGACATGGGTGGGGGCCTGGTGGAGGCTGCCCCTGGTGGCGGGAGGGTGGGGGTGGTGGGAGACATGGGTGGGGGCCTGGTGGAGGCTGCCCCTGCACTGCTGGGGGGTGGGGGTGGTGGGAGGCATGGGTGGGGGCCTGGTGGAGGCTGCCCCTGCACTGCTGGGGGTTGGGGGTGGTGGGAGGCATGGTTGGGGGCCTGGTGGAGGCTGCCCCTGGTGGCGGGGGGTGGGGGTGGTGGGAGACATGGGTGGGGGCCTGGTGGAGGCTGCCCCTGGTGGCGGGAGGGTGGGGGTGGTGGGAGACATGAGTGGGGGCCTGGTGGAGGCTGCCCCTGGTGGCGGGGGGGTGGGGGTGGTGGGAGGCATGGGTGGGGGCCTGGTGGAGGCTGCCCCTGGTGGCCGGAGGGTGGGGGTGGTGGGAGACATGAGTGGGGGCCTGGTGGAGGCTGCCCCTGGTGGCGGGGGGGTGGGGGTGGTGGGAGGCATGGGTGGGGGCCTGGTGGAGGCTGCCCCTGGTGGCGGGAGGGTGGGGGTGGTGGGAGACATGAGTGGGGGCCTGGTGGAGGGTGCCCCTGGATGGTGGGGGCTGGGGGTGGTGGGAGACATGAGTGGGGGCCTGGTGGAGGCTGCCCCTGGTGGCGGGGGGGGTGGGGGTGGTGGGAGACATGGGTGGGGGCCTGGTGGAGGGTGCCCCTGGTGGCGGGGGGTGGGGGTGGTGGGAGACATGGGTGGGGGCCTGGTGGAGGCTGCCCCTGCACTGCTGGGGGTTGGGGGTGGTGGGAGGCATGGGTGGGGGCCTGGTGGAGGCTGCCCCTGCACTGCTGGGGGGTGGGGGTGCAGGGGGACATGAGCAGGTGTGCAGGGTAGTCCCCTGTTTTGTAGGCTGCCTGCAGGGGCCGTGGAGGGTGTACAGGGAACACCTGTGAGGACCCACCCAGCCTAATCGCGTGTGACTTCCCACGCACCCCTGTAATACACGTACCCAGCCAAATCGCGTGCGATGATTCCCACGCACCCCTGTAATACACGTACCCAGCCAAATCGCGTGTGATAATTCCTGCGCACCCCTGTAATACACGTACCTGGCCAAATCGCATCCCTGTAATACACGTACCCAGCCGAATCGCGTGTAAAACTTCCCGTGTACCCCTGTAATACACGTACACAGCCAAATCGCATGTGATAATTCCCGCGTACCCCTGTGATACACGTGCCCTGGCTAATCGCGTGTGAAACTTCCCGCCTACCCCTGTAATACACGTACCCTGGGCAATCTCGTGTTCAACTTCCCGCGTACCCCTGTAATACACGTACCCTGGCTAATCGCATGTAAAACTTCCCGCATACCCCTGTAATACACGTACCCTGGCCAATCGCGTGTTAAACTTCCCGCGTACCCCTGTAATACACGTACCCTGGCTAATCGCGTGTTAAACTTCCCGCGTACCCCTGTAATACACGTACCCTGGCTAATCGCATGTTAAACTTCCCGCATACCCCTGTAATACACGTACCCTGGCCAATCGCGTGTTAAACTTCCCGCGTACCCCTGTAATACACGTACCCTGGCTAATCGCGTGTATAACTTCACGCGTACCCCTGATATGCACGTTACCCGCTTTGCGTTCCTTGTTTGGCAGCCCTGTAAACTGGTCCAGGGTTAGCGCAGCCCTTTGCGATGATTTAGCGATTTTGATGGCTTTTCCTTGCGCGAGGGCGTTCTTGGGGGCGTTACTGGCGCTGCTGCAGGGTCGCTGCGATACTCTGCGCCACGGCTGGTTTGGGAGCCTAAAATCCATGAATACGCTGTGCGCGGAAATCGGTTTTAGCGCACGTGCCTGGCGCAGTCAATCGCACGCGGACACTCTGCGCCAGCCGCTTGCGACACTTTTCTGCGAAATTCTATGAATTACCCTGCTAGTGTCCTATACTGATTTTTCAGAGCTGAGGCATTTATGACTCCTGTGAATGCTGTGGTCATGATGAAAGTTCTTTGAAGTTAGGCAACTGGGTCAATTCCGACTTCAGTCCCGGCTTCTTTTGAATGATCCCAGAATCTGGATGCCCCTTTTGTGAGACATCCAGTCTCAAAAGGTGTGAAGTTGCATCTTCAGATGAAGACCTGACTGATTGAAAGATCACACTATTTGAAAGGGGATTGCTACTCACTACTTCCCAGAGCCAATACATTTTATTTTAAGGGGGTTTAACCTAAGCTCAAAGACAGATGGAAGTTGGAAATTGGTACCATTTGTGTTGATCTGCAGGGCCCGGCTCCCTGAGAATTAACTCCAGACAGTCATCAGGTTTTATGTTCGGCTTCAGAGCCAATATTCACACTCTTCTCCTGGGAAGGCAAGGCATCCCCCTTAAAGGTGCTTGTTCTGGGCATTGAATGCCATTTGGCAGTTCAGGCTTAGCTTGGCCGTGTAGAATTGTTTAGCGTGTTTTGGGAGCACAGAGTACAGCACCACTGCACAGGATCAATGTGTAGCATGTTCTTTTTGAAGTGCAGCACCACTGCATGGGTTTGGTGCATTGCTATGATGAAATTGTTTCAAGCTATGTGTTGCCAGTGTAACATGGACATATAAGTGAGGGCAGGTTATTCAGTCAAAAACGATTTTTACATATAAAATGCAAATCATTTTTTTTTCACAGTTAAAAGCACACATGTGTACATTCAAAATGCACACTATTTTTCACCTGAAATGCCTATGTTGCAAGAGACACATTTGAAAATATAATAAACTAGCATCATTAACAACTAACCTGATCATAACCCACTAATAATAATGTGTTCTTCAGTGCAACATGGATGGAAAATGACAGGCTCTGAAAGTCATTATTTAAATGCACATTCAGTCTTTTTTTTCCTTTTGCTCTGCCTTTCTGTCCACAGTAACTGCAGGAAGCAAATACCTCAAATACGCAGGAAATCAGTTTGGTTACAGTTGCAACTGTATAAAACAAGCCATTGTGTGCAGAGGGTGGTTAGGGCATGATAGAATTTTATTGGTTAGGATCCTTTGGTAGGAGGTAACCAGAGTTTTTTTGTTTAATCTCGAGGAAGGAGCTAGGGAGAGACATCTTGACACAGCTCGAGGAAGGACTGGGTTGATAGATGGGGATGCCTGATTCCTAAAGCAGATTCAACTTGGTTGCAGAGACTGGGATTTCCAGTGAACAAGTCCCAGTTTGAGTGACAGCAGATGCTTGTCCTTGCTGGGTGAACCCCTCCAGAAGGCGACCAGCCAAAGAAGTTACATACTGAATAAGCCTGGTAATTATCTCGCTGAGTTGTGGGGGCTGAGTGTGTACGAAAATATTCAGTCAGTGTAGGAAAGGAGATTCCTGTGCTTTACCCACGTGTTTAATGTTGCAAATTGAATTCCTGTCTCCGTCACTCTCTTTTCAGTGTATCACAAATAATGCTGTTACTGTGCTATTTCATTTATTTCTGTAAAGAGTGAGATCGTGTTTAAATGCAACTTTTATAATACACAAAAATATCTGAAAGCAGACGGGTGGTGTGTTTTATATTTACCAATACAGTGCTGATGATGTGGGGAGATGTTTAGACAGTGCAATTGTCATTTTCAAGGTAGCTAAAAGTAAGATTTGGCTGCAGCTGTGTGCATGTCATTCAGTATGAGCAATTATAAATAACTGTGTGTGTTATAGCCTTTTTGCAGAAGGTACATGAGTCAGCAAAAATAGAGACCCGGGACATAGTTCACTACCGTATATAAGTTAGTGAAAAATACCACATGATAGCTCGCTGCCGTAGATAAGACAGCGAGAAATTGCCCATGGTGGCACACTAAAAGTGAAAATGTGGTGTTCAAGAAATGCAAGCCTGAGGTCTCTATAGTGATTACACGAAAAATCTAAACAAAAATAAGGGGTTCTGGATATTGGGGCCACAAATAAAACAAAGGAATTATGCTCACCAAAATACCACCAACCACGCATACCAACCACACATACCAACCACGCATGTCTGTGTACTGAAATAATGCATATCCACTGTATTATTATTATACATAACCCAATCTGAATATAAGGAGTGATTGTTGCTAAATTATTTTTGGCGGTAAGAAAATACCACTAGGCCCCAAATCTACACAAAATACCCAACATATTTATGGTGCGTTGCAGGCCGGGAAAGTGATCACAGAGCACCTACTGGGCGTGGCAAGTGTGTCTCACACTGCCATCTGTACATTAAAGGGAACCCATTTCATAATAGCAGTGTGTTACTAAAAACGAATTTCAGAATGTCAAAAAGGGAAACCACATTCTCAGACCTAGTGCAATATTTAGAGGCAAAGTTGTTTGCACATGGGACGTGGTCGTCGAACAGTACCTTAGAATGGCATGACCGCATTTAGGGTGAGGTGCAGAAAGAAAAACTAGACAATATTTTTGCAGAAGGCAGCATAATTCAGGTCTGCCTTACAAGATTATTGAATGCAGCCGATAAAAGTGCAGAGAAAGACTGTTTAATACGGCTGTGCGGCAAAATATGGTTCATTTTGAATAGGTCCCTGCGAATGCAGGAAAATGATACCCAGCTAATTAACAGGTTAAAGACTGAATATGATGGGGCAAGTAAAAATCAGGAAATGTTAAGAGCAGAATTGGATGTATGCCAAAAAGACATGCAATTAAAATGCAGAGACGTTGATGCTCAGTTATCCAAAAGCAAGAAACAATTTGAGGATAGTGAGCAAGAATTGGTACACTTAAAAGCCTTAGTGAACAGCAGAATATGACATGGGTGGAGTTTGAAAAAGACATTAGGCGTCATTTTTCTCCTTTTCAGTCATTGCAGGAGGCAAAGGAAGTCGCATACACAATCACTGCTGGGCCTAATACATCCCCTCGCCAATTTTTACAAGACTTAAAAAGAGCATTTTCTCGCTTTGATGTATCTTTTGACCCAAATTCCAATGAGTTTAAAACTGCATACTTCTATGGGCTACAGAAAGCCATCATATCCCAATTGGTCCGTGAATTTGACTGTGACAAGTCCCTTGAATAGATTGTACATCAAAGCACAAAACTATATGAGGTACTCTATTGTCAGGGTAGAGAAAGTGATAAAATGAAAGATACTAGACCTAAATCTAAAGAACCCTCAGCCACAGTAATGGAAATCAGGTCAGCCAAAATGTCCCTTGAGTCTGCTCAAAGCCAATGTAAAAATAATGTGACACCTGAACAAAGGGGTAATCAACAAAGATCGCCCTTTCCTGTACCAATGTTCCAATCACATGATCCTAGTAATAGGGAGAGCTACATCAGCCCTAGGTATTTAGTGGACAGACCCCGGGTAGGATATCGGCCTTATATGTCAGGTATGAACAATAACCAGAGACAAAATCAAGATCAAAGAAATGATGGTCCCTACCAGACATTGGGGACACAGAGCAGATTTGATCCCAACACCATGATATATGGTAATCAGGATAGACCCCGATATGTGGATCGATTTACTGATAATGGAAATCAACATAGGGGCCAGTACCCACAATCTGAGAGACAGGACATGAGGCAAAACATGAACTGCAATCCACGTCAGTACAATGATTCCCCACCAGGGGACTATAATCAAAGGATGGGTGCACCCCGCTCCCCTCCACAAATTAATCAAGAGTTCAGAAACCATCCCAACAGACATCAATCACCTGAGAGTTATCAGAATAGATCCAATCAGGGGGAAAACAACCAATATCGACCTGGGCCACAGAAAAAGGATTCTAGAGAGATGGAAAGGTTCCAGTGCCTTGAGGCCCAAGTGAAAATGTTATCTGAGCAAATAGGAAAGCTCTATACAGCACAAAAACAACCATCCAAAGAGGGGGCTGATGGCCCTAGCAATGACCGGGGGGCTTCTGAGAAGTGACTAAGTACTTATGACACCTGCAGTGCCAAAAAGACAGATTGCCCTGATGTAATTTTGCCTAATGACTCTGAGATGCCTAATGATTTAAAAGTGAAAGCACCAATAAATGAACATGTAACAGAAAATGCAAATACTTCTAAAAAAGAGGTACGGTTTAACCTAGAACTAAATCAAACATTGAAGATTTGTGCAAATAAAAAAGAAACACCGGAAATTCCAAAAGAACAAAGAGACAGATTTAAGAAAAATGACTCATGCATGGGGAATACCAGTGAACAGGGAGTAAGTGGGGATGCTATAGCTCCTTCCCTGGGCAAGCAAAACAATGACCAAACACAGACAGAAAAAGGAAATACTCAAAAGGAGGGTACAGGTCAATCACCTGAAGAATTCTTTGAGCCACATATTTTTGAAGAGGCTGAAAGGGCTGGTATCACACTAAATGATCACAAATGGACAGAATTAAACAATGACAAATTGCTGAATGATGTTGTTACACATGTTCAGTTGGAAGGTTGTAATGTGGTCTCTGATGTTACCAAGATGGATGGGCGAACAGTGGCCACACTCCAAAAAACCTCTGATCATGGAGAAATGAATAAAGTCTCTCGCGCAGAAATGGGTAAAAAGGAGGGAAAAATGTCTTTAGATTTACCAATGTGCTTAGCCAAAAGTGAAAAAGGCCTGAGAAAGGTGAGCCCTGAAATCAGTAAGAATTCACACTTCTTATGTGTATTAGAGGAAGTTGAGGACAGATATTATGCACCCATCACTGTAGAAGAAAAATGCCACACATTTGCTATGATTGACACTGGCGCACAGGCCACAATTATGTCCAAGGAGCTGGTAAAGAGTATCAATGAAGGGAGACCCCCACAGAGTCAGATCACAGTGAAGGAAAATCAAGGTCCAGTGCATAACTTTAATGGGGAGGAGGTGCCCATCATAGGTGTAACTGAGGTTGACATAAAAATAGGAAAGCACAGAATGAAACAAGAGGTATTGATCACATCTATTTGTGAAATTCCATTTCTGATGGGGACAGATTGCCTGCAAAGATTGTCTCCTCTCATAGATGGGGTGAATGGAGTGCTGTGGTCCTTAACCAAGAAACCATTGAGACCTAAGAAACTAGAAACACAAAACAGCAACATAAATGAATGTCACACCGTTGCCAAAACAAATGATGCTGTGGAGGTATATCTCCAGAATAGTTGCATACCTAGTGTCACTGTTATATTAATGTGTCAAGACAAAATGCAGAGCGACAATGAAGGACTACCTGTACCAATATACTTGGACCCAAGGAAAAATTGGCAGACTGCCATAGATGAGCACACATTACATTTTTATTTAAAAGAGAAAACAATCAAACAGAATATTGCTCCTAAAACAGATTCAGAAAAACACATTACCACTCTTGCTGAAATACACATGGAAGATGAGCAACCATGGGTTTATGTTGGTATAAATGACTGTTTTAAAACAATAAAAGCCACTTTAGCGCTTGAACAGGAAAGGAGCTTCATTAATGAGAAATTGTTGCAAAAAATAATGGAGAGGGAGGAAATCCCGAAATTTAGGATTAAAAACCAATACGTTTCTGGGTTGGACAGTCCAGACTTTGAAAACCGAATTGCAGGCAGATGCATGCTTAAACTTAGCATTGGGCAGAAAACAATTTACCATAATGTATGGATAGTGAGTGGACCACAAAATGACTTTTACATGGGCAATGACATCATGCACAGAATGTGTATGGTGTTAGATTTCCTTAATCAAAAAATATGGTCACGCCTAGGTGGCCCGGCACCTGAATTTGAAGACAAAAGAAGGGCTTATCATTGTGCACAACTGGTTCCCCTTGCAATCGAATTACAAATGAGGAAAGATTCTATTATTCCTGCATTTACAAAACAGTTTGCAATAACACTGAAATGCAAAAATGGACAGCAGATGAAAGACTCTGATGCATTTGTATGCCTGAATGAATCCATAAAACAGCAAGGCCTGGATTATGAATACATTCCATTGGTAGATATTGGTGAAGGATCTGTAAACATTATGGTAAATAATAAAGGTTGTCAGGATATTCATTTAGAGGAAAACTCCCCATTAGGAATGGCCATACAAAAATCACATTATACGGCAGATTTAAATAACATGGTGATTGGAAATATCCCTGAAAAGTATGTAGTTGCCAAGGGTGAGTTGCCAGAACACCTGGACTCTCAGCCCAAAGGAATATTTAAAATTCATTCTGTGTATCCTTATGATTCAAATGAGACAGTGTGCTGCCATCAAGAGGATTGCATAATATTTAATTTAAATGAAAATGAAACAGAAAATCAGCCCATTGAAGTGGAAGCTGATATGCCAAAATATTTAAAAGTGGCAGCTTTACAAAAAGACACAGCCACACAGTTAGAGGAAAGCGCCGAGATTCCCTTACCAGAAGATTTTCCAGAATTTTCCAAAATGGTTGAAGAGCAGATCTCCTTAGCAGATGCGTGTGACAGCGATGAGGATAGAAACAATCTGAGGGAGATATTTATGGAGTTTAAGGATGTATTTGCAAAAGATGCTTATGATTGTGGTTTAACTGATTTACATGTGGCCACACTACCAGAAGGGGGTAGCAGAAGTCCAGTATTTGTACGCCAGTATAGACTACCGCTGGCATGTTTAGAATCATTAGCATAGATTATAAAGAATTTGGAAGCTAGGGGAATCATCAGGCCCATTCATAGCACATCCAATACACCTATTTTAGGTGTGTTAAAGCCAAATGGTCAATGGCGGCTATGTGCAGACTTGAGGGAGTTGATGATCAGGGCTTAGCTCAGATACATGGTTCAAAAGTGTTTACCACATTAGATCTCACCTCTGGATATTGGTGCTTGCCATTGGCTGAGAGATATAGAACTTATTTTCCTTTACATTTGACAGGACTCAATACGCCTGGCTTAGAGCTCCGTTCGGGTACATCAATAGTGGAAGTGAATTTGGCATATTTTTGAGAAAGGCCATGCCAGATGCAGCGGAAAGAGGAACCATAGTTTATGTGGAATGAATGAATAAGACATGTGCTTGGCCAATTGCAGAAAGCAGGCGCCAAAGTGTCTTTACAAAAGTGTCTTTACAAAAAGCACAATGGTGCAAGAAAAAAATGAACTTTCTAGGCCATGAAGTGACTGAACATGGGCTAAATCCACAAAAGAAAAAAATAGAGGCCATACAAAAACTAAAGGACCCTAAAAATGTGAAAGAGGTAAAAAGTTTATTAGGGATGACAGGCTATAACAGAAAGTTCATTGAAGATTATGCTGAAATTACTCAACCATTCAATAAACTGCTTAAACTGAATACACCCTGGATATGGGAAAAAGAGCAATCTGAGGCAGTAGCTAAATTGAAGGAATGTCTTGTAAAGGCACCATGTTTAGCATATCCCATAAAGGGTAGGGATTTCTTTGTAGAAATAGGGTTCTCTGAACATTGTATGTCAGCAGTGTTATCACAAAAACATGATGTGAATCACAAACTTATTGCATATGCAAGTAAAGCATTTTCCCAAGTTGAAATGAAATTCAATGAATGTGAAAAGGCCCTATTAACCACTGTGTGGGCGCTACAACATTTCCGCTCCATTGTTCAGGGAGAAAAGGTGATTATTGAAACAGATCATCAACCTTTGCAGTTTTTAGAGAGTAAAAGAATTAGGTCAGGTAATCTAGCGCAGTCCAGAATCACTTCATGGACGCTGGCATTACAAGGTTTTCCTGTAGAAGTGAGATATGGACAAAATAAAAAGAGCCCAATTGCTCAAGGGTTAGCTGACTTACATGACTGTGCAGCTGAACAAGTATCAAACGAAATGGAAGTGGAACCTAGTTTTCAGGAATTTTAACAATCACCACACAAAGCTTTTGATGAAAAAAACATGCAAGGATCTGCCAACTGTATATGTGGATGGTTGTGCTTTTCACATTGAAAATGACAGTAATAAACAATTAGTGTCAGGTATAGGGAATGTCTGGTTGAAATGTGAAGGCGTCCCCAGTGTAGGGATGAGGATTGGAGCTAGAAGCAGTCAAGTGGCGGAATTGGCGGCCATTTTTAAAGCAATTGCTACTGCAGTTGATAATAAATTCAGTGAAATTGTCCTGGTGACTGATTCTGACTATGCACGAAATAGCTTTGTGGAGTATTTACCTGGCTGGAAAGCGAGAGGCATGGTTACATACAACAAAAAGCCACTTAAACATGGAAAAATGATACAAGCCATAGACAAATTGGTGTCAGAAAATGATTTGACAATATACTGGAGAAAAATTTGTGGACATTTAAAAACACCAGGAGAGGATAAGGAGGGAAATGATAAGGCAGACCACCTGGCTAAAATTGGGGCTGTGATGGGAGAATTGCTACCTATTGATGATTTACTGGGTGAAATACAAATTGATGCAGTAACACGTTCTAAAGCACCAAAGGAGGTAGATCAACCAGTGGTGCAATGGGGCCATGACACGCCAGACCAAGATTTGATTGAGGCACAAAAGAATGATCGAATTTTGGGAATCTATTATAATCATTTGATAGATCCTGAACAAAACCCTTTAACAGAAAATGATTGTATGGGAAAAGAAGAGTTGAGGGTACTATTAAAGAATAAAAAACAAATTAGATTACAAGATGGAGTCATGATTAGAGAGTCCATAACAGGACAGATACAGTGGGTGGTACCTCTTTCATTCAGAGGGCTAATGCTACAACATGCACATGATGCAATAACTGCAGGCCACAGCGGTTCACAAAAACATTGGAAATACTAAAAGATTATGCTTACTGGCCACATATGTCCCAAGATGGGGACTTATATACTAGAGGGTGTCTAGTATGCGCCCAATTTAAACCTACTTCACCAATGCATAGAGCCCCATTGATGAAAAGAGGCCTGAATCTCCCATGGTCAGATTTGCAAATAGACTATGTAGGCCCTTTAAAAAGGTCGAGCAGAGGACACTGTTACATTTTAAGTGTGATATGTTTGATGTCGAAGTGGATTGAATGTATTCCTGCACCAGATTGTAGTGCGCAAACAGCAGCCACATTGCTGGTGAACCATGTGTTCTCAAGGTTTGGGTTGCCACAAAGAATTGAGTCAGACAGAGGAAGTCATTTCACAAGTACTCTAATGAGTAAGGTATGGCAAATACTGGGTGTGAAAAGGAAACTACATCTCGCATATCGGGCAGCCTCTTCAGGTGGAGTTGAAAGGAGCAATAGGTCTGTTGTGGATATTTTAAAAAAATTCGTGGCAGAAGCAGGTTCCAGCTGGGATTTACGTTTGGTAGGAGGTAACCAGAGTTTTTTTGTTTAATCTCGAGGAAGGAGCTAGGTAGAGACATCTTGACACAGCTCGAGGAAGGACTGGGTTGATAGCTGGGGATGCCTGATTCCTAAAGCAGATTCAACTTGGTTGCAGAGACTGGGATTTCCAGTCAACAAGTCCCAGTTTGAGTGACAGCAGATGCTTGTCCTTGCTGGGTGAACCCCTCCAGAAGGCGACCAGCCAAAGAAGTTACATACTGAATAAGCCTGGTAATTATCTCGCTGAGGTGTGGGGGCTGAGTGTGTACGAAAATATTCAGTCAGTGTAGGAAAGGAGATTCCTGTGCTTTACCCACGTGTTTAATGTTGCAAATTGAATTCTTGTCTCCACCACTCTCTTTTCAGTGTATCACAAATAATGCTGTTACTGTGCTATTTCATTTATTTCTGTAAAGAGTGAGATTGTGTTTAAATGCAACTTTTATAATACACAAAAATATCTGAAAGCAGACGGGTGGTGTGTTTTATATTTACTAATACAGTGCTAATGATGTGGGGAGATGTTTAGACAATGCAATTGTCATTTTCAAGGTAGCTAAAAATATGATTTGGCTGCAGCTGTGTGCATGTCATTCAGTATGAGCAATTATAAATAACTGTGTGTGTTATGGCCTTTTTGGTGAAGATACATGAGTCAGCAAAAATTGAGACCCAGGACATAGTTCACTACCGTATATAAGTTAGTGAAAAATACCACATGATAGCTCGCTGCCGTAGATAAGACAGTGAGAAATTGCCCATGGTGGCACACTAAAAGTGAAAATGTGGTGGTCCTGAAATGCAAGCCTGAGGTCTCTATAGTGATTACACGAAAGATCTGAACCAAAATAAGGGGTTCTGGATATTGGGGCCACAAATAAAACAAAGGAATTATGCTCACCAAAATACCACCAACCACGCATACCAACCACGCATACCAACCACGCATACCAACCACGCATGTCTGTGTACTGAAATAATGCATATCCACTGTATTATTATTATACATAACCCAATATGAATACAAGGAGTGATTGTTGCTAAATTATTTTTGGCGGTAAGAAAATACCGCCAGGCCCCAAATCTACACAAAATACCCAACAGCCCCATTCACAAAATGCAGATTTTAAAGGTGCCTTTTTTCCATGTTACAATTTTCACCTAAAACAGAACAACATTATAATTTTTTTGATGTTATCAAAGTCCTGTCAACACTTTTACATTATTTAATAACTGTAGGCTTCATTATACAAAGCTGGTTCCCATTCAAGTTAAAGAAAAATATACACAATGGGAGGTCCAATTCATTTTTTCATTTTCCTTTTGTGCTTTTCATTAAAGCTTGGACTGTTTTTCCATTTAACAAAAGATTGCTGGATACTTTTTTGTAACTTGAAGGATGTTTTTAGTGGCTTTATCAGTTACATTGGAGATCTACACATATTATAGATGGGCTACACACATTGCACATTCTCTTGCACGTGTCAGTTTTCCGATGGTGTGTATTGGCTGCAACTCACATGTTTGTTTTTAAACTGGCCCTTTTCTTTCTTTGCATATTTTTCATGGGTATAGATTTCCTGCAGGGGAGGGAGAGAGAGTGGAAATTAAGCACAGCAAGGGTATGCAACAGTGAGGTTGAGTGCAGAGGAGGATCAGAGGGAACAAGATGGTAAGTAAACTGAGATACAATCAGACATGTACTGAGGAGCAAGACCCTTGATAGGTTGTAGACTAGGAGAAGTAACTTGAAAAGTGAGCGGTTGTGCATGGAAGAAAACCACCATGTTATCTATTTTTTTTTGTATTGTTTAAAGCACCGACTTAGATCGAGAGCAGCGGTGTACTGTACAGCATGTTGGTAGCCAGCATTTGGAATTAGTCATTGGTCAGGTGTTCTTGAAAAAAACATGTTTTGAAAGATTTTCAAAATTGTAGAATTTTAGGAGAGTTCTGAGCCGACATCGGGATGTAGTTCCAGCAGGTGGGTGCATGACAAGAGAAGTATTGTTTGTGGGTTCTATCTTTGCGGATGAGTTGTGATTCAAGCCAGTTGGTCAATTTACTGCAGAGGAGTGTGTGCCACCAGATATGTAGAGTGTAGCCACCAGGTACACAGGTGCGCTACTCATGATTGCTTTTGTAAATTATTCAGGCAGCCTTGAACAGTATCCTGGTTTGGAGTGGAAGTCAATGTAGTTCGCGTAGGATAGGGGTAAGTTGCTAAAACTTACATTCTCCTGTAATAAGGCATGCTGCAAAATGGTTGACTGCTTTTACGGGAGCCCTGTCAGCTGGGAGTTCTGGCAGGAGAGCATTTCCACATCGATGTGTGAGACCATTCGGGCCTGTACTACAGTCTGGAAGTCCTGCGGTGGGATGAAGGTTTTTTTTTTCGAAGGGTAGACATTCTGAGCCAGGCTATTTGAGCCTGCTTGGCTATGCGCTTCTGGATGGAGAGGCTGCTTTTAATGGTGAAGCCTAAGGATTCTGTTCAGTCTGAGAGTTGTGGATCAAATCCTTCTATGCGCACATCATTGAGCCATTGTTAGACAAGTTGTTTTTTAGCGGTTGGACCCATGAAGATAAAGTCAGACTTGGATGAATTTACTCTCATGTACAACTGAGTATCATCCGCATATTGGTTGATGGCTATATTGGGATCTTTGAGGAGAGTACCCATAGGCTCCATGTAAAGGTTAAAAAGGATGGAGCCTTGGGGTACTCCGCAGGAGACCTGGAGTCGGTTATAACGCAACAAGTTCATTTCAACAGCCTGGTGTCTGCCTGATGTCCAGTGGGGTTTTTACTCTCATGTAAAACAAAGTTTCTTATGCCTACTAGTGGACAACAATGTTTAGACATTTGGGGATTTTCCAAAGGTTCTATTAAAACCTTAAAAAAGAGTTTGCAACTTTGCAGAACTCCACAGGACCCTATCCTGTCAGTATGGAGGGAGGGAAGGATGTACTGGTCAATGGTGCCGAATGCAGCAGAGAGGTCAAGCAGGACAAGGAGTCATGAGTCACCCCTTAACTATGATTTGAAGGGCATCGTCCACCACCTGGATGGTTGCTGTTCTCGATGCTACACTTGAGGTGGAACCCTGAATGATAGTTATTTAGGAGATGGAGTTGTTCGATTCTGGTGAGTAGTTGTGTAGCAACTACTTTATCCAAGATTTTGGCAATAAATGGGAGGTCAGTAATGGGCTGGTAGTTGGCTAGGTCATCTGGATCTAGGGTTGGCTTTTTTCAAAAGAGGTCATATTAGACCAGTTTTGAGGGTCTTTGTGAATTATCCTTCTATGACGGAGGCATTGAGGATGCTGAGGAGCACATTGAGCACTGGGCCAATCAATTGTTATGCTTTTAGGGAGACAATCATTTTTAGGAGATCCAGGGGAAAGAGAAGAGAGAATTCAGTCCAGAGGAGCAGTCTGCATGCCTGGGGCGCAGGGATTGTTAATGCTGTGAGAGGTTAATTCAATGGTCTCTTGGATTATGTCTATTTTTTCAACAACAAACATTGTTGATTCCATTGCATTTTTTCTGAGTTGCTGGTACCTTGGGCTCGGGTTCGGGTTTGGTACAATACTTTATTACAGGGGGGCTCAGCTGGATTTTAGTGGGGGCATGAGTGTGCACCTGTTTCATAGCAGAGTTGTTTAATAATTCCAGGAGGCATGAGGCATTCCCTGTGGTGGGGAAGTCTCCAAAGTTTGCTTCCAGTTAATTGACCGGGATGTTTTTGAATAAGCGGCATTGAGTGAGGGGGTCTTTAGCCTGACCTCTGTGAGCCATAGTCGAGTGGATGACTGGTAATGAGATGGCGGCATGGTCAGACCAGTCAAGTGGGATAGGGTGTGCACAGGGGATGCAGGGGGAAGTCCAACTCTTGGTATGACTCTGATCTGGCTGCCCTTAAACACAAGTATAGGGCACGTTAGCGGAAATGGAAATCGTCGGCGTACTCTCTGACAAACCGGCCTACCGCCTCCTTCAAAGGAAATATGGACTTTGCATCCACTCCAAGAAAAGGGTCTTTATTCAAGCCTGCATCTCCGTGGCATCAAACAACACAGCCAAACTTTTCAAAGTCTGCAAAGAACTGGACAATCCTTCTGCAGCCTCCTCTTCTTTCAGACCCCACCCAGGACCTTTGCTCGGTCCTGGCTGCACACTACACTGCAAAAACCCAACATCCTTTCCTCTCTCTTCCACACCATATCATACACCAACACCTCTGGAGTCTCCCTCAGCCCCTCCCCCACTTCTCATCTCTTCTCTCACACCCATCACACCTGATAAGGTCGCCAGACAAGTCTGGTCTAATAAGGCTTCATCCAAACAGGTGGACCCCTGCCCCTCCACAACCATTAAGGACAACATTAACTCTCCCACACCAGCCTTGGCTGCTCTTGGCAATCTTTCTTTTGCCACTTGAGTTTTCCCAACTTCTCTTAAGCACTCTCTTGTGCACTCCATGCTCAAGAAACCCTCTGCCGATCCCTCCATACCGGCAAACTACCACCCTATATCACTCCCATCCTGACCAAACTGCTGGAGAAGTTGGCTATCTCTCAGCTTGCTTTCCTCACTGAATCTGCTGGTTGCTTCCACAACCATCAGTCTGGCTTTTGAGCATCCAGAGGCACAGAAACTTCTCTTCTGAACACCTGTGAAGACCTGCTCTCAAATCATAATACTCCCCTGTCCTCATTCTTCTCGACTCTCCTCTGCCTTTGACACGGTAAACCATAACATCCTGGTCACACGTCTCCATGACACCCTGGGAATTAGAGGTTAGGCTCTGGCATGGTTAACCTCCTTCCTTTCTGACTGACCATCCCAGGTAGAACTGGGGTACTTTCTCTGTACTATCACTCTTTCAACCTGAGGCATCCCCCAGGGCTCCAACTTATCCCCCTGGTTCTTAAACGTCTACGTGGCTGCCCTGGCACGTGTGATAGCCACTTTCACCTCTAACTTACAGTGTTAGATGGATGACACACAACTCTCTTTCAGGCTACCCTCAGCCGCCTCCTCTTCCTCGCAAATATCTGACTGTCCACAATTCAGTCATGATGTGCTACAAAGGACCTCTGCCTCAATGCCAGTAAAACCAAGACCATTCACATTGGGACTCCTGCTCCCACATTCACTCACACACTCTGGCCGGCCTCCCCTGGCCCTGCACCCACATCCTCCTGCGAAGTAAAAAAACATCTCTCCTTCTGCTCTCACATCTCGGACATCTCTAAAAAATCCAACTACCAGCTGCACCTCCTCAGAGGTACTCTTTCATTTCTCACCTTCTCCCAGTGGCTCACTGTCTCCAGAGCCCTGGTTCTCTCAAGGCTGGACTACTGCAACAGCCTCTTTCTCAACCTCTCTGCTTCTGCTATGTGCCCTCTGCAGCTCATCCAGAGCAGAACCGCAAGACTTATCTGTGGCCTCAAGCCCAGGACCACATCTCTCGGCATTGAAATCGTGCCACTGACTCCCCGTGATTGCAAGGATCAAGTTCAAGACCCTCTTTATTGTCCACAAGGCTTTCTGGGGCTGGGGGCCTACCTACCTGCAACGATGCCTACCTAAATACTGTCCTTCCCGAGCCCTCCGCTCATCTACCTCCAACCTTCTGCGAGTGAGCTGGTTCTCCAAGCAGAGTTTTGGAGGGAGATCCTTATCATCAGCAGGGGCCTCCCTCTGGAACAGCTTCCCTGCCGCTCCCCGCCTTGAGCCAGATCTCCTTAAGTTAACTCCTTAAGACACTCCTCATCCTTCTCTCTCCCTCTACCCTTCTAAACTCCCTCTCCGCCCTATCCATCTCTCCCTCTGTTCATCACAGACTGTTGACCAGCCATCTGTTGTACCTCAGAGTCTCACCGGTCGCAGGCACCCTCTCCAGTCCTCTCGCACTTGCCTCCAGGCCTTCCACTTGCCTCAGCCTTACTGTTACTGTACTTGGTCAATGACCCAAAAGAGTGGCATCTCTCTGCACTTATCCCCAGCTTCTTACTGACTGGGCGCACATGGTCCCCCCACCACTCCTCCTGCACTTCTCCGCCCAACTTCCCCTCTCCTGCACTTGTCGGCGCACTTGCACAATCTGAATGTATCATGCCTTGACAATTGTATGTCTGTTTCCCTTGTCTCCCCCACCCCTGTATAGCTGTGCCTTGAAACACATGTGTATAGGAACATTATAAATGTACAATACATAAATAAATTAATAAATACATTCATGATGTGAAGACTAGGATGTTGCCATTGTTGCATGTGGGGCGAGCACAATTTGCACAAGGTCCATAGAAGCAGCCAGTGCGAAAAGCTTGATTCGAGTGTGATTGTCAACCTGTGACTTGGGATGTTAAAATCACCAAGAAAGACATTATTAGAATGTGCTATGGCAGAGGAGAGTTGGAGAGGTCTGCAATGAAAGAGTCGCTCCTGGGAGGTGGTCTGTAGATGAGTTGGATAATGATGGATTACTGTATGATAGAAGGAACTGGCAGTCAAGTGATTCAAATAAGCTTGTTCTGGGAGAGGGGATGATGGAGCATGGCCAATCGCTCATGTGGATGATTCCCACTCTGCCTCCTGCATTTCCTGGCTGTCGGCCTGTTGGATGCATTAGCCTTGGGGTAGAAGGATGTCAAACACATGTGGGGACAATGGGGTTAACCATATTTCTGCTGAGTGAGCATTGAACAACATAAGAGGGCGTGTGCATGTGGATCCTTCGTGTTGGATGGGGCCAAGGGCAATCCGTAGGTAGAAATGAGTGAGGATCTTGGTACATTGAAGAGAGTGGGGGTATACAAAGTTAAGGACTTTGTATAGATGGAGAAAGGAGCAGAGAGGAAGGGCAGGAGTATGCTTGAGCAGTAGTCCAGTTTGCAGAGCACAAGAGTGGAGATTATAATTTGTGTAGCATGGCTAGTAATAAAAAGATACTTTTTCCAAATGTTGAGGAGGTTACTACGAACAGCAAAGGCAGTGGTAGTGATGAATTGTTGCAGTCGTAGGATGCTATCAAAGAGAACCCCACAATTTTGAGCCTTGGGTAATGGAGCAAGAAGTTCAGGCAGGAAGGGGAAAGGAGAGGGGAGGGAAGGGATGGCATTGGAAATTGGGAGAAAGATGACTTCAATTTTAGAAGAGTTTGGCTTGAGGAAACGGAGCCCTATTCTGTGACAAATTGCAGTTGGAAAGTTTGCAATCTCTTCAGAGATGACTGGCTTGAAGGAGGGAAAGGAGAAACATATTTGAGTGTTGTGAGCAAACAAGTGATAGTGAATAGTGAACGCCAAATGATAAGATACGCCTAGGGCTGAGTTATAGAGGATGTATCGTTGGGTGATGCAGACAGGGAAGGGGTAGGGTTAGAGGTTTGTGAGTTCCAAGAGATTTTAAAGGATCAACCTTCCAGGCAAGAGGTGATCCAGGTAAGAGCAGATTTGGGAAACCCAAGGTTCTTGAAAGTAAGGAAGAAAGAGGAAAAATCAATTGTACCAAAAGCGGCAGAATGGTCCTATAGAAGAGAGGTTGGTTTGGTGAGCATTAGAGAAAAAGTTGGAGACATGCATGAGTGCAGTCTTGGTGAAGGGCTTTGTACATAAGCCAGATCAAAGTGCATCTACAAGGCCATTAATCTTAAGGTACTTAGTGATCTGGTTGATGACCACCCGCTCAAGGACTTTTTGGAGAGAAAATTGACCATAGTTTTCTGGAATGCTTAGGTCATCAGAGGGTTTCTTCAAAAAGATAATATATTGCAGATTTGAGTGAGGCAGGGAAGATACCAAACAAGATAGAGGGAGAGGTTAAAGAGCTCAAAGACATAAGGGACAGTGATTGAGACTTTGGTCCTCATTACCAGTACAGTGGTGTGGTAAGAAATGGTGGTAGCACACCCATATTTAAAGTTCAGCACCAAAATAGAGGATTTACCTCCAGCAGAAAGATGGAGGATAAGCTTCCACTTTACCAGCAAAAAAACACCAAAATCAACTAAATTACCACCAGTGGTGAATCTGCCTATGGACTCTAATAAATGGGGACTAACACTGCCTACCACCACTTTGTGGGATATTTTGACCAACTCAGCTGTGCTATGCTACATCACTCTACTGCATTGGTGCAAGAAAGAGCACAAAATGGCCATGCTGGCTCCTGTGCGTGTCGAGATCTTTAAACTGCGTTTTATAACAACTTGAAAATGGCTGCACCCCCTGCCACACACATTTCAGGTGGGGTGGAACAGAGCACCCACTGCAGGAATGTGTGTCATGCTCAATCCGTCATGATCCCGCCCACTCCTACCTTGCGGCGGCAATGTTGGCAGGAGTGACACCCGCCTTCAGGGGTTACCACGCCGGGCCGCGGGCCGCTGTTGCCTTCAACGGCTCGGCACCATGCGGCGGCTCCAGCGGCTCCAGCATCACGGTGCCCGTGGCGCGGACACAGATGGGGGCAACCATGGGGCTTGTGGTCCCGGTGGACCTTCTGGCATCCCGGCCAATCACGTGACCACATGTGTAGTATTTACGACTACGCTTACGCGCGAGTCACATGATGCGAGCCAGAGCCAGTCAGGGCCAAATCACATGACCAGGAAGTACACCATAAAAGCAACGCCCACGCTTAGTCAAACGCTTCTCAGTTGTTTTCACGGCGCATTGCCAGTTACTGCTCCTGACCTGCTTCCTTGCTTATTTGAACTTTGGATTCTGTTTTTGGACTTTGGACTGCTTTGGATTATACTGTTTGGATTTGGAAAACTTGGCTTGTTTTTCTTCACGGCTTTGAACTATGGACTTGGTATTTTTGACTGCTTTGTTTACCCCTTGGATTTGGCGAACTAGGAACCTTTTTCGGGACTTTATGAACTACAGGATCACTTCTATTACCTGTTCTGAGTCTCCATCGTACTCAAATCTTGCAAACCAAGAAAATAACCCACAGGTGGGCTCTGGTAGAGTTATTCCACCTCTTCCATTCACAGGGAGGGACATCTAGGTGTAAAGCTAATATCGGTCTTCCCATGGGTAGGTGTCCTTAGCCTTTCTAGTGCTACAGCATCTGTACTTGTTGCATTGTCAAGCCTAACGCTATCCTTCTCTTGCAGCCACATAGGATCCGGTGTTCCTGTCCCCACCACCTGTGGTCTCAATAATCGGTCAGCGAGTTATTCTTATCTCTCTGACTGGTGCTTGGGAACGGAGGTATACCTAACTTCGTGGAGCTCAGATCTTGACAATGTGCTCTGCAACATTTAACATGGAGTAAAGTGAAAGAGGCAACATCAGTTTGCTGAAAACCCAAAAATGGCTCTGTAAAATGACACTTCCTAAACCTTAAAAGTGCTGCTTGGTGCTAATTTCATCAATTTCTCATGAACCACTGTGATTAAAAAGGCCCTGCAATGCCCAGGATCATTCAATGGGTCTCAGAGGAACCGGGCCTCATTTGAATGACAGCTCCGGTCCAATGTATCTTTGAAAAATCAACAAAAGACTCACAACAGATGCCTGTTAACTGTATCCATGCTGCAAAACAATTCCAGCAATCAAGACAGGAACTATGGCTGCACAAAGTGTATATTTGCTGAAGATGAAAACCAAATTTAAAGAAATAGTAAAATGTGCTTTTTCCTGACTGAGGGGGGAAAATCGCCTATTTAAACGTACATTGTTGTGTAAAGGCTTGATTACTTAGAAATGTAAAAGGATTTGTTAATGTTCAAAAATACACTTATAAACTGTTTTAATTCTATAGGTTTACAGTTAAGATTTAAAAGGAGAAAATCAAAGCTAAAACCCAGGCTGAGTTGGCAAACTATACAAAATAAAAAACTTGCTATGCCAGTTGCTAGCCCTGAGAAAGGGTAACGCCTCACAAACTGCTGGCACAGGAAAGGCTAATTGCTAGCTTGGAGGCTTTGAATACGCAGGACAATGAGACTTCCCAAGTCGCATCAGACATTAATCTTTGCTCCAGGCTGAGACAACAGCAGGCTAAGATTCTCACCTGTCAAGTGTGAGGGGCAGGAAACTTCAATCAAAAGAGAGGCCCCTCATCCTGCTTCAAAGGAATTGACATTTGCTTGCAGTTGGGGAAAAGAAAAAATAAACTGATAAGTGACAATAGACTTCCTTTTGGTTTTAAAAAGCCTATTTGTAACTGAATTTTAAAGACATTTAAATTTGCAGCAGGAATGAGGAAACAAATGAAAAGTTTGTAGTTTTAAATCTATTTTGAAGCTTTTTCTTTGAAGACGTGGTAGAACTCATTACTGCATAAGGAACCGAAGTTTTAAAGAATAATAGATTGTGGGGAAAGTATTGATATTGCGCACATAACATTTTGTACATACATCCCAGGGGTAAATGCACATCTGTGTACAAAATTGGGAAATTTGAGGCCAAATCTTTCATGGTTAAAATTGCGAATATGTAGCAGAAAGGCAAAACCAGGTCCCTCAGACTTGGGGTTTGGATTGAAGTATGACCCACAATATATGTAATCTGTGTATCTGATTTTCTCAGAGGTCATAACTGTATAACTATGTCTTTGTGGTAAAATTAGATTTTGGTTCCAGTAGCTAGGGGAGGTTTCTAGTCATTGTAAAAAGCCTCCCATAAACATAACATCCTTTTCTGTGATCCAATCAGCAAAGAGCAAGGTGGAAACTATGCTCTTGCCCAATCCTAGCATTATGGGTGTGGGTAGTAAGCCTGCCCCTGCCATATACTTTAGTGATGTCATTTGGCATGATAAATAAAGGAACCTGACAGAACACACACACACACACACACACACACTGATTGCTGACTTTCTTCGTGATTTTGTGCGTGGCGTCCTGTTCCTGATTTCTTCATCCTACTTGATCCTGATTCCAGATTTCATTGCTAAGCCAAGGCCTATGCATTGCTGAACCCCTTTTCAGCTAGGCATCAAATTCTAAAAAAAAAAAAAACGAGGGAAGCATCCTGATCCAGCCTGGCTTGGGCTTGCTACTACTAGATGCATGCCTGCAAACTCACAATCCCACTGATTTCCAGTCTCCATTAACCAGAAATGCGAGTCCAGTGCAGTCCGGTGACCAGAACAGCCTAGATGATCCTATTCCACCAGATTTGCCCAGCTGTCCTTGGTTAGACCCAATCCGTGTGATGACCAGATCCCTTGACGGTCCAAAATCCTAAATTAAAGTGGACTGTAAGTATTAATAGGAATCATAGAAAACCATAGCATACCTTGCCTTGCCTTGTCTCATCCCAATCTCCAAACCATCCTATCCTGACCTTAAGAACTTGTAACATTTCAAAATCTTTATTGCAATCCTGTTCTTGATTTATCTTGCTAAGCGTCATTTCTTGAGTAATTTTTATCTTGTGTAAATCTTAAACTATCCATCCTACTTCGAGTGATCCGACTGGTTCCGCCAGAGAGGACACTGGGGATCTGGTGTTGAAGTCATGAATCAACTCTAGAGCTTACTGTGTCCCTCCTTGGTATTCTGGCCGGAATGCTCTAGCATAGAGTAAATCTATAGTAAATATTTTCTTGTCCAAACTGAGTTTCTTTTCTGTTTTCACTACCCGATTTTTCTAAAAACGCCTCTCATTCAATCTTGCATATCTCCATCAGTTTTATAGCTAGACATTCATTTCAACTCTGGATTATACCTAGGACCTATAGCTACATCCCAACCCAACACAAGAACCACACTCAAAATCAGTGTATAGTTTTACATGTGTGATTTTCATTCTAAATGATATTCAAACTTCCATTCAGATTCAAAATGTTTATTTTTGCTCAAACTATAGTTCATGATTGTTCGTATTTTTCCAATGTTGCTCCCATAGAGATGTGTACTGATTTAAGGATTTTTGCACACATTGATTGTTTCACGCAGCCATTTCCGAATGTCATTTTAAAGTGTAAGATTTTAAATCCGTTTTTCTCTCTTTGTTTGGGGAGGGAAGGTTGAATTCAAATTCTGTTTTCCATTCCTTATTCCTGATCACCTGCTGCTTCCTTATATCGATTTAGAATTGTTTATTTGTGGGTAGAGAAATATTGCAGGGGGAATTCCTAGCTTAAGTGCTATCTTTCCAAACAAGACAAACGTGTTATTTTCTCTGGTGTTTTATATTTTGTGTTGCTAAAGAGTGAATTTAAGTTTATTACATAGCTTCCTATTTGTTATTGTCACCACATTGGTGATTGCTGCTATCTATTAAAAGTATAGGTTTGATATGAATTTTAAATCAATAAATAAATAAATATTACCTTTACCAACCAGCCTGATTCCTGGTCCATCGTGACCTGGGGTATTTGAGAAGGGGTGTGATATGAGTGGTATATCACTCAGAATATTAAACCTGCTTATAAAAACTGCTTAAAACCTGGCTATTTAACCAATAGGAATGAAACTGTCTTGAGAGTCTGTAAATATGCTATAGCCAACTTTGTACTGTTTATCCTTTTGCAATAGATTGTAATTATGCTTTTTGATTGTCTGTCTGTAACCATTCCGTAAGTTGCCACTGCCCAATATTTAAACAAGCTGTCTGTAACCTCACCTTGATGCCTAAGGGTCTGGGCGTGTAACAAATGTAATCAATAAATAAATAAATAAACCTATAGATATAATAAGATAAGCATTTCAGCTGTGTGCTGCATACTAGGCTGAGACCAGGGTGTATCGCCTGATTGAAATACTTAACAACTTGTAATCCGGGTGTAAATCCGCCAGACCACGTGGCCATAATGGTCATTCTGTTTGGGTGTATTCCAGTTCATTTACCACTGGAATACTGCAAAACTTGTAATGTACCCTATGTATTTAACTATTGGGCTCTATAGCAGTGCAGGATGGGCTGGAACTGTGAAGGACGGGTGCTAATTCAATAGTGGAGGTAGGGGAGAAGTAGTCCATTGTATAACAGGTAGGGGAAGAGTTTTTGAAAAGAAGGAAAGTTGGGAAGGAAACGAGAAGAGGGCTGTGAGAGAGTCACAAACTTTAGAGATTTGAGAGAAAAGGTAGTAAGCAAAGTCATTAGCAGAAACGGAGGAGGCGATGGATGTTGGCTTGGGAGAAGTGAGCAAATATTGGGGGGTTAAGTAAAGTTTTCAAGGGGGATTGGAATGTGGGAGATTAGGTTTGTGAAGTAGGAGGGTTTGGCAGAGTCCAGTGCTGAGGCTGGGGATTGCTTGTAGGCTAGGAGTAGGGAAGGGATCTGTAGCTTCCACCAGTGCCGTCTGCCACAGTGCATGTTTGTTTTGAGAGTCTGTATCTGAGAGATGATCCAAGGCTGAGGACAGGGATGACAAGGTGTGAATGTGCAAGCAGGATAGTGTTGGTCAAGTGGACTCAGAAGTACATAGTGAAAGTCAATGGGAGAGGCATGAAGAGGGAAAAGAGACAGGAGAAAGGTCCTCATATCATCAAGGTAAGGGATAAGAAAGTCCTGCCTGAATTTACTCTTAGTCATTGAATAGGGTAGATGAGGAGTAGAATGTGGAGGGACCGAGATTCGGAGGAGGGAGAAAGTCAATGGAGAAGTTAGAGGAGGAGAGTGATTTAGAGAGAAAGAAAAGGTCAATAGAGTTTCCACCAGAGTGGGTTCCCTGTTTGTTGAAAGAGTATGGGGGGTGGTCAGGTAAGAGGGATTTAAGTTCAAGGCAGGTGGCTGTATACGGTGCATGAAGGTTAAAGTCCCTCAGCATGACAATGTTGATGTCGGTAGGAAGGGACTCAAGTGACTCAAGGAGAGGTTTCAGATCAGGAAAGAGTTAAGAGGGCCAGGGCATAAAAAGAGAGCCAGAACAGTGAAAGGAGTAGGAGCGAGCAGTTAAGCAGTGGCTTATTTCAAAGAGGAAGAGTTGATGTTAGAAGGGTCGTGGGGGCAATGTTGAGGGGCACATTGATCAGGATCCACACAATGCTGCCCTTCACAGCTGTTCTGGGGGAGGGGAGAAGGTAGCAAAGTCAGTGTGGAGAGCAGCTAGTGTAGCAGAGTCTAGAGGGGAGATCTAAGTTTCTGTGATAGCAAGTAGTTAAAGTTCAGGGTAGAAAATCAAAGTGGTCAGTGATGTAAGAGCACTTGTTGCAGAGGATTTGTGCATTCCACAGGCCATGCGAAAGAGTGATAGAAGTTAGATGAGAGGAGTAGGTATTGTGAATAGGCAAAAAGGATATATGATGTTGGGAAATTCTGGGAGCACATTTAAGTGGTGTGGTTGCAGGAGGGAAAGAGGAAGATGTGGAGGCCACAGACTGATGCACACATGGTGCAACATTAAAATGCATTCTGGAGGGTAGATGAAATAGGCAAGTGGAGGTAATGAAGAAAGTGTGTAGCCCAAGAGAGTGGGGGGGTACGTGGGTGAGCGGAAAAGGATGGGATGGATGGCTAGCTTAGAAGGAGCAAGTGTAAGTTCTGAATTGGGCTAGAATGGGCCATAAGTAACCAAATGACAGTTTACAGACCCTCAACAGCAATGATCGCTGTTCCTGTGAGGTAACAAAAGCTCTTCAGTGAATTGAGAGTCAATGGGTAGAAGGACCCCTATGTGTAGAAGAAGAAGTCAGATAAAAGGTTAGCTTTGTTAAGTACTGACTTGAGAAGGGGTGCAGCCCTACGCCCTTTCTGGGCCAAACAGGCCCAAACAGGGAGCGGCCCCTTTTCCACTTTTGGCCCTTAGCTGTAGACGCCTGGGCTGGACTGCAAGGGGAGACTGAATAAGCAGTGTGTCACATGCCTCTCTGAGAGTCCATCACCGTGGTCCACAGGGCTTCCATACTTGAATGCAGAGTCCTGGGTGCTGTAGGCCCGGGGAGCTTCATTTTGTAGACAGGACCCTCAGATGGTGCACACGCACCTCTGGTAAAGCAGGATGTGGCCAAAACTATTACACAATGGCACATATGTATTAATAGGGGCAATGTAATATTTTTGTACTCAAAAACACAACAACACAATACAGTAACATGCAAAAAGCCCAGGACTTTGTATATGAAAACACACATTCATGACTGTACCTTTGTGAATTATTTTTTATTTACTACATTATTTTTATTGATGTCCCCTCATCGACATCCTCTTGTGTAATTGTTTTTACTGAGGATGGATAAAATCCACACTGACCTCCTTTGATTTTTATTTTGTAAGCTTGATTCAATAGTAGTTGGTATGCAGCATCCTATTTTATTTAATTTTTCGACTATTACGAGCGATTATTTCCTCCATTTCTCTTAATTCTAATTGATTTAACAAGTTGGGGATTTTTTCTTTTCCTTGGGCAAGGATTTACTCAAGTCTGAGAGTCACTGGCAGTATTGCACATTTTCCAAAAATGTAATATACTAAAGTATGCTACGATTTCTTGAAAACTAACTTTCTCAAAATATCTGTTCGTCACATTTATTTTGCCTGATATTGTTGATCTTATCTGCCTTGCTTGTGTATACTGTTTGCAGATCCAAACAATACATGGGGGTTTTAGGAGTTTGCTAGCATTCTGGTGGTAAATCTGCCAGAACACCAACAAATGGACTTCCCCATACTGCCACTCGGTCCAGTGGTATTTCCACCGGATTACGAGTGGTGGTAGACGGCGTAAATCCCCATTTCAAGGGCCCTCATTACGAGGTTGCTGGTAGGATGCTGGTAGTACCAGCAACATTGGCTTACCATTTCTGCCACCCGATATCCCGTTAATACTAGGATATTATGGGTAGTGGTGGAATGATAAGTTCCCATTCCCATTGAGTCCACATGGGAATGGGAACACTGAAGCACCGGCACAGCTATTAACGGTGCCAGTGCTTCAGTGAGTTTTCTGCAGGTCAGTACTGCCGGTTGTTCACAGCCCCTATCAGCTGACTCAGACTGAGCCGGTCCGGAAAAGGTGCCTGTAACGTTGCTATTTCCGGATGAGCTTGCTCACTCGTAATGAGGCTCATGTAAGGATTTTGCCTGTATTAGGCGCTGGTGTTAGTACCAGAGTCTGTAATACCAGAGATTATTGCCGGTAAGGTGGTAGATGACTGCCCGCTCTTACTTGGAGGTCGATCTGCCACCTTACCGGCAAGCCCGTAGTTGGCCAGTGCAGTAATGTGCCGATATACGTTAATACCGGCATGTTATTACCCGCACGGGCCAACTTGCGATGACCCCCACCGACAGCTAAACCAGTTGCCTCCTTTTAACAATGCTGTGGAACTTCACAGTCAATTGAATAACGTTTAGCATGTGTTTATTAAATTATTGTTCATTCTATAGGCAATCCCCATAAATGTACAAGCTTCTTTCCATTATTATTTATTTTTTTAAAGTACATTTATTTGGACGTACAATTTCTAAAATCAAAGGACAGCAATCAACTAGCTTCCACTCCAGATGGTTCTCTGTGAAAATTCCTGCAATTGAATACCACTGGTAAAAACACTTGCGTCAGCATTACACCTTCTTTTTTACATGGTGATATCCCCTCTATCATCCCTTTCCTTCTCTTCCCCCCCAACATCTACACCGTTACCCATCAAGCCCCTTCAGAGAAAGACTATCGTGTCTGTCATTTTGGTCTCAGCATTCGAACTCCAGCATTTTGACCCAGAACACTCCATATTCAGATTTTTACTATTTGGTTAAAACAATGAGGTGATTGTCACTTCCTCTGAATGTTTGTACTCCAACATTTTATCACATCTTTCTGCTTACCAATGAAAATTCTATGGACAGTTTTCTTCTTCAGTTTAACAGCCACAAACAAACGCATGTCTGGCTAATAATCTTCCTTTATGTATATATTGTTATATGATGGTTCTGTCACACATAAATAATATTCCATTTCTGTTGTTCCTGACTCTAATTTGACAGAAATCAGCATCTGGAAAACATTTCAAATTAGCAAGAATTTTAGGAATGTACATTTCTCTCTTTTTTGCAGCGTCTTGAAGTGTTTCATATTCCTTTTAATCTGTTTTTTTTCTTCATGGTTCTTCAATTAATTATTTTACATTCAAAAGAACTATCATGCTTATTGGGATGACGTGATTCTTCTTGGTGTGCCAAATCTGAATTTTACTGTTGTTTTTTTAGTTGCATTTATTTGCCGAATGGTTTTCTTTTGTAAGAGAAGGTATAGTCAAAGAGAATGGTATTGAAAACACACTTAATACCATAAAGAAATGGCCTCTCGCCACTTACATTGCACAGTAGGAAACCATGCCCAGAGGACAATTGTTTAAGCTACGCATCAGTTGATCTTCTGTACTTATGAGACACAGTGCCCTAATCAATTCCTGTTATGTTCTGTCCAGATCACTTTCAGATATCTACAGCCAGGCTAACTTCTGACAGTTCCATTTCCAGCCACCCCCGATATTGTACCTCTCTAGTCACATTTTGGGTGGCTGGGGTTACCTCACCAAATGTCCCCTGGAAGCCAATCCCCTCACCATCTCCTGCCCTGGTGAGTCTTTCCATTATATCTGGGGTTTCTTCACCTGAACCCTTCTTTTGCTCCCCCTTGTGTGGCGAGGGGCATGGCTGGGCGGGCAGTCTTGCAGGCAGTGTTTCTTAAGATCAATATACAAAGATGGATTTGGTCTGTCAAAATTAAACTTAAATAAAGTAATTATCTTAAACCGTTCCATTGGGCCTTGCACTTTACTCATGTCTCTCAGTCTGCTAGGCTCTCAAAGTCGGTAAGGTGTCCTGCATGAGATGAGAAGGAAGAGTTTTCTTTTCTATGACTTCTCTCCAGAACATACTAGGATTTTAGTTATTTCTTGATTGCTGGTAATGTTGCTTTCATCACTGTGCCCAACTTATGTGCTGGTCTGATGACATCCCCTGTTATGTGGAACCTGAAATATTTTACCAATGTTTGGGAAACCGTGTTTAACAATATTCTCACAGGCTGACAGATTAGAAATAACTGAACTAAATGTTCCTCTCTAGTGGTACAATAGATAACTA
Organism: Ambystoma mexicanum; assembly: GCF_040938575.1. Classification (NCBI taxonomy): domain Eukaryota; kingdom Metazoa; phylum Chordata; class Amphibia; order Caudata; family Ambystomatidae; genus Ambystoma; species Ambystoma mexicanum. The sequence goes on from NC_090941.1 coordinate 124,392,311, forward strand.
TGTAATCTAAATTTGCAAACGACATGACAATGTGTTTTCAAGATGAGAGCTCTCAATATTCTATCTAGTTCCCAAACTAGTCAATTTGCACTTCTGTGAAATTCTTCTTGAAACATCTTAAAGCCTCATGCTCTCAGCAGTAAAGTAGTTGCTACTTATATGGTATGTTGGCCTGAACATGAGTCCCTCTACCAACTCCAAAGCACACACCACATGGTTGATTCATCAAGGATGAACACCAGACAAACGTTTGGAAACATTTGTCTGAGGTTTGTCATCTTGGCTTTAGGGGGAAAGTATGGCTGTAGCTCTCATTCAGTCTCAGTCAACTTTCAGAGAGATAGGAGGTCACTTCTAGAGGCACGTTTAGCATATTTATGGATGGTCTCATGAATTGGACTGCATTTAGAGTAGTTGTGAAAAGATGGGTAGTGAAAAGTAATGAGTGACGAATCAGGTCAGAGAGTGAGATTAAGAGTTGGTTTTGCTCAGGGGAGTTGCTAGGTCTTGGAAAGACCCGGGGCTAAGCTGATGTTGGTACTGTTGGGACTGGGGGCTAGCTAGTCTTTTGGCTGTAGCTCCTGAGATTCTATCCGGGGCTACAGTCAAAAGATCAGGGGCTATAGCCCCCTTACCCCCCCCCAGCAACGCCCCTGGTTTTGCTTATGCAGCAATGTGTGACACCTTCAGTGATTTGTATTGGGTGAACAACACTTGTGCTATCAGCACAGATTCTGGGATGCAGGCGCCAGACCAGTCAGATTCCATCCCTTGAAGTGAGTGAACATCTGGAAGGGAGAGTAGCTGGGGATCTGAGTGGGAGCAGGAGATATTTAGGGAGGAGGCAGGTGCCTGCAAAAGGCAGACATTTACACTAGTAAATGTCCACCTTTTGAAGTGAGTGGACGAGATACGTGGCATAAGATGGCATTGAGGAGGTAGGAGCTCGGAATCGCTGAAGGCAGCTTGTCAGAGAGACATGCATATATGTTTTTCTTCCGGGAGGGAGAAGCAGAGATTCAGGGTGGCCGTTTACACACCAATGAGTAGCCTTGGCTTGAGGTGAGGTGATGAGACATGTGCCGCCGGTTGACACCTAGAAGCATCAGCATAAAATGGGAATTGGAGGGCAGCTTGTGGGAGAAGCATGCCAATCTGAGTTTGCTAGGAACGTTCATCAGAGATTCAGGGTGTTGGGTAAAACATCACTCATAGTCTGTCTCTTGAAAGGCTTGTATGAGACATATGCTATCAGGTGAAAACTGGATGGAGGAGCGCAATGACCAGAGCATTCCCGGATTAAGCTTGTGGGAGAGGCATGCTTAACTTTTTCTGGGAGGAAGGCACAGATATTCAAGATTGCATGTGATACACCAGTCATCAATCATTGTTCATCTCTTGAAGCATGTGGATGAGACACATGAAAGCAGTTTATTTCTAGGAGGAGAAATGGGAGGAGGTTGGATTCCCTGCAGTCAGCTTGTGAGAGATGCATTCACACATGATTTTGCTGGGAGGGACAGACACATGCCATTGGTGATAATGTGGAGGAGTGAAGGCAGCTGGAAATCTCTGAGGGCAGATTGTTGGAGAATCTGCTGAGGGAGTGCAGCAGATATTCAGGGTGGCAGGTGTCACACCAGTCAGTGGGCCTCATTACATTGTGCATGGTGGTGTGGGAAAACAGTGGTAGCATGGTTTTAGTTCTATTACCACCACATTACCATCGCATTAACTCACCATTGTACTGTGAGTTTGAGGGTATGGTAGAGGATTTACCTCCAGCAAAAAGCGCAAGGTAAATCCTCCACCTTATCACCCATAATTGGCAGAATTATTGGCAGTGCAGGTGGTAATTCTGATGAAATCACCATGGAGTCCTCTGGACTCAATAAATTGTGACTTACATCACCCTTCAACCAATTACAATCCCACTGTAAATCTGTAAATCTGCGGGAGCATGTGCCAGTAACGTTAATTTAGTTTGGCAGTATTTCAGTGAATTTACTGCCAAAATGCCACCAAACTCGTAATGATGGCAAGTGTCTGGCTCAGTGACACCTAGTAGGAGGCAGAGTGGCAACTCACCTGCTCTTAATAGGAGAGGACGGCAGAGATTTGGGACAGAGTAGCTCTGCTCTGCTTTCCTCCTCCATCTCAGAAGAGTGCTTAGTTATACACCTGCATTCGATTTTTATGCAGGTATAAAATGAACAGATTCCAACTGAATAACCCTCACTTTAGCACCTGCTAATGAGCAGGCAGAATTAATTGGAATGTATTATAAAACACTGGGCCTCACTACGAGTTTGTAGGTAGCCATGGTGCTATTAGCGACATGGCTGCCTCCAAAATCGTGTCCGGGTTCCTTGAATGAGGAATTACCGGGTCATTCCAACCTTGGAGGACCCGGTAATTCCTCATTCAAAAAACCAATCCCCATTACCATTTGAGCCCCTATAGGGCTCAATGGGAATGGGGATGAAGCTAATAACGAGCCCGTTAATAACGGGCCCGTTATCAGCTCCCTGGTCCTCTTGGAGGACCCGCAAAGGACGTCTGGTCTGACCAGGCATTCTGAGCCGGTCCTACAAGGCAACCTCATAATAGGGCGGAATGGGTTTACCGGCACCAGCACCATTACCGGTGCCGGTAAACCAATTCCGCCAACCTCGTAATGAGGCCCACTGTCTGCAAAGCATATTTGCATGATGCATTTTATTTATCTGAAAGTGGAGAGTAAATGTAAATGGTAAACGTGATTTCACCTTGCTTTGCACTTTACTTTCACACTCCTCTTTGATAGAGTTGAACATTTCGTGCAGGGCACATAATACATGTCAGTGCAAGTGCAATTGTTGTTGGTCCCCTGCATGGAATTACGATTTAATATATGATGACCGTGAAAGAGTCGCAAACACCGTCTAATTCTTCCCTACTGGGGCCAGTTGTACCAAATACTATTGCTCTTTTAAATACGAGGGTAATGATGATAGTTGAGCTCCCCATTTTATTTTTATATAATAATTTATCAGAGGAAAAGGGTATGCATTGGATTCCCGAAATTGATGCAAACTTGTCATGGCTGTTCTGGTTCAGGTACAAAGACAGTTGGGGCTGCCCTCTCACTATATGACTTCTCACTTAATCCATGTGTAAGTATTTTGCTGATCTCTATTTTGGTTATATCTTTCCTTTCCTGAGGGAGTATGTAAGGTCTCAGACGAACCAACTTTTAAAGAGTGATTCAGATATGATGGGAAACCCTTGTCACCCTACACAATAGGCTGGGAAAAGAAAATCACTGAAATGAGGAATACATTCTTTCAGCTCCTCTTTGGCCAGTTTGGTAATGTAGAGTAATCTCCAGTACTTGTTCCTTGTTAGATGTGTGTGACATATTGTTGTAAGGTTGAACATGTGCCATTAGAGTTATATTTTTCTATGAGTTTTTATCAATTTGCATGGTAGACATTCTCTTTTTTAATCTGTCAGGCTGTTGCATTCAATTGTTCAGGGTTGAAAACACCTCAATCACAATATAGGGTTCAAGAAAAAGGGCCAAGTGTGTATTTGTGCTGGTGGGAAGGTGCACCATGACCTGATTTAGGCGTTTAGTTTTACATGTGCATGTGTTTCTCCTGCCCATCAAATAGAGGGCTTTGACTAACCGCCTATTGTCATTCTTTTCTTGATTTTCTGGACAACTCAATGGTGATAAATGCATTGCCTCTTGTTCTCCATTTTTTTCTCGGGGCTATTGAGGATATCTCATGTGGATCAAGCTCAGAGTGTGCACACAAACATCTAGGGATCGTTTCCTATGCCATCCTACCATCGGAATGCATGCCTTTGCCTGAGATGTTTCGGTGTAAGGTAATGATTACTCTGGAGATTTTTTCAGAGAACCTTCAAGAGTTGAAGAAGGTTATGAATTGATTAATTGATTTTATAATTCTTATCAGAGACCTACACCTAGTTATTTAGTGTGTAATAAGGTATGGTTATAAGAATGGTTTTGGCCTTTTAGCATTTTACCGTGTCTTTTGTTCACCCCTCTTATGGTCCATTTTTGGAGCAACAGATTTTGTTTATTCTGTTGCTTAGATTGGTGTTTTCCTAGATTGTGAAAGCCTCCAGCACATTTTCAAGATCCTTTTTTTTTTTTTACCATTCTCTTAGGTATCTTGCTCTGGTATTAATTGAGTTTTTTTAGACTTAAGATGTTCAGATATCTCGAGGGAAGTTGCAGTTTTTGGTTCATTGGAATTTGTATTTGTTTATTGATAAGTCGTGGGAATTAGTATCCTTTGTTCGTACCCCCTTTTCTGTCAAACCTGTTCTATAGAGGAGGAGAAGGATGCATTGATTCACATTGCTTGAGAAGTAGCTTGGTGTCATTTAGTGCAAAGCCCATAGTTCCAGTTTTGGGTGTTGGGTTTGGTATTGCACCTGGGGCATTAGAAGTTTCTTCAAAGTGAGACATTTGTTTTATGGTTGTTTTTTTTGTTTTTTTTGGTGCTTGCCACTTTCTGTGGGGTTGAAACATTGTGAACACTAATAACAACCCACTCTAAGATCACAGCCCTATTCTAATCACTTTATTTTATTGTACAATTTCTCTAGTAAAGATCTCTGATTCAAGAAGACCAGATAAGAACAAAAATAGCGTGATAACTGGTTGAGTGCGAAGGATCAAAAAGAGTTTATGCAGGAAAAACAGCAAAGGAGAGGACCAGTTTCATCCCAACAATATACATGGATTATTCTTCCTAAGCCAGTTTTAAAAGGATGTTGGATAATTTGGGAATACCACAGTCAAAAAAAAAAATGATGTGTAGTCCAGTAGCAGTCGCTGTACCCCATATTTCTGATTCAGTGGGAGCACATGCTTCTATTGTAGAACCTTCAACCTTTGTATTAAATTCACGTCAAAGCTTTATGAGCCATGATGATGCGGCCATTCACCTTACTTGTATACATGGTAGTTTATTCTTTGTATTGTTGGTGATATGATATGATAGGTTATTTATAATGCGCTTAATACCCAGAGGCTTCTCAGTGCGGACCTGGGGATCGAACCTGTCTTGCTCCGTGTCGTCTTGCTTCCAAGGAGAGCACGTTTTCCCTGAGCTATCCTCCGGAGATGCTATAAAAAGATTATTCAGTTGTCACTCTTTCTTTCTGCTAATGGAGAGAAGGGACACCAAGTTACTTCTTATTTTCAAAAGTGTATTTAGGTATTTGATGTATAGTTAATTTGAGCAATCATGAATTGAAACAATGAGTAGCCTCTTATCATTGTGTTGTAAACTCATTTTTTGGGTCATTTCTTCCCTAAGATTATTTTTTCTGTTTGTGTGAGATTTATAGCATTGCCCTATTTTTGTTGTTTATATGAGATAGTGCAATCATATATTGTCATATCAAACACTTTCTGTGTATTGATTGTATGAATTGTGGAATCTACAGTATTATGTGTCCCTGTTTGTTAACGATTAACATAAGCTGCTTAGAGGATGAATTTGCCTTATTAGACAATGTTTCGAAACATGAACAGAAGTAAAGTTATTTGGCATGGTTTGCATACATTAAAAACTCACTGCCCAAAACCAATTCAGTAAGATAATTGAAAACTGGAAGTTCGCAGCTCCTTAAGGTGTTCACTAAAGCATGTTTTAATGGATTCAGCATCGAAAATTGGAAAACGGCCACCACCCAAATTCCACAAGGCTATATTTCACGTGCCTCGTATTCCCCATCAGAGAAATTTTAGCTATGAATGGTTGTCCACGGACGTCATTTGGGAGTCACCAGGGGTCACAGTTCTGACCCCCAGTCACTCCCCTGCAACCTCTGCCACTGTCTCTGTGACCCCTGATGAAGGAGTGACGAGGCAGGTTTCCTGTGTGCAAGTGCAGAAACCAGGAAGCACTCTGTGCTTCTGTTTCCTGGTTTCTGTTCTTATGTGTGGGAGACAAGAGGAGATCTAAATCAGGATCCGGGCTATGACTAATAGGTAAGTGGAAGGAAATGTAATTGTATGCGGGTATGTGGTATGTATGTTTGTATGCATGTGTGAATGAGCGAGTATTTGATGTATGGGTGGTTTGGTGCATGGGAATGAGCAAGTGAATGTTTCTGTATGAATGCTGTATGAACGCATACATATGTGTTTGAATGTACGAGTGAATGCTGTGTAAATACTATGTAAATGATGTTTCAATGCATGAATATGTGTTTGAATTAGTGAGTAAATGATGTGCGAATGTTTTTTTTTAATGTGTAAATGTGTGTTTGAATGAGCAAATAAATGCTATGTAAATGTTATTTGAATACATGCATTTGTATTTGATTGAGCAAGCCAATGCTATGTGAATCCTTTTTGAGGTGAAGTCTATGTTAATGCTGCGTGAATGTGTGTTTAAATGAGTGAATACATTTGGTGACCTTCTGTTGGATTTGTGCCAGCCTGGGAGTTTGATTTGGGTGGGGTGGGTGGTGTTTGGAGGAGGGGAGAGGAGGAGGAGAGATTTATATCACAGATGGCCAGTAAAAAATGTCACGCCACAGTAAGAAATGCCTAGACCGATTGCACATATATGCATTCTAGCCTCGTAATGACACTTATCATGCTTGCTTTAAAAGCATGATAAAGCAAGAATGATGAGCGTTATTACATGGCAAGACTGGTAGAGTATCATAGATGAGCAGTAAAAAGCATCATGACTCAAGACGACATTGATAGACTTACTAGACAAAAATGACACTCTAGGCATGTAATAACACTTGTCATGCTTGCTTTAAAAGAATGATGAAACAAGCATGATAAGTGGTATTGCATGGCTAGTATGCGTTTTGATGCACACTGTGTAACCATTTGTTACTGTTGGATGGCATTTTTTACTGGGTGTATATGTGTAGTAAAAAATGCCATGCCACCGTAATAAATGGCTAGACTGATTGCGTGAAACTGCATTTGAGCCACGTAATAACACGTATCATGCTATTTTAAAAAGCATGATAAAGAAAGCATGATGAGTTTTATTATGTAGCAAGGCTGGCATGATATTCTTTACTGGCCATCTATCATAGATGCCCAATAAAAATGCCCAGTAAAAATGTCATGCCACAGTAAGAAATGGCTAGAGTTGGTGCACCAAAGGGAAGTATAGCCAGGTAATAACACTTATTATGCTTGCTTTAAAAGCATGAAACAGCAAGCATGAAAAGTGTTATTGTGTTGCTACACTGGCATTTTGATGCAATCAGTCTTACCATTTCTTATTGTGGCATGACATTTTTTACCGGGCACCTATGATAAAGCAGGAATCATAAGCATTATTAAATGACTAGGCTGGAATTTGGTGCAACTTCACTGCATTTAGTAGGTGGAAGGGAAGGGCAAAGCACTGAGTGACCCATGAACATGTAGTATGCAGAGGACGTCAAAACACAGAGAACCTTGTGTGGATTTACTAGGTGGTGGAGAAGGCTAATGTACTGAGAACCCCACAATTGGCCATGTAGAACTGTACGTTGTTCACATCCATAATTAGTTGTGGTCTGTCATGAATATTTATCAACATTTCTCTGGGACTTCTCAATTTTACCATTAAATCTGGTGGCCCTTCTCCATTTTGCGTCTGAGCGAGATTGGAAAAGATAAAGATGGTGTGGAAAATAGCTCCATTCTTTTTCCAATGTCTTGTTTCATCATTAAAGTAAGGGACACCCCTCGTAAATTCCCCAAATCATTGCCCCAGCAATGAATTAGTGTGACATCTGGGTGCCCTCTACTTCTCAGACTTAACAATTTTGGAAAGACTTGAAATCAACACCTTATCCTCACTGTAAATCATTTAATTGTAAAATCTCTCAAACATAGGTCCATGTTAATATTTAATTTCTCTTAAAAGCCAGCAACCAAAATAGCCAACTGTCTCCAATCAGCCACAACGTTTTCAAACTAGCCATGATATTTACATTATTTCTCTGTTTCCTGGAAAATTATGCCTAGTTTGAATTTCTAGTAGTATGCATGAGCAAGGTATGTATGATGTGTGTGTGTGTTGTAGTTTGAAATTGGTTGATGGTGCTGTTCATATTATTTGTAGCTATATAGCAGCCACTCAGAACACAGCATTGCTATTCGTGGGTAGATACTGTCCCCATTTACAGATGAGGTGCTCCTATTTCCAGTACTAGCACTTGAATGAGCGAGAGACCTTCTCAGGATCTTTTATTTATGATGCAATGCATCTGCCGGAAGTCTTCATCCACTTAATTCTGTTGTACCTATAGTGTCTTTATTCAGTTGAAGACACTCTTGCAGTTTGGAATTGAAAAAAGAAAAAGAAAGATGTGTGGTATGAAGCTATGGAATATAAATCATTTTGTGCAAGTCTCTGGGGATGATGGAGATGATGTGATTTGGAAATTGTATGAGATGGTTTGCACCATACTGGGCTGCAGTCTATTTTGGCTTATATGTGGTCTTATATCTTCATTGTAGTTATGATTGTTGGTTGTGCAGAATCAACGTCCACCCAATAAAGATGCTGCTGTCTACTTTATCCTGGGGCACTAATAGTGTCTTTATTCGATTGAAGACACTCCCGCATTTTGCAACTGAAAAAACAAAAAAAAAACATGTTCGCCATGGAATGGGATATGAAGCTTCTGAACATCAATTTTGATAAATCATTTGGTGTGAGTTTACTCTGATGATGTGGATGATGCATATTGGAAATTGCATGAGATGGTCTGGACCATACTGGGCTGCAGTCTTTTTTGGCTTATATGTGGTCTTATATCTTTATTGTAGCTGTGAGCAGTGGCTGTGCAGAATCGACCTCCACCTATTAAAGGTGCAGTTAGCAACAGGAGAGTATTCAAACACATGTAGCAATGGTGCACTTTATTTGAAGAGCTATTAGAAATGGAAGAGACGTTTAGAAAGAGGCTTTTCATGAAGTGACTACAGATGTGTTGCTCTATGTCCATCAGTACCACTTAGATAAGCGAGAGGCCTTTACCAGATTTTTTCTTTCTTATGCAATGTATCTGCCGGAAGTCTTCATCCACTTCATCCCGGGGTACTAATAATGTCTTTATTTGGTTGAACACTCTGCAGCATTTTGCAACTGAAAAAAGAAAAAAAACAATGTGGGATATGAAGCTTGGGAACATAAACTATGATACATCATTTGGTTTGAATCTTCTGGAATGACTGGATGATGTCTATTGGAAATTGCATAGGATGGTCTGGGCCATACTGGGCTGCAGTCTTTTTTTTGGGCTTATATGTGGTCTTATATCTTTACTGTAGCTATGAGCAGTGGTTGTGCATAATCAACACTCCACTAATTAAATGTGCTGCTAGCAACAGCCATAGTTTTCAAAGTCTTCAAACACTGGATCACTCTATTTGAAGACTTCTTAGAAATGGTAGTGAGTTTCAGAGAGGCGACTTCATTTTCTGTGGCCTTGTCTAGCAGTGTCTATGTACAGTGCAATTGCATGTTCAGATCTATTGACACAGCCGTATCATAACACCTGTGCACACAACACCATCCAATCAGCAGTCGCTGAAGTCTGTAGGTGTGAAGAATCACCTCACCCACAAAAAAATCATTGCTTTCTGTACTTGCTAATGAAAGGGTTTTCCCAGCAACTGCAAACACCTTTGGCACTATACCCCTTTAAATCTTTATTCTTTTTACCCACTTTTCCCCACTTTTAAAAAAAGTTTAAAAAAATAAAGGCAGTTCTGAATCAACCAATACATGAAGTGTTTGGGCAGATCCTTCCTCGGCCTCTCCATGCATTTAGAGGAAAATATTCCTTCCCAGAAGGACATTCCAACATGTCGTCCACGAGAGTACCAGCTGTGATGATGTTATCATTTGGGTTCCGAATCCATCGCCACCAAGGAAGAAGGCAACTGGGATGAAAACCACTGCTGACCGTTGTTGCTTCTTTAAAGTTAAAGATCAATACTTTGAACATTCTACAACAAAACTGTACGCTTTGGGCCTTCCAATGGTCCATCTCAAAGCCTAGGAAAATCTATTATGATTAACCATGTAGTGTGAGTCCAATGGGATAACACTGATAATGACTATCGGAAAGTGCACAAACATTATAATAGAAAAATGCATGGGTTCAATTCCATGCATACACCGACATCAGCAGCACTTGCAGCACTTCCATTCACCAGTGCAAGAATATTACAAACTGCAAATGAAGCCACAACTTCAGCAGTGGTGTCAACTGCACAGACTCATGTTTTACTGATTTTTCCATGATGCAAGTCACCTGCAGATCATGTCTTCAATTGGTAGACAAGGGAGGTGCTACATTGGAGGAATGACAGAAGTTAATTGCTGAATACCTGATTACCTGTCATTCTTATTTTTTGTTTTATGTGGCAGTTTTCCCTGCTTTTCTCTAAAAAAATAAATGAAAAAATATATATTTTGCTTTTTATTTTAATTCCCTTTGATTCATCCTTTTGTGTTTTTCTCCCCTATTCAATCGGCCTCTTTCCGTCCCCCGAACTGGCCCTTTTAAGTGTCACATATTAAGTTACAAAAATAGATAAAATTGAACACAGACTGCAAAAATATATTACAATATCTATTGGAATTTATTTTATGCAATTTTAGTAATTAAAATCTCCCAATTGTTTGTTTGTTTCCCTGGTTACACTGTTAACAGGGGCAGTAGTTTAGCTGTGAATAAAAGCACTCCAGTCGTTTCTCGTGTGAGCTACGTATGTCAAATCCTGCAATTCATTGGCTGATGCTGTAGCTGCAGCTACAAATAATAACATTAAAAAATATGCAACTTTTTGTATGGAATAACATAACCCTTGAAATTCAAGGAAAGAACTTTAGTTGCAGGGACGTTATGGTGAGAACCTAATGCAACAAAACCCTGGAAATTCAGCTAACGCCAACTTAACTTCACACCCCCTGTTGCGCAGACTATGACCACAATGATGACATCACAGATCACATCAGTGATGACATCACTAATTACATGTTGTATGAGAAAAATGATCACATTACAAATCACATCACTGGTGACAACAGTGAGCTGTTCGTAAGCAACCATAACTCGAGCCACCACCGTGCACTACTAAGACTAACAAACAGAACATCAAAGATGACATCACAAATGGGCTTTATTTGCATTTACATTTTTACTTTTTTGTTCGTTCTTTGTTATCCATCTAGGAATGTGTACCATTCTTTGTCATTATTATGGCTATTTGGTTCTTTGGTATTTAAGTCCACAATGAATCGGGCGTCTACTTGATGTAGATTTTTCTCTTTGTCTCCACCTCATGGGTGATCTAGGATGTTGTCCATCATAAAATATCTGAATATGGTCAGATTACCCTCATGTTCATCGTGAAAATGTTTAGCCAGGGGGTAACTTGGATACTTATTTTTTATTGCCCGAATATGTTGTGGTATTTGTAGTCTGGCCATTAATTTTGTGAAGCCAATATGCCATTTATTGCATCCACATTGAATCACATAAATGGTGAAAGTGCTCTCATGTGTTAGATGTTTATTGAGTGGGATTGTTTCCTTTGTTCTTGGCTGTAGGTATTGTTTCATGTTGATACTATAATGGCACAATTTGCATTTTGTGCATTTGAAGAAGCTTTTAATGGGTCCCAGCATCCACTTTTGTGCAGGTTTGTCAGATTTACTTTGAAAGAATGATGATACCACCTATGACTTGATTGATGGAGTTTTTCAGAAGGTTATTTAGACTTTATTACCCACAAGTGATCCTATATCTTGATCCTCATTTTTATTCCTTCTGATTGTGTGTTGTACATGATAATGCATCTTAAATGACTCTGTTCCTCTTTTGTGATCTCTTTGTTCCTGAGAAGATTCTCCCTTGTTTTTGTTTGGGCCTAATCATAGGTCTTTTACAGACTTTCTCTCGAATATCCTCATTCTTAGAATCTGTTTGCTGTTATCTTTGCGCGTTTCATAAATTCTACATCTGTCCAGCCATTTCTATGATTCTAATAATTTCATCATATGGGATGCTCCAGATCTAAGTTTTTGAATGGCAGCTTTCAGCATGAAATAGCAAATTTGTACTAGCTGATTTTTTATGTATTGAGCTTCGGAGCTGGTTATCTTCTACATATACCTTGACATCCAGATATACAATTTTGTGTTTGTCATGGCGCTTTGTGAGCTCTGCGAACTGTAAATCATATTGATTTTGGTTGAACTTATGTACAAAGTCTAATCATTCACCCATAGTTCCATTCCACAAAATAGATTTTATATAAAGTGAATCGATAGGATTATCTTCGGTGTGTGTTCTTCAAAGGCTTCCTCATGTAGCATCTCTGTCTCCCACATTCCCATCATTAAATTTACATTTGTGGGAAAAAGTGGTGCCCATCACTGTCCCACACCTCTGAATATAGAAAAATGTTGTCAAAATTAATGCATTATGTTCCAGGAAGTCAATTAACATCTTAATGAGGATGATGGACTGTTCCCTATAGCTGGATGATTGTATGCTGAGGAAATATTTGACAGTTTGTATTCCAAAGGTGTGTTCTATACCCATATTTAGTTGATATCACATCCAGGGTGGTTAGTGGATATGAATCCCCTCCCAAGGAATGTTTGCAATTTTCCATAGGAATTCAGTTGTGTCCATGTTATAGAATGGGAGTGTTTCCACAAAGGGGAAGAGGTAGTGATCAAGGAAAATTGATGTTTTCTCCATAAAGGATCCTATGGATGCCACAATTGGCCTACATGGTGGTTTGTGTAATCTCTTATGAACTTGTGGGACAAAATAAATTGTTGGCATAATGGGGTGTTTGACTTTTAGATATTCTTTCTCTTCCCATTCAAGGAGACCCTTCTCATGAAAATTCCTCCAGTTTTAAATCATACATTAATTTTTATTGCCCAATTGAGTTTCCTGCCATTGTGTATTGTGAGCTGTTGCTCAATTGTCACCCTGTTTGCTTGATATAATGCTCTTGATTCATAATGACTATGTTACCCCCTTGTCTGAAGTTTTGGTCACTATTTCATATCATTTTCAAATCCAAGAGAGTGTGCTGTTCCCATTGTTCCTTCTTTTGTTTACATGTCTTTTCCTTCAATTCACTTTTTGTCAGTTTCTTTAGATCATCTGTAACCAGATCCTTGAAGATATCTAGATGAGCACTGTTTGTTATCATTGGGTTAAAGTGAGATTGTGGTTTAATGCCACTGTTTCTGGATAAACCTCTATTTATCCCATAGGGGCTCAGGTCCGAGCCATCCCACATATCTTCTATAATTATAATTGGTTATTTATAACCATTATAGACTGTGCTCCCTCTTCATTTTCCATTAATTCTAGAGCTTGTAGATCTTTCAGTGCTGGTATGTCCTGAATTGATAGAGGCATAGGTTTTTCAGTTGTTCCTCACATCTTCTTGCCTTGATTGCTAGTGGCAAAATGCTTCATTAATCTTCATTTTCATCGGAATGTATACAGGTCTATTCGGATTTGGGCATAATCCATGCTTGCCTTGGGACATACGTTTAAACCCTTTCATAACAATTGTGCCCACTCTTTAGTTAGGGGCCTCTTTGATAGGTTAATATTTGCATTGTACTGCTCATTAACTCCTCTCGTTCCTCTTTTGTCCAAAGCGAGTTTGGCTACCCTGAGGTGTTTGCTCCCTTGCCTGCTTTGGTCTGTCTTTTTCCTTGTCTTGTCTTCCTTGTTGCCTGTCTCTTTTGTTCATTGACATAATTGGGTATCTGCCACGCAGTGTTGGTTTCCTTCCTTCCAGATGTATCAGTTCATTTCTTCTAAAAATTGTAGATAGACTGGTGTTTGTGCTTCGTTGTTCTCTGGAGTTTCAGTTGATGAAATGGATGCCTCTTCTAGATTTGTTTATAAGTGTATTCCCAGAGTATGATTTTTAATCCCACTGGCCTTTCAGGCCTTCTCATATTTTCTGGCAAATGTGTGGACCCTGCCCAGCTCGTAGTCTTCTTATATATACAAACAAGTCAATGTTATCTTCTAGTACTGTTCAAATGAATCAAATGCATCTCGAAGTAAACAAAGAAAAAATAGACATCCACGCCACTCAATTTATAATGTGCAAATAAAGCTATTTAGTCAATTATTCAGAGGCATTATAAGTCTCACATTTTGAACATTGATATAGCATACAATAATCATCTAGTGAGATGTATCACCACTTTTAGCACGCAAGCTCAATAAACCCTGGCACATCTTTAAAGAAGGGCTTTAAAACAAGGAACATATATGTACTAAAATATACTTCCTTACATGGGTATTGTAAAAAAAAAAGATAATTACTCCAATTTTATATATGTATAGAAAAGAAAATACGTTTTTTTTTATTCAACATGTGTTTGAAAGCATGCATATAGAAGTATATCACTTTCTGTACAGGTATTGTGAGTGATTAACATGTTAGCATCCAGCTGAGTGCACCAGTCGAGTGCTGCTAGCTTTCCCGTATTTCTTGCCGGATTTCTACGCGCTGAAAATAAAAGTATGCATTTAACCTGTGCCCTGCCACTTCAAAAGCTTGATAAAAGCCATGCCCTCTACCCAGAATTCCTTATAAAAACAATGAGCATGCGCATCGGCACGCATGCATCCAGCTGAGTGCACCAGTTGAGTGATGTTAGCTGTCTCGCTGTTCTTGCCGGATTTCTATGTGCTGAAAATAAACGTACAGTGTTTAACCTGTGGACTGACACTTCTAATGGTATATATACTGTGGAGGTGGAAAGGAACTAAGAAAGACAAAGAGCAAACTTTTACATAAACTAATTTTACCTATTTTCTATCCTTTTCATAGCTTGATAGAAGCCACTCCCCATACCTGGAATTCCTTATAAAAACAGCAGGCAGTTGAGTGCACCAGTCGAGTGCTGTTAGCTGTTTGCTGGGAGTGGGAGCAGGCAGTGTGCAGTATAAGGTACTAAAGGGTTATTTTCTACTTTAACCAATATTCAACATAGCCTGGTATCTGCCCCCTGCCCTCCTATACCCCCCTGCTACTGCTGTGCTGGGCACGCAGGTGTTTATTATATTAGCAACAGTTTGGCGGAGCGTTTAACTAAATCACCAATTATGGGTCCATAACTGGGCTCACAAAACCTAAAAAGAAAGAAACAGGCACCTACATAGCTCTCCTACATCCCTGAATAATGGTGATAGGGAAAAGAGAGGAATTGGGCGAGAGGGGGGACTGCAATTTTTAAAAAAGCAACAATGGACCAACCAAAAATGTCCAGCTTCTTGACAATGCCCCAAAAGAGAGACGTGGTTATAGCAGCAGTAACTGAGGAAAGTCTCATTATACTTAACAACAGATCTATGCTGGACAACTATTCCCGTTTGAATCTATGCCATGATTTTAGGAGACAGTCAATGGGTATTACAGTCGCACCAGGGTCAACCCTAATAGAAAAAAGCAATGAGCTTTGGAGAAGCTATCCTCAGGTAGACTTCACCGTTGAGGATGAGAACTGTGCATGGGATGATCTAAAGGGCCCAAACGACAAATGGCTGAATGGAAGGGAGGTAGTTAAAGAAAGAAATACATTGGACTTAGCTCAGTCACCTGTGAAAAGTTCAGGAAAGGAGGGTCTTATTCGAAGAAATGTGAGGTTTTTGAATGTACCCATAAATAAGATGGTAGGATCACTTTCCAGTAGGGAAAACAATATATACATGGGTGAAATGGAGAGATTGGCCATGTGTAATACCAACAAGGAGTACCTTGAGCAGGGTCCTGGTGAATTATTGGTATGGTCCCAAATGCGGCTAAGTATATTAAGATCATAGAGGTGAATACTTCAGAGGATAGTCCTTATTTAAACCAAACTTGGATTTTGGAATGCCTACATATGGTTCCATAATTACACCACATGACAACAGCAGACATTGAAATGGTGACGTTACCAGAATATGGCAGCTGGGATAACTGGGCTATAGTTAAATGTGTAACGCCGGTTATAGTAGAACTGATCGGCAAGCATCCAAAGATGTTATGGGAAAATGGCTTTAAAATCGTAATTAGCAATAACATTGTGAGTCACTGAGCCATCAATGAAAAGGTAAATAAATTCATCCCAGCAGCTGATAAAGTTGACCAGGTAAAAGAGAAGAGGGATATTTGAAAATTGAAAAACAGAGGCCACCCATGAGCCGGTAATTATAGTTTGGAATACCATGGGGTTCCGGTCCTTTTTGCATAAAGATGGGAAGAGCTTTATAGAACATTTGATATATTTGCCTTCCAGGAGGCATGGGTAAAAGGAACTATTCTGATCCATGGATTTAATATCCTGGTAAAACCTGCATTTGGTAATGGAGTGGGACGCCTGGTGGGGGGACTTTGTATAGGTGCCAAACATCCCGTAACAATCAAAGAGTATGACAAATTTGGCTGCTCACCCTTTGTTCTATGTGTGATCATAAGAAACCTGGGGATTGGTAGGGATCTGCTATTCACACCCAGGGTATGTGACCAAAGTGATAGGAGAGAGAATTGAAGGTTGGATGTTTGAATCCCCGAAGTTGGAAGTCATGGTGGTAGGTGATTTTAATGCCTATTGCGATTAAGCCACTCATGTTATGGAGGAATGGCATGAACTATGTGGGGTTTTTGAAGTTACACCCCTGTGAAATTGGGGAGAAATGGAAATGAGCACAAAAGCCATTTACAAATAATCAATGGTATGACATGTGTTAAAATGCTCTAGAATTGGGGCCTACCCTATTTAAATCCAAATGGCACAGGGGATGGTTATATAACATGGACAAATGGAAAGGTTGGCTATCAAATTGACTATCTGTTTGCTAGCCATGGTGTCCGAGATCAGGTGGATCAATTCACACATATCCCTACCCCCTTAAGCAACCATAAAGTGCTTAAATGCACACTGAAAAATACACATAAAATAATGCCCCACCTATTAGGGGGAAGAATGAATATCCAGAGTTGAGCTGGTGGCAGTAGAATATTATGGACTGGATAAAATTGGGAGAAATTTGACCATATGTTTAATCAACTCTCCACAGATGGGGAGTAAATCGCCTCTTCGGAGTTAGGGGTGGTGAGCAATATCCTTGGAATGGCCCAAATGACTAAAAGTAGAGTGAGTATTACCCAATATTCTGGGATGAAACATGCAAATAAATATGATGACATGATACAAAAGGGAAAGAAAACAGTAAATTAGGAAATAAGTAAAGTAAAGCAGGAGGTGGGAATTGACCCATAAACAAAAATGAAAAAAGTTGCCACAATACGCATGAAATTTAAGAATTGGCTTACTGCCCATAAACATGATATTAAAAATGCAAATTGGAAGAACATTTTTGCATTATGTAAAATGAATGAAACATTCTGGTATCTCTATAGACTATATCTTATAGAGGGTGAAAATAAAGATGTAAATGTGGTACCTGTGGAGGAATGGATAGAATACATGGGCCAGGTATTCTATGGGGAGCATAGGGAAGGCGGGAGAAACATAAAACTATGGGAGTATAATAAAGTAGCATTCCCCTTTTGCTTTACTGATGTCCTGAAAATAATTAAAACAATGAATACGCCAAGAGCCCCGGGGCCTGACGGGTTGGCCAATGCTGTTATCAAATTAAATCTGATAAAATGGACCACCTTACTATAAAATGTGTATTGCTCCATTTGGCACAGTGGGGAAAGTTGGCGTAAAGCAATTTTAGTGGGGGGGGGTAACAAGAGGGACAGCCCTATTTGTGAGCTCAATGTAATGCCCTATTTATGGGCTCAATATAATTGAAACAAGGGGTGTGCCCTGCCACATAATTGCTCAACATTCACATTTCCAACATTCAACATTTTTGCAAATATTTTTACTTTATCATTTTTGTCTTGACCTGGGTATCTCTATGTCTACTGCAACTAACATGTAGTTAGAAGAACACTATATTTGAATGGGTTCACATAGCGTTTATTATTTGGCTTGTGAATCTATTGTTATTTTCGTTTTTCTTTTTTCAACAAGTACTTTTTTAAAGAAATAGTTTTTTATTTTTTATTTGACTTTTTTTCCTTTTGTCATAGTTGCTTAACTATATAATAAACAGTGCATAAGACAGTGCTTCAACATATATATATATATATACAAAAAACAGGTTACCATACATGTTATAAATTCACATATCTAGGTACCGTAATAGTGCAATGCAAATTATTACATACAGAACAGTACAATTAAAGCTCCGTTTGTTCTGGAGAGTGCTCAATGGCAAGCTCCTTTCTCTAGACCTCATCAGAGGTCAAAAAAGAATGTTCTTAATGTGACTACTATAACACTCAAGGGGTAGTGTCCAGTAACGTTTCAGCTGTTGAGTGAATAAGACTTCTTCTGGGCCATAGACAAGGTCTCCCTATAGGAGGAACATATAAATAAATTCAATTAGTGATAGACTCCTCGTAACTACGTAGATGTACACAAGTTTTTTAAAATAGAAAGTATGTGGAAGTTAAAATATTAAATTTTAAACCGTATTAAATTTAAAACCATATCATGAGAGAATGGTTTTCATTCGCACACCAGTGGTTCACTGACCTTAACTGTAATTCTCTGGAGTGTTCCCTGTAGTGAAGGTAGCCGTAGGCTCCTGTAGGTCCTTCAATGGGGCTTTTTAACAAACAGCACTTATAATAATACCAGCATGGTTCTGTGAGGGGGAAAAGAAGAGAGGAACAAATGGGAACTTTATTGAATTTCTCTTTCTATTTGCTCACAGAGTTTACTGCTCTGAAATCCGTAGTGGATGCCTTCAACTGCATTAATAACTGTTTGGTTTGGGGGATATGTCATTACCTGCTCATTGCTTGTACACAGATAGCTTTCAGGCCGTGGAACTGGTATCTGTTTGTTGTGCAGCATCCGGTCCTTTAACTCCATAGAGGATGTAAGGCAGCTGTATTAGAATGTGCTGTACCTCTAGTTGGGTACATGTTGTCAAGCATGATGCCCAGCATACTGGACATTGTGGTCCTGGGGATCCATATTCCGCCTACCTGACATGGCATAGGGGGTGGACGGCGGGTAATTCCATGTACAGCGCCTTGCTGTGTCGCCGGCGTCTGTAATGTCCGTAAACTCCCGGCATGTTGGAAAGTGAATCTTTCCCGAGCTGTTGATTATGTATGAAGCGTATGTGCTGGAGACTTGTGTCTCCAGGGTGTGCGCATGCACATGAAAACCACTCTCTCATGATACGGTTTTAAATTTTATATTTTAACTTCCACTTACTTTCTATGTTAATACACTTGTGTACATGTATGTAGTTAAGCGGAGTCCATCATTAATTGAGTTTATTTATATGTTTCTCCTATGGCCCAGAAGAAGGTTTATCCACTCAGCAGTCTAAACGTCACTGGACACTACACCTTGAGTGTTATAGTAGACCGTATTAAGAACATTCTTTTTTTGATTCATCTCTTGGCATAGACCTATGGTTAGGTCACCCTTCTGCCTTGCGATTTTTTTTTTTTTTACCTCAGATGAGGTCTAGAGAAAGGAGCTTGCCTTTGAGCACTCTCTAGAACAAGCAGAACTTTAATTGCACTGTTCTGTATGTAATTAATTTTAATAATATTGCTGTACCTAGATATGTGAATTCATAACATGTATGGTAACCTGTTTTTTGTGTATATATGTTGATGCACTGTCTTAACCAACAATGACAAAAGGAAAAACAGTCAAATAGAAGATAGAAAAAGATTTCTTTACAAATATACTTGTTGAAAAAAGAAAAAAAGAAAATAACAATAAATTCACTAGCCAAATAATAGACACTATGTGAACCCAATCAAGCAGAGTGTTCTTCTAACTACATGTTAGTTACAATAGACATAGAAATACCCACACAAAAATGATAAATAAAACATATTTGCATGAATTAATGTGAATGTTTAAAAATTATGTGGCAGGACGCACCTCTTGTTTCAATTATAAAGCAATTTTAGTGCCAATATTTAAATAAGCATTAAGAACTAGAGCTAGTAGTTACCAACTACTTGCTATGGCTGCTACAAGTTGTACAATCTTTGTACCCTACTGTTAGAAATTATAAATGGATGGATCAATTAAAAAGGTCTACTGTCTCCACAACACACTGGCTTTAGACAAGGCCATAGTACACTAGATAACATGCTTGCCCTTAAGCACATCATTACTGATGTGGTTAGTAAGAAAGGCATACATTTATATGTATGTTTTATTGAGTATTCCAGAGCATTCAATTGTGTAGACAGAGATAGGTTCTGGGTGAAAATGTCAAAGTGGGGAGTCTGCCCCATAGTTTTACACTTTCTCAGGGCCATGTACTACGGTTATCATCTGACTGGATAAGGGGGAGGTCACTACCCCCCGTTTAAGACTAACATGGGACTGAAACAAGGCTTTGTTAAATGCCCAGTATTGTACAAATCAAACGTGGAGGATATGGGAGAAGGACTGAAAATAGTGAAAAATCATCCTCCGAAGGTTGGGGACTCTATCATTAGTTGGCTAACATAAGCAGATGAAACAGTCCTCTTAGACAAAACACCAATAGGACTACAGAGAAGGATCCATGCCTTGTACACTTGTGCTAAAGATAATAATCTGTGCATAAATGCAAATAAGATAAAGGTCATGGTGTTTGAAGGTCGAGGATCCAAGAGTAAATGGCACAACTTTAAGGGTAAGATTCACACAGTCACACTAGAGGTGGTTGATTGTTATCCATACTTAGGTATACCTATTATGAACCCCCCAGCCCCCCAAAACCTTTTACACCAACACAATTGAGGGAAAACTGATAAAAAGATGGAATGTGGTTAGGAGTTATATGGGTAAAAAAGGCCGCTACTCAGTGGAAGGCTTCCTCGAAATGTATAAGAGCAGTATTGTACCTGTGGCACTATATGCATTAGAACCCCTGGAGATATACACCCTCTAGAAACATTGGAGAAATATATAACCCGCCTTGACAAATTGGAGGGTAAACTTTGGAGATCTGTGCTTAGATTGCCAAGTGTGGTACCTAGTGAAGCCCTACTATGTGAACTAGGACTCACTTCGCTAACGACACTGTGGAAGATACAATGCATTAAACTATATATTAAGATTATTCTATGTGAAAGAAATCAGAATAGCCTGTTGAGCATGATTGCCATGAATGTGTATAGGTGGAACAAACAGAATTGCCTAATGGGAAACCTACAGGAAACTGTCACCCCTTTCCTGTATGATATTGGGTTATACATGCTAAGAGACAACTCTGAAGCTAATCTTGTTTATAAGCGATTAAAAATCAAGGCTGCAGAATGGGCCGTTGCTATGAATTTGGCAATCCTGAGCAAAAAGGAATGCTATACACATTACATTATGCAGGGACTATAAATATCTAAATCTCAAAACTACCTCTTGAAATGTAATATTCAGGACTTTTTCATATCCATAATTTTCCTCTGCTTTAATATTCTTCCGTGCTATGAATATGTGGGGGCCTTGACCTCAGTCCCTTATGAGGAAAGAGTGTGTTGCTTATGCAAACAAAATTTGGAACCAATAAAACACCTCTTAACAGAGTGTAACTCTCTGCAAGAATGTTATTATAAGGGATATATGTCATGATGCCTACCCCCGGGGACCCAGACCAAGTCCAGCAACCCCGGAAGCAGGCATCAAGTTATCCCAAGCAAGCCCAACAACCCCTGCTAGGGGCTATTTGGGTGCAGTCTTGGCACCTATGGCTCATATGGCTCATATGGAGAGTCAGTCCTGGTGCCATAGGCGCCAGGCTCATAGATTAAAACTTACCTGATGCAGACCATGCTGCAAGAGCTCCAAGCCAAAAGAGGCTTGGAAGGGACTACTTTACCTAGGGACTATTTTTTACTAGGGTGGGGCTGGGGAGGAATACTTACCTGGGACTACTTTGGGGGCCATTTAAACCACGCCCGAAGAGCAGCACATGCTTCGCATTATTCTGCATCCAGCAGCGTAATGCTCACCGTGCCTTCAAGTCTGCATCCAGCCTTCTGACACGCCCGCCTCGAGTTTGGAGCTCCTAGAAAAAGGGAGAAAGAAGGAGAAAAGGTTAGAACAAGAGCAATACCTTTGATCCTTACCTGAATTCCCGATCCATCGTGCCTTCGAGCTGGAAGAAAGAAGTTATTTTATGTGCGTCGCCTCGCCTGCTGCAGCGCCGCGCTGAACTCACCGCCCTTCGCAGCATCTTCACATTCCACCGCATCCACCTGCATGTTCCCTCCGCACTCCGGCACCTAAGGAGAAGACAAGAACAGCAAGGTGAGCCAAGGGAATACACAGAGGAATATTAGTTACCCCCCATAGACTTACCTGATTTTACCACTGGGGGTACTATTCCTCTTCACGGGTCGGCGCAGCTTCCACTGCATCTTCGCCGAACCCCAGCCCCAAAGGGGAAACAAAAGGACAGCAAGGTGAAACAAATGGACTAACAAGGGGAACCCTCCTCACAATAGACTTACCTGATTTTACCGCCGGAGGTATTATTCCCTGAGACTTCATACTTTCTTCATACTTTCAGCGCCTGAATAAGGGAGAAAGCAACAGGTTACATATTGACATTATTTTAACTGTTGGATAATACAAATCCTTATCAGAATATTACCGGTTGCCACGAGGAACTCTTCACTAGGGTCAAGCTGCAACCTGCAAGGAATCGGACAAGAGTGCAAGTCAGGCATTTGAACTCTTACAAACTACATACTTACGGTGTCTTGCCGGGAATCTCTGAGTCAATATTGTTCTGGAACTAACCAATTCCTTCGAGCCAGTGAAGCAACTGGTTATCTACGCGCCCCTGCGCTCAATGCAGGATGGAGAGCTCATCTTTTCAAACCATCAGGTGAGACTATAAGAGGGGACATCAAAGGTGATCAGTGGGGAGAACAGCGGGGGTGGGGGGATTTACAACTCGACGGGTGGTTAATTCCCTTTCTCCATTTGCAGAAGAATATTCCTACGGGCCAAGCAAACGTAGTTAGGTGGGCCAGTCCAGTCTGTCATCTCGGCCCTACGTGTCACATTGGCGGAGACCGCAGCTGACCAGTTCAGATCGACGCCGCGGTGGGAGCCGGGTGAGCGTAACAATATAAGGAACTAGTATGTGACCTTAGAATGACCAAACAGACCAATTTTGATCAGCCATATATATGGAAGAAACCTTGATATTTGTGGGAGCTGCTTATTATATAGGTAGAACATCATCCCCCATTTAAGAGAATTTAGCTACAAAGATCACTCCTCCCCCTTGGTCAACTTTTCCTTCGGCTCTTTCAATCATTGCGTTTTCCAAATTACTGTAATTATTATAATTATTATTATTATATGATTGTTATGATTGTAATGCTTTTTAGAAATCCCCTTCCTGGATCATACTCACTTGCCCCCCTGCTCCTCCTCCTCGGATTCCCCCTCTTCTTGCTTTACCCCATCTCTACTTTGGAAATGATAATCCTAACTAAATATTGTATATATATATATATATATATTATTTTAACTAAGTTTAATGGATTGTTGAATGAAATAACAAATGGATGGTTGGTGTGGTTAATGATGCATCATATGGATGAAATGATTAAGGTTGTAATGTAATGATATGTAATGGAATGCTATGTATTTTTGTCTTCTTTTAAAATTAACTAATTTGATACAACGTGTTTAGGGTTTTAACTAACCAATTGCATTATAAACTAAATTAAAAATTAACATGTTTAAATTAAAATAAAACTCATACTGTACAAAGTAAAATGAAACTTGAAATAGTATCCCATTATTTAATACATTGACTTTTGTCTGCACTTCCAACTGTAGATCATACAATACATTTAAACAAAGTGAATATTAGTGTACTATACGTTATATTTTCTGATAAATACAATGTAACTACATATACTGTATATCTTCATTTTTAAACAACAAAACAGTAGTATAATTTGAAATTGTTATTTCTATTCTCAAAAAATGTATAAGCTAACCCATAAATTAGGTTATTTCTGATGTAATCAGTAGCCTCATATTCAATGACATAGTGATGTCATCAGTAATGTAATCAGTGATTCCACCAGTGAAGTCATAGATGATTCATCAGTGATGTCACCCGTGATGTCATCATTGTGGTCATAGGCTGCACAACACAGGTTGTGAAGTTAAAGTGGTTTGAGTGGAATTTCAGGGGTTTTGTTGCATTAAATTTTCACCTTAACGTTCCTGCAACTAAACTTGTTTTCCTGACTACCAAAGGTTATGTTACTAGGGCTTGCTTACCTTAAAGTCCCTTAAACTAAAGTTAATGTCAAGGGTTTTGTTCTGCCATAGTGAATACATTTTCTTTGTTATATAAAACAATTCACAAGCCAAACTATGTTTCTTATCTAACTTCATAATTTTTTTCTCCATTTTGTCAGTTTACTAACCAAATCTGTCAAAGAAAATGGAATATGTGTCATAATGGACATATGAAAACAGTACTAAAATGTATTTTCTTCATAGTAGTACCATATGAATACTGAATGTATTCTTAGAACTAAAGCAATTAAGGTTGTGACTTTTAATCATGTAACCATAGAGGAAAAAATGTCTCATGTGAGAGAGAAAAATCCTCTACTCATTCAATTAAAATCTGTGGTTAATTCAAACTTTACCATTTAAACTGTTTTCTATTTTTACCATACTAATAATCTAAAATAATATTATGAATACTCATGGGTTCATTGTTCAGTTTCTGAAACACATCACTGCTGTATATAGAAATTACTGCTAAAAAAACAATTTCTTATGATTTTCCTCGCTAAAACAATTGTTTACACCCAAATTAGATTCTGTCTGAGGATGAGGGAAATTCACTGGACCCCACACTGTCTGAGGATGGTAATTTTGCAGTTAAACCACACTATATGGCTACATCGGTCATTAACAACTTGGGTACCAAATTACAGGCCCCTAACTACAGTTCCTGTTGCTGTTTCTCTATCAGTGTAGTCCACAGAATGTGCATTTATTGGTATTAGCACCGTAAGGCAAACTCTGAAAATGCTAATACCTCTCTCGAACGCTGCTATAGCTGCGACTGGAGAGAGTCAGGGTTGCCATAGGAATGGAAGCCAGACATGTGATAATAGCTTCACTTCCATTTTTATATCAATGATCAAGGAAACTATGCACCCTAGATTTACCTATACTTAAGGTAAGGAGTGTTAGATTACGATTGGGGAGTGGTGTGGAGGGGCTGCTTTAGGGACTAGAGTCAGTAAGGGAAAGAAAACAACATTGCAGGATAGGGTGGTTGCACTAAGCACTCATCTTACTGTGAAACTGGTCTTGCATCAGCAAATTCTGAATGGCCTTCCAGCAATTTCATTGATTTGTGTACTTACAAAGTTAGTATTGTAAAGTACCTCAGGAACTCCACCGACTGGAGGTTAAACCACACAGTGTTCCTCAAACTGTTGAAGATCAAGGGGCCCTGTAAAAAAAGACATCTTTGTGTCCAGTATGAACTACCAGTTAGATTGGTTGTTCAGCTGGAAAGAAGAACTGGAAACGAAGAATGTAGTTACACGCATACTGATTAGCTCTAAATTGTCATTAAAATACTTGTTTTTAAATCTGTGTGTGTCCTTATTTTGGCCACCTACACACATACAATGTTATTGACAATGTTCTATAATGTATACTATAAAGTTTAACTTTTATATTTTAAAAAATATCTTCTTTTTTAATACTTTATTTTGCAGAAAGTGCTGACTGTGACCACCGTATACATTTATGGACTTTTCTAGAAAGTAGCACACTTGAATTTGAGGCACTTCAGAGAATCCACCAAATGGTGGTAAAGTACACAGATTTGCTGACACAGCTGCACCTCCAGGGACTGTGCGATACTATGATTTTTGTGTATACCCCAACAGGCTATTTGCATGTAGTCTTTACATGGAAGGAAACCCGAAATCAAGAGGCACACACATTTTTATTAAATGTAGAGGTGTTTATATGGGCTGTATGACAAATCTTTAAAATGCACAAATATTTAATAAAAACTATACCCATTGCCTCTTAATTATCATTAGAATACTCCTTGTAAATTCTGTGTACGTCCTTATTTTGGCCACCTACACACATAAGAAGGTAATTGACAATATACTGCAATATCCATAAATTTCATTTCTTTTGGACCCTCATTTCTTTTTCAATACTTTACTTTTATTTTCTTGTTTGCCACTGCTACTTGTTTCATATGTAAATGGTTGTCTGGAACTACACTCCCTTGCACTCAAAATAATGTACATGGAACCACTTATATAACCCAGTACTTAGAGGGAACCATTTTACATGTTAAAATATACATGGGGCCTCATTACACGGATGGCGCTAAGGGATTACCGTCACCGGTAAGGGCACCGGTGCCAGTAATCCCTTAGCGCCATACTACGAGGTCCCTCAGCGGGTCCCGTCCTTAACGTGTGGCCAGACAACACGTTAAGGAAGGGACCCGCTGAGGGACTTCAGGGCAAATAACGGTACCGCCAATAGCGGTACCGTTATTTGCTCCTTCCCCATTCCCGTTGAGCCCTATGGGGGCTCAAATGGGAATGGGGAATGACCTTGGTGAATGGGGAATTACTGCCCCTCAGCCCTTGGAATGGGGCGGTGATTCCCCCATTCACCAAGGCGGACTCGGTAAAATACCGGCGCCAACCATGGCGCTAATAGCGCCATGGTTACCGCTGTCCGTGTAATGAGGCCCATAGTGTTTTACATAATAAAACAGACGTAGAGGATTCCAGAATCCTAAATTTCTGTTATTTATAGAATGTTGACTGTCTACTATAAACATTTGTTTTGCATTGATTTTATGTTGCAATTAGTTTGTAGATTTGAGTTATTACCTACTTGAACTTTTTAAATGTCCATATTGTATGTTTATATTCACAATGATATATACAACATACTCTAAAACATAGTTTTTAGCAACATTAAGTAAGCATCCTTTAAACCCTTTGGCAATCTAGCCTGGTGTGCTAATATAGAATCATTGCCCACAATCCAATCTACTTCGGTACGCACCTATGTTGTGAAATGTCCACAGTGAATAGATGCTCCCTTATGAAAAATTATTGCACATGTTTTAAAGATCTTCTTACAAATGGAAAACTGACTATTTAGAAAGTTTAAAACTGGAGTGTTAATTGACCTACCATCCATACTATATATTTGAAACATTATTAAAAGGTACTTATTATAAACTAGATTTTGCAGTTTTGATTGTAAATTACAATCACATTCACTGCATCTCAAATAATGGTATGCTTTTGTTACTAGATCAGAACAATGCACACTTTTCTGATCTGGAACAGGAAGATAAAAAAAATCTTTCCTTAAATCTCGAGTAATTTGCAGTTTGTGAAATTGTGGACACTCATGGTTCCACTCATAAGACATTCCTACATATTTATCTGCACTAACTGTTTCCTGCACTAACACCTCAAAAATGGTAATTGAACATTCTTGACTATCTGTAGTATTTTCAGAAAAATGGTCTCTTCCACTCTACAGGGACAGCATTTCAGATTAACATTACTGAATGTATTTTGTGTGATCTTTCATCTTCTCATACTTTAAGAATGGAAAGTTCCACACATAGCTTTTTGTCTACTGTTGAAGCTATTTCTTGCATCAGTGGTGTCTATTGAAACAACATGCGTAAAGCTGCATTTGAAAAGAATTCAACTCCTGTTTCATTACTAAATCTACAATGGGAGTATATCATATCTGTTTGACTTTCCAACACTGATAGACTGTCTTCTTTTGCAGACTTAAAGGAATATGTTTGTTTGAATGCACCTTCACGTGTTGCTTATTTTGTCTTGTTATAAGCTTAGCAGGAATAGGTAGAAGATCATGGCAAGGAGCATACAGTTAACAAAATCTGTTATATTCTTCAATACATAAAATGTCAGTTGTCTATTTTGATTTGTTAAAGTTTATTAAAAACAAACCTTCAATATGTTTTAGATGTGATAGTGCCACACATTACAATTCTTCTTTAACGCTGTGTGACCAATGAAAATTAGTGCTGCTTCTTAAGTCAATCCTTGTGATTTATGCACAGTAATTGCATATGCAGAGCACAATGGAAACTATGCTCTTTTTACGAAGGTATCCTTAAAAATCATGAAGCGTACAGAGGTACGAGAAATCAAATGAGGTTCCTGTACACAATCAAATTTTGCCAGAATATGCTCAATGTTTGTACTGTGAGGCAAAGTGTGAAATGCAATCACACTTCCCAATGCTCCATTCACTAGACCCATATCGTCATTCAAGTTCCGCTTTAAAATCACTCATGCATTGATGCACAGTTTTAAAACTGACTCTAGACCTGCTGTTTTTTAAATGCATTTATCTAATTCAATTAATCATGCTTTTGGTCTTTTATTTAATTCGAGAAGCATATGCTGACCATCTGAAACATTGCATGATTTTATCTCTGTAATGTCTTGTTCTCAGAGAGCAGAATCATAGAGTTGAAGTGTTCACACTGTCTGACTGTACACATCAAACAACAAAAGAAATGTTCTTTTCTTGAAGAGTCAACTTGACAGCAGGGCCAGTGCAACCCGTATGAAACATGTTAAAAATCAGTCTCGCTTTTAAGACTCTTTTCATATTCTCCTCAAGGATACCTATGCAGATCTTAGTTTTCATGTCTTCATACTATAGATCTGGAGACTGCCTAATATTAATGGGAAGTTCATTGAATTACAAATAATTACAAAGGTTGACGTTACCAATGCTACCTATATTTTTTTTACACTTCTTAGATTGCAGCACCTTGAAGACTGGTTTACCTTTCACAGTAATAAACTAACACATCTCCAAAACAAGGACATCATTACTTTCAAACAAAACCTCATAGTCAGTCCTCAACACATCTTGCATTTGCAAGTAAATGAAAGTTATAATCACGCTGGACACCATGCTCACGTCATCTACAATCAAGGCATTTCATGTTCTTATGCTCCATTTGCTGCAAGGTTCCAATATTCAACTTAATTATCATGTTCCACTGGTAGCATCAAAAATCAATGTAAAGTTAGACCACCTATGTTGAATGCTGCTAGGCCTGTAGGAGCAGCTTGCCCACTGACATACATCAATAGACGTCTGTACTGGACACAAAAATATTCATGCTTGTCATGTTTTAAGCCGTGTAAAAACCTTTCTTTGATTTTACTATAAACTTCCTTCTGCTCTTCATTTAGTGTACTTACTAATGAACGTGTCATAATGTTGATGTCCAACTTCACTTTGTTTTATTACTCTCACCACTTCTTTCATGGCAAGCTCAAAATTAGTTTAAATAATAGGCTCTCCAAACACATTTTGGTTTCCTTCTGGAGAACCTTGACGGCCCTTAGGAGTCTCTTTTGCCAATCCAGCTGCCAAAAGTTCTTCTTAGCGTAGTTTCTTTTCCAGTAGCTGTAAGTACTGTTCAAACTTTGAATATATAATACTTTCTTTTTTTGAAAAATGATTGTTCAAACGTTTCAAAGTTTCCAAGCAAATGACTCTCTGCACACCATGGGAACAACAAATGCAAACACCAAAATTAAAGGAATTCCCTTTTCTCTGCAGTTTGGCAATAGAATTTCATGTGGTCCATGAGCCTTGGCTTTTCACATCTCACTACACAACCAGTGCATCCATTTAATTTAAACCGTCTTCTGTCATTGTTTGCTTCAATATTTTTATATGAGTTCTTCATACAGACACAGATATTCTAACTGTGCAGACCTATTTGGATAACAGGTATCAATCATTTTCAAAATCTCTGTACTATAATATACTTTTCAGTATAACTGAATAGTTGTTGAATTTTTCTGTTGAATTTCACTCAAAGGCTTCAGTACCCGATTTCTTGTAGTAGCTGGGCCAAGACTTAACCAATCTACATTGATGCTATGTCCATACAGAGGCAATCTAGTTAGCCGATCTACTGCTTTGTAGCTTCCAAACTATCTGCGAGAGAGCATCTTCACACCACAGATTAAAGGTTTCTGACTATGACATTTGTCAGCTGATAGGTCTGCCCACACTTCAGCTGCACACCTCTCTGCTGCAAACGTTTTAAGGAACAGAGGGCAGCCCCATGTCTCTGTCCAATATTTTAAAAACTACTGGATGGATTTACCCCAAACCAGTCAAGGAAATGAAACCAATGGGTCTCATTACAAGGTGGGAGTTAAGTAACTGTCCTTAGCGGCATGGAGCAAATACTGTGTCTGTGTAGTAAATAGCCCGCTAATAGCAGGCCATTACGAGTTCGTGGGCACGAGCTTTGCGCCATGCCGGTAAGGACATTACCGGTATGCCGCTAAATTCCAAAAAATGGCCCTTAGTGGCATCAAGGAATGCACTGACAGCACTACCGCCATCAATGGATCCGGCATTAGCGGTCACCGCTAATAGCGGAGACCGTAAATAAGCAGAACCGGAAGTAGAGTCATTGCACAGGAATGGGAAAGAGCATGGCGGCCATCTTTAAAAACACAATCCTTTGACATCCTCAGCTCCCAGGACCTGCATCAGCACAACAGCAGCCCCACCTTCACCTACCACTCCATCAGAATGCCCAAGGCCCTGAAGAAAATTGCTGAGTGCCAGCGCAAGGTCCGTTTCTCTGTGCAGGAGCTAAATATGCTTGCCGACACACTTGCCGAAAATGCAGAGGTTGTGTTTGTGCAAGATATACAGCGTGCTGCCCAGATGACAAAGAAGGAGATCTGTGAGGAGGTGACACGCAAAGTCAGTGCGGTCGGTACCACCCCTTACACTGTAAAGGACATGCGCAAGTGCTGGGATGACCTGCGCCTACGTGTCAGAAGCATTCTTGCAGCCAATCAGAGCCAGGACATGGGAACAGGTGGCAGAGAAGGCTCACTGATCAAGATGACACATTGGGAGGAGACATTTGCCAGCACAATTGGCATAGACACAATTGCGGGAGTGGGGGAAATGGAGCATGGAGCACTGTCATCGGCTGATGGAGGTGAGTGTCCACACAAACCACTGTAATGCAAAGCATGATGATGTCCCCCAAATGCATCAGTGAAATGAGCCAATGCATGGGGCATCACACACACATGTACACAGCCCTGCCTGTAGGCTGTCTACAGCACCATCACATCCCCATGCATGCAGCACCTCATACATGTGTCACCCAGACGTATGCCTGCATGACCCACCCATATGGCAAGCAACCTGTATGTCACAACGCAAAGTACAAATAGCCTCAAATGTTGAGAACTGCAACAATACCAATATATGCATGATGCATGTAGAACCATCACCGATGCTGTCCCTCTCCTGGTCCCCCACAGGCTCACAATCTGACAGTGAGGACCAGGACTCCGCGGCGCAGGCCACAACACCCATGAAGAAGGCCAGGGGCATGGAAGGAGGTAACAGGCCTACCACATCAAGGAGCTCTGGCAAACCAGGACTGCCACAGAAGCCCAAAGCTGCTCAGGATGCAACATCACCAATGCGTGAAAGGGGCAGTGACACCACGATAGCACCCACACCAGCCGCTACCACCACACAAGAGCCAGTGGCAGAAGGCTCACTGTCTGCTGCAAACAGTTTGGTTGGAGAAGCAGCTGCCACGGCACCCCTGTCGGATGAAGAGGGACACTGCCAAACACCTGTAAAACATGGTACACCCAGCCCGCAGCTGTCACCCCACCTCACCCCACACCCCACATCCAATGCCAGCAGCCATGAGCTGTCTGGTGGTGAGTCATTGCCAGGGAGATGGAGCCCCAGGGAGAGCTCACCTGATGGGGGACCTATGCCACACACTGCGTCAACATCCACCGGTGTCAGGGACAGAGACCAGGGAATCAGCCTCATCTAGCAGCGCCAGGAGGAGCTCACTTTCCTGGTTGGCCAGCACGTGAGCAAAGGTGCCCTGGTGAGGGAGGAGTGCCATGAATACGCTACAGCCATTAAACTCACAATAGAAGCGAGTACCACACGCATCTGTGATGAGTTTGCAGCTGTGAGGCAGGTCCTCAGCCGCATCGCGGATGCCATGGAGAGCCAGCGTCCTGCAGCAGGAGGTACCAGGAGCAACCAGGTACCTCTTCCTCTGCCAGCTCCAGCCAGACCAGCCCCCTGCACAGTTCCTCGTGGACCTTGCAGCGGCCAGACATACAGCCACTCGTTACTGGTAGAGGACATGGGAAGTAGGAGCAGCCTGTTATTGGTAACTCTTGCAGACTATTGCAGAACTGAAGTGCACACCATGGGTGGGGGAGTTGTGGGGGGAGCGAGAGGGGGGAGGGTGTTTGGGGGAGTTGTGAGGGGAGGGGGAGGGAGGAGGGTGTTTGGGGGAGTTGTGGGAGAGGGGGAGGAGGGAGCGGGTGTTTGGGTTCGAGGGTGTATACACTTTCTATACACTTTATGGTTAATACACCCGTTGTGTCAAGAATAATCATATGATTGGACATTGGTTATTGTGTATGTGTGCTTCATTGGTGAACAGTGCACAGTGTCCATGTCCCCCCCACACCCAGTGCCCTGAGTCCCACCTCCATGGCACCCTCCGCATCCATGTGTATTAGAAATATTGGTCTATCAGATTCTGGCGCACAGCACGCCCCTCCTGTGCATCGCCACCTGCCTGATGTGCAAGCCCATCTTCTTCCTCCTCCTCAGCCTCACCAGGTAGTTGCAGTTCAATGTCAGGGGGCAGAGGCACGTTCCGTCTGATGCACATGTTGTGCAGCATGACACATGCCATGATGATCTTGGCCACCTTCTCATGCCCGTACAGGAGTGCCCCATCCGACCTGCTGAGGCAGCGAAACCGTGCCTTCAACAGGCCAAAGATCTGCTCGATCACCACATGGGTACGGGTATGTGCACGATTGTAGTCCACTTCGTGCCTGTTCTGCGGGTTCCGGACAGGGGCAAGGAGCCACCTCTTCAAGGGATAGCCAGCATCACCTGCATGGGTGCAACATTGGTTATGTGTAAGTGATTTCATCAAATGGAACCTATACCTATCACTCACAAGCCTGCAGATATGTGTTGCTCACATCCACATATCCCTGCATGAATGGAGATGTTCAAAGTAACCCCAATGTGTGAAGTCACATGGTCCACAGGTGTGGGTAGCATCGTCTAGTTGATGCAGGGTGTCCTATTCCTTGCTAGTGTTCATGTACTGCGGTTGCCTACGGCAGTTGTTGCCATGATCTATGTGATGTGTAGTTAATCATATGTATTGATCCTGTCACCGTTGGCACCAGACTCTTAATGATCTGCCATTCCATGCTTGATGTCCTCATGCTGGCATGCTGCACTTCTGTGGTGGTGTGCCAATGACATTCTGTATATTGGCTTTGTGTGATTCCTTTGTGCTCACTCATGGACACATGTCCGGTGTGATGCTGTTCAGCGGTCATTTGCATTGGGCATACTGACAGCATGTTGCTGCATTGTGTTTCAGAGGGTACGGTCTGATGATGTGCAGTGTACGTGTTGATGGATATCGTATGTTTGCAGTACTGGCATGTTGTCATTGTTGTGCAGCTTACGTCTTGCATATTGGTTCAGGTGTCAGGTTCAGACTGGGATGCTTTCAGGCACAGTTTATTTCAGTATGGGCATTGTCCAGTCTCTCAACTAATACTACCCAGGTGAAGTATGCATCTCTCCCCCTTTCTCACCCAGGTGAAGTATGCATCCCCCCCTTCTCACCCAGGTGAAGTATGCATCTCTCCCCCCTTCTCACCCAGGTGAAGTATGCATCTCTCCCCCCTTCTCACCCAGGTGAAGTTTGCATCTCTCCCTCCCCTTCTCACCTAGGTGAAGTATGCATCTTTACCCCCCTTCTCACCCAGGTGAAGTATGCATCTCTCCCCCACTTCTCACCCAGGTGAAGTATGCATCTCTCCCCCCACCTTCTCACCCAAGTGAAGTATGCATCTCCCCCCCTTCTCACCCAGGCGAAGTATGCATCTCCCCCCCTTCTCACCCAGGTAAAGTATGCTTCTCCCCCCCTTCTCACTCAGGTGAAGTATGCATCTCTCCCCTATCACACTGCCATGTGCTTGCCATGCAAATCACCAAGTAGCCAGGCACGTTGTCCGGCATGTCGCTTCATGTAGCATGGTATCGTGGAGTTCTGCAGGACCATTGAATCATGGGTTGATCCGGGAAATTGGGCACAACAATGTGTGATGATCTTGGTTGAGTCACATACCATTTGCACGTTGATGGAGTGGTATAGCTTACGGTTGCGGTACACTACCTCCATGGCATGTGGGACCACCAATTGCACATGGGTGCAGTCGAGGGCACTGATGCAATTTGGCATGCCTGCAGTGCATGGAAGCCAATTTTGGTGTTGGAGATCTCCTGGGCAGTCCGTGGTAGGGATATGTGGTGGTAGGGATATGTGGTCGCTTGTGTGCTTTAGGAGGGTATCGAGCACTTGGTTCAGCATGCATGAAAATAATGGTTGTGATATGTTTTGCATCTGCCCCACCGTGTGCTAGTAGGTGCCTGTGGCCAGGAAGTGGAGCACAGACACCACCTTCTGTAGAGGGGGGATGGCGGTACGGATGTCAATGAGGCTGGCGATGTCGATGTGTGTCATGTCCACAATTGTAGTGATGGTGTCCCGGTCCAGACGGTACAGGGTGTGGATCTACTCAGGGGTTAGGTTGAATGGACTGGCTCTGATGCGAGGGTTTGGGGGCTGCCTGCATGGTATGACTGCCTGCACTGGTGGGGCATGCTGGGCCTGTCTCACCCTCCTTCTCCTCCTGCGTCTCCTCTGGG
The DNA here is from genome assembly GCF_040938575.1 of Ambystoma mexicanum. Taxonomy (NCBI): domain Eukaryota; kingdom Metazoa; phylum Chordata; class Amphibia; order Caudata; family Ambystomatidae; genus Ambystoma; species Ambystoma mexicanum. The sequence goes on from NC_090941.1 coordinate 124,427,311, forward strand.
CTGCCTGTAGTTGTTGTTGCTTGTGTAGCAATGCAAGCATGTTATCCAGCCCCAGTATTGCTACTAGTATTGGAATCATTTTGGTGTGGGAAGGGGTGTGGTGTGCTCCTTATGTGCTGGCCCAGACTACATTGCCTCCACCTGTGCTGATTGTGTGCACCTGTGGCAGTTGAGAACACTGCACATGGCAGTTTATGGGTGGTTCACAATGCCGGTATTGCTGGCATGCCGGTATTCACTTTTTGCACCTTCTTGATCCCGGTATTTGCATGTCTGCCTGACTTGTGATGTCCTCCTGTTTACGGCATGCCGGTATTGCCGGCATGAAGGGCCAAGTGCCCGCGCCCATGCCACTATTAGAGGCACCGCTATTACCGGTGCCTCTAATACCGGGTTCTCAGGTCGGAATAGCCCGGAGCGGTATGCGATGCCGGTAATCCTTTACCGGCATCGTTTTTCCCTTACTGCCAACCTCAGAATGACCCCCAATGTTTTTAACCCAAATTGTTTCTTATTTAGTACAAATCCATTCAGTAATTTTCACGCTATGGATGTTCAAAAGCTGCGCTTTTTCTCTATTGCAAAATGTATGGGCATAGGCTAAAAACAGACTTTTTTGTTTTCTTGATAACATTTTCATTATTTAACCAATTGTTCCCAAAATGTTCCTGTTTTGTGGGTAGGGACTTGCCAACCTTATTGTTTGTTAAATGTATCTAAATCCTTTCAGCAAGTCAATAGTTATTAGCCTTGTTCATCCTCTCTGCTGCAAAGCACCAAGGCCGATATAAAGGTTTGAAGGAGCATGGGCACTCTCTTCTCTGTCAAATATAATTTAAAAAACTCCTGGATGGTTTTACTGTAATACAGTCATGGAAATTTAGTCAACTCTTTGTGCCCAACTTGTTTCTTATTACGGCCAAATCTGCCCAGCAGTTTTCTCGCTATGGCTGTTTACAAATTGCACCTTTTGTCTGTGGGAAAATGAATGAGCTGCCACTATGCTGTTTTGTTTTCTTAATAACTTTTTTTTAATTTTACAATGTACTGTTTCCATCATTTGCAGCTCGGGAAGGAGAGGGCCCATAGCAAACGTTGAGTTTGGGAAAATATCCAAATTCATCTAGCAAGTCAAAAGTCATCAGTAATAGAATTTTGCAGAACAATTGCTGCCTTTTCATTTCTGAAAATCCACTAAGACTCTCTGATGCATTGTGAGGCAAGCTATAGTTTTGGGAGAAGGAAACACCCCCTTAGCAACCAAGTATTGTTTTTAAACTACTGGACCGAAAAAACATCAGTTCCCTGCCATAAATCTAGTCAGCTCTGAATACCCAAGTTGTTTCTTATTTGTTAAAATTCCGTCCAGCGGTTTTTGCCCTGCTCTGCGCTGACATGTTGACATTTTCTCCAATGGAAAATTAATAAGTGTAGGCTGAAAACAGTGTTTTTTTGCTTTCTTAATAACTTTTTCATTTTTTAACAAATCCTTCCCAAAATGTACAATCTGGGGGAGTGGGGAGACGGGGGGGTAGCTTGACAAACTATTTATCAAAATACAGCCAAATCTGTCATGCACGTCATAAATTATTAACAATTTAAATTTTTGGAATTCTGGTGTAAATTGATATTCACCTTAACTGTAGCGTTGCGACCACCACACTATTACAGGGTCTTCGGTAGTGGCCCTGTAGTTATGGTTAAGTTCCTCAACTCATAGAAAGAGCCCTTTTAGGTAGCTTATAACTTTGCTCCCCAATGGACGAATCATCACCAATCTTTGCAAATAAAGCATATTCCCCTTCAGAAGGATTTTGCAAAGTTTGATGTGATTTTGTGCAAGGGGCAAAGTGTTAGGGGTCCCAAAATGTGTGGAAATCCTTATTGACGCAATGGAAACACAATTGTGCTTGCGCCTACAGCCCAAACCGCTGGACGAATGTTTACCAAATTTGCACTAGAGGCGGCAGCTTGGTCCCAAAGCATGCTTTTGTAAATTTGGTGCAAATCTGTCCAGTAGTTTTCTTAAAAATTGCCAAAAAAGTAGGTTTAAAAAAATTAGGGATATCTGGTTCGGTCTGCAGAATCATTTTCTGATTTGGAGTCTGCATATGCCTTTGGACCAATCAGCCGGTACTAAACTACACATACCCTCAGCTATCAACCTTGAATATAGCCTCTAATATCTACAAAACTGCTTGAAAACATTTTTCCTGCCCCCCAGGCCCTCAGCAATTGCCCCTCTCATCGGTTCCAGCTCCCCCAGTCCCCTAATGTCCTCCTCACCTCCCCTTCTCTCTCCCATTTCCTCCACAACACACACAGTTTTGTGGCACGGTTTGCTTTGAAATTTTGGCTATTTGAGGCTATAGCCGAGGCTACAGAAAGCTTTATGTTGCAAACTCAGTCCCTAGACTCTCCCCAACTGCCAAATGTCACTTGGTGCCCTCTGGCCACCTATAGCCTGATGGCATTTACATATTTTTTGACCTGCAAATAGATGTTTTCCTGCATTTCATTTTCCCATATCCTCGACTATAGTCGCAAATATCTCTCGCATCAAGAGAAAAACAATATGGCGGTCATTTAATTTCTAAAACCCCCCGGTTTCGGGTAAATCCTCAAGATAGAGCTATCTCTTTTTGAGAAGGGGAACCTCCTTCTCTGTCAAATATTTAAATAACTACTGCACGGAATAACCCCAAACGATGCATGGATCGCAAATCAATGCTTCTTGCCCAAGTTGTCTTGGTCCTGGTCCAACTCCGTCCAGCGGTTTGTGCTGTGTGCTTTGCCAAAAAATGACCTTCGTTGTCTATGGGAATATAAATGGGAAGTAGGCAGCACTTTTGGATAGAGAAAATGCTTTACACTTGATAACTTTTTAAATTTGTAACAAATCTTTACAAAACCTTGCAGTCTGCGGGTGGGGGGTTGGGCGCAAGTTCTTAATCACTTTTGAAATTTCCGCCAAAACCTTTACTCAAATTAAAAATTATTAATGATTGAATTTTGAGTGGTTCCTATGGGAGTCCGATTGCCCTTGAATATAGAGCGGCTATCACCACGCTATAGAAGATATATATTATGAAACCTTGATTGGACATTCCTTTTCATTTTGGACTGTTTTTACTTTCCTGTGGGGTTGCTATTGGATCACCTTCATACCACTTCTGGGAACGTAGCCTTCCCATGGCCCATGTTACCACAAAAAGTCAAGGAGGTCTATCTCTTGGCTGTGCCTGTTTTACCTTTATGACTCAGATCTTATACTCCTGCAGAGGAGAAGTCATTTGGTGGCAGGTCCCGACTCATATTTTATTTCATATAAACAACCAATGCCTGTTTAAAAGAAATGGCTGTTTAGAAAATTGTATGACAATCCCTTGCTTCTCCATACTTATCACGCCCCACACAACCCCTTCCTTGTTTGCAAAAGCTGCAGAAGGGTTCCCTTCAAACAGCAAACATGTCATATACATTTTCAACAGCTGTATATTTTCTGTTGGTCTAACACATGTTATCATCCCCCAACAGTGCAAAGAGATGGGTTTCATTAAATAATTCACACCTTATGAAGAGTGTGGTTATCTGTTGGTGCAATGGTATGCAGAGTGTCTGAATATTTGCTTTTCTGATGGCAATGGGAACAAGTGTGTAAATCTACTTGTGCGATATTGCACTGACCAGAGTAGCATGACACTCGATCCATTTAACCACTGACTTTTTCCCAGAGCGTATGTGAGTTAGTAATTGGCTCTTTGAGATGTGAATTCACATAACCTGCACTACTGCTTTAAAAAAAACAAAAACAAAAAAAACACACACAACGCAGGTAACCAGATCAAATATTCAACATTGCCTTCACTTGACTGAATTTAAATGCTGGTCTTCTTTTTAATTAGCTGTGCTTTCACGTACCAAAATGGACTAATCAGTCAACAAACGACTTCCCAATTTTTGCTAGAAGGATATTGCTGAGAAACATGTTTGTATTGTTAGCGTTTTTAGACTGCTTTTGCTAAGGAGTTGTTTCAGTTTTAAAGTGCCAGCATACACACACAAAGAAAATCACTCAAGCTGTAACTGAAGCAGGTAAGTCGAGGAAAGAAACGCCATGCAGACACACATGTCCCGTGCACACCAGCTGCAAGAATATTCTAGAATGCAGAACTGTGCACAGGGAATATTCACGTTAGCTGCAGTATGCTGAAAACAGTGCTGCGTTTCCCCTTGCTTGCAGTAACGCTGATGCTGCAGGCTCATTTATCATGGGGCATAGAGATTGTATTTTCCTGACTAGAGCGCTCTGGCAGGCAATCCAGTTCACAGTCTATTGGCAGCACCACCCAGGCACTTCTTGCCAAGTGATGCTTCACTAACGGCAATGATCAATATGTCTGGCAGCTCATCTCAGGAGCCAAGAAAAGTGAGAAAATTGCTAATTGGTGATACGGTTTGGAAGACCTCATAAAGTATCTGTTTCTGTGGGGAAATTAGCACGTTGCATGTGATTAATGGTACTGCAAGTTGAAGCCCTTCCGTCTTAAATTCGGTTCCTCGCGGTATTATTCCAATGTGTGGGAGACGCGTCGGGTTTACAATATTTGCTCATGTCATATGGCTTGAGATGCTGGTGCAGTTTTAGGAATTCACAGCTTCGCTGCTGTGTGAAGAGCTGCTGCACATGTGATAGCATTTTATTGTGAACATGTATAACTTATAAAAGTTACCGTGTTTACAGCCAATCCCGTTGAAGAGAACTTTGAGAGCCTTATCTTTTACAGCCGGCCGAACACACGATATTACTGTGCACTAAGGCACAAGTCCTCCTCCACAGATTTTAGCGGTTCTTTAAAAAAGTGTTTTAATTGGCATACAAATTAGGACAATGCTTTTTTATTTATTTATTGAATATATATATATATATATATATATATATATATTGAAAACCCTGCACCAAGGTCCAGGAAAGGTGGAAGAAGGCACTCCAGGAAACAGTCTTGCTTGCAATAGTCACAGCAAAACACTGAGGCAGGAAACCAGGTAATGTCAGCCAAAAATCAATACTTTAATTCATAAAATGTCCAGGACGGGAAAAACAAACACGAATAACGACGCGTTTCGCGGTAACAGACCGCTTGTTCACGTTTAAGGCAACAAACACAATGGAAGGACTATTTATCCAGTCATCAACTCTATGACTTCTGTGTAGAGAGTCGTGCACACTTTCTTTTCTTGTCTCTTGAAGAAGTACGCCATCTTGGAATGGGTTAAAGCGTGTTGTAACTAATAAAGCTCAGTAGCAAAGAGAAACAGAACATGCTTATATGGACATGCTCAGCTAACCCAGGGCAAATGGTTATTGTTGAAAAAAAAGCCTGCTTTATGTAAGGTAAGTTCTGGTAAAAATGAATGAATGAATAATTACATGCAATATCTAAAATACAGTGCGTAGTGAACTAATTCTTTCAAATTTGTTCGATTCAAGTGTACTTAATTTAACCCGTACAAACACCTGAACCGGTATTCACGAGCTATGCAAAATTTTCAAAGTACAACAAATGTTGTTAAAGTGCTATGTGCATTTGATAACCTAAAAAATAATTTTGCAGTTTATAAAGTGCCTAGTGCCTTTAGCAGCACGACAAGATCCTATGTCGAAACGTGATAAAGTGCTTAGTGCATTCTTAAAAACAGATGTATTTTACACTTGAATCATTTGTAAAAGGCATGAGTTAAGAACAGTTTTACCAGATTATTTGGGCAATTGCCTATACTTAATAAAACCTCACTTTCAAAACAGCCCCATTTATGATAATCTGAACATTAATTTTACAGTTTATAAAGTGCCTAGTACATTTAGCAGCGCGACAGAATCCTATGTCCGAATATGGTAAAGTGCTTAGTGCATCCTTAAAAACAGATGTATTTTACACTTGAATCATTTATAAATAGCATGAATTAAGAACAGTTTTACCAGATCATTATTTGGGAAATTGCCTCCACATAATAAAACCTCACTTTCAAAACAGCAACATACGATATAAATGACCCTAAGATCAATAATAAACCAATGGGAATAAGAGATAGATTGAAATTAAAGAAATTAAAAAAATGTGCATATCGCTGTTGTTCCATTGTGTTACATTGATACTTCAACAAAGAATATCCGTTGGTTGCCCTTACAAGAAAAATAAGTGAAAAAATAAAAGCTAAAAGACAAGAGAGGTCTAGAGTTCTAGTGAATCTCGAAATGGCAGAAAAAAAAATAATAAATAGACCCTCAAATCATTACAATTGTGAGAAAACATAACACCCATTTTTCAAACAGACCAAAAGCCAAAAACAATCAAATACATTTACAATGTTGGTTGACGCAATCCTATAAATACAATATATTATAAACAAAGAGGAAGGTCTTAAGTGCAAATAATGTTAGAGGTAACTGGAACCCAACTCAACATGCCACGGTCTGGGATCGTCTTTGGCAGATCAATGTTTTACTTTCATTGCTTTTTAGACCTATTAAGTTCCTAGGAATGTGTATAATTCTTCATCTAGGTTGTGGCCTTGGGGTTTCTTTGTCTCATAGGGCCTCATTACGACCCAGGCGGTAAGTTACCGCCTGGGCCGTGACTTTACCACCATGGTGTAAACTACGTTTACACCATGGTGGTTGGCGGACTTACCGCCCCATTCCGACCTTGGCGGGGCGGTAAGTCCCCAATCCCCATTTACCCTTCCCCATTCCCATTTTTGCCCCATAGGGCATAATGGGAGTGGGGAAGGCGTTAATTACGCCACCGTAAATTACGGTGGCGTAATTAACTCCATGGTCCCTTAGCGCCATGGATTTTAACACCCGCTAAAATCGGGTGTTAAAACCTCCATGGCGCTAGGGGAACTCGGAATTGGCGGTAAGGGGTCGGCGCAGCTAACGCTGGCGTTAACCCCTTACCGCCAGGGTCGTAATGAGGCCCATAGTCCAAGATATATCTGGTTTCCATTTGTCGCAAGAGGAGTTCTCGGTTTCCCCCCCTTGCTGTTTTTTGGATAGCATATATTCCAAAGTATCCAAAACCGTCGAGTTTTCCTCCGTGCTTTTCTTGGAAATGTAGGGCCATTGGGTATGTTGGATCGACATTTTTAATTGCTCTAATGTGTTGCAAAATTCTTAGTTTTAACTTGCCGATCGTACTCCCTACATACCACTTATCGCACGGGCAGGTAAGGACATACACAACGTACTCTGTTTCGCAAGTGATTCTAGATTTTATGATCACATTATTGTTCGGAACAGGATGTTGATATTGTTTGATGTTTTTAGCAAATTTACAAGCCTTACATTTGGTACATCTTTGGAAACCCTCTGGGGCAGTACTTAACCAGCTTAAAGTCACAGGTACTGTTCTAGGGCTCATATAGCTTGATACCAGATTATCTTTCAAAGAGGCTGAGCGCCTATAAGTAATGTTGATGTTAGGCCCTAAGGTACGTCCCACGTGCTCGTCCTGCCTAAGTATATGCCAATGTTTGTGTATTATTTGGCGAATGTTCTTAGAGGCTTTGCTGTATGTCAAAATGAGACGTGTCTTTTGTTCTTCTGTTTCATTTGCAATATGAGCCTTGGGCATTAGCAAAGTCTTGCGATCCATTTGCCGTACTTTATGAAAGGCTCTCTCCAACACTTTTTTTGGGTAACCTCTTTGTTGGAATCTTTGTGCCATGAGTCTACACTCCCTGTCATAAGTTTCCAATTGCGAGCAATTCCGTCTGATGCGGATAAATTCACCATAGGAAATGCTCCATTTTAATGAGGTGGGGTGGTTGCTCTTAGCATGCAATGGTGTGTTGGAGCTAGCTGGTTTTCTATACAATTCAGTCACCAAACTGTCATTGACCACATTGACAAGTATGTCCAAATAGACAACGGTGGTCTTACTGTGGCTCTCGGTGAACTTAAGATTGTATTCATTTATATTAAGTAACTTCACAAACTCCAACCATTCGTTTGCGGGTCCGTCCCATATTACAAATAAATCATCTATGTAACGCAGCCACATGACCACCTTATCTGTTAAGTGACTGTTGGAGGGAACCCACACTACAGATTCTTCCCACCGTCCCATCATTAGATTTGCATATGAGGGAGCAAACGTAGTCCCCATGGCTGTACCTTGCAATTGGGTGTAAAACTTGTTGTCAAATAAAAAGCTGTTATTTGTTAAGCAGAGATTGATCATTTCTAAAATCATCTTACCATGTTCAAGATAATTCAATGATCTGGTGTTTAGGAAATGCTCACAGGACTTTAATCCATCTGTTTGTCTGATCGAAGTGTACAGGGAGACAACATCTAATGTGGCTAGTAGATATGTCCTTTCCCAAGGTATGCCGTCAATTTTATTTAGGAAATCCTTTGTGTCTTGTAAATATGACGGCAAGCTTGTGACAAATTTTATCAATGTCTCATCTACTAGTTTAGACACATTTTCGAGTAGTGCCCCACATAAAGTCACTATGGGTCTCCCCGGAGGTTTGGTTTTGCTTTTGTGGACTTTTGGCAAGAAGTAAATTGTGGGCATCATTGGAAATCTGGGATGCAAATATTTACACATGTCTTCCTCCAAAAGACCTTTTTCCTTCCATTTCATCAGCAACTCAAAAAGTTGATTATTCATTTCTAATGTTGGATCCTTGTCAAGCAATTTATAGCATTTCTGATCCCTCAGTTGTCTATTGGCCTCAGTGATGTAATCAGACCTATTCATAATCACAATGTCGGTACCTTTGTCAGAGGGTTTGATGATGTAATCATCCAATTTTTTTATGCTGGAAAGGATCTCTAGTTCTTGTCGATTAAAATTATTTTTGGAAATGTTGGTTTTAGTTTTCCTTATCTTTTTGAGGTCAGTTATCACCAGATCTTGAAAAGCCTCTATGTTGCCACCAGGATTGAACATGGGATTGAAACGTGATTTAAGTCTCAAGTTGCTCTTACTAGGTCAGTCAGTGCTAATGTTCATAAGTTCCCACTGAGGGTCGCTTATGTCTTCATCATCTTGCCACTCGGTTTCTAGATGAACGAGATCTCGTAAAGCATTCATGTCTTCAATTATCAGGGGAGTGTATCCCGATCGGGGCTCCTCATCTTTAGTTTTGGGTGGGTTGACAGCAAAGATTTTTTTGAGGCGGATCTTACGCATATATTTGTCAAAATCTATTCTTGTTTCAGCGTAGTTATATGACGTTGAAGGGCAAAAGTTTAATCCAAGTCTAAGCACCTGTTGTTCTTCTGACGAGAAAGTATGTGATGTTAAGTTTACAATTGACATATCTGTTGATGTATTTTGTGTCATCATCAATTCTTTGTCCCAGAGCGTGTCTGTCTGTCTGTTTTGTCCACTGCTCCGGTATCTGAAGCGATTGCTCCTCCTCGTTTTCTTGTGCCTCGCGACTTTGTTGACTTTCCCCAACCTTGTCCTCTTGTCTTTTTGTTGGTTCCGCCCCTGCCATCCATCCCTAAGAGTCTCATTTCTTCTAAAAAATTAAATTTTCTTTGGGGCTGTTCATTTTCACTTTCCGTGAAATCTACCTCTGAGGAAGATGGTATGCTTGATGCTGCTTTTTCAGCCTGAGATGTTGTTGTTGGAAAAGTTCTCTGTAAAGTATCAAATCTTTTAGCAAATGTGAGGACTTGGCCCTTTTCATAGTCCTCTTTATCACGGAGAAATTTACGTTGTTTTCGCTGTTTGATCTCTTCCTCAAATATTTTCAGTCCCTTTTCTATATTTACTCAAATGGTTTTGCGTTCTTCACTTGAATTGGACTTATTGAGTTGTTCTTCAATCTCATTTATTTTAGTCAGTGCTTTTAGTCGATCAATCTTTGCATATTTGATCAAAATGTTGAGAAATGTGACAGAACATCTGTTACTTGATTCACCCCATTCCACCAGCATGGCCGGATCCTGCTCCTCAGAAGTTGGTGTTGTGAGTATTCTTAAGCCTCTTGGAATGCGTCCCACATCAATATAATTTTGTAAAGAATATTCTTCCCACCACTTGCTGATCTCCTTTTTCTGGAGTTTTTCCAGCTCCCTGAGAAGCCTCACTTCTTCATTACACTGGATGTCTGGCGGTTTATTGTTCGGCTTGCCTGCAGCAGCACAGGCTTGTGTCTCACAAAATAAAAACACTGCTTGCTCTTTTTGTGCGTTCTCCCTGTCCTTCTGTGTAGACATGCAGTGTTATATGATGGCTGACTTTGGCTTGCTGTCTCACCAGAGAAAAGATTCTCACTTCCTTTGCAAAAATGTTCAGCTAGCCTAAATGCTATGAGAACAATCCTTCAGACGGTAGCCCAATTATTGTGAAGCTTATTTCAATTAAAAACACAGGTAACCAAAAGTAACAGTGTTGGACCTACCACTGTGGTCGATTGCGCCTCCACCCTCCGATGGTAGGATGCCTCCGGCCAACAGATGTGGCAAGTCCGTCACTGCACGCTGGAACTAGTGCTTCACAATGCTTGCTTAAGTCTTGGGCAAACCAAAAATCTGCAGCTCCTTTGTAGGAAAAAAAGCGAATGCTGTGTTTTGCTGCTGGTAAGTGGAGCGGGTGCCTTTTCCAACGCCGTTTTTCCCTCGGCACATTAAAATGTTGAAAACCCTGCACCAAGGTCCAGGAAAGGTGGAAGGTACTCCAGGAAACAGTCTTGCTTGCAATAGTCACAGCAAAACACTGAGGCAGGAAACCAGGTAATGTCAGCCAAAAATCAATACTTTAATTCATAAAATGTCCAGGACGGGAAAAACAAACACGAATAACGATGCGTTTCGCGGTAACAGACCGCTTGTTCACGTTTAAGGCAACAAACACAATGGAAGGACTATTTATACAGTCATCAACTCTATGACTTCTGTGTAGAGAGTCGTGCACACTTTCTTTTCTTGTTTCTTGAAGAAGTACGCCATCTTGGAATGGGTTAAAGCGTGTTGTAACTAATAAAGCTCAGTAGCAAAGAGAAACAGAACATGCTTATATGAACATGCTTAGCTAACCCAGCGCAAATGGTTATTGTTGAAAAAAAGCCTGCTTTATGTAAGGTAAGTTCTGGTAAAAATGAATGAATGAATAATTACATGCAATATCTAAAATACAGTGCGTAGTGCACTCATTGTTTCAAATGTGTTCGATTCAAGTGTACTTAATTTAACCCGTACAAACACCTGAACCGGTATTCACGAGCTATGCAAAAATTTTCAAAGTACAACAAATGTTGTTAAAGTGCTATGTGCATTTGATAACCTAAAAATTAATTTTGCAGTTTATAAAGTGTCTAGTGCATTTAGCAGCACGACAAGATCCTATGTCGAAACGTGATAAAGTGCTTAGTGCATTCTTAAAAACAGATGTATTTTACACTTGAATCATTTATAAATAGCATGAATTAAGAACAGTTTTACCAGATCATTATTTGGGAAATTGCCTCCACATAATAAAACCTCACTTATATATATATATGTGTATTGATGGAACTAGTACTAGTGAACTGTTCACGTGCACATTGGCTAGATGAGCGTGTTAGTTCCACAACCTAGATGCCCTTAAAATGCCAAGCGTGTCATTTAATGCAGTAAGCGGCCACTGGCAGTCTTCTACAGCCTCGGGGTGCTTTTTCTCAGTCTGGGTTCTGTACTAACAGGAGCTTCTTACAGAAGCGAGCACAGGTCATGGTCACTTGGGGTTGGGCATGAAAGCTGCCGCAGGCTGACGGCACCCCTATCAGACACGCAGTTTATTACCCAAGTTTTAAAAATGTGCTGTTAGTCAGGTTTTATTCCGACCAGACAGACTGCAGATAACACTCTCAGGGTATGCCACCTCATAGAAAAAGTAGGATTCACCCAAAACCCCGCCATTTTGGTGTTTTTAGATGCTGAGAAAACATTTAACCGTGTGGAGTGGTCACAGCTGTTCCACACCCTGGAGGGAATGGGACTCGGCCCCAATTCATAGAAATGCTCAGAGCAAATAACAGATCCCGATCACTTCGAGTATCAATTAACAACACCGTTTAAAGGCCGATTCCCTTAACCAGGGGCACGAAACAGAGCTGCCCATTATCGCCCTTACTATGTGCATTCCTGATCATACTCAGGGGGGCAAACCACGTAAAAGATATAACGATGGCCAGGGTGGAGCATGAGACCATGTCCTTCGCAGACGACATGCTAATTTCACTAACAGCCCCGGACACCTCCCTTCCAGCGCTCCTCCAAGAACTAACCCAATTCGGCGCAGTCTCTGGCCTCAAGGTTAACAAGCAAAAGTCAGAAATACTGAACCTAACGGCGGACCCCCAAGTAGTGGACACCCTAGTGATATAGACGCAACTCCACAAAGTCTTGGATTAACTACCATACTTAGGTGTTAAATTAACACCTACAGTGGGTCAGATCTACCGGGCTAATTACCCGAACATACTAGCGAAAGTGAAAAAGGACCTTGAGAAGTGGAACCCCCTGAATATCTCCTGGTGAGGCAGTTTGACGGCAGTAAAAATGTCGATCCTGCCGAAGATCCTGTACTATTTCCAGACGCTGCCGGTGGCGATCCCGAGAAACATTTTCAGGCCCCTTCATATGGAAAAACTCAAACCACTCACGCTCGCAAAGTCTGCCCTAACGGCACGAAGAGACCGGGGGGGGCTGTCAGTACCCCATTTCCGGAAATACTATGAAGCGGCACAACTGAGGATCATCAAGGAATGGGTGGCACAGTCTCCCACCCAAATATGGTCGCTGCAGGATCAGGCGGTAGTGGGGGCCCCCTTATCTAACCTACTATGGGTACCGAAGCAACATAGACACCCAAATGTTAAGGTGAGTAAAGTGCTGGGGGCAGGGTTTCGTGCGTGGGATTCAGCACTAAAAAAAGGCACACTAACAACACTCCCGTCCCCACTCACCACGCTATTTGGCAAACCGGACTTCCAGCCAGGTCTGAACCGGAGTTCGTATCGAAGCTGGACACAGGTGGGTTGTACAAAGCTGAGGGACATGTACACAGAACAAGAACCCATGACATTCCAGGAATGCAAAAGACACGCCGGGATAAAAGACACAGAGGAATATAAGCACATGCAGCTGATGCACTGGGTGTCCTCTCACACCAATAAGGAAGCGGCTACAAGGCAACTAACCCAATTCGAGTCTTACATAACAACAGACTTGGGCTCCAAGAAATTGCTCTCGAATATCTACAAACATTTAAATGACCAGGGGGAAGCATTCAGTGGGCAAACATGAAGAGATGGGAGAAGAAGCTGGGTGAACTGAGAGCAAGACAACAATGGGCCTTGACATGGAACAGAATCCCGAAACTGACCCGCTCCATCCAAATCAGAGAGATGTGGCTTAAAGTGCTAATACAGTGTCACTTTACACCAAAAAGACTTCAGGCAATGTTCCCAACCACGAGTAACAAATGCTGGAGAAGGTGCCGGGACAAAGGGGACTGGAGACACATTTGGTGGAGCTGCCCATACCTTCAGCCATTTTGGCAAGATGTCAAAGAACAAACAAAAAAGATGCTTCACGGGCCGGGAACAATACCGGAATCCGGCTCCGGGTCAGAAGGACTACTCTAAGGTGCAACAGAGGGGGGCAGTGACCCTGATCATAGCAGCCTGACTGACAATAGCCCAGCACTGGAAGCAGAAGTATCCACCCTCACAGACAGACTGGCCTCACAAGATATGGACATTTGTCGCATTGGAATGGATGATGTATAAACTGCAGGTAAGGCGTGAAGCATTCTACAAAGTATAGGGTACCATTTTAGCCTACTTACAAAGTGACTTCATGACCCAATTGTGTCCCCACAAGATACGAATCCTAGACATTTTGTGAAGGATATGGTGTTGGGGCGAAGCAGAACTCAGACTATCACCAGAGGGTGGAGGTGGGGGGGTACAATCATATGTCTATGTTATTGTTGTTTAAGAAAATGCCAATAAAAACAAGTTAAAAAAAAAGGGCTTTTAAGCAAACTCTAAACAGGTTTTTGTCACGACCGGGACCTTGCTCCTGCAAACGCCTGGATTGCTGAGAGCTGCCGTTTAAGATGTACAGTTATATACTCCCCAAAATCTGAGAATATATGTCCCAAACCTCAAGGTTCGGTGGCTAAACCGTCAGGACCAAGTTGGGCCAGAGGGAGGGGGCGGGTGCCTAGAGCAAATAAACCCGACCATTAATGACTCTTAGGACTGAGGGAGGCCTGCCCTCAATCGTACTCAGATGCAGCCTTAAGCAAGTAAACACTCTGACTGGCCTAGATGGCGGACCTTACACATTAGAGCTGGTCCTTGTCAGGAGAGCGAGGCCTGGAGAGTTCCCAATGAGCATGTGTCCGCCTCTGGAAGGATGGGATGGGAGGGCTGAGGAGGGGTCAGTCACAACCTCCATGGGCAGTGGGGGAAGAGTCAGCCGCATGCCAGGCTTGCCTGGGAGAGAGTCAGGCTCTAAAGGTGGGTAGGTTTTACCTGAACCCTACTCCAACAGCACTCCAGACAATGAGGGCTCAACGAAGCAAGAAAGAACATCTGCTGCGTTGGCCGAAAACAACAGAAAGACTGCCGCCAGAGCCCAGCATTCACAAGACAGAACGAGCCACAGTCCAGATAGCGTCCCCTGCTGCGTTTACCGTAAACTCGTAAACATTTTAAGAGTTACCTGATTCTAGAAACCAGAATTACACTTCACTTTAAGTCAATCACTTACCTTAGGTACATAGATAGACATAGCAGCTGAGGAGGTCGACTCGAGTCACCGTCAGAGTCTCACTCTGTCTCTCTCCCTCGATCATCACAAGCACGCGTTGCTGCTTGGCTTCTCCTTTTTTCTAGAAAGACAAAGGCTGCGGCTCAGACTGAGCAGCAGTGTACTGCACAGGGGCACGTGCAGTTTGTTCCCCGTCATGGGCACGTTCCAAATGCGCAGGCGTGGGGTGTGCATGATTGAGCAGCAGAAGTACTTAGTTATAACTTGTACTTTTGCTGTTTTGCATGCACGCTGACAGCTGCAGCCTGCAGACAGTGCTTCACATCCCCACATGACCTCTGTTACAACCGCTACATTGCAGCGTTACTCCTTCTGGCCTTGCAACATACAGTGCAGAGGTTGATTACAGGGTGGACCACCCCCAAGGGGCCGCTCATCATGAGTTTTACCTGCTGTAACCCAATACGGAAAAGGCAGAGCAACAGCCTGTCCGCAAGCCGCTGCGTACTGCATAGCTTTTGGTCAATGAGTAAAAGCTGAATCTACCTCAAACCAGCCACGTGCCACAGTGACAAGCTCACGTTTCATGGACCTGCAGCAACGCTGCATCGTGAAGCACGGGAATGTTTACATCAAGTTACCATGAGTTAGAATGTGAAAAAAAACTTCAAATCGCAAAGCATTATAGTGACATTTAGCGGATTCGAGCCGTGAAGTAGTGATATTTCTGAAAAGTTCCTCCCTGTTGACTATAATATGGAGAGCACCATGAATACCAACTTACCCAAAAATCCCAATCATGTTTGAAATTGTACAGGTATACCTCATATTTATAATTTTTCTTTAAATGCATCTTTTTTTTGAGTTTGCAACAGAAATAAACAGTGACTTTAACATAAAAATCCCCTATAATGTTTGTATTTCGGGATTGATCACAGATTTAGATCTGGTTGACAAATTCTAAAATGTGAAAATATTTCAACACATGTAACAAGTTATCTTTATTCAGAACTTAGACTATAGTGCAGATGCGTGAGCAGACAGTAATGGAGCTGCTAGTGGACATACGCAAGTGGTAAAAACTGGAGCTTCTCCAATGCAAATGTGAAATGGTATGTGAGTCACATTTTGGAAAATGCTAGTGGTTATGCAGAAAACGACGATTTGGCCTCTGTGGCAACACAAAAAAGGTGTTGGCTTGACGGTTTAGAATTTATCTCAACCTCTGGGCTTGCTCTGGGCAACATTCTAGGCCACCATTCTTCACCTGCCAAGCCATTACAACAAGGAAAAACACCATATGCAAATCAGGCTTGTTCCCACCCCAAAAGGCGCTGTCCAGCCCAAACATCTTGGTCACATCCCTTCTGCACGAGACCACACGCAACTCCAGACATGTATCGGCTTCATTGGGCATCACCAGTGAGATCTAGCATGAGTCCCTAGGTCCAGCAGGTACAGGACCCACGTCTGGGCATATCTGTCCCACTCGGGGTGACTAGTATCGTGGGGTTAAGGAAGGAGTTATAAATGAGTCCATGAGGGGTGGAATGGAGTAGCATGAGTGGTGGAATAATACTGCTGATTTTGCTGATTGTTTGGCAGAACGTGGAGGATTTACCTCCAGCAGGATGCTGGAAGCAAATCACCGGCTTCAAGGCCAAACTCGTAGCATGACAAAGTGAGAACAGTGGCAGTAATTCCTTTAGCAACACTTTTTTCCTGCACCTCCATACTCGTAATGAGCCCTGGATTGCATGTTTCCCCAGGCCGCATAACTCAGTTCCATAAATCAGGACACTGCAACATTTTGCTCTATTAGTGTCAGAAACTATCTTTCTGCTCAGAAAGCTGCCACTGATTTAATTTCTAAAATACAATTGCCAGCAAGCACAGGGAATCGGAAGTTTCACACAGCATCACAACAGTATCACGTGATACCCGGCGGTCCGTGCTATGGAAGTAAATGCCAACTTGCACAGAATTCAGTGCTTCTCAGTCAACATATTAGAGAGTTTGTCCATTGCTAGTTTGTTTCTTAGTATTTTTGCCATGGCCTCCAAGTGTGAGCTGTTTTTGGACGGTCCCTTTTCTAGTTGCGTGGCCTTCCCGACTTGGCTTCTACTTCTGGATTGTTTTCACTAGTTGTTTATGCACTCTTCTCTGTTGCCATTTGGTTTCCTTTCAGGACTGATATCTTGGCTTCTGGACCAATGTCCAAACCTTTAGATTGGCCTGGGCATTCCTTCCCTAAATAGTTACTTTTACTTTGCATCATCTTCTTACTGTGCCATCGGCGAGCCACAAGAGGTATATTTTCCTTTTCCACTTTGCCTCCCATTGATTCTGGATTCTCCTTCTGGCCTGTGGGACATTTCTTGGCTCATCATCCATAACATCTAACATCGGTAATGAAGGAGTATGAGGGATAAGGGGCATTTGAGGAAGTCCTGCCTATTACCATTTGCAGCCTTGGAAAAGTGTCTGATACCATTACTCCCCATTATGTCAAGTTACTGTTTGCCTCCCTCCCCGAGGTGTCTACTTCCCTTGAGATTGCCCTGACTGAGATATTGTTGCATTTGTGTAAATTTAAATACTTCCTCAACCTCTACTCTTAGTTCTGAAGGTTGTCCCTCACTTGGGGGCAGAGTCTGCCTCCATTTATTTGAACAAATGTATTAATTCTGTTTGCGACCCCTTCCATTTTTGCAGACACCTTTTCTTCATTCAAACCCCAACCTAATACCTCAAGGCTATGAAAAGGTAGATTTGCTACTGTAACCTGTTTACGATTATGTGCCTTTATAGACTGCTGAATATCATTGTACATTAACTTGAATTTTAATAGTTTTTCTTTCATTTGTTTTTAAGAATCTTGCAGAGTATTGTGTGTTTGTGCCACAATAAATGCTTTGTAGATGTAAAGGAGCATTAGAGTTTCCATATTCTAGAGAGTGTCCTTTTCAATGAGGCAGCCCTGCTTGAGTGATTTTGATGTCATTCAATTTTGACCTAATTACTGGTCCATGTCATACTAACTTGTGTTGTAGTTGTGAAATTAGAGGTTTTCTGTGGTGTTGGGAAAGGCCTGGTCCTTGTTTATGTGTTTTAATTTGTTGCAATGCTAATCAGCTATTGGTATTTTTTCAGGTTTAGAGTAATTAATGAGGGGAAGATTATTAAAACTGGACTTGTTACGAGGGAAAGTGCAAGTGCCCTTTAAGAGGGACCCTGACAGAGGAGGAAGAGGAAGAGCCTTGGGGGAGGAAGAGGCAATTGTACAAATGAAGAAATGGAGAGCAACACATGTCCCATCCCCGCCTCATCATTGGGCCCATTGGCCTAAAGTAACAACTGGCAATGAGTAATAAAAAAGAAAAATACCCACTCGTTCTCACCGTCTGAGGTGCCTGGCAGGCTACAGTGTCCTGTGTTGCTGAGGGCCGTCCACCCGCTCCTTGATCTGGCGTGCCTGCCCCGGCAGCCATCCTTCATCACCACCAGCAGTGTTGATGATCCTTTGAGCTAGGAAGCCTCTCTCCATCCTCCTTGACCGCTAGGAGTGGCGGTGCTACTAGGAGGACGGGAAGCCACTATGCTGCATCAAGGGAAGTGCCCTACCACAGCCGTGAGTAAGCTGTGTCTTGGGGTGCTAGACACACCCATCATCTCCACCGCTTGCAGGGCCAAGGCAAAGCAGCACGTTCCAAGTGGTGTGGCCGCTGCGCAAAGCAGGTTAAAAAAAACAAAGAGAAGATAAGTTAAATTAAAGGGGAACTCTGTGAAGAGGATCACAGCCCCAGTCTTCCTGGCATGGACTGTGGCAAGACCACCACCGTAAGGCTGCATGGAACACGGGGAACTTCCCCCACACACTGGGAACTGAAGCTGTGCAAGGGACCTGAATGGTTGACACACAAAAAAAAGAATACCATAAGCGAATCAAGAAGAGCAGGCTAACACACACAGCCATATGCAATGTGAACAGTGGGCAGCACCACAACACCAACGCTGCTGATGCCCAACCCCTGAAAGAGACACACAGTAGTGTCACAGTCTCTAACTGTGTGGGGGATAAGAAAGCCAGGACCATCCCCCTCACTGCACTTCTGAATAAATCCAAGAGAGCTTCTCTCTCCGCACTTATCCCAGCCTCGAACGAATGGGTGCACTTGGACACGGCCCCGTGACCGTCTTGCACTTGCACGTTTTGAATGCATCTCTGCCTGAAGATCATCTGTCTGTTCTCCCCTGTCTTCTCCCCTTAAAGTGCACTTGATAAAACCACAGCATCACCATCAGGCCTATTTGCTGTATCTCAACTGTTAAATGTATCTTTTTCACTTACTCGTACCGGTATCGTCTCAGAAATTCAAGGGATCTGAGCGACTGTTATTTTATCCCTGCGTTCCCACCCTCCTTGAGCGCTTTGAAACACTTCCTGTGTATATGCGCTTTATAATAAAACAACCCTGCCACCAGCATGTGTTACTTGTGACAATTATAGTTTTGTTACAGGGGTCATATTTTAAATGCCCCCTTGGCACTGCAGACATTTGACTGTTGCTGCAGCGTTGATTGGTCATCTTGTGACCTTTGAGTTAGCTCTATTTCACGAGAAGAGCATGTGCTGTGGATCTGGCTATTCATGCAGCAGGGCGCAAATACACTAAGAGTTTGGCATGGTGCATGTATTAATACAAATTAAAAATGGCACGGCTGTTCACTCTTGCCAGATGGCAATTCCTCAATGGAATGTCTTTCACTTACCTTCTCTGAGCAGTTGCTGGATGACTTGCATGCTATGATACGTGGAGACCACTATTTCTTTCAAAGATATGTTATGTTATGTTATGTTATTTTGCACTTATATAGCGCCTTATATACCATTGGTATGGTCTGAAGGCGCTGGTAGGTTGAACGCCCTTGGGAACCGAAGTTCTGGTCAGTAGAGGGAGTAGAGAGAGTCCAAAGGTGAGTTTGCACATTCGGTATGTGTGCAGCTGGTGCGGAATTCCTGTGGTAGCTGCTTCCTAGCGGTAAGTGTGGTGGCTGAGAGGTCAGGAGTATGTGTTTGATCTGGCCGGAATTATCCAGACCGAGAGTGGCAGCGTTAGGCCTGGCTGGGGGTGCGAGACCAGCAATGATTACTTAGAGTGATGGGGAGTGAGCGGCAGATGTTGATATGAGAACAGTTATAACGAATGGTGTCATAGTATCTCTGTGTTCTAGTTGAGTGGTGGTGTAAGGAGAGAGTAAGTGTGGGGTGTGATATGAGGTATGCTCTTTCAAAGGATCCATGCATTCCAAGGCATAATACGGATGTCATGCAATTCTGCAATTCGACCACTCTCCACACTCGTTCGCTCTCCACACTCATCCGCTCTCCACACTCATCCGCTCTCCACACTCCTTCACTCTCCACACTCCTCCGATCTTCACACTCATCCGGTCTTCACACTCATCTGCTCTTCGCACTCATCCGCACTTCGCACTCGTCCGCTCTCCATACACATTCACTCTCTATACTCATCCGTTCTCCACACTCATCAGCCCTCCACATTCATCGGCCCTCTACACTCATTGGTCCTAAACACTCATCCGCCAACCGCAATAATCCTCTACACTCGTCCACACTTGTCCGCTCTACACACTCATCCGCTATACACACTCATTCGCTATACAGACTCATCCGCTCTACACACTCATCCGTTATATACATTTATCCGCTCTATACACTCATCCAATTTCCAGACTCATCGGCTCTTCGTACTCATCCGCTCTCCACACTCATTCGCTCTCCATACTCATCAGCCCTCCACATTCATGGGCCCTTCACACTCAGCTGCCAACCGCGTTAGTGCTCTACACTCGTCCACGCTCGTCCGCTCTCCACACTCAGCCGCACTCCACGCTCAGCCGCACTCTAAGCTCAGCCGTACTCTACGCTCAGCCGCACTCCATGCTCAGCCGCACTGCACGTTCCTCCACTCTGCACTCTCCTCTGCTCTGTAGGCTCCTCCGTTCTCCACTCTCTTCCGTTCTCCCACGCCCCTCTGCTCTCCATACTCAACCGCTCTCCGCATTTAACCGCTCTCTATACTCATCCGCCCTCCCCACACATCCGCTCTTCGTACTCATCTGCTCTCCACACTCATTCGCTCTCCATACTCATCCGCCCTCCACACTCATCCACTTTCCATACTCATCGGCCCTCCACACTCATCGGTCCTCCACACTCATCGGTCCTCCACACTCATCCGCCAACCGCATTAATCCTCTACATTTGTCCCCACTCATCCGCTCTACACACTCATCCGCTCTACACACTCATCCGCCCTCTACACTCATCGGCCATCCACACTCATCGGCCATCCACACTCATGGGCCCTCAACACTCATCCGTCAACCGCATTAATCCTCTACGCACTTCACACTCATCCCCACTTCACATCCATCCCTTCTTCACACTCATCCCCACTTCACGCTCATCCCCTCTTCACGCTCATCCCCTCTTCACGCTCATCCCCTCTGCACACTCATCCCCTCTTCACACTCATCCGCTCTCCACACTCATCCGCTCTCCACACTCGTTCGCTCTCCACACTCATCCGCTCTCCACACTCATCCGCTCTCCACGCTCATCCGCTCTCCACACTCATTCGCTCTCCACACTCATCCGCTCTCCACACTCATCCGCTCATTGCACTCATCCGCTTTCCAGATTCATCCGTTCTCCGCACTCATCCGCCCTCCGCACTCATTTGCCCTCCACACTCATCTGCACTCCACACTCAACGGCCAACCGCATTAATCCTCTACACTCATCCACATTCATCCACTCTACACACTCTTCCGCTCTATACACACATCTGCTCCATACAGTCATCCATTTTCCAGACTCATCTGCTCTTCATACTCATCTGCTCTCCACACTCATTCGTTTTCTATACTCACCCGCCCTCCACACTCATCCGCCCTCCACACTCATCCGCCCTCCACACTCATCCGCTTTCCACACTCATCGGCCCTCCACACTCATCCGCCAACCGCAGTAATCCTCTACGTTCGTCCCCACTCATCCACTCTCCACACTCATCCGCTCTCCACACTCATCCGCTCTACACACTCATCCGCTCTACACACTCATCCGCTCTACACACTCATCCGTTTTCCAAACACACCTGCTCTTCACAGTCATCCGCTCTCAGCGCTCATCCGCTCTCCGCGCTCATCCGCTCTCATCCGCTCTCCGCGCTCATCCGCGCTCATCCGCGCTCATCCGCTCTCCGCGCTCATTATTACATTGCTCATTTAGTACTGTTTGTCTTTATAGTTTACATTCGAGTTTATTTAGCTGTACATTTCTTGCTTCAGGTCGATTGCTGGGTGGGAGTTATTGTGCAGAAGTTAGTTTGGGACTGATTAGTCTTAGGGGAAGAGCCAGGTTTTCAGTAGTTTGCGGAAGGCCGTTAGGTCTTCAGTTAGGCGGATGTGGGATGGGAGCGAGTTCCATAGGGTTGGGGCCAGGGCTGAGAATGATGATCCGCCTAACCTGACTGAGTTTGTCTTAGGAATTACAAGGAGGCCGGCTGAGCTTGATCTTAGGGTGCGAGTGGGGTGGTAAGGTATTAGCTTGTCTTGAAGATATTGGGGTCCAGTTTTATGTAGTGCACGATGGGAGAGGCATAATGTTTTGAAAGCCACCCTATGGGCTACTGGAAGCCAGTGCAGTGTCTTAAGGGCAGGGGATACATGGTCTCTTGGACCAAGCGCAAGTAGCATTTTGGCTGCCGCGTTTTGTGCTCTTTGGAGTTTATTTAGTTGGTAGGCATGAATTCCGAGGTATAGGGGGTTTTTGCCCATTTGCCCATGGCGGGTGGCAAGGGTAGTGGGTGCGGAAGAAGGTCGGAGTTGCCGCAGACCATGATTTCTGTTTTGGAGGGGTTTAAAAGGAGGTGGCTTTGGGTCATCCAGAGTTCTATGTTAAGGAGGCTGGATGCCAGGTCAGGTCGGGAGTTGGGTTTCGAGTTCAGGAGTTTTAGAATTAGTTGAGTGTCGTCGGCGTAGTTGTAACATAGGATATTGTGTGAACGAATTATTGGTGGGACGGTGATCAGGTAGAGGTTGAACAGGAGGGCGGATAGACATGCTCCTTGGGGGACTCCTGTGTTGACTGGTCGGGCTTGTGAGGTAAAGCTGGAGAGTGTCGTTATTTGGTGCCTGTCTTTGAGGAATGAAGCTATCCATTTAAGGGCGGTCCGCGAATTCCTAGGGAGTGGAGGCGGACTAGGAGGATTGAGTGATTGATCGTGTCAAAGGCGGCCGATAGGTCGAGGAGGATTAGTGCGGCGCATCCCGCGGAGTCTGCTGTCATTTTAAGGTCATCCCAGATCGAGGTTAGGTGGTTTCATTTCCGTGACGTGATCTGAAACCTGATTGGGCGGGGTCTAGAAGGTTGTTGGTTTCAACAAAGGCATTTAGTTGAGAGTAGGCGGTTCGGTCAATGAGTTTGGCAAGGAACCTTGTGTTTGAGATTGGGCGGTAGTTTTTGGGCTCGAGCGGGTCAAGCGAAGGTTTTTTTATTAGAGGTTTGACGTGCACTATTTTGAATGCGTCGGGGAGGATACCGGAGGAGAGGGAGGAATTTATGATAGATCTTGCGTGTTCGCCTGCGCAGGTGGAAGCAAACATTTCTTTAAGGGTTGTGGCTGGGCAAGGGTCTAGTGGTGATCCAGAGGGTTTGCGAGCAGATAGAAGTTTGAGAAATTGTTCTGGTGATATTGGATTAAAGGATTCAAACGTTAGTTGCGTAGAGGTCGCGACTGAAGGGCTGGCCGGTATGGGCAGAGGGTTGCCCGGAGGCTGTAGTAGAGCCAGTTTGGTTTTTAGAGTTTTTGTTCTTTCGATAGCCGTGTTGTAAAAGTGGAGGGAGAGTGAGTCGCAGAGTGATTGTGAGGGGGTCGGGACGGTTGTATTACAAGCCGGATTGGTGAATTCTGAGATGATTTTGCGTAGTTCTTTGCTTGGGTTTTTGCAGTTTAGGATTCGGGAGTTGTAGTGGGCTTTTTTTGTTTTCCCAATTTCGGCTTTGTATTGATATAGGTGTCGGGCCAAGGTGGTCCTGCTCTCGTGGGTTTTCTCTTTCTGCCATTTGCGTTCTAGGTATTTGTAAATTCGTTTAGTGGTCTTCAGCTCAGGGGTGAACCATCTGGGGAAAGGGCCACGGCGGGTTGATGGTTTACACAGGGTGGGTGAGTCGCAGGAGAGATGCGTTGAGCCATGAGTGAAAGGCCTCAGGGGTTAGTTGGTTATTGGGACCGCAGGTGGGTGGTGGAGAATGGAGGAGTGCCTCGGCTAGGTCCGGGGTGATCATTAGTTTTTTCCAGCAGTTGCGTAAATTCGGAGGTTCGGATGCGAGTATGGGAAGGGGGTCGGGTGAGTGGATGGTGAACGAGAGCATGAAGTGATCGGACCAGATGATTGGGGTGGGGGGCTTTAAATGAATCAGGGTGTTGGAGCTAAAGATGACATCTAGAGTGTGTCCTTTGTAGTGGGTCGGGCCATTTATGTGGGGTTGGAGATTAATTGCATCTAAACCGTCAACCGGGGAGTGTGTCATAGGGTTGGTGGGGTTGTCGAGCCATATGTTGAAGTCACCAAGGAGGGTGAGGTTGGGATGGTTTAGTTGGAGGGTGGCGATGGAATCGCAAAGGTTGTTTGCGAATTGTCTATCATAGCCAGGGGGCCTGTAGATTATTAGGAAGCTGTGTGAGAGCGATGGGAGAGGGAAAGTTTAACGAGGAGAGATTTGCAGGATGGGATGGAGGGTTGGTTGTCTATGATTGAGGAGCGGAAGAGAGATTTGAATACGAATGCTACTCCACCTCCTCTGGACGAACGGTTCAGTGGGATGAGGGAGTAGTCAGGGGGAAAGGCTTCACTAGCGATTGGGCCAAAGTGATCGGAGAGCCAGGTTTCAGTGATGAACACTAGGTCAGGTTTGAGAGAGGCCAGGAGGTCCTAGATGCAATGTCTGTTTTTTTGCTACGGAACGGGCGTTAAATAGGATACAGTTCACATCGGCAGGTAAGGTAGGTTTCGGTGCTGGAGCGGGATGGGGCGGTGGTGGAGAGATGGAAGCGCGGGGGTAAGGTGGGTGATGCTAGAAGGGAATAGTGGGCGGGCCGTAAAATTGGCAGGTTTCGTGTGGGGCTGGGTGGTTGGGTGTGATAGGATGACCGGGTTTGGGTTGGGGGATTTGAGGGAGAGGTTTGGGCGGTTGGGACTTTCAGTTGCAGTTGGTGAGAAATCGAGGGAGAGGGGTTTCAGGAAGGGGGAGGCCATGGGGGAAGGCGGAGATTGCGGGAGAGAGGTGGTGGGTCGAGACAGGGGAGGCGAGGAGTGCTGAGAGATTGAGGGGGACCAGGAGCATTTCCTCTTTAGTTTCTTTGCTGCGACTGGTGTGTGTGAGCGGGTAGGAGGGTCAGAGGGGGAGAGGGAAGCGGCTTCGGTTCATGCTAGGGCTAGGCGTGCAGTTTTTAGGGAGGGGAAGGAGTGCAGTCGGCGGGGGAAGGTGGTGGGGGTATGAGGGCAAGGCTGTTGGTGGGTGATTTCGGGGTGGGGTGTGCCAGGTCTGATAGTGAAGGGGAGGAGGTATGGGCAATGCTGGCAGGGTAGTGGTGGGTTCAGGGGATGAGTGGTCTTAGGGTGAGTGGCTCGCCATTGTGCTCCTCTGGCTTGGTGTTTGGAGAGGGGAGTGGAAGCGAGTGTGGACGAGGGTGGGGTGATTTGGGACCGAGTGGGCGGGAGTGAAGGCAGGTCGGAGAGTGGGGGTGGTCCACGGGGCTCGTTTCTGAGAGACTCTGGTGGGGTGGGTGCACTCAAGATTGGTGCGAACTTTTAAGGTTGATTTAGGAGGGTTTCCTGATTGTAGTTCTAGGATCGGGGGTGTCACGCCTCTAGGCACACTTCTAGGTTCAACAGGTCAGAGACTGCAACGATATTAGACTATTTGATCCTCTCTAGATGCAATTTGCCGGTAGAGATGATATTAGTTTAATAGGTATATTTCCGAGTTCACCTGTATACCGAGAAGATATTCGGTCAGTTTCTAGATTCAATTTACTTTGAGAGGGCACTTCTAAAATCAACTTTTCTCAGGGAGGCTATTGGTCAGAACTTCTAAATGTAATTGGTCACAGCTTCTAAATGCAATTGGGTACACTTCTAAATTCAGCTTTTCTCAGAGAGGCTATTGGGCGCAATTTCTAGAATGCAATTGGGTACGGCTCTTAATGCAATTGGATACACTTCTAAGTCCAACTTTCTCAGAGAGGCTATTGGTTACAGCTTCTAAGTGCAATTGGGAACACTTCTAATTCAATTTTCAGAGAGGCTATTGAGCGCAACTTCTAAATGCAATTGGGAACACTTCTAGATTCAACTTTTCTCATGGCTATTGGGGGCAACTTCTAGAATGCAATTGGGTACACTTCTAAATTCAACTTTCTCAGACTGGCTATTGGTCACAACTTCTATAATGCAATTGGGTACACTTCTAAATTCAACTTTCTCAGACTGGCTATTGGTCACAACTTCTAGAATGTAATTGGGTACACTTCTAAATTCAACTTTCTCAGAGAGGCTGTTGATCACAAGTTCTAAGTGCAATTGGGTACACTTCTAGATGCAATTGGGAACATTTCTAATTCAACTTTCAGAGAGGCTATTGGGCGCAACCTCTGAATGCAATTGGGCACTCTTCTAGATTCAATTTTATTCAGTGAGGCTGTTGGGCGCTACTTCTAAAGCAATTGGGTACACTTCTAAATGCAAATGGTCACAGCTTCTAAGTGCAATTGGGTTCACTTCTAAATTCAACTTTCTCAGAGTGGCTATTGGTCACAACTTCTAGAATGCAATTGGGTACACTTCTAAATTCAACTTTCTCAGAGAGACTGTTGGTCACAACTTCTAAGTGCAATTGGGTACCCTTCTAGATTTTTGTATGTGGGTCTGCGTTATCTTGAAGACATATCCTTCCGCCTCTCCTTCCAGTGCTTCAGCTTTCATACTTCCTCTATGCAGGTGTGTCGATAGTTAGTCGGTTGTATTGTAGGCCCTATCACAATCTTAGAGCAGCAACAATCACCTATCAAGTTAGAGGGTGGTCTTAGTGTGGAACCTTGCATTTCTTTTATTTATTTGCTTTTTGTTGATAAAGCGTGGTCCTAGCCCAAGAGCAGCAGAGCGCTGTGCAGAGTGTGGGTAGCTAACATTTGCGCTGGCATATTTTTGAAAGTATTGCAGTACTGTGAGTTGAAGTCTGTGGATCGGTATGTGCAGCCATTTGCAAAATTGGAGAATTGTGGCGGTATTCTGAGCCAACATCAGAATCGAGTTTCAGACGGTGGGTAAGTGACTAGAGAAGGCTTGTTTGAACATCTATTTGCAGACGAGTTGTGATTCAATGCAGTTGGTTGACGTGCATGATTGGTAGGAGCGGTTTGTGATCCGTGATCGCTGTTACAGGATGCCCAAATATATACAAGGGAAGTTCTTGCATTCACAAAGCAGAGCTTATTCTTCTCTTTCTATTTGTGCATAGCAATATTGGTGGTAATGTTATGGACCTTGACAAAAGCAACAGGCCACCTTGCAGCATCTTGGTCAACTTGACGTATGGCTGCCCACAACCCTACTGTACTGGCATTCATTACAAACTGTGAATGCCTAATCGTGTTGGATAACACCATGGCTTTATCTTTTATGAGGCGTTTTTTGTACTTTCAAATGTTGAGTGTTCAGATTCCCCCCATGCACAGTTTTTCCTAGTGAGGGCATGCAACAGTTATGTGAGGGTGGTGAGAGTCGGAAGGAATAGCGGTAGTGGGCTTGTATTGTTACCTAGGTCTCATGTTGGCTAGCAATGGAAAATGCACAACTCATTAAAAACACCACAGAGAAAGCTACAATTCAGATGGGAGGTTTAATTAGATGGATTTATACATTTGGTGCTCGTATTTTAAAGAAAAGTTTAGAAGTATGTAGGGCCAAGATTGGTGTGATACTATTACATGGCAGTGAGATTTGGGGTCACGCAAACTGTACACAACTTGTGGTGTTACAGAACAAAACTTTGAAAAAACGAACCCGACACACTACAAAGTGCAATTCGATTGCTTTTGGAGTTTCCCAATATAGCCACGCTGGCACCTTTGAAGTTGATGCTTTCCTTCTGAAGACTCATGCAGTTGATTTGAATTAATTCCTTAGATTTATTTTGGTAATAAATACCATACAATCAAATGCCAATATACATACAACATAAAACATAATACAATGGGCCTCATTACGAGGTGGGCGGTAAGGGATTACTGGCACCGGTAAGGGCACCGGTGCTGGAAATTCCTTACCGCCCTACTACGAGTTCCCTTTGTGGGTCCTTCCTTAACACCTGGTTTTTGCAGGCGTTAAGGACGGGCCCCGCAAAGGGACACCGGGGTCAATAACGGTACCGATATTTGCGGTACCGTTATTGCCGCCTTCCCCCTTCCCATTGAGCCCTATGGGGGCTCAAATAGGAATGGGGAATGGCCCTGGTGAATGGGGAATTACCGGTCCCTCCAACCTCGGAATGGACCGGTAATTGCTCCATTCACCAGGCCAGAGTTGCAACGAGTTTGGAGGCAGCCATGCCACAAATAGCGGCATGGCTACCTCCAACCTCGTAATGAGGCCCAATATCTTAAAATAGATAAGCACAACAGTTAATTCCTTACAAATTTCGAGGATGGACAATATAGCAAGTTAATTACAATGCACCATTATTTCATAAAATTAGATTTTAATGTAACACATTTTTCTAATGGCAACACGCAGTTCTCAAAAAAGTGAGTAATCTCCAAGAGATCAGGGCAGTGTCAGCGAACAAGATAAAATGCATTGCAGGAATGCATTGCATTGCGTAATTGGGGAATTAAAGTGCATTTGCGAACATGATCATATTTTGGACAAAGAAAGAGCACATGTAACACATCTTCTGGACCATTATTACACAGATCACAAATGACATTGGGCCTCATTCCGAGTACGGCGCTAACCAATGGCGCTATTAACGCCTTGGTTGACGCCGTACCCGGACCGGCAGCGCCTTGGTGGATGGCGGAATTACCGCCCCATTCCAAGGTTGGCGGGGCGGTAATTCCCCATTCACCAAGGCTCTTCCCCATTTCCAAATGAGCCCCCATAGGGCTCAATGGGAATGGGGAAGATGCAAATAACGGTGACCGTTCATTACAGTCACCGTTATTGGCTTGGAGGCCCCTTTGCGCCCTCGACTTTAACACCTGCTCAAAGCAGGCGTTAAGGGCGAGGGCGCAAAGGGAACTCGGAGTATGGCGGTAAGGGATTACCGCCACCGGTCTCATTACCGGTGGCCGCTATCCCTTACCGCCATACTCGGAATGAGGCCCATTATCTTGGTGGCATGAAGCCCATTTGGCAATTACATTCTTCAAAGGAAGTCAATTTAAGTGGGGTCCAGTAATCAGATAGCATTCATTTAAGAAATGTTAACAAACCAAATACTTTTGGAGGGAATTCAAATTCAATAAAATATGCTCTTGATTCGCACGTTTCGTAATTTCAACATGTTTCCTATGTACAATCATAGTCTTGTGGAGACTGTTATTATATATTTGTATCAACCCCTCATTGATGGAAACATGATAAGTAAACAACAGGTCACAATTTAGTACATCTTCTAAAATGTGTGACCATAGAGAAAATGTTTTGGATGTAAATTCATCTTCCAGAAAAGTGAGGCCTAGCTCCTGATGGACTGAAAAGTTTGTAGAAGATGATGGTAGACCCGACAACGGTTTCAAAAACGTATTTTCGTGCATCTGTAGTTCAAATGTCCATACCCCAAAGTATCATACTTTATTTAGCAGTGGCAGTAACGTTTGTGATGAACGTCAATACGTTTTTACACAGCAAAAATCACCACTGATTGCTGAGGTCATACTATTCGCTCATTTTGTACAGTGGTCAGTACCTGAAGCAGGTAAAAGTACTTCCAAGATAATCAAATAAGCCAACTAGATTTAATTTGGGGGCAGAAACAAAAAAGGAAGGAGAGGATTTAGCTCACCTATGTGGAAGATTTGTCTGGCAAATCATAGCCAATTTACTAATAATAATTTTGAGCCCCAGACTGTTCATAACCCCCATGTACACATCTATGAGCTCTTGTGCTCTTTTATAGCCAGGACGAGGCGTCCTGGCTATAAAAACAGTATCATCGGCGCAGGCCAGGATAGGAATTGATCAATTGCGATAATGTGGTATAACAGCGTTACGAGCATCAAGCTTTGGTATGAGCCTTTTAACATAAAAATAGAACAGGATCAACCCATGGCACAGCCCTGATGGATGAATGAGAATCAGTGTTTGAGCAAGGTCATCGGAAAATTATAATCCCTCTGCCATAACAAGTCCCTATTGACCCTACTGAAAAACTCAAATATATATAATACCATG
The DNA here is from genome assembly GCF_040938575.1 of Ambystoma mexicanum. NCBI lineage: Eukaryota > Metazoa > Chordata > Amphibia > Caudata > Ambystomatidae > Ambystoma > Ambystoma mexicanum. The sequence goes on from NC_090941.1 coordinate 124,457,651, forward strand.
GAAGAAATAGCAAACTCTAAGGCCAAAAAGATGTACAAATGGTACAATGAAGGCCAACTTCTAACAGAGTGGGATCTTCATCTTTGAAGGAATTAATTGCAGCCCTTTCAGCGAGCATAGCAACAAGGGATAGAGGCTCCTGATCCCTGGCACCCAAACATGCCAGCCACCATTGTGTATGTCTAGTAACATTATTACATATGTGTAAGCCAGTGGCACAGGCAGCCTTTGGTGCTGGAGGTTGGTGGATCCTGAGGGGCACTGGCACTGTAAATGATTCAACGTCACTAGCGGGAGGCGACTATCTTTTAGTAGAGGGAAATTAACATCTCCCACAATTTATCGTGAGTGACTGATCATTGCAAGATAGCCTTACATAACTTAGGGTGCTTTAGCTGGGTTACCCCCCGCCCCCGGCAACATTTTCCAAATAATATGTTGAAAGGGTGCATTTTACTACATTATCTTTGAGAAAATGTGGTTAAAAAGCCATACACACATGCTAATTGGTTCTCTACGGTAAACCAGGAAGCAATCCAGTAAATGTAACATTGAAGGGGATATTAGCAAAGGGGGTGGCAAAAGAGTCCTGGATGCTGCTAAGGGGAGGGGCACTGCATGCCCAAACAATAAATCATGATACCCTGCAAACGTGTATTTTGTAGTCACGCAGCATGATCTCTGGTGGTCTTTTTGGCATCCAGTAAGCATATTGTAAATAGATCTCTCCAGCTGGGTTTGAAAACAACTGTATTTATTTAAAATATACTCTCACTCAGTATATAAACAATGTAATCAGATATTCAAAATGGTAATTGCATGCATGGTACAAACATCATTAGCACTTACATGCTGGTGGGTCACTGGTACACCATTTTCCACTTTTACTCTTTCATTTTACGTTCCATTTTGTAAAAAATGTAAAAGCTTCAGGCAAGAACAAGATTTACAATGGATTCAACTTTAATCCGTCTGTTCTTAGCACATGCTAAATGTCGCTAGATTCCGGCATGAATCCATTTGTTTACGCCTGCCTGATAATCACATGCAGGCGTAAAACCAGGTGGTTTTGCAAGCATAGCAGGAATGAGGTGAAAGGAATGTATTTCCTCTCGTGGCCCCCATTCCATTTGCAAAACAATGTTAAAATGTCCTGGAGCAGTAATACAAGTGTAAAACGTGTGTAAGTATTTTACATTTTGGCTTTATAGTTATTTTACTGAAAATACGGTTTTAAAATGAGTTCCAGTGAGTAAGTTGCCCACATTCCGTAATTAAATATTCAATTCAAAAGGAGGGATAACCTAAATCATCTGTCTGTTTTGCATAAATCAAAGAGCACTTTTGAATGACAACATGTTTTATAGTTGACAAACATGTCTGTGATAGTGATTTAAGACAAACTTTTCTGAGCTTGGTGCTCATTGGAGAATTGATGGCAGTGAATATTACAGTGCTTAAAGCTATGGAGAAACGGCTGGCAAAAGTAATGGTCTTTGTGGCCTCGCTGGGTGCATTACAAGCTATAAAGGAATGGAACTGTGATAGAAAAGAGTTAGTGTCGTGTATTAGACAGTAGCTGGAGAAATACACAGTGGGGGGGATGGGGATTGAGTTGGCAATAATCCCCGGTCATTGTGGTATATTGCGAAACTGGTTGGTGGACAGGGCTGTGTATGAGGCTACACCCAGGGAGGTAGTGGATATAGTGAGTGTCTGAGGTTCAGGTGGCTGTGAAAGGCAGAGTTAAGGGAAAATGGCAGAGCAGATGGGATAGGAGCAGGAAAGCGAGGCACTTTTACACGGTACAAAGGAAGGTTCAGTGTAAGAAATGTGGGTGTAATGCAGAGTTGGCACGCAGGGAGGAAACTATCTTGAATCGCCATGCAGGTTTGAAAGGAGGGAAGTTAGAGATAGATAGAGTCACTTCTGAGAAATGTGCGGTGTGCGGAAGCCCAGAAATGGTAAATAACTATATGATTATATGATATGGCATTTATAACGTGCCTGTACACAAGCGTTTCTAGGTGCGACAAGACAAGGAGGGGGAAACAAAGGGAGGACAAAACAACAATCTTACTGGGCCTTGTGACATTTAGATCACGCAAGTGCAGGGAAGGGGAGAAGTGCAGGTAAATTAATAAGTGCAGTCAGCGGGTGGCTCAAAGTGCAGAGAGAGGGGACTGCATGGTTTCAGGAACAGACCCTTAAGTGATGGGGGAGCCCGGAGGCAGTGCAAGGGCAACTGAGCATGCAGGAACCTGGGCCCGAGTTCAGAGGGTATCCAGGTGACCAGTGCGCGGAGCAGTCAGGCATGTCAGCAGGGGAGAGGAAGAGAGAAAGCGGAAGCGAAAAGGAAGGTCTTGAGTTGTTTCTGGAACGGGAGGTGTTTCTGCTCAAGTTTGAGAGAAGCAGGGAGGCTGGTCCAGAGGGAGGCCAGAGCCGAGGAGAGATATCTGTCCCTAACTCTCTGCTTGGAAAAGCACCTGCCCCTCTGAGAGTTGGAGGTGGATCAGCGGAGATCTCAAGAAGGAAGATGTTTTGAAAGAGAAAGTTGGAGGTAGAGTGGTTCCAGGTGCCAGAAAGCCTTGTGGATGATGCAGAGGGTCTTGAACTTGATCCTTGCAGCCACGGGGAGCCAGTGAAGAGATTTCAGTGCTGGAGAGAAACAATCCCTGGGCTTGAGGCCAAGGACAAGTCTTGCAGTTATTTTCTGGATAAGTTGTACTGGAAAATAATGAATGGGCTAACAAGATTCTCCTCTGGAAATTGAAGTGGGAGAATGGAAGACCAGGCTCCCGTCCTTCACCTCTCGCGCTTGACCTAGAGGGTCACGGCCCAGACACCCGCCGCGGGAAGAGTTTGTCCATTTACCAGACGACCAGGTACCCTGGTACAGGAACATACGGATGTGTCCACCTGCCTGCCCAACAGCCCGCACTGGCCATGCCGACCCCTGCGGCTCGGATCAGCTAGACTAAAAACCACACGTCGTTAGAGATGCCATGACGACCTAGACAACGGGAAGCACATCTGTATAAGTATACACACTTAACATTTCCACACCAATCTACACGAAGAACATACTCAGTGCTCTGACGTAGGCGACAGGCATATTCACGGACGTGCATCTTTATTATTTTTACATAGGCTTTCAGAATGCAGAAACGCAAGATGCATCATGAACTCATCTATAACGCTTGCTCACGCTTCCCTTGAAACCCGTTACCACCATGAGAGGTATAATGGAAACACGATACTGGTCATGGAAATGTATGCTACTATAATCTAAAGCACCTACGCACCAAACAGACTACTTAAGCACCAGGCCCGAGTAGGCCTCAAACAAGAGCTCCCGTGGACATTAACAAAGCAAGAGTCAGGTTGCTGATCCTGCAGAAAGAACCCGATGGAGCAACCAGCCAAGGTCGCAATGTTGCAAGCCCACATCCAAGAACAAATCATCAAAGGCACGATGTTGCAACCTCGTACTCCGCGTACCAACGTTAAAGTCATATCTACAAATTAAACCAGACACACAGTGGAAAAGCAATATTAATTGTGCAGAATTCTGCCTCAAACACGGTCCCGCCTCACGTGACCAAGCCGAATCTGACGAGATGCCAAAACCCAGGAGAGAAAAGGCGTCTGGGTCCCTCACTACGAGACACAGGCCGAGACACTTGAAAGGCTCAATGGACACCTGCTACAGTGGGAGCGGTCAGCGGGAGCGGTCAGCCTTCCACCTATGAATAAATCCTCACATTGTCTGAACGTACCCATATTGAAACATTGTTGCAAACACAGGTACACCGAGAGCTGGGAACAACGGTGGTCCCAGGCTGGGGAGCTCACGGATGCACCAATCAGAACATGGGGCTCTTATCTCAGACGTCAGTAACATTAGCCAATCCTCAGGAGCCTTCATGTAACAATTCTTATGTATCCAATTATAGGGACAACCCAGATATACCACCTGACCACACCTTGTCCACTAATATCATTCTCTATATGTGTACTATACTAACCCTACCACTCGAGCAACCAATTAAGAGTGGCGATAGGTTTTTTTGTTAACTTTCTGAAGTGACGCAAGTAGCGCGTCATAATGCAGTAAAAAGGGCCTGCGAGCCCCACGATTATGTGTGTGTCAGGACGGACGCGTACGCTCCTTGACCCATCCCTGCCGTTTTGTATAAATAAACAGCAGAGTCGCCTTGCTCCTTGTGTGCGTCTCATACTCTATCTCATCTGGGATATACGGGAGGAGTTGGGGCCTCCCTGCCCGGAGGTCTGCGGACGGCCCGGCCGACCCCGGCAGAATTTCCCCCCGACAAGTTGGAGGCACTGCTGAGATCTGTTTAAGATCAACTTTTATTTTTAGTTTTTCCAGGCACTCCCGTTGCGAGGAGGCCCGGCGGCGCGGCCCCCTCTGCCGTTGCCCCCTTCTGAGGACTACAGGACCATCGCGGAGCCGCGAGAAGACCGGACAGCGCAATCCGGATATTGGCCCTCGGGAGCCGGTTGAGAAGTATCCCGCCCGCGGTCGGCGAGTGTCCAGACGTGGTCCAGACGAGGGGAGGTGGCGAGCCGCTTGGAGGGTGCACGCAGTCGAGCGGCCCTGCATCGAGAGAACTTGGTGAGCATGACACGCACAACAAGCAATGCGAAATTGTGAGGGAGGGGGAGGAAGTAAATAAGGGAGGGGGGAGGTATTGTAGAGGTGTGCGGCGAAGGTTTAACTGAGTGTTGCTAATGGAATGAATGATAGGAAAACGAGTGCGAGAACAGTCGGCTAACGTTACGCGAAAGAGGGGGGCGGGGCACGAAAACATCACGTGCAGCCGCTCGTAACAGTCAGCTAACGTTACGCGAAAGAGGGGGGCGGGGCACGAAAACATCACGTGCAGCCGCTCGTAAGACCCTGATGGTCTAAATTGCGACTAAGTGTGAGGGTGGGTGTGTGTGGTTTCCTACGACTTGACATTTATTGATCAATGAGTAGATGAGGTTCCCTATTGTTCGAGCAAGAAACTCGATAGGTAGATGACGTTTCCCTGTGGGCGGTAGCTAGTTACATAGTTGCCCAAAACGGAAGATAATTGGCTGGTTAAGCCCTCCTGTTAAGGGGCGTATCACACGCGAGGCGACGCAGCGTGCGCAGTCCGGTTATATTATTGATGAGATTACCTTGTTCCAGGAGAGACAGGAAGACAGCTGTAGGGTTAGCGGGGTAGATTGCAAGTGTATTTTGAACTTAAAAAACATAACAAGAATATACCAGTAGCTCGAAGAAATCGGTGACGTCACCAGTAGGGATTTAATAGGATATCGCGAGCACAAGGAATTTTGGGTTTGAGAGTGGTGGGGAAGAGAAGCATGATAAAGGAGCTGGTATGGAGATAAACTATAAACCAGTGGATCGAAAACAAGGGGAAAGGGGCGTGGCTGCGCACGGAGAACGCCGGCCACGGCAAGTGTAAACGGGGGAGGAGAACGGAGAAATAGGACGACTGTATAAGATCATCGTAAGGGGTACGCAGCCGCAGGGGGCTGCGTGCGCTTCGGCCGCAGGGGGCCGTAGGGGAAGGAATATAATATAACATCATATTTATTATTATTGCATAATTTGTCAAAAGGATTGTCGAAAGTCCCCACATTTGCGGGGCGAGGTAAGCAATACAAGGTTGTATATCGTAAACTGCTAGTAAGGGGAAGGGTAACAAGGGGAGTGAATTTATGTCATACGGGAGAGGGTCGGGAGGGTGGGGGAACACCCTCACTACCCCACTACAGCACATATGCACCACACTGCCACCACATAGGGAGAAGTTAATTAAGTACAGCATAGAGTGGACCCAGGGGACAGATAACAAAATGTTAACACCATGGCCGCCTAATGGTAGTTTCGATCCATATGCCCAACATTCACTACTGAACCATCTGCACAATACATACAAGGGGAAGAAGTTGGCAAACCATGTGGAGGTGTTTAACTTATGGAGGATGTTCCAGGGGTCTCGACCAGGACCAAATGGAATGTTCACTATGGGGGAAACACCGGAAGAAAAGGAGATTAAGAAAGAAGGAACGGGTGGGGAAAAGGAGTGCGAAAGCACAAAGAATACGGGGAACGAAAGACAGGGAGGAGAAAAGATTGATAAATCAGACGACATAAAAAAGGAACCGAGCAATGGGATACCCATAACACCGGGAGTGAAAACAGAGGGAGGAGGGTTGTACCCTTTAAGAGAATTAGGAGAAATAGCAGGACAGTTAAGGGCGGCTGAAGGATACTCAAACCCGGCATACAGCCCTCCACCATATGTGGCTCATGGGAAGATACCAATGGGGGACAGGAGGATTAGAGAAGAGCAGACTGTAGAGATAGGAAACGATGAGTGGATAGCTGCACAGATATTGTTGAAATTACGAGGCTCACTAACTGGAGAAGAAAGGGAGGCGGTAAGGAGAACAAACGAGGATAGTGCCAGTGAGAGTGAAATGAGGGGAGAGGAGCTACTACGGCAGAAGGAAGAGATTTTGGAGGAAAGATTAGCAGAACTAAGGGATGAGCAGAATGAACTGATCAAACAACTTGAGCGGGAGGAAAGAGAGAGAGTGAGGAAAAGGAAAGAAGGTAAGGACGAATTGGAAAAATTAAGGGAACGAAGTGAGGAACAAAAGAGAGAAGCTGAAAGGGTAAAAGGAGCAGCAGATAGGGTATCAAGAGTAGTGCTGAGAGAGAAGAAGAAGGAAGAAGAAGAAAAGGAAAAAGAAATGGAAATATGGAGGAGGAGGATAATATCAGAGGCAACTAAGAAATATGAAGAGGGGAAGGTAATAGAGAGTATAGTAGAAAGAGAAAGGGTGAAATGGGAAAGGAAGAAAGAGGATGAAAGGATATTGGAACAGATGAGCAACGAAGTAATGGAGGAGTTGAAAAGGAAAAGGGAGGAAAATAGTAGGGAAATGGAGGAGAGGAGTGAAGGAGGAAGAGAAGAGAGGGGTTGGGAGAGTGAAAGATGGGGAGATGTATATAAAAGTAGAGAGGTAGCAACAACATCAGCACAAAGGGGAACAGTTGGTAACAACGGAAAGGGAGAAAGAGACCTAATAGACTTAAAAACAGTAACAATAAAAGGAAAAAAGGCAGAGTGGGGGGTGCCATTTATGAATGATTTTTGCAGTGAGGAGGAAGGAGGAGTGGAGAAGGATGGAAGGAAGAGTGAAAGGGAAAGCTTAGATAAACTATACCTTACTAGAACAAACATAGATTCGCCCTGGATGAGTAGAAGATGGGAGGAGCTGGAGAGAAGTAAGGAGGAAGTGAAAAGAATAGGGGAAACACAAACCAATGAAACCACGCCACCCACATCACCATCGCACCCTCCCACGTCACGCCCTACATGTTCAACTACCGCGCGCTCTCTGCACAGAATAAAGCTCGCGCCCTTCATGAATGAACTTACACCTTATGCATGTCGGCTTAGGGACCTCCCTAGTCGCAGGCAAGACAGACAAATAAACATACCCATATTGAACACAGGAAATGATGAAAAAAGGGGAAAGGAAGAAGAGGGAGGTAGGAGCAGAGGTAGTAAGGAAGAATTTGGAGTAGTAAAAGAAATGGGGGAAGAGGAGGGGTGTGAAGACTCAACATTATGGAGCGTAAAGGGTGACACAAGACAGAATTTAATGCCACTGCTGGAGAGAGGAGGGGTTAGACCACAGTATGTACCTTGGAAACATACGGATAAGGAAAATATAAAATGTAGGCTCCCATCACTAAGTGGAGGTGCGGGTAAGTGGATATATGAAATGGAAAAACACACCGCAGGACAGAAACTAGCAGTAGGAGATGTGAAGGGCCTGTTAATATCAATATTAGGGGATAGAGCGGATGACATTTGGAAAAGAGCGGGATTCCATGGGGTAACAATAACGAACACATCGCATGATGGGGCACCATTTGCAAACTGCAGACATGCGCTATGGCAGGCACTGAGAGTGCAGTACCCAGACACATCAGACATAGGAGCCATTACTTCCCGTAAGATGGGTGAAAATGAGGATCCTGTTGATTATATCCAGGATGTTCAAGAGAAGTGGCGCATGGAAACTAGAGAACAATGGGACAAAACACCAGCCATATTTTATCATATACTAGTACAAGGGCTCCCAGAAGGAGTTCAAAAACAACTAAAGAAAGTAGTGGGGATGGAAGCAAAACCATGGCCAGAAATACAACTGACTATAGTACATCACTGCAGAACATGGCAAGGAAAAATGAAACAAAAGGAAGAGGATAGGAAAACAGAAGAGGCCAAATTAGTACAGAAAAAACTTACTAAATACACAATGGAAGGGGCACTAATAACTACGCCCACACCAATGGCCCAAAGCCCAACGCAAGTAGTGGCTGCACAAGATCCCGCACAAATAACGCCTCCACAAGGTGTAATACAGCAAGTGCCGCCTCTGCAATTACACGCACCAAACATGGGAGGAGGGTACCCAATGCAAGGAACTGGGTATTATAGTTATAACCGAGGGAGAGGAGGGTTTATGAGGGGGAGAGGATATGGATATAATACCCAACAACAGGCTGGGGGACTAAGAAATAACTACCCCACAGGGCAACCCGTATACCAGGACAACACAGGGAGCTTCCCATGGCAAAACAGGGAACCACCCGTGTGTTGGAGCTGCGGACTATTAGGACACATGTCACGTACATGTAGGGTCAGGCCAGGAACACCAGCATGGAATGAACAAGCACAACCTAGGACATTACAAGAACAGCAGGGCATACAACAACAGCAGACGTCACAAAAAGGGAGTGACCCACAACAACAAACAACACAACAGCCACAAACCTATTCACTGCCACAACAACAAATAACACAATACCTGCCACCGCCACAACAACAAGTAGCGTTAATACAACCACCACCCCAAAATGAACGAACACAATTGGGTGGGGTGACGGTGTTGGGACACAACCCTTACACAGGGAATGGCCAATCATTGTACCCCCAATAGGCCAGCCCACAGACGGCCTTGGTGTGTCCCATCCTGTCAGTAACACCTAATAGTGCGGAGGAACCACGCATAGAGGTAACGATAGGTGACAAAAAATTATCATTTCTTGTTGACACCGGGGCAACCCGGTCTTGCATAAGGGAAGGTAAATTTAAGATGTCAGGCGAAGCCATGAACACCCAAGGATTTTCTGGGGCTAAAGGGTTGGTTCCATTTACTGATAATGTTCCCTTATCTATTGGAGATTATGATCTGTCAGTTCCACTCTTGTATTATAGTGCCTCACCAGTAAATATACTGGGGAGGGACATAATGAATAGGTTGAACATGACGATCTCCTTTACAGAGGATGGCATAATTTGCTCTACTCCAGGGATTAACATGCTCGCAGCACGACAGATTTTGCAAGCATACTGTGGACAGACAGCGATTAGGGTGGAGCCAGTAGATGGCGAGATATTCCAATATGGCACTGACATGGCATTTGCATGGATGGCAGGGATAGAAGGGAAAATATGGAGGAGACCAGCAGCCTATCTATTCCGACCAGAAACACCAGGTAATGAACTAGAAGGGAATGTGTTTGTAGTGGACATTGAGAGCATTATTGCAACAGCTGATTATGTTGCTGTGCACGCCCAAGATAAAGAAGGGAGAGCATGGAGGGCGGTGATAGCACTAGCAGAAGGATGTAGGCTGACCCAGGTGTCAGATGAAGAGCTGTTCTCAGAAGAAAAGGAAGAAAATGAAATGGTGTTCATGATGAGTGTAGAAATATGGCTAAGAGTGGCTCACAAACAAGTAGCACAGAAAATTGCAATGGCACTTGAGGCACCCGCAGGCACCCCAGTCCCATTTTTTAAGGAGGATATGTCAAAGGTGCCCAAATCATTATGGACTATTAGCCCTTATGACGTGGGATGCATAAAAAGCATAGGGGGTGTAAGGATAAAATTGAAAAAAGGTGCGATACTACCAAGAGTTAAACAGTACCCATTGTCAAAAGAGGCAGATGAGGGCATATTTGAAACCATAACGGCCCTTATAAACAATGGCATATTGGTCCCCTCAGAATCACCATGTAACACAGCTGTGTACCCGGTGCGCAAGGCTAAAGGGGGGTCTTGGCGCTTCATACAGGACCTCAGACCCTTGAACAACATAGTAGAAGCAGAGTATCCAATAACAGCAAACCCGGCCACAATATTGTGTGGCATTCCAGCAGAAGCATCACGATTTACAGTGATTGACCTTAAAAATGCTTTCTTCTCAATACCATTACACCCAGCTTCACTTACCGAAATACAAAGTGGAAACATACCAGATTACCACAGGGGTATTGTGAATCACCCTCAATTTTCAATAGAGTAATACAGATGGATTTGGGTAACGTTGAGGTGGAAAGCACAGTGTTACAGTATGTGGATGACATAATAATTTGCAGTACAAACGAAAGTAAATGTAGAGAGGACTCTTTAAAAATGTTGACGATACTGGCAGAAAAGGGGTACAAGGTAGACATGGAAAAGATACAATACTGTCAGGAACAGGTACTTTACATTGGTCAACTGATATCCCAACATGGAAGAAGGATTGCACCACAAAGAGCACAGGCCATCTCAAGCACTCCCGTGCCACAGACTGTGAGAGAACTGCAGCAATTTCTGGGGCTGTGCAACTACTGTAGAGCATGGGTATTTGATTACAGCTCATACATAGGACCCCTGCTTGAGGGTTTGAAGGAAGCAAATAAAGGGGAGAAAAAGTTGGGATGGACTATGGAAATGAGGGAGGCATTTGACGAATTAAAAGACGCGATATCAACTGCTCCAGTACTTGCATCCCCAGACTATGAGCGGCGCTTCTTTATATTTTCACATTGCGACTCAGCAGTGATGAAAGCAGTATTGGCCCAAAAAACTAGCATGGGCTATAAACCAGTAGCATTTTACAGCGGTCACTTAGACCCTATAATGTTAGGCCACTTCTCTTGTGAACAAGGTCTTGCTGCAGCTGCTTTTGCAGTAGAAAAAGCATCAGCAATAACTATGGGGTGTCCAACTATACTATTTGTGGAACATGCACTATTTGCGATATTGAATAAACCTAAGTCCACGTTAACGACACAGAGGGCATCAGGTTATGAGATTATTTTGTCTAAAGCTGAACTGGCAATTGTTAGATGTAGCACGGTTAACCCTGCAAGGTTCCTAGCAGAAGTAATTGAAGAGGGAGATTACGCCCACGACTGCACCCAAGTAACTGAAATATACTCATGTACTAGGAAAGTTGAAGAAAACGCACTAGAGGGAGGTGAGCTTTTGTTTATTGATGGGTCATCAACTATTGATCAAGGAGATGGGATACGAAGGACTGGGGCAGCAGTAGTAAAAATGATGGAGGCGCCGGTGTGTGTGGCTATGAAGTGTGTACAATTACCACAGCACTACTCTGCTCAAGCGGCGGAACTCGTTGCACTAATATTGGCATTAAAGGAAAGTTTTAATAAAAGAGTAACTATATATTCCGACAGTGCATATGTTACATCCACTGTCCACTCAGGGCTATCAAAATGGAGAAGGAGAGGGTTTAGGAGAGCTGATGGCACTCCAGTACAACATGCCCTCTTGTTGGCTGAACTAATTGAAGTAATAAACGACCCCCAAGAACTAGCCCTAGTAAAATGCACCGCACACACCAATGGAGAAGACTACGTTTCAAAAGGAAATGCAGCAGCAGACGCACATGCGAAATATGCTGCATATTTTGGTGAGATATGGAACCCCATAGACTCACAGAGAGGGAGAGGGAGGGGAATAGCGAGGGAGATGTTAATAAGAGAAGGGTACACCCATCTCCCAGCAACACAGATTATGGAGCTACAAGCGGCTGCACCAATGGCCGAAAAAGAAGTATGGGTGAAAAGAGGATGCACAATGTCACCAACCGACGCACTATGGCGCCAGGGTGGCACTGGGAAAGTTGTAATACCGTTGGCACTGTTAAATACCGCCTTGAGCCAATTACATCACCCTGCCCATACAGGCAAGGAAATAATTGCAGCACGAATTAGGGAAGATTGGTTTTGTCCCGAGCTAACCTCCCATGTGTCAAATTTTATCAGCAATTGCCTCACATGTCAACAGTTTACGGCCGGTCATACTCTAAAAGTGATAAGAGGTACAATACCCCGGCCAGAAGGACCTTTTCGGCACCTTCACATTGACTATGTTGATATGATCAACATCTGTCAAGGCAATAGGTATATGATTGTAGTAGTATGTCCATTTTCTAGGTGGATTGAAGCAGGGCCCTGTTCACACCCTGATGCGTTTAGAGCAGCCAAATTCATAGTAAGGGAGGTCTTCCCCAGGTGGGGAGTGTGCGAGGTGTTAAGATCAGACAACGGCCCCCATTTCGCAAATGAAATGTTCCAGCATATTACATCCCTGCTGAACATTAAACACAAATTTGCGTGTGCATACCACCCACAGGCTAATGGTGTATGTGAACGCCTGAATGGCCTATTGAAGGAGGCAATTGCTAAAATACAACAAACAACAAAGAAAAGTTGGTTGTATTGCCTTCCGTTAGCATTGTTTGAACTTAGAAACAGGCCAGGGTCCGACCACCACCTCACCCCTCACGAAGTGGTTACTGGACGTCAAATGCGCCTTCCCCTAACACCAACGTCAAGGGCATTCACCGATAACGAAAGCTCAGCGAATGTGTTAGGAGATGAAATGTATCAATATGTGTCTTCTTTGATTACTAGTGTCGTGTTTGTGTCTCAACAGCTCGAGCGCACACGGGGCGGGTCTACCAGCAATCAAGAAAAAGACGAAAGTACGGAATTGGGAAAGGAGAACTTGTGCAAACTTGCCAAAGGTGACCACGTACTACTTCGCAATTTCAATAGAAGGTGGCACGAGAAGAGGTTCACTGGCCCCCATCTGGTAGAGGACGTATCAACAAGAGCAGTAAAACTAAAGGATAAGCGTGCCTGGAACCACCTACATGACGTAAAGATCTACAAACTGCAGACCCGCCCCAGCGCCAACGACAGGTCCGTTGGAAGAACAGCAACAACATCGCCGACAGCGGAAGAAAGTTCCACCACAGACAACGACCCAATTGTTCCCTCGGAGACGATAACTGACGAAGAAAGGGGTGATCCCCATACTGCCCACCCCATGGTCACGCGCTCAAAGAGTAAAAATACTTCCGCCATCTGAGCGCAAACCCCCCCCCATTGACTCCTAAGTACAGTTGTAACTAAAACTAAAGGACATTGCTTGCACCAATACACATGTAAACACGTGAATGTTCTCTTTTTTCTCTCGCACATACAGGAACTGCGTAATATTGTATTGTTAAGAAAAGCTAATTAACAAGTTCAGTGTACAGGCGTAGATGGTGCTGCCAGACGATAACTACCCAGAAGAATTGTCACACCAATTTGTATACGAAATAAAGAGGCCAACATACCTAAAAAGGAGAAGGGTACGTGTCTACTACACAGCCTTCCTCCTGGCCATAGAATATTACATGCCCCACCTCCGCCCATACTTGCCGGTCCTAAGAGACCCATCACTTAGAGTAGCGTGGGAGCAGCTCTTCGCCTGGGCACTGAATGACCACTTGATAGGGAGAGCTTAAAGGAAACAAAACTAACATTTAATAACGAGCACTTTTGAGAATTTTTAGGCGGGCAACTGTAACGTCGCAAGAATAAGCTGCCAGGACCGCAGCAAGGTAAGAGCAAAATGCCGGTGAAATTAGCATATGTAATAAAAATAATAGGGATTTTTATGATCACCGGATTCTTGGCTGCCTCTGTCTGGCAGTACAGCTATGCTATTGATTTTATTGCTGCACCCAAACTTAATATACCCCCGTCCCCTGCTGCAACAGGTGTTACGTCAGGTGGTAATCGTAATTTTGCACCCAAGCAAAATAGAGTTAAACGCAGCACGTACTCAGACAATAAAGGTATTGATAATTATGTACAAGATTCAGCACACGTCACAAACAACATATGGTACCAACACATGACCCGCATTGGTAAGCAGACAACCGAGGATAGCTGTTACGTTTGCTCATTAATACCATACGCCATGAGCGCTTCACGAACATTTGTTGCCACAGAAATAGATGAAAAAACAGCACAGTGCATAATATATTTGGCCCTGTTCCAAACGAAAGGAAGATTTCAAGGAACAGTAGTGCACATGACATGGAAAACACGAGACTCATACCCATATGAAAACAACTTCCTCAAGACCTATCTGAGTTATCACAAGACCAGTTTACATGCTGAAGCATTCAGGTACATAACAAGTGGCCCTGCAAAAGGAGAAACAAAGAAGGTAACACTGCAGTATCTACCATGTGATTGGTACGCAACTGAAGTTCCGGGTAAACAAGGATGCTGGGAGAGGCCGCTACTGACGATAACAGGAAAGGTGTTCCTGGGCAACAGCTGGGAGATAGGAGTGATTGGCAGCAACATGGTAACAAAAGAAACTATCTCAACTATCGAGACACACAATCATCGATGTTGGACGACGTGGATCAAGTATGTACCAATGCTCACGTGGGTAGAAGAAGATGAAGACCCGATAACTATACTACCATTGACTGCGCCTAAAGTATGCTACCAGCATAAAGGAGAGGTGGACGTAGGATATAACACCAATTGTGCAAGCGTGATGGAGTTGCCTGAGGGGGGAGCGGGAACAGCAGTAATAATGGACCATTATTGGGCCTGTGGAGAAAAGGCATATCATACACTGCCACCCCTGTGGAATGGTGTGTGCACAATGGTACACGTCAATGTACCATCACTAGTGGTACCTAAGAAGCATGTCGATGTGGCGAAATTTCCTAAAATGGATGAAGGGGATAAGAGAAGAAAGAGATCTGCACCACTTCAGAAGGAGCAAGGAAACAGGACCAACAGCAATGATACTGTCCTAAACAGGAGAAAAAGACAAGGAGAGCCATTGACAGGAAATTACCTGTGGGGAAGGTCGGAAACGGAACTAACATCGATACCGCCAGAACACAGACTATTCAGCAGAGCAGCAATGTTCTTCTCCTCAATAATACATCCGGGACTGCAGGCATACGCAAACGCAAAATGGCTCCAAATAACACGGTGGGAACTAATGATGACCATCAATTCAACAGTAAATGGGTTCAACGCAATTAAAGAGGAGCTGCGAGCTGTAAGGATGGTAGCACTCCAGAACAGATATGTATTGGACCTTCTCACAGCAATGGAAGGAGGAGTTTGTGCAAAAATAGGACAATCTTGCTGCACGTTCATACCTGCCAACGATGCTGACAATGGTACACTGACAGAAGCAGTTTCACAATTGGCCCAGATGCACTCCAAAATGATGGACGAAAGTAACGGTGTAAACAAGGATAACAGCTGGTTTTCACTATTATGGTCATGGATGCCATCTTGGCTGTCAGATGGACTGAAAATAATAGTGGGATGTGCTATTTTGGCTGGAGCTACCCTGATCATAATTAGATTTTGGAAGGCCCGGAAAGCACGCACGACTGACGAGTTGCTGGAAATGGTGGGAATGCACCCCTTAATGCCAGCAGATGACGGCCAGCATACAGGTGTGATAATACAAGAAAGGGAGAAGTTGCGCACCCAAATCATCACCAATCATCTAGACCCACCATCAGTGAAGATTGAGAATCCAAGGAACCCCAGGAGCTACATAGGAAGATGGGTATACTGTACTCCTGGAGGAACATGTGAATACATGTATTGGTCATTTGAAGATCATGTAAACCATTATGGACATCTCGGAGGGATAACTAAGATATGGAGGGTAAGAGGAGATAACGAGAAGGATATGTTTGTGGTCGACAAGTCGACCAGAGGGGGGACTGAAGTGGGAGAATGGAAGACCAGGCTCCCGTCCTTCACCTCTCGCGCTTGGCCTAGAGGGTCACGGCCCAGACACCCGCCGCGGGAAGAGTTTGTCCATTTACCAGACGACCAGGTACCCTGGTACAGGAACATACGGATGTGTCCACCTGCCTGCCCAACAGCCCGCACTGGCCATGCCGACCCCTGCGGCTCGGATCAGCTAGACTAAAAACCACACGTCGTTAGAGATGCCATGACGACCTAGACAACGGGAAGCACATCTGTATAAGTATACACACTTAACATTTCCACACCAATCTACACGAAGAACATACTCAGTGCTCTGACGTAGGCGACAGGCATATTCACGGACGTGCATCTTTATTATTTTTACATAGGCTTTCAGAATGCAGAAACGCAAGATGCATCATGAACTCATCTATAACGCTTGCTCACGCTTCCCTTGAAACCCGTTACCACCATGAGAGGTATAATGGAAACACGATACTGGTCATGGAAATGTATGCTACTATAATCTAAAGCACCTATGCACCAAACAGACTACTTAAGCACCAGGCCCGAGTAGGCCTCAAACAAGAGCTCCCGTGGACATTAACAAAGCAAGAGTCAGGTTGCTGATCCTGCAGAAAGAACCCGATGGAGCAACCAGCCAAGGTCGCAATGTTGCAAGCCCACATCCAAGAACAAATCATCAAAGGCACGATGTTGCAACCTCGTACTCCGCGTACCAACGTTAAAGTCATATCTACAAATTAAACCAGACACACAGTGGAAAAGCAATATTAATTGTGCAGAATTCTGCCTCAAACACGGTCCCGCCTCACGTGACCAAGCCGAATCTGACGAGATGCCAAAACCCAGGAGAGAAAAGGCGTCTGGGTCCCTCACTACGAGACACAGGCCGAGACACTTGAAAGGCTCAATGGACACCTGCTACAGTGGGAGCGGTCAGCGGGAGCGGTTAGCCTTCCACCTATGAATAAATCCTCACATTGTCTGAACGTACCCATATTGAAACATTGTTGCAAACACAGGTACACCGAGAGCTGGGAACAACGGTGGTCCCAGGCTGGGGAGCTCACGGATGCACCAATCAGAACATGGGGCTCTTATCTCAGACGTCAGTAACATTAGCCAATCCTCAGGAGCCTTCATGTAACAATTCTTATGTATCCAATTATAGGGACAACCCAGATATACCACCTGACCACACCTTGTCCACTAATATCATTCTCTATATGTGTACTATACTAACCCTACCACTCGAGCAACCAATTAAGAGTGGCGATAGGTTTTTTTGTTAACTTTCTGAAGTGACGCAAGTAGCGCGTCATAATGCAGTAAAAAGGGCCTGCGAGCCCCACGATTATGTGTGTGTCAGGACGGACGCGTACGCTCCTTGACCCATCCCTGCCGTTTTGTATAAATAAACAGCAGAGTCGCCTTGCTCCTTGTGTGCGTCTCATACTCTATCTCATCTGGGATATACGGGAGGAGTTGGGGCCTCCCTGCCCGGAGGTCTGCGGACGGCCCGGCCGACCCCGGCAGAATTTCCCCCCGACAAAATGATTAATTGATGCCATTTTTGGTATTTGGAGTGGAACTCGTCAATAATGGATGTCATTTTTTTAATACCTTAATCGGGTCCATGGCAGGATTAAGTTCACCATAGAGATTGGAAAACCATCTCTACATTTTCTTGATGTAAATTTGTAACTTAGGGATAACAGCATTAGCATGTCAGTGTTCCATAAGCCTACAGATGTGAACAGTCTACTACCTTTTTCAAGCTTCCATCCTAAAGCTATGGCTCAGAGTGTACCATATAGTCAGATATACCGTGCTAAGAGAATTACCTCCGACCAACAAACATTTGAGGTTGAATGTGAACATATTGTACACAAATGTAAAATTGTGGATACCCGGAGGAGGTACTTTGGTGGGGGCAAAAGATAGAGTGGACACAGTACCTAAATTAACATTGCTAGGCCTGTCACAGCGGAAACATGCGATCCCTCTCTTATTTGTGACCAAATTCTGGAGACAGAATCATCAAATAAGTAAAATTATCCGGAACAATTGGGAAATGCTACAACATGATCCTACAATCCATGAACTTTTTCCTAAACCGCCAATGATGGCATTTAAGAGGGGCCAACACTTTAGAGATAAGCTAGTACATGCTGAGAGAGCAGGCAAGCATAGACAATTACTCTTGAGCACCCAGAAGAAGGGTACTTTCCCCTGACTTGGGTGCAACAACTACAATTATGTCATTAAGGGGAGGTCGATTTCACACCCCCACACTGGCCAAAAGATCAATTTAAAAGATTTTGCAACTTGTCTCTCAGCAGGTGTCATCTATGTGATTAAATGCCCCTCTGGTTTGCTATATGTGGGTCAGACATCTAGACCAGTTAAAAACCGCTGGAATGAACATAAATCTAACATAGGATGTAAACAACAGAAGTCACTGGTGGCTAGGCACTTTGAGCAGTACAATCATACATTAGCTCAGATCAAATGTATTGTGTTGGAGATAGTGCAGCGCCCAGCGAGGGGAGGATATTACAACTCTATACTATTACAGAGGGCGATGTATTGGCTCCATCAATTGGACACAATTCAAGCTCAAGGTCTCAATGAAGAGTTTTGTCTCAATTGCTTTATCTAAGAACAGTTAGTCACCTCTGTGTAACATGGCTTTCTATGTTCAGGAGGGTTTTGACCACCTTTGGATCCGGTTGATAGGATATGACTGAGGTGTGCATAATTTTTAGGATACAGTGGTATTGCTGTGCATAATTTATATGTCATGGTGAACACTAGAGCAGCGTGAGACTCCTTAGTACTCAACTGGAAAGACCGGGAATTTAGTATCTTCTACTGCATCTGCATAATGTTTAGGTGAAATGTTGCATAGGTACATTTTTGTATATAACATATAGGTTAAATGCATATGTAGTTGTGTTTAAGCTGTGCGCCGTGAGGCCTGCAGGCGATTTGGTGCGTTATCAAGAATTAAAATAAATAAAATTAATAAATAATCCTATGTTTACCCATCGGAATCTGGTGAGTTGAAACATCATTTGGGATGAGTTGTACTTGAATACTTGATATGTATTTGAATTCTGAAAGTGAATTTGTAACCTTTTTTGCTATATTTTTGAATCTGGTTTGATGAAACAATATATGGGGGTGATGCACGTAAACATGTCCGATTTCAAACCTGAGCTTTATATCTATTTTCACTGTTTCTATGACTGATTTGTGCCATGCAACTTCCAGGTCTATTGGGATTATGTATCTCTGAACAATTTACTGTGTGTCATGGTGAAATAATCTCCAGGGCTGGGGGCAGCCCCCAGCAAATTGTCTTTGGGGTTTTTTAGTCGGTAAACCCACTACCTGCAGAACACTTTTTTCCTTTAGTAACCCTTTTCAGGCAACATTCAACACAGGTATATACGGTAATTGACCTTCTCTTCTGGTAACACACATCAGCATTTGAGGAAATACACGATTCTGTCACGTGAGTCCTTCATCACGTTACTTCAGCCCTTAGAAATTATGTGGACACGTGGCGAATTCATGATGGCGGCTCTCTGTGAAGATGCACGTGTACAGTCACCAAAGTGCCCTTGTGGACACTTTGAGAGAAAGTTATGGTGTTATCGCATATTTTGAATAGAGCATTTTGGCAGGAGTTACAGTCGACGTGAATGTTTTGGCGAATGTGTCATTATGCATTTTATCGGCAGCTCAAATGATCAAGTGGGCTACCCACTAGGATTGTTGGGTTGGCACACGTTGATCAACGTGACACACAACGGAGTGAGAGAGCGCCGGAGTAAACGGATTGGGCACATTTGGGCACATCCTTCCTCATGATCAGAGGGTGAGCTCATTTTTGTTATTTATGTCTTCTTTTAATATGGAGTCCCTCGAGGAACCTTAATGGCACTTGTTCATGTTAATTCTTTTTCAGAAGCATTTGTTTTTGCATTTTGTATTTATGAAGGCCAGGTTGGCTTCACTTTGGACATTTGGTTGTTCCTCCACGTGGGTGTTGTGTGTGACACCCCCTGGGGTTTCAGCCCCCTCACGTGTATGGTCTCCACGCACGCTATTGATTATTATTATTATTTTTTTTTAAATAGCACTGGTGGTTGTTTCACAATAATGCAATAAGTGGGAGAAATGTTAAGAAAAATGTATTTGAACACACTTTCTTTGTAGTAGCATGCAAATAATATGCATGTGAGGGGTAATTAATGTGCTTCTATAACATAGTTTCTTTGACTTCAATCCACAGTATATATGGCTCTTGAAGAAGGTGGAGTCTCCGAAACGCGTCCAGCCAAACTGGAGTGGTCTATGGCCTCTACAAGAAATCGCTCATTGTAACATGTTTGGAAATCATTGTTTGATTAAATAGTTTTTTTCGAACAATGCATATTATTTCTTGTTGAATATTTGCCATATTTACAAAGTTAGGCTGTGGTTCATCTTAAAAGTGTACAGGGAACTTCAAAATGTGAACTTTCTTTAACTGTTGTTTGTTTTTTGACCTCGTGTCAGGGTCATTTTTCCTCCCCTGCACCTGAATCTATTGTACGTTTATGTATCTTTAAATAAAATATTGAGGTGTGTACCAACAGGTTAATTCATAATTAAGTTTTAAACCCTTCTATTTTTGATGTTTTAAAAATGTATTAGCAGGGATACTTATGAATTTTTAAATACATGAACTGAACAAGGGTATATATGGCCCCAAGCGCACAAGTCTTAACAATTTTTAATTAATTGTGAGAGTTTTTATCAACTTTGTATTGGTTTTAATCTCTTAGATTGTTATGTATTTATGAAGTACCTGTTTTAACTTGTCAAATTTCTGCTTATAAGATTTATCAATAGTGTAATTTCTTGTAATCATGGGACCTTGTTGAATGTTGCATGTGTAAAGGTTGTATTAGCACAAATACAAAATAAATAATAAAAATAGTCTGCAGTACTCTTTTCTCCACTAGTGTGAGCTTGCACTTTATTTCCAAACCCCACCCCAATAAATTGTCTTAATTCCTGTGTAAACCAGGAGGGTTAAGCGTGTCTAGACCCAACAGAGAAACCTTTGGTTCCCTCACAAATGACCTGTGGTAAATCTGCCGAAATGCTGCCAAACGAAATTACTGTTACTGCCACTTGGTCCCAGCGGATTTACCTCAGGATTACAAGTGGTGGTATGCGTGTAAGGCCCTATTTCCTGGAGTTCATGGGACTCCACTGGGATTTCGGCAGAATTACTGCCAGCGGTAGTTCCACTGATTTTGCTGTTTTTTGGCAGTGAGGTAGAGGATTTACCTCCAGTATTTTGATGGAGGAAATCCTCCACATTACCAGCAAAGTTGTAGTACGGCATTGCAATAATGTGATGATAATGCAGTGGTAAATATTATCACTGCATTACCAACGTTATTAACCACACCCCTGTATTTGTAATGAGGCCCAAATTAGACTCCAATTGTTTTACAGTGCCAATGCCTCCCCAGGGGCCACCCACCCAGTGCCCCAGAAACAAAAGCTGCTCCTTCCACTGGGATGTGCTTAATAATGTTATTAAACATGCACAAGGTGGCTCGTATGTTTGAGCGCATGGGGCAGGGAGCCACGCCTTTTGTTTCTAGGCTTGGTGAAAGATGAAATGCGTGATTCAAAACCTTACATCTTTCACCAAATACAGCACGCCCTGGGAAGCATGATCATCATGTGCTGTGGTCAACGCATGAGAGGCACCTGGGAGTCTGTGAAGCAGCATGTACTTCTTTGAGGACTTGGGGTGGCCCTCTAAGCAATGCCCGCAGCTCACCCTCATTTTGTGTTATACAAATAACATATAGAATTTAATCTTAATTGGAGTCTTTTGATGTCCGGGTAATAAGACGGTTGTGATGATGAGATCTGCTTATCTTGCTTTTAATATGCTGCTGCCAATATTTGACTTATGAATGACCTTTTTATTTCTTGGGCGTCGACTGCCGCAGCTGACTTTTACTTTACAAAGTCAATATGCAGCATGCTGCACAAGGGACTGCCATGGCACCAACAAGGTATGGTGGGCATGCTCATGCAGCACTGTCTGCTGTTGCACTGGTGCATGCTGCTTCCATATGCTCTAAGTGTTCCCTCCACCACTGTGGTAGGCCTCTAAGCCAAAGAAAGAGGATCAGTGCCAGATATTAGATTGAGGCAGAAGAGAGATGCGCCATTCGTGGCTTCAGCCCATCTAACATCAACTCAATCTCGAGTTTAAAGAAATGCATCCTAAAGCACTGGCTGAGCCGGTGTCGAACCCACTCTGTAAGTATCAGGGATGGGATGGGGCAAACAAAAATGCTTTGGGGTTCTTCATGAGACAATGTTCTCATCTGCAATGCAATTTGTTTTGTTTTCACTATACATCTTTCTTCCAGGGTCTCCCTACCCCCATAGCTCGTAAATTTCACCTAACAACAGTGAGAGATGATCTCAAAAATCAAGTTTAGGAAATAATATGCAGCAGTTATTAGACCCTAACTGCTCAGCTAGATTGGACAAGTGAAGTGCATGAAGAGAGATGCTGATTCACTATGGAAATGGGTCATGGGAGCGGGTAGGTTGAGAGCTAAGCAAATGTCAGAGAGGACAATATGGGTGGCGGGTGGTGTTCAGTTGATGCGGTGTGGGTTGATACAAGGGGATATAGGCAGAACTAGAATGTGTACCTCATCTTTGGATGAGATTTCTCCAGAGAATAGACAAGGATGGAATGGACAAGAATACAGAAAATGTCAACTCTAAAGGAGCGTATGGATGGTAGGCAAGGTAGTAGCACCCAAATAATTACTCGTATATGTCACAACTTTAGATAGAGGGCAAAAAATGGATAATCAGTTAAATTCGGCAACCTCAATGCAAGGCCTCCAGAAAAAAGCCAAGACGCCCAACGCTATCTTGAACCTATTAATGATGGGTAGTTGGCTTAGGGATCCCTCTGTAATTCACATACATAAATTCAGTTTATGATGGAGTTTATATGGATCTCGATCCCTCTGCCAATTTCCTAAACCTCAAGTTCCTGGGAACAGCTCTGAATCCATCAAATCTCAAAGATAGGGAGTTTTTATTTCTTTGTTAAATCATTTGTTCCTTTCCAGTCGTATTGTATCAATCCAAATCCACTTTTTGAGGTGAATGACATTGTATACCTTCTCTGATCCAATTAGTTCATCCTGCACTGGCTAACCACTTCAGCCCATCCTGCATCCAAGGGAGAAACTTTGTATCACCTTGACAGTGCAATGAACCATCTAGCCTGAGAGATTGCAGGTGCTGTACTTGTTTGCTAATTCCAGAGGTCATACTATTTGATTCTCTTCAACTAGCATAAACATAATGTGTTCATGTCACGCTTCCTGCTTGTTTCCTCCTGACTCCAAGTCCTATATAAAATATTATTAATGGGGTTGAATTGACCTTGCAGGGCTTTGAACATGTGTCTTCTATGCTAAATCCGAATGTCTTTCTGAAGAAGGCAGATTCCACATTGGTTAGGTGGGAATTATGGAGTATAATGATTTGCTTTCGTTTTTAACACCCCTATTGTCTTTTTTGCATTTCTTTTTTTCTGCATTCTTTCATGATCCCTTCAGGCATGTACACAGAGCTATCACACCTCCCAGAGTGCTTTCATTTCCAACTCCTAGGGCTGTGATAATTCTATAGGTTGAGGTTTACACCATCTAATTTTTGACATACAGGTACACTTTTCAACCTTTAGAGTCACACGTCTTTCAACATTCCTTATAGAGAATACAACGCACTGTCACATATCCAGTGTGTAACTGATCAATAGGTATTGTCTGCCTAATTCCCAGCATAAAAATAAACTTTGAGATTTGTTTCATCAAACTCCCAAAAATGTTTTTTGTTCCATCAACCACATACATATTTCTATTACCGTGCAGGATGCACTCGCTGGATCAAATAACCTGAATGTTCACACTTCAGAATGTTAGTTTTGGTGTGCTGATCTATGCATCTAGTACATGCCAGGCATTTCTGTATTGTTCTTGGACTGCCCCCAGCTGTAATATGGTGTTGTCAGTTTCAATATTTCTGCAAGGAAGTACGACTTCTCCTTATGCAGTTCAAAGGAATCAGCTGAAGTGTCTCTCTCAATTGCTGTCCTCAACTGTTTTCCTTTTTCAAAGTCTTTGGAGATGAGAGCTTGTACGTATCTCCAAGGATGCAGGCCCGCTATTGGCTTCTTAAGGATTGTCGCTTCCATGTCTAGACACAGGGTAAGGCGTCTCAAATGTAGGACCCTTCTCTCAACAGAAAATCATTCTCTTTTGGTCCCATACTGAAGTTCTATTTCTGTTTTTCTAAATCGAATCCAATCCACCACTATTCTCCATGCAAAGTTCATATTAGACTCATTTTCTATTTTTTCCATACAATGTTCTTCTTCCATACTGCTACCTTTTACATCATCTATCTATATGTCTCTTTGTTTTCTAACACAATTACTCTTGGTTTAATTAAAATATATGTATCCAACTGTCGTTCTACTTCCCTTACACTTCAAATAGCCTTGTTTTATTCATTGACTCCTTGTAACTATACTTGTTCGGCTGAAAACATGTTGCAGATCCGACTTAGTTCAGCACAGAGAAATTCTTCTGTTCTACAGCACTTGCTTTATGAAATCTCATTTGCTTCGCTGCACGTTTGTAAAATGTATTTCTTATGTGCTTACAATGTAACTTTTCTCATGGCTAACATTTTCTCTATGTGCTGGGTTTTAGTATTATGGCACACCGCTTTCTGCTTTATTTATGAAAATGCATCTTTTGAAGCAATAAATTACCCCAGCATAGTTAGCTATTTACGTGTTACTATCAAACTGGGTTAGTAGCAAAGATATATTTCTTATTATCTTTTTGTATTTAAAATAGAAAGCATTCCTGTTACTAAAAACCTTACATTTGACACTTTATCTTGCCAGTTATATCATTGGATGTGTTAATCCGAGAACCCACCTTGGTTTCCTACAGGTGTCAGAATGTAATCCCTGTTTCAGTTTCATTAATCCATTCTTGCGCTGTATTTGTTTAAATGTCTTAATTGCATTGTAACTGTGGGTCATTAATCACCCCACCATATCTGACATAGATCAATCTTTAAATTGTCCTATGTTACCCATGTGTAAGCTAAGGGTTCTTTGCAGAGGATGGGCAAAAAGACGGTTGAGAACGCTTAACTTGAGTCATTAAGCTTGCGACCACTCGATTAGTTTGTTCTTCACATGTTCTTGAAAGCTGTCTAAATGACCAGAAGCCATCCTTCCTTCAGGAGATCAAGTACTAAGTCTCTGGTGAATCCCCAAAACTCATTTCTTCAGCAAGTAACTAGTCAATTACCCTGGGGCCACACTCCAGAAACTTTCCTTTCTATGGGGAACTGGATTGCCACCACTTTGCTAATCATCAAATCGGATTCTTCCAACATAACAGTAACTTGTGTTTGTATAGAGATTACTGTCCCATTTACACATTTAAAGACAGGCTCTCTGTCATTGTGCTGATCTCCAGAGGCCATTCCTTCTACGGATAACAGGTATTTTATTTGGCAAATCCCCCAAACAAATCCTTCTTACAGTTGAAAGTCTCTTTGACAGTGGGCAAATCCGCACAACGCATACTTCCTACAGAGGAAAGGTTGGTTTTGTCATTGAACACATTCCCAGAATCCACCATTCCGAAGGGTTACAGATTCTTCATACTTTTGAATTGGAGGATCCCTCCAACCTTCTGATTATATGTGATGCCTTTTTCCTGGTGCCTGGCAAATCCCTGGATACCATTCATTCATCAGGCAAAGGTATCTATCCTTCCTAATAGTGAGACAGTGCTCAGAATCTGATAGGTGAAATGCAGTCTTTTGTCCCCAAAACAATGGGCAGAATGTATATTTTCCGAGCTGAGATGTGATATTTTGTGCCATTGACGATGCCAAGAATATATCGACGTCTACAGGTGAACGGTAGTTTGTCCATGAGCAAATCTCCAGACCAAGTTGCCTATAAGTGATAAGTCCCCATTAATTGGCAAAATGTGAGAGATCATACATTATTTGGGTGATGGTCAATGATGCTTGGTAAATCTTCCTAGTTCATGCTTTCCGCAGGTAAAAGCTTATGTAAAAAACTCATACTATGCAAGCCAAAGGCAGCTCTCAATGAATCCTTCTTCTCTAGACGTGACAGTTCCTTTGTTCTTTCATGCAGGCTTCAACCATGTTGTCACTGTAGTATACAGTAAATTTGATTTGCATCTGTGACTTCACCATAACTTTGCAAAGTATGTCTGATAAACTACTCAAGTGCTACAAACATACATGTGGCAACATTGGGCCCCTCCAAAATTTCAATTGTGGTTGTTTCCCTAATTGGGCCTTCACATTTGCCATTGAACTCTTTTTCATCTCCTTTATGGGGTTGAGCCAACGTGCTTCATGGACTGCTGTGGCTAGCAGCATCCATACTTGTCCAGAAATCTCTGTGACATCATCTTAGCCAATAGGGTTACACCCTGAAAGCTAAAATGCAGTCCGTTTCATGCCATTAAAGTACTCATCAGGAGGTTTGTGGTATAATCATGATGTCCAAATATCACCTCTTTTTAGCCATCTATCCGATTACATGTATATATTGCATGCAATATTTAATGCATGGGGTATTGATGAAATGCCAGTATTTCAGAGCACTGCATTCAGTAAGTACTAGGAAGGTATACATTGGAATACGCTGGAATACTGGAATGGGAATTGCAGTACACATTCCCAGAATGTATCTGCTCAAAAAAGACTGCAGTAATGACTGCATGTTAATGTCCATGCAGACACGTGTATAGCATAATATTAAAAGACAATACAATGTAGAGGAATATCAGAAATCCAGATTCTGGTCATCGAAGCTGCAAACCGGCATATGGATATAGCTCAGAACCAGAGAACCGGCTCAGGGGGTTTGATCAAGAGTGTGGATGCACATAAATATGCAGATACTCACCCCATATCAGTTACACAGGCACACAACTATCTCCATCCCTGAGAGCATAGATTTTTAGATTGGGAGCAGCATTAACATCCACACTCCCAAACGCGTTCTTGACGTTGGTGGCTCTCCATTATTTTTTGGGCGCTGCAACTTCCAATACATGGTGATAAAGTCACAGGTCATCTTTCAGCCCACATTCTCAGTCTTCCTGGGCCAGGTTTTGAATGCCCAATTGTCTGACACACATAAGCATCACTCCCTCCTCATTAACAAGACTAATATCAGTGCTGACAAAGCCAGCTTTGATACAACAGTGTGCCATCCCACTCATGTACTGACATTCCTAGGTCCACGCAGGAGGAACGGCACTCGCCCGCAGACTTTGACGTGAGCATCGGCACCGTTATTAACAGTGCCGGTGCTTCCCTCCTCCCCATTCCCATTAAGTCCTCTGGGACTCAAATGGGAATGGGGAGTTACATTTGGCAGTGCCTGGCTTCAGGGACCACCAGGGCTGTAATGCCCCAGTGATTCCCTAAAGCCAGGCGCCGGAAAAAATACATGACTCCAGCGGCAGCTTGCGTTTTTTCCAGCATGGCTACCGCCGGAGTCGTACTGAGGCCCAATGTATGTTAAAAGATTGATTCATAGAATAGTGCACAGAGATCCTGCAAAGCCTGTGTGCCGGGAGCGACTTTGCACGAGCCTCCATGCAGAGGTATTTCTGCATGCTCTGCGTATTCATGGAATTGTTTGTGCAAAGAAATGCCCCCGACACACCCCCATGTAAATCAAAAACAGCCAGAAAAAGCTACCTTTGTGTGATCCCCCTGGCGTGAATGCATGCACCCTTTAAACAGGGAATGGGGTTCCCCGCAAACAGGCCTGCATCTCTGGGACCCTTTGGGGGGTCCCCCGTAACTGTTACCGGCACCCCCACTACATGTGTATGAGTTATCATAATTTGGGTAAAACTCAGAAAATCTGTGTGCGAACCCCCATAAACTGTTCCTTCACCCGGCTACACTGTGTACGCACACCTCTAAGTTAGATGGGAACCCTGACTGTGTACATGCACCCCTTAATCTGACTCTTACTTCTGCACAGTTAATACTATGCACAAGTGTCTCTACGCCGGCCATCGGGTCGCAGATAGTATGAAGGCTTTGTGTGGCCATTTCCACGCAGAGAGGTTGCGCGGTCAGATCCATGAATACGTATAATTAGGCACAATAGTGGGCGTGCGATGGTCTGCCTGCAGGCCATCCCTCGTAACGGCCACATTTTCCCTTTTTCTTCCTAATTTTCAGAGTTTCACCCCCTTCCCTGCTTTCTGCACAATTCACGCCCACGCTCTGCATGGTGTCTCATGCAAGGACCTTGTCGCTCGCAGAGACGTGCCGAGCATGCGCAAAGTCCCTCCAAAGTATGAAATAGTGCCACCCAGTTGATTCCATGAATCGACAAATGGGATTTTGCACGCAGTTTGGCACGCAAAGTCCCTATTTACCACGCAAACAATTCCATGAATCAGGCCCTAAATCTGGCCATGTTGGTGCAGCGATTGCTCATTGCCAATGTTTCTCTGATCCAAAGAATCTGTTAATTTTGTTTCAATTTAGAAACTACACTGTAGTTAAACAACAGAATATATTTTAAATAAACTCATGATATATGATAGTACCAGCAAAATAGTTTCACATTGGTAATGTAAACTTTAAAAAAAAAATCTATTATATATATCCACATTAGGAAATGAAGGCTTTTTGCAATTTCTATTGCACATAATGGTAGAAAACACATTTTAGAATACAATGCAGCGGGGATATATTCCCATCTGCAAACCAGTCGAAACATGTTTTCCACCAAGTCTCTTCCTCACCATTTCAGCATTTAAAACAACACTTTAAATCTATCGAAATTTGACAAGAAACTCATCTAGTTTCCCATAAGTAATCCATGGGGCGGTGATCATAAACTGTTTAATATGCGCAACCTTTACAAGAAAGTTGTATTGCAATTATACATCAAATTTAGAACTGTGCTCCTCTATTACGAACTGTCTTCCTACCATATGGTCTAATGTTTTGAAAGATGAGAATCTGGTTGCAATCCATCACCCACAATTACATTATTATAACCTTTTATGGGAAGGTCTTTGCTGATATCTTTGTTTTTCTTGTGGTCTGCAGTACCCTGTAACCTGCTCTTTAATATTTGTTTTTGATGCTTTTGACCTTGTCAAAACCAACATCTTTAAGCTGTCCATTAAGGCAACGACAGTCAGGAGTAATTTGGTTCTTTGTAATTGTTTTGTTGGCATTTCAGCACATAGGAACACTTCACTAATTAATTATCATCATTTTCCAGCAGCAAACTGAACTGCTAACATAAAGATGCTAAATATACAGATTAAACACGAAATGACCCCAGTAAACTTTGAAAGAAACGGTGATTACTCAATTTGTAATCTAATCACCTGCACTTGGAAGAGACGTTTTTATCTCTGCCACGTTTTAACAAAAAGGTACGTTACAATAATTAACATGCGTCTTTATATGCAACTCTACAGAACATATGGTTCTGCATCATTTAAATGCAGGTCTTCAAAACACATGTAGTTCTAAATGCAGACTCATTTGCCAGGGATGGCGTCAGAGCCTTTCAACTTTTTCATGTGAAATGGGCCCCGAGCTTCAGGGGTCCCCATGTAGCATCCCGAGTATTGGCAGTTTAAATGTACACACAGCTCATTTATATCAGTGTACTAAATGTGTGCTTTGGAGTGCATATTACATACTGCCCTTACCGGCTCCTTCAGGCTGCCACAATCTTCTGCCTCTCTCATTGTACAGCCAGTAACGTATCACCTAGTTGCCTTTGTTCTCCCGTTCCATCTGCATAATCATTCTTTGTCATAAAGGTGCTAAATGGCTTTTCAGTGCACTTTTAGTGTTTCAGCTATATCACTCGCCTGTCCCATCATAATATGTTGCTGTTAACGCCCTGCCGCTTTCTTCTGTTTCCATTATGATGTAATCACCCCACAACACCCAGGGCCTCATTACGAGTTTGGAGGTAGCCATGGTGCTATAAGCGCTATAGGGCTCAATGGGAATGGGGATTGAGCTAATAATGGGCCCATTAGTAACGGGCCCGTTATTAGCTCCCTGGTCCCCTTGCGGGACCCGCAAAGGACGTCTAGTCTGACCAGACGTTCTGAGCGGGTCCCGCAAGGGAACCTCATAATAGGGCGGAATGGGTTTACCGGCACCATAACCGGTGACGGTAAACCCATTCTGCCAACCTCGTAATGAGGCCCCCAGCCTATTTTTCCGAGCTGCAGGCATTGGGCTCCCAAAAATCATGTTGAAGTAGGCCTCCATTAGCCCTGGCACACCTGCAGCTGCCCCTTCCATTTGCTGCACTACGGTGATCATCCTTCAAACACAAACTGCAGCCTTTCTTCATCCATTTTATTTAGTATTCCCTCTCCTCCCAAGCTTGTTATGTTCTAGGTTTCTTCACTTAGCCTTGAGAAAGCAAGGGATATCTGCTCTCATAACAGACCAAACCTCTTGCAGTTTCACATATTCATATAACTTTGTCGTTAGAGGGCCAGCTTTCCATTACTAAATCATGAAGAACTTTACTGTAGACGTGTGCAAGGATGGTTTGCTTCAGCGCTGCAACATCATTTGGATGAAGAACATACGTAGCAGGAATAACATCAGCAAGTCTACATTTTGCAAACCACAGATGGGAATATCAAGCTCAAGATTGACATCATAAATGGACAGCACATTACTGAAAACCTCTGAGAGTATTTTGAGCAGCTTCAGTGCAGCATACAAGGAGGAGGTGCTGTTGTACACCCTGCTCATTGGCTCATACATCTTGAATACAGATGGGTCATCAACAAAAGAAGGTCTGGGGGGATACCTCAGGGGCCACATGTTTGTCTTTGAAACAAAACAACGCATAGCAACACAGGTTCAAAACCTGATCCCACACTTAGAGACTAGTTATCAATATTAAGTGTGTTATAATTAAGCGGAGGATAGGCTGCAAACATGCGTTGTGCACATCTACTGGATACTGCACATTGAAAATGAATGTTCATCTAGTAGAGAATGGGTACAGCAGACAGCATTTCTGGCCAGCAGCACCTTTATTAATTATGTGCACTGTCTACAAGTGCTGTTAGTGCAGTAAGGGCCTAATTGTGTCCAGTCATAGAAAAAGATGTGCAGTGCTGCATGCTGAACAATGAACATTTATGAACATGTAAAGTCACTTCATTGCAGAAGACTAACCTTTTCCCAGAAGCAGCCCACCAGCTGGAGTGATGATAACTTGTCACTAGAGAAACTGACATTTGAGTGGGGTTGTTTTGTGGTGCATCTGGTTGGTAAACAGATGGGTGTAGCAATGACTGAGATGCCCTGATCAGTTGCTAACTTGCACATGCCATTGCCCTTTGTGCCCGTACTGTTTTTGAGCCCTACAAATATCCTGATCCCAAGCACCAATAGTCAAAATCTCCAGTGCTCTCTCGCATAGTGATGCTGTCTATTAAGGTTTGCATGCTTTCACAAAGAGGATTGCCATCCTTTAAAGTTCACCATCTCCCCCACAGAGTGCAACCACACCTTAAGGTTTGTGTTGTGTTATGTCTTGGTGGAAATATTTGCAAGAAGTCTTAGAACCGATTCCCAAGCTGTTCAGAGTTAAATTAGTAGCAGGTCAGGTATGATGAATAAGTAGCTGCATGATCAGTCCCAGTAAATCAGGATCCCCTTCATCTCCCTGGTTGGTTCTGGGTGATCATTCCCCCTTTTAATTTCCTGATGTTGATGGTATATGCGCGTGTGCGCGCACACACACACACACACACACACACACACACACACACACACACACACACACTCACACACACACACACACACCCCACACCCGCCCCCAACTCACCCATAATTGGCTTAGGCTACTGTTGCTCTATATACAAAGAATTAAACTAGTCAATATTGAATTCACTTACAGTTGTATGAAAAGGTTGCATGTGTTTAGAAAAAAAAAATAGCCAACACATATTTTGCTCTTGTGAAAGCAAAAAGAGAATATCGAGGCTGAGTACCCCAAAAGGAAATACACCAAACGCGGGTTCAAAAGGTACACAGATCTTTATTCTACAACTGAACAGTTTTCAAAGAACAAAGCAACAGATAGCTATCACGCCCTCAGTACAACACAGTGAATACCAGCCCTGTTCGGTGTGTGCAGTGAGTGGGACTGTACATCAGAATATTCGCTCTTTTTATACAGTTTTGTAACATGATGTTCAGCCCCTCTGTATGTTAATAATTCCCAATCTAGGGTTCGTGCCGAGTTCACCTCTGACTCGCCCAACTATATGCATATGGATCACCTTCAGTTTACATGTTCAACAAGTCACAATAGCAACAGTATATTCTTGGATCTAACATAAGCCTTAGTAAATATTTTAATACAATGCAGTCCAACAAGGGTTCACGTTTAGTATTTACACAACATTGTACTTAATATATGTTCACGGATTAGTATTGTTGGTACAGGTAATCCTCTATCCACAGGTCAACGAAGGACAAGGGAGGTCATTACAACCCCGGCGTTAAGGGTTAACGACGGCGTTAACCCTTAACGCCGGATTCCCACTTTAACGCCTGCTTTTGGCAGGCGTTAAAGTCCATGGCGCTAACCCGCCATGGTGCTAATTACGCCGCCGTAATTTACGGCGGCGTAATTAGCGCCTTCCTCACTCCCATTATGCCCTATGGGGCAAAAATGGGAATGGGGAAGGGAAAATGGGAAATGGGGATTT
Source organism: Ambystoma mexicanum (assembly GCF_040938575.1). NCBI lineage: Eukaryota > Metazoa > Chordata > Amphibia > Caudata > Ambystomatidae > Ambystoma > Ambystoma mexicanum. Next base: position 124,490,573 of record NC_090941.1, read on the forward strand.
ACCGCCCCACTCACCTTGGAATGGGGCGGTAAATCCGCCATCCACCATGGTGTAAACATAGTTTACACCATTGTGGTAAAGTTGGTGCACTTAGCACCAAGGTTGTAATGACCTCCAAGGTCTCATTACATGACCCTAACATTTGGCCCGCGGGCAGTTAAGCATTTAACATGCATCACCATCTTAGAACACAGGGTGACTTTGGAGCGAGAATCAAAATGGCGGATGAACCTAAAATGGCGGCAAAGACTGATCTAAGGTCAAGACCTTGCAACGCGGATTTCCTCGGAGAGCAACTTGGCCCAGGCCAATATATATACAATCAAGAGGATATAATATGATTTCCCGTTCGGCACTCTGAACACACTTTCTCAAAGCTTTGGAGGTTTCATGAAGTAACAGGATTCGTGATATGGTGGCCATATGGTCCTGGTGTAACTTGAATTTACTAATTGAAAGAAATTTGGTATTATGTGAATGAGTACGTTCAGGGGTGGACTGCCTATATGGAACACCGGCGATTTCCCGGTAGGCCTCTGCACCCTGGGCCTCTTTTGTGTGGTATTTTCAGATTTTACCATAGGAAAGGGTTGGGCCCGCTCAAAATGTGTAATATGGGGCAACTTTGAAAATTATTTCCAGGACCTCTTTTGGCTCCCACTCCACCCTTGAGTACATTTGGAATTTCGGGAGTTGCACCAAGACCTTTTGAAAAGGGATAATGTTCCAACATGCTAGTCAGAATGCCGCCACTACACTATCGTTCTAATCTTCATAATATATAAAGTACCATCTCATTTTCACCCATGAACCAATCGTAACACCTTATCAGAGCTAAATTGCGAGTGTCTCCCTGGTGGCATACTTGAAGACTTGGCAATTAAGACATGCTGGTATTGTAAGGTTGCATCGTGAACTCAGCGGCATAATGCCTTTGAGAAAGGACAGTAGCTCATCCAATGGTGAGATGCAGTGTTACTCCTTTACCCAATAGCTCAATAGACTGAGGAGGAGGAACCAATCAGTGCTGCTTTTTCTCTAGCATCGATCAGCCCCACTTGCAAGCCATTCTGCTTTACTGAGAAGGACTAGTCACTAATTGATTGACTGATTGGTTAAGGCAATGGCCCTCATTACGACCCTGGCGGAGTGGGTTTACGCCAGCGGTATTCGTGGCGGACCCGTCCGCCCTACTACGAGTTCCCGTAGCGCCATGGAGCCTTTCTCCGCCTGGTTTTACCGGGCGGAGAAATCCATGGCGCTAAGGGACCTCGTTGTTAATTACGCCACCGTACTTTACGGTGGCGTAATTAACGCCTTCCCCACTCCCATTATACCCTATGGGGCAAGAATGGGAATGGGGAAGGGTAAAATGGGGATTGGGGATTTACCGCTCCGCCAAGGTCGGCATGGGGCGGAAAATCCGCCAACCCCCATGGCGCTATCGGCAGCTTTCCGCCGTGCTCCGAGGTGCATTTAGCACCGCGATTTTCGCCAGGGTCGTAATGAGGGCCAATGTCTTGTTGGCAACGTAACTTGGTGTCAGATTATGCTCACATTTATACACAAGAAAAGGGCTCTTGAAATGTATTCTCTGCCTCACAGTAAGCAAAAGGAAGGATGAATTGGCGTAAGACACTGAACTAAAATGTGGCAGAGTACTTATAGAATCCCCAGTGGAATGAATTAAGGCCCCAGTGTCAATAGCCAGGTTTGGTTGAGCGAAGTAACCAAAGTTGTCAGAGTTGTGCAAACTATAATAAAACACATTTTAGACCTCAGAGATTTATTAAAACTTAAATTGGCCATCCCAAAAAAAGTTACATTTTTCATAGATTTAGCAAACACTATCCAAACTCCAGATGACAGGAAGGAGGGAGTCGTTTTTGTGCAGACTGGTAAGAAGGGGTTTGAGTACAAGAAGGATGCATTCATATTTTGAAAGATTTCAATGAAAGTGATAGTTCAGCATTGATCCTTGGATCGTTAAGAGGCCGTTTATGATAGTGGTAAGTTCATGCGAGGAAGGAGGAATTCTTACATATGTTTGGGTGCAATCCACATAGGAATGGTACTGAAGTCATTTAGCAAGTGTCACTTAGAGCAATGCAATTTTGGACATAGTAGTTCCTTCAATAGAAACTATTATGTCCTGTCACATTACTCAAAATGTAACCATCCTTATAGTTGAAAACAGTGACAGTCAACATTACTCAGTGGCCTGCCTCATGGTCATAAGGCATTAGTGTTAGGCAGAAACCTGTGCAGTTCCCTCTGGGACCACTGCAAAAGATTTAAGACTACAGGTGTTTGGCAGTAAACCCACTTGGTAGCAGTCTGTACCACACATATTGACTTGGTAGCTGTGGCTGAGCAGTCAGACTTCCCTCAAGAAAAGTTAGGCCGTATTTGGAGTATACAAGATAGGGCAATTTACACAGTAGAACAAGCAGACACGGAACAGAGCTTGGGTGTAAAGATATATAATTATTTATTTAAAAACACATTTATGGAAAACACACTGGCACTAATATGGCAAACAACTTCAATCACAATTACTATAAGCATATATCAATCCCATAACAATATTTCGACAAGTCTAGGTTCAACGGCACCACTTATTTGCAGACAGAGGCTTTAACCTAGATGGCACTCTAGTGTTCGTTAGAGGGGGAGAGAAAAAGGCAGGGTATGAAACCAACTCAGTACCAACACTTTTACGAAACAAATGCAAGGCGAGGAAGGCAGGGTCGACTGTAAATCACAAAGTTCAGAGGCCAGGCCCACTCGGATAGAGGCAAGGCTGCATGTCCCAAAAGTATCACAGTGGAAATGCACTTCAAGTCTTTGTAGCAAAATGTCACAGAGAGGTTGGACCAGTTTAGAACAAAAAGTTAAGAAGGTCTGGAGGCGACCCAATGGAAAGGTAATGATTTAAGACACCTCATGCTAACCGTCACAAGGGAAGCCAGGTGGACACAGTACCTTGAGAGTGAAGAGACAGCTCAGCGGGGGCAGTTGTTCCTGGTGGTGGATGCAAGTCGGGGCTTTGCCAGAAGATGAGATGATCTCGTCGAGGAAAGTTGAAGATCGTTGCACCACCAGGGAAGAGACCAGCCGCGGAGGGCTCAATCACAAGGCACCACCTTTTGGTCGCGGTAGAGTGGCTATCCGGTTGCCGGGGTGCTCAGCACGGGCAATTCGACCACTGGACGTCCTGGAAGCGAAGAAAAAGCAAGGGACTGGTTGTTCCCACCAGTCAGGGGAAGAAGACTCTCCAGTGGGGAGATCTCCTCTGTCGTTGGGAAGTGGTGAGTCGGTTCAGCAGGGCTCTACCGGAGGTGTCGTCATTGCAGGTCGGCTCAGCTTTACCCTCGTCGGATTCTTAGGTCCTGTGGCGACTTCTGAAGTTCCAGTCCCAAAAGCCCTGCTTTTATGCAGAAAACCCCCATTCATTCAGCCTAGCTGTCAATCAAACATGCTAAGTGGTGAGCGGGGCGGCTCACCACTCGGGCCAATCACACAAGAGTGCGACTTGAGTTGGCAAGGCAACTCAGTCCAGGGTGCCTAAACCCCCTCCCACACCCCCTGTGGTACCCAGACAGAATGGCACCACTCTGGACGGCTTCTGTGCAGAAGCCTGCCAAAAGTGGAACAAAGGGCTCAACCTTTGGTTTCGGAGTTACAGAGGCGAACACATACGCCATTTTAAAAACTGAGTTCTGGCAGAAAATGCCAACCGCTGGATTTATTTAAGATAAATAAACCAGCGGTATGTTAGAGACTAATGTGAAAAAGTATTAGCCTCCAACAATGGGAAGAATCCCATAGGAATATATCCGCGGTCGAATATAAAAAGTAGTATCCACTGCCACCAGCCAAAACTCGACGAGGGGGACGGGACAGTGCCCCCTCGAACAACAGACCCAGGGGTAATCAAATTACCCCTACCAGTACATCCACAATAGGATGGTTTGTACTAGTTCTGTTAGTAAATTTAGGTCTAGCAAAGCCATTGGTGACTTTACATGCCCGGGGAGACAGTAGTCAGTCCCAGGGTATGGAGTCTATGGCCGGGATCCTCTAGGACACCCCAGTGTTACGGCACGGAGGGTGCGGTGTAACACACATAGCAAAACACATGAGGCCCTATGGAGTAAAAGACCCCATAGCCCATAGAACACATTGACATTCAAAGAAATCAACCACATTCATGTTCAAGAGTGGGAGGAAAAAGAGTCTCACTCTTGGCAGGATGAAAAAATCAAACTCCAGAAATCCATCAAAGCTGCTGGGGGACTCACTAAGTTAGGAAATTCAGCCTAAATAGAGAATTCTCGCTAACAATTAGTCCATTCACATTTTTGGAATATTAAAAATCACTTACATTACATTCCACTTAAATGGTGAAAACAAAGTGAAATGACTGCTCAACTCTCTTTAACTCAAACTGCTTTAGGAAATCTTCTACCAGGTAAAGATCTCCAGCTGTCTATCAACTTTGCCTGCTCCACCAATGCTGCTTTGCTCACTGCAATGCGACTACGCCCTCGCAGTACATACTTAAAAATCCCTGACCGTACCTAAGCTGGCTTCCATGTAACATTGATTGGCTCCAAAACCCTAAATCTTATGTGCGTTACTGGAATGTGAATCATTGCCAAACACATCCTTTTGTTCTCAAATCTACCCACAAAAGACCCAAGCACCCAACAATCAACTGTAGTAATACTCTAGTCATGTTGTTTCCATTGCAAAAGATTTTATATTTTTTATCAGAAATAATCTAGTTATCTTTGCACATCGGACCGGTCTTCTTATTAACAATCTCGGTTTAAGAATGCCTACTGTACATTTGAATACCTCTGCCTACATTGGCGTCACATAGAAAACCAATCAGCAATATCCTATTGGTCTACTACTATTCCAAACAAAATGCAGCTTTGACTAATAGCCTGGCCAATCTTTCTTCACAACTTGACCTTATCCCAACCACAGTTATATTAGTTTTGTCTTAATGTGTATGGCGGGAACACCACAAAAATGACTTTCCCTAGAATAATATCAAAATGTACCATCTAGACCTATTTTAACTTCTAGTTTCCCGTTCACAGTATCTTAATCATACTCTTATTCTGAACTGCAAGTATGATGGAAAGGCCTCTGTTAACAAACCTATTTCTGTCGAACTGCATCAACCACAGGTTCTTCATCGACTGTGACCTTGTCCCCTTTTCACTACTAAGCAATATTACCAGCTCCTTTTTTCAACTGAAGCTACCTCACTGTATATTTTCCTCTTTGCCTCCTTCCCTGATAGGTTCATGGTCATGAACATGTTTGGTATTGCAATAGCCGCTATGTCAGTTTTCAATCTGGCAAATCACAACAAATACAAACTGCAAAAAACACAATGGAAAGACTTGTCTTATATCTCAACCAAAACAAACACATGTGCCACCTTTTTCTGCCCTTTATTTGTTGCAGAGCAGTAAATCAATTTGGGTTTAGGCTGCCAGCATGATACACAAAGCAATTTGGGGGATAGGCTCCCTTTTCATTATTGTTAACTAGCGTAAAAACCCATGTACACAAGCTAAATTGTGTACAGAAAGACCTTTTCACAGTGTTACTATATCAAGTGGCATATCTTAATTCATTTATGTTAATAGAGATATATATTTGTTTTTTCTCAAAACAAATACTTAAAAATATATACAGTAAGATAGACATGAGATCTTAATATAAAGTAAATTCAAGTAAAATAAAGATAAAAACGTACATGAAAAAAATGCTGATATAACTATGCATTCCAAAAAATATTACAATGAATAATTACATAATGCATTAGAACATTGTAACTAATTTAACTGACAAAACATACATTTATTTAAAGTATATTTCTGTGAAAACAATGTTTTTTTGTAAAAATGTTACCACTGCTAGGTAATATCTTTCCTTGCTTGGAACCTTGAAGTATTTTAATTTTGACATCAGATGAGATTCGAACTAGAGACATTGCAACATAATGTTGTATGGGTTCCATGTAATAATGTCCCCACAAAAATATCGCCATGCAAATATATTGCCGAAAAATGGCCGTTTTTTGTGGGGACATTATTGCAAGGAACATGCGGGGGACACCCCCGCAACCCCTAAACCCTTTTTTTTTTTTTTTGCTGCCCCTATCCCCATATATATGGTCACCCATATAATATCGCCACAACCTTTTCCCGGTGATATTATGTACGGCGACCATATATATGGGGATTATACTGCCTGATACCGTTGTATGTGACTGAAAACAGCCTCAGGAATGAATATAAAAACAAAATAGGGCAGAGACCCTCTTTTTTTGTTGACGGGGGGCCTGAGTCTAGAGGGAAAATATATATTGAACAAAGGGATGAGAGTACAGGCTACCGCACCCTTAAACGCACAGGTGGTGCTAAGAAAAATCCTACAGTAAGCTAGTAACTATTTGGACTAGCCATAGATGATCACACTGGTAACATAGAAACATACAGATAAAACAAAGTTTAATTGAAAAATAAACAACATGGTAAAAACACAAAAGGGCAAAGGTACACGTTTGTTTTACAATATCAAATTGCATAGTAAGTACCAAATACAGTGTTAATGAATGTACTGTAACAAATCTGCAGCAGATTTCCACTATCGACACAATGGTGCTTCTCGTTCGGATACTAATTTTGCAACCAATAAAGTCTCTGAGTGACAACGATTTTGTGGTGCTCCGAACTTTCCTCAGGACAACAAGGGATTGTTATGATCAAAAGGTGTGTAGAAATGGTCTAAAACATGAAGAAATAAAAACAATTAAAAGTGTGATCGTAACCCTACTAAAAAGGGGGAAAGCAAAAAAGTAGGTTGTCACCTTACCTAATGACAATTCATGGCATCTTGGGAAGGAATGACTTAGTGTCAGCTGTCGCAAGTACAGTTGGATATCTGGGTAACTACAGGGAGTAGTTACTACTGCGCATGACTGAATCGGAGAAAGATACATCTGGCCTTTTATTATCTTGTATGATTGCTCTCATAGAACCTCTCCAGAAACCTGTATTTTGCCAGTGTCAGGCTCTTCTTCGTGGCAAAGACTGGGAAGAAGGCTCATAGGGGAAGGTTTCTTATCTTTTTTCCAAGCTACAGAATTGTCTTCTGGACTCACAATATCATGGACCCTACCACCTTCATCGAGTAAGGGACTGAAGGTCTGGCTATGTGTGCTCTGAGGCCTTTTGTAACATGTATTATAATAAAAGTACGTACAAAAATAATTACATGATGAATGCAGGGAATAGTGGCTGGTGAATGGCTGGTGAATTTTTGAACTGAAGGGGAGTATATGTATGTGTCTAAAATGCAAGATCTACCAAGAGCAGCGAGGGAGCCCAAAGTGAACAATCAGGGTTTAGGGGGCTTCTACCCAAGACAATTTTAAAATAATGGGATAAATGGTGGATTTTACAGTGCCTTCTTTGAAAAATTGTGTAAAAACCACACAGTTTGCAACCAATGTTGTATGGAATCACTTGAAAAAATCCAATAGATGCAAGTCACCAACAAGATTCAGGAACATGTCCTGCATTTCCATTATGTCTTTGCCTACAACATATGCCAGTATATGAACCATGTTAATGCAGGCTCTGCGTGTTAATGCCCATTCATGCTGCACCAATATATGCCAGTATTACCATATAAGGACTCCCAGCCGGTATAAAATGCCATGCTACAGAAATGAAGTATATCCAGAATGGCTATATCAAGATAGGCCACTCTATGAAGTAATCACACTTCTGTTTGATTTTCACCTTAAAGCAAAATAAAAATAAAATCCCTTAAAACACAATCTATAGCTCGACTGGAACCAAAAATCCAAGCCTTTCTAGCCACATAATAAACTCATCATGTTTGCTTTATCCTCTATATCAAGTAAATATCAACACATGCCATACCACAGTAAGAAAGCAAATGCACACTGACACCATAGGCCAAGTCAGCCACATAATAATATGTATCATGTTTGATTTACACTTGAGGCCAAGTAAAACATGTAATGGAATATAAGAAAGTAAATGCAGAATGACATTATACATGTAGGTCAGTCTAGGTACATAATAACACTTATGTTTGCTTTCCCTTGATGCAAAGAAACAACTCCCTTGTGCAAATTTTCAAAGACAAAGTAATATCAAAGGTTAAATAAATTAATTAAAGCACCAGGTAGCATTGACAAACCAAAGCACTAAAGTGGACACAACAAAATGCATTTCAAACAACATGTGATAATGTTTCACGAAAATAAAGATAAAGGAACAACCTTCCACCAGAAGAACCAAACCACAGAAAGAGGATACATCAAGAAAAATATCACAAGTTCCCACCTCCAGAGAATGTGATGAGGGCTGATTCAATGGGAAAATCACATGGTTTAAAATACAGTTATGTGGTAGAGGATGTCAATTGATTCCTGTTCAAATTTAACTATATGTAAAAAACAGTATGAATGAGACACATTTGCAGAAACTGTGTTCACTTAAGAGCACTTAGGTTTTGGCTGCAGAGTCAAATGTTAAAGTCTAGCCCTTTTCAGGATTCCAGGGTTAATGTATACACCTCCAATGTCAAACGAATAATTTAGTGCCTGTCAATTGAAAAAGACACAACAATGTTCATGTAAAGAAGGCTATCAATAACACACTTAATTAAAACATCCATTTAAAAAAAGCGAGCTAGATTCTCACTTCTGCTACAAAAGGATGTACATATGTCGCATTACAATACAATGTAGAATCAAGGATCTTAATTCTTGTTTATCTGGAAGAAATACATTCTATTTTTTGGTGGAAATGAGGACTGACTCCTATGACCAGTGGAGCATGCTGAAAAGGTCTAAATATTCTTTCCATACACGTGAAGTTGCACACGAGTATGTGGGTAGCCAGGTAAAATAGGATAATGTGACTGCGTACTGTCAAAACCTAGAAAGTGTACACAGGCGGATTCGAGATAGAGCCTCATTACAACTCAGGCGGTAAGGGGTTTACGGCGCCGTAAACAGCGCCGACCCTTACCGCCTGAGTACGAGGTCCCTTAGCGCCATGGCGGACTTAACACCTGCTTTTAGCAGGTGTTAAAATCCATGGCGCTAAGGGACCATGGAGTTAATTACGCCACCGTAATTTACGGTGGCGTAATTAACGCCTTCCCCACTCCCATTATGCCCTATGGGGCAAAAATGGGAATGGGGAAGGGTAAATGGGGATTGGGGACTTACCGCCCCGCCAAGGTCGGAATGGGGCGGTAAGTCCGCCAACCACCATGGCGTAAACGTAGTTTACGCCATGGTGGTAAAGTCACGGCCCAGGCGGTAACTTACCGCCTGGGTCGTAATGAGGCCCATTTCTTATATGGAAAAAACAAAGCCAAACTGACCGAGGCCCCTGAATTCGGTGTACTCATTGGCTGCATGTTGACTGTTGATCCTATTGTATATTAATACGGGCTCTGTAAAGAAGACCCACTTTGCAAGCCACCATAATCATGCACATGTAAAGCGGCACTGGGAGCCTTACATAGTGTTCTATGCACAGCTGTATAAAAGTAGCAAAATTGTCCCACTTAAAGAAACGCAGTTACTATAAATGTGTGAAACAACCACAGAAACGTCTAACGCTAAGCTTTGTGTACTCTGCTTTGTAGGAGTGACGTGAATTTGCAGTAGAAGCTGCAGTGCGAGCATAACCACCAGTGCAACACTAGTAAAAGGTGGAAACCCACTTGAGCTGGTTTCCGGATTGATCTGACATACAGCAATAAAGTGCAATTATGTCTGAATAATAAACAATACACCTTTCTTTTAGAGGGTTTTAGGACAGAATATACCATACGATCTGGTTGTTGATTCCATTCTCATTTGTCCTCAGTTTATGGACCCAATGTATTTCAAGTGTAAGTAGTGAATTGTTAGTTGAACAGTATAGTGGTCTGGCTTCACCTTATCAATGATGTGTGGCCATGTGTCAAAAAGTGTTACGTTAGCAATACAGATTTTGGAGTGAAGTTCCACAATGCTGGCAGCAGATGTCCTCGTGTTCATACCAATGTACCATCATTTACATGGGTTGCAGATGATATACATTATGTTTTTAGATTGACATGCGGAGACTTGTTTGAAATGTCACTTAAAATCATGCAAGGTTAGAATAGTAGTCTTAGTATGGGATGAAACACAGAGCAATGTCTATACGGATGGTGAACTATGGTAAATTGTGCTGAGAAGCACTCTTGAATTTGTGCTGCTACTAGTGCCAGTCTGCATATACTTTCTTAATGTGGCATGGCATTTTTTACTTGGTATCAATGGTAAAGCAAGCATGGTAATTGTTATTACATGGCTAGACAGACCTACATTCAGTATAGGCCTGTGCAGCGAGGTAACAGCACTTGTTGGCATTACACTTGATGGCAAGTAAACAAGTCCATGCCACGATAAGGAAGTATATGCAGACTGGCACCACTAATTTAGGGCAATCTAGCCACGTAATAAGGATCACTGTGTTTGCTTCACCCTTCATGCATAGAAAATGTGCAACCAGGGTTAAGAAAACACAAGTGATTACCTTGCTGGACTGGCATACATTCATTGTAGGATAATGAAGCCAGGTAATACTGATGATCATGGCGGCTTTACCCTTTTGCACCAAGGGTAAGACCAACATGATACGTGGTATTACACCACTAGACTGGTCTACATTGAAGGTAGAAATCTGACAACATTTGGCATGTTTGCTTTACCTTTGATGCACAGCTACTATGATGGAGTCGACATTTTCCAACAGTGAATTTTGGGGATTACACTTTTTCAGTTTCGTCTGTTTGTTGGATGGGTGTGAATTCAAAAAGGTATACCAATTTTTAACTGGGTGCAACGTATTCCTGAATCACCAATAGTCCAAAGGGAGTTTCACTCGTGTGACCCTTTGAAAACCATTCTACCCTACCTTTTGAATTCACATGTTAGGCACTGCGCATATTACACAGATGATTACTTGCACTTTTGTGACTACTTTTGCAATCTATATGGTGTTCACACATTTAACAGAACATGATCACGTCCATATCCAAAATTCTTGCTGGACTTTGTTTTTTGCTGTTCTATAGATCAGCCAAATTGCACCTCTGCTGTATGAACATTTTTCTCCAGAAGCAGTCGCATCATAAACTGTTTGTAATCCCTATAAATTGGTGCCTGCACATGGCATTCTGGCCTAACTATGGCACTCACTACCAGGTGCTCTACACTAAATGGCTACTCCAATCTCCCCTTATTGTAAATTCAAAGGAGCAATACCCAATAAATAAATCGGGGGAGTACAGCAGTGGACACTCCTGCTACCCAATTAACACACATAGTGAATCAGGCTGAAACGCACTGATGGTGTCCAATGATCCACAAACATGTATGGGTTTCTTGTGGTCTTGCAGAAATCATGTTGCAGAGCAGTTTAGGAAGGTCTTCACCACTTGTGATTGGAGCAAGCCTGATTTCCATATGAAAAAGTGGTATGGGTGCCCCTCTGCGACAACGAACACAGCTTAAGGAGCTGTTCTATGGGAAGGTTCCCACTTGAGAGTCTGCAGCCACATTTGAGCTCACTGTACCTTTCACATAGGTTCCTAAAAATGCAAAAAAAGGTCTGAGAGCCCCTCTACTGAGAGCAAACACTGCCAAAATAACCTGTTCTATGGGAAGGTGCCGACTGTGGGGTGGTCTAGAATCACTTTTTGTTCATGTACTTTTCACAGAAGAGAAATATCCATTAGCATATCAGTCTTTGTCCCACCCACAAGGGCAGTCCAGCACCAAAATGCTAGGCATTCCTCCTTTGATTAAGAGTATCAACAGCAACACCATACAAGTATTTCGGCCTAGTTGGGCTTCTTCATCAATGAGGTGGAGATGTGGCCAATCCAGGCGTGGACCTCTTGCTCACTGTGCTTAGAGAGGCAAGGCTTCACCTCCTTGTCTGGGTTGCTGCTGGTACTCTTGTACAGAGGAGAACTGCCTAGCATTTCGGTGCTAGACTGCCGTTGTGGGTGGGGCAAAGACTGATATGCTAATGGATATTTCTCTTCTGTGAAAAGTACAGTGAGCTAAAATGTTGTTCTAGACCCTCCTGAGTGAGCACCATCCCATAGAACAGGTCATTTGGCTGTGTTTGTTCTTGGTAGAGGGGCTCCCAGACATATTTGTGTTAATTTCCAAATGGTCTTTTCTCTCCTGTATTGGTGCCCTCATTACAAGTCAGGCATTAAGGGTTTAACAGCGCCGTCGGCGCCGTTAACCCTTAACGCCTGATTCACACTTTAACGCCTGCTTTTTGCAGGCGTTAAAGTCCAAGGCGCTAAGCGACCTTGGTGCTAATTACGGCACCGTAATTTACGGTGCCGTAATTAGCGCCTTCCCCATCCCCATTATGCCCTATGGGGCAAAAATGGGAATGGGGAAGGGCAGATGGTGAATGGGGAATTACCGCCCCACTCACCTTGGAATGGGGCGGTAATTCCGCCATCCACCATGGCGGAATCCGGCATGGACCATGGTGCTAATAGCACCATGGTCCACCGCCTGACTTGTAATGAGGGCCATGGCTCATAGAGTTGTCCATAGCAGTGCCAGACGTTATGGTTTATGAAAAACCTTCCATTGTTCACTTTTGCAACAGTCATCCTAAATTGGACATGATGACAGTGGTGCCAAAACCTGCCAGTGTTTTAATGTGGTTTTCTCCTGAAAGGATAACGCAACCATTTGGATTGGACTGCTTCCTATTGGTTATTTGCATGTTCCCTTTCCACATGTGAAACGATGAAGCAAGATGAGAAACACATTGTTTTAAAGGTTGCCAAGAGCTATATCAAGGATTTTGATATAATGGCCCTCATTACGACCCTGGCGGAGTGGGTTTACGCCAGCGGAAATCATGGCGGACCCTTCCGCCCTACTACGAGTTCCCGTAGCGCCATGGAGCCTTTTTCCGCCTGCTTTTTCCGGGCGGAGAAATCCATGGCGCTACGGGACCTTGTCGTTAATTACGCCACCGTAATTTACGATGGCGTAATTAACGCCTTCCCCACTCCCATTATACCCTATGGGGCAAGAATGGGAATGGGGAAGGGTAAAATGGGGATTGGGGATTTACCGCCCCGCCAAGGTCGGAATGGGGCGGTAAATCTGCCAACCCCCATGGCGGTGTTGGCAGCTTTGCGCCATGGTCCATGGTGCAAATTGCACCATGGATCTCCGCCAGGGTCGTAATGAGGGCCAATGTAATGTAATTGTCATTTGTATAGCACCTTTTCTCATTGGTATGGCCTCAAAGCGCTCTAGGTAAACACCCTTCTGGGGGCCGCCAAAGTAAAAGGTATGGGAAATTCATCAGCAGAGTTAAGAATGTGTGTGTGCATTTCAGCCAATAAAAAGGTAGGTAGGGGTGGCCAAGTCCCTGAAAGCTATCCATGTCAAACTTGCATGTGCAAGGGTGCTGTGAGGTAGTCTGGAGAGTATGTAGTACAGGAGACTCATTATGTGCCCAGCTAGACCGGATATTTGTCTTAGGAGATAGCTGCATTGCTTATGGCAGACGGGTTCTACGATGTGTCGTAAAGTAGTGTATAATTTATCAGTGGCTATACGCAAATGCAACTAGATATAGCACAGTGGCAATACTCATGAATGCAGCTGAATTTAAAACAGGGCTATAATCACAAAGCAGCCAGATTTAGAAGGGGGCAAGTTCACAGACTGGCTCAGTTCTATACAGTGGCCGTAATCAAAATGCAGCTAAATTCAACACAGAGCTATACCCAGAAAGTGGTTAGATTTAAATGGGGGAATTTTAAGTCAGACTAAATTCTACACAGAGGCTATACTCAAAACACAGATAAATATAAGACATTGGCTGTGCTAAAAAATGCAGCTAAATATGGGATATTGGTTATACTCAAAAGGCAGCTAAATGTAACACATGGCTATTTTAAGGGTGCAGATGTACAAGTCTGACACAATGGTGGCATTATGATTGGCATTTGGCAAATACATTTATTCAGTCAAAAATAAAGAGGGGTTTCCCTGCCTCTAATACATAACTGAGGAGTCAGTCAGAACGTACAAGTAAAAAAAAAAAAAGACTCCTCCTCATGTCAAAATATCTACTTCTATACCTCACATGTATAACTAATATGAAAAGGACAATGGGTTTTCTACGTCCAGAAAAATGATTCCTTTCTTCTGGACAATGAGCCACAGTTCCAATTATAAGGGTGATTTTACCTGTGAGAATAACTCCCTTCTCCACATCTCAGTTCCATTCTGAAGAAACCAACAAAGTTCCATCTTAAAGTATCTTAAGGGTTCAGTTCCAATGTAAAAGAAAAAGTTCCAACCTAAACATTATTCTTTCTTGAACACTGTTGTACTTCACTATTGGGTTCCTGGAGCATGCCTCCCTTCTCCAGGCATATGGATCTCAATATCCTCACAGAGCTTGGGCAATGACACCCTTCTCAAGGCTTTCTTTTGACTTTTTGGGAAGACACCAGGACGTATTGTCTCCTTCTCCTGAAGTAATCTTACTTTCCAATTCACAAGGGCTGGGTGGAGTGACTCCCTTCCCCCAAGCCCTTCTCAGACTTTCACAATTCACAGTTCATACATGTTCTTCTTGGAGGAATACGCCCCTTCCCCTGGCTTGCTTTACACTTCCAAAAGTCTTACGTAACCTGATTTCCCAATCTCATGGATGCAGGTCCCAGCCATATGTGTTACTCCTGAATGGGTGCGGTAGTCCCGCTTCACTATCCTGCCAGGTACTGTTACTATGAAAATGACTGGGGTTGATCTTCATACGAGGATGCAGGTCCTAGACCTGTTTGATTCTTTCCATCTGGTGCTGCAGACCTGGTTCACTATCCTGCTCGTACTGCGAATATGAAGATGACTTAGGCCACTTTTCATAGAAGGATGCTGGTCCCAGACCCTTGGGATTTTCTCCCCTTAGGGTTGTCGTTCCTTTTTGCAAGGTGTCTTAGCTTGTACCCTAGGGGCTTCCCTTAGGCCCCAGTCTCATGGCTTCAGTGTCTGCCAGTACCTTCTTCCAACCAAACCACTAGCCCTTGTATGTTTAGGGTCTCTACTGTGTCGGCCCGATCGATCATGGGGTTCGCCGCCCTCTGCTTCAGGCTTCTCTAGGCTTCTCCGCTCACCTGGCATGCTGTGGCATCTCCGACGACACTCGCAGATTCTCACGTGATCCTTCTGCTTGTCTGGCCAGGACATCCACTGGTCTGCTTCTGCGGATGGACGGGCCATGTCAGACCAGTTAAAAGGCTCTCTGCCTAGCCGATAAGCTCTCTTGCAACTGCTTGGGTGCTTTGCTGAGCTGAGTGTTCCCCATGTTCGCAGTTCCTACATGTTCCTGGTTTCCCACTTTAGCTTTGAATGGGCCTTGCCCAATTATCATTCGGGAGCAACTATGCTTCTTCCTTCCAGTACAGATAGTTAGGTCTTCCAGTGAGTCAATGCGTCTCTCCCTCATCTTAGTACTTAAGGGATACATGCTCATTGCAGAGTCCACACTCTTCCTCGTACCAGTGCTTCCTATAATGGTGGCATGACAAAAACATATAGGAATACTAGAAAAAAAAGGGTTGGTGGAGGGGGGTAGGAAGGTGTGTTAGGGGTAGGTGTGCTATGGGGCTACCATGTTCTCCCCAGGTCATCACTTATCCCAAAAGGGGGCTTCCCTTCCCATGAGATCAACCCGCTGAGTGCTACCCCCAAGGGCACTATCAGGTAGTGACATCACCTCCCTGGCCTCATGGAAAGGTTCTCCTGCTAGGATAGAAGTGTCGACATTAAGGGATTCGTCAAACTTTACTAAAAATGCGGTTCAATTCATCACAGCGGCAATACTCAAATGACAGTTAGATTTAAATGGGAGCGAGCTCCAACCGAGGCTAAATTCTACACAGAGGCTAAACTCAAAAAGCAGCCAAAATATAACACATTGGCTATACTCAGAATACATCTAAATTCAGCACAGTGGATATATTCAAAAGGAAGTTATATTTTAAATGGGGCAGGTTCTAAGCAGGACAAATTTCTATGCAGAGAATATTCAAAACATTCTACCCATTACTGTACAGTTTTACATTAGTCACCCAAAGTGGAACTGGTATGTCCAGATGTGGGTCCTGAAATTGATTTACATAGAAGCACAAAATACTCCTCACTGATGATGTCGAATGAGGTGAAATCATTAATTGTCCATAGGAATCCTGCTTGGAGTGCCATATGTTATATGTGAATGAACATCAGTGCAATCCACAGATGTACACCTTCTGAAATGGGGATTTTGACAACACCTTTAGTTATGCTCTCTCCCTCTTATCATTTTATGTTATGGTTATACAACCCATAGTGAGACACATAGGGAGCACCCTCTAGGATTCTGTGTAAATGCTAAACAAACCAGTTCACACCAACCGCAAACGTTGCACAATTATTCCAACAGCAAGACAATCTCTGAAGTTTTATTTTGTGATATTCAACAGATTGCTTTTCCCATCCCAGTCAAGAATACCTCTTCTTCCACAAATGCCTGATCATCTTGGACAGTTAAGACTCAGTTTAATAAGCATGATCCCACTCAGTCCTGTTATAATAGACTTCTGGTGAGGAATTCTCCAGAAAATGAAACAAACCAGCTTATGTCTAGGAACAAACACCTGATGACATGGAACACCTTGATTAATTTTAAAACATCCACAGATTTCATGAAAGAAAGATTGAGACCAAGTTTCATTCTTATTAGTAAACTTCATTGCATTGAAAAATAACTGTACCTTGCTTTTTGTAGACAACAAGTTTTCATAAAGAATTATCATATTGAGCATCCAACCCATGAATCAAGTTAGCCCAGAAGTGTCCTTATTCATTCCTTAAAGTGCTTTCAATCATCGTCTCTGATAGGGGTGATCGAACAGTTAGTCCAAAACATGAACATTTTGAATTTTGAAATGTGTGAGCCGAATAAACCTTTAGAACATCCCCAGAGGTTCATCTGGGTCAGTGCAAGTACACAGAGGTGTAAGAAATTAGGACCCCAACGAGAAGGGCGTGCTACTGCCATGCCCACAAGCCTTCCGGCACCCTGAAACTGGAAAAAGAAAAAAGCCGTTGACTTTTCATGTGGGGGTGGAGGCTGATGAGGATTGCAAGAGGTGGTGGATAAAGGCCATGAATGGCAGTGTAGGTATGTGTGTGTGCATGCGCGTGCATCTGGTTCGTGCTTCCAAAAGGGACTATTGGAGAAACCTGCCAAATTATGCTGCCCACTTTTTGGCCAGTTCACCAACTCTACTCTTTTCAAGGACTAAAACCAATCCCTCCCTAAATCAAACACATTTCATAAACTCTGAGAGCCCTCATAGAAACATGTGAACTTGAAGACAAACAAACATTGACGGCATCTATGTATGTGCAATTTTCTATAGTGTGGATCAAGCTGTGAAGCAAAAGTGTGTTGTTCAACACGGACACAAAGTAATATGGTAAATGAACTGGATAAAAGTAGAAGGCTAGACATTCTCCAATAGAGACTTTTTGAAGTTCAAAATGCCCTACCTTTGTTGAGCAGCCTGGACTTATTCTGAAACTAAAATCTGATATAAGCTCCTATGATATGACAGAACTACTGTACAGCCCTACTGATGAAGAGGACGGCCTACCGTTAGAATGAAGAGGCAGTTTACTACACTCCCTTACTTGTCACAGTAAACTAATGCTACCCAGAGTAGAAGTAGAATAGCACAGATTATAAAGCTATCGAGGCACACTTTTCTAGTGGTAATGCCCTGTAGACAAATGTAAAGGTCCAAGCAAATCAAGAGCCTTTTACAAGGTCCCAGAAGCCGTTATCATCAGAATAGCCTTCCTCCAAAT
Organism: Ambystoma mexicanum; assembly: GCF_040938575.1. Taxonomy (NCBI): domain Eukaryota; kingdom Metazoa; phylum Chordata; class Amphibia; order Caudata; family Ambystomatidae; genus Ambystoma; species Ambystoma mexicanum. Next base: position 124,508,604 of record NC_090941.1, read on the forward strand.
GCAGTGTAGCTATTAACATCCTAACATATTTCCTGGGGTGCTAATAGGTCTGTATTGTTTTGTTAAAAGATGGCCTGCATGGACTGCACTGCCCATTTGTCAATTAGCACTTTGGGTGGGCACAAAACAAATTAGACTGGCCAAAATGTGGTATGAATCTCAAGATGCAAGCCCATGCTGTCAGCTAGCACTGCTCTGCTCACACCTGACTGCCATATGTTCTTGCTATTCTCTCTATTCTCCCCAAATGATCTCCCCTTCCATCACACACCATAAAATCAAATCCCCTCAATTCCTTTTTAGTCTGGTCCCTGTCTTCCCTCTAGCTGTCACTTCACCTTTACTCCATCATTCAGAACTAACCACCAGTGAAATGGAAAAAGGAGTGTATTGGATTGCCATCTGGTGAATCTATAGAGGGCCTGACTTTTTCTGATTTGTATTAAATGATACAAGTAAACAGGTAATCCGTCTCAAAAAGAGTGATCTGCTATTCAGACACCACTTTCATAAAGCTCAATGCCAAAAACATAGGACACACAGATGACCTGCTGCACCAGTCTCTTGATCTGCTGCATCTGCATTTCTATGGCATAGTCAGGGTCAGAGGTCACATGTGCCCAATTAGACAGATACACGGTCAGTGCTGACAGAGGTTGAATTTAACGCCTACACCGCTCATCCAAAAACATGATCATTGTGGGTCTATCCCTCTGGTGGCAGGGTTATATCGAAGAATAAGCCATATCTGGTTGGTATTGTGATTGATAATGCATACAATTATTTAAGCCAGATCAAACTGATACCTTACTCATGTCAACCCTGTGAGCTGAGCCTAGCTAGGAAGGGCATAGTTGATTATGGCCAGACTGCCTGTTTTGGCTTCAGCAAGCAAGACAACAGGCAGGAAAGTTGATTCTTTTGGTCCTTTGGGAGGATGAGTTACACCTCTAGCCATCTCACGAAACTCTCAGCATAAGAGCTGAAGGGAAACAAGCTACAATGAGTCAAAGTCATTAAAAAGGCCAGCCTCACTCCAGTTTACTGCATACCAGAGTGCCTTTGAAGATTCAGGATGCTGAAGGGGGCAGGCTAAGAGTAACCAGAAAGAGCAGACAGATTTAAGGGCGGGTTTTACCATTTTGCCTTTATGTTTGGTTCGCTCAACTTCCTGTACCATCTATTTCCTGCAGGAAAAAGATCTGGATCTGATGCAAAAAGGCAGGGGTTATCTGTCACATTGACAGGGATTGGAAACTTTACAGCAGCCATTCTTTGGACCAATGCCCTGTGGCATTTTACCTCAAAAGGGAAGAGGTCTCCCACTCTGCCCTTGATTCATTTTGAACTTCTAGAAAATAAGACTTCTTTGGACCTCTATTGTCAGTGAAGCCCATTCAAAGGTCTTCCAGTAGAGAGGTGAAGATAGAGTTCCATGTCAGAGGTGAGCTCTGTTGCTATCCCTCCCCAGGGAAGATTGGGGCTGACTGATGTTGCTCCAAGGCCTGCACTCTGCCAGCTCAACCAGTACTAAAACTCTGCACTGGAGGAGAGCAATCCTACAGATTCCAGTTATCACCCTTGACTGGAAGAGAAGTGTAAACAGACTCACTTTGTCCAGTAGCCCTTGTTTTGAACTTCAAGCACCAGAGAAGTCAAAGCAACTAGATTCCAGTGTTCTGCCATTTTGAAAACAGTCCTCGAGCATGATTCAACAGCGTTTGAATCCTTCAGACCATTCAGGTCCTGCAGTGCTTCTTTTGGCACTCCCTCTGAACCATTGAACGGCTGTTTGCTTCATATAACCAGTTTGTCACTGCATCATTCCAGCAGAGTTCATCACTTAATCGGCTCATACTATAAGCTAACCACTGCAGATGTCTTTGAACTGCTGTGTCTTTGAACAGCACTGCAAACCGTCAGGATCTTTATGTCAAATCGATCCGGACCTCGACTCGAACCACTGCCAGCATTGTCTCACCAGTTGACTCGACTCAGTGGTACCCATCATCTGAAACTGGCTCAACCTTACCTGGTGCACTCTTGTAATTGCAAAATTCTGATGCCACATCAAACAGTATGGAGATTCACATAAAAAATGACTCAACACTCAGCACCTGGATAAACACATCTCACTGCCTCTGTACCTGATTCGACCTACAAGCACAGTGCTGAGAATCCCAGTTTGATGCTGTCATCAACCAAGAAGAGTCTAAGATGCTCTTGTGAGGCCCAAACACCCTGGTCCACTTTTGGGAAGATGTGATTGAAACGCGACCCTATTTGCACTTTTCTCTCCCAAATATTTACTTTACAAGTGACGTGGTTGCAATGTACTGCTCTTGAATCTGTCTACAGTACCATATTCATGTTCTGCATTTTGTGAGTACTTTCCACAGGAGTGGGTTTTTGCTGGTATTTTCTATACCCAGTTGTTTATACTGGTGTACATAATGTAAATGTATGTATTTTTATAGAACCTTGATTGGACTTTTGTTTATTTGGGAGTTTTGGACTTTTGCTGTTGGGGTTACTACTGTCATTGTATTCAGACACCTCTTAAGAGTATAACATACCTTTGGACCACATTACCGTCAAGGCCAAAGAGGTTAATCTCTTGCTTGGTCTTGTTTCACCTTTTAGTTTGGGATCACTGTTGGTTTGCAGTTGTGTGAGGGATGAGCAGGTGGTTTAGACTTGACTCATCCTTGTACTCCTGCAGAGCAATAGCTATTTTGTTTCTTCACAATTGACTTCTCCTTTATTCCCAGGGGCCATCTTCTTTTTTAGTTAATTTTCCAAAGTTGTGGATTGGCCAGCGTGGTATTTCACAACTTAAAAATAAGTAGTTAACGTGGCGTGGTTTGGTCCTGTGGTGCTTACAGAAATAATACCTGGTTTCAAGGGCTGCACCTGTTGGTACCAGCTCAGAGAACCTTGATAAAGTTCTGAACAGTGCTCAGGCCTAGTGACCCAGGCCCTGGGAAGTACCCATTCAGTAAAGCCCTTGAACTTGGTATTATTACTTCAAGAAAAAAGGACAAAAATACAACGAAAAATGTAAGTCATAGAAATTGAACTACTTTTAGTTCCTTCGCCATTGGCAAACTTTACCAGTGTGGTAACGTTCCCAGTGAAAAGATCTTTTTATAAAGATCTTTTCACTGGAAGGTCGATTTAGAAAGACCACTCCATGACTTCTAGAGTCCTTCGACTCCATTGTGCACTATCTGCTGACTCGCAGCGTGCCGGGACTACAACTCCCATCAGACTTGTAGTTCTTCGCCGTTCATTTAGACATGTCAGGCGTGTCAGCGCCGGCGCGTCTGGGACGGTTTGTGGCGGTTCGTGGCTGTGAGTACCTGTACCTGCCACTATCCCTGCTTCCACTTGTATTTATTAGATCCAATTTTCTAGTCAAATTATGACTTCCCGGTTTGACCTTGTAGCATCCATCTCTCGGAACAGGAGAACGAGGCTGCACCCGGTAGCACTCGACAATGCAACTATGACACCCCTAATAATACCCAAAATTGCGCCTCCCACTCCTCGAAACTCTATTCCAATTTTAACTAAGCAGGGCTCTTCAATGGGCTCTACCTTACATGCTGTCTCTACTACCTCAACTAAAATAACACCTAAGGTTAAAATAGTAAAGTACTTGCTACTAAACACACGTTCATTGGTAAAGCACTGCCATGAGGTGGCTGATCTCATAGTACAAACCCAAGTGGACATCTGTGCTTTAACAGAAACCTGGGTACATGCAGCAGCTATCCATTCCCTTCAAATGGCTACTCCACCTGGTTATCTGTTCTTCTACTCTAATAGACAGGATAAACGGGTGGAGGAGTGGCACTTATATGCAGATCTACTCTCAAATTGCATGAATCAAGCAAACCCGCACTGGACCAGTGCGAGGGGTTATTTCTTAAACTTGGTCTCGAACCAACATTCTCTTTTAATATTTTACTTCTTTATAGACCTCCCATTAATACACCTCTTTTTGAAGAACAAATATTGGCCTTTATCGGTAACGCATGTAAACCACATTCTCCTATTATTATTATAGGAGACCTTAATTTATGGGCAAATGACTCATCGATGGACCGTCCATCTCCTTTGCTGAGTCCTTATCATCTCTTCACTTTGTTCAGCATATTAAGATCCCCACTCACATTGGTGATAATACACTAGATTGGGTTTTATCTAAGAACGCACCCATTACTAATATTGTAGTGGATAAGTGTATCTGGTCAGATCATCACTCAATACGCTTTGAGATAGATCATCACAATCCCGTTAGTATGGATAAACAATCACATACACCTATTATGACCAGGAATATTCTCAAAATCACGGAAGATGCTTTCCGTGATGCAGTCCTTCCGCTGTTGCCATCACTTGAAGAACCGATGTCGCTCGAAGACTTTGTATCTAACATTAGATCTGCAGTTGATACAGCATTTGATGTTCTTGCTCCTCTCAAACCCTCTGTAAAGAAGGGAAATAATTCTTCATATGTCCCATTCTCAGCTGAGATAACTGAAGCCCGTGCGAAAAAACATCAGCTAGAACGATTATGGCGAAAGCACCCGACTGAGACCAATCTTACCTTATACAGACTTTCCATCAGACATTATAAAGCTCTTATTCTTCTTACTAAAGAATCACATCTGAATTCTCGGATTTTCAAAGCTAAGTCAAGCTCAAAGGAGCTTTTTTCCATCCTTCAGGAATTGAAGGGCGGTTCTACGACTACTGTCCCTCATGCTGATAGTCTCTGGTGTCAAGATATTCATAACAGCTTTACCAACAAAACCCTTACTCATCAAAATTTTATCAATGCCCAAGTCTAACTTATTTTTAAGCACACAACTCTGTTGTCAGATATCACAGAACCTCTTAAGGATCACCCTCTCTTTTCCTTTAGCTCAGTCTCGGTAGAAACTGTTACTGAGACAGTCTCTCGGCTCAAACCTACCTCATGTAAAGGAGATGTATTTCCTGCTACACTGTTTAAAGAATACATCTCTACTCTCGCCCCTTGGGTGACTATCTTTATCAACCGGTCTTTTCATGAGTCATTCGTACCTGAAAATATAAAGGAAGCATGGGTTACACCCCTACTTAAAAAGGAAAATTTAGATCCAGCAGAGGCTGGTAATTATCGGCCGATTACAAATGTTCCCTTTATCCTGAAGATTCTGGATAAAATTTCTTATAATCAATATCAGATGTTTGCTGAAGAACATGACATTCTAGCAACACAACAGTCTGGATTCCGGCCCAATCATGGGACCGAGACGGCACTGCGCGATTTAAAATCCCATATTGCTGCTATTGTTGATGAGGGCAATACAGCCTTACTGCTGCTTCTGGACCTGTCCGCCGCATTTGATCTTGTTCTTGGAGGACAGGTTAATATCAGTTGGCAAATGCACCAAAGAAGCAACAACTTGGTTCAAATCTTTCCTAGGCCCACGTAATATGAGAGTAACCAAAGACAATGCCTTCTCCATTGCCTCCATCCTTCTATTTGGTGTCCCACAGGGGTCATGCTTATCACCCCTTCTCTTTAACATATACTCACGTCTTCTCTGTGTTCTTCTGTCGGCCATGGGCATATATTTTGCCAATTATGCCGACGACACACAGATAGTCATCAAACTTACAAGCGAATATCAAAAAGATCTTGAGTGTATTAATCTCATCTTTAGGGAAATTCAGAACTGGATGGCCCTGAATTCTCTGGCCCTCAATAACGCTAAAACTGAGTTGCTCATTGTGGGCACTCAGCAGCGGCTAAAGTAACTGGATGTGAAATACGAGAACTTTTTGATTGGTCATCACGTTATTCACGTATCAAAAAATGTAAAAACTCTTCGGGTATACTTTCACCCTCAGCTGTCTTTTACTCGGCAGACCAATTTCCTCAAGTCTTCTTGCCACTTTTAGATCCAACTACTATGGCAGATCTGTCCTTATCTGTTCAGAGAAAATCTTGCATTGATAGCGGCTGCAATTGTGAACTGCAAGCTGGACTACTGTAACAGTCTTTTGATTGGTACATCTCAGATAAATATTAGAACATTGCAGGTGATTCAGAACAGCGCAGTGCGAGCTGTGCTTGGACTTGGGCGCAATATGCATGTTTCTGAAGCAAGACGCAGCCTGCATTGGCTGCCCGTTCAACAACGACTGCACCACAAGGGGCTGTCAATCGTGTACAAATGCTTGCATGGCAAGGCCCCATCATACCTCAAGACCAGGTTAACAAAGAAACCCGATGGTCGTTTATTACGATCCAGCAGCAACATTTCATTGTTCCAACATATGTTTATGCTGAAGAGGTTTGGAGGAGCCAGTTTCAATTCCTGGGCACCCACCCTGTGGAACTCCATGCCAAAACATCTGGCCAATATCCGTTCAGTAATTGTCTTCAAGAAACAACTGAAAACCTTGACCTCCTTATGCTTTTGCAATTGACACTACTCTTATCGTGTCTGCTCCTGATTTTGGTAGAGTCCGTCTTGTTCCTACCATCCTTGTTGTCCTTTGTTATACTCTATGTTCTTCGTTGTCTGTTTCTTTCTCTCCTGTGTGCACCCTTAGGGTTAGTGGCGCAATACAAGAGCACAGATAGATAGATAGATGACCGCACAGAACAGTCTTTCTAAATCGAACTGTCACGGCCCTGCCGCACATGAGTGAGCACAGGGGCTAACAGGCTGTGGTGGACCAGGTGTGTGTCTGTGTTGTATGTATGTGTTTTGGATTAAATGGTGGGGGAAAGTGGCTGGGGCTGAAATCTCACGGGAGAGGGGGTTGTTGGAGGTAGAGGCTTGCAGGGGTTGGAGGAACAATTTGCGTTCGGGGGTGAAACCTCCTGCCATTTTTTTCACAAAAAAGCATGTTAAAGGTCTCAAAAGAAAAATACCTTTACAATGCAGATTTTACAATCAAAATTAAATCGGCATTGAAAATCGGTCTTTTTTCTCTTGAGACCTTTAGAATGAGATCTTTTCACATACCATGTGTTATGTGGTGGGTGGTTGGAGTGGAAAGAGTTATACAAGTAAGGTGCATTAGGGGGCGGTGGGAGGCGGAGAGGGGAAGGATGACATGGTCAATCAGGGAATTGGCTCATTTTATAGGTTCATACCAGGAATCAAAACCCTCATTCGGAGCCCTCAGTTTGCCTATGAGTACCCCGACCCAACGAATGAAATTCCAGCATACATCTCATTCAACAAAGTAATAGTTCTCATATGTTCCCACCTTCTTAACAATGCCCTATAATGCATCGGTATGCGTCACTGGTCCCCTTGAATATATTATATAAAACCTAAGATAAAATAAGTCATTATTTTCAATGTCTCTCCTCATGCCCAGCACGGGTTTTACAACAAAAGACTTTGCTTCAGAACTTCCACAATATAAGCACTGGGCATGCATTCAGAGGTGTTTGTACAAGACATGGTCACCTAAGTGGAAAACTGATTTTTATTTATACTCTGTTGTGTATTCAACTGGTCACGTTAGTTTGATGTATGGAGAATGCTACAGACCCCTAATTACCCAGCCAGCTTCCCATCCTCAGGGAAAACTGCCTAACACACTCAAGGTCACTTCTACTCCATCATGTAAGGTAGGCCATCATTACTGCTGTCTGATTTGATACTTATTGTGTTATGTTGTGTTAAACACATTTATTAAAGCATGACATAGACCCAATGGTATCTTGGTTCTATTGGTCCACTATCCACCATTAGGCCCACACAAGTAGGAGGCGACAAAGACACTCTCACTGAATATTAAAAAAAACGTATTGAGTTCATTCGCAAAGGCCCCATAGCTAAATACAATATATGATTCCTACCATTAATATAATTCTGCCTCTTCTGCACCCTATTCCATCCAACTGATCAAGTGGTATACAATATGATACCGATGTACTGACTGCTCTATGATGATTTGCTGGATCATGATATTATCACAGATGGTTGACAAGAGGACTTTATTGCGAAGAAAAATACTCAATGTGCTCCGACGTTGATAACTGCTGCGTGTATTCATAAAGCACCTTAAGCAAATTGAATTGCAATAACATATGTACTTATTTAAAAAAATCGTACTTGTACATAATACTTTTACTGCCTGAGTTATTTGACCTAAAGGTATTGTGCGATAACGGTTGGGTGACAATACAAGATTAACTAATTACAGTTTTAGTTCAGGTGAAAGTTGGCAGAATAATGTGTTTGCTTTGCTTGGTGTCACAATGAATGTAATCTAATTCAATAGCTAATTGGAACCCAAAAGAAATTTGCATTCCAACACACATCATGTATCACTAATTTGCTTCTCTGGGATCATGGAATGCTTCCAGGGTTAGAAAGATGTCCACACTGCAGTAAATAAAACAACACGGCATTATTATGATACTGTTCCAGTCATGAGGGCTGGTAGAATAATAATATTCGAATTATGTTTCTGCTGCAGGTATTTCAGAATATAATTGTTTTTTACGGTTTGTTTGAGCCTGCAGATATTTACTTTCTGTATTAAGTGTGTCCAAACTGTCTACTTCATTTGGATGTATTGTGAAATACTATTAAGTAAACCAGCCAAAGAAAGGTTTGTGTAATGGCGTGCTTGTAATTTGCAAATAGAAACTCTATGCAATAAGTATGAATTACATGAATTCTCCCTTCATATAATGTGATATTTCTAGGGAAAGAATGACAAAACAGTGTTTACATTTCAGTGAGGCCTCTAACATGGTCGAAGTGTGCCGTACCATACCACTTTGCACATCAATACATTACATATAGACCCTATAAACATGTGGCTAAATGGCTTGTTATTCATATTCATTGTTAGCTTTTTATCAACTAGAGTCATAAAAGCAACAAACAAATAAACGGATAAAAGTTAATTCATGGCATACAATCATAAAACACAGAAACAGCAGACAAATCCTTGGAGATGCAGGATGCATACGAAGTTCATGATAAAACAATCATACAACTATTTATAATTTGAGTATAAACACTTAAAACACCATTACAACTGGTCTAAACCGTATAAGCACTGATACAACATTAATTCATGGTACACAGAGATAAAACTAGAATTTGTTGCAAACATTTAAAGGATCTCATTTACTGGTGCATAACGTCTATTGGATAGTCAACGGTAGCAGTCCTCTCTCCTATAATCTTTGTCATAATAATTAGAAACATCTGTGTCAAACTAGAAGGATTCAGACAAGTTATTGACACGTTCAGTGAGTTTTATTTAAATTAAAAGAAAAACGTCTAACTAACCCTATCACTCTAAGGGAAGTTCCGTACCTATCACAACAAAAACGAAGGGTGCACCTCAAGTCCAAACTAAACATCTTCTGTCCAAATCCTAACCACTGACTGGCCTTACCACTTTTAAAAACACCTATGTAAAGGAAAAAGGGAGGCTAGCACAGCAGTCTTGGTGTGGGCTTCTACAAGGCCTAACTTGTAGTAGACTTGTTCACAGTCTCAACGTTCTTTAGTGTTTAGGCATAGTGTTCACAATCTTCACACAGTCTCTTGGTAGGAATTATAATTGTTTTCTGTAATGGGTTTCACTCTCCCCCTTGATAAAACTGCTTCCTCAGATACTTTTCTCAGGTTGAATTTTAAATGTCCAAATTCGTTTAAGGATTACTTGCCAAGACAACTCAGTCTCTCACCTTTGGGTATTGGGATTCCCCCAAAGTCCTGTGGTTCTCTTATGGGTGTCTTTATTCCATAACTGCAATATTAACTAGCCTGATCGGCTCTGCATACAATGTTCAATCTCTTTCACTCTATTTTTTGTGGTGCTGTGTGGCCATTAGCTTCTCTTTCATTCTTCCACTTTTGGCAATTATTCCAACCATGGCATGCATTGTTTGTAACCTTTTCCCTCTATTTTCTGTACCTTCATCCATTTCTGCACTCTGTGAAATCTACTGTTCCAGGACTTTTTGTGTTTTTAAATCAACAGTGACTGTGTTCTGAACAGTCCTGCTTCCAGTGGTGCAGGCGCTTGTTGGGTGGAGCTCAGCAATCCTGGCTCCTCTCCAGTTTCTGGTCTCTGTGTCTGTTGCAGGTCCCTAGGCCCAACACGGTTTGTCAGTGGTTGTGCCACTAGAGAAGACAGCTCTAATTCTATCAAGTCTCTCTTCCCTGACTGGAGCCTCTTGCTCGGTCAAGGCAACTATCATCCATCCTCCAGCTAATGGTTCTCTTTGCACTCATGCCACCGTGGGCTCTTCAGCTTGATATGGGTCTGCCCCTTGAGGACAGCGTTGCTACAGAGGCTCGCCTGTGCATAGAGGTAGTTCTCCTCCCTCTGTGGAAGTCTCTCCTCCATTCACAGTTCACACTTTCTTCATGCACGTCATTGTAACAACACCATTTGTGTATGTCTTCCTTGACCATGGAATTCAGCTGATGTTCAGTATTACCTGAAGCCAATGGAGAAAAAGAGGGATCTTTGTTGAATATAGTCTTTACAGGAGATGCCAAAGTCTCTCCAACATCCATATTAGCAGATAAGTTTGTTTGAACTGGGAGTTGCATCATAGAATGGGAGTCCCTGTCCCCAAGAGGGAAGTCAATCCAGTGGGCCTAGTGAGGTCCACTTTTCCAGACCCACAGGGAGGGTCTTGCTTAGTGGGCTCACCTCCATAACATCAATGGGGTGATTCCCATCTGGGGAAATTGGATGAATTCTCCAGATTAGTCACACAGCATGAATTCTTCTGCCACAATCAAATATTGAATGCCTCTGTTTACTAAACCAGTTTTTACATTTCTGCATTTGATATCAAAATATTGTGGACATGGAAAAAGGAAATGCTGCACGGACTGTATCTACATTGTTATTATTCCATTGTGTCTTGACCGTAGCTATCGGCAAAATATCTAATTGAAAGAGTCTCTGAAACTGACTTTCGATAAGAGGTAAATAGTCTTCCAAAAGGTGACTTTGTTTGACCAAGTAATTATAAGCAACGTATAGGTAAAGGCACTTTGATACATATTAACCCATCAAAAGGTCTGAGAAGGCGTTAATCACTTTTTGTCTACTACTGCCATTGGTGACCTCTTATTTACTCCACAGATCTTCTAAATTATTAAGAACAGACATGTTTTGATGTGCCTAAACCATTTAAAAGAGATTAAATTCGGTTAGGATAAGATCTCTTTTGGGGCTGTCCTGTATTTTGCAAGAGTCACACGACCAGACACGCACCCAAAATATTACAGGTTTTAGTGATAACGATCACTAATACATCTAATACCATGTTCCATGTGTAATGGAATATTGGTGGTGTTTTGGGACCCACAGTGGTCTTTTCAAAATTATGTTCTGTCACACATGGATATGGCACCTTGGTGTAGCCCCATATTTCTGCTCCATAAAGGGCAGCCTTCATTGCCTGTGCTCTGTATATTTCGAGTGCTGGGGTTAACACATTTTTACTAAAAGATTAAAATACATTCTGTATGCCCTTTACACTATCTCCCTAGCAACATGTTTGCCTTAGTAATATGTTCACACCTTTTCCCATCCTGGGAAATCCTATCTCCCAGATAGTGAAAATGGGGGAATTCTTCTATTCTCACACCATTCATGACATCAATTTGTGAACGAGGCCAATATGGTCTACCACATCGCATCACTGTTTTTATATTTGTATTGACTTCGAGACCTTGCTTCTAATCAACATTTGACAAAGTGATCTCGGTTTTAAAAGGCCCGATGGGGTTCAAGACATGATTACACCCTCACTGGCAAAAAACAGAATATCAATCTTATCACCACCAAGACCGGAAGCATCCGATGTTTGTGGGTAATTCAATCAAAATCCTGTCAAAGAACACATAGAAAAGAAGGGGGGCCGAAATACAGACCTGCTTTGCACCTTGTTGACAGGGAAGGTTTAGGTACTTTATCCACCTAATCCCCACCTCACTCTTGCTACTCTCTTTATTCAGGCCCATAATTGCTATTGTAAGGGGACTATTTTTATTGAAGAGGGCACACCATAGTTCAGGTCTTGGTATACTATGAAGGGCAGTCTTTAAGTCTATAAAAAGTAGTTGTATGTTGCCATCTGTGATAGTGACATATTTATTCAAAATCAAAGTGAGTTTGAATGCCTAATTTGTGGTGCTCACCTCTTTTGTGAAAATGGCTTGCAAATGCTTTAGGGCAACGGTTTCAATTATCCCCTTTTCCAAGTTGGTTTGAAGTATTTTGCAAAATATTTGGCTACATCCTATCCGCAACCTGTGAAGGCAGCATTTCACAATCCATGATTAACCATTCTCTTACTTTTGGCATCTTTTCTGAGGCTTTCAAAACCTCTTGTATTAAGCCCTTTCTTAAAAAGCCCACCCTGGACACCCTCCTTTCTTCCAAACACATGCATTATTGCCAAACTCCTAAACCACACAGCATACATGCCTCTACACAGAATCCAACAATTGCTCGACCTGATTCATGAATTCAGACCCTGCTGAGGAACAGAATACTCCCTCATCTCCAATTGGGAGGAATTGAAAAGAACAGCACACTCGCAAGAATGTGCTGCACTTATTCTCCTGGATCTCTCTGCTGCCTTTGATACTATCGACCACGCCATCCTCACGGATCGACTCCACTCTCTAGGCATCAGGGATTCCACTGTAAGATGGATCTCCTCATTCCTCTCAACCACTCTTAAATCATGCTCCTCCCTCCCTTCTCCTGCCCCATGCACAGTCCCAAAAGTTGTCCCAGAGAGAGCCTCTCTGCCTCACCTCCTCTTCAATCTCTACCTTTGCCCCTTCCCTGCACTCATCCACTCTCATAACCTAACCTGCTACAACTACGCAGATTACACTCAGATCTTTTCAAGATTCCCAAGTCGCCGGCCTCCCACCCTCCGTACCTTGCCTCAGGCCTCTGGTCAATCGACCACTGGATGACGGCTAACTACCTCCTCCTCAACCATCGTAAAACTGAAATCCTAATCTGCAGTAAAACATCTCTCTTTCCCCAACCCACCCCCTGGCCACCCTCCTCTGTAATGAACCTGGGATGCACCTCAAACTCAGGCCTATCACTCTGTCATCACATCAACACCTTGTCCAGAAATTGTCATTTCCACCTACGCATCCTCAGGCAAATCTTCTCTTATCTCTCCTACCCTTACGGAGTCTCAGCAATCCTCACTATCATCTTCTCCCTCTCAGACTACGCCAACTCTCTCTATATGGGTGCTCCTGCCTATCAGCTCCGGAAAAACTCCAGTCCAAAAACTCTCCAGCTAGACTCTTACTTTCCCTCTCACACAGATAATACATTGCCAATGCCCTTAGAGTACTACACTAGTTTCCTAGCAGCTGACTGGTAACTTTTAAAGCTATGTGCATCAAACACCACACCCTCCACAACACTGGCCCAGAATTCCTCTAAGACAAGCTTAGACACTACCAACCCATCAGAAACCTTAGAGCTGGCTCTGCACTCTTCCTTGTGATCCCCCTTTCAACCAGTGGTCGAAGTTGGGGGGAGCAGTTGGGAGCGGTGCACCTCTACTTTTTTAAATAAAGTGTTACTGTTCCTATACTTTTATTTTAAAAAGAAACCATTCCAGAATGGTTTCATTTTAAAATAAAAGTGTAGGAAAAAGTTGTAACTTGCACTTTCAGTGCACGGCACTGAACGTTCCCTTAAACAGCAGGTTCAAGTGGTTGGGGGTTTGTATTGTGTGGCGATGGGGTTTGTGGGGAGCGGGGGCAGGCCAATAGGGAACATGGTTCCACTACTTCTTTTTGTACACTTAGACCGCTGCTTTCAACTACACCAGAATTAGAGGATCCTCCTTCTCTGTCCAAACTCCTTCCATCTGGAACTCCCTTCCACTGAACATCCACTGCAATGATGGATACATCTCCTTCATAAAGGCCCTCCAAACATGGTTATTCCCTCCAGAAACCTTCCCTTTCTCACACTTACCTCATGCCACCGGGCCTTGGCACAGTCTGTGCCCCTACAGTACATTCTACAGAGCAAGGTAAAGTACAATTCATGGAGCAGACTGGACAACTCAGATTACTCAGCAACACCAAAGGCAAATGTCCTACTGGGCCTGAAGGCATGTAGTCAAGCAACACTTTGGTGGACGCCTGCCGTAGGCACAGCGTCCCACTGGCACGCATTCACCTCCATAAACCAGACTAATACATGAATCACACTATCTCTGCTATCAGAATGCAGCTATGACCTATGACAAAAGTTCAGTCTAGGTGGGCACATAACAAGGCTCTTGCACACAAACTCTCGTGACCAGCTGCCAGCAGCCATCCACATGCCTGACCATCATGGCTAGCTTACTGGGGCACGGCCAGCCCATCAACTCCCTATAACTGCCTATTGTATTCTTTCTGACAATTTCCCTATTGGACTCCAGTCCCCTGAGGGCGTTCGCCCCCACAACTTTGTTGAGCCCATACTAATGGGATAATGGCACTATATAATTGTCAAACTACTACTACTACAATATAGAATAAAAACATCATGAATAATCAATAAAATATCATACAATATATCGTGAGGTTAACACCATAGTAATAGATAAAAAATTGTACATATAATAAATACAGTAATTTGTGACAGTAACTGAAGCCAAATACAAATATATAATTATGCAATGGTGACGTTAATCAATGTTCCTCTATGTATCCAAGTTCTATAAAGAAATGTAGCCATGGCTAGAAAGATTATTTAATCTGCTGATGATTTGCATAACTCAAGAGCTTCTCTGACACCCCTAATGCCATGGGTTTGCAATAGCAGTTTCAAATATGCAGCTCTCAGATCAATATACAAGGGGCAAAAATAGAAAATGATAAAGTGAATCAATATCACCAATGGAATACAAGCAATAGTTGTTAGCTGTCACACCCTTGCTTAGTACATCCTAAGGGTAGGATACCAGCCTGACTCATGTGTATAATGACCTCTCATAATGCAGGTATATAATGCCTAGGTAGGGTTCATAACCAAACATGTTTTTACTGACCAATAGGCACATAGCTGTAGCAATCTCAGATAGGTATGTTCATTGGACATCTCTCTGTGTGGCGTTTTAATCACATGTTTTGACTTTTCATTAATGGTAGAAGGTGTAATCCAAAAGCCTATTGGGTCACATTTTGTAAGAAGTGACTAGATATGCATACACCAGGACAATGTAGGCCACCCCTCTTGATGCTATACATACAGATGACCTTCCTGGTGTTTAATTAGAATTGTGGATGACCAGATTTTAGTTCAGTAAAGTAGTGGCATGCAATGCCATGCCAGTCCAGCTCTAAAACTGATAGAGTATTTATTTTGCTGTAACCCCGCATTTCAGCACCAAAGAGTGTAGCCTATCTCACCTTGGCAAGACAAACCTGGATAGATGGGCATATAGCAACATTCCCATTACTGCTGGCAAAGTTTATGATGATGTTACTAGCTCTTTCCAGGGTGGATCCTTCTTTTACAATTTGGCTTGCCCAGAGCTCTTGCTTGAGAATCTAACACTGAGAAAATCATAGTCACTTCAGCATGTCTTGTCATTTATAACATTCCTAATAACCAGAAAATATATGTTCTCAAATGATGAGACAGACAATCACAAACACACAGGATAGACATATAAGGGATAGAAACAATGTGCAGTTTACATGAGGACCAATTTTATGCAGTAAAACTAACCATTGAAACATGCCATTAAAGACTTACAATCAAATCCATTCTGCAAAATGTTGCAGACAGTTCATTATAAGCTCACCCGACATTCTTGTATTAATCAATGTTCAAAATACGTTTACACATTGCACTCTTATATTTAGAAAGAACACTCATGACATACGCCAATCCTCTTGATGGGCTTCCTTCTGGTTTCCCACAGCTAGGGGATCACTTTTTTGGATAAGACTAAAGCTCAAAATAGCTATGATGTTGTTTACAAAAAGTAGGCCTGAAGTTGCAGGGGCTATACACAAAACAAGTATTGTTGCACACTTGAAAACAGTATTGCCCAGCACTAGTTCAATATTTTCCCACTCCACTAGACCATATTTTCCCACTCATTCCACAAATAATCTTTCAGTCTAGTACGAATCCATAACATATGTCCTTAAGTACCAACACTTGTCCCATGCATCAAACATATTTCAGAAAATGATAGCCTGAACCAGTACTTTTTGAAGGTGACCAATATAACACAAATAAATCAGTATGGAATATCTCAATGTTAAATCTACTGCTAAAAGTTATGTTGCATGGCTTTCCCTATTGTGTACTATCGATATTACATCCCAAGTTATTATATCATTCAATTTTATTTTCTAAGTCAGGTTATTGTCACATGGGGAGGGACACCCTGGCCCAAATAATCTTAAATGCAGGTCATGATATTTCCTATGGACAGCTCATACATGATTTAAATCATCCTACAAATGTAATAGACAATCTTAATGTAAATGTTATATCCCACTTAAGGTGGCAAACGCTTGTTGGATGACCTGATCCTTTGGATCTTCAGTCTTATCCCTGACTGAATCTTCCACTAATTAAAAAGGCACGTCACTATACCTGCTAAATGTGATATTATCCTGAATGAAATTGGAATAGCTAGATGGGTAGAATGGATGGGTCTTTTTTAGTAAAAGCAGAGGGCTCCTTGATTGTTTCAACCTTTCAGAATACATTTTTGGAGTCCTGACTTTTGATTGCCACCACCAATAAAGAAGTAATTGTAAGATGAGGAATTCATTCATTAAAAAACCGATGACAGCCAGGAAAGCAATGGAATGGTCAACAACCGAGACACCAAGAAAGGCAGAAAACAAAACTCCAACTCTATTCCAGGCACTTGGTGCAACTCATAACTTGACCAATACATTAGACGTTTCAGACATAGAGTGACCTCAGCCACACTGCACAAACTAATTAAAAACTCCTACAGAAAGGAGGGCTATACAACCTGTGAACTGCAAACAGAGATTGCAATCAAGTCAGCAGACAAAGGAGGCACAGTTGTTATAGTGAACACCACTGACTATGTGCCAGAGGCATACCGCCACCTTTCTGTCACAAGATACTACAAAAAGCTTCAGGACGACCCAAAAAAAGCCAATGTTAAAGGGACATGACCAAGATCGGGAAGACATGATCCAATGGCATCAAGGGACACATTCAGACACTGCTACCAGATAAAACAATACAGGGTTCTTTTTGCATGCTCCCCAAGATACACAAAGAACACCACCATGGATCAGGCATGCTGACTGAGAACGTTCCTGGCTGGGTTGAGAACATCTTAAAGCCACTTGTAAGAGAGATACCCAGCAATATCCAGGACACCACTGAACTTCTCAACACACTGGAAGATATAGGATACCTCCCAAGGGGCAAATTACTAGGAAACATTAATGTGGAGTTACTCTACACAAACATTCCCCACATCAATGCCACTAAGGCATGTAAGAATGCTCTGGGTTATCACAACGCGTTTGCTGACAATATAGCCAAGTACATATACTTCACATTTATTCTATACGTTTGCTACTATTATTTGTCTCCAATGATGGGGAGCCTCTTCATCACTTGTATGGTTCCTCTGTATTTAAATGTATTCATGGCACAATTAGAGGCTGATTTCCTTGCCACAGGTGACTGCAGACCTTTGACACATATATGCTACACCAATGATATCCTCCTGCTTTGGACTGCTGAGGAACAGGACCTGATAAGCTTCCACATTGGAGGAAGTAAATTCCACACAAGCATCAACCCCAAACTCTCTTACTCTCCTGCAAAAATAAATTCCATTGACAGTGATTTCATTTCCCATTCTTCTTTCAACCCTTATATAAGTAGCTGGTCTACATAAGAGAGTTCACAGTGGGCATTCTACCTGTTCCTATTGCTCCTAACATTACTGTCAAGCGTGCATAAATAGATGAATTGTATTAATCTGCAGTAATAATTATTTGGGCATATATTGATGCATGATCATGCTCATCAAATGTGTGCTCTTGTGTCTTATTCTGTGCATCCCCTGCTGCATGTTCCATAGGTTCTATGCTATATTATCCCTGGAATAGTATCCTGGACTGAAAATGAAGGAGGGCAAGTGGAGAGTTAAAAAAGTGTTTTACTTTAAAAGTAATTTAATAAGAAAGAATACAGATATTTCAAAAGGAGAAAGTACAAATTACAAACTATATTGTTATATTTGTTTGTTTAAAATCACATTATATGCAAATGTATGCATTATTTTAAAAATATGCTTTTGATTCCTTACCAATGGAATCCTGTATATCTCTCCAAGCTAAACCCATCCCCCATTTATTTCCACTTGCTTGTTTCCACTGTGAAAGTCTACTTTACAAAGGTGTGACTGCCCCCAAGCAAGATTTCAACACGTTGCCCTCGCAATCTTCTCTGAAATTCAAATGGATTCCAGCCAGGAATCCTCTTTGTTTTGTTGTGTTATGTTATGTTAAAGGTTCTTATAACGCATACTGTTGCCAACTGCGTGGTCTCTTGGCGCTCTGGCGGATCTGTAATGCAATGAAGGGCTTGGGGGTGGATTAGTTGGATGGAGTGAGAAAAGAGCAAGAAAGCTGTTATGTGCTGTTGACAGCATCATTTCAGTTACACCGTTCAGTGAGCCTAGGTGTGGTTTTCGGTTGGTGGCCGCCTTGTGGTGTTGGGCGAGTTTATGTGTGATTTGTTTCATTGTTGTGAAGTACGTGCAGTTTGTGGTGGCCCTTATCAGGATGGGTACAATTCAGGTCTCAAACTACCCTTCCCTTTCAGAAGCCTCTCTTCTCTTCTGCCCTGCACTCCGGTCCGGCATTCTCCTAACTCCTTTTCAGTTGTGTGATCATTTCATGTTCCGTTGATATTGTTCAGTCGTTTGCATCCCGTTCAGGGCTGAAGAGCCATGTTTATATAGGTTTTCTGTATTTTAGATGGTCCTTTGTAGTTTTTGTATTTCTCTGGGGAGAGAGTTACAAAGTTCTACGGCTAGCAAGAGAAAGATGATCTACCCATTTTTTTCCTTGTGTATGGTTTAGTTTCTAAGAGGGTGCCGTCACTCCATCTAAGTGCTCTAGTTGGCTGGTAGATGGTGATTTTCCTTTGTACGAATTCCGCTCCTTGTCTGTGAATTGCTCTTTGTGGTATGCACATTGTTTCGAAGATGATTCTTTTTTTGATTTTGAACCAATGAACCAATGTAGCATCCTTAGCACTTGTGTAATGTGGTCCCTTCGTGAGAGTTTGAGGAGAAGTTTGGCAGCTGCGTTCTGTATTCATTGCATTTTCCTCAGTAAGTGTATAGGCTGTTGGTGTAGTCTATCCTGGACATGATGAGGGAGATGAGGAACCGTGTTGAGTGTGGGAAGGAGAGGAATGGTATAATCGTTTTGATCATGTGTAGAAGGTAGAAGCATCTCTTAACTATCACTTGTACTTGTGGTTCTTCGAATAAGCTGTTGTCCATTAGGATTCCAAGGTTTTTGACAATTATGGATGGTGTGGGTAGTGTCCCAGTTCTGTGGACTTTGGGATATACTGGTTGTTTCCTTGGTTGTTTGATGTAATCATGATTTCCATCTTGTCCCGGTTGATTTTTGAGCTATATAATTAAATATTGAAGTACTGTTTTACTTTGTTAATTTTTACTTTAATTACTTTCAGTAAAAGTCATCTTTAACTCTTCATTTCAGTATTCTGAATTTTAACAGGGTTATCTTTACAGTGTAGTGTTTCATATGTGCTCAGGTATATTTGGATATGTTTGTTTCTGGTACCAGCAACATTTTGTTTATGATTTTGAAAAAAGCTCTGTTGACTTCATTATGATGTTGTTAATTGTCAGATATTCATCGAGAGGCCCTGTGTCAAATGCTTCTACGGCCATTCATTTTAAGTCTTTATGTCATTGGCATCTTATTGGGAATACTGGATATTAAAACTTGTTGAGGCGCCTCTGTTTTAAACCGGGCCTTCAGTGAACATATTTGAGTCTACAGGTATTTTTGTTTATCTCCTGAATACATCTTTCATCTGATAAATTGAGTGGAAATATGCCTCTGAATAATATTCCCCAAAATTAAACTGAAACCTGCATGCTGCTTCAGAATAGAGCAAGAGTGGCACTGGTCAAAAGAGTTTGTTTTTCCTAATATCCACCTCTTACTCGCTGCCATGATATAAAGAGTGCACCTGCAAGATACTTAATCATCACATACGCACCCAAGAGACACTTTCAACAATGTAAAAGAGAATTCCACAAACTGTACCCATTTCTAAGACTCTTTAAATACATAAGTACAGAGAATGGGTTATAAAATGGCATGCACAGAACTTCCCCGGTTAAACAGAATGTTGACACATGTAAATGTCCAAACAATTGGCGTGTGATTACTAGCAAAGCAACTTAGCCTGAGTCCCAAAACACTATTTTTCACAGCTCTGAAGCTTTAAAAATCTTGATTTCTCAGAAGGTTGCTATATTTCAGATGGCATGCATAGAGAAAATACATCTGTAATTTTAAAATGTGTTTCTTTCTTTCCAATGGTAAAGTGTAGAGATAAAATATATGTTATTTTAAACTAAAATTATAAGTGGACTGCATTCTGCAATGTATTGCCTATGGTTTATTTGAGATTTATTTCTTGTCCTTATTTTCATTGGGTATCACTACACTGGAAATTATTTGGCAACATCCTGTCCATATAATCAGGTGTATCCTATTTGAAGCAATTATGTTTTTCTCAACCATCTTTATCAGTTTGGTAGTAACTTAATTTTCTTAAATAGAATTGGGGTGAGCTGGAGGAATTGCTACTGTTTTACAGGGTCCTGATGTTCTTATGTGATATAAGGAGAAAGCACGTCTTCCTTTCGAAAAATAAAGTAATTAAACTGAAGTGTTTGTTTGTTTCACTAATGACATAACATAACCAGCAAAAGTAGCTCACCACCTCATAGAATTCTATGGTGTACATTTGTATTTGCAATGTCATTTTTATGAAACATTCAAACAAGAAGCTGACACTTGCTTTGCTCCATTATTAGTGCTTTCTCATGGCTCTTTGACAATAATATTGCATTTTATTCTAATTTATAGTATGATAACTGGGGTTCATTACTTCATCATTCATCCTGCCTGCATGTTGTCTGTCATATTTGCATTTGCAGGTATGGCTACAATGTTGCACCATATAGCTAAATTTCATGGACACAAATTGTGTGATTGTGTTGAGTCATGACTGACAGAAAGAAGTAGCTCCATGTTCACATTTGTGGACTAGCCTCTCCAAACAGGAAATTCTTTTTTAAGAGTGTGATAGTCTGTGAATGTGTGTAACTAGGAGAAGTACCCGTTCTCCAAACGGGTTCTCTAGACAGACATGATAACCCTGATCCTGTAGGTAACACTGATCCTGTAGGTTTGCTGCTCTGATTCGTTTGTCGCTTGATGTGCTGTGCACCCTGAAGTAAACTGCACTGAAAATGGGAGTGTGGCTAGCTGACATACCCCGGAGCAGACGTTGGGGGGATATGATATGATATTTTATTTATATCGCGCTCATACACAGGTGTTTCAGAGAGCTGAGTTGGTGGCGAGAGTTGGCGTGCTGCTGTATACGGAGACCTTCTGTGCTCTCTCCCCATCTGTCACCTCACCCTGGCGTGGTGCAGTTCCTTGTGTTGAATTGTGGTGCAAATATCTTGGAAACCATGCATCTTAGGGCATCGACCTCGAGTTTTGTTCCTCGTGTCAGGACCGCTCCTTCAACAACCACATTGGTTTTTCGCTGATTTTAGGATGCCACCGTCTCATGTGTGAAGTTGCTGAAATTTGGAGAAAGGGGTGGGGGGGTCCAAATGTCATGTAACCAGTGATGTCCTGAGTGTCCTAACAGGCAAATATGCAACATGTGGTGAAGATTGGTGAAACAGTGTGGAATTGTTTAAGGAAAAACCCTTTGCCAAACCACAAACCCACAAACAAATTTTGACTTGTGCTGAAATCCAGGGAACGGGGTGGGATGTCCAAATGGCATGCAGCCAGTGATGTCCAGAGGGCCCTATCAGGTAACTATGCAAAATGTGGTGCAGATTGGTCAAACAGTGTGGAATTGTATAAGGAACAACTAATCGCCAAGCCACATACCCAGAAACCCACACAATTATTTTGACTTTTGCTGAAATCGGGGAAAGGGGTGGGTTGTCCAAATATCATGTAGCCAGTAATGTATGGAGGGTCCTAACTGGCAACTATGCAAAATATGGTGCAGATTGTTGAAACAGTGTGGAATTGGATGAGGAACAACGCTTCGCCACAAATCTCACCACAAACAAACAAACAAACACATTTTGACTTATATATATATATATATATATATATATATATATATATATATATATATATATATATATATATATATATATATAGATATGGAACCTCCAAAATCTGCTGCTATAGGCCACAAGAGTAATTATTATTATAGCAATAAAACCTGATCTGACAAGCCAGATCAGGTGGTCACTGCCGGGTCCCAGGCTGTAGGCCCTATTGCAGCGAGGGCCTTAACGATGGTGCCATTACCACCCAATCCAGAAGGCCAGATCAAGGTTTTTTTTATTTTATTTTTTATTGTTGCAGTTGAAGATCAACCTTTCAATAAATACGATTTCTAATTCATGTAATTACATTGCTTCAGTCAAAATGATAAAATATACTTGACATTCAGTTAATTAGGCAAAAGGGAAAGGTATTAATGCATAACATAATCCAAATGATATAACACCATTCTCTAATTCACATAAATGTTTAGAACAAAGAAATAAAAAGTAGGATACAATCATTTCAAGAGTATAAATTGTTTAATTTCCCCAATTTGCGGATGGTTCCAGAATTCCCACTAATAGATCTTACTTTTCAAGGTCAAGATAGATTATGAAATTTGCTATTGCCACTTGTACCATCGGCAGGTTAGCATGAAAGAGTTTCTTTCAAAGTTTTTGCGCAGTTAGTGATCTGTAATGTTTGAAATGGTTTATAGTGACATTTTCGAACAGCATATTTTCAAAATGGCATTTTGTCGACACAAAATTGCCGAACTTTTTTTTTAATGTTTTTATTTTATTTTTCAAATGGGGGGGTTCCCCCAGCCCCATGTTTTTTTTATTGACCCTTTTTTTAACTAACAAAACAAAAATAAAACATAAAATATTTTAAAAAAACATTCAGAAAAAAAAATTCACCATTTCTTTTGGACTAAATGGCATTTCGAAGATATGTTTTCGAAAATTTTACTTGATACCGTTTGAAATAGGGCTTGAAGAATAGAGCTTGTCTAATTGGCAAGCCTGTAGACTCGGTTAACAGATGCTGTAGGATCTCTTTGTGATCTTGGATGCAGCAAAAACAACAGTAGGTCTCACATTCTGTTATTTGCTTATGCCGAGCTTGGATTTGCTTAGTCTGATAAATTCAAACAATATCGTAGAATAGTGTGTCTAAGTCTCGGATTCAGAAATTTAAGTAAGTTTAGTTCGGCATTGCAGAATTTCTTCTCAATAAATGAGTTATCTTTGAAGACACAATAGGTCTTGTACTGATCTATTGTGTTTATCCAAACTGATCTCCAAAGCTTATATTTAGCTTTGGTCAGATTTGAGATTAGGAGAACAGAATCAACAGAATGCAAAGCTTTCTGTGTACATTTAAGGTTTTCCAAGAGTACATTGCAAATAGAGATGTTAGACCCAACTCGAACCTTAGTGCACACATAGGTTGACTATTTGGAAGGCCTAAAACGCTTTTCCAATACTGACCTTCGATCATTGTCCAGAATTTGTTTGGTTCTGGAAGGTTTAGTTTCAGCCCCATATAAAACAATTGCTGTGGTTTTTTGTAAGTAGAAGGTAATAATAGTGGAACAGGAAAACTTCCCAAATTTCCCTTGTATTATTGGAGCCTGTGATATGGTCATCCGAATTTTAGCTTGCAGATCATTTAAGTACGGTTGATCTTAAGCATTGCTGTTATTGTTAATCCCTAGATATTTGTATTGATCTATTACTTCGAGGCCACTTCCATCCAACCACCATTTATAATTGCGAGCCTTTCTCAACTTTTTCGAGTGACAGTTGTCTTTTCAACATTAATTTCAAGCACATTTGAGGCAGCAGATCTCTCAAGTGCAGTCAATAGTTTTTGGAGACCTATAGGTGTCTTTGATATGAGAACCAGGGCATCTACATACAGAAGCCAGGCAATTCGTAAATCACCAAGTCGGGGAGGATCAGATGGAATTGTCGCAAAAATATTCCACATATCAGTTATGAAAAAGTTGAATATGGTAGAGGCCAAAACGCATCCCTGTTTTAATCCGCGGAAGGTGACTATTGGAATTGAAAGTTTTCCTTCCGTTGTTATTCTGACACAAATGGAAGTGTCTGTTTGCAATTCAGTGATTAGAGTTAACAAAGTCGGCGGACAAGTAGCACAAGATAGTTTGAGGAACATTAAGGCTCTACTTACAGAATCAATTGCCGATTTAAAATCTACATATGCCATGCAGATAGGTTGATGATAAATCGGAATTTGCTGCTGTATTGCTGTTATGGTCAATACATTAGTAGACGTTCCAATCCCAGGGATGAAGCCTGTTTTATGTGGATCGAATAACTTGTTATGGTTAATCCACTGAATAAGATCTCTCAGGATTAATCTTAAAAAGAGTTTACCAGGTCTGTAGCTGGTGGGAAGCTGTTGATTTCCTTTTTTGAAAATGGGCACTATTACTGACTTACGCCAAGAAGCAAATTGTTGAGAGTTTATCACTTCTTGAAAGATTAGAAGTAAGATGTTGGCCTATTTCTCAGGATTGGCCTTAAGAACTTGATTTATAAGGCCATCAGTGTCCAGGGCTCTTGAGAGACTCAGTTTGGACTTGTAATATATTGTATAGTCTAAGTCAAAGTTCATGGAAAATTTGGGTTGTAAAGTGTCACTAGTTTTAGCTACATCCTGATCTTTGTTAGAGTAAAGTTGAGTGAAATGGGGTATCCAGGTCTGCTCAGTATTTCCACTGACTGTTGGGAAGTCAATGAGACCCTATTGAGCAAGTGTCATATTGCTCCTGAATCTTTTGAGGCAAGTGCTTGCAGTATAGCTTCTCCTTCATGTTGGTATATATACGATTTCCTGGATCTTATCCAATTTTAATATTTTAACTTAAACTTTTTAACTTGTGTTTGATGTTCCAATGGCTTTGATATTCTGATATGCCTTATCGCTCTGCGAAGAAGAGATTTTTTCAGTTTGAGTTCATGATCAAATTGATGTTTATGTTTGAACATGAGTTTATAAGATGTTGTTTTTGCCTCTGGGAAATGTTGTAGAGCTGATACTTAAAGTCCATCTGATGGAATTTCCATGGTTTTATTCTCAGTACTAGATCTTATGCAATGATAAAGATCAAGAAGATGGTCCAGAGTCCATTGTAATCGATTACGACCACTGGTTACAGTTAATCAATTACCTGCATGTGTGTCATGCTTCCCGATTTTAGGTACAGTCCACTTCCATGACAGTGTAAGCTGGGTGCTATGCAAGCCATTTTTTATAAACATAGAAATATGTAACATATGTTTATGTTTATCAAAGATCGCTTGAAAAGTACACAAACCATAGTAAGGTACGCACATAAATATATACATGCTTATATTTATATATTAATTTCCATGTCTTACTATGGTTTGTGTACTTCAAGAAGGCTTGAAAAGTACACAAACAGTAAGGTACGCACACACATATATAACAATGATATATTTGTGTGCATACCTTATGGTTTGTGTATGTTTCAACTCCGCCGTCAAAGCTTTATAAAAGATTACTTGAATTGTGTACTTTTCAATCCATCTTTTATAAATACAGAAACATGGCACTGAGTCCCTAGGTTCACAGAGGGTCAAAGACTCCTCAGTGACCTGGGGAGGGGAAACAAAAAGGACAGCATTTCCTATGTTGACCTCTCGCATGTGAGGTCACAAGAGGAAGTTACAGTGACTGACAGAAGTGCCAGCCATCCACAGCTGTGGCTGGCTGGCACTTCTGTCAGCTTGCCTGACTTAATGGTGGCACATCTCCCGATGCGGCTGCAGCAACGGCGGGATAATGTGTCCTGCCAATGTTGAGGTGGTACCGGGGGGCCCCGGCAGGGCCCCTGCTCAGGCCAACTTTTTGGAAACTGCGGGGGCCTGGCCCCAGTTGGCCCCGGTCCACTTAAAGCACTGTGTATAATAAAGACCTTTGCATTGGACAGGTAAAGGAAAATGACAATTTTTGATGAAAAATGTAGAGGTCATCCAAGGGCTACACCTGGAGCAGTGCAAGAGAACAGTATACTGATGATTTGAGTATGAATTAGCATTAGTGAATCTTCCAGAAGACAGTGGGCCCCATCACAAGTTAGCCGGTCTGGATTTAACGGTACTTGTAAAACCGTACCAGCACTGGTTTCCGGACCGGCTAACTATGAGTTCTGTGGCCGTGTGGCGCCCCACTCGCCAGGTCTGAACTGGCAGGCGTAATGCCACCGGCCACAGACGGACGTGGAAACAACAGCACTAATACTGCATGGTGCCGGTTTAACTGCGGTCCCCATTTCCATGGATTCCTCTGTGACTCCACGGGAATGGGGAGTAACAAAATGCTGGCACCGGAATTGTCGGACCACCGGGGCTGCAATGCCCCGGTAATTCCGACAAGTCTGGTGCCGGTAAATCCCCACGAGACCCACGGCAGCCTGCCGGTTTTACTTTTAAAATGGCCAGTATCTTGGTAACGGTCCTTCAGCACATAATCAAATTGGGTGAAATTAAGAATAACATAATTAGGAGAAGCAATCACTACTTCCCATCAAAAATACAGTTAACAACAGAAAAATTGATGCTAACATACAACCTATTTAGTGCTACAGCAATTCTCTCAGAAATTATGGATGCTTTGTATATATGCCATAAAACAAGATGTAGTACACATCACTGGCCAGTAACGCCATGGAGGACAAGTTACAGGCCTAGGAGTACAATAAGAGCCTTAATACAACCTCCCACACCAATTCACTGGCTGTGAAACTCTTCACTGAGGTTCTTATGGCTATAGATATCCCGGGTCTATGCCCAAAGCACTGAAAGTCATCAACATTTAATTTTAAATGAATCTAATTGAGTATATGGCTCATTTGAAATACCACCGCCATGAAATAAGAGCCCCTCTTATTTCCACGGTACTGAATCTGGTGCAGGCTAGATGCAGAAATAGGCTGTGTGGACACCTGACCACCTGGAGCCAATGAGGGACAAGCAACTCAGCTGCGGGGGAAAGAGGAGGAGAGCTTTCCATTCACGGATGTAGGTAAGGAGCTCTGTGGGGTGGAAGATGGGATCAGAGAGAGAAAAAAGTGTCAGGGGGTAGAAGATATTCAGAAAGAGGTGAGGGTGGGTTTGAGCAGCAATCTTATTGCTCATAATGTGGGCTCAGATCAGTGGTTTCAAAACCCATTCTGAATGACCTGAATGGATACCAATCCCACCTAGTATGCTTATTAATGATTTTGCAAAGGATGTGGACCATCACATCCTTGGAAATCCTCTGAGACAGATAAGGATGTGGATATTACATCCTTAGCAATAGTGTTGCTATAATGCTGGATATATCTTACATCTGCACATTTCTGTGGAGGATTTGACTCATTAAATGGATCATTATAATAATGAAAATAATAGAGAATTGATTTGCTGCTGCATTAATAATGGTAGAAAAACAGAAGTTGCGACATTGGCACCAGTGACAGTCAGATAGATTGAACTGCATCCAATAAAGGCTGTCACCTCATTTGCAACCAGGATAAATCTCATACCTTCATTATATTCTATTGAAATTATACAAATCATATTTCAAATTTCAGAATGTTCCTCTTTTTTATAGTTCCTTTATGAAAAATCAGTCTGAGTCCACCAGGAACCCATTTATAACAGCGTGGAGCTGCACACTATGTCCAGTTTTGTTATGTGGGGTGAAAAGACAGCCCCAGAGTGACAGAAATGGAGAGGTCATGCAAGGCCCCTATTGTGAGAGTGAAGCTGGCTGATGTTGAGACCGATTGAAAAATTCAGGCCAGTTCAAAACATTGTTTTCCGATATAAGGCCTAGTGAATGAACAAAAATGGGCTTCTTTCAACTTTAGTAAAATACAAAGACACAGAGTTGAAAGGGAGTGAGCCTTAGAACTGCAATATTGCTAACTGTGTCCAATGGAGTCAAACAAAAAGAAACAGGTGGTGGTGCAGATTTGGATAAATCGTTAAAAGGCACCTTTGACAGATTTAAAACTGCAGCACTGCATGTGGAAAGAAAAGATACATTTGCAATACGGCGCATTTGGAAGATCAAAAGGAGGAATGATGCCTGACATTTAAGAAATAAAGTCATGTGACAGATTGCGTTAACAGGAATAAAGAGACTTAATGTTCTTCCTAAAATCACAGCATGTAAAGAGAAAGGCCTATTTCGTTTTTGTAAAAGTGAACATTGGTTTCCTATGTTAACTGTGGCCTATCTATGTGCATAATATTAATAATGAGTCTACCTCTGTTCAAATATAATGCAAAAGAAAGATGGTATTTATGAACAGCAGGCCTAGGTGTAATCCAAAATGTTAAAGGTTACATTGACTCATAGGGCCTCATTACGAGTTTCGCGGTAAGTATCGGTCATTACCGGCATGGAGCAACTACCGTGTCCGTGCTGGCAATAACTGCTAAAAGCGGCCTATTACGAGTTCGCGGGCACGAGCTTTGCGCCATGCCGGTAATGAACCCACGCCATGCTGTAAAAGGGCGAACAATCTCCCTTTCCGGCATAGCACGAAGAGCAAATAGCTCCACTGGCATCCAAGCCATCGGCATTAGCGGTGACCGTTAATAGCGTACACCGCTAATTGAGGTGACTGCTATTAGCGGTCACCGCTAATAAGCGGAACCGGAAGTAGCGTCATCGCACAGGAACGGGAAAGAGCACGGCGGCCATCTTTAAAAACACAATCCATTGCCATCCACCACAACCAGGAGCCATCTGACCCCCATAACTCTAACACACCTCCACCACTACCTGTTGCATTTTACCATACCGAAAGCTGTGAAAAAAACGGGAGATCACCTGCGCAAGGAGCGCTTCTCCAGAGAGGAGTTGACCATGCTAGCGGAGACACTGCAGGAACATGTAGATGTGGTCTTTTCAAGTGACATGTCCCGACCAGCACTGCAGCGCAAGAAGTAGATTTGGGCAGAGCTTGCGCAAAAAGTAAGTGCTGTTGGCACCACACCCCCCACCCCTAAAGATGTCCGTAAACGCTGGGACGATCTGCGTTTATGCGTGCGGAGCATCCTCTCTGCCAACCGCAACCTGGAGATGGCGACAGGCGGAGGTGCAGACTCCCCCATCAAGTTGCAGCCATGGGAGGAGATATGCGCCAGCACCATAGGGACGGAGGCAATAGAGGGAGTGGGGATCATGGAGCGAGGAGCGACGTCATCAACCGATGCAGGTAGGTGTCCCAAATGAAACAATGCTAATACCAACACGATTATGTCCACCTGACAGGCAGTGCACAGCATCATCTTGTCCACATGCATAATGTACCCCATATGTGTTTCAACCCAGACGCTTCCTTGCATCACCCACCCAAAAGCCAAGCAATCCGTATGACAGTCCCTCAATGTCAATCAACTGCCATCCAATATGAATGCTGCCACACCAATGCATGCCTGATGCCTGTAGACACATCACTAACCCTCTCCTTCTATTGGTCCCCCACAGGCACGCATTCAGACAGTGGTGACGAGGACACTAGGGAGGATGATGGCACACCACAAAAGAAGGCCAGGGGCAAGGAGGGAGAACACTGCCCCTCGACTTCAAGGGGTAGAGCCCAACCTGCACTGCTGCGGAAGGGCAAGAAAACACCAGAGGCCACAGTACCAAGGTGCACTACGGCCCCCACAACAGCACCCACACCAGCCACCAGCACCCATGAGCCAGTGGCAGAAGGCACTGCATCGGCAGCCAGCAGCACAGTGGGGGAGACAGCTGCCACAGCAGCAATGTCAGACGATGAGGCAGATGTTCAGCCGCATGCCGCAACTAGTGCCACAGGCCCCCTGCATTTTCCACAAGCCTCCCCATGCAGCATGCACAGGCTGTCTCCTGGTGATTCATGGCCCAGCAGTTTCAGCCCCACGCCACCTGAGCATGAGGAACTAACCCAGTTTGAAACCCCTCACACATCCACCACTGTTCCAACCATCCAAGAGGGGATCAGGGATATACAGAAGTGCCAGGAGGAGCTGACAGGGCTGTTGACACAGCATGTCATGGAATGTGCCCGGGCAAAGGATGACATTAGGGAATGTGCAGCAATCCTGAAAACAGCAATGGAGAACACCTCGAAGGACATGTGCGCCGAATTGGCAGCAGTGCGGCAGGTCCTCTAAGAAATGGTGGCAGAAATGCAGGCCATGCATCCACCACAGTTGCCAGAACAACCGTGGACATCTTCAAACACAAGCTCAACTAGGACCAGCCCCATGCGTAGGTCTGGCAGGAACCTGCGCAGATCGGACAGGGGTGCACCTGGTGCAGGAAGAAGGGGAGGGCTGTAGGTACAGCCAGGCATACTGGTCCCATGTGGTCTAATGGTGCATGCAAGTGAACACCATGTGTGGGGAAGTCAAGGGGGGAGGGCGTGTGGGAGAGTTGAGGGTGGAGATGGCATGTGGGGGAGATGAGGAGGGAGGGAGGAGAGGGCGTGTGGGGGAGTTGAGGGGGGAAGGGGGAGCGGGCGTGTGCGGGAGTTGAGGGGTGGAGGGAGAGGGCGTGTGGGGGCGTTGAGGGGGGAGGGGGTAGAGGGTGTGTGGGGTGGAGGGCTTGTGCACTTTGTTATATTTCTTTAATACACTTGTTGGGAAATCAAAATTCACATGTGTGGACATTGCTTATTGTGTACGTGTGCTTTATTGGTGAACAGTCTACAGTGTCCATGTCCCTGACACAACCAGTGCCCTGAGTGCCACCTCCATGTCACACTCCCCGTCCATGTGTGCTAGAAACATTGGTTGATCAGAGTCTGACGCATGTCACGTCCCTCCAGTGCATTGCTGCCTCCCTGAACTGCAGCCCCATCTCCACCCTCCTCATCGCAGGTGGTTGCAGTTCAGCGTCAGGGGGCAGAGGCACATTCCGTCTGATGCACATATTGTGTAGCATGACACATGCCATAATGATCTTGGACACCTTCTCATGGCTGTACAGGAGTGCCCCACCAGACCTGCTGAGGCAGCGAAACCGTGCGTTCAAGAGGCCAAATGTCTGCTCAATCACCACACGGGTACGTGTATGCGCACGATTGTCGTGCCTGTTCTGTGGGTTCCGGACTGGGGTAAGGAGCCACCTCTTCAAGGGATAGCCTGCATCCCCTCCATGTAGGCAACAATGTATATGTGTAAGTCATCACATCATATGGAATCTGTTTCAATGACACCATAGCATGCATGTATTTCCTGATTGCAACCACATATCCATGCATGAATGGAGACACATGATGTGACTGCCATGTGTGTATTCCTCTTATGGACAGTTGTGCGTGCCATTGTCTAGTGGGCGCAGGGGGGTCCTATTCCTTGTGAGTGCTCATGCACTGTGTTAGTCCACGCTGGTTGTTCCCATGATCTGGCTGATGTGCAGTCATTTGTATGCTTTCATCCTGTCACCGTTGATGGCAGCCTCGTGATGATCTCACTATGCACAACAAATGCTGACATGCATTTTTGTTTGACCTCTGTGTCAGTGTAGTGGTGTATTAATGTATTTGGCCCTCAGGTGTCTCCTTTGTATGCAGTAATGAGGACTGTCCTTTCTGTTGATGGTATTTGGTGCTGTGTATTGGCCATACTAATTGGTTGTAGCTGCATTGTGTTGCGGGGGATACAGTCTGCTTGAGTACAGTGCACATGTTAATGACTATGGAATGGTTGTAACACTGCATCATTTACATGGTAGGGCAGTTTCCATCTTGCATTATGTGGTCAGGTGTCAGGTCCGGTCTGGTCTGCTTTGGGGTATGAGCATGGTCCATTCTCTCAGGGACTCGCAGCCAGGTGAAGTATGCATCTCCCCGCCATCTCAGCCAGGTGAAGTATGCATATCTCTCCCCCCATCTCAGCCAAGTGAAGAATGCATCTCTCCCCACATCTCAGCCAGGTGAAGTATGCATCTCTCCCCCCATCTCAGCCAGGTGAAGTATGCATCTCTCCCCCCATCTCAGCCAGGTGAAGTATTCCTCTCCCCCCATCTCAGCCAGGTGAAGTATGCACCTCTCCCCCCATCTCAGCCAGGTGAAGTATGCATCTCCCCCCATCTCAGCCAGGTGAAGTATGCATCTCCCCCCCCCATCTCAGCCAGGTGAAGTATGCATCTCTCCCCCCATCTCAGCCAGGTGAAGTATGCATATCTCTCCCCCCATCTCAGCCAGGTGAAGTATGCATCTCCCCCCCCATCTCTGCCAGGTGAAGTATGCCTCTCGCCACCCCATCTCAGCCAGGTGAAGTATGCATCTCTCCCCCATCTCAGCCAGGTGAAGTATGCTCTCTCCCCCCATCTCAGCCAGGTGAAGTATGCACCTCTCCCCCCATCTCAACCAGGTGAAGTATGCATCTCTCCCCCCCATCTCAGCCAGGTAAGTATGCATCTCCCCCCATCTCAGCCAGGTGAAGTATGCATCACTCCCCCCATCTCAGCCAGGTGAAGTATGCATCTCTCCCCCATCTCAGCCAGGTGAAGTATGCATCTCTCCCCCCCAACTCAGCCAGGTGAAGTATGCATTTCTCCCCCCATCTCAGCCAGGTGAAGTATGCATCTCTCCCCCCCATCTCAGCCAGGTGAAGTATGCACCTCTCCCCCCCATCTCAGCCAGGTGAAGTATACATCCCCCCACATCTCATTCAGGTGAAGTATACATCTCTCCTCCATCTCAGCCAGGTGAAGTATGCATCTCTCCCCCATCTCAGCCAGGTGAAGTATGCATCTCCCCCCCCCCCATCTCAGCCAGGTGAGTATGCATCTCTCCCCCCCATCTGAGCCAGGTGAAGTATGCATATCTCTCCCCCATCTCAGCCAGGTGAAGTATGCATCTCCCCCCATCTCAGCCAGGTGAAGAATGCATCTCTCCCCCATCTCAGCCAGGTGAAGTATGCATCTCTCCCCCCATCTCAGCCAGGTGAAGTATGCATCTCTCCCCCATCTCAGCCAGGTGAATTATGCATCTATCCCCCCATCTCAGCCAGGTGAAGTATGCATCTCTCCCCCCAACTCAGCCAGGTGAAGTATGCATTTCTCCCCCATCTCAGCCAGGTGAAGTATGCATCTCTCTCACCCCATCTCAGCCAGGTGAAGTATGCACCTCTCCCCCCCATCTCAGCCAGGTGAAGTATACACCCCCCCATCTCATCCAGGTGAAGTATGCATCTCCACCCCATCTCAGACAGGTGAAGTATGCATCTCTCCCCCATCTCAGCCAGGTGAAGTATGCATCTCTCCGCCCATCTCAGCCAGGTGAGTATGCATCTCTCCCCCCATCTCAGCCAGGTGAAGTATGCATATCTCTCCCCCATCTCAGCCAGGTGAAGTATGCATCTCCCCCCATCTCAGCCAGGTGAAGTATGCTCTCTCCAACCATCTCAGCCAGGTGAGGTATGCACCTCTCCCCCCATCTCAGCCAGGTGAAGTATGCATCTCTCCCCCCATCTCAGCCAGGTGAAGTATGCATCTCCCCCCCATCTCAGCCAGGTGAAGTATGCATCTCTCCCCCCCATCTCAGCCAGGTGAAGTATGCATCTCTCCCCCCCATCTCAGCCAGGTGAATTATGCATCTCTCCCCCCATCTCAGCCAGGTGAAGTATGCACCCCTCCCCCCATGTAAGCCCGGTGAAGTATGCATCTCTCTCCCCCCATCTCAGCCAGGTGAAGTATGCATCTCCCCCCCCCATCTCAGCCAGGTGAACTATGCATCTCTCCCCCCCATCTCAGCCAGGCGAAGTATGCATCTCTCCCCCAATCACCTACCCAAATCGCAATTCCATGAGGCTAACATGCAACTCACTGAGAAGCCAGGATCTCTGCCCTGCATGTCGCTCCATGTAGTGTGGTATTGTGGAGTTGCGCATGACCATTGAATCATGGGTATTGGGCACAACAATGTGTGATGATATTGTTTGAGTCACATACCATTTGCACGTTGATGGAGTGGTATAACTTGCGGTTGCGGTACCCTACCTCCATGGCATGTGGGACCACCAATTCCACATGGGTGCAGTCGATCGATGGCGCCAATGCAACCAGGGATGCCGGCTAGTGAACGAAAACCAACTTTGGTGTTTGCGATCTCCTGGGTTGTCTGTGGTAAGAAGATGTGGTCGCCTGTGTGCTTCAGGAGGGCATCCAGCACTTGGTTCGGCGTACGTGAGAATAATGGTTATGATATGCAATGCATGTGCCCCACTGTGTGCTGGTAGGTGCCTGTGGCCAGGAAGTGGAGCACAGACACTACCTTCAGTAGGGGTGGGATGGTGGTGTGTATTTCAATCAGGCTGACAATGTCGTCATGTATCATGTCCACAATGGTGTTGATGGTGTCCCGGCCCAGACGGTACAGGTGTGGATCTGCTCAGGGGTTAGGTTGTATGGACTGGCTCTGATGCAAGGGATTGGGGATTGCCTGCATGGTACCACTGGCTGCACTGGCGGGGCATGCTGGGCCTGCCTAACCCTCATTCTCCTCCTGTGTCTCCTCTGTGCTGCCTGTTGTTGTTGTTGTTCTTGTTGTTGTTGTAGCAGGAGTTGCACTGCAATCATGTCCTCTAGCCCCAGCATTGCTAGTAGTATGGGAATCATTTTGGTGTGTGACTGGGTGTGGGAAGGGGTGGGGTGTGCTCCTTTTGTGCTGGCCCAGTTTTTATTTACTCCACCTGTTCTGATTGTGTGCACCTGTGGCAGTTGGGAACACTGCACATGGCCGTTTACGTGTGGTCCGCGATGCCAGTATTTGCTCCATGGCGGTAAGGTACTTTTCGGCTTCAGTAGGCCATTATTTGCATGGCCGCCTGACTTGTGATGTCCTCCTGTTTACGCCATGCCGGTATTGCCGACATGAGGGGTCGCGTTCCAGCGCCCATGCCGCTATTAGAGTCATCATTAATTACGGTGCCGCTAATAGCGGAATGATGGGTCATGATCGCACAGAGCGGTAAGCGATGCCGGTAATCCTTTACCGGCATCGTTATTCACTTACCGCCCGGGTCGTAATGAGGCCCATAATGTCAAAGTAAAATGCTATTCTTTCAGAATTATTTATTTAGCTTGTTTTCCTCCATTGAACTTGAAGTTGTGGGCCTCTGAAACCCTGGAAACCTTGACCTCAAGACCTGGCTGAGGATCTTAAGGAGAAGAGCTGGTTTTCAGTTTAAATGCTAAAAAATACAGAGAATTAGATCAAAATGGTGGGAGTTACAGATAACACAGCCAGCAGAAACTTCCAATTAACTGTGCGTTATTGGCCAAAAGAAAAGACCTTTTATGGTTAACTCAACCTCAAGAACAGGCTTCAGAGCCACTAATGGATGCTCAAACATTGTGCATGAAACAGCAGGATGTTTGGGTCAGTTGATGATGGAGAAATGCAATAGGTGGAATAGGAATAGGTGGGGGCTATGTGAAACTGAGGGACCCACGTGATGCCTTTTAATGAAAAGAAAATCGTATGGCCCAGCAAGCCCATCCCAGACTCATATTAAAGTGGATAAAACGTCCCTCGGTACCATGTAAATATGAATCATGTGTGATTTTCACAATTTAAGTTATGAAGACAATAATGATTCTGGCCTTCCGTTAATTCTGAGGGAAAAGAAAGTTGGTGTGATGGTAGGTTATGGAAGTAAGGTTTGAATCAGGAAGGGGCAGATTTGTGA
Source organism: Ambystoma mexicanum (assembly GCF_040938575.1). Taxonomy (NCBI): domain Eukaryota; kingdom Metazoa; phylum Chordata; class Amphibia; order Caudata; family Ambystomatidae; genus Ambystoma; species Ambystoma mexicanum. The sequence goes on from NC_090941.1 coordinate 124,544,797, forward strand.
CTATTTCAGCTCAGGAGTAAATTGATAAAAATGGTAGTTCCTCCCTGGAAGGGTGTGCTAAGATATGATTAGTATTTTCTGACTCACCATAACATATAGAACTCAAAAATATATATGTGCCTGTAGTTATTCGAAAGATTAAGGTAGTTGCCACGTTGGCAGATTTTAAGAACCCAACAGTGTAAAACTACGTGTCATTTTGAAATTATGTATTTTTCCTCCTCCCTCAGCTTCCATAACCCATACCTCCCAATTTCTGGTCCTATCAGCATCCAGTGGGCATCTTGGTGGGCGGTGAAGAGAGATGGCTATCCAATCCGTGTCATGGTGTCATCAGCCCTATATTTTGGCAATTTCCAATCTAAGAAGGGACTTACTTACTGATCTTTCTTTGACTTTTCGACTCTTTGGACCTTTCTGTGGACTTTTGATTGTTCCCTTGATTCTCCCAATCTATTGCTGGACGTAGTCTGCTTCTGGATGCTTGCAAAGAGCTAGCAGAGAGACAGAGAGATCTACCAAGGCCATAAACATTGCAGGGTAGACCGAGACTGGGAAATCTAGAAGCTAGCTGGGCCTGCCATTCGAGGAGCCAGGGGAAGTCTGGGTGCTGAGGACTATCCTTGAACTAAGTCTTTGACCATATCTGTGCTGTCCCAGAGGAGCCCTGCTGTTTCCCTGGATGCCCCATAACCAAGGCCTTGCATGTAAGTAGATTAATCCAAATGGCAACACAAGTGTGGGGGGAATCTGCCAGCCTTATTCTCCATTTCGCATAGTGGGTAGGTGGGCCGGTACTGGGGAGACCCTTGGGACATTTTATTAAATCCAATCTAAATGAATTCCACTATAGAAAATCACCCTATACATTTAAATTGAATTGTGTTGGGACTTGCCTGCCTTAATCCTCTCCATTAACTTGTGGGGAGGGGGAAACTGTGTAGATCCTTAGCGGATTATATTGAAGTTAAATCAATTTATTCCCATATAGAAAATCACGAGATGAGTGTTGTTAAACTAACAACGTTCATGTCAGTGTGTTAGAGCCAGTACAGACAATAAAGTACTTGGGTGACTCCACCTTTCTGAAACCCTGTACCGAAGGCGGGTGTCCATAATACCAAAATAAGTAACCAAAAAATGCTGCCATTCAATTGAATGTAAAGTGTGCAAAACACATTTTCTAATTTATTTACTTGCAACCCAAAATGATTTTCCCAAGGCGCTGCATTTCATGCAAATAAAAAGGCCAACACGATTTTCCCATTGAGTTCCTTTCCTGACTTTGTTTTTCAACTAAAAAAACAATCCACAACAATTTGTTTCCTTTGTGTCTACTTGTCAAACCCTGTCTTTGAATAAAAAGCCAACATGATTTTGCTACTGTATTCCCACTCCCTATATCTTGCCTTCAAATTAAGGGGTCATATATAACTGATGCCTGAGGGTGCGGGTTGCTGGAAGAGAAGAGCATTGTGATAATCCAAGCAATCACTGAGGGTGGTTACAATTTCATTATTGTTAATGTGCAAGAAATGATCTGTGTGTGTTTGATGTAAAGTCTCTAAATTGTACCTGTGTGTTGTAGTATCTATAAATTCATTAGAAATACAAGTCATTCAATTGGTGCTAGTAATTTGAAATTGTGACAATGTTTAGTGCCACAGTGTTGGTGGCTGATGTTTTGGTTGCTATTCTTCGTTGTCAAATCTTAAATAAATATATATTCTTACTATACACCGTCCTGGTTCTGAGCTCATTGGTGGTACAGAGGGAGCTTGTTGGCGTGGTGCGAGACAGGTTGGAGGCCTCACTAAAGTTTAATCTGTATAAACACTTTGGGTGCATGCCACCTTGCTTGGGGTTGAATGAACCCCCTGAGTTAAGAGTGAGACAATTAAGTTGTGACAATTAATGCCTTACATGTTCCAACCACAGTAGTAGCTCTTTAATTGAGCACATTCTGAGACTCACAAAAGGACGTGTCACTCGTGGCTTTATTTTCTTTCAGCAATCACCCATTCAATTATTTGGCTAATTGGTATGCACTGCCCGATAGTAGGGTTCAAGCGATGCTCATTTTGAACAATTGTTTGCTGTCCATGTCCACACAGAAGAGCATTCTTTCTGTAGTAACCATTCAATGTGTTCCATCAATGCAAGACAATGTTCTATCAGACCTACAAAGTAGAGAGAGAATTGTCAGAGAAAGGTTGTTTGTGTTATGGCTATATATTTGGTTGTGCACAGAGGCAGACATTTAACCCAAGCACACGGGTGGCTCACTGAGCTAATTGGTAATGAGCAGTCATTTGTATTATTATGTATAACTTCTAGGAGTTTCCACTGGCCAGCATGTTATAGAATTTTCCAGAATTCTCTATCCCCATGGCACACACCCACAATGCGGCACTTCACAAAGAGCAGGTTCTTTGTCATGCGATTTTGAATCAACCTATTAGGTCCTGCTACAGAGGGCTTTATCTTTCTGCCAAGGCTTTTGAAAATATGTATTAAAGGGACTCTGATAACACTCAGCTGTACCGTGTTACAGAACAAGTGCACCATGTTAAAAGCTTTGCTAAAGTGGCAGTTATTTGCAGAAGCAAGTCGTACTGTTTAAATGATGAGAGAATTGTCACATTTAGGCCAGCATTTCACTAGGCCAGCAATATTCCACCTACATGTGTGACAGATTATGGCCTTCATTACAAGTCAGTCGTTAAGGGGTTAACGTCGGCGCCGTTAACCCTTAACCCCTGATTCACACTTTAACGCCTGCTTTTTGCAGGCGTTAAAGTCCAAGGCGCTAAGCGACCTTGGTGCTAATTACGGCACCGTAATTTACTGTGCCGTAATTAGCGCCTTCCCCATCCCCATTATGCCCTATGGGGCAAAAATGGGGAAGGGCAAATGGTGAATGGGGAATTACCACCCCACTCACCTTGGAATGGGGCGGTAATTCCGCCATCCACCATGGCGGAATCCAGCATGGACCATGGTGCTAATAGCACCATGGTCCACCGCCTGACTTGTAATAAGGGCCTATGTCTTCGTTAGTCCATTTTTTCTGTATGTTCCTCATTCGACGGATGTAATTACAAAAGAAAGAGTACCTGTTGATGAATACTTCTATGCGAATTCCAGTTACAAAGACAGAACTGCTCATTCGACACGACCCTTGCACAACACGCTTCAACGCTCAGGTGATGTGCTCCCACCCTGATATCAAGTGGATATATTATCACACTTTACAATCTGTGCTCAAAAACCTTTTCATAATTTGTGTAGTTCTGTACCTCTAGTCCCTTACACAGGCCTTGGAAAGTTTACTCTTCTGAACCCTGAAATAACTTTTGTTTCGTGTAACATTTGTTTCATTTAAAGCTTCACTTTATAACAGGAACTAATTCTCCATCACAGACAATTACATTTTTCTGAATCCATCAGCAGAGTTCGAAATTCAATTCGTAGATAAACCACTTGACTTAATTAGGACATCAATCAAATTCAACACAATCTATTAAAAAAACTGTACACCTATTTTCTTAAGAGTAGGGGCCTCATTACACGGATGGCGGTAAGGATTTACCGGTACCGGTAAAATACCGGTACCGGTAAATCCTTACCGCCTTACTACGAGGTCCCTTTGCGGGTTGGGGGATTTAACGCCTGCTTTTTGCAGGCGTTAAAAACCAACCCGCAAAGGGACCCAGGGAGCTAATTACAGTACCGCAATTTGCGGCACCTTAATTAGCGCCTTCCCCATTCCCATTATGCCCTATGGGGCAAAAATGGGAATGGGGAAGGGCAATGGTGGAAGGGGGAATTACCGCCCCGCCAACCTTGGAATGGGGCGGTAATTCCCCTTTCCGCCATGGCGGTGCCGGTATTTTACCGGCATGAATCATGGCACTAATAGCGCCATGGTTCTCCGCCATCCGTGTAATGAGGCCCTAAGACTCCCTACATTTATAACGAATGTTCTATTAATGCTCAGAATTAATGCAGTGTCATTTTAATTCAACTGTGCAGCACCATCCATGTGCACTAATGTTCTTAGATTACAGGGGCCACTAAATCACTCACCAAGACCCAATTGGACCTAAATATTTCTGCATTAGGTATTTGGCTTACACAGGCAGCCTTTTCAAGAAATACACGCTCACCAATCTTAAGCAGTCCAGTGCATTAAATTATTTTGATAGTTTGCATTTAGTATCTGCTAATAGTGTGCCTTTCTAGGACTGAACCAATCCTGTGACTTGTTACTTTGAAAATTCAATTCTATGTTTTGAACAGCAAAATGAATTGCAATAACTGGTTCTGTTTTTACTATTTCTTTGCTCTTCCTCATTCCTTGTCTTTACTTTCCTTCCATATTTTAATATATATATATTTAAAAAAAAACGCATACATGCTAATATATATGCAGAGAAAGACCTGCACCAGCATAAAATAAATAGTTCTATGCATCTGGGGTGTACTTATTTGGGTTGTCTGTCACAAAATCGTGCATGGTAAATGTATTTTTATTCTCTCTGCGCCCCACAATGAAAAAAATAAAATGAACATCTAGCATGTGCAACAACCATTTCTCGTACACATGAATACCCAAGCTGAAGTTGGCCACTGTGGGACTAACCATAGGTAGCATGCTCTAAGGTTTGGCTGGGACCTGCAAAAACATGTTTTATGAAATGGTGCAAATGGTAGGCGAACCTGGTGGGCTAAAGGCACCCGCGAGCACAACTTGTAGTTTGCCAGTCCGAGAACTAAGCTACCTGCAAGCTTACCGGTACCGTAGTTCCCGAACCGGCAAGCTTATAATGTGGCCCACTGTTTTTACCTGTTATTAGAGCCTCACATTCCCCTGTAGACGACCACATGCCAAAATAAATCCAACATATTCCATGGACATTCCCGATTCGCAAAACTACACCCATCATATGCTAGGTACGACTTATGGGCCCAGACGTTGCTAATGTACACCAAGTGTAACCTGACATGCCTAGTTACTGTTATGATGTACCGATCCACAACCATCAATCGATCTAGCTAGAGCCTCATATGCCCATCATTCATATCGAAGATGAAGCCAACCAACATCCACAAAGTCACACATATCATGATACACACATCCTATACTGGGTTAGACTAACATGCCCAGCTTTATGGGAAATGTAATGTCATATCACTAGGGCAACTTGATGCCTTTACAGCCTGCATTATTGACCTTCATGATGGTGGCTTTGCCCCTTCTTCATAGAAAAGTACAACCTGTCTAGGATAGAAGATGATTTGCATCTCACATCAACCCACCCCCATCTTCTTTATCTCTGCTGTGAATTGTAATGTATTTGATCGTATACAACACTGTACAATGCCTTGATAAACCATGGGAATTAAGTTGAAACGTAAACAGTGATAGTTATAAGTAAACATGCCACGAGGATCTAAATGGCTCTGGGTTGCTCTGCTAGAATGGGACTCTTTTTCTTTGCACAAGCCTGATAAGATGTAATGATACTTCCTGGTGGTCTTGGGATACTTGAATACTGCTAACTATATCTGAAATTGTTCACATAGATCAGTACTTTAAATGGACATATGTATCTTATCTGTGTCTGATATATGCCACTGGAGACCTAAGTGACAATATTTCTTTGCAAAAAGCAGCAACAATGTAAATCCGAAAGGCTTTGGAAATGAAATAGAAAGATCATATTTGTGCAGATGAGTGCTTTGTAATCAAGCAAAATGTTTTGCTAAAGGTTGGCCAACTTAAAGTCAACCACCAGCAAAGCCAATAGGTTTGGCGTTTGCAGCTGTTCATTGCATTTTACATTTATATATGAATTTGTGTCAGCCTAGCTCAAAGAACACTAAGTAGAAGAGCCAGTCTTTACACGTCGTATTATTAAATGATCTGTTAGACTGTGCTATTTTATTAATTTCTTCTAGAATTTCACATTGACAGCTGGTGCAAAAAGCATGTAGAATACATAGGCTGCTATGCAGGACCATTAGATGTTTTTTTAATCTGTAGAGTGCATCGTTACTTTCATGGCACAATTACCCAGTACCATAAATGATATCCAACATAATGGTGTAAAAGAGAACAAAAATGTAGACCGTAACACTGCAAAACCTAAATGATATGAGACTATTTTCAGATCTCAATGTACTTTTTGATAACTATACTTTTCAGCAAGATGGTAGTATTTTGCTGAACCAAGTCCCAGCACTCCTTTACCAGTAATGCACACCAAAAGAAGACATCACCATTCATCTAAACATGCTTGGATGAGGGAGTAGGGTGAGGAACTAAGACTAGAATGAGCGCCTGGATCAAGGGGCTAGGGTGAAGCACAAGGATGAGGGATTAGGACTAATAAAAGGGACCCAAGAGAAAGGCAATGACTAGCATGAGGGACTAGATCAAAAGACTAGGATAAGAGACTATGACAAGAGGCTAGAACTAAGAATAGGATAAAATAACAGGACTGGGAATTGGAAGAGGAGAGGATAGATTGAGAGACTATTAGGAGGGACTAGGAAAAAAGACCAGGATAAGAGACAAGCCTGAGGAATTAGAAAGAGAAATTAGGTCAAGGATTAGAGTTAAGTACGAGAGTGAGCAACTTGGGCTACGAATAATATGATAGACTAGGGCTTTGATGAGAGACCAGGACTAGGATATTAGACTATGGGTAAAATAAGAGACTTTGATGAGAGACTAGGATGAGGGGGTAGAAGAAGGAAGTAGGGGGAGAATTAGGACAAGTATGAGGGACAAGGGATGTGAGACAAGGGATTTAGGAGGTGAGCAACTGGTAAGAGAATGAAGGGCTATGATTAGGCGCTAGGGTTGAGGGAGATTATGACAAGGGTGAGCGACTAGGAAGAAGGACTAGGATGAGGGACTGAAATGAGAGATAGGATAAGAAACTAGGATTAAGATGAGAGACTAGGACTAGAATGGGAGACTAGCTTCAGGGTCTAGGTTGGGTGACTAATACAAATGACTAGGATTAGGAAAATGGTCTAGGATGAGAGGCTTGGACAAGTATGATACACTGTGAGCAAACATGGTTACTAGGATGTGAGACTAGGAGTGCAAAACTAGGAAGAGGGATTAGAACAAGGGACTATGACAGGTTTGAGGGCAATGGATTAAGACAAGGCACTATGGGCCTGATCACGAGTTGGGCGATAGCCCATAAATGTGGCAGTAACGGTGTTACCGCTGTATTTAAGGGTCTGCCCAATCTCGAGTATGGGGTGTTTACCCCCAACTCAGAGCGGGGGATAAACATGCCAGGAAAATGGCAATTTTTTGTGCAATTACTGCCAGAGACTAACAGTTAATGCCCAACCCGTGATCCAGTGGTAATACCGCTGGACGGGTGGGTGCTAACTCTAATAAAGTTGGGGGGTATCCCTTCTGGGATACCACCTAACTCTACATGAGGCCCTATGACTGTACCGGTGAATAAAACGATGACAAGGGCAATAATGAGAGACTATGGCTTTGTCAATTTACTAGAATAAGTGACTTGGAAGAGGGGTTACAACTAGAATGAAGCCCTATAATGAGGGACAAAGGAATAGTATGAAGGAAGCATTACTGGCAGTTGGATCAGAGAGTAGAATGAGAGACTATGGCTAGACACCAGGGAGAGGAACAATGATAAAAGAATACAAATAGGATGTGAAACTGTACCATGGACAAGGAAAAGGGGTCTATGAAAGGGGTCTTCAACCTGCATTTATCCAGATTTTTTGGACTATGGCTCCCATGATCCTCACCATTGAGTATGACAGATCTGAATAATGGGATTTGTAGTCCAAACATCAGGAAATTCAAAGGTTATTGACTCCTGGACCGGTGAATAGAACGATGACAAGGGGAAATAATGAGAGACTATGGCTTTGCCAATTTACTAGAATAAGTGACTTGGAAGAGGGGGTACAACTAGAATGAAGCCCTATAATGAGGGACAAAGGAATAGTATGAAGGAAGCATTACTGGCAGTTGGATCAGAGAGTAGAATGAGAGACTATGGCTAGACACCAGGGAGAGGAACAATGATAAAAGAATACAAATAGGATGTGAAACTATACCATGGACAAGGAAAAGGGGTCTATGAAAGGGGTCTGCAACCTGCATTTATCCAGATTTTTTGGACTATGGCTCCCATGATCCCTCACCATTGAGTATGACAGATATGAATAATGGGATTTGTAGTCCAAACATCAGGAGATTCAAAGGTTATTGACTCCTGGAATAGGATAATAAACTAGGACGATGGACTAGGACAAGAAACTAGGACTAGGATAGGAGGCTTTGACTGGCTCAGAGATGAGAGACTATGATGATGGGATAGGCATGGATGATTTTCTAATACAATTGACATGGAATAGGAATAGGGTTAGAGGTGATAGGAAGGATTGAAAGACTAGGGTCTAATACTTAAGCAATAAGCCCTGAGCCTGGAGGGCATTACTGTATCAGGTAATGCCCAGGGGCCTACAGTTGCAGGTCAGAGCAAAAAGAGGGCCTTAATGAAGGTCCCTGGGCATTACCTGACACAATAGTGCCACCCGGTGAGTGTTTAATTGCTATTAGTACCCCAGCCCGGTGTCTAGTCAAATGGTCGACAGACAAATGGTCGACAGACAAATGGTCGACACAATTTGGTCGACAGGGCAAATGATCAATTTTTTTTTTACTTATATATATTTTTTTAGGTTTTCGTTTAGGTACAAAGGTTTTTTTTAGCTAAAAAAAAGGGGTTGGGGGGGAACCCCCCCCAAAAAAGAAAAGAAAATGTGAAAAAAAAGAAAATTCAACCATTTGACCTGTCGACATTTTGGTGTCGACCATTTGTCCTGTCGACCATTTAGATTCGACCAGTTGACCTACAACCCCCTAGCCCATTAGAGCAGGTACTAATAGTATGTTTTTTCACTTGCGAGATGCTCTGGCGTTTCAAAATTGAAAAATAAATATGAAAAAAATGGCTTCCATGGATCAGGAAACAAAGTCCATTCTCCCTTTCTTTGACAGAAAAGGAGACAGGACTACACATAGTACCTTCTCACTTTCCAACGGCAGCCATTCAAATTATTGAAGAAAAGTAAACAAAAATATGGGCTGTCATTGAATGGGAGAAGGGGGTGCAGGCAATCCCTTCTTCCTTTCCATGGTGACGTGTCTACACAATGCCATGATATGGTGATGACCCTGCTTAACTAAGAGGGTAACAATAAAAAACTCAAAAAAGATCCCACAACAGAGTTAAAAAACAAAATCCAAGAAGCCACCAGATACGCTCCAGAACAGGATTGGATCACTGATAAAGAGAAGGCATTTTTGAACTCTTCAGAAGGAAGGACACCTGCTCTCTACGCACTCCCTAAAATACACAAGAACAGTACTGTGCCCCCAGGGAGGCCCATAGTCTCAGGCTGTGGCTCTATTCTGGAACCCATTGGGAAATGTATAGATCATTTCCTCAAACCAATGAGCCAACCGACACCCACCTACCTCAGAGATACTATGGACACGATTTCCAAATTTGAAAACCAGCCATTCAATCAATCAGATGATCTTTTGGTCTCACTCAACATCAAGAGTTTATATCCAGTGTCCCTCAACAGAGTGCAGTGGAATGCATAAGAAGCCACCTCGCCCGGCATATGACACAAAGAAGGGTTCTGTAATGCTCACCTGGTATCCACGGGGACTCCACTCAGCCTGTCTGGACCTCCCACGATCTCAAACCCTTCCCTGGAATCTGTTTGGCTAGAGACTGGGCCTGAAACACAGGATTTCCGGATTTAAACTCTGTTGTCTCTGGGTGCTTAACCCCTTCTTCCCTTGGGGACCAAACCTTCCCCTATGTCCTCTCCTCACCTTGTTTTCTGGTGTTGTGTGCTCTCCGTCCTGATCCTTCGGTGCAGGGGTGCGTCGGTCGATGTGGGCACTATGCAACCTAGTTGCTTCACTTGTGCGGCCCAATTGGGTCGGACAAGGTAGGTTTGATGATTCATATTGAATTGTCCTCTTCTTGTCTCTTGCCCCCTTTATAACTTTTCCTTTCTCCTTAGGTGTTGGCGAAGTCGAAGATGTTGTTGAGCGGCTTAAGGGAGCCAACCACTAAGCGGTGAGTGAAAGGCGATGAGCTGCGCTGTTCACTTTTTTTTGTGCTGATCAATGTCTCTCTCTGTCCCTCAGGTGCTGCAATGTCCCAGCGAGGCTGCAGACTGAGAGAAAAGGTGCGTTGAGTAAGCGCGATATGCGGCACCTTCTTGTCCTTAATGTGCTAACCTGTCTTGTCTTTTCCCTTTGCAGGTCGATGGCATGCTCCGGAACTGAAGTTACCCTGAGCAGCTCAAGTCCAGGTAAGAGTTTGACTCGCTGTTTTTTGGGTGAGCGGGATACGCGTATGCGTATTAATGTCTTTTCCTTTTGTTCGCTTCTTCTAGGATGCGGCGTGCCGAGATGGAGATGACACCACCGTAAATGCTGCCCACAGGACTGGAGGAGCAATGGATGGAAGCAGGATACTCCCCAAGGTAAGTATACTATTAACGCTGTTCTTGTTCTTGCAGGTGCGCAGACGCAGAGCAAAAGGCAAAGGCCTTAAGGAGTCCGAATCGAACATGGTGAGTGTCACGCTGCAGGTGCTGAGTAACACAAAGCGTGTTCCTCTGCCTGGGCGTGGTTTAAATAACCTCCAGTTATCCCTGGGTTGACCCACACCAAAAAAGCTAGACCGCATAGCTCAGTTCGTAGAACTGAGTTATGTGGGGGCATCCATGTTGCACACAGTACATTGCAGAGTCCAATGCCAAGTTGTCCTCAGAGTTATGAATGAGCCTGGTGCCACAGGTGGCAGGTCTGACTCCAAGTGGGTCTCAGATAAGACAGAGAGGTCTTCAAGGTCCATGTGGGTGATCGAGGCCTGGCTCCAGTATGTTGTCTCAGGGGGTTGGGGGCAGGGATCATGACAGGTTCCCATCAACTTCATAGTTGAGTTGCTTGAACTAGCACTTACTAATAACTTCTTTGTATTCAATGACAGCTTCTACTTGCAAACATGTGGCACAGCCATGGGGGCTGTGTTCGCACCTGGTATGGCCATCATTTTCATGGCCGAGTACGAACTGGCACATGTACTCAACACTTCTAATCCATTCCTGGACTCCATTACATCATGTTTCAGATACATTGACAACATTATTTTCATTTGGAAAGGAGACAACAGCACCCTTGACCAGTTCTTTGAATGGCTCTATACATGCACACAGGAAATCCAATTCACGATTAGCAAAAGCAATCTGAAAATCAATTTCCTGGACCTTACCATTTCACCCAAGGACAATAAACTGGAATGTTCCATTTTCAGAAAAAAATAATACAGACAGGAATACGGTGCTACACTACAACAGTCACCATCTGAAAAGCCTACGGGACAACCTCTCCTATGGACAGTTTCTCAGAAGACACCATAACTGTTCTCAGCTTGAAGAATTCCGGAAACAATCAAGTGCCTTGCAGCTCAAACTAACATCCAGGGGGTACCCTAAAAAACTCATTAGAAATACCCATAGAAGAGCCTGGTTCACACCCAAGGAAACACTCTTGGCACCCAAACAACATGCTGACATGGCTGGTAACATCATGGCCTGCATTGCCACATTTGGCCCAACCACTTCCAAACTGAAGGCACTCATCAGGAAGTTTTGGCCATTAGTCCAACTGAGTCTGCCTGCTGAACCCAGACCTAGGATGGCACTTAAAATTCTTAAAGATTTCTTGACCAACACTAAAATCAGCATAAACACCACACACTCCACTCTCTGGAATATGAGGGAGATTCATGGTCATTTTCCATGCGGTTCATCCACTGCCTGCAGGAAGACTCGTACAATCAACTAATTTTCCATTGATGGCAAAGATTGGCAACTGAGGCATTTCTCCAATTGCATATCAGCCAATGTAATTTACGTGATTCAATGTCCCTGTTGCCTACGGTATGTAGGCCAAACCTCAAGACCTATTCATAAATACATAGAAGAACACAGATACAGAATACGATGTAAAAACCATACTGCTCCCATGGTTAACCATTTTCTTGAGTTCCAACATGGCCCCGACTCCTTCTCCTGGTGGGTTGTTGACAAAGTGCAAGATAAGCTTAACACTGCCAATGCATTTAATTTCAAAGAAGCAGGGTGGATGTTCAAGCTCAAATCTACCACTAAAGGCCTCAACGAAGCACAACCAGGTCACTTCACTACATAATGGCCCCTGGTGGCTCCAGGGATCCCATTCCATGCAGCTTTCCACTCAACCAGACAGGGCTTCCGCTCAGCACCAGCACGCACCGAGGGCCAGCCGCCGTTTCCCCTGGCCACACTCCTTATGGTCAACATATGCAACTAGGCTTTCTGAGCTCAGCGCTACCCTTACGCCCATTGATAAGTGCCCACAAGACCATACTGTTTATCTGGTCCCACTTAGTACCACCTCTCACCTGAGAGGGGCTTGCATATAGGTATGAGATGCGCAAGCACTAAGGATCACTGCCCCCCGCACTCACCTATTTGTCCACACTGTTTTCATCCACATGACCCAGTCATTAGTGTGTTATAGATCCACACCTACCTTCCACCATGTACGAGTCGGTTGTCATACTTCACTATGACTGTGCTTTCATGTATGTGTCCGTTCAGAGAAAGTTTGACTACTGCGTTAGTTCGATGTAGGACTCATGTGCAGTTGTGTACCAGTTGTGCCTCTTGCTAGTGATCTTCACCAATGTCAATGATCTGGCTGCCATGATTTACTCTTACTGTTACTGTCCTTCCATATATATGTCTGGTTTGAGACAGATTTGGGTTTTGACTACTGTTTCAGTTCGATGTTGCACTCACGTTTAATTGTGTGCCAATCGTGCTTCCTGCTAGTGATCCTCACCCATGTTGATGTACTTATCTAGGATCCGTATCTTAGACGCATGCCCCCGCTTCCTGCAGGCGTCAATACAACATGCAATATTACGATCGCTTCGCAACGTTCTGTGAAGACACACATGCTGATCCACTATAATGTGCCAATCACACAAGCTGGACGGCCTTCACTTCGGCCTCCCTCTCAATGACAACACGTCTTGGCTTTCACTAAGGCACCCTCCTTACAAGGAATTTCCACTGGCCTGACCCAGCTCAAGTGCGCATGCGAGGGCCTTAGCTACACCACTCCTGGACACATACGCATGCCCTTTATTTAAACTGCTCATTTTCAGCCTCTAGGCAGAGCCAGCACAGGGTTCCATGTAGGACGCCAGCCTCTGCACACTGCGCCCTGAATCGGAAGGTAACACACAGGCCCCTCCTGCAGCCTGTTATATTCTCCACAATATTGCTGGTGCCCTAGATTCTAATCTGCCCCGTTATTGGCCCTCAGGACGCGCACCACTCCACTCCAGCAACAGGACCATCGCATTTCCTAACCCAACGGGCACCTCAAGGTACACTATTTATTGGGGTTTCCCTCGCCATTGAATCCCATTCAATACCCATATCCCCCGTTCCCTACCTGGGACTTAGCATTTATTGCTTTACATATTCCCCACAGGTTGCCTTATTCTGACATCATGGTTGTTCCACCTTCATTGAGACCATCTCCAAGACATCTGCCCCCCCCAGGCCTCCTCCTTACACCAGGAGGCTACCTTACCTCAGCCTGAAGTCCACCCCCGGACTACAACTGCACCACCCGCTGTGCTGCATCCGTTGGTTTCACCAGCAATGGATTGCCCAGCTAGGTGAGTCCCTTTTGATTTCTGGAACGTTATAGGGATTGTTGTTCAGTATTTTTACTTCTCTTCAACCCTTTTTATCATCACCGCACCTTTTTAATACACATTCATTCTCTTTTGACTGTCCCTCACACGGAGAGTCCTGACTTTTATGGCCCCAGAAGAAGGTTCCCACCACCTTGGAGCCGAAACATCCGCAGCACCTGCACCCACTTCTTTGGGTCTCGACCAAGTCTGCACCCACACCGCTAACACAAGACCTAGATATAGACCTATTACAAGGTCATTTTTATGGGAACCTCAACCGAGGTCTCCTCATCAGAGAATTGACTCAGACCATTGCTTCAATCCATTTGGTCCACTTACTACTTGTCACTCAACTTATGTGAACCTATTGATAAGTTGTGTTTTCCATTTGTATGTTCATTTTTCCATGCTCAAAAACTGTTTGTTTCTTCATCACACCATGGGCACAATTGTTTATATGATATGTTGCCTTAAATAAGCCAAACAACAGCTACATAATAAAAGCTGTGTGAATACAACAGAATGTTCTAGTGTATTTCCAGGTTGACTCCCAATGGGACAAATGGTCCATTGCCCATTGATGCGGTTGTTCATACGGGTTTAAATATACCTGCATTTAATGACTGCTGTGATTTGAATTGTAGAGGGTAGGACAACCCCCCTGTTTCAGTGTCGCAGATTGGGAGCAGACACAACAGGGACAGAATTGCACCGGGTGCATCAGTTTCCGATCGGGACCAGAAGGAAGAAGGTAAGTGGATAGGAGGGGGAGGGAGATACTTCTAAGACAAAGTAAGTGGGTGGAGGGAGAAGGAGGACTTACCGTGTTCCCCGGCAGGGGAGGCAGATGCCTCTAGCCCTGATGAGGCTCAGAGCGGTGGATTTACTGCATAGTAATACCCTTGTTGCAAGCCTCCCCATTGGGTGGGAGGATAAAGCGATGACCTGCCGGCTACCAATACAGATTAAATAACAATAGCCTAGGACTAGGATGCAACACTATGATGCATAAACTGGAATGAACAACTAAGATTTACGACTAGGATGAGGGACAAAGACAAGGGACTACGGCAAGAACAATTATGAGAATGAGGGGCTAGGAAGAAATGACAGATAAGGAAAAGGGACTAGGATGTTGAAAGGGGATACAATGAGGGACTAGGACTGTGGTACAATACTAGGATGAGGGATGAAGGACTGGGTTGAAGTGTTAGATGGGGGAACAACTAGAATGCGAGACAAGGTTCTCGCAAGTGTATGAGCAAGTAGGATGAAAGACTGGGTCTATGGCTAGAGACTAGGGCAAGGCACCAGGATGAAAGATTAGGATTAGGGTGGAAAACTAGAATGAAATACTACGACAAGGGACACGGTTAAGTGACAAGGACTTGAATGAGGATCTAGAACAAGGGACTAGGAAAAGAAACTAGGACTAGAACAATCTTCTAGGACTAGGATACGTGACTAGGATGAGAGATAAGGTCTAGGGCATAGATTAGGTTAATGGACCAGGTTTAAGATAAAGGACTGTGTATTAGAATTCAAAATTACAGGGCTCAGCATTTATCTTTTGCTTACTCGTGTCTGCATTACATGTTAGCAGAAGAAAACATAATGAATATCAGCACAGTATATAGTAATTTTATATATTGTGTTGATGAATTTGTATTCAAATGAATACTATATACATTTATATATAGTGGGGAAAAAATTACAGATACCATGGAAACTGAACTAAGCAGTTTGATAAAGTAATTTAAGTGGAAGAAAAATAGTGAAGCCTTGAACATGAATTTAAATTGAAGGAAAAGAAAAAGATAAATAAAGCGCAGGAAGGAGGGTGGGAGAGGAAGTGTGTGTGTCGGTGGGGGCAAGGGGGTAAAGTTAAAAAAACCTAAACTCACAGATTTTTTCAGACATATTAAATGAATCAGACACAGACAGTGAGATGGATCCAACAGCCAAAATTCCTAGTTAAGGCTATATTTCAATAAAATGTGACTAACTCTGACTCGTTGGCATCTTTATCACCTGGTAAAATTGGGTCAGGGCCCTTTGTTAGTTTAACAGTGGGCTTCAGGTTAGCAAGTTGTTTTGCTATTGCAACAGCCACCTAGCTGTAGATAAGATATATGTGAAAGCATTAGCAATCATCAGGTCCATTAGCCGACCACCAGACTTCACAAAACCAGAAGCATATAGAATACAGAAAATAACACGAGCCAGTAGAGTCTCTACATGGTCGCCTTATTGAAATGGTTAAATCAATTGGAGATGGTCACACAAATCGTTTATTTCATTTTCTGAATGAAGTGTAAAGAAGAGTGTACATGATGAATTATACCTACAGCAAATTTCTTTTGGATTGCGCGGGATTATACATTTAATGGCTTCAGAATTAGGAAGGCAAATTGTAAACTTTGCTTAACATCCTTATAACGTTTGATTATTATATTTAAAATTGGAAATTTAAATAAGCTGGTAAAGCAAATGTTCGGGGTACATTGCCTGATGTTCTTCTCATCATCTTGTGAGTGGGATGTGCAGTATAACATTCTTTAATTGCTGAAGGAGGCAGCAAATGGAATAAAGCAGATCAAAGAGGAAGGAAAAAGAGGGGTTTCAGGAGATTCCATTTTAAATATGCACAGAGGAACTCCTTAATGCGTACATAATAATCGGTTTATAATCATAACTTCATTGTGAGTTTCTTTTTTTAATAAGATGTACTGTTTTTGTACAGCATCCTATAGATGGTCAGTAAATACAGTATGCTAAGAGGCCTCGTTTCAACATGTATCTGCTACCGTTGTCTGAACTAGTCACTGCCAGGTTTTAAGCAACGTTTCCGTAAACAGAATATTGCCCAATACTCAAACCTGGGTCTGCACTAACCTACCAAATATCACCTGCTTCTGAGGAATGTGAGAGGGAAAAGTGTGTCCAAGTGTGAGGTGAGTTGAAGGTTTTGAAACAGTGCTTCTGCTGGGATCTGTGGTGTTTATTGTGAGCCACAGTGAATGTCGTGGGGGCAGTGTCAGGGCTAGGGTGCAGTGCTAGAGCAGTGAGCTGTGCTATGAGTGATGGCGCATGCAGTGTACGTAGTGTGGTGTGCAGGGTTAATGGTGTGTCACACCCTGTGCGTGCCTTCTGAGTGTGGTGAGAGTGAAGAAGGAGCACATGATAAGTGCAATGGGAGGAAGTGGATGGCAAGTGTGATTTATATACTGTGCTCAATGACTGCAGTCTGGTGCAGTACGATATGAGGTACGTGTAGGTGGAATGATAATATTAGGGAACTGTGTGTGGGAAGATTACTTTTTCAAAAACATAATAATGTTGCTGGCGTTCCCTTCAAGGTTCTGTGAGATCTGCAAGTGCGATGGTAGACTCTATTAGGCCTTAGACAATCACAGCACCCACGAAATAAACACAATTTGGGAATAATGTCCATACCCATGCTAGCAATCACACGTGTAAGGTGTTTTAGAGTTTGGCACTTAGACTGAAAGGTGATAGCTAGTCACCTTGGATTTAATAACATCATTCTGAATTTAAATGTGGGTGGGTGTTCATTTTAATTCTAAAAAGGACAACATGCCAACTGGTATAGCATTAGCATAACCTTTAGCTCAAATGAAGTCTATAAAGTATACAATCGTTTCACAAAGTTAATTTTGCATTAGGTACAATGAGTCCACATTATTCAAACAATAGCTTCCATTTGAACATGGAGCCCATAGGAGAAAAGATGACCTGCCATATTAAAGCATTGAGAGGAGACGGGAGCTTAGGGGTAGCTGTTTCGTGGGCAGGCTCTGCTTGGCTCGGTGCCATATGGTTTCAATTTTGCAGAGGATCACCACAGTCTCTTAATATATTTTTGTGGCTTCAACATCACTTTTCCTTTTCTCCAACACCTCTCTGCCTTGTGTCTCTTCCATCTACCTGTTGCACATTCATGGTTCTTCTCCCTTAAACCTCATGCAAATCTTCCCACCATGCTTTTTGAGTTGGGGAACGTGTGAGTTAAAGCCATTTGAATCCCTTCTGCAGAGAGCAAGGGTGGCTGAACTGCCCCACAAGTGACATGGGGAATTTCACACCTCATTTTGGGGTTTGAAAACCAGCTCTCCACATGCCTAAACTGACCACAAGCTCTCCCTTTCCAAACCACCCACCAAAAAAGAATAACACTTTTTTCTTATTTCCAAAAGGTAGAATGTGCCAATTCCATGCTGTGGCATTCCTTTATGTCAGTGCTTCATGCCGTAGGGCCCTGTGGGTGAAGGTAGTGGCCTGCCTTCCCTCTCTGGGAAATACATTCCTTCCTCTGGTGATCTTGAACTCCACTTGATAACCAGTAGGGAAACTTCCAAAAAGGTCAGGTTCTCGAATCTTCTGAAGCTATGGCCTTTCACGTTTTGCACAATCTGTTCCACGCACCCTTAATACTAATCCTGTTTCACCGCCTTCCTGTTTTTCTCACTATCCAAATCGATCATTTGTTTTCACAAAGGTGAAGTTGTAACAGCAAAGGGATGCAGTAAAAACAGAATTTCACAAGGGGTACTGATCCTTGTCCCTTATCCTGCACATGAACTATTTGAATCCTCTTAGGAACTGCCTTCATGCTTGTGCTTTGCAAAATGAAAGAAAACATGAGAAAAAACATGTTTCTGCCCAATACTGATGAATGTTCACACCAGCAATCAGATATGATTTGTATGGAAAGGTTAAGTATAGTGAGGGAAAAACAGAGCAAAAATAGAAACGTGGGCTTTGAATCAATATCAGCATACATTTGAAGTGTTTGAAATCTCCTCGAGCATTTGCACTACACTGTAGTTAGTGCACATAGTGCACATTGAATGCCCATAGTTTGAAAACATCTCAAATCGCCCTATCCAGTCAGTATACTTGCACTGTTATGTATACTTTTAAGCACTATTGAAAGAATAAGAAAAAGTCAACTTTCAATTTTCTGAGACCAGAAAATATAGCAAACAACTTATTCCATACAACGGATGACTCTTAATGTTTAAAGGAGCAGCTTTCGTACATGAGATGATATGATATGATATGGTATGTGTAACGTGCCTATACACAAGTGTTACAAGGTGCAACAAGGCCAGGGAGGGGAATTTAGGAAAGGCAGAGACAATGATCTTACTTGGGCAGCTGACATTGAGATTGTGCAAGTGCAGGGGAGGAGGGAAGAGGAAACGTGCGAGTGGGAAGGGGGAGGGGAAGTGCAGTACATAGGATAAACAGTCAATACATGAAGCAATAAATAAGAACAATAAATAAGAAGTGCACCCAGCTGGTGGTAGGTGCAAGTGTAAGTGCCGACACCAGATGTAAAGTGCTGTTAGGGGGCTGTAGAGATACAGATACAGCCCCAGCGTATATGGGTTTCCAGAGGGGCAGTGCAGGTGTGCAACTGGCGTGGAGGGGACCTGTGCACGAGAACAGAGGGTAGCGAGGTGAAAAGTGCAGTTTCAGTTTCAGCCAGGAGTACAGCAGTGGAGAGGAGGAGAGAAAGCAGAAGCAAAGAGGAAGGTCTTGAGGTGTTTCCGGAACCGGAGATGGTTCTCAACAATTTTCAGAGAGGCACGGAGGCTGTTCCAGAGGGAGGCCCCAGCCGAAGAAAGAGATCTACCACCAACTTGTTGCTTGGAGATGCAACTGACCCTGAGGGAGTTGAAGGCGGATGAGCAAAGAGCTCGAGATGGAAGATATTTTGCAAGAGAGAGTTGAAGGTATTGCGACCCCAGGCCCCAGAAGGCCTTGTGAACAATGCAGAGGGTTTTGAACTTAATCCTCACAGCCATTGGGAGCCAGTGCAGAGATTTCAGTTCTGGAGAGATACGATCTCTGGGCATGAGGTCAAGGACAAGTATGGCAGTCCTGTTGTGGATGAGTTGCAGAGGGCGGAGAGTGGAGGCAGGCAGATTTAGAAAGAGGCTGTTGCAGTAGTCCAGCCTAGAGAGAACAAGAGATCTGGAGACATTGAGCCTCTGGGGAAGGAGAGGAAGGGAAGAATATCTCTGAGGAGGTCCAGCTGGTAGTATGATTTCTTAGAGACGTCAGAGATGTAAGGAGAGAAGGTGAGTGTGGAGTCGAAGATGACCCTGAGGATTTTAGCCTCACGGGTGGGAGCAGGAAGAGGGCCAAGAGAGGCCAGCCAGAGAGTGACAAGAAAGGAGGGTGTGGGTGTGCCAATGAGGAGAATCTCAGTCTTACTGGAATTAAGGCAGAGATCATTGGTGGCACGCCACTCCTGGATCGCAGACAGACAGTCAGAAATGAGAGAAGGAGAAGAGGTGGCTGAAGGAAGCCTGAAGCTAAAGGGAACCTGAAGGGAGTTGAATTTCATCTGCTTCGCAATGACCCATAATTCTTAAAGGAGATAAGATGCTCAGGAAGGAAATGGAAAGAAAGGGGGAGGAGTTATGTGTACAATTGGACCAAATGCATTGTGGGACTCAGCTGTATTTTATGGGCTGCAGCACTGAATGGAGAGATAGCTGGAGACACTGGCGTAACGGGGGCCCGCCATGACATGTCCTGGAAGGGGGCCCCACTTGGAGTAAAAAAATGCAAAAACCAAATGTTTTTTTTTTTAAATTACATTTTGTTTTCTTTTTGAATTCACTCTGTATTCATAAAGAAATAATTTGTGTAACAAAGAATTTCTTTGTGAAGGCAGAGTAACTACAAAAAGAAGCTTTCTTTTTGAAGTCTGAATGATCCTCTGACCCCATGACATGGAAGACCCTGGCCTGCAAGCTTCCATGTCATGTGGTGTAACGCTCACCTGATATCCACGGGGACAGCACTCAGCCTAACTGGACCACTTGCGATCTCCAACCCCTCCCTTGGACTCTGTTCGGCCGAGGATCGGGCCTGAAATACAGGAATTCCGGGTTTAATTTTACTGTCTCTTGTTGCTTGGATCCTACCTCCCTTGTGGACCCAACTTTCCCCTTAGTTCTCTCCTCACCTTGCTTTCTTGTATGATGCGCTCTCCGTCCTGGGTGCGTTGTTGATGTGGGCACTCCGCAACCTAGTTGCTTCACTGTTGCAGGTCCTAAGAGTCCAGACCTGCTGCGACTGCAGTCTGTCAAGGTAGGTTTGCTGGTTTTTAGATTATGTCCTTTTCTTTCCAATTGCCCCTGTTAATGTCTCTCTTTCTTCCTCTCGTGCAGGAAGAGCTCATTAGTGATGTCGTCGGGCTTGGGGCTAAGCACGAGATGGTAAGTGAATGCGCAATACGCGGCGCTATCTCCCTTTTCATGTGCTGACCTATCATTCTCTTTTTCTTGCAGGCCGCTGCAATGTACCAGAATGGATGCTATCTGAGAGAGTAGTAAGCATTGAGCAATCTGTTGCATGCAGCGCCTTCTTGTCTTTTTGTGTGCTAATCTGTGTTTTTTTCTCTTTTGCAAGTCGTTGCTATGGCCCAGAATGGGTGTAGGCCAAGAGCGACTCGAACCCAGGTAAGCGTGCAATTGTTTTAGCTATTTTCGGAATTGGAATATAAACGCTTACTAATGCTGTTTCATTCTCTTCTTCTCTGGTTGCAGCATTTTCGAAGATCGAGGGGACGTCGCCGAGCTGCGGTGTTCTCTGGACCAAAGGAACGATGGATGGCGAGCAGGATTCACTCACAGGTAAGTGTTATTCTGATGGTGTTCTTGTTCTTTCAGGTACGCGGCTCCGGGAAGGCAGGCAAAGATCCGAGCAGAACGTGGTGAGCGTCATGCTGCAGAGCGCAGAGTAATGCGAAGCGTGTTTCTCTGCCTGGGCGTGTTTTATATAGCCCCCAGGTATCCCAGGTATCCCTAGCCCTGACCACACCTAGAACACTAGACCACATAGCACGGTTCATTGAACTGAGCTATGCGCGGGCATCCATATTGTACAAAAGTTCATTATCAAGTCCAGTTCTCAAGCCTACCTTACTTTATATTTGAACCTGGCGCCAAAGACGCCAGGACTGACTCCAGCAGAGTCTTGGATAAGATGACAAGGCCTTTAAGGCCATGATGGAGGGTCGTGGTCTAGCCCCATTGCCTTGCCCATTAGGGACAGGGGTAGGGGTCATGACACCATTCCACCCCAAGGCCCCCCTCAGGGGAGTTCTTCTGTCTGGTCCTGGCTTGGTGGGATGATTTTGATGGAACCGCCTTATCAAACATGGTACATGGACATAATTGCAAGGTTCCCATGTTCTGTCCTCGGGCCATACCCTTTCCAGACTACCAGATAATATAGTTTAGATCTGACATACTTTGAGTCCAGATTGTCCTTAACCTCAAATTCCGGTTCTCCATTGATCATTACTGGCTTGGGTGGTGTTGTAACATGAGTTCCAGGTTGGACTCGTTTCAGAAGAGATACTTGGAACACAGGGTGGATTTGCATGTTGGATGGTAAGGCCAGTTTAACAACTACTGGATTTATCAAAGATTCGATGGTAAAAGGACCTAAATATTGTGGCTGAAACGTCTGGGTTCCTATTATGGGCACATGTTTCGATGCCAACCAGACTTCGTCTCCAACCTGGCAATTGGGAGCCTTTCCATGACGCTGGTCAGCGTATTTCGTTTGACGGTCCTTAGCTTGTGTAAATGTTCAACTGCCTTTTTGAAGGTCTGAGAGATAATCATGTGTAAGGTTTTAATTGCTGGCATTGCCAGGGTAATAGGAACATCTAGTTCGGAAGTGTGTGGATGTCTGCCGTATATTGTATAAAAAAGGAGTCTGCCCCGTACTGGTGTGTTAATAATGATTATAGGCATATTCAGCTATCCACAGCAGTCTTTCCAACTTTCTTCCACTTGATGTAGCATACAGCGTAGGTACTGCTCGAGTGTTTGGTTCATTCTTTCTGTTTGGCCATCCGTTTGGGGATGGTGGCTAGTGGATAGTCGGATATCGATTTGGGCCATAGAACAGCATTTCCTCCAGAAGTTGGACACAAATTGGGTACCTCGGTCTGAGATCAGTACCAAAGGAAATCCATGGAGCCGTACGATATGTTCAAGAAATACCTTTGCCAGGCTAGATGCATTTGGGAGACCTTTAAACGGAAGGAAGTGTGCCATTTTTTAAAATAAGTCTACGACCACTAGAATGGTATTGAATCGTTGACTGGGTGGTAAATCGGTGATGAAGTCGAGAGATAATGTAAGCCACGGTATCGGTGGAATTTCCAATGGTCTAAGGAGTTCAGCTGGTTTTTGCTTTGATGATTAATTTTGAGCACACACGCTGCAGGATAAGATGAATTGAATAACGTCCTCATGCCACGTGGGCCACCAGTAGCTTTGTTTTACCTTGGCTAGAGTCTTAGCAATTCCAGGGTGACCCTCAATTAAAGTGTTGTGATACCCAGAGATGACCTGTTCCTGTAGTTATTTATTTGGCAAAAATAAACAGTTCCTCAAATATGGTAGTTGGTCCCTAATTGTATAGTGTTCTCCTTGTGTATTCCATTCTTGTAACAGCTCAGGACTCATCAAGCGTTGGATCTCTTCTTGTAGTTCACTCTGAGTCATTGTTGTCGTAATTCCCAGGAGCTTGTCACTAGGGATGATGGCCAATGGATCGGGGTTCATGTATACCTGCTCATCAATACCCATACGGGAAAGGGCATCAGCCTTTCCGTTTTTGACCCCTGGTCAAAACGTGATCACGTAATCATACTCCGCAAAAGAAAAGGGTCCAGCGTAGTTGTCGTGAAGATTGAGCCTTCCCTGTTTTTAGGTATTGTAGATTTCGATGGTCAGTTATTATGGTGATTGTATGCCTGGCACCTAGGAGATAAGGTCGCCAGGCCTTGATGGCTGACTTGATGGCTAGAAGCTCTTTATCCATGATAGCATAATTGAGTTCAGGTGATGAGAATTTACGTGACCAGAAGGCTACAGGGTGCAATTGACCGGTTTTTGGGTCCCTTTGCGAGAGAACAGCTCCCATTCCCATGCTTGAGGCGTCCGTTTCTACCACATAAGGAAGATCTGGGCGAGGATGTCATAGGATCGGGGTGGAAGTGAACCTCACCTGAAGTTCTTGGAAGGCCTTTTCTGCTTCTTCTGTCCATTGAAATTTCTTATTGCTTTTTCTTAATAGTGATGTGATCGGGTGCACTATTTGAGAAAACCCTGGGATTAATCGGCGGTAGAAGTTTGCAAAATCCAATATGCTCTGGATTCCTTTGAACAAACTTGATGATGGCCAGTTTAGAATGGCATCAACCTTGTGCACGTCCATTCGGATTCCTTTTGGGGTGAGGACGAAACCGAGGAACTCCACTTCGGTGACATGAAATGAGCATTTCTCGAGTTTGGCATTGAGTTGATGTTGGCAGAGTTTTGCAAGAATGGAGCAGACATGCTTGACGTGGTCCTGTTTTGAAGCTGAATATACCAGGATATCGTCAATATAGACTAGGGCACAGACGTCGATTAGTTCTCGCAAGACATTGTTCATGAAGTATTAAAATGCAATGGGAGCGTTGCAAGGCCCAAAGGGCATTACCTGGTATTCGTATAGGCCATATTTGGTACGAAAGGTGGTCTTCCATTCATCACCCTTTTTCACTTGGACGAGATGGTACGCTCCTCTAAGGTCCAATTTAGTGTAGATTTGGGCATCTTTGACTTGATCTAACAGTTCCGGAATAAGCGTTAGGGGGGTAGCGATTCTTTATGGTGATTTGGTTTAATGCACGGTAGTCGATGCAAGTCCTCAAATCTCCTTCCTTCTTCGGCACGAAAAATAGAGGAGATGCTGCTGGTGACTTCGAAGGGCGGAAGAAACCATTTGCCAGGTATTGATCTAAATGGGCCTTCAAATGTTGGTTTTCCGGTTCTGTGAGTGCATAGATTCAACCACAAGTGATTTGTGCACTGGGTACCAGGTCGATCTGGCGATCGTATGGCCTGGGCGACGGTAAAGTATTAGCTTGTTCTTTCTGAAATACATCTTGAAAGTCCTGGTATTCACTTGGTAGTGTACCGGTTACATTCAGAATTACTGTCGCTGTTCCATGAGCAGATGTACTTGTATCTGTTGGCTCTTTTTCTTTGTGGTAACAAGTGCGAGTACAACTTTCAGAAGAGGTCAACTCCTTTGTATGCCGATCTATTTGAGGATTGTGATCTACCAACCACGGCATCCCTAAGATCAACCTAAACTCGGCACCTTGATGAGGTCGAAAGTAATAGATTCCTCGGTGTCCATCCTGGCACAGAAGGGTTAAGACTGCTGTGCATTGGGATACTGGACCGGAAGCTATTTCCGTACCATCAACGGTGGTGACTGTTTCAGTGGTCGACTTAGGGCATAGAGGAAGCCCCATCTTTGCTGCGAGATCCTGGTCCATATAGTTCCCCACTGCTCCACTGTCTATGTATGCTTCTACGGTATGCATCAGAGACGGTTGCTGGTGGTTGTTCAAGATCACTGGCAATGCAAAATGGGAGGTCTGTAGTTCACCTTCTTCGCTCGACAAATGGACACCTACACTTGCCGGGCTTGGTAGTTTTCCGACTCCTCGTTCATGTCTTCTTTGTCAGTGGCTCCTACGGTTCTCCCCGGTGGCCTCACTGGACACCCTTTAAGGAAATGGCCTGATTTTCCGCAGAATAAACATAACTGCTGCTGTCTTCTCTTGTCTCTTTCAGCCTTGATTAGAGGGGCCCTTACCCCTCCTATCTGTATTGGTTCCACCAAACTTTCTGTTGCTCGTGGGGCATTGTCCTTTGATCGTATGTACTTAGGTCGGGTGTCCAGTCTACTCCGATCTGCTCTTCGGTCTTGTAACCTATGACCTAGCTGAACAACAAGATTAATGAAGTCTCCACAGTCTTTTGGTGGGTCGACCACTTGGGCAAGAACCTCTTTTAGTTCCCCCCGTAGACCCCTATGGAATAACGTAGTTCTCTTCTCCTCAGGCCACTCTGCTTCAACCACAAGCCTGTTGAAGGTTGCTATATATATATTAATAAGTCTTGGTTTCCTTGATGAAGGGACACAAGTTTGTTGTCTAGTGCCTGTCCATGGGTACGACGAGCAAAGAGCTTTTCCATCTCCTGCTGAAAGGCCCTGAAGTCATGTAGCAGAGGATCATCCTGACTAACAACGGATACAGACCAGTCCGCAGCACTGCCACTCAAATAAGTTAGCAGGAAAGTAACCCGTGACTGGTCGTTAGGGAAGGCCCCAGGCCTACAAAGGAAATGGAGGCGACATTGGTTCCTAAAAGTTGCATACTTCTTGGGGTCTCCCGTGAATCGTTCAGGTGGGGCCAAAGGAACTGCTCCTGGAAGGGTTATCTGTACCGGATTGGCTGATGGCGTTGGCACTGATGAGACGTTCCAGGCAATGGAGCCTGTCCCGCCTGTGACTGGAGAAGTTGCCTACTCAGGTAGTCAGTGTGTTCCTTAGCAACTATCAATTCCCTCTGCAGGGCGTTGGTCTCTTGCCTGACTGAATGTACCTCAGCACGTAACTGCCCCAGCAGTTGATCTAACTGGTTGGGTTTCTGACGTTTCCATGACACCCAGGTGGATTATGGTATTAAAAGCTTCACGTTCTGTAACGCTCACCTGATATCCATGGGGATGCCACTCAGCCTGACTGGACCACTTGCGATCTCCAACCCCTCTCTTGGACTCTTTTCGGCTGAGGATCAGGCCTGAAATACAGGAATTTTGGGTTTAATTTTACTGTCTCTTGTTGCTTGGATCCTACCTCCCTTGTGGACCCAACTTTCCCCTTAGTTCTCTCCTCACCTTGCTGTCTTGTATGATGCGCCCTCCGTCCTGCCTCTCAGTGCAGGGGTGTGTTGTTGATTTCGGAGCACTGCAACCTAGTAGCTTCACTGGTGTGTACCCTAAGAGTTCAGACCTGCTGCGACTCCAGTCCGTCAAGGTAGGTTTGCTGGTTTTTACAGTTTGTCCTTTTCTTTCCAATTGCCCCTGTTAATGTCTCTCTTTCTTCCTCTAGGTGCAGGAAGAGCTCATTAGTGATGTTGTGCGGCTTGGGGCTAAGTACGAGATGGTAAGTGAAAGCGCGATGCGTGGCGCAATTTCCCTTTTCTTGTGCTGACCTGTCTTTCTATTTTTCTTGAAGGCCGCTGCAATGTCCCAGAATTGATGATTGCTGAGAGAGTAGTAAGCGGTGAGTAATGCGTAGCACGCAGCGCCTACTTCACTTTTCGTGTGCTAATCTGTGTTTCCTCTCTTTTGCAGGTCAGTGCTATGGCCCGGAATGGATGTTGGCCAAGAGGGACTCGAACCCAGGTAAGCGTGCAATTGTTTTATCTATTTTCGGAATTGGAATATAAACGCTTACTGGTGCTGTTTCATTCTCTTCTTCTCAGGTTGCGGCGTTTTCGATGATCGAGGGGATGTCGCCGAGATGCGGTATTCTCTGGACCAAAGGAACGATGGATGGCGAGCAGGATTCACTCGCAGGTAAGTGTTATTCTGATGGTGTTCTTGTTCTTTCAGGTACGTGGCTCCGGAAAGGCAGGCGAAGATCCGGCAGAACGTGGTGAGCATCACGCTGCAGAGCACAGAGTAACGCAAAGCGTGTTTCTCTGCCCGGGTGTGGTTTATATAGCCCCCAGGTATCCCAGGTATCCCTAGCCCTGACCACACCTAAAACACTAGACCGCATAGCACGGTTCATTGAACTGAGCTATGCGGGGCCATGCATATTGTACAAAAGTTCATTATCAAGTCCAGTTCTCAAGCCTTCCTTACTTTATATATGAGCCTGGCACCAAAGGCGCCCGGACTGACTCCAGGAGAGTCTTGGATGAGATGACAAGGCATTTAAGGCCACAAGTTCAGCCAGGGCAGCTCGGCTCTGGGTAGTGCAAGGAGAACAAGGGACTGTATGGTTACAGTTACAGCCCGGAGGCAGTGCAAGGGTGACTGATCAAGAAAGACCCTCGACTCAGTGACACTCTGAGGGTAGCCACGCAACCACTTTGTACAGCAGACTGGTAGGTCAGCAGGGGAGGGAGAGAGAGAAATCAGAGGAGATGAGGAAAGATTTGAGCTGCTTCCAGGATGTCAGGTGGTCTGGCTCAAGTTTAAGAGGAGCAGGGCGGCCATTTCAGAGGGATGCATCTGCTGCTGAGAGGGATCTACCCCCACTCTCTGTCTGGAGAAGTGTTTCAGAGATAGCTGGGCAAAGGGCTCAAGAGGGAATGTATTTTGGAAGACAGCTTTGGATGTAGTGTTGGCCCCAACACCAAAAAGCCTTGTGGACAATGCAAAGGGTCTTGAACTTGACTCTTGCCGGCACCGGGAGCCAGTGGAGAGATTTCAGGGCTGGAGAGATATGGTCCTTTGGCTTGAGGCCAAGGATAAGTCTTGCAGTCCTGTTTTGTATTAGTTGCAGAGGGCAGAGAGTAGGGGAACTCTGATTGAGAAAGAGGCTGTTGCAGTAGTCCAGCTTAGAGGGAACCATGGCTCTGGAGACAGTGAGCTTCTGCGGGAAAGTGAGAAAGGGAAGAGTCCCTTTGAGGAGGTGAAGCTGGTAGTGGTACTTCTTGGTGATGTCTGAGATGTGAGGAGAGAAAGAGAGAGTGGAGTCGAAGATGACAAGGTTTTTTGCCTTAAAGGAAGAAGGCCGAAGGAAGCGCCAGTTGAGAGAGGGCAAGCAGCGGCAGCGGTACCAAGGAGAAGGATCTCCGTCTTACTGGCATTAAAGTAGAGATCGTTCGAGGTGCACCAATCCTGAATCACGGATAGACAGTCAGCAATGAGTGAGAGAGGAGAGGACTCTGAGGGGAGCCTGAAGGAAGGCTGAATGTCATCCGCATCACACTGAAAGTTAGAGAAAATGGTAGAGATCAGGTGGGCCAAAAGGGCCTAGTAGAGGTTGAAAAGCCAGGGTGAGCGGATAGAGCCCTGGGGAATGCCACAGGTAGAAAGAAAGGTGTCAGAGAGAAAGGGACAAAGTTGGACTGGGAGGGGTGGACAAAGAAAAAGGCAGTCAGCAACTCCAGTTCCTGATCCGTGATGTCCAGATTCAAACAGAGTCGATTGATTAGGATGGTGTGGTTGACCATGTCAAAAGCAGAGGAAAGATCAAGGAGGATGAGGACAGAAGGAATGAGGTTAGAGAGCAAATCTTCACCGGTGTTCAGGAAAGCAGTTTCTGTGCCTCTGGCAGATCTGCAGCCATGCTGATGGTCATGGAGACAACCAATAGATTCAGTGTGGAGAGTAAACTGGGAGATGGGCAACTTTTCCAAGAGTTTGCCCAGGAAAGGGGTGATGGAGATTGGGCGATAGTTTGCCGGGCAGGTAGGGTCGGCAGATGGCTTCTTGAGGATTGGGTGCACAAGGGAGTGCTTAAGGTGAGAGGGGAAAGTTCCAGTGGTGAAAGAATGATTACAGAAATTGCCCAAGGCTGGAGCGAGGGTGGCCATATGGTCCTTGATGGTTCTGGAGGAGCAGGGGAGCACCTGTTTGGATGACACTTTGATAGATCAGACTTGTCTATAACCCTTGTCAGTTGTTGTCGGAGAGAAAGAGGAGAAAGGAGGAGGAGAGGGAGAGATGGCCAAAGGGTGGTCGTGAGAGTAAGAGGGAGAGCAAGAGGAGATAGAGGACAGAATGTCCTGAGTTTTAGCAGAGAATTGAGAGACCAGAGCTGTACAGAGGGCCTGGGAGGGAACAGAAGAGGTAGAGACCGCAACAGGATTGGCCAGTTCCTTGCAGATTTTACAGAGTTTAGCCGTGTTCTTGGAGGCCGCAGAGACTCAGGCTTGATTGTGTGCTCTCTTCTTGATGAGTGTTATTGCTTCGACTGGCATTTTGGTGCAACCAGTATAGCTATTCAGTGGGGTCCTGACATTTTGTGTTACGCAACTGGCTGGAGAAAAGGGTTTGCTGTGCCAGGGGGTATGTCTGGAATGTACTCATCTCATGGTGAGCCAAGGCATTTTGAAGCCTCTCCCAAGAAGACACAGATACTCTTTCCCTAGGCCCCAACAAGCATTTGGAAGAGGTTGCATGTCAGAATTCTGAATTTGCCAATCTTGAAAAAAGCTCCCTAAAAACAAGCAAAAACAACCTTGTTTTTTTCTTTTTTTGGGCTTCCTGTTTATGTATTTCTCAAAAGCATTTATTTGACGACAAACTTACGATTGTGCTTCTGTGCAAAGTTCTTAAGGACACAAAGGGCCCGATTAATAGAATGTGGTGCAGAAAAGGCGCAAGCGCCACATGCCGAGAAGGAGCGTGCACCAGCCGTGGTGCAGAGAAATGATTGCGCGGCACGCATATTCATGGATTTCCTGAGGAATCAGTAGCTGTGGCCCAAGGAACAGCAATCTGCACCAGTAACGCCCCCAACACAGCCCCACATGCAGTAAAAAGCAAGTGAAATGCCCAACAAGGCGCAAGGCTACGCACCATCCCAGGGCCAAAATACAGCACTCTAGCGAAATTCCATGAAAACTCTGCGCGATCCCCAGCCACACCCCAGCCAAATCGCGTGAAAACTTTGAGTGATCCCCTTCCGCACCCCAGCGTAATCACACAAAACAAACCTTGCAATCCGCAGCCACACGCCAGCCAAATCACGTGAAAACTGTGGGCGATCCCCAACCGCACCCCAGCGTAATCGCATGGATAAACCTCTCAATCCCCAGCCGCACCCTAGCCAAATCGCGTGAAAACCCTGCACAATCCCCGTCCGCACCCCAGCAAAATCATGTGTACACCCTGCGTGATCCCTGTCCATACCCCAGCCAAATTGCATGAAAACCCTGCGTGACCCCCCGGCTGCACCCCAGCCAGTTCACGTGAAACCCCTGTGGCATCCCCAGCCACACTGCAGACAAATTGCGTCAAACCTTCACATGATCCCCTGCCACACCCCAGCCAAATAATTTGAAAATTCTGTGCGATCCCCGGCTACACCCCGGGCCAAATCGTGTGAAAACTCTGCGTGATCCCCAGCCGCACCACAGCCAGATAGTGTGTCTGCACATCACAATCCCCGGGAGGCAGACCCCTCCTGACTGGACACTCCCAACCCAGGCTATCACCCGTGACCCCAACCTGCAGGCAGTCCCCTCCACATTGGACACCCCAGCACCCTTCACCCATGACCCCACACTGCAGGCAGCCCCCTCCACTTGGAACACCCCAGCCCATCCCCCATCACTGCACCCTGCAGGCAGCCCCCTCCACGTGGAATACCCCCACGCTAGCCCCCATCACCCCACCCTGCAGGCAGCCTCCTCCACATAGGACACCCCAGCTCACATCACCTGTCACCCCACCCTGCAAGCAGCCCCCTCCACATGGGACACCCCAGCCCCCATCACCCCACCCTGGAGGCAGCCTGTTAAGATGGATTTCTGAAGTCTGACCTGGAGGGGCAGAGGATCAGAAGTCCAACCTAGTTTCTTGGAACAGGGTTACATCTGAACAAGCCAGACCAATCAGGGTAGCTATGGCAGGCGGTCAAGCCTAAGTCTCAGGAGGGGTCAGGGTGACTGAAGGACCTCAATGAGCACACAAAGCAAGGACACTTACAAATTACTCCATACAAAATACAGACACATTTATTACAAAGCTGTTGTAACATTGACCATAGCAAAAGAATCATAGTAACACTAAGTAAACTAACACATCTCTATCAATACAATGTATATACAAGACCAATGAGGTACAAAGGGTTAAATGCATGAAATATGTCGACAACCTAGAGGGGAAGGAAATAGGCAGTGCAGATATTCTTTAGGCCCAGTTCGACATCAACAATACACCTAACTAAGAGGCAGTCCAAGCCCTAAGAAGAGAGGAGCCTTGTGCTCAATAGTAAATGCAATGCAAACGCAAGCGGTTGTTCCAATGGGCAGAACAGGGTCTCTTCAGGGGTCTCTAGCAGCTCGGGAAGGTGGAAGAGGCGATGCAGAACAAGTTCCCACTATTCAAGAATGACCTCCACTTGAAGGCAGAGGCAGTTCGAGAGTGTGGGATGGAGTCACTATTTTGCAATAGCAGTGGAAAGGAGAGGGGCCCTCAGGGGCCACTTGTGCATAGAAATGGGCCCTTGCGCTGGGGGCCACCAGTTGGGGTATGGAGTACTCACCGGTCCCAGATGCAAGCGGACCCAAACTTCGCCAGTCAAGTCCACTTCGCTTGCAGGTTCGAAAGCGGCAAAAAGGACGTCTCGGCACCTTTCAGTTCCTGAGATACAGCGATGATTGCCAAACGGGACAGTGGCGATTTCTTCACTCCGGGGGGATGAATCGACCCAGTTTCACTGCAGCAGGCCTCAGGGGCAAGAGGGTCACAAATGCAGCTGACTTGCAAAGGACGTTGCAGCAGCAGGGCAACACGGTAACCGTGTTCACTCCGGTCCTGGCGCACTTGTCCCAATTCATACCTGGGAACGCCAAGTGTACGAAATTTGGTGTGAGGGTGCCGGAGACAGAGAGCTGGCAGTATACCAAGTTTTGAGGGGCTCCTCAAAAAGGCAGTGGTGAAAGAGCAAAGCAACTGGGTAAACTGGTCAGTCCACTGGTTGGTCCAGGGACACTTCTGAGAAACTTTACTTACAGGGTTTTATGAACGTGCCGAGAGTATTTGGTCTCATTATTCCAATGGGTTGAAGCGTCTTCGCAGACCTTCTAGGATGACCAGATGCAGAGGGGTCTCACCGGACGATAGCGGGCTCAGGGTGCCAAACCTTCCAGTGGGTCACCAGTGGTTCCTTGACTCAGCTTCATGTTGCAGGATACTTGAATCCTATCCTTTGTTCAGTGAGAACTCAGGAGGTCGACATGCTAGTGGTGTTTTCAGCCTCCTCTTATCCAAAGTTCCCTTTGCGCCAAAACAGAGAGGACCCAATGGGAGATCTGCTCACAAACACACTCCATACGTGGACCAATCATTGAAGCACACTGGTCCCAGGCATTCATGGCACTCCAGACTCTCTGGCACCCAGGATGTGTATTGGAACCAGACGTTCCAGGCCACATCCCGGAGGCGCACACACAAGGCATGCAGAAGCCCGCAAAAGCATTGGGATTCACAGGAAAGTGCATGACCAAATAAGGACTGACCCAGGTCGACTCGACCTGGGGAAGGTGAAGCGGCAAAATCGCCAAAGGACAGGACAAAGAACCTTGTGGGATGGCCATTTTGGAGCCAGGCTACCTATTTGTGCCAAACGCGGTTAACATGGTTAACATGGCAGGAAAGGGTTAAAAATAATGTAAAACGATACCAGTCCTGTCCATGACACATCTGCACAGTTCATAAAAAGTCCAGCGAAAGTATCTAGAGCCTTTGGAAATGACTATAAACCAAAGTGTGCTGTATGGTAAGATATATTGCACACTTGTTACATGTTGCACAAAAGTTGCAACACGAGGAAAGGACTAAGGGAAACAAAGTCCTCCAGTACTGACTGTCTTAAGGGCATGTCAGTTTCCCATAAAAAGTGAACGAAAGCCCAGAGGTGTGCTGCTGAAGGCTGTGCTTCTCTGGCACAGTCAGTCAATGGTGTCTAAACAGCAGCAAAAAGTTTGGGGGTTGACACATGGAGGGAAAATTACATACAATTAGGAAATCTTTCCTAACACAGCCCCTCCACATGGGACACCACAGCCCCCATCGCCCCACCCTGCAGTTAACCCCCTTCAGACCGGACATCACCTGACTGCTAGACGATGACACAGTGCACATCATCACTCCATTGATGGTGTGTTGTGCACCTTGACTGCTGCATTATGCCACCAACCTGAATATCCACTGCAAAATGTATCCTGCAAACACAAATAAATGCATACACCTGGCCCACATCCTTGAGTGTGGCAGCTGCTCAAACACAATTGCTGTCCGCAACCATTTCCCAACATACACATGTAACAAGTTAATGGTAAATTGAGGCCCTGCTGGCCATGTGACAATGTCATGTCACAAATCTCCATGGAGAAATAGCCAGACAATGACATTATAAAAAGCAGCCTCAATATGTGCCACATGAACAGACACTGCCCAGGCGTGTCACGGCCTGACTCTCAATGAGCTGATATTACCAGAACAGATTTCCCAATAAACACATCACTGTACCTTCTATGTGTGAAGGATATGATATGAAATCAAATACAATGATATGGCATTCATAATGAGCCCATACACAAGTGTTTGAATGCACAATGAGTCAGGGGAGGGGGAACAGAGTGAAGACAGAAACAACGATCTTGCTAGGCCAGGTGACATTGAGATGGGACAAGTGCAAGGGAGTGGGGAAGGTGAGAATTGTGGGGGGAAGGTGAATGGAGCCGTGCAGTAAATAGGAAGGACATCATAAGAAATACAATAACAATGAAAAACATCTAAGTGCATCTAAGTGCAGGCAGCTGGTGGCAAGTGCAAGGCTAAGTGCAGACATCAGGTGTCAAGTGCAGGTAGGGGGCTGTAGGAAATCTGAAAAACAATCCAAATGCGGGGGATGGCAGGGAGGTAGTGCGGGTGTGCAAGTGGCAGGCGAGGGAACCAGGTGATTCAGACAGGAGTTCAGCAGGGTAGAGGAGTGCAGAAAGCACAAGCAAAGAGGAATGACTTGAGTCCGGATTGAGTACATGGCAATCAGACAGTGTGCCACGCACCAAGACTGCTGCATTGGTCTGTCAATGTGTAAATCCATAGTAATGCCAATATTGCATGGCAGTGCAGGAGGCAGACCAAAACCAGAGACAATGATAACTGCACAAACGCATGCTGGTGTAGGGGAAAGCATGACATGTGTGTTACACAGCATCAAGCAAATCATGTGCCAATATCCTGAACATCTAACACTCCCACAGTCAGCCCACCCACATTCCTCACAAACACAGTGAGGGCCAATACACAGTGATGCTGCACATGTGAAAGCAAATGGCATTGTATGGTGTACACCAAAACTCACCCTTCACACTCTTCCACCAGTCAGCCACATGTGTATATTCACCACGCAAATGGATAGCAAACATGACACATGCATGTAAGTAACCACACACATGAACAACGATGGTCCAGGGACACCAAACGGGCTAACAAACTGGCGCACAGCAGAAAATACTGTGAGAAACAATGACTGTGAGTTTAGAAAATTATTAAAGTTAAAAATCTGTACATGAAAAAAGTAAAGAATGCAAAAATGTCCATGTCCATGAAAAATATAGACAATGCCATCAAAAATAAAACAGAAACCACTACTGCATGGTGAAAATCAAAAAGAAAAACGATTTAAAACTATTTACACAATTAACATGGAGTAATGTCCACAGTCCACTCCAAATCATATAATATAAAAAGTAAAACCACACATGAAGAACTATGTACAAAAAACAGAGTAATGTCCCAAAGCTCCAAATAGAAGAACGAAATCAACTTAAATGTAAAAAACTATTAACAAAGACAGTGGGCTAGTCCTTCTCACCATTCTCATTCAATGTGTCGGCCAGGGCATCATCGTACACTGCATCCAATTCCCCTAGGTGGGCCTCCGCCCTTATCTCGAGGTCTTGCAGGGACTCCAGCATGGTCCTCTCCTTCCCTTCCCACTCTCTGCAAGTATGTTCGAGGACCTGAGCCCACCTCTCTGCCCGATGCAGTGCTATCTCCGCACTGGCTTTGGTGAGTCTCACCTCCCGAGCCTGCTGCCTCTCTGCCCTGACTTGCTGCCCGTACCGCACAAACACAGGAGACATCTTTGTGTGAAGGTCCACATTTGCTTCCTGCCTGATGCTGGATACCTGCCCCCTGTCAATGGTATGCCCTGAGTCCCGAAGCCTCCTACTCAGAGCCTGCTGCTGCCTTTTTGCCCAGTGCCTGTTTTGCTTGGCCAGCCTCCAGGCTGATGAAATTACCCGTGGGTGTCTGGCACATGCCCTGATCCTGGGTGCCTGCTCTCCCTCCATTGCCACAGCTCCTGTCATAGCCTGGATTGGCATGGTGACCACCTCAGCTGATCCAACGTTGACTCCCAACTCAGGCAGGGTTGTGATCTCCACCAGACGGGCTGAAGTGGTTGGGACAGGTACACTGGGGGCCCTGGTGATATCTGGCCAGGAAGGTGCCAGGGAGGATGACTGGTGCACAGAGGAGGAAGATGAGGAGGGGGTCACATAAGTTGCCAGCCCATGCACCCAATTTGAGACTAGGAATGTAGCTAGCCAGTTCAGGAGATGTCAGACCTCATTGTGATGATGTGCAAGCCCATGATTGTAAGCCTGCACATCATCCCGAATGATGCCTGTACGCCTCACGATACCAGCTAGCACGGGTTCCACTCTGTCTCGAATGGCCACATCCGCAGGCATTGGGGTGTCAGTTTACATGGAAACATCTGACACCTGTGGATGGGTCTGGCCTGGGGCATGCTGGCAGGTGCCTACTGGTGCAGGCTTTGGCCCAGGGGCAGGATTTGGCACAGACACCTCCACAGCAACCTGCACTGCCTCCTGACCCTGAGTCTGGACTGCACCAGTCACACCCACCTCATCACCCCATCAGGCCCCACGGACTGGGCCGATATGGCCTCCTCCACCTCCCCCGCCAACCTGGATGCCTCCCCATGTCTTCCGCAGTGGATTGCCCCTGTGTAAGCTCACCTGTCCCCCTCACTGCCAAGGAGTACATGTACACCTTCGGCCTCTTGGACCTCGCTCCCCGATGATGAAATGACCAGGGGGCGTGGCTCGGCCTTGCATCTCTGCCCAGTGGAGGCATCCCTGCTGCCTTGCTCCACAGCACCATCTCCGTCCTCTTCTCCCAATGCCGCTGTGGATAAGGAGACAAAGTACACAAACATCAGGCTACTGTACCTATGTGTGTTTGCCACAAAACATATGCACTTGAAGTATACTGCCAAAGGTCACAACCATCATCACCCTCCACAACACAAAGGTACATGCAATGTACGTACATGCAAATACGTGTCTGTCCTTCACAACAGAGAATCACATCCTTGGACATGGCACTCTCACCACCTACAAATTGTGCATGCTACACACACATGCATGATGGGACATACACATGTCATGCAACCACATCACCTGACAGTCCTGAAGCAGTGCACTGAGCTATCATATCAGAGTACCCTCAATGTCAATCAGGCAAGAGGGGTGGTACACCACTTGAAATGTACCAGTTACATTCAACCAGGAGTGATGGCCAGTCACATCTCAGTCACATACACATGTACACCATGGCTGTTCATGATGTTGACGACACCTATGTGTCACACCTCTCACACGGGCACGTCTCAGACACATGTAAGAAACCATGTGCATGTCGTAATATGCTGCAGTACAACACACATAGCAAAAGTAACACTGTTGGAATCACGCATGCTTTATTGAACACATGTGCAGCACTGTCTGGGACATGCACAGAGACATCCGTTCAAGAGGCATACTTGCAGTAAGGCAAAGGTGCATACTCCCACCATACATCAACATACACATACACAGAGGAGGACAGCAACACATGCACACTCTCCTGACGACTACAGATGGTGCTGCAAATCACTGACCTGGGTGTGCAGCGCCAGGTAAAATCTCTCCAGGACCCGCATGTCGGTGGTGCTCAACCGGCCCCGGGGCCCCCCTTGGTTCTCACCAGCCTGGAGGAAGTGCCGGGCCATGTTTTGGGTCCTGGACCTCAGGTCCTCACAGTGCTTGCACACATGCTGGTAGTCACGGGGTGCCACCCCCTTTGCGTTGACAGCACCCACGATCTGGTCCCATATCAGCTTCCATCCTTCCTTGCCGTTTTGCGTTGCAAGGTTGAAGAGGGCCTCATAATGCCCCAGGACATACTCCACCAGGATGTCAACTTCCCTTGCTGTGAAGTTGACAGCCCTCCGCCTCGCTGCCATGGGGTTGCCACTTGTCTCTGCAGATGTTTGCTCAGACATGGCAACCCCCGAGGCATTTGCGGGTGGGCAAGGTGGTCCTGGGGCTGGGCTGTGGAGTGGTGGTGATGGTCTGGCAGATTGGGAGTCTTCTGAATCAGCTGAGGTGGTCACAGGGCTGATGACAGGAGAACTGGCAAGGGCTTGACAGCAGGCACTCAAATTGCAGGGCAGGTGGGCAGAAGGTACATGCAGTGGGCAGGCAGCAGCAGATGGCTCATAGGATGCAACTCAGGGCAGTACGACGCAGGTAAAATGGCTCATAGGCAGCAACACGTGGGTCTTCCGTGTAACTTGCATGGGCAGCCAGAAACAGAGTGACGGTTACTTCACGCATGCAAAATTAGTGCGTACACGTGTAATCAGAGGAAAGGGCCTAATCGCGTAAGATACGTGACAAGTGCTGGCCATTGGGCATTGGCGATCAGATTCGGGATAAATGAGTGCATAGGGGAGCATCACACGGCTTGTGCGAGTTGAAGCGGACGGATGTGTGGACTTCGGAGATTTTTGGGGTGGCACACATTTTGTTCACTACTGTGACAGTGCAAACTGCTTATTTTGGTGGGCGATTTGACTTCACGCACACACGTGTGTATTTTTCATTTTTTGCGGCTAAACGCGAGTTGTGTACGCATTATTCATACTCTGGCTGCCCCTGTGTATCGTGTACCCCTATTGTTAACATCACAGTGGTTTTCGTGGGCTTACCATGCACATTTTTTCTGGTGCTGGGTGCCACAGCGTATCACGTAATACTTTTGTCTTTTCACGTGAGCTACCGAGGGGTCGTGTACACATTTTTCTGATAGTTGGGGTGCTGGTGCATTACGCGTCCAATTTATTTTTTTACCAGGGGTAATATTGTGCGTTGCTGGACCTTACTAGTATGTTTTACATCACATACCCTGCCCCTCTCTGAAATTGCCTAGGACAATCGCTTGTTGTGCCTCCCATTGTACTAATCCTTCTGTACCATGGTTGGGAAGGCCCCAAGAGGTAAATGGGGCAGAGGTGGCCGAGGTGGCCAGGGTCGGGGAGGTGCAGGGAGAGCTGTGCACCACCCCCAGCAGGGTCAGGGAGCTGCAGGTGATGCTGCTGTCCCCACCACCCAGGGTCAGGGAGCTGCAGGGTCATCTGCTCTCCCCTGCTCCCAGGTTGAGGCACCTGCATGGGCAGCTCCTGTCCCCAACAACCAGGGTCAGGGAGCAACTGAAGTATCTGTTGTCCCCCCCCCCAGGGACACAGGCACGCAGGGGCAGCTGATGCCCATGTGTCCAAGGGGAAGGGACAGCAACGCAAAGCACCTGGACCCAGCTTCCAGGTTGAGGCACCTGCAGGGTCATCTGCTCTCCCCTGCTCCCAGGTTGAGGCACCTGCAGGGGCAGATCCTGTACCCAACAACAACCAGGGTCAGGGAGCAAGTGCAGTATCTGTTGTCTCCCCCCCCAGGTACATAGACACGCAGGGGAAGCTGATGCCCCTGTGTCCAAGGTGAAGGGACGGCAATGCAAAGCACCTGGACCCAGCTCCCAGATCCTGTCCCCAACAACCAGGATCAGGGAGCAACTGCAGTATCTGTTGTCTTCCACCCCAGGGCACGGACACACAGGGGCAGCTGATGCCCATGTGTCCAAGGGGAAGGTACGGCAACACAAAAAACCTGACCTCAGCACCCTCAATGACCCAACATCAATGGGTGATGCCATGGCCCAGGCCACTAGTGGTTCAGTCCCTAATGCCCTGAGTGGTCTCAGCCACACAGGGTCTGCACCAACTTCCAAGAGGCAGAATCATGCAGAACAGGGAAAGGCTCAATCCCAAAGCACAACAAAGGAGACCGTCATGGCGAGGAAGCGGAGCTTCAATGATTATGAACTCAAGATCTTCGTGGACTACGTGCGCGACCACCACCATGACATGTGAACGGGGCTCGGGAGCACCCATTCGCCGGCTCAGCATATGGTCCAATGGCTGCTGTTAGGGAGCATTCTCCAAATGAGATAATTTCACTTACCCTTTGAGACTCCCAGCAGCTGGAGTTCTAGGATTTAATGTTTTACCTGGAAAGAGTGTGAGCCTTTTTTCCCACTCTTCCATGTATTTTGTGTGTGTTTTACTTTTGTGTTCTTTGGTTATGGAGTTTTAAAACAACTCCAGTGGCATCATCTTTTACTGCGTGTCACACAGCACCTTCAGGGTAGTGGCAGAGGGGTGTCTTTTCAGACTCCCCAAAGGTTTAACTACCTTCCCTGAGAATGACTGCTGTCTCTCAGGATAAGTAAAGTTAAATTGACTTTACTAGTCTCTTTAAATTTACTGACCCAGTACACCCTATTTTACTATATAGTGCCGGAGGGGTTGCTTAGCTTCGCCTGAGTCAAAACACTCATGTAACAGTAAAATGTTACCTTTTCCTATTTTAAATGGCTGGTGGCAGTGGTTCAGATTAACTACCATGATTTATCGTGACCGCTAACAACGGTAGCTCAAAATCAGGGGTAGCCATGTTTTTCAATATGGCGCCCCAGACCTATCTGTAAAAACATACTCCGGTCATCTTTTTTCGCCATTTCTTTTAGTAAAAGTCCTTCTTGTGTTTGTATCTGCGCTCCAAACCAGGTTTGGTCACTTTGTTCGTGCCCTTTGGCGGGCTTCTGTGCTGAAGCCCTCCTCTGGTGCCAGAGTGTCTGGGGTGGACAGGATGTGAGGGAGGTGGCTGAAACTCCATGTGCTTAATCTCCTAGGAGACCTGAATACACTCTGGTGTGATTGGCCGGCTGACTGTCCGGCAAGGAAAGCCACCCTGATGTGTGAGTGACAGCCAGGCTGAATGAATGGGGGTAAAACTGTTTAAAAGCAGGTCTGTGGGACTAGGAAAGCAGAGTCGACTAATGGAACTAAAGAACCAAGGAGGAGAGGAAGGAAGGGGACTGCTGCAACTCCTGGACGACCAGTGAAGCACTGCTGCAGGTCCGAATTGCCTGAAACTCCGACAGAGGAGCCCTTCAAGGTAAACTTCTTCCCTTGAGTTTGGTGGGAACAACCAACTCACAAGCTACCTGGACACCATCCTATTCTGGTCGAATTTTCTTCAGAGTGCTGTTGAAAACCGGATAGCCAGAGGGAAGGAAACCAGGGGGACTTTAAGCCACTCATACCTTAAACCGACGTCTTGCTACAGCTTTTGGCCTCTTCCCTGGGCAGCGCAGGAACCTCCCGACATCCTCCTTCTTGGCCCCAATGCTGAAGCTCAGGAACAGCCCATCAGGAACAGCGAGATCTGCTCGAACTGCCAGAACAACTGCCTCAGCTACAGCTTTCTTCATTTAAAAAGTACTGTGCAAACGCGGTCCGGAAATCTTTTCGGCCTTCAAGAAGTGTGTGAAACTTTCCTCAACTACGAAGGCTTGTCCTTCCCCAAACATTCATCAAACTTTTTGCGTAGCCAAATCCTTTAAAAATCTGTGGCAAAGACTTAACCGTTACATACCAGAACTGTGCTATACTATACAAAATACTCTGAACCATTGACTTTGGCACAGGCCTATTGAGAAGAATTGCTGGTTGTATTTAACTTGAACCATTTGCCCTGCCTCTGATTGTATGTGGGCTGTCTATTCTTATAACCTTGTCTTTTCCCTCCCTTTCTAAGTATCTAAAGTGCCATTTTGCTCACACTTCATTTTTTAGCTAAACTTGTTTAGGTACTTACTAGTTGTATTTTTGTGGTGTATTAGTGTGTGATATTGAGCTGCTTGTGCTAGTGTAATGATTTATAAAAGATTGAGTAAATAAATGTATATTCTTTTAGAAACCTTAAGTAAGTGTTTACTTGAATCACTGTATTGGTTGGTCCTTTGTGTAACTTGTTCTACTGCTCACATAAACTCTTCAGATAAGTCTGGCTGCTCAGACATCGCTACCACTTTACTGTGTAGTACAGGCTTGTACCAAAGGTGAAATTGTGCTTACACTTGTAGTCCTAATTACCTGTAGTGTTCCCAAAGGGTACTGCAGGTGATTCTGCCTAACAGCTGTGAGTCACGGATCACAACAACTCCTTGGGGAATGAGAGGCACACTCCTCATGAGTTCATGAAGAAATGGAATGACCTCAGCTGGCAAACCAAAGGGAAGCTGTGGGCCAACCTTGCCTCTGCTATGGTGACTGGAGGTGGGTCACCGGAGGAGGAGCTCACTCCACATGAAGAGGCCATGAGCGAGTTGATTCATGTGTATCAGATCGAAGGCGTGGGCGAAATGCCAATAATACGAGGAAACGTCCAGTGAGTGAAGAAGCGTGTTCATCCAGAATATGTGTATGTAGATTGAATTAATTGGTATGATTGTGTGGCACTTCTGAAAGAGAAAGGACCTAAGCTTATTAGCCTTCGGTCTGGGCAGCACACCTAAATTCCCCCAATAGGGTTAGAACATTTGTTTTTAGAATATAAATGACAGTAAAGCCATCTTTGATAAAGTTGCTTCAAAGTGCTTTTATTCTGCAAATTGCAATTCAATTCGATTTCTCATTTAGTTAACGAATGGTTAAACTTCACCAATTCGTTTTGTGCTGATACAATGGCAAAGAAAAATAACCTAGGGATAATGCATTTCGGAATGGTAACATTCCTTCCTCAGAGCCAGGTTAAATGTACACGAGCATACAAAAAAATCTTTCTGTTAGAATATTTTGAAAAACATCAAATATATATGCATTCAGGAGAACAGGGTACCCACAATTGACAAACACGTACATGTAGACAGAGAGAAGAGAGAAGAGAAGAGAACATTGTCAGTGATTTGTAAACATTACATTGCATTAATGCGTTCTTTAAAAGACTATTATCATCCGACATTCAAATTTCACTTCCGTCAAGGTTTACATTAGATCTATTACTAAGTGTCTTCTGGTCAAGTATTCTGGGGGATAAGGCAGGACATTTTCATGTTATCACTGACCTGAAACGGGTGGCTTCAGTACATGCCGTTCAAACGTTCCTTCTCAGAACGCTGCAAAATGAAATAGTATGCTGCATTTAGTCACGATCACTCGTGGTTGCTTCTAATACGTGCCTGTCTGTGTGAAAGCAGAGCGCTTACCTTGTGAGTGTGTAGCTCGCTCGAGCGAAGTAACCTCCGACTGCGGGTAGCAAGAAGGCTCTGCTTGCGTCTGCGTGTATATGTGTAATGTTGTCATGGTGATGTAAATCTCAAAATGGCGGATGGCGGGTGCATGAAGT
The DNA here is from genome assembly GCF_040938575.1 of Ambystoma mexicanum. Taxonomy (NCBI): domain Eukaryota; kingdom Metazoa; phylum Chordata; class Amphibia; order Caudata; family Ambystomatidae; genus Ambystoma; species Ambystoma mexicanum. The sequence goes on from NC_090941.1 coordinate 124,587,862, forward strand.
AGCCATACTAGAGTGGGCAATTAAAAGCAGTGTTAATGCTGGTGTATGGTAACTCGATTGCATAAACACGCTGGATTGCACAAATGATCCTAATAGAACCGCGATGCCCTCTGTTCTGATTGGTGAAGTAAATAAAATATAGTGTTGTGCGTTACATGATGTAGTCAGGGGTCAAATTATGTTTTTGTGTGTGGTTTATAATAATGGGTGGATACTGTGTTCCCAGGTGTTTACATTCTCAAGAGTGACATGTCTAAAACACAGGTAAGTTCAATGTGTTGTAAAAACAGATACAATTATAGAAAACAGTTAAGATCGAACTCATCGTTCATTCCTCGAAGTGACAATGATTCCAGTCTATCAATCCAAAAGGATTCTCTTTGTTGTCTCTTCTTCTTAGTGTCCGTGCCGGTATTTACAATGACTTCTAATACCTGAAATTTGATCTGGGAGATATTGTGCTTCTTTTCATTGAAGTGTTTAGCTACTGCTGAGTTGATGTTCTTATTGCGAATACATGACTTGTGTTCATTCAGGAGGATGCGTACTTTTCGTCCTGTTTCTCCTACATAGTACTGTCCACAGGGACAACGTATGCAGTATATACAGTTCTCCGTGTTACATGTGGCGTGGCATTTTATTGCAATTTTTTCCCCTGTGTGCGGATGCAACACTAAAGCTCCTTTTATGATATTGTTGCAATTACTGCAATTCAGGCATGGGTACGTGCCGAATCTTTTGGTTGGACTTCTTCTTGGTTTATCGTTGCGTGTGTTGACGAATAGGTCCCTTAGATTATTGGATCTTTGATAAGCAAATGTAGGTGGATCGGCGAACAATTCTTTGGTTCTTTCATCTTTAGTCTGTGTGGCACTTCTGCCCTGCAATTGTATGACTGCCATGGGTGAACCATGTCATGGTCTACTCACTCGAGCTTAGTGTACTGCAGAGTGCATACAACAAATGTGCTGCACATCAGTTGAACATGGCTTTGTGACAGTAGTCATCCACAACCGTCAGATACTAATACACATTTACAGCATGCCAACACAATGTGGCATCTGGCTATGTACATCAGTGATATTAGTGACTCAGCTATGCCAGTCAAGTTCTTGTGTCTGAAGCACATGATATTCATCATGCACTGCATGCAGTAGTGGCTCCATCCACACATGTCCATAGGTGACTTCATGCTACATGTAACTTCCATGCACACTGTCAGCGTGCGGGACATTGTGCCATGGGTGTCCAAGCATTTTTCTACACCGTGCAAATCCCTTCCTCAGAAATGGCACTGAGCCCCTTGTAAGAAATCAGTCTGGAGTCATCCATGTTGACCTGCCACACTGGACCCCCTCCTCCCCCATGTGTGCATGGCCCTGCCCCTCTTGTGTGTCACTGTCCCCTCTTCCTATCTCCAAGCATATGTCCCCACTCTCGCCATATCACACACCTGGGACACCACACATGTCTGTTGGGAATGTCTGCAGTGCTTACATGGTCAGGGACATGGGATGTGGTGGCAAGTGTGCAGACGCAAATTATTTCAGGGATTTCTGTACATAGTGTATGAATGCAAATGATGGCATGATTACATGCCATGTAAATGTGTTGCAGGACAGCATAGTGATGACAATGCATGTAGTAGAAGCAATTAACATGATTATTCATGTCTTTATGTGTCCATGTGCAGGTGATGAGCCACCAGATTCAGGGGAGGAGGGAGAGGAGAACCAGGTGGTTGAGCCCCAACAGTGCACCATTGGAGGACATATTGTGGCAGCCCATTAGAATCCTCTGGTACTACAGTCCATCTGGGGCACAACTCAGTATGAGTCCACCTCCAATGATCCAGTGAGCCGGGCGTCCATTCCCCTATGCTGTCAGAGGTGAGTGCTTCAAGTGATGGTGCTGATGTAGCCCGTAACGTCCCATCACAGGGCCAGTCAGTGTTGCCACATCCATCTGTGGTGGTTACGGCTGCAAGGCCAAGCTCCAATGTATTGGCTTCCGGTCCTGGGATAGATGACCATGGGAGGGATGCAGTCCTGCAGCCAAAGATAGCGGCTTCAAATCAAGGGCCACACTCCCTTGGGTCCAGCAGCCGTAGGGCGCGTACACGTGGCGGACGTGTGGTGGCTGGTGTGGTGGCTGGGAATTATGTGTGGGAGCAGTCAATGTTGCATGTTGCACAGCAATAGGCCACTTCCTATGAGGTGTTGGCTCAGGGGATGGATAGGGTGGCCAATTCCATGTTTTCACAAGAAACACAGGAAGCATGCATTGCGGTCCACATGCCGCTCACACAGGCTGCACATAGTGGCCAGCAACAGGGGCTGACGGGCCGACCTGAGGTCACTGCAGGCATCCCTGGTTGCAGAGGGTCTGAACCACAGGGCAGCCATGAGGCAAGAGTTACCGGCCCTCAGAACTTCAATGGAAGTGCGAGAGGCAGCCCGCAGTACACAGTGCCAACAGCAGATGGAACTATTGACTCATACCTTCTCGCAGGAACTCTGTGCATTCCGTGAGGTATTGCATGCGGACCTCTGAGGCTTCATGTTCCAGATACATTCATCTGGGTCCCGCCTGGCTGCTGACATGGAGGACCAGGCCACAGCCTTATGTGTTCAACCTCCCTTACAACCACCACCTTCTCATTCTACACAGGAAGGTGGCGACAGCAGCGACAGCAGCGACAGCAGCGACAGCCCTTCCAATCCATGATAGCCATGTGGTCCAAGTACCCATGGAGGGAAATATTTTTCAACTTCCACACATGTGGGTGTTGACGTGCACCCTGCCCCTCCCCCATCCTGGTTGAACCCCTCCCTGACCACATGTTGCCATGTCATATTTTGTTTTGCCTGGTTGTGGGTTTTGTTATTTTTTGCATTCATTGCACTTGAGGTGTGCCATTAACTCCTCAGGGACTATACATGTGCAGTGGTGTACGTGCAGACATGTCTGGTGAACTAATCTAGCATGTTTGCATGGGGGTGCACAGGGTGGCATGTGCAGGTAATCATAGCTTTGTTTTTCCATGGCACATGTGTGCTGTGTTCATTATACTGCACAATTGTGTTGATATGTTCGCCCATGTTGTTCCAGTAATCCATGATGTGGCGGTGACTGCTAACCCGGGTGAGAAATCCTGCACCATTCAAAGTCCACACTCCTCATGCCCTCCAGAAAATGTTGTTCCTTTATCAAATTAAGAAACACACTTACTGGTGAAGGTCATGTGGGATTTACAGCATTCAGACACCCTTATTTGGTGAGCATTTGCAATGTCTTGCATGTTGTGCATGCTTCATTGTTGGTCATCTTTGATGCATATGTCAGTTCTCTTATTTGTTTCTGCATGCTCACATGGGGTTGTGGTAATTTCATTGGAGCTCATGTCACTGTGTTACCTACCTATGTGGAAACCTGAATGGACACACCAACTGTGCTGTGCAGCATGTTATTGTACATTGGTGAACCGGGCCATGGACTCCTTGATCTATCATTTCCTTGTTATTCATTCTCTGTGCCACTCTCTCTCTCTCCCTCCCCCTTTCTCTCTCTGGTGTGGTACTGTCAGGAGCAGGGTTGGCCTAAGGCCAGGTACTATTGGAGTTGTGGGGCCAGGGACCTTGAAGAAGCCCATTTCTAGAAGGGTACTGTACTTTAAAGGGCTGCTATGCCCTTTCTGCAGACAAAATGCGGCTGCAAACTACAAATCCCAGCGTTTGACTCGCCAGGACTACAATCCCCAGCATGCTTCGCGGGTCCGGGAGCCAATGGGAAGCCGCGCTGGGTGTGGCTCGCGAATGCCCATGCGCAAGCCCCGAGGCACGGGGCTTGTGCTCGAGACGCCGAGGAGAGAGGACGTAAGCCCAGCAGCTCCCCGGAATCTATATGCGAGGGGCCTAGAGCCACAGGAACAACGATCCGGCCCCTCGCTGACACAAGATAAGTGCCGCTCAGCCCAGGCAGAGTCTGGGATCCTTGGGGAAGCGCAGGGGGCATAGCCCGACCCCTCCCAGTGCCCCTGCGCATCACGTAAAAGCTAAGTGGGCGGATTCACGGGAAAGTCATATTTGCTAAAGTGAAGGAAGGAAGTGTGCATGGTTTCACGTGCTTTCGTCTCATGGGAAAACGCCGGAAGGGCGCGAGAGATGAAGGAGCACTAGCTTGGGGAACCCGGTCTGAGGAAAGGCCGCGTTTTGACACCCGGTCTGAGGGAAGACCGTGTTTTGGGGCAAATTGTAAACTTGGGGCTTGATAAGCCACGTGCGGCAGCGCACCCTAAGATTCGTGGAATATTTATATTAAAACGCTGAATGCGTGTTGAGAGAGTTTGTGAGAGAGTGTGAGACCAGCAGAACGTAAGACATACGCTAATGCTTGTCCTTTGTTTTCTTTTAGTTTGAACCTGATTCGAACCTGAATTTCGGACTGCAAGGACGTGGCACAGGACTTGACAGCCTTTGCGGGATAGGACTTCAAAGACTAAAGCAAAAAGCTAAGTGTGCTAGTGCATGTGACTGTGTTCATGAAAATGTAAATGGGCTAATGTCAACAATTGTTTGTTGCTAAATCCAGGTATGCAGCTGTAGTGCTCAAGGAGCACCTTCATGTTTGTTCTAAGGGTAAGGTGACAACACCTTTACATGTAAAGGTGTTACGGCAGTTCCATCAGCCAGTTAGAGGAAAGTGTGCAGACATCGTTTACCCTAAAATCCCCAGTCACATCCATAACCTCTTCCCAACCCTCAATCCGGCTATCCTAAAATCCCTCTACCTATCCACTCATCGAGAGCCCAACCCTCCTTCCCCTCTCTGGTTAAAGAGGTCTGTGTAAGCTTTGTCTTGCAGGCACTGAAACCATTGAGGGGGTGGTTGGTACTGCGTCGCTCCTGCGCCTAGGACCTGAGCATCTCTGACAGAAGCACAAGCCCACGTAATATTCAGGTGCCTGAGTGGTGTAGCCAACCCCCATCACCATTATGGAAGAGATCGCCAAGGTCTTGCAGGACCTACAAAGCGAACTAGCGGCGTCCAGACAGGACTATGCCACGCTGTCAGCGCAGGTACGTAGTTTTGCCGCGCAAACAGCACCTTTGCCGGGTCACGCACCAGTACAGGTGCAAGTCACCCCAGAGCCCATGATTCCTCTGGCTCCACCTGTGCGGTATGCAGGAGACCCGCAGAAATTCTCTACCTTTATCACGCAATGCCGCCTCCATTTCCTTACGAAACCGGCAGCATTCCGGTCCAATCAGTCTAGGACTGCATTCGTCATCTCCTATCTCACAGGAGACGCTGCAGCATGGGCAAACCCCCTAGTCCAAAAGGACAATACTATCCTATATGATTGGGACGAGTTTCTCATTGAATTTGAGAAAATATTCAATCTTAGGGCTGCCACCTTGTGTAAGGATCGGGAATTGCTGACATTGAGGCAGGGAAATAAGGAACTAGTGACGTATGTCACTCAGTTCAACCGATTGGTAGCCGAAGCCGAATGGCCACGCGACAAATGCATGTCCCTATTTTATCAGGGATTGAGGGATGATTTGAAAGATCTTATTGCCCAAGTTGACCCCCAACCCCAAGAATGCTCTGATATGATTGATCTGGCGATGCGGTTGGATCATCGTCAGGCGGAGCGACGGGGGGATAGGAAGAAAGGGGAGTCACATCCAGCGGCAAGGTTTGACCAATTTAAAGGGACACGAGGGTCAATGGACAAGTCCGAAGGAGACGAGCCAATGCAAATTGGATCGGTTCGAGGTCCCCTATCAAAGGAAGAAAAAGAACGAAGGAGAAAAGATGGTGTATGCATGTACTGTGGGAAGTCCGGACACTTTGTTCGTGAATGCCCCACAAAGCCCAAGACTCAGGGAAACCCCTCGGCTCGTCGGTAGTGGGGGTCACCCGGTCGAGCCTAACTGATTGTAGGGCCCCAATAGAAGGTTGTCCCAATTTTGCCCCACACATTTCGGTAAGGGGGTGTCTTGGTTTTCAGGGTATATCGAAAGAGGTCACCATGTTGATTGACTCGGGGGCAACGGGTAACTTTATAGATATCCAGTTTGCGGCCAGGTTGGGTATCCCTATCCAGCAAAAGGCAAAACCTAAGCCCGTACGCGCGGTTGATGGTACACCTCTATGCTCGGGACCCATTACACATAACACTCCTTTAGTGACCCTGAGTTGTGGTATTGGGCATTGGGAATACATTGCCTTTGACTTAATTGCTGCCCCGCAGTTCGGCCTTATCTTAGGGTTACCTTGGTTGAGAAAACATGATCCTCAGGTTTGTTGGACCTCCGGCTTGGTAAAATTTAGCTCTCCTTATTGTCGGGAACATTGTGAACAGCCGGTGGCCGCGGCCTTTCAAGTCGCAGGCATTACCGGTGTTCAACCCGAAGCGCGCTTAGAAGAACTACCCACAGAGTACTCAGACTTTGTAGACGTCTTCAATAAGAAAGCCGCTGAAACTCTGCCCCCCCATCGGCCATTCGATTGCCGGATCGATCTTGAGCCAGGGGCAACGTTACCATGCAGCTGTATATACGCCTTGACCGAGGCTGAAAACAAACACCTTCGGGAGTATATAACAGCCAACTTACAAAATGGCTTTATTAGACACTCTGATTCGCCGGTATCTTCTCCCTTGTTCTTCGTACCGAAGAAGTCCGGGGAACTCAGGACTTGCATAGATTACCGCGGGGTGAATCGGATAACCATCAAAAACCGTTACCCACTTCCACTCATTCCCGTCCTTCTAGATCAGGTTAGGGACGCGGTCGTCTATACTAAGCTGGATCTTCGTGGGGCTTACCATCTTGTGCGGGTGCGCGAAGGTGACAAGTGGAAAACCGCCTTCCGAACAAAATTCGGAATGTATGAATATCAGGTTATGCCATTTGGTCTCTGTAACGCACCTGCTGCCTTCCAGCATTTCTTAGATGAGATTCTTCGGGAATATTTGGACGTATGTGCCGTTGTATACATCGATGACATCCTCATTTATTCCCATAGCCTAGAAGATCACGTCCAGCATGTACGCGCTGTCTTACAAAAGTTAAGAGAGTACCATCTATATGCCAAACTAGAGAAATGTGAATTCCACCGTACTACCGTGGAACTCTTGGGGTACTACCTTACTCCGACAGGCGTGCAAATGGATACAAAAAAGGTGAGGGCCATTCTTGATTGGCCTCCGCCAGCCAATGTCAAAGACGTACAATCCTTTCTGGGATTTGCAAATTTCTACAGACGATTTGTCAAGAATTTCTCTGAGCTGGTAACTCCGATCACGAGACTTCTGCGCAAAGGCTGCCCGTTTATTTGGGACGCCTTGGCTGAGCAGGGATTTCAACGGCTCAAGAAGGCCTTTACCGATGCACCGGTATTGAAACACCCGGACTTGTCCCAACCATTTGTGGTGGAAACTGACGCTTCCAGCTATGCGCTGGGAGCCGTTCTGTCCCAACGCGATCCTCAGACGGGCCTCTTACACCCAGTAGCCTACTATTCGAGGAAACTGCTTCCAGCAGAAGTGAATTACATCATAGCAGATAGGGAACTATTGGCCATAAAGGCAGCCTTTGGCGAATGGCGGCACTACTTGATGGGGGCACGTCACACAGTGACGGTTATTACCGACCATCGCAACCTTCAGTTTATTAGGACTGCCAAGACCTTGAGTCCGCGTCAACTGCGTTGGGCCCAATATTTCGCAGAGTTTGATTTTATTATCACATACAGACCTGGAACGAACAATCGGAAAGCTGACATTTTGTCCCGCTATCCAGACAAGGTCTCTGAGGAAATAGAAACTGTACCTCGGCCAATAGTCTCTCCAGCACAAATAGTGGGTTTAACCGCCGACATTTTTGAGAGCATCCAAAAGGAGCTTTCCATTCATGACCTTCATCAATGGTGTAAACTGGATCCCAAGCACACCATTAAGGATGGGCTCCCGTATCATAGGCATTCTTTGTATTTGCCTACTATACCTCTACGGGAAAAAGCGATGTCGTGGTGCCATGATTCCTCCCTACCGGGTCATCCCGGTAGGGCAAAGACTTTAGAATTGGTAGCAAGACATTTTTGGTGGCCAAGGTGGCGGCTTGATGTTCAGCAATATGTGCAACGGTGTGCAATTTGGGCCCGGAATAAAGCCGACCATCAGAAACCAGCGGGCCTTTTACGTCCCCTGCCAACACCTACTACACCATGGCATACTGTCACTATGGACCTCATAGTTGAGCTCCCACAAGTGCAAGGCTACACCTCCATACTGGTGGTGGTAGACGCCTTTTCGAAAATGGCTCATTTCATCCCCTGTAAAGGGGATCCAACAGCAATGGAAATTGCAGATTTATTCTTGCAAAATGTGGTTCGCCTTCATGGCCTTCCATGCCGTATAATCACAGACAGGGGTCCGCAGTTCACTTCCAGGTTCTGGCGTGAGTTTTGCAATATCATTGGAATGGAAGTTCGATTATCCTCGGGTTATCACCCTGAGACGGACGGCCAAACCGAACGTGTGAACCAAGGACTAGAACAGTTCCTGCGTTGCTTGGCCGCGGGACGAGAGACGACCTGGGTTCAACACACTTGGCTAGCAGAATTGGCATACAACAATGCTGTTCACTCTTCCACGAAACGATCCCCGTTCTTCTGCTTGTATGGAAGACATCCACGGATTTTACCTTTATCCGTCGCAGCAGAAACAGAATTGCCTACATTGGCAGGACAACGGATCGGAATAGAGCAGGTTTGGAAGGAGGTGCAGGATAAACTTGTAAAAGCCCAAAATACTTACAAAAAGTATGCCGATAAACACCGACGTGCCAGCCCAGTGTATCATAAAAACGATCTGGTATGGTTGTCCACCCGAAACTTACGGTTAGAAGGGCCCAGAAAATTATAACCTCGCTATCTAGGCCCATTCAGTATAGAAAAAGTGATCAATCCAGTGGCGGTTTGGCTAGCCCTGCCACCCCAGATGAAAATTCACCCTACATTCCACACGTCACTGTTGAAACCAGCCCCGCCTGGCGTGAGCATCCAAAAAACACCCCCAGTACTCATACAAGGGGAACCCGAGTATGAAGTTCAAGCTATTCTGAATTCAAAAAAATTAAGGGATGGCCAAGTCTATTATTTAATTGACTGGGTGGGGTACGGGCCCGAAGACCGCTCCTGGGAACCCTCACGCCATGTGCATGCCCCACGGTTGCTGCGCACTTTCCACAAAAACCACCCAGATAAACCAGGAGGACCTGCCTTCTGTGGGAGGGGGAGTGCTGTCAGGAGCAGGGTTGGCATAAGGCCAGGTACTATTGGAGTTGTGGGGCCAGGGACCCTGAAGAAGCCCATTTCTAGAAGGGTACTGTACTTTAAAGGGCTGCTATGCCCTTTCTGCAGACAAAATGCGGCTGCAAACTACAAATCCCAGCGTTTGACTCGACAGGACTACAATCCCCAGCATGCTTCGCGGGTCCGGGAGCCAATGGGAAGCCGCGCTGGGTGTGGCTCGCGAATGCCCATGCGCAAGCCCCGAGGCACGGGGCTTGTGCTCGAGACGCCGAGGAGAGAGGACGTAAGCCCAGCAGCTCCCCGGAATCTATACGTGAGGGGCCTAGAGCCACAGGAACAACGATCCGGCCCCTCGCTGATAAAAGATAAGTGCCGCTCAGCCCAGGCAGAGTCTGGGATCCTTGGGGAAGCGCAGGGGGCATAGCCCGACCCCTCCCAGTGCCCCTGCGCATCACGTAAAAGCTAAGTGGGCGGATTCACGGGAAAGTCATATTTGCTAAAGTGAAGGAAGGAAGTGTGCATGGTTTCACGTGCTTTCGTCTCATGGGAAAACGCCGGAAGGGCGCGAGAGATGAAGGAGCACTAGCTTGGGGAACCTGGTCTGAGGAAAGGCCGCGTTTTGACACCCGGTCTGAGGGAAGACCGTGTTTTGGGGCAAATTGTAAACTTGGGGCTTGATAAGCCACGTGCGGCAGCGCACCCTAAGATTCGTGGAATATTTATATTAAAACGCTGAATGCGTGTTGAGAGAGTTTGTGAGAGAGTGTGAGACCAGCAGAACGTAAGACATACGCTAATGCTTGTCCTTTGTTTTCTTTTAGTTTGAACCTGATTCGAACCTGAATTTCGGACTGCAAGGACGTGGCACAGGACTTGACAGCCTTTGCGGGATAGGACTTCAAAGACTAAAGCAAAAAGCTAAGTGTGCTAGTGCATGTGACTGTGTTCATGAAAATGTAAATAGGCTAATGTCAACAATTGTTTGTTGCTAAATCCAGGTATGCAGCTGTAGTGCTCAAGGAGCACCTTCATGTTTGTTCTAAGGGTAAGGTGACAACACCTTTACATGTAAAGGTGTTACGGCAGTTCCATCAGCCAGTTAGAGGAAAGTGTGCAGACATTGTTTACCCTAAAATCCCCAGTCCCATCCATAACCTCTTCCCAACCCTCAATCCGGTTATCCTAAAATCCCTCTACCTATCCACTCATCGAGATCCTAACCCTCCTTCCCCGCTCTGGTTAAAGAGGTCTGTGTAAGCTTTGTCTTGCAGGCACTGAAACCATTGAGGGGGTGGTTGGTACTGCGTCGCTCCTGCGCCTAGGACCTGAGCATCTCTGACAGGTACACTGTACTCCTGTACATATCAATGGACATTCACCTGTATTGCTCCTGCACTATGTTTCATATGCATATTTTCTTTCTGGTGTCAACTGTGATAATGTATGCACATTTATTTTGTGCTGATACTCTGCATTTCGTTCCATGTAGGTGGAGTGTCTCATGATGGTGTGCATTGTATGCAAGGCAGGTGAGTTCCATGGACAGGTCAGTGCATGGCATTTGCTGACACTTTGGTGGTGTTTACTTTGGAACGGGGCACTGTGTGTGTGCCCCCCGAAGCCCCCTGGTTGCCTGTGATGTTGTGTATGCCCCCCTATGGTCACCTGTGAGGTTGTGTATGCCTCCCCCAATCCCTCATGGTCACTTGTGATGTTGTGTATGCCCCCCACCCCCATTGTTGCCTGTGATGTTGTGCATGCCCCCCACCCCCACCTCTGGTCACCTGTGATGTTGTGTATGCCCCCCACACCTGGTTGCCTGTGATGTTGTGTATGCCCCCCCTCTTGTTGTCCTCCCCCTCCCTTCTTCCCTCTCCTCGTAGCAAAGGCCACCTAAATTGACTTACTGCATTTGTATGATGGTGCCACCCTGAAACATGGGGCTAGGCAACATGTATGTTTTGACAAGCACTTATGTAACTGAGTAAGCCTTCTGTGACAGTGCTGCAATGGCCAAGGCCTGTTGTGCGCTTTATATATGCAAATGATATTGATAACATATATGGGATGGTTTATGTGACACACAGGCCATTGGATGTCTAGTTTGGCATGGTGGTAGTGGCATAGTCCCTCATCTCTGTGTTTCTTTTGGAAAGCCAAAAAAATATTAGTTTGTGTTCTAAGGGACGCACGCAATGTAGCACTTCCAATGAAACATTCTCAGGGTGGTTTGGTGGACATAGATGATTGGCCCTTTGTCATCATTGAATGGCACCTGGAATGTGCCAGGCCTGTGTGCACTCCACAGGGGTTGGATTTTAGGGGGAAAAATTGTGCCACAAGCTGGGTACGTGCAGCCACACCACGTGCCCTTTGCCCTACCATGCGCAAGCGATGTGCATGTGGTTGGGGATGAGGGGTCACCACCATGTTCACAGGTACGCCACGCTGTGTTGCAACATTTTGCAGGAAACATGCTGCCACAGTGATTCTGCACACTAGTGGTAGTAAATATATCAACTCACCACCAGAGTGGTCAAGGGAGCGGAAACGTGACTTGAGTACTCCGAATGTGTGTTCTACTATGCCTGAGTTGCAATATGGGCTGTGCTGTATCTTACCTGGGGTGGTGTGGCAGGGTTCCGTATTGGCATCATCATGTAGGTGCTCAGAGGGTAGGCACTGTCCCCTGTAGAGGTTAACATGTTTGTCATTGGTGTGTATTTGTGTGTGTGTGAAATGCATGCATGTGCATGGGCATTAATACTCACCAATGAGCCATGTGTTGCCATGCCTCCCAGCTTTCAGGGCCCGGTGTAGGGGGGAACATTCTGAATATGAAGCTATCATGGGTGGACCCTGGATATTTTGCATATACAGAAGTAATGAGACCCTTGGCATCACATACAACCTGTATGTTGATGGAATGCCAGTGCTTGTGATTGCGTTATATGTGTTCTAGGTAGTCGTAGAGCCACATGGGCGCAATCAATCGCACCAAGCACTTTAGGGAAGTGACTGTGTGGGCTGTGAAATGCCCCCAACTATGGCAGTTGTCTGCTAAAAAGACCCAGTGGCCAAAAAATGCAAAACAATAAGCACCTTTTCCAAGGGGCTCAATGCTTGGGAGCACGGGTTGGGTGATGTAAGGTCATCCTCCCACTCTGCGACCAGGTCTAATATGATATGGGGTGGAAACCTATACCTGCCATATACCTGGTCATCAGGCATCCCAAAAAGGCTGGTCCTAGGTAGAGAAATCCATGCCCTGGCCATCCTCCTCCTCCTGAGTTGTCTCACGATCACTGCCGTGACAAATGGTGCATTCATCATAGCTGTATACGCGTGTTTGTTGTTCGGGCAAGTGCAGATTGGGAGGAGGGGTTCAGAGGAGACCAAGTGCAGGGGTATGCTGGTTGGGGCGGGCATGGTGCCCTGTGAGAATCTTCAGGAACCAGGTAGCCAGTTAAGAGGCAGAGGGGAGGGAGATTAGCAGGGGTGGAGGAGGGGGAAGGAGGAAGAGAAAAGGAAGGTCTTGCGAAGCTTCTGAATTTAAGGAGATCCAGTTCAACTCTGAGAGGGGCAGGGAGGCCATTCCAGTAGGAGGCACCTGCGGAGAAGAAAGATATACCACCACTTTCTGCTTTGACAAGCGTCTGATCTGCAGACAGTTGGAGCCAGAAGACAGAAGGGCTCTCGCAGGGAGGTATTTAGGGAGAGAGAGTTGGAGTCCCAGGCCCCAGAATGTCTTGTGGATGTTGCAGAGGGTTTTGGACTTTATCCTTGTAGCAACTGGGAGTCAGTGGAGATATCTTATTCCTGGATAGATGCAGTCCCTGGGCTTGAGACCAAGGATAAGTCTTGCAGTCCTATTCTGGATTCGTTTAAGAGGGTGAAGGGACAAGTAAGATGGGTTGAGGAAGAGGCTGTTACACTAATCTAGCCTGCAGGGCCAGAGATCTGGAGACATTGAGTTTCTTGGGGAAGGTGAGGAAAGGAAGAATGCCTCTGGGAAGATGAAGCTGCAGGTAAGCCTTCTTGGCAAGGTGTGTGATGTGAAGAGAGAAGGAGAGATAGAAGTCGAAGATGACACCTGGGTTTTTGCCTTGTAGGAGCGTAAGGGAGGGGGCCCATGGAGGATGGCCAGAGTTTAGGGGGAAAGGAGGGAACATTTAGGGGGAAAGGAGGGAACAGGAGTCCCAATAAGAAGGAGCTCAGTCTTACTGGCATTATGGCAGTGATCATTAGCAGTGCACCATGCCTGAACAGCAGATAGACAGTCAGGTATGAGAGAGGAAGAGGAGGAAGCAGAGGAGGGAAGCTTGAAGAAGAGTTGCGTGCCGTCCACATGACACTGGAAGTTAGGAGAGAAGGTAAAGAGATCAGATGTGCTACAGGGCAAAGTAGATGTTGAAAAGTCAAGGTTAGAGAATAGAGCCCTGGGGGACACCACAGGTGGTGAGTGAAATGTAGGAAAGAAAAGTGCCCAGTTGAACCTGGGAAGGTCGGTCAGAGAGGAAGAAGGTCAGGCAGTCCAGAGCCAGGTCAGTGATGTAAAGGGTATCACAGAGCCAAATTATAAGGATGGCATTAATGATCATATCAAAGGCATAGGAGAAGTCAAGAAGGATGAGAATGGAAGGAGAATTGGAGTCGAGATTAGAGAGCAAGTGTTAACCAGTGTTCCGGATTGCAGTTTCCGTGCCTCTGGCAGCTCTGAAGCCAGACTGGTGTTCGTGGAGACAACCAACATATTCAGTGTGGTGTATGAGCTGGGAGATGGCCAGCTTCTCCAAGAGTTTGCCCAGGAAGAGGGTAAAGGATATAGGGTGTTACTTAGCCGGACTGGAAGGGTCGGCAGAAGGCTTTTTGAGGATAGTGTGCACAATGGTGTGCTTGAGGACTGACAGGAAAAATCCAGTAAAAACAAAGAGGTGATGGCTGGAAGGTTTAGACTGAATCTTAACCACTGGCATTGCTCGGGGCAACCCTCCAGACCATCGTTCTTCGCCTGCCAAGCCATTACAGAAGGGGAAAGACCATATGCAAATCAGGCTTGGCCCCACCCCAAAAGGGGAAGTCCAGCCCGAACTGCTAGGTCACATCCCTTCTGCACGAGACCACAAGCATCCCCAAACATGTTTCACCCTTGTTGGGGCTCATCAGTGAGGAGTAGCTTGGGTCTCTAGGCCCAGCAGGCACGGGACCCACGTCTGGGCATACCCGTCCCACTCGGGGTGACAAAGCAAAAACAAAGAGGTGATGGCTGGAAGGTTTAGACTGAATCTTAACCACTGGCATTGCTCGGGGCAACCCTCCAGACCATCGTTCTTCGCCTGCCAAGCCATTACAGAAGGGGAAAGACCATATGCAAATCAGGCTTGGCCCCACCCCAAAAGGGGAAGTCCAGCCCGAACTGCTAGGTCACATCCCTTCTGCACGAGACCACAAGCATCCCCAAACATGTTTCACCCTTGTTGGGGCTCATCAGTGAGGAGTAGCTTGGGTCTCTAGGCCCAGCAGGCACGGGACCCACGTCTGGGCATACCCGTCCCACTCGGGGTGACAAAGCAAAAACAAAGAGGTGATGGCTGGAAGGTTTAGACTGAATCTTAACCACTGGCATTGCTCGGGGCAACCCTCCAGAAATCCAGTGGCAAAGGAGTGATTGCAGAAATCAACCAAGGCTGGAGCAAGGGAGACAATGTTGCCCTTTATAGTTATTGAGGAGCAAGGGGCACTGGTTTGGCTAAGACTTCCATAGAGCGGATTTGTCTAGAAACCTCATCAAGTGACATGGGCAATAAAGAGGAGAGTAGGCTGGAGGGGGGGGCAAGGGAGGCCTGAGAGAGGGTGAGGAAGATGGGTGGGGTATAGAGGAGAGAGAGGACACAATATTCTGAGTGTTAGTAATGAAGTGAGAGGCCAGCAAAGTGAAGAGGGCCAGGGAAGGCAGAGGAGAAATGGAGCCTGTAGTAGGATTGCTGAGTTCCTTGCAGATTTTGAAAAGTTCAGCCTTGTTGTTAGAGGCCCCAGAGATGCGGGGCTTGGATATAGTCTGTCTTCTTTGAGCAGATGCAAAGTCTGTATTGCCTTTGGTACAAGTGGTAGGCTGTTTTTTCAGAGGATGTGCTTGAAACCCGCCACTTCCGCTCAGCTGTTCTGCACTTGCGTTTCAGAGAGTCCAGGTCAGAGTCATACTAGGAGTTGCACTCGGAGGCAGGTTTCATGTGGTTCCTTATGACAAGGGCAAGGATGTCCAGAGTATTGGAGATGGAAAGTCAAAGGTTAGTAAGGGATGTGTCAGTTTGAGAGTCAATGGCAAAAGTAAGAGGGGGAATGAAGGTGGTGGCAAAAGCAGCATCTGACACTCTCTTCATCGCTTCATCGGTCGTTAGACAATGACAATGACAGAGAACGAGTCTGTCAGTGAAGGCAGAGGCTTAGCTGGGGGACCCAGGAGATCTGTGCGGGAGGAAAGTAGAGAATGATCAGACCAGGAGAGAGGAGTAATCAGAGCGTTGGA
Source organism: Ambystoma mexicanum (assembly GCF_040938575.1). NCBI lineage: Eukaryota > Metazoa > Chordata > Amphibia > Caudata > Ambystomatidae > Ambystoma > Ambystoma mexicanum. Next base: position 124,603,712 of record NC_090941.1, read on the forward strand.
GCTGGTGATATCTGCAAAGAGGGAAGAATGGAGGGGGAAAGAGTCACAGAGGTTGCGGAAAAGTCTAGATCATCAGGGAAGTTGAGGTGAATATTGGAGCCTTTGAGGAGGAGAAGCTTGGGGTAGAGGCCAGGAAAGAAGAAGTGAGGTTAGCCCATTCAGAGAGGAAGAAGGAGACCTGGCCTGTAGATGGTGGCCAGAGTCAGATAGAGGACAAGAGAGACACCCAGCCTGCAGAAGAGGCATTTGAAAAAGGAGTAGTCTGGAGTGGGTATGATAGTAGCAGGGACACACTATGGGAAGATCAGGGCCACTCCGCTCATGGACTGGTTATGTCTGGACTTAGAGAGGATCTTGTAGCCCTCAGGGAGGAGAGTGTCAACACTTGTGACAGAGCTGGCAGTGAACCACAACTCAGCGAGAACGAGGATGTCAAGGTCTTCAATGAGGTGGCAGATGTCAGAGGAGTGTCTGACGTCAGAGCGAGAGTTGAGGGTAGCTAACTCTAGCAGGTTGCCACTTTTGAAGGTCTTCCGAGTAGGGGTACTGGAGTGTGGTACACCCGTTGGAGGTGGCAGAGTGGCTGGGAGTCACAGTGGGAGGAGTGGCAGGAGAGGGGAGGACGTTTATGAGAGACAGAAGACACCTATCAAGAATGAGGAGATTTAGCTGAGAGCCCTGGACCATGACAATGCCATTAAGGTAGACATTAATGAAGGCCCTAGAGGACAGGGAGGATGCCAAGAGTACTTCTCAGTGGGTTCCACCAGTAATGTGAGAGGAGGAATAGGGGGAGAGCAGTCTAACCATATGGGGAATCCAAAGGTCAGGAGAGGGGACGACAAAGTGTTTGTCAGTGAAAGTCTGCCATGGAAGAAGCATTGACATAGGTGTCAGTGATGGGCAGACTTGGATTGGACACCAGGAGATCTTTCTTGAACCTTTTCCTTCCAAACGTCAAGAGAGATATTGGTTAGGTGATATAATAGCAGTTAGAGAATATAGGGGAGATAGAGAGCACCATTGAGGGGGGAGAGCACACAGAGAAGGATGGGGGTGGGGGTAACAGGGATAAACCGCAGTGCACCCCCGAACAAAGCAACAGTCAAGAAACAAGTGTCAGTGAAAGGGAAACAAAAAGGCCTAGGTTACAACAGACAGCAGGGAGCAAAACAACTAGCAGGGACTTATCAGGATAGAAGGAAATCCTAGATAGAGGGAGGTAGGGAGGGAAATAGCTACTGTTTAAACACAACAGCACTTTAAAAACACACAGATTCGACTTTCCTAGAAATAGGGGGAAAGCTTAGTTTGTAAACACAGCAGCATTGTAAAAACTAATGCTTCACACACCATTAGAGCCATTCCCATAAAGAGCTTATCAGGACTCAGGAAGCTCGAGGAAGGCCGCACTGGGATGTTTGCTCCCAGGGAAGCTGTGGTTGAAATCCCACCGTCAGGTAAACATGCCCATAGTTGGTTTAAGCTTTCCCATAAATACAACTTGGCCATTTGTGGCTGTTCATAGAGTAAGTAGAAGGTCTTTGTACACTGTGTTTTTGGGCATGGTTTCTACGTGTCTTGGATCACCATGATAATATGGAAGGCAGACCACTGCAGAGCAATAGACATGGGCCTCATTACAACCCAGGCGGAAAACCATGGTGCTAATAGCACCATGGTCCATGCCGGTAACTTACCGACTCCGCCATAGAGAAAGGGGGAATTACCACCCCATTACAAGGTTGGCGGGACGGTAATTCCCCCTTCCTCCATGGCCCTTCCCCATTCCCATTTTTGCCCCATAGGCCTTAATGGGAATGGGGAAAGCTCTAAGTACGGTACCGCAAGTTGCGGTACCGTACTTAGCACCAAGGTCCCTTTGCCGGTCGCTACTTTAACAGCTGGTGTACACCAGCCGTTAAGGTCGGGTCCCGCAAAGGGATCTCGTAATCAGGCGCTAATGGGTTAACGGCGCAGCAGCCTTTTACGGCGCCGTTAACCCATTAGCACCAGGGTCGTAATGAGGCCCATGGTGTCCTTGGGCATCCTGCACAGGAACTCAAGACTAGGGTTTTAGGAAAGAAAGTCCTTTTGGTAATCATGACCTAACTGGAAAGCCCCAACTTCAGGGTTGTTTTTGCTTGCTTTACAGGCAGCGTATTTCAAACTTGATATATTTGGGTTTCAGGCATTCATCCTCTCCCATTTGTTTGTTGGGGTCCTAAGGAAGGAAGTTAGTAGAAGGGGCTTGTCGTCCGTGTCTTCATGGGCGCTGCCTCAATGTCGTTGGACCACCATGACACTATGGAAGGCTCAAAGTCTGACAACGGCAGAGCAATAGAGATGCTTTGGCCCTAATTCATGGAATGATTTGAGGGGAAAATAGGGGGCATGCATGAGAAATCGCACGCAAGTGTCAGTTTGTGTATTCATGGAACACAATGCGCAGGGCTTACCAGGGACTTTCAAGGAATCCGTGCCGGTCCATCATGTCACTGCAACACCACAAACACCTTGCGTGAACTCACAGCGAAAGGGCATTGGGTTCTGCGCAGTCACCTAATAGGGGGACAGAACACATGAAATGGGGAACAACAAGCTAAAATATGGGCGTAACGAGAGATGTACCAAAGTAAAATACTTGCAACCGCCATACGTGCGCTAAAAACTCGTATTCATGGAATTGATCAGGGCTCCCCATCGCGTGGAAAAAGACATGCAAATCCGCAAAAACGTACGCCATGCGAAAGCTGCCGTAAGTGTCAACCTGCACCAAAACAAATGCATAAAAAGTGCGCACGAACAATAAAGGCGCGTTAACAGCTACGATGAATGTGCCATTTGTCACAGCAGTGATCGTGGGACAACTCAGGAGGAGGAGGATGGCCAGGGCACAGATCTTTCTACCTAGGACCAGCCTTTTTGGGATGCCTGATGACCAGGTCTATGGCAGGTATAGGTTTCCACCTCATATCATATTAGACCTGGTCGCGGAGTGGGAGGATGACCTTTCATCACCCACCCTGTGCTCCCAAGCATTGAGCCCCTTGGAAAAGGTGCATAATGCTTTGCATTTTTTGGCCATGGGTCATTTCAGCAGACAACTGCCACAGTTGGGGGTATTTCACAGCCCACGCAGTCACACTGCCTACACCAGGTGTTGGCAATCATGACTGCATGCCCCTCAGTCTGCAGGCACATCTTCATGCCCAGAACACCTGCAGAAAGGCAGGCTGTGGCCCAGGATTTTTATGGGGTGGCACACTTCCCTAAAGTGCTTGGTACGATTGATTGCACCCATGTGGCTCTACGTCTACCTAGAGCATATCTATTGCAATCGCAAGCACTGGAATTCCATCAACATACAGGTTGTATGTGATGCCAAGGGTCTCATTACTTCTGTATATGCAAACTATCCAGGGTCCACCCATGATAACTTCATGTCCAGAATGTCCCCCCTACACTGGGCCCTGGAAGCTGGGAGGCATGGCAACACATGGCTCATTGGTGAGTATAAATGCCCATGCACATGCATGCATTTCACCCACACGCAAATACACACCAATGACAAACATGTTAACCTCTACAGGGGACAGTGCCTACCCTCTGAGCACCTACATGATGACGCCAATACGGAACCCTGCCACACCACCCCAGGTAAGATACAACACAGCCCATATTGCAACTCAGGGCATAGTAGAGCACACATTCAGAGTACTCAAGTCATGTTTCCGCTCCCTTGACCACTCTAGTGGTGAGTTGATATATGCACTACCACTAGTGTGCAGAATCATTGTGGCAGCATATGTCCTGTACAATGTTGCAACACAGCGCGGTGTATCGGTGGATATGGTGGTGCTCCCACATCCCCAACCACATGCACGTCACTTGCGCATGGTAGGGCAAAGGGCACATGGCGAGGCTGCACTTACCCAGCTTGTGGAACAATTATTCACCTAAAATCCAATCGCTGTGGAGTGCACACAGGCCTGGCACATTCCAGGTGCCATTCAATGATGACAAAGGGCCAATCATCTATGTCCACCAAGCTACCCTGATAATGTTTTGTTGGAGGTGCTACATTGTGTGCATCCCTTATCACTCAAACTAATATTTTTTGGGCTTTCCAAAATAAACACATAGATTAGGGACTATGCCACTACCACCATGCCAAACTAGACATCCAATGTCATGTGTGTCACATAAACCATCCCATAGGACTCAGTTGGGGATTTTATGCCACTTTTCTTCCCACATGGCCATACTTGTAATGAGGCACTATAGTGTGAAAGCACACATTTCTACCACTTTTTTGTAATTTGAAAATGATTAGGAACACACTTCTTTTTCCCAGAGTCAACACACCAGTTTGGATGGTGGCAAGGATGTGTTACCTGGTACTTATCAGACACATAAATGATTAGTGGTTTTTTCATGGTGCATGTCATTTGGAACTGAATATCTGGAGTGGTGACTGTGAGTAAGAGGCCCTCATAAGTTGCTTTCTCACTCACACCATTGACTATAGTGCAAGATTTGCATTTGAATCATGGCCACGTCACTTGCCAAAGGTTCTCAAGTGTTTTCATGGGGTAAGCCACCCAAAAGGTTCACTTGCTTTTTCATAGGGAACAGCCACCACCATGTGTCTCAGGCTATTTCACATGGTACAACCATCACCTAAGGTTCTCAGGCTCTTTCTCAAGGACCAGACATCCTCAAGTTTCCTCTGGCTCTTTCACAGGACACAAACATTGGCTAAGTCTCCCAGACTCTTTCAGAAAGCACTGCCACCCACTAAGGTTCCCTTGTTCTTTCACAGGGCGCAGTAGCCATGTAGGTGCTCTGGCTCTTTCACAGTTCAAAGCCACCTACTAATGTTTTTTAGCTCTTTTACAGCAAGCAGATACTCACTAAGTTTATTGGGTTCTTTCACAGAGCACAGCCACCAACTAAGGTTCTAAGACTTGTTCACAGGGTGCATTTGCCTAATGATGTTCCTACAGAGCATTTCCTAAATTTTTCCAGAACTTCCTCAGATTGCTGACACTATAGTGGGAGCAGAGTATTTCTGTCAAGCGGCTCCCATAATTTTAACCACCTCATCCTTTCCCCAATAAAACATTCTACAGGAGTAAAGGATGGTGGAGCTCCATTTGGCTGTTTTGGTTGCACACCACCCCGATATGATCCAGTCCCCCGCAGATAATGTTGTGCCCACAATAAAGACAGTGGCCCTCATTATAACCCTTGCGCTCCCGTAATGAAGGGGGCCGGTACGGGACCGGCCCCCTTCATTACGGGAGCACTGATTACAAGGTTCCCTTTGCAGGAAACGTCTTTCCCAGTCCTGTGAGGGGAAGAGGGAGGTAATAACTTAACTGTTATTCCTACGCGGATGATACTCAAATCCTGATCCGTTTGGATCAGGATCATATCAAGGTCTCAGCTTCTCTTCATGACTGTTTGACATCAGTTGGTGTCTGGATGGACCAAAACTGGCTCAAGCTTAATGGCGATAAAACTGAGGTGATGTTGGTGGGTTGTCCTCCCTGCCCATCACTATGGACCCCTGCTTTTTGGCCTACTTCACTGGGCCCTCTGCCTTGTCCAGTGGGCAAAGTAAAGAATTTAGGAGTCATTCTTTCTACCTCCCTGTCCATGACTAATCAGGTCTCTACGGTCTGTCAATCCGCCCATCACCAGATTAGGGTACTTAAGAAGGTCCTCCCTATGATCCCAGAGGCTATGCGTCCTCCTGTGGTAGCTGCATTAGTCCTCTCACGGTTGGACTATTGCAATTCCTTATACCTCGCTCAGCCGACGGGCCTTCTCCAACGCCTCCAACGTATACAGAACCTGGCAGCTAGACTGGCCACAGGTTCCCCCTATGGAGCTCATATCTCGCCAGTGCTTCGCCAACTCCACTGGCTCCCAGTGGCCCAGCGTGTTAAATTCAAGTCACTGTGTATTGTCCATCGAGCTATCCAGGGCCTAGGTGCTGAGTTTCTCCAAACCAAATTTGTTCGGTATATCCCAGAACGCAACCTTCGTTCCCTGAACACCAATCTTTTGGTGGTTCCTAAGTATAACCGGGAAAGACTCGGTGGCAGAGCCTTTTCCATTGCTGCGGCAAGGCTGTGGAACACCCTCCCACTGCCACTCAAGTCTATCTCCAACCATTTGGCTTTCAGGAAAGCCCTCAAAACTACTCTATTCTAACTCTCTGACTATTACTGTTCCTCTTGTTTGATAGCTTCCTCACCAGCGCCATGATGCCCCCGGGCGACCGTGCGCTCTACAAGTTCAGGTAATAATAATAATAATAATAATAACAGGCCACTTGTAATATGCCCATTATTACCTCCATCCCCATTCCTATTGAGCCCTATGGGGCTCAATGGGAATGGGGAATGATTCCTATGTCGGAATGACCCTGTAAGTCCCCATTGCAGGAACCCGGTAATCAAGCCTGATTTGGAGGTAGCCATGGTGCTAATAGCACCATGGCTAACTCCAAACCCTTAATGAGGCCCAGTATGTTTCTTCATGCCTCATTATGTAGACCTGAATCCCTTGCCCCATGATGGGCACTGCCGGTTCTGCAATACTGCCAAATGCTTGTTGGGCCAGTGCCAGGAAAAGGAGCATGCAACTAACTGGTCACAGTTGCTGTGTCACTGACAATGACTGGGTAAGCAGGACAGGTACAGGGTTTGGGTACAGAGTGCTAGATGTTACTGCAATGCTTAAACCTGACCTTGGGATATGTGAGGACCCTATACCTCCTCCTCACGATTGCTGGAGAGAATTGTTGTGGCTCCATGATCACTAACAGCCTGAGTGGAGACAGCATCTCATGCACCTTGTACACCATCCTATGCCAATGATGCACATGATACCTCATGTCTGACATTAGTAGGGTGAGGCCCTTGCCACTTGCTGTCAATGTCCAGCGGACCCTCTTCCCACATACCTCCACTTTGCAAAATAAGCCCAGAATCCTCCCTTTTGTGATCTTCTCTGTTTACACTGTAAAGTATACACACATTTAAGAACCTGTCCACTATGCATAGCAAGAGCAGAAAGAGACTCCTTCTCTGCGACCTCCGATTGTACCTGCTCCACTTCCTCCCGGGGAAGGTCCTCTAACTGCTATGATACATCTGCAGGCTTATCCTCCAAGAGAACCTCCTCCTGATGGACCGGCCAATCATCATGAGGAGCAGCATTGCTTTGCTATGTGGAGACAACTTCTTACTCTATGCTCCCAACCCAAACAAGAACCATCCCTATGGCTGCTTCTATTACAAAATCAATAGTTATGTTATGTTAAAGGTTCTTATACCATGCACTGATGTCTCCTGTGTGGTCTTTTGGTCCTCTTGTTGATCTGTAATGCAAGGAGGGACGGGGTGGTTAGTAGGATTGAGCGGGAGAAAGAGCAAGAGGGCTGTGAGTGCTGTTGGCAGCTTCGGTTTGGATACACTGTTTACTGTACATAGGTATGTTTCTTGGGTGGGAGCCGCCATGTGGTTTTGCGTGATATTATGTGTGTTTTGTTTCATTGTTGACGTGTTTTGAATTATGTGTGGTTTGTGATGCTGTAGATTTATGGTTTTGTTTAGTTCAGAGTTTGAGAGGTCTATGCAGAAGAGTGAGTTTTTTAGTATGGTTTGTTAGTCCAAGAGCATTTCCTACCCCTGCTGTTCTCATTAAATGCGATTCATAGCCCTTCCCCTGTCAAGTAGCAATTACCGTCCCTACAAGTTCCTCCAGGGGTTAGTGTGTTCCCTGTGCCATGTGGTCAATCCAATGGCTGCTTGGGTTCTACATATAGCCCTATTCCTTTATGTGTGAGGTGTTCCACACCCTCTCTGCTACAATTAAGTGGGACACCTCTCCCTCCCCTGTTTCCACCTTTGACCCTCTATCAGGATGGGTACCCAACCATCCTTCCCATTTAGATGCCTCTCTTCTCCTCTGCCTTCCGCTCCTGTCCGGGCTACTCCCCACTATTTTTCAGTTGTGTATTTGTTTCATGGTGCTGCGTGTTGTTCATTCATTTTCATCCCATTTGGAGCTGAAGAGGCAGGCTTTTAGAAGTTTCCTGAATGTTAGATGGGCCTTCATATAGCTCTGGGGAGAGAGTTCCATGGTTATACGTCTAAGCAAGAGAATGTTGATACACCACGTTTTTTCCTTGTGTATGGTTTAGGTTCTAGCCAGATGTCTTTGTTGGATCTGAGTGCTCTAGTTGGCTTATAGATGGTGATTTTCCTTTGTGAGAAATCTGCTCCTTGGCCGTGGATTGCTCTCTGTGTTATGCACATTGTTTTGAAGGTGATTCATTTTTTGACTGGGAGCCAATCTGGTATCCTTAGCACTCATGTAATGTGGTCCCTTGGTGAAAGTTTGAGATGTCTGGCAGCTGTATTCTCTATTTATTTGCAGTTTCCTCAGTTAGTAGTCCAGCATTCCGAGCTATATGTTGTTGGCGTAGTCTATCCTCGACATGATGAGGAAGATGATTGCCATGTTTTGCGCGTGAGGGAGAGGGATTGTAGAACCTATTTGATCGTGTGGAGATGAAAGAAGCACTTCTTAATTACTGCATTTGCTTGTGGTTCCAGAGATAACTTGTTATAAAGTTGAAATAGAAATACTTTGAGTAGTAGTGCAGGCTGAAGGTAGGCTATATCCACAGGAGGGGTGTGAGGTGAAAATTGTAGCAATCTAAACATCAGTAGTACAAAGAATCAAAAATATAATAATGGCCAATCTAGGTTCTATAAAGATATATACTTCAATTAAACAGTAAAAATTAAACCAACTAACCAAAAACACTAACAAAAAACCCATCCCTGTGCAACTCCTGTAACCTGCTTCATAGGAAACGTTTATTGGTAGAGTGACAGACAATGATCTCCATGGCAACGTTTTTATGTGTTTTGGGGGATTTTGCTCCCTATCCTAATGTGATTTTCGCATATGAAGTTATTTTACAGTAGTGGTTGGGCGGAAGAGGGACTCATTTGAGTGTTTTAGGGGGGGTGGTGGGCTGTTGAGGGGGTTAGTTGTTTCAACATGTTCTATTGTTTCTATTATTGTGCTGTTTATTCTGGTTACATTTCTTCTGGTTTGTTTGTCGAATAAACAGATTTAAATCCCTCCCAAAAACAAAACAAAAAAACATCAACAAACAGAGCACAGACCAGGCATACTGGTGTAGTATGGCACTCTGGGTAAATGAGCAGAGTTGTCCAGGCAATAAATCACAAACATGTTAACTATTCAGGAAATATGTTTCATAAAGAACAAGGTGGAAAAGGGCACTTACATTTCACTAGGGTCCCAGAAGGCTCAAGAGGACTAACTGAACCTTCTTCCTGTCTTACGGACATTAACAGCATCGAGCTGGGCTTCTTGTCACTTCAGCTGCCATCCAGAGTTGTATTGATGGTTCAAGTTAAAGCGAACCCACTTGCAGTTGGCATCAAGTCACTTTGCTGGTGCAGGCTCCCAAAGGATGCAGTTGGTGTTTGAGCTGGTGAGGTGATGTCTTCCGCTGGTTCCAGCAGCGGTCGATTCGGCAGTGAGATGATGCCTTCTGCTGGGTCGAGCGAGCATCAACGATTGTGCAGGCAGTGGTTTTCATCCGGTCAAATCAGTGCTCCAATAATTTTTTCTCTCGAAGGTCGAGGCTGTGGTTGGGTTGCTTGCCACGGTCTGCAGCAATTGGTGGAGTTGAAGCCTGGATGTGTTGAAATACAGCAAGCTTTTCAAAGTTTGCTAGAAGTGCCATCAGCTGCACAGTGGGTCTTGTGTTGGCTCAAAGGGCATTGCACATGGTCAAAGCAGTTGAAGGATGGTTTGAAGCAGTGAAACAGGATTCTAGCTGCCATTTGGACTTCTGGTTTGCTGGACGCCCCACTCTAAGGTTTCAAGAATAAGATGAGCATTCCTTGCTGTGCACTCCCAGTAAAGGGAGTCTGGCACCTACAGGGATCACTTCACCTCTAGTGAGATGCCTAATTCCAGTGCAGCTGGCAGAGCGGCAGTTCTTGGTGCACAGATGTACATCCCCGCTATTACCTGCGAATGGCTAGGGAGCAGAGCTTTCCTCTGGCCTGTATGCTTTCTGTCTTCACCTAATAGCAGAGTACTTTAGAATGTACTGCACTCCCAACAAAGGCCCAAAGGTATATTCTGCTTCATCTTAGTGTCCAAAGATTAATCAAACGGGAATAGAATAGAACAAGCCTGCTGTAAGAAATCCAATCTCTGATACTGTAATACTGGCATTTGCCTTCTTACACCAATACAAGAGTATTTTCCCAGCAGGAAAGGGAGGAGATAGGAAGACAATCCTGATGGGAAACCATGATGGTGCGACCCCTCTTCAGGCCCACCTTTCCTCTCTGGATTCTCTAACCCCTGATACCCCCTTTCACATGTCCGCTGACTATATACGTAAATCAGGTGTGGTGCCCCTAGTGTGAGTCTGGCTCTGTTATGTCAGTATTTCCTTTGACACACCATTCCTAGGCGACCAAATGGGGAATGTTTCTGTGCTCTGGGGGAAGGTATGCCCTTCCCGCTGGATACATTAAAAGAGTAGGATCCTGACTATTGTCTCAATTAGCTACAGTGTAAAAAACCAGAATAGCCAAAAATACACACTGCCATGACATAGCATGGTCAGGGCTCACAGATCTGAAATTTGCATGATATCAATTGCTCGTGGCTTTCATAATCATAAGCTCTTATCAGTCACCATGCGACATTCATTCATGGCTTATAATTAGAAATAGGTGTTAAAATGATGTTTTTGCCTGCATTTACTTTGGGTCATAGCAGCTGTCAGTGATGCACAGGTGACTTATGAACTTGCTGTATGCCCCAGCAGAGTTGGTGCTGTCATGTCAGCACACTGCTTACAGCAAACCACCTGTGTTTACTATAATTTTCGGATGGGACATTTTGAAAGGGGGGTCTGATAGACAGACCTCCCTTTCGGAAAAAAGTGAATTACCTGCATCAATATATGTATTAATACAAATAAAACAGCTAGAGTTTGCACACCAACTCAGATGACAATCTATTGTAGTCCTCTCCTATTGTTCCCTAAAATGTTATTTCCAGCAATAAAGGACTTGATGTTCTGCCAAAGAAAGAGTTTCTACCACGCTGTTGTGGGTTTCTTTGCTTTTTGTGTTTTGGAGGAGTAATGGTTGTCACTATGGAATCCCAGGTACATGGAACATTGGTATCAGTAGCAGTGTTACTTCGTCTACGTTCATGGAGAACAGTCATGTGTTGTTGGGAGTGTGTTCTGTGATATTGCAGATGAGGAGGAATGAGGTTTTAGTTGGGTTGAATTTGAGGTATACACTAGACAATCAGGTTTGTATTACGATGAGACAGGCTGGCGGATTTCATCAACGGAGAAGACGTTGAGCTAGAATTGTGTATCATCGGCATATTGTTGGAGGTGGGTGACAAGACGTAATCCCAAGGGTGCCATGTAGAGTTTGAATATCAAGGGTGATAGGATGGGTCCTTGAGGGATTTCACAATTGACAGGTGGGGGTGATCTGGTGCTATTCATCTGGATTTACCAATGGCTGTCTTCTAGTTATGAGGTAAACCACTGTAAGACAGTCTGATTGATTCCCATGTAGTTGAATAATATGTCAATGAGGGCTTGATTAATCATTGTTTCAAAGGGGATGGAAACATTGAGCAGTTCAAGGTGGTAGTGTGGCCATCCTCGAGGAAGCAGAGACCATGACTTTACACTTGCATGGATCCGTTCCTTTTCTGCAAGTGAATCTGAGGCTAGATTAGAAGGTCTTAGGAAGTTGTTGGTGTCAATGTCTGGTTGAATCTGAGTGGTTAGCGCTCTTTTGAAGATCTTGCCAAGAATGGGAAGTTTTTTTTTTTGTTTGTTTTTATTTATTTCATTTAGTTTATACAAAACTTTTTGAAAAGAGATATCCCATGCCCCTCCCACAGTGTGTCGGAGAAGTGCCATGAGGGTCCCAAGCCGCGAAGAGGAGCTAGTCTGTGGAGCTACTAGAAACCAGCTAGCAGCCACTTCTAGACTCTCAATTCTCGTTCATGCGGCAGTGTCTCAGTGTGCTGCTGTTTTATTTTCCCCTGTTTCGCTTTGCAGCTACTCCGACACACCATCATGGGCCTCACTAGTTTACATCTTTCGTATCCAACTTCAGTAGTGTTTCTAGATTTTGTAAAAAATTTGATAACCCAAAGATTTCTTTTTCCCTGGGGTTGTGGAGTTTGCGCCACAGGTCCTCTCCACTTAAAGTGTCATACTGTAGTACCAGGCGGCCTAAATGGACAGATCTAAGATCTTTCAGGCTTTCACAGTACAATGTAAGATGTTTGAGAGTCTCATTTTGTTTCTCGCAAAAGCGGCATTTGAGCATAGCTGTTACTTTTCGTGCTCTTGTCGCTTGGCTTACTCTTGTATTGAATAGGTTTAAGCGAAATTTCATATAGATCATTCTATGTCGAGCATTAGATGTCTTTATCAGGTATTGCAACATCTGGTTGCGGTCTTTAGCTTCAATGAGTGCGTCGTCAAAGAGCTTGTGGCGATTTCGAGCATCCACTGTTTGACACCAGTCTTGTTCCCATAGTTTTTTCTTTACGAGTGTTGGATTATTTTGCAGTGTAAGTTGGTCCGTGCCGAGTTGCTTTAGCTGATTATTGCAACCAGTTGCCCATCTACACAGCACGGTTTCAGGGTTGCCTTTAAGTGCTTCCTGTAAGATCTTAAACTGGGGAGTACAGTCTTCTGTGATTATTTTCCGGTAGATGGATAGCATGTTCCATAGCACTCGTGCCTGCAAGGAGATGAGATTTAGTTCATATCTGACGCACGCACTCGAGATTCCTTTCTGTATGTGCAGAACTCGTCTCCAGTATTGGTTTTCCAACTGTGGCCACAAGGTGGCAGAGGCGCCTAGGGCGCTTTCCGCGCCGTATATGAGCGTGGGAGTGACTTTTTGGTTGTAATGAGCTAGCACTGGTAGCAAGCAGAATTTTCCGAATTTTATATTTATGATGACCCCTTGGCATGCTAGTTGTCTGCATTTTTGTATGATGTTCTCCGTCCAGGGGGCATCATTTATGTTGCTGTTGAACCAGACTCCTAGATACTTGGCCTTTTTCACACATCTCAGGTTGTCATTACACAGCCTCCAATTCGGAGCACTTTTTAAGTTCCGTTTTTTGTTTCTTGTGAGGTCTTGGAGGATGATTATTTCTGACTTTGCAGAGTTGATTTTCAATTTGATTTCTTTTACGTAGCCCTCAAGTGCAACGAGCTTTCTGGATAGGCCAATTGGGGTTTGATCCAATATTACAATGTCGTCTGCGTATAACATCCAGTTTACAGTCATCCCATTGATTTTTGGGGGGAATGATGTGACAGCTTCAAGGTATTCTCCAATATCGGACAGAAATAGTCCGAATAATGTGGCTGCCAACGGGCAGCCTTGTTTCACACCTTGATTTGTTTTTATAGGTTTACTCAGTGTTCCACCAGAGTCCAACCTTACTTTGAGTTCTGTGTTAGAATGCAGATCTTTTATGGGTTGGAGCAGTTTCTCCGGGCAGTGCCATTTTTTCATCTTAGTCCATAGCAGCTCTCGATCGATGGTGTCGAAGGCGCTGGACAGATCAATAAATGCAACGTAGATCTTCCGGTTTTGACAAATGGCTTCCATCTTCAGGAAGTTTAAGATAGTCAGGTTCAGCCCGCAGCCGACTCCTTTTACAAATCCTGTTTGGCGGGGATCGTATCTTTTAGAGTCGTTAATCCATTTGAGTAGTTGGATTTGAAGTTGCGCCGCAAAGATTTTCCCAATTACGTCGAGCAGGGCTATCGGCCTGTAGTTCTTGGGGTCTGTTCGATCACCCTTTTTAAAGATCGGTACCACAATGGCACTCCTCTAGGACGAGGGAATCATTCGCGACTGTATTATTGATCTGAATAAGGAGTAACAAAATTCTGCCCATAAATCAGGGAATTGTTTCAAATGTTGGTTTGTTAGGCCATCTGGGCCTGGTGCTCCTGAGGTGCTCAATCGGGCGATATTCTTGTGTATATCTTCTTTCTTTATTACAATTGACCATTCTTGCTCTTGACGTGCGGCTGTTATGGTCTTTGTTGAATTGTTGTTAAAGGCCTCTGCATAGTGGCTTACCCATATGTCTTCTGGGATCATGGATTTTATGATGGCACCCTGAGGGGTTGAGATGTTATTCAGGTAGCTCCAGAAGTCGCTGGTGTTCCTATTTGCAAGTGCTTTCATCATGTGTTCGGCGTCTCTTTGCACCATTATATGTTTGTGACCGATAAGCCAGTTCTTGTAAGTCTGTTTCAACTGTTTAGCCTTATAGTGATTACTGGGGACTCCATTGTTTTTTAGCAGTCTTAAGGATTTTTGCAGGTTTTTTTTCTTTAGGTTCAGCTCTGCGTCCCAAACATGTGCCTGTTTGAAATTTGCTTTTGCCTTACCAGATCTTTTTTCTCTATAGGTCTCCAATAGAGTTGTGTATTCAGTTTGTTCTTTCACTGGTTTTTCTCCCAGTGCTTTGCACAATGAGCTCACATTGTTCGCATTGAGTCTCAGCCGATTACGACCTGGTCCAATTTCGAGAGGAAGTTTTGGCAAGACGTTTTCACGGCCACGGTTATGTGGCTTCAGATATAGTTTTAGAATACAATGGTCGCTGGACTCCATTTCGATGATGGTTAGGTGAGATATTTCACACCTCAACAAATCATCGGCAAACATATAGTCGATTGTCGATCTTGAGTGGTTTCTTCGCCAAGTGGGTTGAGCGGGCATATCTCCTGTTGTTTGCCCGTTCAGCATGTGGAGATTCCACGCCTTCATTTCCGACAGCCAGCGCTTGGCGGCTAGTAGGGCATTTGTTTCATTCTTGTCGTGGGCAATGTGATTTTTGTTAATCATACAGTTTATGTTAAGATCTCCACATATAATAATATGTGTTTCTTTGTCGTTTCTTTTGCTGTTACAGATGAGTTCTGAGATGGTTTCCAGGAATCGGTCAAGATCTATGGCTAGGTGTTGCCAATATATATTTATCAACATGAGTGAGTTTACTTTCTTCATTGGGCTCGCAGGCAGTTGAATTTTGCATACCTGTATGTACGCGGACACGTTGGTTGCAGATAGTATGCGAACTTTGCTTTCAATTTTTGCAAAGATTGCCATTCCGGACATGGGGCGTCCTTTGATTCCTTTTATCGCTGGGTTGAAGGCGATCTCAAAACCATCTGCGATCGGAGGTTGCATTAGCCATGTCTCCTGAAGACACAGTAGATCTATGTCTTTCAGGTCGTTTGGAAGTTCTTCAAACACGTGCGTATGCCCGCGTGTATTCCATGACGCTATGCATAGATTGCCATTCGCATTTAACTTTTGGCGTTAGCTGTTTTTTGATTTGTTTATGGTTTTGGCAACCCAGGACCAGTCGAGATCTTCATATCGTGAATTGGGGTTCCTCCCGCTTATAGAGTTCCGGTGCTTCATCATTGTTATGAATGGTTCATCCAGTGTCTTTGAGGTGGCATCGTCAGGTAGTTTCCTTAAGGTGACAGATTTACTCTCAGTACTACGTTCTTCCGCTCGTGGAGCGGGATTACTGCTTGATGTAGTTTTACCTGCTAATAGCAGTTGTGTGTCCGGCAGAGGTTCCAGCTCCTTGGGGGTCCGAATCTCGTTTATGTCGTTTATGTCGAACCCCATTGAATTCATTATGGCACCGGTGTTCAGAAGTAAGTCCCGAATAATTTTGGATGCTATGTGTAGAATCACACAGTCGTTGGTTTTTTCGTCTGCAAATTCCACAATTTGAATATCGTCAGAGGTAACAGTACGCAATTGCGGGATGTGATGTAATAGTCTCATCACGTTTTTCCTGTTCAACAGGAGACCGTCTTGTTCTCTCTCTATTCTTTCCAGTCGCAGCATGTGTCTTCCCATTTTCTTTTTGCTTTGCAGTTGGTTACCATGAGCTTTCCCACCAGCATCGTTGAATCTTTCAGTGAATCGAGTGTCTACAGTCACAGATAAACCCATGTCGTCAACGCTCTTTTTTTGTGGAGATCGATCTTTCCACAATCGTTGGATAGGGAGATTGTTATTTTTCTGGGTTTCGGTTCCGGATTTACTCCTACTTAGTAGACAGAATTTAGATATGTCGGCATCTATTGAGGCCAGTTTGGCCTCCAAAGCTGTAAGGTTTTGCTCATATTTTAGGAAGTCCATGTTATGAGAGGTGCTGAGCGTGAAAAGCGGTTCACATTTCTTTAGCGCTATAGTTGAGGCTCTTCTTGCTTCTAGCGTGATGCACTCTAAGTCTCTGTTTTCTGGGCGAGTTGTGTTAGTTCCGTCATGATTCAGCGTATCCATCATGACGCTTCTGGGTTGGTTTATTGATTTCTTCACGGCTATACAGCAGGATTTTAAAGCTGATTTGCTTGTGAGGTAATGGGGCAGGTGGTGATTTGTGGCTGACAATGCCTCTTTACTCGGTATTGTGCTGAGGTCGATGTTTATGGCCACACCTGATGGTGCAAAGTCTTTGTTCCGTTCCGCCTCTGGCGCAACGTTTACATCAGCTGGGTCATCCTCGCAGTCCTCGTAAGTTGAGAGGTCAAGGAGATCCTCTGAGAGGCTCTGTGTTTCAGTGGGTGGGGATCCAATTAGGTCCTTTGTGGTTCCCAAGCCTTCAGTTTGTTGGAATTTGGTTACTTTCTGGCTGTTCAGTTTATCCGGTATAGAGGGGGTCTTCATGTTGCCAGCAATGGACTTTGCCGGAGCGTCCACTTTTGGCTTGGCAGATGTTGCTGTGCAGAAGCCTTTTATGTTCCTTAGAAAGGAGCGCGCACCTGATCTTGTGTGGGTTTTTCTTATCTTCATATTTTTCTGTTTTTTGCCCGTTGATTGCTCCCTCACTTTGGTAGTTACGCTGGAGTCTAGTGATTTGGAGAAGATGGAAAACGTTTCTTTTGGGATGGCAGCCGCGTTGTTCGTTGGATCACTTCTGGAGCCGCTCTCGTCTTTCTCTTTTGATGGATTCACTGAATTTTGATTTGTACTGGGAGCCTCTTGAGAGGCAGGTGTAACAGAACTAGCACCAGAACATGTAGAGAGCTCAGGTGTCGGGCGGTTAGCAGGCCCGTGATGCTCGTCATGCAGTTGAGATGTGTTCGTTTCCAGGTCACCTTCTGGATTTCGGGAAGCATAGTCTGAGGGGACAAACCTCTCGTTCAGCTGCGCTTCGTCACTTGTACTTTTCGCTTTATCTTTCAGAGAGATAACGACGTTTAGTCGTTTTAGTTTTTGTTTGCACTTCATGGGAAGTTGTGTAATAGGATATTAGTCATTGAGGCTATGGGGCTCCATTGTTGTTTTATTCAGTGGGGGAAGTGGGGATATGTGTTCATTGTTGTAGGCTGTGGGAATTGTTCCTTGAATGAGGGATGCATTGCCCATTGCCAGGAATGGATTGTGGAGTGTTATGTAGGCAGTGTCTTGAAGAAGGAGGCTGGAAGAAAGCCATCAGATTAGAAGATATCATAGAGGGCTGCTGGGTGTTAGTCAGGTCATCATTGAATTAGGTTTTGAGCATTGGCCTTGTTGTGGATTTGTAGGGGGGATGAGTGGGGCAGCATGTGTAAAATGTGTGGTATGGATGGTTTATCAGATCTGGTTTATCTTGTCATTGAAAACATTGTTAGTGGCTATGGATTTCTAGAGGGAATGAAAGGCTGGAGTGCTAGGGAAAGGGTTTATGCACTTCTGACTACCTTGAAGAGAACTTTGCTTTCATTGTTGACTTCAGCTATGTACTTGTGGTAGGTTTTCTCCTGGCAGTCCAGAATTCCTTAACTCAGGTTAGATCAGATATGGTTTTGGAGTTGTGCCACATGTTTTGTTGTTTTGAGATGATTCTTTTTCTGATATTAAGTTCCTGTGTGTACCATGAATCTAATGGTTTGTGTCTTTTTGTTGTTCTTCCTGGATGAAATGTTGATGTTGGTCTTCAGGGTATTGTTTAGAGCTTCTAGAATGCCATTGTAGTCCATATGCGGATGTAGAGGAGTTCAGGTTTGTGGCTTCATCAATGAGTGATTTTATAGGGAAGATTTGAAGAAGAGCAATGTCTGCTTGATAGGTTTAGGTTATGTTTGGTTGGGGCAAAGCGGTCGATGTTGATGGGAGTGGCAAAGTGATCATAACAGTCAATGGATAGGAATGTGTTGAGATTAAAGGGTGAGAATGGCAGTGATGATGAGGTCTGGGATGCTGCCTTTGTTGTGGCTTTGATCAGTTTTGTGGTGGGTGTGGTTCAGTGTGCATACTTGGCCAGGTATTGCTTCCATCATAGTCTTGTTGTCAATGATATATTAATACAATACTGCCGCAATATAAGGGGCACAAACAAAGGCAGAAGGGGAAAATTAATTGATATCTGTTTTCTTTCTTTATAAGGGGAAACAGACACAACACACTAGCAGACACTGAACAAACACTTATACAATAAGGCATTGCAAATGTATACAAAATACACAGTAAACCGCAAGAAAATGCACAAAAGACCAATTCCAAAAAAGAAGAAACGTATCTCAATTTTCCAGTATCCCTCCAAACATCCTCCAAGTGTGAGCTTGACCTGTACAACACCTTCCCTCAGAGCCTACCAAATTCACAAAGGAGCAAAATGTAAGTTGGGCCTTATACCGAGGGACCCACCTCTTTAGGAGAGTTGTGGGCTGTGATTGGCTGAACAAACTAAAACAAAACTTGACAAATAAACCTGTGAGGTCTCTGATTGGCCGACAAATGCAACAAATAAACCTGTGAAACTACATGATATATGTTGCTCCTGATTGGTCAACAAACCATTTCTGGAGACTTGGAAGCTTGCAGTAAGTTTGTTTGGGATATCTTTTCACTCAATTTCACTTTACAGATGGATCTTCGATAAAAGATTAGTCCATTAATGCAGGTATGCAGGATAACTCCTTATCCCTCTGAACCAATAACTAGAAAAAGGGTCCACAGTCTCTTTATGTTTAGAATCATTTATTAAAGTCAGAACCAGCAAGGCTGAAGCTGGCCACTTCCTGCTAGGAGCCACTCCCCCTGGCTCTTCAGTGACTACATGTAGTAATTGTCCTTCCTCCCAGAAACCTTCCTCCTGCTGTGCTACTGCTGTGCAGATGATATACAAGTCTTGATATGATTGGGAATCGATAAAAAAACTTCAACAAAATCATGGCCTGCATCACAAAAATCAAGGAATGTATGGTGCCGAGCATATTCTGTCTTAATGGAAATAAAACAGAGATTATATTACTCAGTTACCTTCCCCTTTATATGGCCTTCCTCACTGGGCACCAAACCTTGCCCAACAAAACAGGCCAGAAATCAATCTTAGTTTATTTTCCATTCAAGCCCATTGACTTTTATACTCAACCTCATGAGCAATATACTGGGCCTCATTACACGGTAGGCGGTAAACCATGGTGCTATTAGCGCCATGGTTCATGCCGGTAATTTACCGGTACCGCCTTGGTGGAAAGGGGAATTACCGCCCTATTCCAAGGTTGGCGGGGTGGTAATTCCCCCTTCCACCATTGCCCTTCCCCATTCCCATTTTTGCCCCATAGGGCTCTATGGGAATGGGGAAGGCGCTAATTACGGTACCGCAAATTGCGGTACCGTTATTAGCTCCACTGGTCCCTTTGCGGGTTGGTTTTTAACGCCTGCAAAAAGCAGGCATTAAATTCCCCAACCCGCAAAGGGACCTCGTAGTAAGGCGGTAAGGGTTTACCGGTACCGGTAAAATACCGGTACCGGTAAACCCTTACCGCCTACCGTGTAATGAGGCCCACTGTCTTTCCCGGAGTACCCCGAACAGTGTACCTAACTAGATCACCAAACCCCCCCACCCCCCATCTCAACCAGTGGAACAACATGCTCACTGGATGTCCTAGATAATGGACCAATCAACTGCAGCTCAACTAGGACTTTTCAACCAGAATAATTGTGGGCATCAAAAATAAGAAAATAGACATCATGAATTGAAATTCTTGAATTGGCAATCAATAGAGTACAAACATCCCGTCGAAGGAATTTTGAATCATCCCCTGAGCAATTTGGACCATTGGATATAAATATCTATCTAACTTAATCAATTGATACAACCCTTCAATGAAACTGAGATCTGAAAACAAACAACAGATCGGCAATAGTTAATTTTGGAGGCTTGTATTGGCAGAACCAGACTAGCCAACAAAAGTCAGAAATTATGCAACGACCTCCCGTATGGCATGAGAACACTGAAAGGCGACTTGAAGTTGAGGATATAGTTGATGCCTGTACTCTTTACCCTATCCTTTCAGAAAACGCATTGACTTGTCCTAGTACTCAATTCAGACAGAGGCCACTTGTCCTGTGCTGTACACTCAAACTCAGTCACCACGCTTAGCAGGATTACATAACTTTGACTTTGATCCACCATTCCAAATCATTCTTTATGATACTATGGGCTTGAGGCATAACATGTTTTTCAATAAGATTTTCCCACTGAAAAATACTAAATCAGGCTTATTGGTTTTTGTGTTGTTAGTTGCAAATGATATGCTTTGCATTTCCATATATTCCCTGGTATGCTTTAAAATGACTCTAGGATTATGTCTGACAGTACCTTCACTTTTCCTCCTTCACTCCCCCACACCTAATTTCCTGAAGGTGTGAAGTGCACCCTCCCATTGTAGCATGATACAAAAGATCAATGGTATCTGGTGAGCATTTTAATTTGAGAAGCATAAATATATGCACCTAACATGCCAAACATGTATGAGTGACTGATTGGAGCAACAGATCCATACCATCTAAGAAAGGTTTGGGTGGTTCTCCACCCAAGACATATTTTTAAATGATGGGTTACAATTGTGCATTTTACAGCGTACAATTGGGTAGAAAACCACATATTGTACAAAGATTTAAGGTAGCACATGAAAATCTCCAATAGATGCAAGTCACCAACAGTGCATAGGACCATTTTCCAACACATTTTTATGATGCCTTTGCCCACAAAATTTACAAATATATAAAACATGTTAATTCTAGCTCTGCCCATTCATGTCCACGCAGGCTGCACAAATATTTGCCAGTATTACCATATAAGGGCTCCCAGTCAGTAAAAAATGCCATTCTACAGAAGGAAAGTACTAGGGTGGCTATACCAACATGAGCCAGTGTGCCACATAATCACAAATGTTTGCTTTTAACCTTGACGCAATGTACAAAATTCCATGAGATGCAAAGAATATATGGCCAGACTGGAGCCACCAATTGAATACAGTATAGCCACATACAACTCTCAGCATGTTTGCTTTAATGCCAAATAAAAAGTAACAAATGCCATGCCACAGTAAGAAAGTAAATGTACACTGACACTAGAAATGTGGCCCAGGCTAGCCAAACTATAACAATACGTTTCATGTTTGTTTACCCGTTATGCCAAGTACAAAAAGCCATGCACCAGTAAGAAAGTATATGGAGACTGGCATCACTAGTGTAGGTTAGTTTAGCCACACAATAACAGGTATCAGATTTGCATTACCCTTGATGCCAAGTAAAAAAATTCCATGCCGCAGTATGAACATGTATTGAAAATGGAACCACTAATGTAGGCCAGTCTAGCCATGTAATAACACTTATTATGTTTTCGTTACCCTTGATGCCAAGTAATAAATGCCATCCCACAGAAATAAATGATATGGAGACCGGCACTTCTAATATAGGCCAGTATAGTCACATAATAGCACTGATCAATTTGGATGTGGGGATTGGCACACAGCCATTCACATAAAACATTTTCACCAACACATTCACACAACATTAAAAAAAAAACTCCTTGCATGCACACATGCATTAAAATAAAACACACCAACAGGCTCAAATATGCACATGCATACATACAAAAGCACATTACATAAACAATTCTTACCAAACCTTCTTTCAGCCTCCATCTCTGCCCGTGCGGCCACAGAGGGTTGGATGGCCCCAACCCTCCTCTTCGCAACATACACTTGATGACCAACAGGAGAGGTCTCCTCTCCTGCCAGTCAGCATGTCTATGCTGTTAGCCTCCTCTTCGCAACATACACTTGATGACCAACAGGAGAGGTCTCCTCCCCTGCCAGTCAGCATGTCTATGCTGTTAGCCTCCTCTTCGCAACATACACTTGATGACCAACAGGAGAGGTCTCCTCTCCTGCCAGTCAGCATGTCTATGCTGTTAGCGTAATAACGAAAGGCAGCTGTGCAAGTCTTCCACTACCTGCCGCCTTTCATTACTACAAGCTATATGTGTTGCGGAGATGAAAGGGCTCCACAAAGACAACTACAAATAAAATGCATAGCAGGGATATGCCCCTGGTCAAGGGCAGGCAGCAAAGTCCCCCATGCAAATAAAGTACACAGGTGTACTCTACTGCCTGCCACTCAGGCGAGGGGCTGGCGAACCCCACCAATAGTGGTAGAACATCACTGCGAACTATGAATATTAAAATTAAGATAACATAAATATAAACCTTATTGTATTTTAAGTAATAGTGTGTTTGTGTGCCTTTTGCTGATAATACACATTTAACACATGTAACATCATTGTCTGGTCTTGTACATAAAATAATGTAATAAAACAAAACCACAGGCTGAAGGTTGCTATAGACCAGTTTCCCATGTATTTTCACTAACATCTGTTTTGCTCACTTCATTAAGATTTTAAGGAAACTAATTCCATAGTAAGAAATATAAAGTTTTAACATTTCATTGGTCTAGTCATATGAAAATGTTCTAAAACATATTTTTCCATTAATTCTGCATTGGGAACATGCAGTACTGTGGCACGGTTGATAAATGGCACTCATACAATCGACACTAAATTGAATAACCATGTGGACGTAATTCATTTTTGATAAAATATACTTCATTTGCACAGTTTAATGCAGTAATTATGCATAATGTCAAATGATAGCTGGAGAATTAATGGGCACAGTTATTTTTGCAGCATTTAACAACTTTATTTTTTTATTTGATGAAATCATAAACAGAGTTTAAAATGTGCAAATGAAATGATGCTTTCATTTTAGTTTCCAGGACGAAAAAAGATACACACACACTTACTGCGTCCTGCCCTCTCCAGTGCATATTTAAAAAAAAATAATATACCGGGATCGCATATAGATAGACAAAATAGATTTATGAAGAGGTTAGGAAGATCCACATAACATTTTATTAAAACTTGAAAACCCTTAGTGTTCTGCAGAGGGGTGTTGTAGTCATGTTTAAAAAGGTTTTATGGACCTGCGGGAGCCCTATTAAAAAATGGTATGTAAATTATCAGTCATAGAAATAGTAGAGATTCTAGGCACATCTTTAAAATATTAAGAATAAATGGCAACACACCTCACCACCTGCTATATAATGTGTGGCCACCAGGAGCAGCATGGGGGGGATTCCCTGGACCCTGGGAAGTCAACAGTCGCTACTTTTTGATAAAAACATTTGACAGGAAAACTCTTTTTTAAAACCTGCTTGGATATGAACAAAGATGGTGGTTAGGGGGAATTGTTGTGTCCCTCGCATTCATGTAATGACATTATGAAAGATGTTTTATGTGTTTGAGAGTTTAAGAGTTATTTGTGTCAATTTTGAAAATGAATTTATCAATATGTTTTTGTCCTTGTTGTGTCACAATAATTTCATAAAGTTGGGCAGAGATGTCAAAATGCGGCAGTGACATTATAACTGCTCCGCACATTCCTGAGTTTGGGCGGAAAGTTGGGAGTTCACCTCCAGCTTTTTGCTGGAGGTTTATCTGCAATCTTTCCGCCAATTTTCAGTGCATTTACCTCGGCACAATTTGCATCCCGGTAAATTCACCGAAAATGCCCCATAGAGTCCTATGACTCTGAGTAAAATGGGCATTAACAGCATTGCCGCAATTCGGGATTCACCACAAATAGCACCGGATCAGTTGCAGTAACGCTATTTGCATTGGGCAGAATCTGGGCGGATTTAGCGCTGGGATACCGCCTGTCTTGTGATGGTGATGACCCCCAAAGGAATTAATTTTAAAATACAAAATAAATACGTTTTTAATATATCACTTTTTATATTGCCCACCTGATAGTACAGCCGGGCTGGAAAGGCAGTCTACATGATGTTTATACTTTCCTGGTTAGCACATATAGGTACACATTGCAACAACATATCCTCTGATTCTCAAAGCATGTAAATATACTGTGTACATCTTGCAAAGTACATTTCTACATTCACATTATTGTGTATTATTCACTGATATTTCACAATGTACACCCACTTACTATGACTAAAAAATGGTGTATCAGAATGATGTCGTGTTACAAAGGGCTTGGGGATTTCATGAGACATCTTAGAACAACCCACAGTGTTCAGTGTATGAATCTGCAACACACAGTTCTGCAATTGTGGGGTCTCTGTGCTACTCAATACTTTTGAACCATCGTAAACGTTCCCAATTACTTCCAAGGAATGCAGGAATCTGGGTTGTGTGATTTGAACACATATACTCATTCCAGACATCTATCAACTCCTATTGTATATGGCATTAGTATAAGAAGTATGGCTACTCAAACTTCCCAGAATGTGCCCTGTGGGAAGGTCAAGCAGTTGTAATCAAATTCTCACATTCTATGGTTTGTCCATGGAATTTCCTACGCCTCAAGGTTGAACTAAAATATGGATGTGGGGTTTGTAGCCTCTGGTCCAATTGGGTCATGTTCAACCAGCTAATGAGATGGCTGGGAAAAATGCTTTCAGTGCCTATAATAACTCTTGCTCATCTGATTACTTTGTGGGTTTGTGTTTACAGGGCAGACAGACAATTTGATAGGTGTTGGAGGAGTTTGGGTGAGTTTAGAAGGGGTTTGTTTGTAATTTGTGTTTTTTTGTTCTTAATTGATCCCTAGTTTCTCCTTTATCTGTTTGTGTGTCTTTGTTAGGATCCCGGTCATAACTTCCCTTTTTTACCCTTACTCCCCATAAAAAAATAAAACGCACGCAGAAAATCTTTGTTGTGGCTTTCCCAGCTGTATTGTTCCCTTTCTGTCACTCCAGAAATTTACAAAAACACAAATGTTACTAACAGCCTTCTTTTCCTGTGTTTGTTTGTGTGTGCCCAATACATCTTCCTATGCTACTCCATCTTCCATTTCCTTACAGTTTGTGTTCAGCAACAACCATTCCCCTTTGTGTGAATCTTGTGTGAATCCACTTGTTTGCCTTTGTTATATGTGTGCATTACATAATAAAACCATCGGTGACACACACCATCACGTTGTTCTTCGCTGAAGGAATGCAAGGACTGGACTAAACCAATGGGCCAGAGGAAGTTGCCATTAACAATCAGGAGGTGGGGATGGAGCATGAGAAAAGGGAGGTAGCAGCTGAAGAGGCAGTGGCTGGGGTGGGGTGACAGTGGCTCAGGTGTAGGGTACCAGAAATCAGAGGAGTATTGTATTAGCTGCAGAGTCACTGGATGAGCTTAAAGAGCATGCATTTAGATCTTACCATTGGAAAGAAGGTGGTGGTATCTCAGCAGCAGAAGGGAGTAGAAGCCACACCGTCTCAGGTGGGGATTAGGGCGAAGGAAAGCAGGATGATGTAGTTCTGCTGAAGTGGACTGAAGAGCACCAGGGGGAGTTGCAAGAGATAGTTTCTTAGCACGTGGCTCAAAAGGAGGAGACAGAAGCCAGGAAGTGGACAGTGAGGCCACTGGGCCCTTTGCTGCCCATTGCGAGGGGACCATGCAGGATTGGTTAACCCTTAAGTCAGCGAGGGTGGGGAACTATCCCCACCCATGGCATCCCCACCATTCTGGTCATCAGTGTGGTAGTACTTCAGCTTGCCAGAGACTGAAACTGTCTTGGGCGAGGTGGGCACTGTAATCTGCATCCTCAGCAATGGACCGTGCATCGGGTTGATGCAAGGGAGAGTGCCTTTTGTACTGCTCAATGAGCAATAACTGAGCTCCATGGAATAAGGATGTGTACAAGAAGTACATATTATGTGCCACAGACATTCCCCCCTGGATCCTAATTAATATCCAATGGTTAGAATAAATTAATGTTGAATCAAAATTACCTTTTGCCACCAACTCGTCAGAATCCACCAAGAATAGATAATATGTCCTCCACAAAGAGGCTCATTAAACAGTATGCACTGCTTGTGGAAACTGCACGTGGCGGCGTTTGCACTACAGGGGCGCACATTGGCAATAGTGACATGGCTGCAATGCCACTTCTCTTGCAGTGAGTTTGTACAAGCTAATGTTGGGCCGTGTATTCAACAGTTGGAGTTTACTAATTGGCATTGTGCAATGGTGGGAATCTCAATAGCCCATGAACGTTACTACAGCATCATCATTGAGCAGTGATGGCAATGACACATGAGTGTCAAATGAAACTGAAACCCCTTCCCAGCCACACAAGAAGTGACACTGATGCACCTCTGGCTGTCAGCCAGCAAAAATGCCTTCCTCAACCCAAGTGTCTGGCCCAGCACAGCCTGTCCCCGAAGACCATGAATAAGCAGGGAAGCAGCTTTACCATCACTAGCAGTGTGGTCATCTCTTGGTGTAGATTTGGTTGTGGTGCTACTCTGGCTGCGGGTGATAGATGGCATGATAAGGCGGAACATCTGTAAAAACAGGCATTGCTCTGCTAGTAGGTAAAGCCAAATAATCTAAGGCAGACCCATCAGTTTGAGTACAATGTCACTTCTAACCATGCTGAATAAGGAAGACCCCAAAAAGTGACTACTACTGCTAGGTAGCGATAAATAGATTAAGGTGTAGCAAACAAGAATGTAGAATCGTTGAGTTTTGGGTTGGATTTGACCATGGAAGTGGTCTCCTCATAAATAGAAGCATGTGACTAAGAATGATTTGGCATGATCTCCTACCACTACAAAGCAATGTAAACCTAAGAATGCTTTTGCATGCTCTCTCATTTTACTAGAACATGTAAGTGTAAATGTTTTGGCATGCTGTCTTCCAATCTGCAAAAATTACATGCTCTCTTTACACCTACATAAGTAACAATGCCTAGGAAAGTTGTGGCCTGCTGTCTCCTCCACATATAAACTGAATGTGGTACTAACAATGATATGATATGAAACGGCATTTATAACGCACCTATACACAAGTGTTTGAAGGCGTGAAGAGGCAAGAGAAGGGGGAACAGAGGGAAGACAGAGACAATGGTCTTACTAGGCCAGGTGACATTGAGATCACTCAAGTGCAGGGGAGGGGGCAATGTAGTATATAGGATAACAGAAAAATAAAAAAGCCAATAAATACAAGTGTGGCCAGCTGGTGGCAAGTGCAAGGATAGGTGCAGACATCAGGTGTCAAGAGCTGGTAGAGGGGCTGTAGGGATACAGAAACAGTTCCCGAGTGCAACGGTTCCCAGGGGGGCAGAGCAGGTGCACAACTGGCAGGGAGGGGACCTGGGCCCGAGATCAGAGGGTAGACAGATAACCAGTGCAGTTTCAGTTTCAGCCAGGAGACCAGCAGGGGAGAGGAGGAGAGAAAGCAGAAGCAAAGAGGAAGGTCTTGAGGTGCTTCCGGAAACTGAGATGGTTCTCCTCAAGTTTCAGAGAGGCAGGGAGGCTGTTCCAGAGGGAGGCCCCAGCCGAAGAAAGAGATCTACCACCAACTTGTTGCTTGGAGAAGCGAGTGACCCTGAGGGAGTTGGAGGCGGATGAGCGAAGAGCTCGTAAAGGAATATATTTAGGAAGAGAGAGTTGCAGGTATTGAGGCCCCAGGCCTCAGAAGGCCTTGTGGACAATGAAGAGGGGTTTGACCTTAATCCTTGCCACCACTGGGAGCCAGTGCAGAGATTTTAGTCCTGGAGAGATACGATCCCTGGACTTGAGGCCAAGCACAAGTCTTTCAGTCCTTTTTTGGATGATTTGCAGATGGCGGAGAGTAGAGGCAGGCCGATTTAGAAAGAGGCTGTTGCAGTAGTCCAGCCTAGAGAGAATCAGATCTCTGGAGACAGTGAGCTTCTGGGGGAAGGAGAGGAAAGGAAGAATACCTCTGATGAGGTGCAGCTGGTAGTGTGACTTTTAGAGACGTCAGAGATGTGAGGAGAGAAGGAAAGCGTGGAGGCGAAGATGACCCTGAGGTTTTTAGCCTCACAAGTGGTAGCAAGAGGGCCAAGAGAGGCCGGATAGAGAGTGAACGGAAAAGGAGGGAGCAGGTGTGCCGATGAGGAGAATCTCAGTCTTACTGGCATTAAGGCAGAGATCATTGGTGGCACGCCACTCCTGGATAGAAGAAAGGCAGTCATAGATGAGAGAAGGAGAAGAGGTGTTGGAAGGGAGCCTGAAAATGAGTTGAGTGTTATCCGCATTCCACTGAAAGTTGGGGCAGAGAGCGCCAATGCAGTGGGCAAGAAGTGCAAGGTCTGAGTTGAACATCCAGGGAGAGAGGTTGGACCCCCGGGGAACACCACCGGTAGAGATAGAGATAGAGGAGAGGAAAGGACCCAAGTTGGACCTGGGAGGGTCAATCGGAGAGGAAAAATGTCACCCAAGCCAGGGCCTGATCAGTGATACCCAGGTTATCACGGATATGGTTGAACAGGATGGCATGGTTGACCATGTCAAAGGCAGACGAGAGATCAAGTAAGATGAGGACAGAGGGGGGGTTTTGGAATCAAGGTTGGAGAGCAGGTCTTCATGGATGTTCACAAGTGCAGTTTCCGTGCTTCTGGCAGCTCTGAAGCCAGACTGATGGTCATGGAGACAGCCAACAGATTCAGTGTGAAGATTAAGCTGGGAGAGGGCCAGCTTTTCCAGGAGTTTGCCCAGGAAAGGAGTTTTGGAGATTGGGTGATAGTTAACCCAGCCAGAAGGGTCGGCAGATGGTTTCTTTAGTAGAGGGTGCACATGGGAGTGGTTCAGGGGGGAAGGGATGTCTCCAGCGGCGAAGGAGTGGTTGCAGAAGTCAACCAGAGCAGGAGCCAGGGAGTCAATGTGGTCCTTGATGGTTTTGTAGGAACAGGGGTAAACCTGTTCCGATGAGACTATCATAGATCAGACTTGTCTAGAGACCTCACCTGGGGAGAAAAGGGGAAAGGCAGAGAAGGAGGGAGTAAAGGTGGCCGAAGAAGGGCCAGGGGAAGAGAAGGGAGTAGAGGGAGGAGGGCTAGAAGAGAGAGAGGACAGGATGTCCTGAGTTTTAGAGATGAAATGAGATGCCAGCGCCATGCAGAGGGGCTCGGAGGGCACAGGAGATGTAGAGACTGCAGCAGGTTTGGTCATCTCCTTGCAGATTTTAAAGAATTCAACCAAGTTGTTAGATACCGCAGAGATGCAGGCTTGGATGTGGGCTCTCTTCTTGGTGCAGACCGAGACCCGGTATTGCCTTTTGTGCAGGGGCCAGGCCAGTTTGTCAGAGGATGTACCAGAAGCATGCCATTTCCTCTAAGCCACCCCGCCCTTGCGTTTAAGGGTGACGAGGTCTGAGTCATACCAAGAGTTGCACTTGGATTTGGGTTTCAAACCGATCCTCATGACAGGGGCAAGACCATCGAGAGTATCAGATATAGCAGAGTGGAGGATAGAAAGGACTGTGTCAGGGTGTGAGTTAGGTGGGGGGTTGGGGGGTGAGAAAGTGGCGGCAAAAGACTCAACTGACACATGGTTCATGGGTTGGACAACCGAGAAGGCAGGTGGCAGTGCTGGAGTTGGCTTAGCGTAAGGGGTGGAGAGGGTGAGCTGGGAGGAAAGGAGGAAGTGATCACTCAGTGGTGAAAGGGATGGAAAGAAGAAGGTCTGTAGAGATCAGAACATCCAGGGTGTGCCCTGAAGAGTTAGTTGGGCAGAGGGGAGACTAGAGAATGAGAGAGTTGCAGAGGTTGCGAAAGAATCCAGAGGAAGGACCATAAGCATCCAGGTGGATGTTGAAATCTCCAAGAAGGAGGAGTTGAGTGGTGAAGGCCAGGAGGGAAGAGGAGAGTTCCACCCACTCACAGAGGAAGGTGGAGATCTGGCCAGGTGGCCGATAGATGGTAGCCACAGTAAGGGAATTTCCAGGAGAGAGAGAGAGCCTGCAGATGAGGCATTAAACAGATGAGTAGGCCTCTGTAGGAATGACACAGGCAGGAATCTATTCAGGGAAGATCAGGGCTACACCCCTTCTGGAACGGTTGGATCTGGGCACATAGAGGATCTTGTAGCCATCAGGGAGGAGAGTGTCAAAGCTTGTGACAGAGCTGGCCATGAACCATGTCGCGGTGAGATCGAGGACATCGAGGTCAAGTTCCTCCAGGAGGCGGCAGATGTCAGAGGAGTGTTTGACAGCTGAGCGAGAGTGGCAATATGGAGAAGGTTGCTGTCCTTGAAAGACTTCCGGGGAGGGGCACAATCAGAGCTAAACCCTGCGGAGGTGTAGTAGAAGCCCGAGCCGGGGCAGAAGAGGAAGGAGGAGAGGGAAAGGTAGCCAAGGAGGGGACAGTAGGGGGAGGTGAGGAAGCTGTGGAGGGCAGAGAGGAGCAGGATAAGAAAGGACATTGATGAGGTGCAGAAAGCGTCTATCAAAGAGGAGAAGGTTGGCTTGAGGGCCTTGGACCAAGACAGTATCATTCAAATAAACATTAGTGATGACCTTAGAGGAGTGGAACCATTAAAGGCAGAAGAAGAAAAAGGAGAGAGCACAGAGACCATATGTAGAGTCCATAGGTCTGACGAGGGAAATGACAAAGAGGATGACAGTGAGGGTTTGCCTGGAGTAGGCACTGGTATAGGTATGAACAACAGGAGGGCAAAGAGGAGACAGCAGGATAAGAAAGGAAATTGATGAGGTGCAGAAAGCGTCTATCAAAGAGGAGAAGGTTGGCTTGAGGGCCTTGGACCAAGACGGTATGATTCAAGTAAACATTAATGATGACCTTAGAAGAGTGGAACCATTAATGGCAGAAGAAGAAAAAGGAGAGAGCACAGAGACCATATGTAGAGTCCATAGGTCTGACGAGGGAAACGACAAAGAGGATGACGGTGAGGGTTTGCCTGGAGTAGGCACTGGTATAGGTATGAGCGACAGGGAGGCCTGAGTTGGGGACCAGGATGTCCTTTTTAAACCTCTTCCTACCAGATTTAGTGAGGAGAGCAGGATTGTCGATAGAGAAGAAGTTAGAAAAGATAGGGGAGACATAGAGCACCATAGAGTTGATAGGGAGAGGAGAGAAGAGGAAGGGAGTGGGAAGGTGGTAAGGGAGGGGGCGGGGAGAACATCAGGGAAGGACACAGCGAGGAGAGACAAGACAAGAGGACAATTGGACAAGAAGACAGGAGCTTAGATAATGGTAGAAAGTTTTGCTAGATGATTGCCTTACTAGGAGGCAGAACCACAGGATGGCACTACTATCGCAATGCAATGTATATACCAGGCAAAACACACCTAAGTCTCAGAGTCCTGTAGTGGGGAAAAAGGCCTAGGTTTCACAATGCAATTTTAAATACTTTCACAATGCAATGTAGTATATTATTTAATGTGTTTTAGTTTGCAAGTAAACTTTTCACATTCAATAAGTGCAAATAACTCAATTCATACATTCATACATTTTGACAAAACCAATAGGATCATAAGTATGCAATGTACATATACAATGTAAATATAGATATAACAAATGCATCTAATCAATATAAAATATCATTTTAAAATAGAAAAACTTAAATTTACAATATTTAAACAGTTCTCCAATTGACCAGCTTAAAACTCCGATATTACATCTACGTAATAGCGTATCATGATCTTTGTACAGTATGTATATATGGAAAGTAGATATAACAGTCAAATACTATATAGTTATTTCCAGGAGTTTTTCTACCTTTTTCCAGACATTATACATTGAGATATAGACCTTCATGTTCCTTGTATTAATGCACTGAGCCCAGAAAGCCATATTTTTTATCGTTTCAAAGTTATAAACATATTTGCCATACAATCTAATGTATATCTCAGTTAAATTGGGGCTATCTGACAATAGATGTTTGGCAGTTTCGGTGACATCCTTGTTCTTACATATCCTACACCATCGATCCACCCATGGTATGTTAGCAATTGACCCAGTTGGACGGTGAAAGGCTCAAGTACTGCTGTGGTATCTTAAACCTATATAACAAGTGGGACCCCGACTGGTACTTTTTAGATTATTCAGGTGGGCGTAGTTTTCCAGCCAGTTCCACAATTCTATACGTCTAATAAGAGTATGTTTCATTTTAACAATATCATTCCCCTTCCTTTGTATCCAGCATATCTCATCCAAAAACACTTCCATGTTTTTTTTTAATTGACACATCGTTGACTCCTTAAGTGTTTCTTGATACAAGGCCATTAGCAGTCTGTTGGTAGGATGATTACTCATTGTGATATACATATCTGCCCATTTTTTCAACACAATGGATTTGAATGACATGAGGCTTAACTCCAACCTAATTATTGCCATTGGGATGCAATCTGGAAGACCCAATATTTTCCTCCAGTATTTGCCCTGTATGGTCTGGAGCCACCTTAGATCTATTGAGAGTAGTGATTCCAGTTCATAAACTATCATTGGGGTCAATACCTGGGTATAAACTGGTGTGCTGCCCAAACAGTGTATCCCCCATATTTAAGGGTAAAACAATACACCATGGCTGTAATCTGTGCAGCTCTGATGATACATGCTTGTTTACATGAGGAATAGCTTCCTTTATCATTGTTCAATTCCCAGGTATTTTTACAATGGTGTTCATGGGATCTATTTCTTTTATCATCAACTTAGGCTGGGCAGTATTCCTGTTGGTATAGACCATCAGCTGTGTTTTATCACGATTGATAATTAGGCCATTAATGTCGGCGAATGACCAAAGGGGTTTCGTAGATCTGCGAAGGCCACTAAATGTATGATCAAGGATCACTAAATCATCTGCATAGGCCGGTCTTGGTATAAAATCGAACGCTGCTTTGAAATCCACAAAGAGAATGTATAGTGGTGGATTGCCTTTGGATCTGGCTCTAGTGCGTAGTATGTCCATGACGAACAAATTATGCGCAGTAGAGTACCTGCACCTAAAGCCTGATTGAAAGTGGCAGAGAAGGCCCGACTTATCCACCCATGCCTGAAGCTCATCAAGCAATATTGATGCAAACAGCTTACCAATGCAGTCAAGCATGGACAGCAGTCTGTAGTTACTAGGGTCTATTTTATCGCCTTTCTTGAAGATTGGTATTAAGAAGGCGATCTTCCATGATGGTGTTACGAAGCTTTCAGCTAGGTCCTTATCAAAGTGTATTTTTAGTAGTCCTGCCCAGAATTCCGGTTGGCTATTGAGCGTTACATTTGCCAATCCGTTAGGACTGGGCACCCTGGAGGATTTAAGTCTCTGGATCTTAGCTAATAGTGTATCTGAGGTCACTCTGAATGGAGGTTTAGATGGTATCATAAGTGTTTCCACACGAGTATCTTTATTACCTGGGTAATTACGATTTTCTAAGAAATGTTCCCAGTGTTGTGCTCCTATGGGATTGATCATATTGGTTTTAGCCTTACTCCTTGCCTCCCCCAGAAGGGCCCAGATGTTTCTAGTGTTTTTAGTGCACAGTATCTGGACTGTTTTTTGCCAGCTGCTGATCTCATCTAAGTATCTTTTCCCTTTAATTTGGGATCTATATTTATTTTTAATTACTTGGCAGGTAATGTAGAGATCCTTTAAAGTAAGGCATGATTTCATTGCCATTCGAATTTCGGATCTCTGCTCTCTCTAGGCATCTGTGATGTACCGGTCATAGGGTTTGGCATTGCAGTGATCATTACCTATCATCCTCGCTGCTACGGTAGCATGTGTGCTCGTGAATTGCAAGATCGAGTACTTGATGTCTGCAACCAACATAGTTCTAAATACATCATAATTAGGGATGTTCTCCAGTGACACTGCAGTTGCTGACTTAACTATGTTAGCTTCTGATCATCGTGCATGGGATGCAGCATAATTTAATATAATATCCCCCATTGGTTTGGGGTCAGTGGCAATCTCATCGGCTTCAATTGTAAGGGTCAAGGAACTGTGATCACTCCACAGATTCCATTTGATCTTCATATCCTTAACGCGGGAGGCAACAGCAGAACTTATAATAACATAGTCCAGGGTACTCTGAGAGTAATGCCCTGGATAATCACTTGTGGTCCTCCCGTTGACTCTGTTAACCATTTCAGGACATTCTGTGTGTCTGTCATCTAAATCTCTTTTCCCTGTACAGCTGTGGAATGGACGGCACCTATTTACTTTCAGTGCCCTCACTCTTGGGGCAACTTGGATCGCCTTTCTCAGGATCTCCATCCAACTCAATGTCTACTACCATCAAAATCCATCTTTAACTATGTAACAGCTGTGCAGTCACCAAAAATTTAAAATGGATAGCAGAGACATTAGAGTTAGGGCATTTCAAAGGTTCCACATACTCAAAATCGTCCGATTTAAGTACCCTAAGTTGCGGCACCAAGTGCAGCCTTGTGAGCAATGTATTTCTTGTTAACTATCTGGGTACCTTTTCTTTGTATAAGTTTTTGATTATACAAATGGGATTTCCTGATTTATCAGCTGGATTTGTTTTCTTTTACAGTGTCAGGGAGTCTAAGTTGCTCTCCAATACAAGCACTTCGGTGTCCTTATTAGATGTAGGCACACTTATGCCCGGAACATCTCCCGCATGGGACAATGCGGTCAAAACACTTTCTTCTCCTAATGGTACATCTTTGCCCGTAATAAGCCAGCTCGTGAGACAACCCTCACCCTTGGCTGTGCTTTTCCTTGCTCTTGCTGCTTTTTTCTTTGCTTTTTTACTCCTTTTGGCTCCATTAGCTTTATCAGGGAGTGGGGAGGCCACGGCACATGGGTGCTTATTCATTGCCTCCTTCCTTGCCAAACTATGTTGCTTCCTTGAATAAAACACAGAAGAATCGTCCCCAGCATTCAGATCATTCTCTGCACTTGCTGCAGGTTCTTCTAGTAGACGGATTGCGGTTGATAAGTCACCCTCTGACTTTTCTTTGGTGCACTTCTTGCCCTCGCCTGCTGTAGTTGTATTTCTTGTATTATCCAACATCTGGCCACACATCTTAAGTAGGATCTTCATTGCAAATTGCATTGCGGCCATTGTTGATTGCAATTCTATTAGTCCCGTGTTACATGGATTTACATCTTCGCTACTCACAGTTGTGTTTGTTGTAACCGCTCCAGTCATACTAATGGCTAAGTTGGGTGATGCCGAAAGTCGAGCTGTCTGCACGGACATGAGGGTATGTATTTCTGCATTAATTTCTTGAATATCCTGTATAGGTTCTGTCACTTTTAAGGGGGCAGGCATCATTGCATTTTGCATTTTTTGGCAAAGATCTATCAGAGAATTATTGTCTATGTCCCCAAACGCTGTTTCTTCATATGGATTTGTGACATTTTGTCCTGGCAGCTCGTTTTCCTCTGTTTTCTCTGTTTCCTCCAACACTGTAGAGTTAGTAGTAGGCTAAGCATTAGTTGGAAAAAAGGAGGTTATTGCTCCTTTTTGTGTTTGCTCTTTAGTTTTAGTTTTTTGTTTCCGTAGATTATATTTACACTGGGTATTCTTTTTGCTTGTCAGCATCTTGAAGCGTGAGGATACCACAACTAGTGGAAAGCAACCGGGATCAAAGGTTAATGCCGCAGTCTCCTGGCCGCAGTTTAAAGTGTCAGATTCAATTCTGCTCTATTCTGACACACTTGAATGCCACTAGTTGAATCACAGGTGGAAAGAACCCTCTACGGCAAGTACAGCCGGTGTCAGGGGATTTCCTTGCAGCTACCTGGTCACAAATACAGTCTAGAATGGCGTTTCACAGGATGCCATTACAAAACTGTTTAGGCGTTTACGCCGCTAATAGAAAGACTGGTAAAAGGGTGACAACAGGCTTTATCTTGCTGTATAATTGAGTCACAGGTAAAAGCTGCAATCGCACGACAACACAGCAATTACTGTTGAATTGTTATTGAATATAGACCGCACACAATATTTCCCTCACCGTCACCCTCAGGCCAAGGGAACACTGCATCGGGCCCCCTCTACATACTGAACTTCGATGAGTTTTGGTGAGCTCAGAATACTACAAGCTCCCTGCTCACCGCAACGATGTTCGCATCACTGCATATCTCGGGGCATTCACGGGGTATCAGAGTAGACAATATTCGAAAACCAGCTCCCGGCGCTCAGCGCCCGGCACCCTGCACCTTTCACAGCTCACTCGCTCGCAGTAGCAACAGGTCCAGACGTTCGGGTCCTCATTCAAATTAGAGGAAAGAACCTAGACAAATCAGCGAGTCAAGCCACACTGCAGAGTGTCTCAGAGTCACGAGAACACGCAGCCGCTTCTGACAAGGACAATGGTTGACAATGCAATGTAAATACCAGGGAAAAAACATCTAAGTCTGAGAGTCCTCTATAGTAGGGAAAAAGGCCTAGGTTTCACAATACTATTTTTAATAATTTCGCAATGCAATGTAAATACCATAGAAAACACACCTAAGTCTGAGAGTCCTGTATAGTGGGGAAAAGGCCTAGATTTCACAATTCAATTTTAAATACTTTCACAATGCAATGTAGATACCAGGGAAATAACACCTAAGTCTGGGAGTTCTGCATAGTAGGGAAAACAACCTATGTTTCACAATGCATGTTTAAATACTTTCACAATGCAATGTAAATACCAGAGAAAACACACCTAAGTCTGAGAGTCTTGTATAGTGGGGAAAAAGGCCTAAGTTTCAAAATGCAATTTTAAATACTTTCACAATGCAATTTTAAACACTTTCACTATGCAATGTAAATACCAGTGAAAAACACACCTAAGTCTGAGAATCTGCTATGTGGCCAGGTTATTAGGGTAGAGTGAAGGCTCTTTTCCTAACCCTGGCCACTCCTACCTTTCTTAGATGCTGCTGGTTGACAGCTGGCAACTGGCTTCCCCTGCTGACACCTACAGACACAACCTGGAGCTGCCTCTGTAAGAGCCACCCTTTGCCAAGGGGCCTTTAGCCACAGGGGCTGCACAGGCAGAGGGTTGCCCTGGGAAGGTCAGTTAAGACCAATAACTATCCACCAATCTGGGGTGGGGGTGGGCTGGGAGGCGGGAGGAGGTGGGGAACAATCACGGAAGGGACAGGGGGGAACGAGAGGGCAATCAATGGGCGGGGACGCAAGATACTTTAATATGCAATCTGCAGGTGGAGCGGAGCGTGGAAATCAAGGGCACAATGCACCTACCTCACACAGCAGCGCAGATAGAATGACGGCAGCTGTGGGGACACGGGCACTAGGCCCAGTAACTATCAACCAATCAGGGGCAGGGGCGGGCTGGGAGGCACGAGGAGGTGGGGAACAAACAAGGAAGGGACAGGGGGGACTGTGTTCTCTGTTCACCTCTACAAAAAGGACATTCACCTAAGAGTGCATTGGCATGCTCTCTCCTACACCTATAAACTGAACAGTGACTAAAATACATTGACATGCTCTCTTCCCACCTACAATCTATAGCGCCGGCGTTACTGCCCAACTCGTGATGAGGCCCATAATGTATGGCAAACCCGTATATAATCATCACCAAGATTCACAATTGTACCCCCAAAGGAAATATTGAATCTCGAGTGTGGTGCAATCAAAATACACCTCTCAACAATCCTGTAATTGCCCGACATGTACATGTTTCTGTCCACAAGGCATCTCTCTGCCAGACATTCCTCACAGGCCACAATTCTCTATGGATGTCTAGTAAATTCATATACCATTAAAAACTTCACCATGTGTCCAGGAAGAATACTTTTCCAAGATTCGGCAGGGAACTACCTTTGCGGATAGAGAAACATTCTTAATCTAAAAAAAACCTATTCAATGATCATCACCCCCCTGCCATTTAATAAAATAAATGGACTCAATGTACCTGGAAAGATTGCCCATGAACACCAACAACCATGGGTGTTGAATTCCAACCATTACTGGTCTGTGTGGTACTATTTGATTGATCACCAAAAGGCTACGCTGTAGAAAAGTGTTGGTAGGAGAGCCCCTAACAACCTTTATTAGGTTGTGATGTTATACTCCACTCGTAATAAATATAAGTTTATACCAAATCACACAGGTGTTTACCTATAGTTATATGCATCAAGAACACTGCCATATACATCGATGACAAAAATGTTTCAAACTGGCATTCACCCAGTCTTCTACCCTCCTGTTGTTTTAATCACCTACAGATGGCTACATAAAGGGGTACCCCATAAAATATGTATTCAAGCGCACTGGGACTCCAATAATAGATGATAGTGAGGTGACATGTCCCTAATGTCCCTAATATCTCTGACCTGTTTCACCTGCATCACATAGTGTCAATTCTCCTTATGCTTTGTCATACTCTCTCCTGCACCTACAAAATGAATGTGTGACTAAGAATGCTTTGGTATGCTCTCTTTCCAAATACTAACATGATGTGTACTTAAGAATGTGTTTGCCGTGCCATCTACTCTTACCACCCAATTTTTCACAGAGGATTTATTTACCCCCAATTTTACTGTATTTCTTCAGAAAAATGTATGGTGGCACCCTCGACAGTACCCTATTAACCTCCAACCCACCATTTTCCTCTTTTAAACCAATATGCCCTTACTCAAACCAACACTCTGTCTTTTTTAATATTCAGTGTTTTGTACTTCTGAATATTCTGAACTGAAAAATATCAGCAGTAAATATGCTGCTAAACAATCACTGCATACAATTTGATTGTGCTCTCCTCCACCTATAAAAATAAAAGAGTGGCTAAGAATGCTTTGGTATGCCCTCATCCCAACTACAAAAATACAGGTTGCCTCCGAATGCTTTGGCATGCTCTTTTCCCCACCGACAAAATGAACGTGCCTAACAATATTTTGGTGGTATGCTCCCCCCTTCACCGACAAAAAAGTGCTCCAAATCCCCAAACCTCTGAATCCACAATCCTACCCTAATTCCTTACTTTAGCCCCATTATTGATTTCAAACTACTGTAACCTGGCTTATATAACCTTCATGCAATACACTGTAACTAGACAAACGCCCTTCCTTAGCTAGAACTTCATGGATTTGTACCTGCCTCTTCAAACACCATCTGCTGACTGTCCCGGGTTCTACACATGCTTCTTTACTTCATGCAGCTACGAGGGGATGCGGCAGGTCTAGCTGCCTAGCAAATAAACTAAAGAAAATCCTGAACATTCTACTCTCTAGCACTCGCTCCAACTCGAGGGGTTCAATTGTATTCTCAAATGCTAAATAAGAGCTGCCCAATGTGCACATTGTTGAGGATGTTTTGAGTTGTAGGATCAAGTTATGGTGTAAATGTGGTCTCTTGTCGCATCATGTAATTTTGTGGAAAATTAAATGATTATCATGTGAGAGCCTCCCAGCCAGTGAGGAGGCTTGGGACGTTGAGATTGCAGGCAGTAATCCTGCTGCACTGAGCTTGCTCAGGGCTGGAGGCCGCCTACTTCCCCCGCTGGGCAAAGAGGTAAGTGCTCTGCTCCCTCAACCCAGCAACCACCCTCTAATATTCCCCCTCCCCCACCACACTTACCTGCTTTTCAGAAGCAGATGCACTGGGAATACTTCTGCTCCCACAGCGTCCGCTCCCGATCTGCGACACGCTGCAATGGAAGAAGAGACTACGTGCAGTCCCTTCTCTCCTTTCCATGGCAGCCATTTGTGTCACTTTTTTCATATTTTTTTAATGGCTGCCATGGAAGGATAGAAGGGACTATGTGTAGTCCCTTCTCCCGTTGCCATGGTGGACATTTTGTTTGTTTACTTTTTTATGATTTACAATGGCCACCATGGAACTTTTTTTTCAGTTGCGAAATATCAAAGAGTTTTGCAACTGAAAATAAAATGCTTTTAGTACCCTGGCCAAGCTACTAATAGCGATGAGCCCGGAGCAGGGTGGGGGGTCGCATTTCATGAAGCGGCACTGCCTTCCCTGCTTGGGGCTTATTGTTTAAGAGCAGGTCTGTTTACATTTTGGGTAGTTATTTGTGAGTAGTTGCATTTCCTGAAATAGATCTTCATGATTAAAATACTGGTTGCAGGTCTTTACTTAATACAATTGTGTTTTGATGGGCAAATCACATCATACACATGTAGCACAAGATGTAACTATATGTATTGTAAATATTTCCAAACATAATGATACAGCAAGGAATTGAGAGGTTTCACACATACATGTTCGCTTTCCACCACATCACTTCTTGGTTTGGCAATCCCTGATCAACAAGATACCACACATAACATTGTTCTGTGAACGCCATGACAGTTTCAAGATGCTTCATCTAAACTAAAATGTTCTCTACAGTATCATGTGCAAAAGTCACAATTTTTAGCACTGCAGGCAAGACGAAATGTAGGATGTAGAATGTACCCCCTACATCCACCTACATCATGCAGGTGTGTGTGTGTGTGTGTGTGATTGTATTGTTGCAGGATGTTCCCCATGCATACATCTGCATAAAATGTAAACTGTTTATAGTGTATTTGCCTGCTTCACATTGTTCCACTTAAGTGTAAGGACCTATACATAGTTTCATGAAGGGCAGCTGTGGATCTC
Source organism: Ambystoma mexicanum (assembly GCF_040938575.1). Taxonomy (NCBI): domain Eukaryota; kingdom Metazoa; phylum Chordata; class Amphibia; order Caudata; family Ambystomatidae; genus Ambystoma; species Ambystoma mexicanum. Next base: position 124,644,539 of record NC_090941.1, read on the forward strand.
AACAGCGACAAACAAATAGCATTCAATCCTCAAACGTTGCAACTACTTTTATTCAGAACGATGACGGTCACTCGATTCCTTTGGGAGCGAGCAAGCCCCTACGTCGTCTCATAAAGAAGCATCAAATCAGAAAAAATGCCCTGAGTTCTATGTGAGTACAAAAAATGAGGCATGCAACATTGGCGGGGTTGGAGTTGTGTCTGTTGGAAGACCCATTTCTGGATCTCTTCCCTGAGCACTCGTACATTACATAGATTACAAGTAATATCACTTAGGTCGGACACAGAACTGTTATTACACACATTAACACTTAAATGTCAACTGAGTGTTACTGCAAACGAATCGTTGCGATGCTAAGCAGTGCTTTCGTCCCAGGAACCAAAGTGGGGAAGATGTCTCAAAGACACTTTGAAATGTAATATTACCTTGATTTTAAAGGGGAGGGGCGGGAACAGTAAAGGTATGTATAGGAAAGCATGCATTACTTCCTAATTCTCAGATGACTCTCTATGTGAGGGGCAGTCCTAATATACAGGTTTATTGGGGAATTGTTCCTTTGTGTTGCTCCAGAATGTCAGTCTTTTCTACTCCCTGAACACTTTAATGTTGATGTCCATGTTTCTATTTTGGAGATAAACGTTTGCTTCGTAATTAAAGAAAGTTAAAAAGGTAATTTTGGGCATAAACATGTTCCTAACTAGCATTTTTTATTTAGTGCCCAATTCCTGCTGTATTGAAATCCTATAGTAACAGGTGTAGCAAGTACCCCATTTAAAATGTTGCCTACTATATAATCTACTTGGGGGGTTGGAGGGGGGGACGTTTAAATTGGTCCTAAAGGAGTTTAACCCGTGATCATCAGGGTACATGTATATACCACAGACAAACACATTACCCTCTAAGTTTTTTTTACTGGGATTTGAATACATTTGATACAGGCTACACATGGATCGCTGCAGCAGACAAATGAACCCCTTATGCAATCATATTTCGTAGCGCTTTAAATAACACGTATGGTACTTCATGTGTCGCCCTCAGAAGGATGAAAGGCTGAGTCAGCCCTACCATCTTATTTGAACCTGCTTGTGCCCATTGGCATCATATCGGAGGCCACTACTTTATTCAGTGAGCTAACCGCCTGGGCATTGCACACACACCTTTGTGCAGTCGGTATAGAACGTATGACCTACTGGCTGCACACATCTCTGCTATAGGTATGTTCACCTGCTAAGGTATTTTAACGCCCATTTCATGCAGCAAACATATCCCTGTGTTATGTATGAACACTTGGATATTAAGACTAATTAGCTACAATGCTCATAGTGCCTTAAAACGAATTCCCTTGGGACAAGTAATAGTAGGAGTTATTATGCATGCCGCACACATCCAGAATTTTGCACTGCATGCAACCCTCACTACATGTACAAACCCTTTGTTACATAAACCCTGTACATCCAAATGGTCTCTGCTGCAAAATTGGTTAGATAGGTGCTGTTGGTGGTCTCTACTTCCTATTCTCGCACTTCCGCTCAGCCCTGGCACTTATTTCTGAGGTCCGGCACTTATTGTCTCAGACACAGTTTGATTATGATGTGGTGTTTTGGCAACTGTATTATTTTAACTACCAGTCACATAATAAACACCTATAGAAACACAGAAAAATGTAAATGATTAATGTGTTTAAAGACACAATTAAACATGTCTCGTGTCAAGAAACAACGAGCAACTTATTGTATGTGTATGTTGATTAGCATTTGTGATTCACACTTCTGCCATAGTGAGTTCATCCGTCGACCACAATAATCCGGTGGGAGTAGCAGCTTTAACCCCATATATGTTGACATCATGGGAAGCAGCTGTGGGTGGTAGCAAGAGTGGGTGGGTAGCTGCCCATCCTGACATGTCATGTGCGTGTTAGAAAATAGTTGAGCCCCAGAACTTATTTCTTTACAAATTACACACTGCGCAGAAATTAAAGGTGGAACAAATCAAGCTGAGATTCAGAAAAACCTCATTCATGAAGGTCCTCTATGGTGTTTTTCTGGGCCCTTTTTTTTAGATTGTTTTGGTTCAACATCTACATGTAAATAATCAATAATGAACAGCTGAGATTTCATTTGCATGTGTTTTTATGTGGATGAAATGGAAATCCATCTTCATCTAGACAAATAGTGGGAAAGTGGAACAACATAACAAGATTGCTGATTCATATATGCCACTGCATGAGGTAGAGTTTCCCCAGGCCCACTGCCTCCAAGCAGAGGTTATCTTAGTTGACACTAAAATCAATAACACAATCTCTTGAGAGATGCACACGGCATTGGGCAATTTAATTTCACATGCTCAGATGACAAAACACCTTGGAGATATTTTTAATGGAGATCTGTATGTCCCCATTCCCCGACATTGGCACAGTGGTGTGGAGAATCAACTTTTTGATGCTGTGTAATGGTCTGACTCTCCCACCAACAAATCCCTGTATGGAATTGACTAAATCCATAATGATTGCAACACTGAACTATTGCAAAGTGGTGTATTCTTGCCTCCATAAAATCTGATATACATAATCAAGAGAGCTTCATCCGGAGAAAAAAAAGATCACATAAGACCAGCATTGAATCCTTTGCACTAACTCCTGGTTGCTTCAAATAGAGTGTTTTATATTTATTATACCGTGGACAAGGTGTTTTGAAAAAAGTCCCACAATATTTGAAGAACATGTCCCCCATCGGCTTTCAAGCAGAAATCTCTGTTCTGCCAAATCTCTGACACTGTGCCAACAAAAATGAATAAGGCTCAGGCATGTCAAACAAGCTTGAGTCAAGGGCCCACAATTATGGAGCACTTTAAATCTGGCTTTGTTAGATCAACTGAAATATCTTCAGAACAATGCTGAAGTTCAAATATGTGAAAGGAAAATTGGTCCAATCAGTTACTTAATAATGTATTGAATGAGTATATATACTCACCCATTTTAGTCTACTCACCCTTTGACCCACCATATTGTGAACTCCTAATTCCTTAGTAGCTGTTTCAGCCAATCACCCCCCTATCCAGACCAAACCGTTTTTCCCTTAACCTATAGCACTACCATTATTACTCTGTTGTTATTTCTTTTTCCTTAATGCCATTATCTCACATCATTCATTTTGATTTTACATGTTTTGTAATTAAGTACCCACCAATATAGGCCCAGGTTGACAATTGAAATCGAAAATGGCTTACATTGATAAATAATATTTCCTGGTTGGTTTTCTGTGACATCTGAACCTTCCCACTGTAAAGAGTGTCCTCTTCAACTAACAGTTTGTTGAATCTTTTCTGCCCATTGTCTTCCTGGAGCCAACCAAACCATTGTTCCAGTGCTAGAATACCAATATTCTGAAATGAAGCTAGGAATATTGCTCTACACTTTTATGTCTTTTGTAGAGACAATAATGACTGACAATCCAGGACCAGGCCTACGTACTGACTGATCTCATCTTGCCTACGACAACCTTCTTGATTCTGTGACATTGTGAACTTTTTCTGGAGAGCAATATTTGTCTCCTGACACTTCCCCATTGAAGTGCTGTCCATTTGACCTCTCTCTTCAGGATTGATGTGCCCATCACGTATTCTCTGTCAGAGGCATACCCTGCCGAGAAACATACTTACCTATTGTTTGTGATAATGGTAGCTCTTTGCAATGCCTGAGAGCATTTTATCTCGCCCTGTCTGCTGCCCAAATCACAATCGATCAACATTTTTTGTTTACTGTCTTGTATCAAAAGATCTTGTGGTGCATTGCAATTAGAAGCCACATTTAGATATCACATATCTTCTGTGACTGAGTGCCTGCACCACATGCCATTTGTATTTAGAACTGTTTGTGTCATAAGGAGACCCTTACAACCTTGTGAATGGCCTATGTGCTGTATCTGTAATGGTGAACAATGCTTTGGAGTATCAAGAGAGGTGTTGCAAAATCATCTTTCAGTCCAATAAAAGCCCTGAGAACGTGCAAGTGAACATCGGGATTCCCCACTGATTAAATTGATTTGAAGCCCTTAAACTTGGAACTATGAGCACTGCCTCTTGGTGGTAGACCTATCCCAGTTACTGTGGAAATATCCACAACTGCGCCTGGACTGCAGTAATGCACAGCTTTACCTGAGACATATTCGAGACTTGTACCTGCCTAGTGTACCCAGGAGAAACTACTCACAGCCACTATTTGTTTTCTCAGATTCCAAGAGTAAGGTACTTTTCTGTTTGTATTTCATCCCAGGTTTTGCTAATATTTCAAGGCTAAGATTTACACATGTGTTAATTTTGTTTATCCATGCTTTCTTGAAAGTACATTGTCTGATTTTCTTCTCTGAATATATGCACATATATGTTAATAGCAACTGCTAAGACCCTATACGTTTATTATAAATGCATTTACTCTATGTTCAGAGCTGTAATCTAAGAGAGATCAAAACTGCTACCAAATTGTGAACTGGGTGCTCATGTAAAAATCTGGTTTGGCATTAGATTTGGAGTTGTTTAGCCTGGACCTAGGGGAATTCAAGGGGACCACCTTTGAATGACACACAGAACAACTCAAGGTCTCACAGTGAATAGGTTAGAACAAAAAAAGCTGTGGCACAATATATATTGCTGGCAACAACTGCATTAATAAAAAAAACACAGTTATGTACCCAAGAGATACAGCATTGTGGATGCATGATTGTTAGGGAGATTTATCATGTTTATGCTTCATCCCCTCTCCTAGTTAGACCACCAGGACTTTTTGCTGCACCTATGGATATGTTTCTTTCCATTCTGAATGAGTGGAACATTTTCCGACCCATACATTCATATGTGCTCTGTCTTTTGGAGATCTATTCGGTGTATTCTACCCATACTATGGAGCCTGTCTGCTCCAAAGGTCTTAAAGACATCTGTGGTTTTGCTACTGCAGCACACAGCTCCTTATGGGCAGTGTTGCTGGGTACTCTTAGGGTCCTCCTTTAAGACTCCTTTTTTCTATATCCTCAAGTAACTACTGTTCTTAAGGATAGAGAGATACTTAGTATCTCTCCAAAAACTCTATAGTCTGAGAGTTTGGCAGACACCGAGTGCCAAAGGGATACCTTGTATCCCCCTTCTCTCTACTCCTGTGACTTTTTAGTCACATAGACAATCTCCTAGTTATGACTGGTGGAAGTGGATTTGTTCTACCAACTATTGTGTGGTTTTTACACTGCAGGCTATGACCATAGCCTCAGTAGTGCACAATAGGGGCACCCAAGTACCAACTTGGGGCCTCCCTTCTTTGTTTGCCTTACTAGCATGGTTTTTCTTCGTTTGCCCTTCTTCTACCATTCTCAGAGGGGGAGATCAATCTTTATGTGTGTTTTACCTGTGTTTGGAACCCTTAGGTATCCCTGCCTAGGCTCCAGAGTGTCTGGGCAGGCAGGAAGTGTGGGAGGAGTGTTCTGCCCCCCTCTCCTTTGTCTGCAAGAGTGCCTGTAAAGGATCACCTCACACTGGGGATCTGGCTGTCAAACACGCCTTTCTGTATATTGCTGAGAGTGATTGCACAGGAGCGTGAGCTGAAACTGTATAAAGGTGAGGCTTTTTGACTGAAAAGCAAGTTGACCACTGAAAGCTGAAGTAACCAAAGAAGAAGACAACCAAAGATGTATGCAGAGCATTTGCAACACCGTAAAGCGACAACTGCTGTCCTGACACCGTTTTCTGTGCAACAAAGGAGCTCTGAAGAAGTTAACTCCTTCCCTTTGGCAGGTGGGAACAACCAGTCTCAAGACAAACTTTTAATTGAGCCATCTCCAGCGGTCCTAGTAGTTTCCAGAGCTGTGGAATCCTAATACCAGGAGCCCTGCTGCCCATTTCGGGTGTATCGTCGTGGAAAGGCCAAATCCATCCAAATCATTCCTGAACCTGTAAAGACAATCCAGATATTTGAGTAAACTTGCCCAGATCCCCTGACCAGAGTGTGGAACTGCAGGAAGTGAGGAAGATTGACCGGGTGATCCATGCCCTTTGTTGGTGCTGCAGAAAATGTGCCAAAACTGCAGAGTGAACCAGGAAGTTGTTGAAAGTCGTGCACAGGTCCTCCCTCAAGGCTGCTGCTGAGAGATCCTGTCCATTGTCCTGCCTTCAGTCATCAGACCAAAGAATCCAGAAGTCAGGTCCAGAGCTGCAACATCGCGGAACATCCAACATGAACATTCTCTTCTAACCTAAGGTACCTTGGGGAAAAAGGTATTGTTTACCTGATTCCAAGAAGTCACTCCACAGCATTGGAATGCACCTATAGGTGTCCAGGGTCACCCCCTCTTACCTCTGACTCAAGCCGTTGCTTGTGTCCTTTCATCAAGTCCTTAACAGGTCTCCCTTGTTAGTTCTTAACTTGCTGCTTCTATAACACAAGAGACTGGAAGAAATCTACAAGAAACTCTTTGTATTCTGTCGTTTGCCAATAATTTGGGCCCTTTCTGAACTGTCTTTAGCTAAGGTTGTGTTTTTGGACTAAAAAGACTTGCTGTGTGAAGAAGCCTTCTCTAGAACCTCGAACCAGGCTAATGTTACACTAAATAACCATTTTCTTCCCTTTAAGGGACTTTAGCGAGTACATTTATTACCATATGAACTGTTAAAAACCGCAGGTGCGCTTAAAACCGATAATAGGATAGCATGTCTTTTCGCTTTCTAACGTTGCTACAAATGTAACCACAAACAAACACAAAAGTAAAAATGCCTTTGAACTGTATTCTCAATTATTCCAAAGTGTTCCATTGTAAACGTCAAAAGTATTTAAAGTGATTCTGGTGTATACGTAATAAATATATAATTTTATATAAATAATAAGTGTAAGAGTTTGTTTGATGTGCATGTCTAGGTAAAGTTCAGTGCACTTACCTACAGCTCACATCTTCCTCTTAAGATAAGCCTGACTGCTCTGCCACTCTACCAAGTCCTGAGTGAGTACAGACTTATACTAAGAATTGGTGATCTACAAACCTCTGGCATAACTTTAGTCTTAATACCAGTAGGACTTTAGGAAAAAACCCCTAACAATGATTGTGCAAGAAAGTAATGAAACATGGCCAAACATCCAACTCTCTTCACCAACAATCCACCAAACATATTAATATAGTCACACCCATTCAGATGTTAATTCAAGTCATTAAATATAATGAAGGTAGTACCTCAAATATGGCCTATTCTGCAAGTAGCCTCCATCACACTCTAGTAGCCACAGCTGTTTAAAAATAAAAACATCTTATTTATAAAGGCCATACAGTTAAACCAATATAACTGTCAACGTTGATATGTGGAGAAACACATTGATTGAAGATACTATTCCGAATTACCTAGCTGCACCTGGCTTATCCACCAGCATTAGCAAGGCCAGTGACACCAGAAATGTGAAACACCACATGTGGGTTCTAAATGATAGTTACTCAATTGGCTCTAAAACCCCAATTATCTGAGTCCATTTACATCATTTTTCACCAGATTTGGTGAGCTAATGTTTTGCTGGAAGAAACAGAGGGATAAACGTTCAAAGTGCAACATCTCATACATGTAAACCTAGTGCTTCATGTGGTCTTTGCACTACCAACAGCTGTAGCAAGTATGGGTGCCAACCTCAATAGGGAGAGCATTTGCAATTGCATAACCGTGGACTTGCGGAACGTGGCTAGTATGGAATATTCAAATCCTACAGGAACAACCAGCTGGTAAGACTGTCTCTGGTATATTTTACAACAGCACACAACAAGCCCATGAAGAAAATGGATGTTGGAAAGTAATAAACCCCACCCAGCAACACTACTGTAAAACTATTGACATCAACCACTACTGGAATTCAGTGACAATTCAGCTGGCCAAGTTCAGCCTCCAGTCCATGTCATGTGGTTGCAACAATCCAAGGGAGTCGAGAGACAGCGCGTAGACCAACTTATAGCCTTGAAATGCCCTTCCCCTCATGTCAATCGACTGAATGCACTAGATGTACTGGACATATGTTGAAAGGGATTTCTACAGTCAGTGATGGCTATGTGCTGAGCTATGGGTTCTGGCTGTATACAACCAGAACCCACAGCAACCTCTGGGTAGTGCCACTTCAATCACATGACTATAAACCATCCTTTATTTGTTCCACTCCTTCACCCTATTTAAATCATAAATACCTCTCATAAACCAAAATCCCTTTTTTTTTTAGAAAAGTGTCCTGTCATCCAGACAGGGACAACAGGGTTTCAGGCAAGAGTCACCTGGTCAACCCCTTAAAGCGGTGCTCAAAGAGAATCATAGTTAAATTGATAAACGTGAATTTCTGGAGTTTGTTCAGTATCGCACCAAAGGTTCCAGAATTCATTGGGGGTCATTCCGAGTAGGGAGGTAAGGGTTAACGGTCACCGGTAACGAGACCGGTGCCGTTAAACCCTTACCGCCCTATTCCGAGTTCCCTTTGCGGGTTGGTACTTAACGCCTGCTTTTTGCAGGCGTTAAAAAACCAACCCGCAAAGGGACCTAGGAGCTAATTACGGCACCGTAATTTACGGTGCTGTAATTAGTGCCTTCCCCATTCCCATTGAGACCTATGGGGCAAAAATGGGAATGGGGAAGGGCCCATGGTGAATGGGGAATTACCGCCCCCGCCAACCTTGGAATGGGGCGGCAATTCCGCCATTCACCATGGCGGAGTCGGAAAAATAACGGCGTCAACCAAGGCGCTGCTAGCGCCTTGGTTAACGCCAGGGTCGGAATGAGGCCCATTGATTGCACGAGTAATATGAAGGATGTTAGCTCTTCTTTTGATACTGATTCCTTCTCTCTTCTCCAAAACTGAACAAAAGCCAGGTTGGTGGCTTAGCTGGGTCAGACATTCACTTCAGGATTCTGTGTTCCACCTTGTGGCTTCGGGTACAAATGCAATTGGGTCCACTTGGCCATTTATCCTTCAGAGTTTGAGGGGACGTAAAAGAGTTCAGTGGAAAAAATCTGTTATTTGCGTCAAGACACCTCTGGGTGGACGCATGCTTCAGGTACCTAAGAAATGAAAAAAAAAGATAAATTAATCTTCCAGTGGTAGGACATTGTAATAGAATCCATCATCCTATTTATTCCTTTATTCAACAGCATATGTTTCCATTTCCTCCAGTGAGACAAAGTCTTCTCTAAGGGTGGGCAGAAGGGAAGGAGTTGACATTTGAGAAGGGGCAAAAAACAAGGATATGAGGCCTCAGACTACCTAGGACCTGACAGAGCATTTTCAATAGAACAAGGAGATCAGAGAATGTCTGCATTCCCCAATTCGTGTTAAACTGTATCCCCTCAGGGGAAAAATGGAACAGTAATTCCAGGGGACTTACAGATAGAGGGCATACTACCTGGTCTGACAACAGATACTTAATGGTGGATGTAGTGCTAATAGAAGTATATCTCCTATTTCCCAGGAGATGCTGAATGGCTTTCAGAACCTTTGTAATCATATTTCTGATAGGTAAGATTGTGCGCCCTACCAGTGATCCACACAAAGCCCAGTGGAGAATCTTTCCTCCCATGACGTCGACAAGTTTCAGGCATCAGATGTTTTAGCGGTTACAGCAGGTTTTGGTGAATGCCGCATTAACATTCCCACAGGCTTGAAGTGGACTCTTTGAAGTTGTCTGCCTTGAAGATGCCATTGGACAGGACTCTGGGCCTCATTACATGTTTGGTTGTATTTCAGTGGTAAATCTGCCAAAATATCACCTAACTGATTTACCATTACCACCACTTGGTCTGGCAGAATTACCGCTGGATTACAAGTGGTGGTAGGTGGTGATAGTCCCCAAGTATTGGAGTACTTATGACTCCATAGGGATTTCAGTGGATTTTCTGCCGGCGGTAATTTTGCTGATTTGGCTGGATTTTAGCAGTAAGGTGGAGGAATTACCTTCAGCATTTGCTGCCCCTTCTTTACCAGAAGCCGAGTCTAGCAGGAAAAAGAGTGGTGAGTGTATGCCCTTAGCAGGTAGTGTGTCATGTAATGGCTGGGATGTAGAGTAATTCTTTACACCAAATAATCAATCCAACTCAGGAAGATGGCAGTTTGTTTACTGTTTTATTATCAATTGTCAAAAACAGGGAGTTACAACGGACGTCAATGGACGTTATCTCTCTCGAAGCATTTTGTAAAAAATTACACTTTTTTAGCAAACAAGTGTCCTAAGTGACATCATACTACATGGCAAATAAGTGGAAACCTACGGGGATTATGGTTGGCTCAATGGGAACATCTAAGTATACTTTCTATAAGGGAATGGGTTGGGATTGGATCTCTACTGTCAGGGGGACAACTCATGCCCATCCCTAGTGCAAGTCATCTTCATCCATTATTAGATACACAGTACACCATTGGCTATCAAACTATAAGACCCTTGATTACATGGCCCTCTACAATTGGTTGGCAGCACGTAAGCTCATTCCCCAGGTGTCAGGAGGTGGACTGGACCGTACCTCCCCATCCATTTAGCCCAACATCTCTCATCACTCATGCCTTCTGCCATGAAGATTGTCTTTGAACTTGGCCTTGCAATGTATTCTCGTCTCTGGGAATATAGGGAGTGTGGGCACACTCTTATGTCATAGTTCTGAAATGCATGCCCAACTTTTATTTCCATCCTTGTCTCAGGTGACAGGAGACCACAATTCGGCCCTTTGTGCAGCATTAAATGATCTTGAATTAATAAACTTTGCACTCATGGTGTTCTTTCTTAGTACCTTAAGGATATATAACAAGTTTGTGGCTGCTCCAGCCTTGACACCAGGCCAGGCAGCTCTTCCAGGCCTCTCCACGATCCCAGCTCATTTTCTGCTGCGACACAGCCTTCAGGCCTTCTCTCCATGGGTTTGAACTTTACTAAAATTTTGACAATGATGTCCAGCTTCTATATTATGGCGGCTCTGCCTGTAAACTATTCACTAAGTATAGCCAGCTTCTAAGACCAATGAGCCTACTTGTGTTGCTGCATCTGTACAGTTATCGAACAATTTGCATTGTCTGCACTGCTCTTCACATGTGCAATCTTCTTTTTGCATATGAACGTTTACTGGATTATTTTCTTCATCATCAGTTTCTATAAGGCCCATACATTCTCTTCTTCAGCCAGTCTTCGCAGCATGTCACTCTCATTTCTTGTGACGTCACCAACTTCTCTTTCCCTCATTTTCATATTCCCCCTGGGATATCCTCCAAGAGATTGTCATCTCTTCGGGGATACATTTGATAGGGTTTTCCTAATGGATTCCTTTTCTCAAAAATTCCAAGTGGAATAGTCACAACTGCTAGTGTCAAACATGGCATGATTTCTGGCTTCCTACGTACAGGTAGTAGGGGGTGGGACTTCCTGTAGAGGCATTCAGCTGTTCCTCTACAGTGACTTCACTTGAATGCAAGATATATGGTATTGACTTGTGTGGATAACTAATTCTTTCTGGGGATAATGTACAGTCCATTTGTGGCTTTCAGATGCTTGTCAACTTCATGGATGGTCACTGAGTGAGTTCAATTATGTAAAACTAGTGTGAACGCCTTTGTACACATGCCAAAGTGAATGTTTTTATTAACACAGTAGGACCACTGTTTATCTGAAGGCAATAGCTCCCTCTAGCCGTGACAACAGGTGATGACTGCATCAGACAAACGTACAGGCCAAACATGATTCTGGCCTTTTTTTTATATTGTTATATTTGCAAGGCAAATACTTAAAGAGGTGGGAACTCTATGTTCAGAAACTGATAATGATTGATGGGTAATGCAGCTTATTACCTTAATGTCTTCGAAAATAATTCATAGACCCCTTCAATCTCCAAGGTTTGGTATGGCCCAAAAGTAAGTACTAGAATGAGGAAGAGAGACATGCAAGTAATGACATTATTACTTACTAATAATCTCTCTTATTCATTGTTCTACTTCTTCTTCGTCACATTACTTACACCCTAGAAAAGTTGGAAAATGTATCATGTGTAAGAACTATGATGTGGAAGAGTATGATTGTGAATAATGATTCGTATGATGTTATTGTGTGTTTCTTTCATGGCCAAAATAAAGAATAAAGTAAGAATCTCACCAGTGGTCAGAGCATTTCTGAGGCACCAGGATGCACAGCTGTGGAACTGTGCACGACAAGTCACATTGCTGGTGTTCGCCCTAAAGAAAGCCACAGTAAGTTACCAAAACATCCATAAATGCTTTTTGAACTAAATAACACTCTTGGCTAATGAAGACATGTTTGTATGTTAAGTACATTTCTAAAAACTAGTGATATATGGGTTCACTTCACAGACCCATTTCCCTGTTCTCTCCGTGGACAGAAGTGTCATTGGCTTGCGGAACGGCATGCTGTCAGCGAACTTTGGATGCAGCCGGTGGTTGGCTGGAGGGAAGCGTGCTGTGTGTCAACATATTTTGGCTAATGTCACCATGGTGTATCAGAGGACAGTGCGCCAGTGGAAGGGTCCGGAAAATATACCGCATGCCATGTGTTGGTGGCAAGAAGGGATGGAAAGGGTGGGGGAGTGAGAAGTGGTTCATGTGACATATGTAAATAGGTGGATGAAGACGGAGGAGTGCTTGCAGTATTTGTGCATATTGTGCCACTTCGGGGGGGTTCATAGACAGGCAACTACCGTGGGATGTATTTACCCACTCTGCTATACTATGTGGCCTCACTCTGCTATCTATGGTGCGGCAAACAGCAAAATGGCGGCAAAACCATTGTGCGCGCCAAAACCTCCAAAACGGCATTTCAGCACACAAAAAGATGGCTGCACAACCTCCCACCCATGGTGCATGTGTGGTGGAACAGAGCAGAAAAAGTGCCAGTGGGCTCCATGACAATTAAACCTACAGTGCAGAGGGAGCAGCAGCGCTTTGCAAGTGAAACTCCAAAATTTGCCTGTAAATGACATTTACTTTGCTGCTGAAACTTAAAAAGGCCTGTACATAACACTTTCCAACACTCAAAATCTTACTTGGCTCTAAAATGCATTTAATCTAATGAAGCACTGTGAATTTACAGGGTCCTGAAATGTTAAGAGCAAAACATTTTCTCAGCAAAACTGGATTGCCTGTGAATGACATATCCTGTCAAAAATATGTGTGCAGCCACACTGGGCTACCTGTGAGTGACAGCCCCTGTCAAGTGGGCTCTTCTGATTAAACTGTAAAGTTGTCTATAACGAAAGATCTGCCGGATTAGCAAATATAAAAGAATTGTTGCTGAAAGGAACACGGATCACAGTTGTTTTGATCCCACAGGTTTAAATCTAAGAATGTAATGTTTCTATGTCATCTGATGCAACAAGTTTGTTTTAGGCTGGCTGGGCCTGCAAGAGGTTGAAAAACAGGTTTCCACCCAAGGGGAGGGCATTCCTCTCAGCAGATGCTCACTGACACATGATATTTGTGCGGTAGGCCATACTTACGTCTGCAGCCACGGACTGAACAACGGCAGATTCTCCATGCCAGGAAATGGTCGTGTGAAAAGGTCGTAAACTAGGCTTGCAGAAGGAAATCCCAAAGGTGGGGGCTGCTCCTTGAAGGAAATCTCAAAGGTGAGGGCTGCTCCTTACCTCCAGAGACAGACAAAAGGCGGACCATTTGCTGCCAAGAATATGTAATGAACATTTTTTAGAGACTTTTAACTCGCTATCAGAAGTGGTGAAAAATATGAAACGGGCAGATTTGTTAATTTCATTTTTGGCCCTAACTTTCAAAACATGGTGGAACTGTGTAGCATATTCTGGACAGGAATGGCAGTTTATGTGGTTTTATGGGAATTGCATTCATGCTATAATTGTTAAAATGTGCTCACACATTCTTATGGTAAACACGTATATTTGTGGAAAGTTGGAGAACGTTTGGAAAATGTTTTCATGACGAAATGGACAAAATGCTGCAAAAAAGCGAAACACGGTCTCACAGCTGTGAGATTTTGATGAACAGTTACTCCATAAAATATGTAATCCTTGTATGTGATTTTCGTAGAGGTTACAAATGTATACATATGTATTTAAGAAAACATTTTATTTTGATATTAGTGGCTAGGGGAGGTTTCTAAGGATTGTAAACACCAAACCATAAATGTGACATCATCTGGTTTTGATCCAATGACTCGGATGCAGGGCAGAGATGAGGCTCTGATCCAATCCCAGTTCACAGGGGCAGGTTTCTTTAAGCCGGCCCATACACCTATTTTTGTGATGTCATTTGATAGGATAAATAGAGACATCTGACAAAACATAGACACATTCTCTCTTCTGATTCCAGCGAAGCACTTTGTTCCAGCATTCAACATCCAGCCTTCAACATCCTTCCAAATCCAGATGCCAATGACCAGGCCAAGCAGTAGCTGAACCATTTTCAGCTAGGCCTCATCCGTAACGAATCCTTACAACGCAGTGAAGCGCTTTGGTGTAGGGAAGCGTCCTGAAACTATCTGGCTTGCTACCATAAATGCTTGCCTGATGAACTCGCCATCCCGCTGATCTGAAATATCCAGAAACAAGAAGGGCAGATCATGTGCAGTTCTGGCGACTGGCCTAGCTGATCCTAGCTGATGTGCTGTCTTCCTGATAGAACCGATTCATTGACCAGAGTCTTGACAGGGCAACAATCTTTAATCCCAGTGGATTGTGAGTATTAACAGGATGCTAGAGAGCTATTCTATACCTTGCTTTATCTTGTTCCACCCCAAATCTCTGAACTATCCTTACTTTCATAATCAGTAACAGTGTCAAAATCTTAGTGCTATCTTATTCTGTCTATTTGCTAAAGCGTCGTTTTCATAGTCATCTTTATTTGTGTAACTGTCAGCTAAAAATCCCACTTCGAGTGTTTGGACTGGTTCCGCCAGGGAAGGCGCTGGGGATCTGTTACTGAAGTCATGAATCAGTCTCAGAGCTTACTTCGTCCCAACCTGGTTGTCTAGCCTGCATGCTCTTTTCTTGAGTAAAAGCATCATCCATATTTTCTTGTTTTAAACTGGAGTTCTTGTCCAAATTCGTGTATGTTAGCACCTCTCACTAAAACCTCTATAACTCCCTCAGTTTTAAAGATAAAAACGAAATTCCCACTGATACCTAACATCATTAACTACATTCACAACCCCAAAAAATACTGTGTAGTTGATCCATTTTTATCAAAAATCGCATAGTAAAAGTTTGCCGTGAATTAACATTTTGCAAAAGTTTTACACGTGTGAATTGTCTATAAAATATTTCCCACTTTGCCTTGGAGATTTCAAATGTTTTCGGTTGATTAAATCATTACTTGTGATTGCTTGCATCTGTTCAAAGTGGCTCCCGTAGAATGTTATAATATTTTAAGCATTTTTGACCACATTTAGTGTTTTTGCTCAGCCAGTTTCAAAGCCATTCTGACAGTTGAAAAGTCAAATCTGTTTTTCTTTTGTGTTTAAGGGGTAAGGTGGGAGTGATATTCTGTTTGGTCTGTATTATTCCTGAGTTCCTGATCTCTCCTCACATCTATTTAAATTGCCTATTGGTGGGTTGAGGGGTGTTGAAGGGGGAACCTCTAACCGTAGCGCTATCTGTGCCAAACCAACCCAAAAGTATCCTTTTCTGTGCTGCATTATTTTGTGCTCATCACCTGATTCCCAGTGCATTAAATATAGTATTCAGAGTTCAGTCACCCCATTGGTGATCGTTGTTACTTATTAAAATATATGTGATTTAAATTCTAAATAAATAAATAAATGTTTACCGTTCCAAACTAGCCTGATTCCTGGTTCAGTGTGACGGGGGGGGGGGGTTATTTTGAGAATGGTGTGATATGAGTGCTATATCATTCAGAATGTTGAACTTATATACAAAAAATAAATAAGAGTTTCATTTGCGCACTACATGCTGGGCGAGACTTGGGTGTGTGCCTGATTGAAATCCCTTTACACTACTTTGTGTGGTGATTGGAGGCAGCTGTCGTAATGGTCCGATAGCTTGTGCCATGACCTGTTTGCGGCAACCTCTCTCTGTGGTGAGTGGTGGCAGGTGACTCTGAGAAGGGGAGTGAATTGCACATGACATAGGTTGGTTGGGAACACGGGTGGCTGCGCTCTGTGGATGGATTGTGGGAGTTGGGCACATGGTGGCATGCATGGGTGCATGAAGTAGCGGTGGGTCTGTTGAAGGATTAGACTATTGGGTGCAAGGCCGAAGGCCGTAGGCTGTAGGGCATGCACTCAAGAGCCTAGGGCTTCAGCACACCCACGGCAGCAAAGCATGTCTGACTCTGCATCCGGTGTAGGGTGGTGCTTGCATAGTGTGGTGTGTGCAGATTGGTTGGTATAGGGCCAATGTTGTGAACAGTATATGGGTAGGTTACCAGTGACACAGTACTTTGTGAATGGAAGTGGGTGCGCCCAGAGTATGTGAACGAAAGTGCACAGGGGTGCATGAGACATTGTTTTTTTTCTACATTATGGTAACTCTTGCAATTTATTGCTGAAAGCTCCATGGTGGTGCGCAGGTTGAGTAGGAGTTCTGGTGGCAGTGGTGTGTATGTGGATCATCCTAGTTGGTGACATGCATTGCGGTATTATGTTGCAGTGGGTGTGTTCAAGGCCTAGTGCCATGTTCATGAAGTCAGGGGCACAGGCATGCAGGGGTCGCATGCACAGGAGACATGGGTGGACACTGTCCTGGCGCCTTTGGCACCAGGCTAATGAACAAAAGTTAACAAGAAATCCATTTAACACCAAAAAGCTTTTATTATGGACATAGCACTTCAGATGCATTAACCTTGAACATTCCACCCATTAAGCAGGTTGGATTAACCTTAAACATTCCATCCATTAAGCAACCCCAAGTGTATTCTTGGGTGTGGCTGCTAATGGATTGCTTTTGCACGTGCTCACTTCCTAGGAGTGGCAGGGTGTGGCTGGTAAACCGGCCCTAATGGGCGTGCCCACGATCTGAGCTATATAAGCTGCCCCGATACTCAAGACAGAGGCTTCGCGTTATTCTGCACTTGCAAGCAGCGTAACACTCACCGTCGCCACCGGTCAGACTTACCTTTGAAGATCCTGCTTCCTGGACATCCTGCTTCCTGTCAGCATACATATCAACTGCAGGAAGCTGTTCTTACCTGTACATATCTTCAGTGATTCAAGTATTCATCTTTACAATTTCTGGAATGCCAAAATCTTCATCTTGGCACCAGAGCACGACATGCTCCATGGTCCACAGCAGCAACTGCAAGGAAAAACAGAAGACAAGGTTAAACATCGAAAAAACTGTCAGTTTAAGATTGTGCTTCGCCATACTTTGCGCTTTCCTTAAACCATCACTTACCTGCTGTTGAACATTGCGGTAGCATCCATTTTCCATCCGGCCGCATCTCGTGTCTCACAGCTGCATTGAGGCTGCATTTCCATCTAAGGGAAGAAAACGGAAGAGAGACATTATTGTGGACATAAATAGGAACAACATATAAAGACATTAAACAGAACGAACAGCACCACAAGAGCTCAAGAAAGACTTACCAATCATAAGGAGAAGCATAGTCACAGCTGGACTGGACTAATCCTTATCAGGGATCAGTGAAGGACACGCCCTTGCCAGAAGTAGCAGGACGGAGAGCTTATCTTCCATAATTCACAGGTGAGCTTTATGGGCCAGTGTATGCTCACAGAAACAGTACTTTGGCGTGAAGGGTTCAAAAGGTGCAACAATCACAGATTGGCACACTCACACACTCTTATCTCCACACAGGAGCAATATCAGAAGGTACCACCACTCACAGCTTTTCTACTGAAGGAGAGGCCTGAAGGGGGTGATTCAAGTTCAGGGAGGGCTGCAACCGTGCCCCAACTCCTTCACAGAGACCAGGTAAGCGTAACACTTAGACTATTGGGTGCATGGCCGAAGGCTGTAGGCCGTAGGCCATACACTCAAGAGCCTAGGGCTTGAGCACACCCACTGCAGTAATGCATTTTTGTCTTTGCATCAGTTAGAGGGTGGTGACTTGTACAGAATGGTTGTTGAGCACATTTTAGACGCAATAGGGCTGCAGAAGTGAGCTGCCATGCATGTATGTTTGGTTTTGCAGGTGAGTTCACTGTTAGCACATGGTAAAGTGTTTCATGTGTGGTTGGAGATGGTGCAGTGAAAAGTCACGCAGTGGGGGCACTGGGTGCAGTGTTTGCATACTGTCTGTATGGAAGAGGGTATGGTTGAAGTACAGCTTATATGTGCTTGGATAGTGTGCTGTGTGTAGATTGCTTGGAGTAGGGGCAATGTTGTGAACGTTTTGTGGTTAGGTTGGAAGTGACTCAATACTTTCCGAGTGGAAGTGGTAAGAACATAGTATGTGAATGAAAGGGAGCAGGGGTGCCGGAGACAGTGTAATGTTTGTAGATTATGGTAACTGTTGCATTTTATGCTGTATAACTACTTTGCGGTGCAGAGGTTTGGTAGGTGTTGGTGCGTATGTGCATAGGGGTAGGTGGTGACATGCTGACAATCATCATTGCATTACGGTGCAGGGAATGTATGCAAGGAGCACACCCACTGCAGCAATGCAGATTTGATAGTGCTTCAGGCACAGGGTGGTGATCTTTGGAGAATGGGTGTGGAGAACATTGTAGACGTGCTACAGCAGCACAAGTGAGTTGAGAAGTGTGTCTTGTGTGTTTCATGGTTGTGGTGATAGTTGCAACATGCTACAGTATTTGGTGTATGGCAGGAGATCATGCAGTGAGAAGTTGTGCAGTGTGGTCACAGGGTGCAGTGTTAATATAATGTGAATATGGAAGAAGCTATGGTTGAAGTGCAGCTTTTAGGCACAAGGACCTTTGGAGAATGGGTGTGGAGCACATTGTAGATGTGCTACAGCAGCACAAGTGTGTTGAAAAGCATGTATTGTGCATTCCATAGTTGTGATGATAGTTGCAACATGCTAAAATATTTGGTGTATGGCAGGAGATTGTGCAGTGAGAAGTTGTGCAGCGCGGTCACAGGTTGCAGTGTTTATATAATGTGAGTATGGATGAGGGTATGGTTGAAGTACAGCTTATATGTGCTTGGTTATTCTGCTGTGTGCAGATTTATTGAAGTAGGTCCAATGTTGTGAAGATGTTGTGCTTAGGCTGCCAGTGACACATACTTTGTGAATGGCAGTGGCATGTTACGTTTGTGCATAATGTTAGCTGCCCACATGGTTGCATGCATGGATCCATAGTGCTGTGGTGGGTGTGGGCAAGGGCTGCACTGTTGTGTTCATGGCTAAAGGTATGGTGGGTGCATCTCAGGATCTTTGTGGATGCTGCAATCGTGCATTCTTTAGCAGAGGTTTCTGGTGGAGGGGCTTTAGAATCAAATGGAACGTGCACAGAGAATGTTTAACAGTAAATATGGAGTGATGTACAGAAATTATAGTGTGCAATGTAGAGGTTTTGTATGTGATTGTTGCATGCGTGTTTGAAAATTTGACAGCACCTAATGAGGGAGCGCTGCAAAAATGCCAGTGCAAAGGGAAGAAGTATTGTGTCTGCTTTACTGGGCCGTGTCCCTCACTGTAGATGGGAAAGAGCACATGCCACATCCTGCCATTATGAGCATGGTTACCATGGAAATGGAATTGTGGGAAATAGGCAATTAGGTGTTTAGGGTGTGGTTGACCGGAAGGGGTGGTACCATTTCTTCCCAATACTGTGTCGTGAGGTAGGCTGAGATGGAGAGGCAGACAGTGCTTATTGTCGGTGATACCTTTTGTGCCATCTGCACAGGTGTTGTGTGCAAAGAGGCGTTGCTGGTAATTTTGGGTTGGAAGAAGTGGATGCTTTCTGGGGCTGTCAGGATGACTGCAGTTTTGATGGGATGGTTTGCCTTTGCAGATAAGTGGCCTCCGTCACGAACTTAGACTTTGTCATGGTGCACTATGGAAGTCTACATTTGGGTTACATGTTGTGTGGACGTTTAAAACATCACCTGAAGAGGTTGCTGAACGCAGTGATGTGGATTTTTCCTACTGCCAAGGTCGGTTTCTCATGCATAGCACCAAGAGCAGTATGGGCCCATGCCAGTGTAATTTGTCCCCAGCCAGAGGTCAGAAGGTGTGTTATAAACAAAACTATTTGTGAATTTATGCAGACTGCTGGCATGTTCGCCACCCACTATGAGATCATGAGGTCGCAAAATATGCAGTGTTTCCGTAGAAATGGCATTTATTTGAGTGCCATTGGCAATGCTGTTTTCTTTTACACTGTGCAAGAAGCATTGACCGTAATGTGGTAAAAATGTGAGGAGAGGAAAACAGACACGTATATAAAGAGAAAAAACGAAAAAAGTTGCTCGCACACACTTAAAACAAAAAAAACTTTATACATCTACGATGAAAGACCCAATACCCTACCCAGCTTGCTATTGCTGCCAAGGTGCGTTTCTCATATGTACCACCAAGATTATGATGCACTTATTCCAATGATTGCTGTCGCCAGCTAGAGGGCGGAAGGGGTCTCATCAACAGAACCATGTATAACATGTTGTCTGTTCATGGGATGTTCTTCTTCAACATTGACCCCATCAGTTGTGGAAATGCAGAGTTGGTCCAAGCAAATGGCATTTTGTTGTCATGCATTGGTAATGAAGTTTTCTTTGCTCGTCTACAGGATGCACTCAAGAGTGTACTGTAATAATGTGAGCACAAAAAAATACAAAATCAAATAAAAAATGAAACAAATGTGTTTCTCTAGAAGCATCTACAAAAATAAAAACCTCTTTTGTTAGCTGCCCCTTACAACAAACTCCCCCACCCTGGTCGCAATGTATTCCCCCATGCCCGCACACAGCATGAAAGCCACATTTTGGGAACTTTCAGGATGGCGGTAATGGAAATGGTCCTGTGGAGGCAAAGGGATTGCGCAATAACGTTTCTGGGCATGGTGTGTATGCAGAGGACTGTTGTACAAAACTGATGCTGTTTCATGGGGAGCTCTTCAATGTTATTGGTGGATGCGTGTGCAACTTTTTAATAGTACGCAATGACGGCGTGCTGGAAAGAAGACAGTAGAAAGGGAAGAAGTAATGTTTCTGTTTTATTGGGGCACGGCCCTCACCGTCCTTGGGGAGAACCATTGTGCACATACTCGTGGTTTCAGCTTGCTAAACATGACATTGGGACAGTGGGGACTATCACACCTGCTGGTCACAGAAATGGCTGTTCTTAATTTTCTACATTACTGTGCACAGTGAGCCAGACTGACATGGTTGCATTTACTTGCAAACGCAATGTAGAACAGCCCATTTGGCCCAACATCACAAACCTTTGTGGCCTGCTACTGTGGTCTGAAAAGCTGCAAACAGATTGCTGAACTGCTCTGTGATGTGGTCTTTTGTAGGGCTGCTCTGGAGAACTTGCACCCGGAAAACATGCCTAAATTGTTCAAAAACGTAATACATGTACAAAGGTGCATTGTGTTGTGTTTGTAAGCGTGTACTTTCCGAAAAACACTCCCTACATTCCTCAACACTGTACTGCGGTTGTCCATGGGTCTGGATCGTGTCACCGAAATAAGGGCCCATGCACAGCGTGGGTACGGTCGCATGCTGACGTCGCCACTGCTCTCCTTTCAAAGTGCTGTCCGCGGGACATGTTTTGGTCAGAATACGTTGTGCGCGTGTGCCTACCGTTGCCACTTCTATACTGAATAATATGGCACCATATGTGTGCCAGGAATTTGGGGAGACGCTGGCTGTTTATAGGGTATAGCAGGTGGGATGTTTATCTGTATAGGTACCTGTAGGCCATGAGTGGGCGCCATGACCTAATTAATGTTTGTTTGCATATGCTGTACAGTGGCAGTGTTACCAGTACTCTGAGGAACAGATACACCTGCGTGTACCTGCACAATATTATGTTACGTTACTTTACATTTATATAGCACCTTATGTACCATTGGTATGATCTCAAGGCGCTGGTAAATTGAGGAACCTCAGGAACCGAAGTTCAAGTCAGTAGAGAGAGAAGAGAGAGTCATAAGGTGCATGTGAGCACTGGATATGTGTGCAGCTGGTGTGGCATTCGTGTGATATCTGCTTTTTAGTGGTAGGTGTGGTGGTTGAGAGAGCAAGAGTATGTGTTTGTTCTGGCAGGTTGTTATCCAGACCGATTCTGGCTGTGTTAGGCCTGAGGAGAACTCCTGGCTGGGGTGTGTGTAACCAGCTGTGTTTAGTTAGGATGATGGGGAGTATGAGGCAAGTGATGGTATGAGAACAGCTATACCGAATGGTGTCATAGTATTGCTGTGTTCTAGTTGAGTGGTGGTTTAAAGAAGAGAGTAAGCGTGGAGATGTGATTTGGTGGTTTACCTTAGGTGCTGGAGATCGAGCACTCCAATAGTTCCATGCACTCCAACCATTCCATGCACTCCGACTGTTCCATGCATTCTGACCGTTTCAAGCACTTCAAACCGTTCCATGCACTCCAAATTGTTCCATGCACTCTAAACCATTCCATGCACTCCAATCCGTTCCATGCACTCCAATCAGTTCCATGCACTCCAAACCATTCCATGTACTCCTAACCGTTCTATACACTCCGTTTTATACACTCCAATCATTTTATGCATTCCAACCATTCTATGCACTGCAACCATTCTATGCACTTCGATCGTTTTATGCACTTCGATCGGTTTATGCACTTCGATCGTTCACGCACTCTAATCATTTTTTTCTACAGTGTCAATTCCGTGCCCTCTTATCTGTTCCGTGCATTCCATCCATTGCATGTACTCGCTCAGTTCAATGCACACTATCAGTTCAATCAGTTCTATGTGTTCCTTCTGAACAATGCACTTCGTCCGATCTATGCATGTTATCCCTTCATCATTCGGTCTTTTCATTTCATTTAATTTGTTCTACCCACGTCATCCGTTCTCCATGCATCATCCATCCACCCACATACTTGACCCGTTCCATACACCCTGTTTCACCCGTTCCATCCACATACGTCATCCGTTCATCCACATACATTATCCATTCATCTGCATACATTATCCGTTCATCTACCTACTTCATCCGTTCCATCCACTTCACCCGTTTCATCAACTTCACCTGTTTCATCTGCACACTTCATCCGTTCCACCGACTTCACATGTTCCATACACTTCCCCTGTTCCACCCACATCACCAGTTGCACCCCCTTCACTGGTTCCACTCACTTCACCGGTTCCAACCACATCACCTGTTCCATTCACATACTTCATCTTTTCATCCACCTGCTTCATCCGTTCTACCCACTTCCCTCATTTTGTCAACACACTTCTTTTGTTTCACCCACTTCACCCCTTCCACCCACTTTACCCATTCCACCCACTCCATCTGTTCCACCCACTTCACCCGTTCCACCCATTTCATTCGTTCCACCGACATACTTCACCCGTTCCAACCCCATACTTCGTCTGTTCCATCCACATACTTCACCTGTTCCATCCACATACTTCACCAGTTCCATCCGCATGCTTCACCCGTTCCATCCACATACTCCACTTGTTCCATCCACATACTTCACTTGCTCCATCCACATACTTCACCCGTTTCATCCACATATTTCACCCGTTCCATCCATATACTCATCCGTTCGATCCACATACTTCACCCTTTCCTTCCACATACTTCACCCATTCCTTATACATACTTCGCCCATTCCTTCCACATACTTCACCCATTCCATTCTCCCATTTTCTTTGTTCTTCCACATATTTCACCCCTTCCTTCCACATACTTCATCTATTCCATCCATCTACATACTTCATCCGTTCCATCCACATACTTCACCCGTTCCATCCATATACTTCACCTGTTGTATACACCCACTTCATCCATTCCATCACACACTTTCTCCATTCCACCTACCTCCTTCTCTCATTCCTTCTACATACTTCACCTGTTCCATTCACCCACTTCCCCTGATTTCGTCCACCGATTTCGCCCGATCCATCCACATGCTTCCTCCTTTCCATCCACATACTTCATCCGTTCCACCCACTTCGCCCGTTCCACCCAGTTCATCCGTTTCACCCGAATCATCTGTTCTACCCAATTCATCTGTTCCACCTGTTCATCCGTTCCACTCACGTACTTCACCCGTTCCAACCCCATACTTTGTCCGTTCTAACCACCTATTTCACTTGATCCATCCACTTCATCCGTTCCATCCACATACTTCACCCGTTCCGTTCAAGATATTTGACCCGTTCCGTCCACATACATCACCAATTCCTTCCACATACTTTACCCTTTCCTTTCACCCACTTCACCCGTTCCGTCCACATACTTCACCTTTTCCGTCCACATACATCACCCGTTCCTTCCAGATACATCGTCCGTTTCTACAACCCACGTCACCCATTTCTTCCACCTACTTCACCCGTTCCTTCCACCCACTTCACCCATTCCTTCCACCCACTTGACCCGCTTGCTCTACACTCTACACCCGCTCAACAATCTACATCAGTTCCATCCACATAATTGACAAGTTCTTTCCACAAGTCACCCGTTCCTTCCACATACATCACCCGTTCCGTTCAAGATATTTGACCCGTTCCGTCCACATACTTCACCCGTTCCGTCCACATACATCACCAATTCCTTCCACATACTTTACCCTTTCCTTTCACCCACTTCACCCGTTCCTTCCATCCATTTCACCAGTTCTGTCCACTTACATCATCCGTTCCTTCCAGCTACATCCTCTGTTCCTTCCACCCACTTCACCCATTCCTTCCACCCACTTCACCCGTTCCTTCCTCCCACTTCACCTGATTCGATTCATCCATATACATCACCCGTTCGCTCCATACTCTTCACCCGCTCCACACTCTACATCCGTCCCATCCACATATTTGATCCGTTCCTTCCACATACTTCACCCGTTCCTTCCACATACATCACCCGTTCCATCTACATACTTCACTTGTTCCGTCCACATTCTTGACTCTTTCCATCCACATACTTCACCCGTTGCTTCCTGGTACATCACCCGTTCCTTCCACCCACTTCACCCATTCCTTCCACCCACTTCACCAGTTACTTCCTCCCACTTCACCCGATTCATCCACATACATCACCCGTTCGTTCAATACTCTACACCCGCTCCACACTCTACATCCGTTCCGTCCACATACTTTATCCTTTCCTTCCATATACTTCACCTGTTCCATCCACGTACATCATCTGTTCCTTCCAGGTACATCACCCGTTCCTTCCACCCACTTCACCCATGCCTTCCACCCACTTCACCCGTTCCTTCCTCCCACTTCACCTGATTCATCCACATACATCACCCGTTCGGTCAACACTCTACACCCGCTCCACACTCTACACCCGCTCCACACCCGCTCCACACTCGACACCCGCTCCACACTCAATGTCATGTCTGGGCATACAATTATCACCAAAATGAGTGTGCATAGCCCTTTAAGGCTGCTGCAGCCAGGTGCCTGGAAGTTGGCATGGCAACGCTGGCATCCTGCATACTATTCCTGAGTCTACCGCTGGCGCTAAACAACGCGTAGCTTTGTCATGTGACTTTGTATTCTTAATCTCCTCCCACACTGTTGCCGGTGCTTCTGATTGTAAATTTGTGGCGCTGTGAAAGACTTTGTACTCTGTTACACCTCGTATCCTGTATCCTTGTTCTTGGAACCCTTTCCCACCCCGTCCCCTTTGCATTTTTGATCTGTCTTGTTTCTTCGACCCGGACTGTTAACTGGATTTGCTCTGGACCGCCTTCTGCTAATTCTGATCACCGACTCGTTTTTTTACCTTGAATTGCTAACGGGCCTGGTTTTGCCTATGCCCTTTGTACCTTGCTGCTGCTCTTGACCTCGGCTGATTCCTGACACCGTTTGCCTACTGCTTTGCTTCCTTCTGACTCTCTCTGTTGCCAACCCGGATTGTTTATGGATTTCTAATTGGAACTGCTAACCTTTTGGATTTTGGATTTTGGACTTTGAACCCTGTCTTGCTCAGTAGACGGACTAGAGACTGCCATAGTGTACTAAGGCATCCTCGTGCCGTCGGGATAGGGAGCTGGTCTTTCTTATTTCACATTTGGGATCTGTCTTCCTGCTTCATCACGCCTGGATCTCCCATTTGGCAGGAAGGAGGACATTAGTATGGTAAACACTCTAGTGGGATTCATTGTGGTGATCTGTGTGCTATTGGGGGCCAGTACTGATAGTCTTGAGTTTTCTCTTGGTAGAGAAGATCGCATGAACTAGCATATAATACCCTACACCGTCTGACTGCTTTTGATATTTGGCATAAAGTCAGTGGGTGTCATCTAAGAGTGTGGTTTTGCCATGCATTTTACGCATTGTGTTAACGACTCACTTCGCTTGCAGGTCCAGTGCCTTTTCTACACAACTGCATCTCATCCTGAATTACCTATATCTGCTCCTGCGGCACCTGTTTCATCTTCTGCAACATCTGCAGTACCTGGGTCTCATACGGTATCCTTTCTTTCCACTGATTGACTGTTTGTCGATTTATAGAACCAGATGGGTACATCAGGAGGAAGAATTAGTCTACTACACTATGTGGGCAACCTGCATCTGACACTCAACACCCGCTCCACACTCAACACCCACTCCACTTTCGACAAACGCTCCACACTCTACATATGCTGCATACTCTAAACCCGCTCCACACTCTAAACCCGCTCACACTCTACACCCGCTCCACATTCTAGACCCGCTCCACACTCTACACCCACTCCGCACCCACTCCACACCCTACATATGCTGCATACTCTAAACCCGCTCCACACTCTAAACCCGCTCACACTCTACACCCGCTCACACTCTACACCCGCTCCACATTCTACACCCGCTCCTCACTCTACACCCACTCCGCACCCACTCCACACCCTACATATGCTCAACACCCTACATCTGCTCAACACCACAACACCCTACATCCGCTCAACACCCTAAATCTGCTCAACACCCTACATCTGCTCAACACCACCACACCCTACATCTGCTCAACACCCTAAATCTGCTCAACAACCTACATCTGCTCAACACCACCACACTCTACATCCGCTCAACACCCTAAATCTGCTCAACACCCTACATCCGCTCCATGCTATCATCCACTCCACACCCTACATCCGCACCATACCCTATATCTGCACCGCACCCTACATCCCCTCCACGCTCTCATCTGCTCCACGATCTCATCCGCTCATGCTCTCATTCATTCTGTGCTCTCATCCGCTCTATGTTCACATTCGTTCTACATTCTCATCTGCTCTATGCACTCATCTGCTCTATGCACTCATCCGCTCTACGCACTCATCCGCACTACGCACTCATCCGCACTACGCATTTCATCCTCTCCACCGACTTCATGCACTCCCCCGACTTCATCTGCTCCACTTAGTTCATCTATTCATCCTGCATTTTTTCCGCTCAACCAAGACACTCGTCGCACACACTCCATCTGCTCCGTGTTCTCCATCTGTCCCATTACACTACATCCGTCTCATGCACTCGAATTGTCTATTCTATTCGTTTCATTTATACCATGCACTCTTGCATTCCATGCCATCTATCTGTTTCATGCACTCTGGTTGTTCCATGCACTCTGTGCACTCATCCGTATCCTGTTTTCATCTTTTCCATCCTCTCCACTTTATTTGTCTCGTCCATTTTGTTCCTCTCGTCCATTGCATTCATTTCATCCATTTCATTAATTTCAACCACTTTACTGCTTTCATACAATTTTCTTTTTATCCATTTCACTGCATTGATCCACTCTTACTCATTATATTCTGTTTGTCCTCTTTAGCTTATATTAGCGGCTATTAGTTTTCGATTTCTTGCTTGGATCTTGATGTTGGATTGTTATTTAGTTATTGTTATTTATGATCTAGTAGTTTGGGCTAGTTGAATTGTTGTTATCCACTTTATTCCTCTCGTTCACTTTGATCCTCTTGTCAATTACATTTATTTCATCAATTTCATTAATTTCAACCACTTTACTGCTCTCATATATAATTCATCTAGAAAGTCCCCCTAATAGCATATCTGTGTTATAATTGCATTTAGAAAGTCCTCCTTAAAACATATCTGTGGTATAATTACATTTAGAAAATCCTCCTAACAGCATATCTGTGGTCTAGTTTACATATAGAAAGTCCTCCTAATAGCATATCTGTGGTATAATTGCTTTCAGAAAGTCCTCCTAACAGCATATCTGTGGTATAGTTGCATTTAGAAAGTCCTCCTAACAGCATATCTGTGGTATAATTGCTTTCAGAAAGTCCTCCTAATAGCATAACTGTGGTATAATTGCATGTAGAAAGTCCTCCTAATAGCATATCTGTGGTATAATTGCATTTAGGAAGTCCTCCTAATAGCACATCTGTGGTGTATTTGCATTTAAAAAGTCCTCCTAACAGCATATCTGTGGTCTAGTTTGCATTTAGTAAATCCTCCTAATAGCATATCTTTGGTATAATTGCATTTAGAAAGTCCTCCCAATAGCATATCTGTGTTATAATTGCATTTAGAAAGTTCTCCTAATAGCATATCTGTGGTCTAGTTTGCATTTAGAAAGTCCTCCTAACGGCATATCTGTGGTCTAGTTTGCATTTAGAAAGTGTGCCGAATCGCATGTCTGTAGTATAAATGCATTTAGAAAGTGTGACGAATAGCATATCTGTGGTGTAATTGCATTTAGAAAGTCTGCCGAAAAGCATATCTGTTGGTAAAATATCATTTAGAAGGAGATAAAATTGCATTTAGAAAGTCTCCCAATAGCATATCTGTGGCATAATTGCATCTAGTAAATTGCATTAGAAAGTCTGCCCAATAGCATACCTTTAGCTTAATTCCACTTAGAAAGTTGCATTTAAAAAATCTCCCCAATAGCATAACTGTGGAATAATTGCAATTGGAAGGTCCATCTAATAACATTAATGGTGTTGTTACATTTTGAAAGTGTGCCGAAAGGCATATCACTTGGTGAAATATCATTTAGAAAGAGTCCCTAATAGCATTCTCTATGGTGTAATTGTAGTTGAAAGTGTGACGAATAACATATCTGTGGTGAGAGAGCATTTAGAAACTGTTCCTAAATAGCACATCTGTAGTATAACTGCATTTGAAACGTGCCTAATAACATATCTATAGTCTAATCAGTTCAGCTGGAAAAGTGTGCCCAATAGAATATCTTTAGTCCAATGACCAAATGTCCCCTCCTACATGTCATCGTGTGGAGCATGCTGGCGTCGTACGGATGCCGCCATTGTCATTGTGAATAAGCCGGGCAACTGCTGTGTCCGTAGGACACCTACCTTTTCCCTAATTCCGGTCAAGGAGGACTGTGTGCCGCTGAGAGAGAAAGGCATTTCAACAAAAAAAACTTATGACATATACACACAATAACCTTTCACTTATTAACGTTTACTTGTACACATTCATACACACCATTAGCAAAGGGAAGGGGTAGCATAAGTGGATACTTTTTGATGGGAATGGAGGATTTCCTCAAGTTCGTTGTTAGGGGAGGAAGACATTGAGGTATCACCTTAACGTCTCCCATCACACGGATTTTGAGGGGATGGCACCCTTTGACATGGGGAAGGGGTACACATGCAGGTCTGCTAGAGCTGTTTCATTTTGTCAGTAATGCACCCTTGTATGCATCCTTTCAGCCGGCACAATTGTTCACCAATTTTTCCACTTTGGCTTCCAGCCTGTCCTTTTTGCTATGCACACAGTTTCTTTCCTTTGCTATGGCTGTATGCTGTTGTGGAAGGGTTGCTGCTTGTGCTGCCTTGCTTTTCTTCCCAATATGTTCTCTCACAGAAAAAAAAATGTGTTTGTTGTACATATAGCAATATATATTACATAATGTATGCTTGACAGTACTGTGCGTACCAATGGGGTTAGTAGTGTCATGAGGGGGGAAATTTTCTTCCAGGCAGTCTAAGGTGCTTGCCATTGCTCCGTACTAAATGAGACATTATGCTTCTCTACTATTGTTTACTGCAGCACCTATGCAGTTAGTAGACACACTTCAGTGTGCTTACTACATTGTAGTGACGTTCTGGTCTTGGTACTTTCCAGTCTGTACTCTCTGATAACACATTGTTAAAGGGACCTTATGGTTAAGTTATGCTACTAAATAACTGTCGCTTTTACTAAAAACACTATGCTAAAGCAACATTTTGGTTGCAGTGCCCTACTAAAAACCTATGTTGCTGGCACAGAGAATTCCTCCTTAAAATGTAAATTGCAGGTCCTTGACACCGGAGCAGAAAAAAAAAAAAAATATATATATATATATATATATATATATATATATATATATATATATATATATATATATATATATATATATATATATATATGGACGCGGTAGCGTCCATGTAGTTATGGTTAAGTTGGTGTTTCCATAGGAAGAGCAGCATTTTTTGGGTGGCTTATAACTTCGCTCCCTCTGGACGAATCCTCACCAAACTTTGCAAAAACAGTATATGGACCACCCTGAATTTTGCAAAGTTTGGAGAGGTTTGGTCCAGGGGGGGCAAAGTTTTAGGGGGGGTCCCAAAGCTTTTGTTTTTTCGCATAGACATAATGGGAAAAAACTTTGCGCACGCCTACAGCCCAAACCGCTGGACGGATTTACACCAAATTTGCGGCAGGAGCGGGTGCTTGGTCCCGAAAGCGTGCTTTTGCAAATTTGGTGTAAATCCGTCCAGTAGTTTTTTTTTAAATGACCAAAATGTAAGGCAAAACAATTTGTAATATCTCCGTTCGCTCCGTGGACGGACTTCGCGGTTTGCTCCGCGGACATTGCCTTGATTGGCGGAGCGGCTTGCGTGATGTCCGCGGACATTTGACGTGTTCGCTGATTGGACGGCGTGGTGCGTGAAGCGCGTCAGATTTTCTGTGGCGCCCGCCATCTTGCATTCACCGATGACCGCGGACAGCGCAGTGAAACTTGGATTAAAAATTGTATTTAGTGGAGTGTGTTGGTGTGTAAGAGTGTTTGGGGAGGGTGGGGGAGTATGAGATAGGTTCAATGTTCTGTTTTTTTATGTGCTAGACACTTTTGTTGTGTTCGATTTGTCTGCGGACAACACGGCTGTTCTGAAGTGTTCTATATAAACTAAATGGTGGGGCGTTCTGAGGACGGAGTATGTGTCCGTTTAGTTCGCAAGCAAGCTAAAATTGAGCTAAGAACACTCGGGGTGTCCTTAAATGTTCGCACATAAACAAAATGGGGGTGTCCTGAGGACGCTGTCCGTATTGTACTCTGGCAAGTTGAATGTGTTCTAAGAACACTCGCGGTGTTCTGAAATGCTCTGATTACTTACCGGTAATCTTCATTACTCCTAGTCATACTCTTCCTCGTCACAGTACTGACGACCCTCCTCACCCTCCCTGCGGGGAAGGTCCCATGCTCCGGCTTGGTAATATGAAACTGAGTGATGTGGATGTGGGGGAGGAGTTATAGGAATTTAAAGAAATAGAAGAAGGTCCTGTGTCGGAGGCAGGGGCCTCATGAAGTAAGTACTGGGATGAGGAAGAGGGGACGTGGAGGTAATGTTTGCAATTAAACAAAATGGGGGTGTTCTGAGAACGCTGTTCGTATTATTCGTTGTCAGGTTGAAAGTGTTCTAAGAACCCTCCTTATGTCCGTTGACATTACAATTTCCTATGGGCCTTACCCGACTTTTTGTCCACTAAACAAACGATAAATCAGGCTGCTGTGCGCCGACATTGTGTGATAATCCTATCACTTGCACCATCGACCTGGCTGACCTGCTTTTGTGACACTAAATCATATCTACCGCCCCTAAGCCTGACATTATCAAAGCATTCATATTCCCCGTCTCTCTCCGTGACGTTACAGGGTGCGTAGCCAAACGCGCCCAGTCATCTCCAGTCCTACGCGACTTTACACAGAACCTGGAAAACAACACAGATCATCTCATAACACAGCACACCTCAATTCGGAATATGAAACTGTGATTTAAAAGCAAACAGCAAGATTGTACATTTTGTAAAGTACTTTTATTTGATATCAAATGTTTAGAGAATATTCAGCGATTTGCATTTGTCTTTGCTGTCGATCCGCAAAAGTTCATCTTGAGTCACGCGATGTTCCTTTGCGGTACACAGGGTGTTGGTTTATGATAAAAGAAGCACTATGGTCGCACTGATAATCGGAAGGCTGTTCCAACAACGAGGCATTAGACCACCATAATGGTTGGTATGTTGCTTCTAGCCGCTAGTACCGCGTAAAGCCCAGTCTTCTCCAATCCTACGCGACTTTACACAGAACCCAGAAAACAACACAGATCATCTCACAACACAGTGCGCCACAATTCGGAATATGAAACTGTGATTTAAAAGCAAACAGCAAGATTGTACATTTCGTAAAGTACTTTTATTTGACATCAAATGTTTAGAGAATATTCAGCAATTTGCATTTGTCTTTGCTGTCGGTCCGCAAAAGTTCATCTTGAGTCACGCGCTGTTCCTTTGCGGTACACAGGGTGTTGGTTTATGATAAAAGAAGCACAATGGTCGCACGATAATCGGAAGGCTGTTCCAACAACGAGGCATTAGACCACCATAATGGTTGGTATGTTGCTTCTAGCCGCTAGTACCGCGTAAGGGCATATTGGTCCTTGGCGATTGTCCAATAAAATGGTGAGGACCATGAAGTTGTTTAGAAGTAGCTGCACCTGGCAGTTAAAAAATCCGTCGGCCGGGGTCTGAAAATCGTGGCATTGACAGTAGGGAAGGATGTACCTGTTTTAAAAACATAAATTAGTCTCACGAGCCGATCTTCATTAAAAATATTCATTTTATTTATTAGGGCGTGAAACTATTTGCTGGCGAGGATAGTGCAACGGAGTATGTTAACCTATTCCCACTAACCCACCCTCTCTCCTCTGCCTTTTTCAGAGCCGTCTGAGCACCAGGGGACCACTTCGGCGGTGATAGTGCGCGGTACAAAACAATATGCCACATTGAACGATCAAGTACAACTTAACCGGGCTTTCACGCCACGCTATTGTTATTATATTCCGGTATAAAATAATCTAAAGGGTTACTTACATTATATTGGCATTTTCCATTGTCTACGCGTAATGCAGTCCCTAAATACGACTCCGTCTGTGCCATCGATCTTTCTCGTAGTGATATAATATATAAAAGCGGTTTAGTTTCAGAAATGTCATCCTTATCGTCTCTTACGTTTTTGCACCCCTCCTTCAAAAGAAGTCCTGGGTGTTAGGCTTAGCAGTGCACGGTGGTGGCACGAGTTATGGTTGCTTAGCTTACCATAACTGGCGAATTTCAGGGGTTTTTCGGTTTTACTTGGAACCATAACGTCCCTTTAACAAAGGTTTTTCACTGAATTTCATAGGTTTTTAGTTGCGCAACTTAACCATAACGTCCCACTAACAAAGTTTTTTTACTGAATATATATATATATATATATATATATATATTCACTTACAAAAAACGTTGTTAAAGGGATGCTATGTTTAAGTTGCACTAGAAAAAACATGCTAAGGAACCAAAACTCAGGCCAACAGTGTGCACTGCAAGGACTAACACCCATGACATCAAAGATGCCATCACAAATCTCATTGACGACATCACTGTTGACATCACATGAGCATTTAGTTTTCATGGAAAGCCTCCACAAGGGATTGTTATTGTAATGGTGACAGAAAACTATCAAAGATCATTGGAAGAACTATCATGAGATAAGTAGTTCATTGCGCAATGCATTGCTATACACACCATGGTTTTACAGACTTCCTTGCAGTATGTGTACCAACTCATGTGGAAACGTAGCCATTTTCTGCACCATGCCCCATAGAAGTGTAATCTTGAAAATCTTCACATGTTACATAGTGAAATCATAAATGCTTTCGTTTTAGAGTTTCAGGTACTTTGAAACATGTAAGAGGTAGCTACCGTTGCCTTAATAACTACACAATTGCACTACTGCACAGAAAAAATAAAGACACCACAACCCATACAAATATGAGCATATACAGGGAAATTACAGTAAGCAAAAAACGAGCATAATTACCAGAAACTGTTCATAACATAACTGATTATCTTCATGCACAGAAATGATTGCTGTGTTTTACGCTTTCTTCTTCCCCTATATGTATATGTGTGATGTGATGTGAGTGAACCCTGAGGAAAGTAGTGCAAGAACATATGAGTAGGATGCCGTACACAAAGATAGAACCTTTTGAATTGTTACTTCCTGACTGTTAGTGAAGAACAGCACCTGGCCTACTTATGTAGAATGTAGAAATCACTCAGCCCCCATGGTTACACACTTTTTAGAATTACACCACTCTCCAGACGATCTTAAGTGGTGGGTGGTTGATGTGGTAAAAAACAGCGTGAACGTACAGAAAACACAGCTGTACAAGGAGGCAAGATGGATTTATCGGCTTGAAACCATGGACAAGAACAAGGGGCTAAATGAGGAGACACCAACTCTGTACATTTAGGGTCAGACCCTGACAACTGTTTAGCAGTACCTTTGTAAGCAGCACTAGTTGCAGTTCCACTTTGTGCCACAATGCATCTCCAGCACTAGAGAGTGCTCTGGGACTATCCTTGCCCCTTCTCGAATGCTGGTCACACCTTCGACTCTTTCCGTGGGATCGTGGCGAGGTGGGCAGTGGGAGTTGTAGGGCCCGTTCCTCTAACAGGAACTAGGAACGGTGGCTCTGTTGCAGGGGAGAGGAGACTCTCAGAGAAGGCGGACCCAGGCAGGGCGGAGCAGTGACTGGGTGGAGGGTGCTGGGTTCGAGGAGGAGGAGCGGTCACTGGAGACGGATGCAAGGAGTGAGAGTGCTCAGAGGAGGTGGTAAGAATGGGTAAGGGGAAAGGGAAGGTTGGAAAGAAAGGGGGGGTGGAGGAGGAGGAGGCAAAGAGGGGGAAAACATCATCTGTGAAATTTACACCTGTGGAGGGCGGGAAGGGGGGAAATGAGGGACGGCATCGCAGCAGATCCCCTCAGAGGGATGATGAAGGGGGGCTGGTCCGGGACATCTCAGGGTCGGGGACTCCAGAAAAGTGCACTTTGGAGGGGCTGGAAGCCTCAGTGAGCGATATGTCTGAGGAGCAGATGCAGTCTGATAGTGTGTGGAAGGTAGTGTTGAAACCTGAAAATCGTGACAAGACGTTTCTGGGGGTGAATCCGACGGAGATTGCTAGATGGTTGAAGGCAGCAGTGGGAGATGTTTCCCGGGTACAAGTGGTGGCTGGGGGTCGGTTGTTGGTGGAGGGGTTGGATGCTGATAGCAAAGCAAAGATTCTGGAGGTGCATTGTCTGGGTAGACATGCAGTAAGAGTGTTTGATCAAAGTGGAGTGTCTTGTAAGGGGGTGCTGTATGGAGTGCCAGTGGTTATGAGTATGTCTGAGGTGGAGGAACAACTGGTGGGAGTGGGGGTGGTGGAGGCGTGGAGGTTGGGGAGGTGGGATGCACATGGGGATGTGGTGTCTACAACTGTGGCAGTGAGATTTGAGAGAACGGAGTGTCCGGAGGTGGAGGAGATGGCTTATCAGAGGTATCGTGTGAAAGCATATGTGGCAATGCCATTAAGGTGTTATAAGTGTCAACGATTTGGACATGTGGCGAGAGCATGCAGG
Organism: Ambystoma mexicanum; assembly: GCF_040938575.1. Lineage (NCBI taxonomy): Eukaryota > Metazoa > Chordata > Amphibia > Caudata > Ambystomatidae > Ambystoma > Ambystoma mexicanum. The sequence continues at coordinate 124,680,263 of NC_090941.1, forward strand.
AATGAGAGACAATGTGGGAGGTGTGGTGGAGATCATGATATAAAGGAATGCAAGGTGGGGACTCGGGAGAAATGTGTGAATTGTGGGGGGGAGCATTCTTCCGCGTTTAGGGGGTGTGAGAGTTACAGGGTGGCGAGAGAAGTGGTACAGGTGAGGGCGGCGGAAGGTCTGTTTTATGCGCAGGCTGTTGCAAAGGTGAAACCAGTACGGGTAGTGAGTGAGGTGAGTGAGAAAAAGTTGGTGGTGGATGAGGTTGTGGGAAGAAAGAAAGTGGTGGGTGAAGTGAAAGGTGTAGAAATGGTGGTTGTCCCGAAAACTGAGTTTTTGTGCTTTATAGTGAATGTGCTGGATCTGGTTCAGGGGAATACGTCTATCAGTTCATCAGATCTTATGAAAGGAGTGGTGGAAGCTGGGAGGAGGTTTTTGAATGTTGTAGATGTATCAGAAGAAGATGTGTTTAAGAAGGTTGCTAAAGTGCGGAAGCTGAGTGGGGTGCCGGCATGAGGATTTTGCAGTGGAACGCGAGGAGTTTGTTGAGGAATGGACAGGAGTTGAAAGCGGTGTTGTGTGAGGAATTGAATGTTGACATGGTTTGTATTCAGGAGACATGGTTTAGGGTTGATTTGAGATTTGTGATACCAGGTTTTGAGTTGTTTCGTAAGGATAGGTTGGAGGGGAGACGGGGGGTGTGGCTTTAGCAGTTCGAAAGGGGTTGATTGCAAGGGAGATTGTCGTGGATGGAGCAGTAGAGGCGATTGGGGCAGGGATTCGGGTAGGAGGATTGGAAGTATTGGTGCAGAATTATTATAATCCGTGTGAGGTGGTGGAAGTGGGTGTGTTGACTGGAGTGATAAGAGGACATGTGGGACCGTGTGTTTTGTGTGGCGATTTTAACAGTGCCAACACGTTGTGGGGTAGTGATAGGACAGATACGAATGGAGAACTGTTGGAAGACATGGAGGATGAATTGAGTCTGGTATTGCTGAATGATGGGTCGGGTACGAGGTTGGATGTGAGGACTGGGAAGCTGTCGTGCTTGGATTTGACCTGGGTGACTGCTGCAATTGCGGGTGAATGTGATTGGGAGGTGCGTGAGGATGGAGACATGGGGAGCGATCATTCTGCTATTTTGGTGACTGTGAGGGGTGAGGTAGGGATCAGGTCACGTATGACTGGGAGTCAGTTGAATTTTAGGAAGGCTGATTGGGAGGTGTACAAGGGAGTGTGTCGGGATTTGATTGTTCCAAGGGGAAGATAGCGGGGGGTGGATGAATGGAATGAGCATCTGGTGCAGGGAATGAGAGCAGCGTCTGTGGCAGCAATTCCGGAGGTTGAGAAGGGGAAGGGTGGGGAGATTGAGGTTCCTTGGTGGTCGGTGGAATGTTCAAGAGCAGTGGCGGCACGAAAGAAGGCTAGAGCAAGAGCGGTGAGAACGGGAATGTTGGTGGATCTGGTGGCATATAAGAAGGCTAAGGTGGTGGCGCAGAGGGTGATTAGGGAAAGAAAGCAAGGATATTGGAGGGGCTATTGTGGGTCCCTGGGGAGTGATTCTGGTGTGAGTGAGGTTTGGAAACAGTTCAAGCGGATGTCGGGATTAATGAGGTCGCAGGGTGGTATGTCTGTGTTGTTGAAAGGAGAAGAGGTGATTAGTGAGGATGGGGATAATGCGAATTTGTTGGGGGAGTATTTTGCGGGGGTTCACAGTTCGAGGAACTTCCCAGAAGAGGTGAGGATACGAATGGGTGCGGTAGAGGAGGAGATGCGAGAGGTGGTGGCGAATGTTGGGCCTTGGGAGGAGCAATTTGAGGTTTCATTTTCGATGCTGGAGTTGAATGGAGCGATTCGGAAGGGGAAGTGGTCTAGCCCTGGGTTGGATGGAGTTATGTATGTATTTTTGGAGAAGTTGCCTGTGGAATGTAGGTTAGAGGTATTAGCGCTGTTCAATGAGATCTGGAAGAATGGAGTTTTGCCGAAGTTGTGGAAAAGAGCGATTGTAGTGGCGATTTTGAAGGGTGGCAAGGTTCCTACTGAGTGTAAGTCATATAGACCGATTGCGTTGACTGTTGTGCTGTGTAAGGTCATGGAACGGATGGTGGTTGAGCGATTGGGGTTTTATTTGGAGTCGAATGGATGTTTGAGTGACTTTCAGAGTGGGTTCAGGAGGAATTGGTCGGTGGCTGATCCATTAGTGAGATTAGTGACTGGGGTGGAGGAGGCATTATGTGATGGAGAGTTGGTGGGAGCGTTCTTTTTGGATTTGGAGAAGGCGTATGATATGGCGTGGAAGGGAGGGTTGTTAGTGAGACTGTTGGAGATGGGTGTGAAGGGAAGAATGTTTCGGTGGATCAAGGCATTTTTGGCAGATAGGACCTTTCAGGTGAGAGTGAGGGGGGTGCTGTCTGAAGTTTGGAAGATGGAGAATGGGACGCCGCAGGGGAGTGTGATTAGTGCAATGCTGTTTAATGCGATGGTGGATGGGTTGATTCGGGCTTTGGCGGGAATTGGGTGTCAGGTAGATTTCTTCGCGGATGATGGTGTGGTTTGGGTAAGAGGGCGGTGTTTGTTGTTGGTACAGAGACGGTTGCAAGCTGCGATAGTATGCATGGAGGAGTGGTGTGGGAAATGAGGTTTCTCAGTGTCTCTGGATAAGAGTGTGAGTATGGTGTTCTCAAGGAAAAGAGTGCAGCAGGAGTTGAATTTGGTTTTGAAAGGTGTGAGGGTGAAGAGCGTGGAAGAGTTTCGGTACTTGGGGGTGATTCTGGTTAGAAAGTTGAATTGGAATGTGCAAGTGGATGGTGTGGTGGAAAAGTGTAAACGCAGGCTGAATTTGTTGCGGGCGGTGACTGGGAAAGAATGGGGTGCGCAACAGAAGTGTTTACAAATGTTGTATAAGGGGTTGATTTTGAGTGTGATGGATTTTGGGTGTCAGGTGTCAGTGGGTTATACGTCGAGTCAGAAGTTGCGGTTAGATAGGGTACAGGCGAGGGCATTGAGAGTGTGTTCGGGTGTGATGAGGTCCTCTCCAGTGAATGCGGTTCAGGTGCTTGTGGGAGAGATGCCATTGGGGTTGAGGAGGGATGCGATAAATATGAGATGGTGGGTGAAGTGCAGTGCGAAGAGTGTGGCTCATCCGGTGCGTGAATGTTTGAAGTATAATTGGAGGTTCGACTATTACAGGGATCGGTGGAGGAGGAAGGGGGGCACTTTTGGGTTTCACATGTGGGAGAAGGGAGTGCAGTGGGGTGTGGGTGATTTGATGATTGTGACAGATACGGATTTGGAGAGAAGGCCGAGGTGGATGATGAGATCTCCAAAGGTGTGTTTGGAGTTGGCGAATGTGGTATCGAAGAAGAGAGGTATGCGGGGTGAGATCAAAGCTTTGGGTCAGGAGTATGTGGCAGGAAAGGAAGGATACAAGGTGTTTACGGATGGTTCAAAGGATCCTGTGTCTGGGAGAGTGGGAATGGCGTATTATCTAGAGAGCATTTGGGAGTATAAAATAGGATGACTGACGAATGATGTGTCTATTTGTACGGCTGAGTTGGTGGCGATTGCATTGGTGATTGATAGGGTGTGTAAGTTTGGGTATGAGAAAGTGGTGGTGTTCTCAGATTCATTGAGTGGGTTACAGGCGATTGTGGCAGGGGATGGTGATAGGAAGGATGTGATTTTGGACATTAGGATGAAGATTGATCGGTGTGTGCGCGGGGGTATGGATTTGGAGTTGGCGTGGGTTCCCAGTCACAGTGGCATTTTGGGAAATGAGTTGGTGGATCTGGCGGCGGGTGAGGGTATGAGGAGGGGAGCGATTGATGTGAGGTTGCCTTTGAGTGTGGATGAGGTGAAGGCTGTGATGGTGAGACGGGTCCTGGATGAGTGGCAGGAGAGGTGGGTGAGTGGGGTGAAGGGCAGGTGGATGTTCGGTGTTCGTGGGAAAGTGTCGGTGAAGGTGGATGCAGGGAGTTCAGAATGGAGGAGGGGGGAGGAGGTGAAGCTGAATCGGTTGAGGATCGGTCATGTGGGGCTGAATGACTGTCTATTTCGAATAGGGATGCGTGAATCACGGGACTGTGCGGTGTGTGGGGTGCCTGAAACGGTGGGACATTTTTTGATTAGGTGTGAGAAACATGTTGCAGAGAGAGAATTGACGAGGGTTCGGTTGACTGCGTTGGGTGTGGCTGAGCTGAGTGGGAGGACTTTACTGGGAGGTGATGGGGAGGGAGGCAGGAGGAGGAGTAGTGTGATGTTGGATTTTGTGAGGCAGACGGGGAGGTGGGAGGAGTTGTGAGCTTAAATGGAGTCAAATAATAATTAGTGGGTACGGTGCACATCATCCTATAGGATGGGGAAGCGCCTGCGTGGGTCCGCCCACGCCTCCGATAATTAAGAAGAAGAAGAAAAAGAATGCTGGTCACAGTTTGCATGACTACCGCAAGGTTCTCACGGTTGTAACACTCACGGATCTGCAGGACAGAAGTTACTCCGCTGTTGGTGCCTTCCCGGTAAGGCAGCATGAGCTTACCCAAACTGCTAATGCTTACACGCCATTTTTTGACAATATGCTGAGGCCGCGGTACACACTGTGTGCTACTCCTATGTCATGAGATACACTTTTATTTAGATAGGAGCATTCTTGCACCCGCATTGAGACGCCATCATCTAAGCTGCAAAATAGACATGCTGCGCCCCGACTTGGCTAACTGTTGACATAGATTTCCATCAGCAGCTGCAGCGACACTTCATGATACTTTTCTTCACCACATGTGAAAGGTAGGCTTTTAGTTTATCTGGCGCTATTTCTCTAATTGTACATATGCACAAGTATTTCCACTGTTGTGCTATTTTCGCTAGCTCTACATTCGTATTCCTAACACTCTGTTTAGTTTACACAGAGGTGAACTTGTGAAATAGGAATACAGAGCGGTACTTGCATAATTGCTAGTGCATGTTTCCGAAACTGCAGACATCGGTACAAGACGACTCATGTGTTTATTTGACCTAATCTGTAAGTGTTTAAAACTCCATGTGGTTTTGATAGAGATGCATGATATATGCTTTGGTTTCCGCTCTCGGGGGTAACCGCACAGGCCCTAGACCCCACCTTCTCTTTATCTTTTTAGATACAGGGCTGAGGGCTTGTTTCTAGCTACACCGCACCACGCTTTAGCTCCCCATGTACTCTCCCAGGTGGTAGTGATTGATTCACGAACAATGGCTGACACTTTCGTTTTACACTTTCGTTTTGCTCTGTGCACATCCTAAATTTTTTAATGTCTTTTTGTCTGTCCATCGTTTTATTTCTTGGTGATTCTCCATCTTCAGCCCAATCACCTGCGATGTCTATGTTTGGCTGCAGTGATTGTTTTACCTTAGAGGTAGGGCTGACACCTTGATCTAACATCCTTACACATGCCCTACCAGTAACTATGGCCTTCTTCTTTTTCTAAAATAAAATGTGCTACATAAATGTGTCTGTGCATCACATAAGTCTTTTTTTCTTTTTACCTCAGGGGTCATATCCATTTCTGGTCCTGAGGAAGGTGGGAAATATTTTAAATCCGCCGAAATTCGTACCTTCTGATCCAGTCTTGTACGTTTGCAGCACTGATCAGGATTTTTCCCGGTGCTACACGTAGACCCCTATTCTAGGTATTCATGGACCCTAAACCTGAACCTATTGCAAAATAACTGGCCCAATGCTTGAAAAGATATAGAGAGATGTGTTATTGATAAACACATACTTAGAAGCTCCTAAGGGATTTAACAGGGAGCGACTGTTAGGACACCCCACTAGTTGCGAAATACATACACCTTTTGGGACTTGTCCTTATCACTACACTGCAGCGACAACCTAAAACTAACGCAAATAGGGATTGAGCGGTGTAGTTTTAGCCTACCAGGACATACCCACCTTATGTATGTGGCTACTTATGTTAGTGAACAAAAAAGGGGCCGCCACACATGTGATGTCATCAATAAGATTTTTGATGGCATCTTTAATGTCATGGCTGTTAGTCCTTGCAGTGCACATTGGTGGCGCAAGTTATGGTTACTTAGCTTACCATAACTGACGAATTTCGTTTTTTTTCATTTTTACCTGTAACCATAACATCCCTGTAACGATTTTCCATTGAATTTCATAGGTTTTTGCTAGTGAAACTTAACCATAACGTCCCTTTAACAACGTTTTTTGTTAGTGAATATATATATATATATATATATATATATATATATATATATATATTTTATATATATATATATTTTTTGTTAAAGGGACGTTATGGTTAAGTTGCGCTACTAAAAACCTATGAAATTCAGTGAAAAAACGTTGTCAAAGGGACGTTATGGTTCCAAGTAAAACCGTAAAAACCCTTGAAATTCGCCAGTTATGGTAAGCTAAGCAACCATAACTCGCGCCACCACCGTGCACTGCTAAGACTAACACCCAGGACATCAAAGATGACAGGGATAGAGACACACGGGGCATGAGCGGGGGGTGGGTGGCAGGGATAGAAACACACGGGGCATGAGCGGGGGGTGGGTGGGAGGTATAGAGACACACGGGGCATGAGCGGGGGGTGGGTGGGAGGGATAGAGACACACGGGGCATGAGCGGGGGGTGGGTGGGAGGGGAGAGACAAACGGGGCATGAGCGGAGGGTGGGTGGGAGGGGAGAGACACATGGGGCATGAGCAGGGGGTGGGTGGGAGGGGAGAGACACACGGGGCATGAGCAGGGGGTTGGTGGGGGGTCAGAGACACACGGGGCATGAGCAGGGGGTGGGTGGGAGGGGTGAGACACACGGGGCATGAGCAGGGGGTGGGTGGGAGGGGAGAGACACACGGGGTATGAGCGGGGGGTGGGTGGGAGGGCTAGAGACACAAGGGGCATGAGCGGAGGGTGGGAAGGAGGGCTAGAGACACACGGGGCATGAGCGGGGGGTGGGTGGGAGGGCTAGAGACACACGGGGCATGAGCAGGGGGTGGGTGGGAGGGCTAGAGAGACACGGGGCATGAGTGGGGGGTGGGTGGGAGGGCTAGAGACACACAGGGCATGAGCGGGGGTGGGGGGAGGGAGAGAGACACACAAGGCATGAGTGGGAGGTGAGCGGGAGGGAGAGAGACACACGGGGCATGAGCGGGGGTTGGTGGGAGGGAGAGACACACACGGGGCATGAGCGGGGGTGGGGGGAGGGAGAGACACACGGGGCATGAGCGGGGGTCGGGGGGAGGGAGAGAGACACACGGGGCATGAGCAGGGGTAGGGGGGGAGAGACACACGGGGCATGAGCGGGGGTGGGGGGGAAGGAGAGAGACACACGGGGCATGAGCGGGGGGTGGGCGGGAGGGATAGAGACACACGGGGCATGAGCGGGGTGGGTGGGAGGGAGAGAGACACATGGGGCATGAGCGGGGGGTGGGTGGGAGGGATAGAGACACACGGGGCTTGAGCGGGGGGTCGGTGGTTCGGGATAGAGACACACGGGGCATGAGCGGGGGGTGGGTGGGAGGGCTAGGGGCATGAGCGGGGGTGGGTGGGAGTGCTAGGGGCATGAGCGGGAGGTGGGCGGGAGGGCTAGAGACACACGGGGCATGAGTAGGGGGTGAGGGGAGAGAAACATGGGGCATGAGCGGGGGTGGGTGGGAGGGATAGAGACACACGGGGCATGAGCAGGGGGTGGGTGGGAGGGATAGAGACACACGGGGCGTGAGCGGGGGGGTGGGTGTGAGGGATAGAGACACACGGGGAATGAGCGGGGGGTGGGTGGGAGGGCCAGGGGCATGAGCGGGGGGTGGGTGGGAGGACTAGAGACCCACGGGGCATGAGTAGGGGGTGAGGGGAGAGACACACGGGGCATGAGCAGGGGGTGGAGGGAGGGAGAGACACACACGGGGCATGAGCGGTGGGTGGGCGGCAGGGATAGAGACACACGGGGCATGAGCAGGGGGTGGGTGGGGTGAGAGACACACGGGGCATGAGCGGGGGGTGGGTGGGAGGGATAGAGACACATGGGACATGAGCGGGGGGTGGGTGGGCGGGATAGAGACACATGGGGCATGAGCGGGTGGTGGGTGGGAGGGATAGAGACAAACGGGGCATGAGCGGGGGGTGGGTGGGAGGGCTAGAGACACACGGGGCATGAGCGGGGGGAGGAGAGAGACACACGGGGCATGAGCGGGGGGTGGGGGAGAGGGGAGAGAAACACGGGGCATGAGCAGGGGGTGGGAGGGAGGGATAGAGACACATGGGACATGAGCGGGGGGTGGGTGGGTGGGATAGAGACACACGGGGCATGAGCGGGGGGTGGGTGGGAGTGATAGAGACACATGGGGCATGAGCGGGTGGTGGGTGGGAGGGATAGAGACAAACGGGGCATGAGCGGGGGGTGGGTGGGAGGGCTAGAGACACACGGGGCATGAGCGGGGGGAGGAGAGAGACACACGGGGCATGAGCGGGGGGTGGGGGAGAGGGGAGAGAAACACGGGGCATGAGCAGGGGGTGGGAGGGAGCACTAGATAGAGACACACGGGGCATGAGCGGGGGTGGGGGGAGAGACACACGAGGCGTGAGCAGGGGTTGGGGGGAGGGCTAGAGACACACGGGGCATGAGCGGGGGGTGGGTGGGAGGGCTGGCTAGAGACACACGGGGCATGAGCGGGGCGTGGGGAGAGAGACACACGGGGCATGAGCGGGGGGTGGGTGGGAGGGCTGGAGACACACGGATCATGAGCGGGGGGTGGGTGGGAGGGCGAGACACACACGGGGCATGAGCGGGGGTGGGTGGGAGGGGCTAGAGACACACGGGGTATGAGCGGGGGGTGGGTGGGATGGCTAGAGACACATGGGGCATGAGCGGGGGGTGGGAAGGAGGGCTAGAGACACACGGGGCATGAGCGGGGGGTGGGTGGGAGGGCTAGAGACACACGGGGCATGAGCTGGGCTAGAGAGACAAGGGGCATGAGCGGGGGGTGGTTGGGAGGGCTAGAGACACACGGGGCATGAGCGGGGGTGGGGGGAGGGAGAGAGACACACGAGGCATGAGCGGGAGGTGAGCGGGAGGGAGAGAGACACACGGGGCATGAGCGGGGGTGGGGGGAGGGCGAGACTCACACGGGGCATGAGCGGGGGTGGGGGGGAGGGGGAGAGACACACGGGGCATGAGCGGGGGTGGGGGGGAGGGAGAGAGACAGACGGGGCATGAGCGGGGGTCGGGGGGAGGGAGAGAGACAGACGGGGCATGAGCGGGGGTGGGCAGGAGGGATAGAGACACACGGGGCATGAGCGGGGGTGGGTGGGAGGGAGAGAGACACACGGGGCATGAGCGGGGGGTCGGTGGGAGGGATAGAGACACATGGGGCATGAGCAGGGGGTGGGTGGGAGGGATAGAGACACACGTGGCATGAGTAGGGGGTGAGGGGAAAGACACATGGGGCATGAGCAGGGGGTGGGGGGGAGGGGAGAGACACATGGGGCATGAGCAGGGGGTAGGGGGGGAAAGACACAGGGCATTAGCGGAGGTTTGGGTGGGAAGGCTAGGGGCATGAGCGGGGGGTGGGTGGGAGGGCTAGAGACAAACGGGGCATGAGTAGGGGGTGAGGGGAAAGACACATGGGGCATGAGCAGGGGGTGGGGGGGAGGGAGAGACACGGGGCATGAGCGGAGGGTTGGGTGGGAGGGATAGAGACACACGGGGCATGAGCGGGGGGTGGGTGGGAGGGATAGAGACACACGGGGCATGAGCGGGGGGTGGGTGGGAGGGATAGAGACACACGGGGCATGAGCGGGGGGGTGGGTGGGAGGGATAGAGACACACGGGGCATGAGCGGGGGGTGGGTGGGAGGGCCAGGGGCATGAGCCGCAGGTGGGTGGGAGGGCTAGAGACACACGGGTTATGAGTAGGGGGTGAGGGGAGAGACACATGGGGCATGAGCAGGGGGTGGGGGGAGGGAGAGACACCCACGGGGCAGGAGCGGGGGGTGGGCCGGAGGGATAGAGACACACGGGGCATGAGCGGGGGGTGGGTGGGGGGAGAGACACATGGGGCATGAGCGGGGGGTGAGTGGGAGGGATAGAGACACACGGGGCATGAGCGGGGGTGGGTGGGATAGAGACACACGGGCATGAGTGGGGGGTGGGTGGGAGTGATAGAGACACACGGGGCATGAGCGGGGGGTGGGTGGGAGGGATAGAGATAAACGGGGCATGAGCGGGGGGTGGGTGGGAGGGCTAGGGGCATGAGCGGGGGGCGGTTGGGAGTGCTAGAGACACACGGGGCATGAGTAGGGGTTGAGGGGAGAGACACATGGGGCATGAGCAGGGGTGGGGGGAGGGAGAGACACACACAGGGTGTGAGCGGGGGTTGGGGGGAGGGAGAGACACACACGGGGCATGAGCGGGTGTGGGGGGAGGGAGAGACGCACACGGGGCATGAGCGGGGGTGGGGGGGTGGGAGAAACACACACGGGGCATGAGCGGGGGTGGGGGGAGGGACGAGAGACACACGGGGCATGAGCAGGGGTTGGGGGGAGGGAGAGAGACACACGGGGCATGAGCGGGGGTGGGGGGAGGGAGAGAGACATACAGGGCATGAGCGGGGGTGGGGGGGGATCGAGAGACACACGGGGCATGAGCGGGGGTGGGCGGGAGGGATAGAGACACACGGGGCCTGAGTGGGGGTGGGTGGGAGTGAGAGAGACACACGGGGCATGAGCGGGGGGTGGGTGGAAGGGATAGAGACACACGGGGCATGAGCGGGAGGTGGGTGGGAGGGATAGAGACACACGGGGCATGAGTAGGGGGTGTGGGGAGAGACACACGGGACATGAGCAGGGGGTGGGGGGGAGCGAGAGACACGGGGCGTGAGCGGGGGTGGGTGGGAGGGATAGAGACACATGGGGCATGAGCGGGGGGTGGGTGGAAGGGATAGAGACACACGGGGCTTGAGCGGGGGGTGGGTGGTAGGTATAGAGACACACGCGGCATGAGCGGGGGGGTGGGTGGGAGGGATAGAGACACGTGGGGAATGAGCGGAGGGTGGGTGGGAGGGATAGAGACACACGGGAATGAGCGGGGGGTGGGTGGGAGGGCCAGGGGCATGAGCCGCAGGTGGGTAGGAGGGCTAGAGACACACGGGTTATGAGTAGGGGGTGAGGGGAGAGACACATGGGGGCATGAGCAGGGGGTGGGGGGAGGGAGAGACACTCACGGGGCAGGAGCGGGGGGTGGGCCGGAGGGATAGAGACACACGGGGCATGAGCGGGGGGTGGGTGGGGGGAGAGACACATGGGGCATGAGCGGGGGGTGAGTGGGAGGGATAGAGACACACGGGGCATGAGCGGGGGTGGGTGGGTGGGATAGAGACACACGGGCATGAGTGGGGGGTGGGTGGGAGTGATAGAGACACACGGGGCATGAGCGGGGGGTGGGTGGGATAGAGATAAACGGGGCATGAGCGGGGGGTGGGTGGGAGGGCTAGGGGCATGAGCGGGGGGCGGGTGGGAGGGCTAGAGACACACGGGGCATGAGTAGGGGTTGAGGGGAGAGACACATGGGGCATGAGCAGGGGTGGGGGGAGGGAGAGACACACACAGGGTGTGAGCGGGGGTTGGGGGGAGGGAGAGACACACACGGGGCATGAGCGGGTGTGGGGGGAGGGAGAGACACACACGGGGCATGAGCGGGGGTGGGGGGGGTGGGGGGGTGGTAGAAACACACACGGGCATAAGCGGGGGTGGGGAGAGGGGGAGAGACACACGGGGCATGAGCAGGGGTCGGGGGGAGGGAGAGAGACACACGAGGCATGAGCGGGGGTGGGGGAGGGAGAGAGACATACGGGGCATGAGCGGGGGTGGGGGGGAGATCGAGAGACACACGGGGCATGAGCGGGGGTGGGCGGGAGGGATAGAGACACACGGGGCCTGAGTGGGGGTGGGTGGGAGTGAGAGAGACACACAGGGCATGAGCGGGGGTTGGGTGGGGGGGATAGAGACACACGGGGCATGAGCGGGGGTGGGAGGGAGGGATAGAGACACACGGGGCGTGAGCGGGGGTGGGGGGAGGGATAGAGACACACGGGGCATGAGCGGGGGGTGGGTGGGAACGATAGAGACACACGAGGCATGAGCGGGGGATGGGTGGGAGGGATAGAGACACGCGGGGCATGAGCGGGGGGTGGGTGGGAGGTCTAGGGGCATGAGCGGGGGTGGGTGGGCGTACTAGAGACACATGGGGCATGAGTAGGGGGTGAGGGGAGAGACACACGGGGCATGAGCGGGGGGTGGGTCGGAGCTATAGAGACACACGGGGCATGAATAGGGGGTGAGGGAAGAGACACACGGGGAATGAGCGGGGGGTGGGTGGGAGGGCTAGAGACACACGGGGCATGAGCGGGGGGTGGGAAGGCTAGAGACACACGGGGCATGAGCCGGGGGTGGGAGGGCTAGAGACACACGGGGCATGAGCGGGGGGTGGGTGCGAGGGAAAGAGACACACGGGGCGTGAGCGGGGGTGGGGGGGAGGGAGAGAGACACACGGGGCATGAGCGGGTGTGGGGGGAGGGAGAGACACACACGGGGCATGAGCGGGGGTGGGGGGGTGGGGGGGTGGTAGAAACACACACGGGCATAAGCGGGGGTGGGGGGAGGGGGAGAGACACACGGGGCATGAGCAGGGGTCGGGGGGAGGGAGAGAGACACACGAGGCATGATCGGGGGTGGGGGGAGGGAGAGAGACATACGGGGCATGAGCGGGGGTGGGGGGGAGATCGAGAGACACACGGGGCATGAGCGGGGGTGGGCGGGAGGGATAGAGACACACGGGGCCTGAGTGGGGGTGGGTGGGAGTGAGAGAGACACACAGGGCATGAGCGGGGGGTGGGTGGAAGGGATAGAGACACACGGGGCATGAGCGGGGGGTGGGTGGGAGGGATAGAGACACACGGGGCATGAGTAGGGGGTGTGGGGAGAGACACACGGGACATGAGCAGGGGGTGGGGGGGAGGGAGAGACACGGGGCATGAGCGGGGGGTGGGTGGGAGGGATAGAGACACATGGGGCATGAGCGGGGGGTCGGTGGGAGGTATAGAGACACACGGGGCATGAGCGGGGGGTGGGTGGTAGGTATAGAGACACACGCGGCATGAGCGGGGGGGTGGGTGGGAGGGATAGAGACACATGGGGAATGAGCGGGGGTGGGTGGGAGGGCCAGGGGCATGACCGGGGGGTGGGTGGGAGTTCTAGAGACACACGGGGCATGAGTAGGGGGTGAGGGGAGAGACACACGGGGCATGAGCAGGGGGTGGGGGGAGGGAGAGACACACACGGGGCATGAGCGGGGGTGGGCGGGAGGGATAGAGACACACGGGGCATGAGCGGGGGGTGAGTGGGGATAGAGACACACGGGGCATGAGCGGGGGGTGTGTGCAAGGGATAGAGACACACGGGGCATGAGCGGTGGGTGGGTGGGAGTGATAGAGACACACGGGGCATGAGCGAGGGGTGGGTGGGAGGGATAGAGACAAACGGGGCATGAGCGGGGGGTGGGTGGGAGGGCTAGGGGCATGAGCGGGGGTGGGTGGGAGGGCTAGAGACACACGGGGCATGAGTAGGGGGTGAGGGGAGAGACACATGGGGCATGAGCGGGGGTGGGGGGGAGGGAGAGACACACACGGGGCATGAGCGGGGGTGGGGGGGAGGGAGAGACACACATGGGGCATGAGCGGGGGTGGGGGGAGGGAGAGACACACACGGGGCATGAGCGGGAGGGATAGAGACACACAGGGCATGAGCGGGGGGTGGGCGGGAGGGATAGAGACACACGGGGCATGAGCGAGTGGTGGGCGGGAGGGATAGAGACACACGGGGCATGAGCGGGGTGTGGGCAGGAGGGATAGAGACACACGGGGCATGAGCGGGGGTTGGGCGGGGGGATAGAGACACACGGGGCATGAGCGGGGGTGGGAGGGAGGGATAGAGACACACGGGGCGTGAGCGGGGGTGGGGGGAGGGATAGAGACACACGGGGCATGAGCGGGGGGTGGGTGGGAACGATAGAGACACACGAGGCATGAGCGGGGGATGGGTGGGAGGGATAGAGACACGCGGGGCATGAGCGGGGGGTGGGTGGGAGGTCTAGGGGCATGAGCGGGGGTGGGTGGGCGTACTAGAGACACATGGGGCATGAGTAGGGGGTGAGCGGAGAGACACATGGGGCATGAGCGGGGGGTGGGTGGGAGGGATAGAGACACACGGGGCATGAGCTGGGGGTGGGTGGGAGGGCTAGCGGCATGAGCGGGGGGTGGGTGGGAGGGCTAGAGACACACGGGGCATGAATAGGGGGTGAGGGAAGAGACACACGGGGAATGAGCGGGGGGTGGGTGGGAGGGCTAGAGACACACGGGGCATGAGCGGGGGGTGGGAAGGCTAGAGACACACGGGGCATGAGCCGGGGGTGGGAGGGCTAGAGACACACGGGGCATGAGCGGGGGGTGGGTGCGAGGGAAAGAGACACACGGGGCATGAGCGGGGGTGGGGGGGAGGGAGAGAGACACACGGGGCATGAGTAGGGGGTGAGGGGAGCGACACATGGGGCAAACAAAAACACGGACATGCCGCACGGACATGAGTTTGTGCGGCAGATCCCGCTCCTCGGCCCTCCGCTGGCCACCGACACGGGGCATGAGCGGGGGTGGGGGGGGAGGGAGAGAGACACACGGGGCATGAGCGGGGGTGAGAGAGACACACGGGGCATGAGCGGGGGGTGGGCGGGAGGGATAGAGACACACGGGGCATGAGCGGGGGGTGGGGTGGAAAAACAAAAAACAAAAACACGGACATGCCGCACGGACATGAGTTTGTGCGGCAGATCCCGCTCCTCGGCCCTCCGCTGGCCACCGTGTGCGATGGTGTGAGCGGGGGGCTGGAGGAACAGGGGACACACAGAGCATGACTGGGGGTGGGGGGGACAGGAAGGACACACAGGGCATGAGCGGGGTGGGGGGACAGAAAGTACACACGGGGCATGAGCCGGGGGTGGGGCAGACACGGGCATGAGCGGGGGTGGGAGGAACAAGAGACAGACACGCTCCTGCTGACCTGACAAAGCCTCTCATGCGGCAAAGAAAGATGGCGGGCGTCTCTGAAGCCAGACGCACTGCACGCTTTCACCGCATCCAATGAGAGAGCACGTCAGATGTCCGCGGACATCACGCAAGCTGCTGGCCCAATCACCGTCCTGTCCGCGTAGCGAACAGGGAAGTGTGTCCGCGAAGTGAACACAGATATCACTATTTTTTTTTTACCTACTTTTTGGTCATTTTAAAAAAAAATCTACTGGACGGATTTTCACCAAATTTGCAAAAGCACGCTTTCGGGACCAAGCTGCTGCTCCTGGTCCAAATTTGGTGAAAATCCGTCCAGCGGTTTGGGCTGTAGACGCAAGCAAACATTTTTTCCCATTGAGTCTATGGGAAAAAAAAAAGTTTTGGGACCCCCCTTTAACTTTGCCCCCCCTGGACGAATCCTCACCAAACTTTGCAAAAGAATTCAGAGTGACCCAAATACTTTTTTTACAAAGTTTGATGAGAATTCGTTCAGGGAGAGCAAAGTTATATGCCGCCCAAAAAGTGCTCTTCCTATGAAAACAGCAAATTAACCATAACTACATGGCAACTACCGTGGCCATGTAATATTATTACGTAAAACTATTGATGTAGCTATTATTTTTCTGCTCCGGTGGCAAGGACCTGCAATTTACAGCTGAAGGAGGAAATCTCTGTGCCAGCAATATAATATATGGGAGCGGTTAAATGAATGGTCTAGGGAACGGTAAGGTTTAAGGGGATCCCCTGGAAAAGGGACTTTAAGTCAGTGTGGACCATGGGTGCAATTGTTGGTATCAGTGGGCAACAGAATTGTGACTGGAGGTGCCGGAATGACACATGGGCCCTCATTATAGGTAAAAAGTTACAGGCACCTTTTCCGGACTATCTCACTTTGAGTCTGCCGATAGGAGCACTGTACTACCGGTAGGCCTGACCTGCCAGGAGTTCAGGGCCCTACTGGCAGGCTTGTCACTGAAGCATCAACACCGTTACTAACAGTGCTAGTGCTTCAGGGTTCCCATTCTCATGGCGTCCTCTGCTGCATTTGATATCACAGTAGCGCTGGGATGTCAGGCGGTGGTAACGGTAATACAAGGTTGCCGTAATCTGCTTGCTACCAGCGGGCTTTACCAGCAACCTAGTAAGGTGGTCCATGGTATTAGCTTCCATATTCATAAAAACACTGGTAACTTCTTGAAGGCTAGGTGCAGCGGTGGCCAATTGTGATGTTCACAAGTCAAGTTAATTAGTAATGCTTAGGTTAGCTTTATTATATCCCACAGCAGGGAAAACAGTTGAAGTGTAAATGCCTTGTGTTACTGTGACAAACTGACTTCTGTCCTGAAGGATTACAAGGATGGTAGAGGTTAAAACACCCACTCAACCCTCACACTTGTGCCAAAAGCCTACACAATCATCAATGTAAAACAGCACAGTTAACAGATATACTTCCTTTGCATTTTGTGTTAACGTGGGCTGAGGGAAAGATATACTCTAGCAACCCAAACAGCAAAGTATATCAGTAAAAAATAAATTAATGTCCAATGAAGGTTCTATAAAAATATATACCTTAATCAAAAACACAATGTACAATAATAACTAACTAGAAAACACGGCAAAAACCCACTCCTGTAGAAGGAACACATAGGGCCTCATCACGAGTTTGGAGGCAGCCATGCCCTTAATAGGGGCATGGCTGCCTCCAAACTCGGGTCCAGGTCTGTGGTCCCTGAATGGGGAAATACCGGGCCATTCCGACTTTAGAGCATGCTAACAATGGGCCCGTTAATGTACCAGACGTCTTTTGTGGGTCCCGCAAGGGGACCTCGTAATAGGGCGCTACAGGGTTAATGGCTCCGCCCACCTCCTAATGAGGCCCATAATATGCAAAGATAGAATAGATGGAACACTCTGGGAAGAGACAGGGGGAGAACAGGCAAAAAAAGACTACAATGTTCAAAGGGTATGTTCTTGAGCTTGCAAAAGGGATTACAATGGCCTATCCAGTCTCTCCCAGTCAGTCCCAAAGATTGACTGAGGGGCAGGGGGGTTGATATTAGTAAATAATACCTTTGCATAGTTCTTGGTGGTTTGAAAGCTTTGAACCAGGCTTCTCAGCGTCGATCGCGGGTTCTCTTCAGTTCAAAGATATGGCAGTCATGGTTGTCCAGGGGCAAGCTGGCATCAAGTCAGGAATGTAGTTGCATTCTCAAAATGTCTACTTAAGCGATGCAGTTCTGGCGGTCACCAGGTTCTGTTTGTCGCTCGAGGATTGACAGCCTGGACCTGGAACCAGATTGTGAAGGTGAGTTGATTATATGAGGGGATAAAAGGTCACGGTTCTGAGACACCAAGGTCAGATCAATCGACTTGCAGGAGCGATGATGAAGAGGCTGGTGCTTCGTATGGGGAGTCTAGTAATGCAAGACAGTGGTACATCATCGGTTTGAATTGAGGAAATGCCACATTTCAGCTGGCGTGGTGAGGCGGGGAACAGTGTCGAACAGGCAAACGGCGGTTTGAAGAATAGTGAATGCTTGAGGCAGCTTTTAGGATCCTGAAAGTTTGCTTGGTGTCAAAAATGATCGAATTACTGCTCACATGTTGTTGACGTTGAAAAAGGGAATCTCAGCTGTTCTGGCTTCGAGATTCTATGAATCCCACTCCAGGATCCTAAGGGCCAAGGCAAGTCCTTTTCTTGGGCTCCCAAACATGGGAAAGCTAGCACACACCTTCAGGGGTCCGGCAACAGTGAGGACCTAGTGAACAGGGTGGCTGGCAGTGATGCAGTCTTGGTCCTGCAGCAGAGCTCACTCACTGCAATGATTAGGGGACAATGCTTGCCTCTATCTTGGGCACCTGCTTCACCACACAACTAGAGGGCTCTAGAAAGGACTGCTCTCACAGCAGGG
Organism: Ambystoma mexicanum; assembly: GCF_040938575.1. Taxonomy (NCBI): domain Eukaryota; kingdom Metazoa; phylum Chordata; class Amphibia; order Caudata; family Ambystomatidae; genus Ambystoma; species Ambystoma mexicanum. The sequence continues at coordinate 124,698,275 of NC_090941.1, forward strand.
TCTGACAAAATCTTCTTTCAGGATTGGAGTGCAAAGGATGATAAAAATAAAAGTGGTGGTAGACCCCTTATTTGATGGCATAAGACCACAGATGATTGGACTATAGATAGCCGGCTTTAGGGGTCCAATCACTGCTTTAAATGAGTGCTACAGGAAATGAAGGGGACAGGAAAGAGAAAGAGAAGCAGAGAGAAACAAGTTGGCAGAATTGTCTCCAAACAAACCTCTGACTGGTTACACTAACCTAGCCCTTTCCCTTCTGAATCGAATATAAAACCATTTGAAATTCAGTAACCCAGTGTGAGATCTAGCCCTTTGTGAAAGGGTGTGCCCTTTGATTCCTGTTCCCAGGACAGCCTCCTGTAAGTGGCTGTCCTGGGAAAAAGGTGTTACCTACCCTTACAAAGGAACATATAGGCAATCCCCAAGGATACAGTCCTGCAAGTGGGCTACAGGGGCCTTGTCTGGAATAAATACACATGACCTGTCAAAGCTGATATAAATATAAAGCACATATAATATTTCTTTTACAAGGGGCAATAACCCTATCCTCTAGCCTGGACAGTCTTTACAAAACTACAATAGAATCAAAGTGAAATTAATCATTATGTATCTCCAGCACTCTAAACGAGAGTAAACTCCTTACGTTTTTAAATATACAGGTATTTAATATTGAATGTTAAGTTCTTCAAGTCAATAATCAACTCATAGTTTATCATAATTCAAACAATTTCCAGAAATTCAAATAATTCACATATTCATATTGTGGTTACAATGAACATCACAACTTACTCAAACAAATTTTTTAACCAATATATAAGTATCACCAAAAGATATCTTTGAAAAATATGTTAAATTCAATTGCACTGTAATAGATATCACGTTATTAGGCATTGATGTTTATAATAAACTTCTCAATGTTTCGTATTCAAATATCCTTTTTCATGGGTCCATCCCACCTAGATTTGCAATTGATTTCTAATTTCTATCTTGCAGGATAGTTCATTTTCAATTTCTGAAAAGATATATACAGAAATCTACTTGAGTTCCACATAATTTAATTTATCAACCTGTAATGTCAAATAAAAGACTTGACTAACCTTATTGTTATCAAAGATCTCATAAGCAGTCACTAATGAATGTAGAGAATTGTTAATCCCTCCTGTATAGGTTCACAAGTGTGTGGGGTAATTCACTTTGAATTTTTCATTCTAAAAATGAAAATATGGAATAATTTATGAATGTATCCTAAATTGACAACACCGGAGTGCTATAGTGTGATCATGACATCAGTTCCACCTTACCATAATTCCAGTTCAGCTCAACAAATTAAACCCACTTCCAATGTCCTACCATTGCTTCATGTTCTAAACTCCCACATGTTGTCAATATTGTAAAGTAATTGGAATGTTATAGTAATCTAATGTTGCTCTCAAAAGCAACTTCTACAGTCTAAATGTAACTCACTTATAAGTACGCTCCTAGCAGAACGGGCTCAAATCTTACTCTGTTGTTATGCAAAAAGCTGGCTATCCCCACTACTCACTGTTTTTTTCAATAATACAAGCCCGCAAAATTGTGGGTAAAATAGGAAGTGACATCAACATTTCCAAAAACTGGTATGTTAATAGAGGTATTTTAAAGGAACTAAAGGGAGCACTGTATTAGGAGCATGATGTTGCCTGAATATATATATGTGGAGTAAAGGACTATTTTCGTAGGCTAATCCCATTATATGTTGTATAAAGTTTGGTTTTTCAATGCTCCTAGCAACCAATCAAGGTGATGTTTGTTTTGGACAGTGGATTTTAAATACCACATATATTTAGTATTTTGCCATACTTCTTACCCATTACTAGACAACATTTTTTCGCTCCAGAACCTACAAACTTCTAATTTGTTGCTTTGTCTGATGTATTCTACTGAATCTGCTTTTGTAATACTGTTTGCATTGAAGTCTACCAATGGACCGCAAGATCTACAAGGCAATGAATTGTTTCTTGATTTACTGCTCAAAGGGATTGAATCCTCTCTAGGCAACAGTAATGTCCTTTTCTATGTATATAATGTGTACCACATGACTCTGAGACTACTGTTTAGGTGAAATGTGGACCTACATGTCTATGCATACTGTCTTCAATCTTTTCTGTTTGCATATCCAAAAATGTTATTTTAGTTGCTCTAATGTCAATCTACTTGACTTTTACCTTTCCTCAGATCACATGTAAATATACACATGAACCTTTTTGAGACTTATGGGACTGCAAATAGATTTGTGATTTTTTCCAAACTAGCCCCATAGTCTCTCTATTTGAGAAGCACTATTCAAAACACTTGAATGTTGGGTTCCTGGTGATTGCTATTAACACCAATTTTAGTTATATCAGAATAGTACAACATACTACACTTTAGATATGTTCCAATTCTAAATCGGTGGCTACCACACCCCCAGTTACATACTAGTATAAAGTACGGTTGACATGTGTCATCAATAGAACCATATCAAAGTATCCAATGATGCAGATATCATGATAAATCTCAATCCCTTGTCCTCTAACTAAATGTAATATATTGTATTATGAGTTATAGATAGTTTGCTCCAAAAAATCAAATACAAGTGCAAGTGTTTTAAAATATAGAGTCGTGTGCACACCGGCCATGGCCAAAGGCCATGACTAGTGGTTTGGTAGTGTTCAGCCGTGCCCACTCTCCATGGTCAAAGCCATGGTTAGTGGTCTGGTAGTGTTCTAAAAATCTATGGAATAACAAAACCCTTGAAATGCAAGGGAAATATTTAGTTGTAGTTATGTTAAGATGAGCAATAGATTGTAACAAAACCGTTGAAATTCAAGGAAGAAAATGTAGGTGCAGGGACGTAAAGGTGAGAACGTCACGCAACAAAACCCTGGAAATTCAGCTGAAGGCACCTAAACTTTGTGCCCCTTGTTGCGTAGCCAATGACCACATTTATGACATCACAGATGACTTCACTGATGATATCATTGATAACTTCTCTGATAACATCACTGATAACATGACTAGTGACATCACTAATGCCATCATCTATGACATACACACATACAAGTCAATGTATTACAAAATTGGATACTATTGAAAGATTACTTTTACTTTGTACAGTATGTGTTTTATTTCAATTGTAGCATTGTAACATGTTAATTACTTACAAGAGACACAGAACAAAATATACATCTAGTTAGATGTTTTCAAGTAACTGTTGAATTTCTAGGAGATTTTTAGAAGGCTACCATACCACTAAACATATACAAAGTTTTTTCCACTGAATTCTATAGGTTTTTACCAGTGCACCCTAATTTCCTAGAAGTTCTTTAAATCTATTTTTAATGGTTACACCTAAAAATCACACTCACCTCCAATGTAGCAGCTCTACCGTGCGTGGACAGTATAAATGGCTGCAGAACAGCCTGACACCAGGTAGCATCAAGATAACCCAAAAGCACAGGGAGCAAAACAAAATGTTGAACCCTTCTAATAAAAAAAACATATACACAAACCAACATTACTAATATTTAGTACACCCAGATATACATCTATGTACAATTGCAAGTTTTTAAATTTAAAATGTATTTTTGAGTTAGCACATAATATTATGGAGTATACCATAACTGTACACCTCATATTATCAGAATACTGAAACTCCTCACACACACTGAGACACAGCAACCATACAGTGCAAAATAATCTGTCACAAAATAGTAGGTACACTTTATTCATGTTGGTATTATAACTATTCATTATATAAATATCACTCAGAAGCAAATATAACCGTTCTATATTTTTACAGAAATGGCAAATGGCTAGAGGAGAACTTTCCCGAAAGATTAAATCAGTATTGACCAAATATATAAAGGTAAAAAAATATATATTTGAAAGCAAGTAAATAATGTAACTTATACAGAACCTATTTAAATATTAATTTCTCATGTGTTATGCTAAATAATGTAGAAGAGAAAAGCACACCCAAAACTAATCATGAAGAAGCTGACTACTAAAAAAGAATCCCAATTACCAAATCTACAAAATCAAATCACAAACATTTCTTTACAAATAGGATAACTCTGAAATGATTTTAACATATGTTAAAAAACATCTAATTAGAAAAGCTGATTTTCACTGCCCTACTTATACCTGTCACCATTCCCTTAGCAATTACCTGAATCAATTCATGAAAATATAAATGACAGACATTTTGATGAAACTTCGCTCCCTGTTTCTCCTAATCATTACTTTTCACAACCTCCAAATACTGCTATTTATGTTTTCCACACTGATTCCCAACCCCTTTCTTAAATGTTCTTATTGTTCATACTATATTTTTTACAAAATTAATAGTTACATGGTTTTAAAAAAACCTTTAACAATACAATTCAATGTAATCATTTCATATACAAAATGATATGCAATAAAATCAAAACACAATTGAATACAAATTTCACATAAAAATTGTCATCGTACAAATCATTCTATCTCTAAGGATTTTAAAAAACCTGTGACTGCTAATACTACTGAGGTAGTTCTACCTGCCAAATATTTCATAAAATAATCACTCTGCAATGTAGATAAAATTGTTAAATCCCGTCTAAAATGTATATCACGTTTACTCCTTAAAACAAAACAGACTTCTATCAAATGTTGTATTGTTTCTAATGTTGCTCCACAGATTCTACATTCCTCTTGATCATGAGCTAGCATCTTATACCATATTAAGATTCATTTTATTTGAATTTGAATCATGCAAAATCTAAGAAATAATCACCTAACTGTCTTTTGCTGACACACAGTTAAATAAGGGGCAATTACTCCAACACATTTGAAATCGGATCTCAGGTGGGTAAGCGATTTATAGGAATGTACAGAATCTATCTTCTTTGCTTAATCCCTCCGATATAACAGTGTTTTTACTGTTCCTGGATTCCCCCAGAGATCAGTTGCTGTGAGTCCCAGGTCTGTAACTAGCATATGACATGATTCCGAAAATTCTTGTATAAATGCTTCCTTACCACTCAACATTAACCTATTAAGTTTCTCATAAAGGGATGGAGAGCAGGAGGGCAAAGATGTTAAAATACAATGATAGGTACTTCCAATGGGGTCAGAATTTAAGAGAAAGTAGAACAAGTTTGTATTGAATTGTCGATATTGGAGTCCCCTGAGACAATTGAAGTGTCCTCCTCCACAACTGGCCTTCTATGCATGAAAGCAGGTTGAGCACCCAGAATGGGAGTATCTCAAATCTATACAACCTTTTAGCTACAATTTTCCCCTCATAGAACTTTAGTGAGGGTAAAATTATGTATCTCCAATACTCAGTGTCCACATAAACTAATTGATTGCTCAACGCCATTCCCATTGAGGATAACCATTTCTAACAAATGTAACATTTTCCTTCACTGTGATGGGGAAACCCAAATACACAAAACCCATCAATTTTTCAAGGGTCTCATGTTCTACTTTCCATGTAAACGATGTAGGTCTACATTTTAAGTAAAAATGCAATATTTTGTATTTGCTAGGATTGATTTTCAACCCGTGCTCAGTTGCGAATTTGGAGAATGCTGACAGTGAATATTTTAATCCGATCTAAGTATGATCAAAAATTAAAAATCATCAGCATGCGCCAGCCAGAGTAACTTCAAATGTTGAATCTTTGGCATGGCGAGGGCAGCTGGATTAAGATAGTCACCAATATCGCTGAGATACAAATTAATTAAAATTGGTGCAAATACAGAGCCCTGCCAAACACCTCTAAAATTTAGTATACGTCTTGATAGGTTGCCCTCATGATCCAGGATGAACAGTATTTTAGTCTTGCAGTACAAACCAATTATTTATCATAGCAAACCCTGTGGGATTCCCCATTTCAATAACTTATTCCACAAAACACCACGGCCCACTGCATTGAACTATTCTGACAAGTCAAAAGGCACACCACATAGAGTGATTCACATTTATGGAATAAACCTGTTTGGCAGCTCGCTTCAATAAAAATTAATTGTGTGAAGTAGCATGCTGTTTCCTGAACCCTGTCTGCCATAACGGAACTCTATTGCATGACCTTTGCCATATTTCCAAATGATCCAAAACGAATGTAGCAAATAACTTGCTATCTGCATCAATTATTGCTGTTGGCTGAAAAATTAGTGGATCAGCACGTGAATCCTTTTTGAAAATTGGCACTATATATGCACCTGACCAGGATTCAGGAAACATGCCGCTAGAAATTAGATTGTTGAAAAAAAAAAATAATATTGAGGGCCAGGTTTCTGGATCCCCTTAAATAGGATATTGGACAGATTATTGGGTACAAATGCTCTCGAGGAGCTAATTATATTCATAGCTACTAAAGTGTTTTCCTTACTTACAGTCATTATCCAAGAATCATTGGTTTTGGTCATGTATGAAGTTTCTTCAAGTTCCTTATGAGACTGTAGAAAAATCAGATACCCATTGCTGTTTCGCAACTGAGGAGATTCTATGTTCGTGCTGTGAGCGTGCAAGGTGCTCATTAAATGCCAAAATGAACAAGCATCTTCATTTCTAAGGATCAAGATCATTTTTTCTGAATCTCCCTGATACCATGAATTTAATTTAATCTTAGTCCAGTTCTTATATGCTTGTTTAGCGCTCTTTATCTGCTATATTTTAAGGTTACAGGAAAGTGTTGTATCTTTCTTTATACTTTTAATCTTTAGGTGGTGTGCCTTCTTTTGACTAACCACTATGAGATCATACACATAGCAGTGCTTCTTGTATGAGTAGCAAGTTCAAACCTGTTTATCCAAAGTGGCAGACAGTGATTCCTCCAAGAATCTGCCATAATTGTCCACGATAGAGATTCAATATTGCCAATCTAATTAAGTAATTGATAGACAAGCCGAAGCAGTTTCATTGACCCTACCGATAGAGGTCTCATTCCAAGTTACTTGTGTTCTAGCAGGATTAAATCTAACATTAGGGCATTTCTGGATGTGTGAGTCTATTTGAAAAGGAGCAGGGAAAATGAAGAAAGTAGACAAATAACTGTGATCGCTAAAGTCATTAGGTATGACTAACAAATGGCTACATCTCTCAAATAAACCAAAACTTACAAAAATATAATCAATAATAGAATTCGACGAGCCATTTCACCAAGTCCACTTCACAGGAACAGCCACTCCTATAGACCCATTTAGCATAGAGAAACAAAGGCCCTGAAACATCCTCATCCAAATTTGGCCATGCCATTTGTTCCCCATACTAAAGTGGGAAGAACCATTTCATCTTGTGCCTGGACACAAGCACTGTTGAGTTCCCCCATGATCAATAATTCACCGCCAGGTTGTTTCAATTGCCATTCGTTAATGAGTTCATACATTGTTTCAAGACAAGGTTTTTACATGCTGATCCCCTGTTTTCAATATACATTAAGAACTAGAAGATCCAGAAGAGTGTCATGATTGAGCTGCAGATGAGTCCCTAGCGCACCAAATATTATGACCATGTAAGTAATGATACTTAAATATGGAGAGGAGCATATCAATGTTAGTAGTCCCCAGGATGGGCAGCCTACATGGCCCCTTTTGGCTGATTGAAAGGATATCAACTAACCTTCAAATGCTCGGGACACCATTATCCAGGTTTCTTAAAAACAGTGATTCCTCAACAGCTCACCAACTAATGGATTAGTCTTCAATGAGTTGTGACCCCGTGCGTTCCATGAGAAAAGCGTTAAAGTGAAATTATCCAAATCAGTGTTAGGGATACCGAACTGGAGGTCGAGGCCTTTCTACAAAATGCTCACTGACAGCCAAGACCAATCAGGATCTTGCCACAATGGAGTGGGAACACCTTTGAGTATTTGAGGTCAAGTGAGGGTGACCATAGTCTTATGGAGTGATACTATGGTCTTCCCTGGAGATGTATTACCTTCAGCCTCCTCGACCCTCAACCCATTGTTAACTCTATTTCTGTTGTAATGAGAGAGATCAAAGCCCAAAATCCTAATTGACTGTACCTCACTGATCAATAAGTCCAGTAATATTTTTGACTGTATATACAGTATGGCACAGTCAGATCTATAGTGATCAATAAAGTCCACACAGGCAACATCAGTACTAGTAATCGCACTTAGTAATGGAATCAAGCGTAAACGTCTCAGTTCATTGGTGAGATTAAGATTGATGTTGCGAATTTCCAGAATTATACTTTCCAATAACAATTGGAAATCTTGAACAACTGCCTTCTTTTGGGTTTCAAATCTGGTAGCCACCTCAGTTCGCCCACCCCATAAGCGATCACGTGACTCCAGATCTTGATTTCAAAGGGACCGATGTTCCCTCTCTCATGCACATCTTAATATATAATATGCTGTTGGTTCTAAAATGTTACGTGTATCTAAACCATAACTCAACAAGGAATTAGTGCCACTAGTGTGCATGCTTTCACTAGGAACATCCTCTGTAATTACAGCCCCATAGAAGTAATGTTGACCTGTAGAAGGGTCATTCATAGATGGTATTTGGGTGCCAGTCTGTGAACCCACATGATTACCCCAAAGAAGTAGCCATTATGTTAGCCGATTCTCCAATGGTGCACCATTTGATTTACGATCTGGGTCACAGTTCCTGCTCCCCTTAGATCATTTCCACATGCTCTTACTGAGGAATCTTGACACCACATTTCCTCAGACTTAGACATTAAGTAAACTAGACTCCCCACCCAAGGCAAGGGGCCCTGTTTCTGAGTATACACCTTTGGAGTTTGAATCCCTTGAATTAAAGTTAATCCCTGCAAGGGGGAGTCAGGATACCCCGCCCTTCCATGCAGGGTCGAATTAGGTCTCTGTACTTTTGGTGGAGCAAGCAGCCCTACCGATTGTTTAGAGTACACCATCAGTGGTAACTCTTATTGACCCAGTGCTCTTGTAGTATTCGTAGCAAAAAGAAAATAAAGGTCTAGTAGTCTGTTTAGTTATTTTTTCCCCTGAGTGGCTTTATAGGTCTGGGAGTTCCAACAGTTAAATTAGACGAATTCCCACTAAAATGGTCAGACTTGAGCTGTCATTCGTAGTGTCAACAAATGCCAATGGCATTGTGTCAAACTCTCCCTCCACAACAACAGAGTCACTCTCAATTGGGGAATAAACCACATGCACAGATTAAGCATGAGGAAGATTTCATTAGGAGTTTCACATGATTGTAATTCTGGTTGACACTTTTGCAAGTCCAAAATCAGTTTCAAAACATAGGCATTACATTTAACATTATGATGGTTACCCAAGGTTTTATCCTTGGAGCTTTCCAAGTGCATAACAGAATGGGTCAAAACATTATGTGAACTCTACTGTTGAACCCTCCCCAGTTCTCCGGCCTGGGATTCGCCGAAAGAGTCAAATGCAGAAGAATACCCTGCCACTAAGGTGTCTAAAGGAGCAGATCTCCCATTAAAAACTAAGGGTCTTTGCTCCTCTCTCTGCTGCAGGGGTACCAATTTAGGAAAACCATTTCCTACATCATCAGACAAGAGACCACCTAAAGGTCCACCATCGCCCAAGGATAAGACCTTAACTCCCGTAGATGGTACCCTTTCCTGTCCATATGTCAATAGGAAGGTTTTGACAACATTATGAATTTTAACATTATCAAATGTAGACAGTAAAGACTCCAACAGTACTGAATGTGACTTAGATTCTGCTTTCAAGCCTTCATATAGTGTTACAAGCACACAAAGGACATGATTGATCTATAGCAGTACTTCACATACTGGAGAGTCAACCTTCTACTTCAAGTGCTGGAAAGCAGCAGGAAGTCTTTGTGAGGGTAAGAAGGGTGGAGATGGATTGAAACTATAAAGCATAAAATCTGAATTGCAATTGGCATACTAGGTAGTCGCAGGAGCTGTGTTCTTCATGTCTGAAGAGTTCACATTTGAGTGCCTTTTGTTTGTTGATCAAGTAGAACTATTTTGAACCAGCATTATTGACCTCAGCCCTTTTATTACGAGCTAGCAGTACTTTGAGATGGATGGTGATGCAGAAGATACTCAAACATCAATAATCAGACTAACTTAGGAAGTTGGCAAATCAAAGCTGTTTTACTTGCAATTGTCTTAAACAGGGAGTTACAACGAACATCAACAATTCGTTCGATCTTCTCGCTCAGCAAAACTTATAAAAAAAGCATCTTATATAGTAAAAACTGCTGACATCATCCTATGTGACGCACTACAAAAACCTATTGCAGAAAGTGATTGGGTCTAAGAGAACATCTAGGTGTAAGTTCCATACTTGTCTAAGACAGTGATAGGGTCTCTAACGTCAGGTGGGACAACTAAGCCCTTCCTTCAAACAGGTCACTATGAATGTCATCAAATACATGATGTCCCATTGGTGACACAAACTATAGGGCTCTTTACTACGTTGCCCTCTATAATTGGTTGGTACCCTTACATTTGTCAGCACTTTTCCACATACGCCAGCAGCACGCAGGCTGGCATACAGGTGATGGTGGGCTGGTCTTGACCATAGCTTCCCACCAATTAGCATGTCATCTATCATCACCTATTGCAGTCTACACGTCAATAAAGGCTTTGAACTTGGCCTTGGTAATGTTCCTTGCTCTCGAGAATACGAGGGAGTAAAGCATGCTCTGTCTCCTTGAGTAGGTGTAGCTCATCACTATTGTCCATTTTCAGCCATACACGTGACTGAAGACAGGGGTTTTGAGCTCTGGTGTATTTAAAATACTATTATTTACTGAACCCCTAATGTCATCAATGTTCTCATGCACCTCCTATGAGCAGGGGTTTGTTATTTCACACATTTGTAGCTACTGTCTGATCATTCCGGCCCAGAGCAGCCTTGGCTTCTTTGGGCTGGACCAGCCTTGCCCTTCGTTTGTTTGTATTTGATTGCTTTTCGGCTACAACACACATATATGTTGGTGCATGCCTCAATCTATTCACTACATAACTAGCCTTAAGAATACTTTGCCTGCTTGCATTTCTTTGCATCTGTACATGTGTAAAATGACTTGATATCTTCATCATTTTTGTAACATAAACACCTTCATCTCGATCCCAAAAATGTTACTTATCTTTGATACTTTCTTGATGCCTATAGAATATCTATGTTCTCTTGTCTCTGCATCTCTTCTGGGTGCATCAGTCTTGCTTCATGGGATGTCACCAATCTGTTCTTTTGCTCACTTTTCACACTTCCTCTGGTATTTCATTCAAATGGCTGTCATATTGTGGTGTATGCAGATATGGCTTTCTTAAAGGGAACCTTGCTTCCAGGATTCTCCTTGGTATTGGTATCTTCACTGACACTGAATGTATTTCACATTCTGGTTCCCAGCATATCGGCAACATGGGCGCAATGCTTGAGGTGGGGGTACTTGGCTCCCTATCTACACTCCCCCCTCTGGGCGATTCATTGACCACTCTCCCATCATACTTCACATCTAGACATCCTTTTTTTACTAAATGCTTTTTTGGGACCCATATCCTTGTTACTCCTTTCAGGCATCCAGCTGATTTCACATGCTCATCTTCATTCCAGGTCATAAGCATGTACTTTCCATTTGGACTGCAGTAGATCCATTTCCCCACATACTTCTTATGGTTCTTTGGGTAAAGGAATTCTGTTCCCTTGGGTACATGAATGCTGGCTTTCACATAATCTCTGATTCCTTCATCTGTTAGCTTCTTGGTTTTCCATCCTGATTCAACATCAATCATGATCTTCACCCCTATAGTTTTCTTTGCAGTCTTCGTGCATTGTGAGATAGCCAATCTGATTACACAGAATCTAAGCAACAGCATCACTCTCAGGGCTCCAAGGAACTTGAACATATCTGCCATCCATAGTGGAACCCACGAAAAGAGTCATCCAAACCAACTGTCATCTGCAATATCTTCCACTTCATCTACCATCTGGATATGTAGCTTCGTCAGCATCTATATGGCCTCTGTCAAGGTGCCATTCTCGTCATCTTGAGAATGTATAAACATGCAACATGATTCTCCAATTTTGGCATAAACACCTCTATCCATGGCTGTAATCATACCCAGAACGTATCTATTCTGAAGAGGCATTAGTCGTATGGCTCTCAGTTCTTTCTTGATAGCATTGAATCCCTTTATGGTAGTGTTGATTCTCTGCAACAGCTCCCATCTGGTTATGTGTAACCACTTAGTATTTGCATATGTCTGGATCCGAGGCCTGAAGATTACTGTGAATATCGCTGAGGTCTGACTGAATAGTTTATGTTCATACAGGATAGAGTCAAAAACTTCTATTGACTTAGCTGAGAATGAGTTCTCTCTATTTACTCGATGTATCAGCTCCACAAATATCTTCTTCCTCAGATGAGCATCTGCTTTTGGAAAGTCATCAATGTTCAGGACACTTTTAGGAATCAGCAACGCTGGAACATGAAAGTTCACTATAGAACATCGTCCTCCCCAATCTTTGTGCAGCTTCATTTAAGCTCTGGATCTGCAAGCTCAGTAATGATCCATGATCACTGCTGCCCAATTTTCATTCCTGGTACATCAAAGACTCAACCACAATTCTGGTTCCCTCCAACTTTTCTTGTGCCGTTATTTATGAAACACTTTTGCATTTTCCAGAGGCACTATCTGCAAAGGCCCTACTTTGTCTTCGACCCATGTCGTCAGTTTAGCAAGTCTCGGCCATAAAGGTGCACTATCTCAATGATAGGTTGGTAGAAACCAATGAATATCAATGCTCTGTAGATGACCACACCTTCTTCCCATCCATCTGGTGAAAGTACTGATCCCCAAATCTGCATCTGGCCTCTGTTCTTCCATCTTTGAATTTCTTCTGCAGATTTTCCTGGACTCTCAAGTTTCCTGTTGACTTCCCATCTGATTCCAGCTCTGTTTACTCCAGGCTGTTCTTATCTGATCACGTGATTTTCAGTATGTGCTCTTAGCCTTGTCTTTGTGTCTTGGACATAATTCTCTTCCTCTGGATCCGTCCATTCAGTTTCCAAATTTTAGATAGGCTGTTTGGCCCATGAACTGACCTCTTGTACGGCAGAGTGCAATGTGTGATAAATAATGTGCTGTCTGGACATCGATTTCAATAGCTATGAAAATCTTAGACTTCCCCATACTATAAGGCAGGAGTGCACATAGATAGCATTCCTCTGTCGAGGTCATCTTCCCACTTCTTTCATGTGCTGATATCACATGTTGTTTCCGAAATGTGCTATACTATCTAGGTAATCATTCAGCTCATGATCATCCTCCCTAGTACTTCTCTTAGGTCTCCCTCTTGTCTCATGAGCTTTCCTATTCATGTTATGAAGTATTTCAGCATAATTCCTTCTTACTGGGGGAATCATAGGAATATTTGTCAGTGAACTGGGTGTCTTTACCCATGCTACTGGTGCAGGAACAATTACATAAGGTCTTGGGTGTCTTGTAGTTGCCACGTCTATACCCTCATTCTGCATTGGCAGATACGCAGGGACCCTTGCTTTATTTGGGTCCACATAATAGGCAGTACGTACTGTAAGTGAGATAAGAATCACAATAAACAAGATACAGGTATAAATGAAATACCAATAGGACCACTTGATGCAGCAATAGCTCCTTGCTCATTGTGGTGGCCTCTCATTGTTAGCCATGTTATTATTACTGTCTATGCTGCCCATTCTCAATCTTTTTTAAAGAAGGAAAAATCAAACTTTATTCGGGCAACATCATAAAATACTTTGGCAGCATCTGGACTTGCTCCACAAGCTCTTCAATCAGCTGGCCGATTGCAGGGTGATTAACAGGATTCCTGATGTACACAAAGGCGTTGAGGATGTGTTTCCAGTAAGAAAAAAAATACCAAGGACAGTAAGTTTAAATGTCTTCCCTCGAAAGCCTCATTCAGAATTGTTCTTTATATTCTCTCAGAAAATAGACATACTTGCTCTATGATATCACGTAGCAATTGATGGATTGCCACTAGGTTCCTTGGATCTCTCAGGAAAGTTCAATCATCAGTTTGTCTTCCAACAAGATGAGGACGTTCTTCAATCAAGAAGTAAAAGACTATTCCAACCAGCCTATTAGCGTTGTCCTCAGATAGGGGCATATGTGTTTTCCAAACTGTACTCAGGAAGCTGGAGAACTTGCTCTATTATGGCTGCAAGCAATCTCCTCACGACTGGACCATTTTAGGATCCTGCAGGAACAGATGAACACTAACAGTTCTCCCCATAAGTGCAGGTTATGCATGAAAAATGAAGAGGAAAACAGTAAGAATGATCCGGTGAACGTGGCCATCGGGCACTACCTTGGGTGCCTCCAATAAGAAACTCAGTGAGAAAGGAATCAGGGAACGGGTCCCATTCCAGTCATTGAAAAGGAATTCCTGATCTGGCATCTTTTCCTTCTCGATCAAGACTTAAATGTGTCTCAGTCCAATGTTAACAAACTCCTGTGGCTCAAGATCAAATAGCGTTTTTCTTTCACTCCTTATTTAGTAGCTATAAAGAGTGTCTCGATAGAACCACATCCAATGTACACTTTATCTGTCTATTGTACAGTCTCTGTGTCCTAGTCAGCCTAGTCTAGGCTGTAGTCATTATTTTTGTCTGGTTGCTGTATAGTCTTCATCTGTGTTCTGAGCCCGACACCCCCTCCGCTTCAGTTGTTCTGAAATGACAGCAATACATGTATTCATACATGTTAAGTATGCATTTAGCTCATTTACTAATAATTCTGCTGCCGTCTGGGCATCACTTCTAGGTCTAGATGGCGGATTGACGGGTGTTCTTATTCATCTCCGTGTCACTATTTCATGCAGCTTAATATGGTGATCAGAGCCTGGCTGATTCTTTAATGCATATAATGCAATGGGCAGGCAATGTAACCATCCTTTTTTCAATGTAAGCTTCAGTTTAGCTATACGTTCCTTAAGCCGGACGTTGAGTCCCATTCGCATGCAGGTAATAATCCCAAGAGAACTTGTGCTTTATACTAAGCAACAAGCTTATTTTCTCAAAGACTTTGTTTACAAAATGGGGGCCATTATCTGATCTTAACACTTCACATATTCCTCATCTAGGAAACACTTCTCGTACTAAAAATGTCACTCTGCAGATGGAATCTGGATGTGTACACGGGCCAGCTTCAATCCAACTTGAAAAGGGACATACCACCACTATCATATATCTGTATCCATTACAGATCTGCAGCATATCGACATAGTCGATGTGTAAACGCTGAAAGGGACCATTAGGTTGCAGGATAACTCCTCTGACTGTATGCAGTGTGTGCCCAGCAGTAAACTTTTGACATACGATGCATTTTACTAAATAAAATGCAACGTGTTCTAGCAGGTTCGATACAAACCAATCCTCTGCAATAGCTGCTGCAAGGCTTTCTCTAGTGACATGCGCAGAGTAGTGCAGCTGTTCCAACGCCACCCTTAATAAGGCTACAGGCATCACTGGTTTGAAAGGGCTTTCCTGTCGCCACAATGCTTCAGAAGGGGTTAAAGCACACCCCCTCCGTGTCCACAGATCGTTCTCATCCTGTGGTGCTTCCCCTTGAATTTCCATCAATTGAGTTTTAGAAAAATGGTTAAACTGTCATTCACACTCATTATCACCACCATTCTTTTATTCACATCAGGCGTATCAAAGTTCATCATTTCTTTTTTTTAAAAACATGTTTTTATTGCATTTTCTTAAACATCAACCGTGGGACTCTCAACATTGTCCTTCTTCCCTCCCTCTCCTCTCCCCACACTCCCCCACTGGAATGCCGTTGTTCTTGAATCCTTGGAGGAGTACCCTTGTAGTTATTGTTAACTCAAGTAAACAAGTCTAGTATGCGTATTCTGTGTGAGCACCACTGCTGCATATAATCGCTCTGCAGATATTCTATCGCCGTCCCCCAGTATGTCTTGAAGGTTTGGCGGGCCCCCTGAATATTGTATGTGGTGTGCTCCATCGCCAGTTGAGACCACACTCTCTGAAGCCATTCTAGATTGGATGGTGGCGTCTTCTGCTTCCAATTCTGGGCTATTGTTAGCCAGGCTGCTGTTAGGAGCCCCACAAAGTTTCTTTTTGGTATTGTTGTCCACGTCTTGTCCCGCAGGTTGCACATGCCGCACATCCATACCTCTTCTCCCAAGTCCTTTGCGCCCTTGAACATCGTCTGCATTTGGGATTTCACCTCCGCCCAGAAAGATTGCAATATCGGACAGTCCCATCAGAAGTGTCTCCAATGAACCTCCACGTCACAGCCTCTCCAGCACTTATTTTGGGTGGTTTTGTACATTCTATGTAACCTTTCCGGCAAATAATGCCATTAGACCATGATCTTTGTCCAGGCTTCTCTTGTCTGGATTGCCCTCGTCCATTTGGGGATGATTTGCCAAACGTATATCCACTGTTCTCTCCTGATTTATTTCCCTAATGTCTTTTCCCATCTCTTAATATATTGCCACTTTGTCTCTTCTATTTGGGCGTTTAGGAATGTATACATGGTCGAGACGAACTTCCTTGTCCCGGCCTGTGTTGTGATTAATGTTTTGAATGGGGTTAAGGTTCTCGTTGACGCCTGTGTAATTTGCGGGGTAGATAGCCAGTGATGAAGTTGTTCGTATTGATATCTGTCAGTTTCCTAGAGGCCTAGGAGTTCTTGGCACTCTGCGAACGATCTGATCCGATGGTCTTCAAACATGTCCCCTACCTTTGTGCAGCCGGCTTCTTTCCTTTTCTGGAATGCCCCGCTCTCTGTACCTGGTCGGAACTCCGGGTTCCCAAATAGCAGCAAAAAATGGGCCGGATCTTTTGTCAATATTTCTATCCGGGTTGCTCTGTCCCAGAACTCCAGTGCTGCCTTCATAATCTCGCTTACCTGAAGATTTGTGTTTCTATGCTTGATGCTTATCCACAATAGGTGCCAGAGTTGTGTCGATACCACTGCTCTGTCCTGTGCCTCCCATATCTTTTCGGATGCATCAGGAATCCATTCCTTCAGGACCCACAGCTGGGCAGCCTTGTAATATTTCTGGAAATGTGGGAGTGCCATGCCTCCCGTTGACCTTTGCTGTGTGATTGATGAGTTAGAGAGCCTCAGCGTTTTATTCTGCCTGATGACTTTGGACACTGCTTTGGTGAGAGCTTTAAAGTAGGAGGCTGGGATTCGGATGGGGAGCGCCTGGATGAAGTATAGGAGCCTGGGTAGGACTGTCATTTTGATCACGGTCATTCTACCACACCACAATGTCGAGAGTGGGTTCCACCTTTCTAAGTCTCTTCTAATCTGTTCCATGAGCTTCAGGTAGTTTCCTGCATAGAGGTCTTTAATCATGCTGGTCAGAGTGACACCAAGATATCTCACCCATTCTTCTGAAATTCTCAGTTGAAGTTCCACTGCCCGTCTCTGGATCTCAGCTCTGTCCCCGGTCAGGATCAAGACCTCTGATTTTTGCCTGCTGATCTTTAGCCCTGAGATGGCTCCGTAGGCTTCTATTTCTTGTATGATATATGGCAGTGACCTCCCCGGCTACGCCAAGGCCATCATCATGTCATCCATGTATAACGCGGTTTTATGGGCTATTCCCCCCATGTCTATGCCCTTTACATCGGGGGCCTCTCTGATTCTCGCCAACAGTGGCTCCAGGAAGATTGCCTATAGGAGCAGGGAGAGAGGACATCCCTGCTTTGTTCCACTTCCAATCTTGACCATGTGTGTGAGTTTGCTGTTCACTGCTATCCGGGCCGATGGTGAGTTGTAGTTGGCACGTATCATTTTGATATTGTTTTCACCCATGCCCATTTTCTCCAAAATGCGGAACATCAAAGAACACTCTACTAGGTCAAAAGCTTTTTCCGCATCTATCGCCAGTAATACCGCTGGGATGTGTGTAATTCTATCTTTCTCGATCAGATGAGTCATTTGCCAAATGTTGTTGTGGGTTGTTCTGTTAGGAATGAATCCAGATTGATCTTGATGTATTAATTTGGGCAGCAGCGTAGCATGTCTTTTGGCTAGTATCTTGGTGTATAGTTTGGTCTCTAGATTTATTAAGGCAATGGGGCAGTATGAGTTCGGGGATGCTGGGTCCTTCCCTTTCTTGTGAAAGACCAGGACTTTTGCTTCATTCATGGAGAGTGTGATATTGGCCATGTCCTTGAAGGAATTGAAGAGGTCTGCTAGAACTGGGGCATGGTTCCCTGTGTAGGATATATAAAATGTGGCCGTGAAGCCGTCCGGACCTGGAACTTTGTTTTTTGGTAATTCTCGGATTGCTCTAGTTACCTCTTCTACTGAGATTGGTCGATCGAGCTGTCATTTCTCCTCTGGAGTTGCTGATGGGAGATTGATGCTTGTCAGATATGATGTCTATTCCTCTTTGTTTGGTTTGTGCGACGTATATAAACTTTGGTAGTAGTCTCTAAAAACTTCCGTATTTCCATCAATAAGGTTCTCGTCTGACCATGTTTGTCCCTCAGCATCTTTTTCGTCTGGTCTTGCTGTTTCCCTTTTATCTTTCTTGCCAGGAGTTTATCAGCTTTATTTGCTTTCATTGTTTGCCAATGTTCTAGATGTAGCAGATGATTCTCTGCTCTTTTGGTCCAGAGGGACTCCAGTTGCCCCTGAACGTGTCGTAATCTCGCTTCAGTTTTAACGTGTGATTACGAGACATTTCCTCTCAGATTTTCGCCAGCTTGGCTTTTAGCTCATCTTCCCATTTTCGGATTTGCTTGTCTCTCTGTGCTTTGAGTGCTATGAAGTATCCGCGCATTACTGCATTGGCGGCTTCCAATAAGGTGGCTTTTGTTACTTCTAGCATATCATTTCACTCTAAGTATTCCCTTATGCACTCTCTGATTGCCTTTCGCATGACGGGATCCTGAATGATTTTCCCTGGTGAAGTCCATCGCCATAACCCTGATTGTTTGCGGAGTGTGGGAAATGAAATCCACAGGGGTGTGTGATCTGATAATGACATGGACTCAACCTCTGCATCTTGGATCTTCCCAAGCAGGCCCACCGATACCCATATGCAGTCAATTCTGGAGCTTGTGCCATGAACATGTGAATAGTGTGTGTATCCCAGGGTGGAACCCCAAATTCTCTGCCATGCATCTTCCAGAGACAGCTTCTCCATGGATTTCTACAGGGCCTGTGTTGGTGTCCCCTGACGCGAGTGATTGGGATTTGAGCAGTCTTTCCTGGGATCCCATGCTAGATTGAAGTCTCCGGTTAGTATCACCTCCCCCTCTGCAGAGATTTCCAATTTGTTCAAGGTGTTCCTCAGGAATCCGTCCTGCCCTGCGTTTGGGGCATATAAAGTCGCCACCGTCAGTGGGAGGCTCTCAATCTGTATTCTCACAAATAGGAACCTTCCTTGTTTGTCTGGTAGTGCCTCTCGAATTTGCACGCTGAGAGAATTGGCAAATGCTATTAGGACACCCCCTTTCTTCTCCCCGTTATTTGCTTGGAGGACTTGGTTATAGCCTTTCATGCGATGTTTCCCTTTGTATTGTTTCTTTATATGCATTTCCTGGAGCATAATTATATCATACTTCCCCTTGTGGAGATAGTGCTCCAACTTTTTCTGTTAACTGGGGAGTTCAGACCTCTGACATTATATGTTAAGATTTTCAACCCATTTTGCGATGTTTCGATCGTGTCCTCCATAGATTTCTCGAGTCTGTTTGCGGTGATGGCGTAGATCTCCAGTGGTTTCTCCCTCCCCCTTTGTAACGATCCCACAACTTCCTCCCCTGTTCCCTCCCTCCCGCCCCTGAAACTTCCCTGAGGAGGACGCTGGGCCCTATGATCGCTCAGGCGTAGAGCCTTTGCACCATGCCCTCACTGAACTCAGGTGTAACTAGATCATGGGGAATCCTAAACCCCATTTACAGGTCTCTAGGGATCCCAAGACAGTCCCCTGGCCCTGCCGCACCTGTGTTGCAGTCTTCGGTCTAAATCTGTGTGGTCCAGTTCTTTCCCCCCCAGAGGGCTGGGATGGTGTTGACTGGTCTCTGAGTTCTGTGTCGGGCACCTGGATCTTTTGTTTACGATCTGCCAACCCCGTGGGGCTCTCCGCCTGCGGGTTTTCTCTCTGCCCACAGCTTGCTCCCTCTTGTAGATTCATTATCCGCAGGCCTTCCTCGCATGTGGAGACTCGCTGCTGTTTTCCCTCCCACGTAAATAGGAGGCCAAATGGGAAGGTCCATTTATATTGAATATGTCTTTCTATCAATTCCTTTGTGACGGGTGCCATAGCTTGACGTTTCCGAAGTGTTGTCTGAGCCAGGACTTGAAAGAGGAGTATTTCTTTTCCATTCATCTTGATATGGTCTATTGTCCTGGCTTTCTGAATAATTTGTTCCTTCTGAGTCTATTGCACCATTGCTACCAGGACTTCTCTAGGGCGGGCCCCCGGTTCTCCCGATCTACGTGGGCCTACCCTGTGAATTCTGTCTATCTGGATCTCATCTCCTGCTCTGTCGGAAGACTTGTTGTACTGCTGATCATAAGTCCTTGTCTTCCACTGACTCTGCCATATTTTTTATTCTTATATTAGACCTGTGGGACCGATTTTCTAAGTCCTCACATTGGATCTCTAGGTCTTGGGAGAGTCTGGCCAAGCGTTCCTGAGCTTTAGCATATTGTTGTGGTTCCTTGTCGAGGTTCTGGACCGCTTTCTCTAATGTGTCCGTTCTTTCTTCTAAGTTTCCTAGGCCCACCTTCAATTCTTGAATTGCCTGTTTCATCTCCCCCTTCATGGTTTCGAATTGTGTATGCATAGAGACATAAATTGTTCCTGAAATTCTTTGAAGCAAGTTTTCATATTTTCTTTGGCCATTTCAGCCCCCTCTGTCCGTCCTTGGGTGGTCTCTTCCCTATCCTTTTGTGTGTTGGCCTTCGGGCTCGATTCCATGTCTACCCCTCAGAGATGCACCAAGTTCTGATCATGCTTCGCTTTGGTGTTAGATGCCTGTGTCCCTGACTGAGTCTGGCGGTTCCTGGATTTTGACATATGTGCTCACAAGTTTTGGTCGTAGTCTGCTACCTTTCCTTTTTAATTTTATTTTCCCCTCTCGTATCTCTAACTGACGGTTCAGAATTCGCCCCTGGTATTACCGTTCCCACTATTCTGCACCCCCGTCTGGTCTTCCATTGCTAATGTGGGGTTTCCAGGGGGCTTGGTCACACTTGCTCTTGATCTCTTTCTGGTTGATGTATATTAGCCATTCCTCAATCAGCAGTATAGTGTCTGCTCTTCCCCTGTAGATACCACTCCCCGGGGATGCCGTTATGTTCCTTCTGAGCGCGCCTGGGGGGTCAGCCTTCTCCTACTGTGAATCTCTTTCCCTGAGCGCTCTGTTGTTTTGCTTTGTTCCCCGGATCAAAGTCCCTGCTTCTCACCACCAGCTCTCCGTGCCACCCATGTCCTCGCCCCAGCCGCAGCATTCCTGACTTTCTCTGAGGGAGCACCGTCACTTTGTATCTTCTCCTCTCCTCTCTGAGGTATACATGCGCCTGCGTCAGGCCTTCCTGGTACCAGACGCATGACTCCCAGCCTCTCTATCTGAGCGGTGGCTCCTACTCTGATCCCTTCAGTCGGTGATCTCGTTGGTGCAGCCCTCTGCCTGGACTATCTCGGTATTCTTTTGTGTGGCGCGTTCTCCACTTCGCTCCCTCTGCCAGCGCCACTACTCTTCCGTTTTCGATGTATGATATTTTACAAGCTTCTCCCACCAGCGGTCCGGGCGGATTTGCATATCATGCGGCTGCGCTGCTCTCCACTGGTGAGACACTTCCTTTACAGCCTGTGATTTCGCGGTGGGTCGCTGTTAGGCAGAATCCTGTGCAGTTCCCTTAGGGACCACTACACAAGATTAGGACTACAGGTGAGAGCAATAAATCCTCTTTGATATCAGTCTGTACCACAAAGATTTAGTTGGTAGCTGTGGCTGAGCAGTCAGACTTATCTCAAGAGGGAGATGAGCAGTATTCAGGGTTTACAGAATAGGCCTACTGTACTATGGCACAAGGAAACACTGACCAAAGCTGTGTATTAATAAGTATATATAGATGTATTTTATAGACTTCTAGATAAACACATCTATCACAGTTTTTAAAGCAAGTTAAATAAGTCGGAGGAAAAATAAATACAATCCCTAGTTAAATTGTAGACCAAGTGAACCAGAGTGAAAACTGAGCAAAACGGCAGAGTGAAAAATACACACAAGGGATACTCTATCAATTTCTCACAAGGGAGGGAAAGCACAAGTTATATAGAAATCGTTTGTTACACACCCTAGCAACACTTCCCATAAGTTTGTGAACCAGATTAAGCAAGACAGTGCATCAGTATAGACTATACTTAAATGAAAACTGAGCAAAATGGCATTTCACAAGGTTTAAAAAGGGGAAGGAAAGGGTAGTTATAAGAAGTAGGTGCATCGACACAGTTCTAGTTGAGAATCAATCTAAAGAAGGCAGTTCTAACAAATGTAGCCAGAGTCAGTAGGCCTGTGCCAGACTCAGTGGTACAGGGCAAGGGCCCAGGAGCGAAATGTTCTTGTAGCTGCAGTCAAGTCTTTGGTTAACGATTTTGAACAGGTGGATGCAGAAGTTGAAACACAATGTTAAGAGAGAGCGGCGGCCAACCCAACAGGTAGGTAAAGGATTTAAAACACCCTTAGTGCTACCGCAAAGAAAGGGCGGCCTGGCGAAACAATGTACCTTTAAAATGAAGAAGTGGCTCCTGCAGTGGTGGTTATTCCTGTCAGTTCCTGTAGTTCGGGTGATCCAGCAGAGGAAGAGAGGCTCTCGTCATGGAGGAAGGTTCGAGTTACTGCACTACAAAGGGATGAAACCAGCCGCGGTGCTGCCCGACGAATAAAAGGTACGCTCCTTTAAATCGTAGTCTGGGTGGACTGGTGCCTGGCTATCTGGCCTCCGAATACAAGGTACGGGAGATTCCACCAAGGCAGATCCGGGAAGGTGATTGGCAAACTGGTTGGCCCCACCAGCTCAAGGGAAGAAGGCTCTTGCAGGTGAAGATCTTCTCTCGCCGTGTGGAGAAAAGTGGTGAGACGCTGCAGCAGGGCTTCACCGGTGGTTCAGTCGTTGCAGATGTCTTTGGCTTCTCTCCTCTTCGGCTTCTTAGTTCCAGTGGCGACGTCTGCTCTTCCAGTGCTCCGGACCCTGCTTTTATGCAAAAAGATCCCCCTTCATACAGCCTAGCTGTCACTCACACAGTGGAGTGGCCATCTTGGCGGGAGACCCTCCAGCCTATCTGGATTGAGTGCGACATGGGTTGCTGAGGCAACCCTGTCCAGGGGTCCTACTCCCCCTCCCACACAATGGACCCACCCCAGACTCAGTGGCGCCGAAAGGAGGGCTTCTCGGCAGACTCCTGCCAAACGGACGAACAAAGGATCCCCGACCTGGGTTAGGAGTTTAGAGAAAGACACGAGAAAGAAGTTATATTAAAGTTCTGGCAAATAAAACCTACTGGAGTAAAGTTAATATTAAAATACACCGGCGGTATGTTAGAGGCTGTCAGAAAAAGTGGTATCCTCGAACAATGGGAAAATCCCATAGGAAAATATTTGCGGTTGAACCACTGCCACCAGTCAGAAACTTTTGAAAAGTTGACTGTACGTTACCCTCTTGGAAATGAACATAAGGGAAAAACTATTAACCCTTTCCAGTACCTCCATAGTAAGATGGGTTGTATTGGTTTTGTTCACAGAGATTGACTAGTAAAGTCAATGGGGACTTTACGTGTCCTGGGAGACAGTAGTCATTCCCAGGGTATGGAGTCTATGTTTGGGGGTTGCTACGACACCCCTGTCTCACTGCACGGACGGTGCTGTGTAACACATGTGAATAAAGATGGTTCCTATGGAGCTGAGAGGGTTTATAGTCATAATGTCGAAAAAAAAATGTCGACAGACAAAAATGTCGAAAAAAAAATGTCGAAAATAATAATGTCGACATCCTATACTTATAATGTCGACATTTTTTTTTTGACATTATGACTATAAACCCTTAAAACTATCAACACCTCACCCAACACCCCCCTGCCACCCCCCCCACACCCCCCAACCACCCTTTCACCCCTCATACTCAACACATACCAATTATTTATTTATTTATTTATTTATTCAATAATTAAATAAATAAAAATTGTATTTACTATGGGGGGGTCCCCCCCAACCCCCCCTCACCCAACACCCCCCTGCCACCCCCCCACACCCCCCCAACCACCCTTTCACCCCTCATACTCAACACATACCAATTATTTATTTATTTATTTATTTATTCAATAATTAAATAAATAAAAATTGTATTTACTATGGGGGGGTCCCCCCCCAACCCCCCCTCACCCAACACCCCCCTGCCACCCCCCCACACCCCCCCAACCACCCCTCATACTCAACACATCATATATATATTTATTTATTTATTTATTTATTTATTTATTTATGCATACACTAAATCAATGTCGAAAAAATATCGAATAATGTCGACATTTTTGTTTGTCGACATTATTGTTTTTCGACATTAATTTGTCGACATTTTGACTGTCGACATTATTGATGTCGACATTATGACTGCACACCAGCTGAGAGAAATCCCATAGACATTAAACACAAAAATAACCTAGAACACACATAGCAAAAATGCCTAAGAGTGGGAAAAAGAGTCTCACTCTTAGGAGAAAAAACAAACCCTTCAAATCCAGCAAAGCTGCTGGGGGACTCTATAGATAAGGGAAATTAGCCATAAGATGAGAATTCTCCCTAACACTCGCCCCCCCCCAGGCTAAGCGACAGGGTGATCTAATCCACTCCTGGATGAGTCACTTACCTCTAGTCGGTTAAAAACATCCTAGAGAGACCATCAGCATTTTGGTGGTGACATCCTGACCTGTGCTCAATGGTAAAATCAAACCCTTGCAGGCAGATCGACCATCTTAGCAGTTTTGTGTTTTCCCCTTTCATTTGCATCAACCATCTCAAGGGTTGGTGGTCCGTTTGAATGATGAAAGTAGATCCATACAAGTATGGTCTAAACTTCTTTGAAGCAAAACATTCTCTCTTAATAGTTGCCCACCTTGTTTCAGGTTCCTTCAGTTTCCTACTGATGAAGCAAATGGGGTGCTCCCTACCTTTCTCATCCAGTTGACTGAGTACTGCACCTATACCTATATTGGAAGCATCTTTTTGTACAATGAAGGGTTGGTGGAAGTCAGGAGCTCTGTGAAAAAAGGCTTTCTTCAGGCTTTCAAAGGCCTGATTACACTCCTCATTCCATTTGACCTTTTTTGGGAACATAGGAAAAGAGATTACATTCAGTGGAGAAGCTATGGATCCATAGTTCTCAATGAAATTCCTGTAATACCCAGTGAGGCCTAGGAAGGGTCTCACCTGGGTTTGAGTAGAAGGGGTTGTCCAATTTTGCACAGCTTCAATCTTGCTGAGCAAAGTCCTTATTTTACCACCTCCTACCTCATGCCCAAGGTAGACCACTTTACTCTAACCAATTTGGCATTTACTTGCCTTTATGGTCAGATGGGCCTGTTCCAGAGCCTGCAAAACATATCCTAGGTGGTCAACATGTTCTTTCCAAGTAGAGCTGAACAGTGCAATGTCATCCAAGTATGCCATGCAGAAGTCCTCCATCCCATTCAGAACCTGATTAATCATACTTTGGAATGTAGCAGGTGCATTCTTTAATCCAAAAGGCATAACCTTAAACTGGTATAAGCCAACTGGTGTGGAGAATGCAGTTTTCTCCTTGGCATGGTCAGTCAGGGCTGTTTGCCAATAGCCTGACGTGAGATCAAATGTGCTGAGGAATTTAGCTGAGCCAAGCCTATCCACCAGCTCATCTGTCCTTGGCAAAGGATGGGCATCAGTCTTAGTGACAGCATTTAGAGCTCTATAGTCCACTCAGAATCTCAACTCCTTGGATCCTGCCTTTGGTACTAACACAACTGGGCTAGACCATGGACTAGTAGAGGGCTCTATTACCCCGAGATCAAGCATCTTGTTGACCTCTCCTTTGATGTGGGTTCTTACATTTTCTGACATCCTGTAGCCTCTGCTCTTGACAGGTAAACAGTCACCAGTATTGATATCATGCTGTCCCCAAGGGGTCAAGTCTGGTGCTAGAGAAAACAGAGGAGCAAATTGATTTAACAAAACTTTGCACTCCTCCTGTTGCTCAGGTGTCAGATTAGAAGAGAGATTAACTTCTTCTATTTTCTCATCTAAAGGTTTGTCTCTGAGAAGGTCAGGTAGAGGTTCATTCTCCTCCTCCTCTTGAGCTGAAGCTAGAAGCAAAGCTCCCAGCTCTGGTCTCGAGACATAAGCTTTTAGACGGTTGAGGTGAAAGACTCTAGGAGCCTCCTTAGGATTGCCTAAATCCACCAGATAGTTCACCTCTCCAAGTTTTCTCACAACCTTGAAGGGTCCCATCCATTTCTCCTTCAAGTCCCTCTGCCTTGTTGGGATCATAACAAGAACTATCTGGTCTTGAGTGAACTCAACCATGTTGGCCTTCTGGTCATGCCAATGCTTGACCAGAGCCTGACCTGCTTTCAAGTTATCACTTGCCTCAGCCATCATGTGTGACATTCACCTCCGGAGTCCTATCACATAGTCAGTGACTCTGACTGGCGTCAGGAAAGGAGCACTCTCCAACTGCTCCTTGATTTGGGCCAATGGAACTCTGATCGGATGACCATAGAGAAGTTCAAAGGGACTGTAACCCACTCCCTCCTAAGGGACTTCTCTATATGCAAAGAGAAGGCATGGCCGTAGAAGATCCCACTTTTTCTTAAGAGGGTCCTCTAAAGCTCCTAGCCAGCTCTTCATGGTTCTATTAAACTTTCTATCAATCCATTTGTCTGAGGGTGGTATGCTGTTGAGAAATTGTAGGTAACTCCACAGTTTTTCCCCATGGCCTACATGTAGTCGGACATAAAATTAGACCCCCTGTCGGATATTACCTCCTTAGGAAACCCAACCCTGGTAAAAATACCAAGGAGGGCCTTAGCGACAACCTGAGCTGTAACAGTCCTCATAGGAATTGCTTCAGGGTATCTAGTAGCATGGTCTACTACACCAAGGATAAACCTGTTGCCTGAAGAAGTTGGAGGATCAAGGGTACCAACAATGTTGATTCCTACCCTCTCAAATGGTACTCCCACCACAGGAAGAGGCACTAAAGGTGCCAGGTTCTTGGAGCCACTTTTACAAGAGGTTTGGCAAGTGTGGCAACTCTTTCAATACTTATCTAACTCAGCCCCCATTTTAGGCCAATAAAAGTAGAGAGAGCGAGCCTTTCCTTGGTCTTCTTGAAACTCAAGTGACCAGCCAAAGGGATCTCATGGGCTAGTTGCAAGAATTGTAGTCGGTTTGCTTGAGGCACTACACGTCTTTTGTAGTGCCCAGGGATTGACTCTGTTGGTTCACTATAGAAGAGGTCATCTTCCCATTGTAACCTATACTTCCCAGGCTCTTGCCCTTCAAGCCGAGAAGCTGCCTGGTGGCGAAGACCTTCCAGAGTTGGACATTCTCTTTGTCCCTTACTGAAGTCTGCTCTATTGGGGCCACCTTCTGCCAGTAAAGACTGCAACTCAGGATGGTCCACAGGATCAAGGTCTCCAATGAGTTCCTGGCCTCTTACTGGATCTGAGTCCTCAGGCTCTAGTTCACCCGCACAGGGTTGTCCTCACTCTCAGCCTCAGCTGGAGGAGGAATCACAGGTGTGATTTTTGACAACGTAGGAGATTTCCTGGTTGGCAGCACTGGAGTGCCTTCTGCTGGTTTCTTCTTTGAAGTCTTGGGTTTCCCCTTTGCTTCTGGTTGCTTTGATATAGCAGTTTGTAACTCCAGTGGAGAAGGAGTGATTTCTTTTTCTATCATCTCCTCAGGAGAGCCCCTCAAGGTCCTCTCCCTTGCAGGTCTGGTAAGATCCTGTAATCTCGTACTAGGAGGTCTGGGAGTACTTGACACTGCTCCCAGGTCTTTTAGATCATTGCCCAACAGCACCGTTCCTGGTACTTCAGATTGTACACTCACAGGCATCCTGACAGTCATTTCATTGCACTGGATGAGACCAGGTAATTGGAGAAGCATCTGCACAGGCCCTCCAGCTAACTTGGTGAGGCGTTTGGGTGCCTTAGCAACATCCTCCACCTTGAAAAAATATTCGTCCACCACAGTTATGCTGGCCACAGTGTCTCTAATGGCAGGGGTCTCCTGACCATTGACTAGGACACTGTCTTTATAATACTCTTTAGAATTATACAAATTCTGTTGTTCCCACAATCCTAGAGAGACTAAATATTCACTAGCTGAGACTCCAATGGGGTCTTCAGCTAGTAGTTGAAAGTTTCCACTGGCCATATTGTAACGCTCACCTGATTCTCGCAGAGGCGCCGGTCTTGACTGGGCGACTACCGTATCTTCAAAGGTGATGTGTAGCACCCGGTTGGCTCTTTGGGCTGGACCTCTGTGCACTGTATGCCTGACGTGTAGAGTAAGATGTCTGCAGATAGAAAATATGGGGTTAATGAACTGGGGTTATTGGGGTGTCCCTATCTCTTTCCTCTTCTCCTCTCCTGTAGACCCCCAAAGGTTAACGCTCTCACCTTAGGTAAGTGAATGCCGAGCTCTCCATCTGCCTCGGGGCAGGGTGCTGTAACCAGTTTCTTCACTGGATAGGTAGCGCAGGCCTCTTGACTTCAGAGGACTGCTGTCCGTCGTTTACTGCACGAACGGTAAGTTTCGAGTCATTCAAATGTCTTTAAAGTCTTTAGTAATGATGTCTCTTGTTTTGCAGGGTTCCGGCGATGGCGGATGACGGGCTGAAGTGAGTTGAAGATGGAGCCCGTGTGATGAATAGAAGCGCCTGGAAGCACGTAAGTAAGCGCTTGTTGCCTGCTTCACTATGCGCTCTAACTGTCTTTTTATTTTGCAGGTACGAGTTCGGAGCGGCTGCAGGGTGCCGGAATACCCACTGGATTAGATGTGGAAAGGAGTAATGGCACGTGAGTATTAAAGTTCCCCAATGTCTTTAAACGCACCTTGTTTTGTCTTTCAGATGCGGGATGCAGCGCCGAAGGCCTCCGGAGCATGCGAAGAGTTGGTAAACTTTTGTCTTTCAGATGCCGGAATGCAGTGTGAAGACCTCCGGAGCGTGCGAAGAGTTGGTAAACTTTTGCCTTTCAGATGCCGGAATGCTAACCTGTTCTTTCTTGTCTTTATAGGTGTTGCTGAAGACTGGATTCAGGATGGTAAGCCTTTGCCTTTCAGATGCCGGAATGCTAACCTGTTCTTTCTTGTCTTTATAGGTGTTGCTGAAGACTGGATTCAGGATGGTAAGCCTTTGCCTTTCAGATGCCGGAATGCTAACCTGTTCTTTCTTGTCTTTATAGGTGTTGCTGAAGACTGGATTCAGGATGGTAAGCCTTTTTCATTAGGCCCAGGACCGGATGCAGAAGACACGATGAGCGTTCTGCTGCAGAGGTTGCAGAATAACGCAAAGCAAGATTCATCCACCGGGTGTGGTTTAAATAGCCTC
Organism: Ambystoma mexicanum; assembly: GCF_040938575.1. NCBI lineage: Eukaryota > Metazoa > Chordata > Amphibia > Caudata > Ambystomatidae > Ambystoma > Ambystoma mexicanum. The sequence continues at coordinate 124,727,900 of NC_090941.1, forward strand.
CTGTAGTGCTTAGTTGTCTCCTTCCACAGCCACGCCTAAGTTAGAAAAGAGTTCCTGGTAAGAAAAGAGTTCCTGCCTTCCAGAAGAGTTCCAGTGTTCTGAATCTAGGGAGTGGCTCCAGCCCCACACAACAGGAAAAGTAGTTCCAAACAGAAGAGGATCAGAGGCTCAACTGGCAGGCAAGTAAGCAGCATGGTCTGCTGAAGGTAAGTCCACCCAAGCATTATGAGCCCGGCGCTTCCAGCGCTGGGACTGGGCATATTTATGAGCCTGGTGCCACTGGCGCCAGGACTGGGTCCAAAAGGTCCCAATTGGGACTGGTTGGCACTCGGAACCTGGGTTATGGATCTGCTTCCAAGGGAGTTGGGAAAACCCAGACCTTTTGGAAGCAGAGATCATGACAGTACCCCCCCTCAAGGCCCCTCCCAAACCGGACTTCTCCGGGGGTTTTGGCTTGTCAGGAAATGTTCGGTGAAATCTTTTGATTAGGCGAGGAGCGTGGACATATTCAGCAGGTTCCCAGGATCTCTCTTGGGGGCCGTAGCCTTTCCAGTCAATTAGGTAGAATAGTTTAGATTTGGAGATCTTGGAGTCCAGAATGCTTTTGACTTCAAACTCGAGTTCTCCATCCACTAGGATAGGTTTTGGAGATTTGGTTAGTCGGGTTTGAGGTTGCACGGGTTTTAATAGAGAGACGTGGAAGACCGGATGTATCTTCATGTGCGGGGGCAAGTCCAACTTGACTGCTACTGGGTTTACTATGGTAGTGATGGAATAGGGACCAAGGTATCTTGGGTTGAATGTGCGTGGCCCTTTTAGAGATAGATATTTGGTGGATAACCAGACTTGATCCCCTACTTGATAGTGAGGGGCTTCCTTCCGATGTTGATCTGCTCCTTTCTTGTATTGTTCTTTAGCCCTTTGAAGGTGAGAAACAGCTTCCTTAAAGGCTTGGGTGATTGTAGAATGCAGGTAGTCTACTGCTGGTGTTTCAAGATCTTGGAGGGGATCCAACTCCGAGGTTCGAGGGTGACTGCTGTACAAAAGAAAAAACGGGGTTTTCCCAGTTCCCGAATGGACAGAGTTATTGTAGGCATACTCGGCTATCCAAAGGATATCTTTCCAAGTTTTTTCAGTTTGTTGCAGCATGCAGCGTAAATACTGTTCCAGAGTTTGATTGGTCCTCTCGGTTTGTCCGTCGGTCTGAGGGTGGTGACTGGTCGATAGTCTCACATCAATTTGAGCCGACCGACAGCAACTTCGCCAAAAATGAGAAATAAATTGACTACCTCGATCCGAAATTAGAACCGAAGGAAAACCATGCAGTCGGACGATGTTTTCGAGAAATTCTCGGGCCAGAGTTGCTGCTGTTGGCAAGCCTTTGAGCGGAATGAAATGCGCCATCTTGGAGAATAAGTCCACGATTACTAGAATCGTATTGTATCCGGAGCATGGAGGTAGATCGGTGATGAAGTCCATAGAAAGCGTATGCCAAGGGCGAGGTGGGATGTCAATAGGGCGTAAGAGGCCTGCTGGTCTTTCCTTTTGACTCTTGTTTTGGGCGCATACTCCACAGGACATTATAAAGTCTCTGATATCTTTTTTCCAAGACGGCCACCAGAAGTAGCGCTTGATCTTTTCTGAGGTCTTGGCTATACCGGGATGACCTTCCATTAAAGAGTCGTGATAACAAGAGATTACTTTTTTCTGTAAATCTGTGCTGGGTAGGTATAATCGTTCTTGGAAATACAATAAGTTGTCCTTTACTGCAAAGTCCTTTCCCTGCAGATGCCAATTCTGTATGTCTGCTGGAATTACAAGTTGCCTGGCTTTATCCTTAACTTCCTCTATGGATTCTGTGGCGATTACACCCAGAATTCTTTGTTCGGGAATGATTGGTACAGGCTTAGGGTTGACCAAGTGTTCTTCCACTCCCATCCGAGAAAGGGCATCGGCTTTACCGTTCTTTGTACCAGGTCGATAGGTAATTATGAAGTCAAACTCGGCAAAGAATAATGCACAATGGAGTTGTCTAGAGGATTGGGCTTTTGCGGTCTTCAAATATTGCAGGTTTCGGTGATCCGTAATCACAGTAACGGTGTGTCGGGCCCCCAGCAGATAATGCCGCCAAGCCTTAAAGGCAGACTTGATAGCCAGAAGTTCCTTGTCAGTAATCGTGTAATTGATTTCAGGAGGCGAGAATTTGCGGGACCAAAATGCCACGGGATGCAACTGATTGGTTACCGGGTCCTTTTGTGATAGAACTGCCCCCATGGCAAGGCTTGAAGCATCAGTTTCCACGATGTAGGGGAGTTCGGGGCGAGGGTGTTTTAAGATTGGTGCAGAGATAAATTTAGTCTTCAAATCCTGGAAAGCTTGTTCCGCCTCGGTAGACCATTCAAAACGTTTGTTTATCTTTAACAAGGCAGTGATGGGCTGGACTATTCGAGAGAATTCGGGGATAAACCTGCGGTAAAAGTTAGCGAAGCCTAACATGCTTTGCACACCTTTTACGGAGGATGGTGATGGCCATTTGAGAACTGCATCGACCTTCTTTGAATCCATACGCACTCCGCCAGGTGATAATATGAATCCCAAGAATTCAACTTCAGTCACGTTGAAAACACATTTTTCCAACTTAGCGAAAAGTTTGTGTTGACGCAATCTTTCGAGGACCATTTTCACGTGTTTCCGATGTTCAGATTCCGATGAAGAATAAACGAGGATGTCGTCAATGTAAACAACAACACATACATCTATGAGCTCTCTGAGGACATCGTTCATAAAATATTGAAAGGCGGCCGGGGCATTGCAAAGTCCGAAGGGCATGACCTGATTTTCAAATAGCCCATACTTGGTGCGGAAGGCCGTCTTCCATTCATCGCCCTCTTTTACTCGTACCAAGTGGTAAGCTCCTCTAAGATCCAGCTTTGTATATATGCATGCTTTTCTGACTTGGTCCAGGAGTTCAGGGATCAAAGGTAACGGATATCTATTCTTAACGGTGATCTGGTTCAGGGAGCGGTAATCGATACAAGTTCTAAGGTCTCCTTCCTTTTTTGGAACGAAGAACAAAGCTGAAGAAGCAGGGGACTTGGAAGGACGAATAAACCCATTTGCCAGGTATTGATCCAGGTATTGTCGAAGGTGAAGGTTCTCAGGCTCGGTGAGGGCATACATTCTACTACAAGGAGGAGTAGATCCAGGTATCAGGTCTATCTGGCAGTCATAAGACCTATGAGGAGGTAGAGAGTTAGCCTGATCCTTCCGGAAAACATCTTGGTATTCTAGGTATTCGGGAGGTAACTGGGGAGTCTCTGAAGAAATTGCGGCCAGTGCAACACCAGGTGGAGGGTGACAAGTAGAGACACATTCTGGAAACTGGACCGTTCTTGCTCGCCAATCGATCAGAGGATTGTGTTTCTCTAACCAAGGTATTCCTAGAATAATCTGAAACTGAGGGGCCTTGATCACATCGAACACGATCTTCTCATGGTGTCCATCTTGACTTACTAGCGTCACCTCTTGAGTGGTATGCGTTACTGGCCCGGAGGCTATCTCCGTACCATCCACCGTAGTAATGACGTCCTTTACAGCCTTGGGACAAAGAGTTAGATTCATCCTCAAAACCATTTAATGATCCACATAATTGCCGATGGCACCACTGTCGACGTAAGCTTCAATTGCATGTAATCGATCCGGATTATCAGGGCTAATGAGGACCATAGGTATCACGAAATGCGAGGTCACGGAACTGGTTTTCACGCTCGGCAAGAGGACCTCTATTCTTGTCGGGCGAGGTCGTTTCCCTGCTCAGAGTTTGTAACTTTGGTAACTGCAGCTCCTACTGCCTTCTTGGCAGGTTTCACCGGACAGTCTCGAAGAAAGTGCCCTGAGTTTCCGCAATATAGGCATAATTGCAACTGTTTCCTCCTTTCCCGCTCCCTTTGTGTTAGAGGACCTTTCAGACCCCCTATTTGCATGGGTTCCCCGGAGTCTACTCCTTTGGAAGGAGTTGGCGGTTTGGAAAATACTCGAGCATCAAACTTGGAACGATCGGCCTTCCTGTTCTGCAGCCTGTGATCTATTTGAACGACCAAGTCTATATAATCCGAACAGTCTTGTGGGGGATTCACTACTTGGGCTAAAACGTCTTTGAGCTCTCCACGTAGACCTCTATAAAACAGCGTAATCCTTTTGTCCTCAGGCCATTGAGTTTCCACTATTAGTCTATTGAAAGATGCAATATAAGCCAAAAGGTCTTGATTACCCTGTCGCAACGAAAGAAGCTCATTGTCCAAGGCCTGCCCCTGTGAATGTCTTGCGAACAGTTTTTCCATACTAAGCTGAAAGGCTTGAAAATCATGGAGAACCGGATCATCTTGATTAACTAGAGGGATCGACCAGTCTGCCGCATTGCCACTAAGGTACGAAAGTACAAAAGCTACTTTTGCTTGATCAGTTGGAAAGGCTGCTGGCCGGCATAAGAAGTGCAACCGGCACTGATTGATAAATACTGCAAACCTCTTTGGGTCACCAGAAAATCGTTCGGGCGGAGCCAGAGGTACATTCCCAGGTAGGTTGATCTGCACTGGATTCATAGAGGATGTTGAAGGAAGATTTGCCCCTGATGCGGGTAACGGGGTCTGTCCGGCTTGTGACTGTAGCACTTGTCTAGCAAGATTGTCTGTTCTCTCCTTGGAAATAATTAGTTCCCTTCTTAGAGCATTCGTTTCCTGACGAGCTTCATGCACTTCTGCCCTTAGTTCCCCAAGTAACCGGGCTAGGGGGTCAGTATCGGAGGTTTCCATAGCGCCTGGGCGAGAGTTTTGCGGTAGGCTTTGCGTTCTGTAACGCTGACCTGATTCTCGCAGAGGCGCCGGTCTTGACTGGGCGACTACCGTATCTTCAAAGGTGATGTGTAGCACCCGGTTGGCTCTTTGGGCTGGACCTCTGTGCACTGTATGCCTGACGTGTAGAGTAAGATGTCTGCAGATAGAAAATATGGGGTTAATGAACTGGGGTTATTGGGGTGTCCCTATCTCTTTCCTCTTCTCCTCTCCTGTAGACCCCCAAAGGTTAACGCTCTCACCTTAGGTAAGTGAATGCCAAGCTCTCCATCTGCCTCGGGGCAGGGTGCTGTAACCAGTTTCTTCACTGGATAGGTAGCGCAGGCCTCTTGACTTCAGAGGACTGCTGTCCGTCGTTTACTGCACGAACGGTAAGTTTCGAGTCATTCAAATGTCTTTAAAGTCTTTAGTAATGATGTCTCTTGTTTTGCAGGGTTCCGGCGATGGCGGATGACGGGCTGAAGTGAGTTGAAGATGGAGCCCGTGTGATGAATAGAAGCGCCTGGAAGCACGTAAGTAAGCGCTTGTTGCCTGCTTCACTATGCGCTCTAACTGTCCTTTTATTTTGCAGGTACGAGTTCGGAGCGGCTGCAGGGTGCCGGAATACCCACTGGATTAGATGCGGAAAGGAGTAATGGCACGTGAGTATTAAAGTTCCCCAATGTCTTTAAACGCACCTTGTTTTGTCTTTCAGATGCGGGATGCAGCGCCGAAGGCCTCCGGAGCGTGCGAAGAGTTGGTAAACTTTTGTCTTTCAGATGCCGGAATGCAGTGTGAAGACCTCCGGAGCGCACGAAGAGTAGGTAAGCCTTTGCCTTTCAGATGCCGGAATGCTAACCTGTTCTTTCTTGTCTTTATAGGTGTTGCTGAAGACTGGATTCAGGATGGTAAGCCTTTGCCTTTCAGATGCCGGAATGCTAACCTGTTCTTTCTTGTCTTTATAGGTGTTGCTGAAGACTGGATTCAGGATGGTAAGCCTTTGCCTTTCAGATGCCGGAATGCTAACCTGTTCTTTCTTGTCTTTATAGGTGTTGCTGAAGACTGGATTCAGGATGGTAAGCCTTTGCCTTTCAGATGCCGGAATGCTAACCTGTTCTTTCTTGTCTTTATAGGTGTTGCTGAAGACTGGATTCAGGATGGTAAGCCTTTTTCATTAGGCCCAGGACCGGATGCAGAAGACACGATGAGCGTTCTGCTGCAGAGGTTGCAGAATAACGCAAAGCAAGATTCATCCACCGGGTGTGGTTTAAATAGCCTCCTGTAGTGCTTAGTTGTCTCCTTCCACAGCCACGCCTAAGTTAGAAAAGAGTTCCTGGTAAGAAAAGAGTTCCTGCCTTCCAGAAGAGTTCCAGTGTTCTGAATCTAGGGAGTGGCTCCAGCCCCACCCAACAGGAAAAGTAGTTCCAAACAGAAGAGGATCAGAGGCTCAACTGGCAGGCAAGTAAGCAGCATGGTCTGCTGAAGGTAAGTCCACCCAAGCATTATGAGCCCGGCGCTTCCAGCGCTGGGACTGGGCATATTTATGAGCCTGGTGCCACTGGCGCCAGGACTGGGTCCAAAAGGTCCCAATTGGGACTGGTTGGCACTCGGAACCTGGGTTATGGATCTGCTTCCAAGGGAGTTGGGAAAACCCTGACCTTTTGGAAGCAGAGATCATGACACATATGTACTTCCTCCTCTGGAGCGAAGGCTAAGGAGACAGTGTGGACCCCTGAAGGTTTACCCTTATATCTGGTATCCCCTTTCACATGGTCAGTAGAGCCACAAACATAGCATTTTCCAAATGTCTTTAAGAATGGTGGCTTGTTCTGAAATCCTTCTGGTCTGGGACCAGAAGGTGCACTAGCCTGATTAGGTTTCCCTTGTGGCTTACCCTTAGAATTTTGTTTGGGACCCTCTTTGGAATTGGAATTATTTGAATTCTCTTTGGTGTCTTTCTTAGGCTGCTTTCCCTCATCCTTTTTCTGAGTTACCCATGAATCCTTGTGAGTAGCCCTGTTGGCAACCCACAAGTCATCAGCCTTAGCTAGTTTCTTAGAATCCAGTTCTTTCGAATCAGCCAAGTGCTGTCTGAGCTCAGGAGAGCAGGCACCATAGACAGACTCCATCATTTCTCATTCCTTCATAAGTGTTAACTCTATAACCCTTAATCCATCCCTCTAAATTCTTCAAGCCCTCATTCACCCACGTAGCCCCAGGGGTACTATCATGCTTTTTGAGGGTCCTAAACCTCTTACAGTACTGGGAAGGAGTCTTTCCAAATATAGCTATCAAAGCTAGCTTTACACATTCATAATCCATCCTATTCACCTCCCCCAACTCCATTAACACATCAGATGCAACAGGGGGGAGCCTAGAGAATAACCAGGGGATCAACTGATTCCCTGTGATATCCTGGAGCCCACGATTGTATTCAAACATAGCAAGCCAATCTAATACATCCAACTTAGGTTCATACATACCCACAATCTTTTAGGCATCCGGGGTCTTTTTGGACTGGAAGATCTAGAGGATTCCGGGAGAGAAGCATTTTCCTAAGACAATTTCTTCATCTCAAGCTCATGGTTGAGCTCCATTTCTTTGAGCCTTAGTTCTTGATGTCTCTGTTCAGTTTGGGCACTAATTCTTTTGAATTCTAGTTCAAGTCTCATTTTTTCTAGTGAGATAAATTCAGGACTTAATGTGGGACTAGGTAAGGGTCCAGTAGCCACAGGTTGAGGCCTTTGAGCAGGTAGAGGACCAGAGGGGGTGACATTGTTATCCTCCTCTTCCTAATCTGTTTCAACAATAACATCCTCAACATTATTTTCCTCACGGTTTGCTACATTTGCTGGGGTAGTGAGCACTACAGCACAGTCTATCAATCATTTCTAGTTTATTGCCTTTGACAGGAAGACCTTTCTGTCCATACAGATCCCTTAAATGATCAGCAGTATTAGTAAGGAGGGTGTTCTGTCTTGATGGTCATGAAGATTATGAGAACCCCCGTCCCCAAGTACCACACGAGGAGATGGTAATATAACTACCCGTGCGATCCTTGAGGCCACAGGTGTTGAGTGCCAAGGAACAGGAACCAGGAGTGCCGGAAACTCCCCTGACCGCTGTAAGGGAAGCAAGGGTTAAGTATAAGGTAATGGCAATGCAGTTGATTCTTAGAACACAGCAGGTGAACTGCAATAAGGCTTACCTAGGTGGTAGAGGAGTGGATGTTAACCATACCCCGAGAAATGACAAATGTGCAGGAGCTTGAGGATATCCAGCAGCAGCAACAGGCGTAAAAGGTCCTGTGTAGCACCCCAGATGGAACACAATATGCACCTGTAAAGGCAGTGAGGGTCAATGTTCAGGTTTCAGAGTGGGGTAATCCGTGAACAGTCCAAAGAACAATCCGAGATCAGAAACCAGAGAGTATAACACATCCAGGGGAAATCCAGAACAAAACCAGTTATCAATGCCAGGGGTCGGTAGTTCAGAAGATAAATACGAGGCAGTCCGTGATCCGATGAAGAAGAACAGGGTGCGTAAACTTTCCGTAGTAAATAGCCGAGAAAAGAAGGTCCAGGAAACGCCAAACAGTACTCGATACAAAGCAGCTGTGAAGCACTGTGTCAGTGTATACTCGCTGTTTTTAAATGCACTGATGAGTCCGGTGATAGACGTCACGTGGCACATTTCTGCTGATGCTTCCGCCTCACTTGTTCCGTGGAAACAGCAGGCGATCGTCTCTTCCTGATCACGTGACTTGGAACCAGGCTCAGCCGGCGGCCGCGGCACACCGTTGAGCAGCGCCATGGCAACTGCCAATGAAGAAACGGTCGTAACGACCTTGGGAGGCCGTCCCGGCCCTCTTTCCTCCGGGTGTGCCCAGTTTGATCACCATACTGCTGCTGCCGGGTAAGCGGGGGCGAATGGGCAGTAAGGGAGGTGCTGATATTGGAACAATGGGGACTTGTAACAGCGTGCATGACAGAGCCCCACCCAAAGGCCCACAACCCTGTGGGCTGGGCGGGTGATCCCAATGGAAACGGGCAACCAAACGAGGGGCATGGACATCACGAGCAGGAACCCATGATCGGTCCTCAGGACCGTAACCCAACCAGTCCACGAGGTATTGCAACTGCCCCCTAAGGCAGAGTGACCCCTGAATGGCCCTAATCTCGAATACATCAGGGGATACATCAGACACAGGGGCCGGAGGAGAGACAATGCGGGTAGGATCAGGGCAAGGCTTGAGCAAAGAGGTGTGAAACACCGGGTGAATGCGCCAGGTAGAAGGCACCGAAAGGCGATGGGCCACAGGATTCAGGACCTTAGATACCCGGTAAGGACCAACGAACCGAGGGAGGAGTTTGCGGCAGCCAGGTATATGCAAGTGTTGAGTAGATATACCCAAACACGGTCCCCTACGTGGTACCCAGGAGCCTCCACCCGCTTCTTATCGGCAGCTGCCTTCATGGATGACTGGGACTCCCGCAGGTGGGCGATGGTGTGGGCATGGATCGTGACAAGATTGCGGGCACACGCAGTGGCAGCAGGAGTACTAGATGACTTCAAATCAGGGAATGGAATGGTCCGTGGATGTTGGCCACAAAGGGAGTAGAATGGGGAAAAGCCTGTGGAGGAATGCAGGGCATTGTTGTAAGCGAACTCGGCGAGATGGAGTAAACTGAGCTATGACTTCTGATACTGGAGGGATAAACAACGTAAATATTGCTCCAAGCCCTTTTTTACCCTCGCTGTCTGCCCATCGGTCTCCGGATGGTAAGCGGAGGAGAACCGGGCCTCAATACCGAGCAGTTTAGTAAGTGCCTGCCAGAAACGGGAGGTGAACTGCGATCCCCTGTCAGACACTAGGATTGTTGGTAGCCCAAACAGACAAAAGACTGACTTGAAAAACAGTTTGGCCAAAGGGGGGCGGAAGGGATAACTGCACAAGGGATAAAGTGAGCCATCTTTGTATATGAGTCCACCACTACCCAAACTGTATCATAACCTTGTGTTCGGGGCAAATTGGTTATTAAATCCATTGTGACAGTGTGCCAGGGTTTTGGGTGCACCGGTAATGGTTGGAGCAATCCTAACGGGCGACCCCTTTGTGATTTGCACTGAGCACACACCGAACACATGTTCACATAGTTCTCTACGTCGTGTCTCATCGACGGCCACCAGCACCAACGTTTTAGCGGATCTAGAGTGCGTTGTTGACCCGGATGCCCGTTGATGGCGGCGTTGTGAGACCACTCTAGTGCTAAATTTTCGGTGTCGCTCGTGGGCATGACTAGTTTCCCTTGTACAAAAGGCAGTCCATCATGGTAGATGGGATCCCACTCGGATAGCGAGTTTGAGTGTTGAGTGACCCAATGGCGTATATCGGACAACATGGGCTGTGAGGGTGTACAAATACAAACTACATGACCTTGATCGAGTATTGTATCTGGAAAGGATGGGAAGGACACCCCCCCAGGGGAACGGGATAGTGTGTCCACCTTCCCATGGACCACACCCGGTCTGTGTTTGATCAAAAAATCATAGGCCGCAAAAAACAGATGCCAACATACTTGTCGGCTATTGACGCATTTAAGGGAATCAAGATCCTGCAGATTCCTGTGGTCAGTGTATACAACTGTTTGGTGCTTAGCCCCCAGGAGGTGATGCCTCCAGACTTGAAACGCGTCCTTGATGGCAAGGTGTTCTTTTTCAGTGACCGTGTAGTGTGACTATGTGGATGTGAATTTACGTGAGTGATATGCCACCGGGTGTAGGTGACTAGTTGTGGGCATGGTTGGGAAAGAACAGCCCCCAATGCGAAACATGAAGCGTCTGCTTTCACTAAGAAAGGGAGTTCCGGGTCTGGGTGTTGGAGGACCTGAGCCATGGTGAAAGAAGTTTTAAGCGACTCAAAGGCCACCTGTTGTTCAGCAGAACACTGGAAAGGGACGTGAGGGCGGGTCAAGGCCGTTAAAGGAGCTACAATGGAAGAGAACCCTGGAATAAAACGCTGATAAAAGTTGGCAAATCCGAGAAAAGACTGTAGGGTTTTGAGATTCACCGGGACTGGCCAGTCCGTAATAGCGTGGACCTTGGACTGGTTCATGTTTAGTCCACCTGGGGAGATGTGGAATCCCAAGAATTCTACTTCCTTTGTATGCAAGTGACACTTTTCCGGTTTGGCAAAAAGGGCGTTCTTACTTAAACGGGATAACACTTCTCTGATGTGGGTAACATGTTCTTCCAGTGAAGGAGAAAACACTAGGTTATCATCCAGGTAGATCACGACATAGGTGTTCAAGATATCGCTGAACACATCGTTCATAAAACGTTGGAATGTGGCTGGCGCATTACACAACCCGAAGGACATCACTGTATATTCATACAAACCCTGTCGGATGCAGAATGCTGTCTTCCACTCATCCCCTTCACGGATGCGGATCAAGTTATACGCCCCCCGGAGGTCCAATTTGGTGTACAATGAAGCATGAGTCAGCCTGTCTAGGAGTGTGGAAACAAGGGGGATGGGGTAGCGGTTCTTGACTGTAATGGCATTCAGACGTCTGTAATCCACACAAAGGCGGAGGTCTCCCTCCTTTTTCAGAACAAAAAATATTGGGCTTGCTGCAGGTGAAGTTGAGGGTCGTATGTGGCCCATGCGTAGGGCTTGTTGTATGTATTCCTTTAGACACTGCTCTTCGGATGGTGATAAGGAATAGATCCGGCCTTTTGGTATTGGGGCGTCAGGTACCAGGTCTATGGGACAATCATATGGCCTGTGTGGAGGCAGACTCTCCGCCGATCCCTTGTCAAACACGGCTCAGAAGTCATGATGAACCGTAGGGATGCCAGCTAGGACCGCACCTACCATATACCATATGTGGGACAGCAATTGACTCATTATCCTCAGTTATTGCCAGAAGAGCAATTGCCCCAATTGCTCGTGCTGGGGTAGGCACTCCATCGGGTTCCACAAGAAAATAATTTTGGCATGTATCGGATTCAAAAAGAACCTGACAGGTGCCCCAATTGATCAAAGGGTTATGGTGTCGCAACCAGGGTATACCCAAAATGACCCCAAACTGAGGTGTCGAGATGAGGTCGAAGGAAAGCGTTTCCCTATGGATACCCTGTATGACTACCTCAAGGGGAGCGGTTTGTTGCTTGATTGGGCCGGAAGTGAGGGAGGTCCCATTGATGGCTTGCACCGGCTCAGGGTATTTCTTGGTGATCAGAGGTAAGTTAAGTGTGTTGGCCAGTGTGATATCAATAAAGCAACAAGTGTCCCCTGAGTCGTTCACAATCTGTACGGAATGTGTGGAATCAGGGGTTGGTCTTAACAGAGCTTGGACTGTGATAGGTTGTATGGGTCCAAATGCAGGGGTAGATTTGGAGGGGGTTGGATTAGCGCTCACCCTTGCCCCCAATCTCAAGTGCGAGCTCTCGGAAAAACCTGATTCTTATTTCTTGGGCGACGAGGGCACTCTTTTACATAATGTCCATTGAGGCCGCAGTAAAAACAGGCATTATCTGTTCTTCGGCGTTCTCTTTCCGTATGTGTTATGGGACTACGTATCCCACCAACTTGCATGGGTTCACTGGATGCAGCAGGTGGAGGGAGAGAGTGATTACCAGAATGGCCAATTTCTGCCCTCCGCTCAGTTCTTCTGGCGTCGACTTGCAAAGCCAGGTCAATCAAGTCAGTGTATACAGCCGGGAGGGATGGTAGCACCGAGAGGGCATCTTTCATGGAGCTATATAACCCCCTATAGAACACCACAGCCTTTTTGTTCTCAGGCCAGGAGGTTATTGCTGAAAACTGTTTAAAGCGTGTTATGTATTAAATGAGGGTTTGTTTGCGCCGAGTGAGATCAAGCAGTTCCAAATCCCGGGATTGGGCCTTGTATCTAGTGTCAAACAACTTGGACATCTCGCCTACCAATAAGTCAAAGTCGTAGAGGGCTGGATGATCGTCTTCTAACAATGGATTTGCCCAGGTTGCTGCAACACCAGACAAGTGGGATAACAAGAAAGCAGCCTTGGTAGTAGAGTCAGGGAATGCTTGGGGTCGGCAGAGGAAGTGGAGTTTACACTGGTTCAGAAAAGTGCAATATTTCCTGGGTTCCCCATGGTATCTTTCAGGGGCTGCTACAGGAAAAGGGGTAGGGATCACAACAGGGTCAGGGGCTGGAGGAATATTGGAGGGCCCTGGAGTTTGGGGTGTTGTATCCCCAAATTTGGAATCTGCTGGCAAGGGGTGGCGTGTGCTCTGCAAAGAGTCGAGGCGATGATGGATGGCCGTTGTAGTTGCAGCCATGTCTGCCCTAAGGACAGTGACGGCTTGCAATAGAGTGGCCATGGGGTCCCCGGCTGAGGCCTCCATAATCCGGACGACCAGTCAGGCTTCACAGTCTGTTCTGTCTTAATGGTCGTGAAGATTATGAGAACCTCTGTCCCCAAGTACCAAACAAGGAGATAGTAATATAACTACCTGTGCGATCCTTGAGGCCACAGGTGTTGAGTGCCAAGGAACAGGAACCAGGAATGCCGGAAACTCCCCTGACCGCTGTAAGGCAAGCAAGGGTTAAGTATAAGGTAATGGCAATGCAGTTGATACTTAGAACACAGGAGGTGAACCGCAATAAGGCTTACCTAGGTGGGAGAGGAGTGGATGCTAACCATCCCCCGAGTAATGACAAATGGGCAAGAGCTTGAGAATATCTGGCAGCAGCAACAGGCCTAAAAGGTCCTGTGTAGCATTCCAGATGGAACACAATATGCACCTGTAAAGGCAGTGAGGGTCTATGTTCAGGTTTCAGAGTGGGGTAATCGGTGAGCAGTCCAAAGAACAATCCGAGATCAGACACCAGAGAGTATAACACATCCAGGGGAAATCCAGAATAAAACCAGTTAGCAATGCCAGGGGTCGGTAGTCCAGAAGATAAATACGAGGCAGTCCGTGATCCGAGGAAGAACAACAGGGGTCTGTAAAATTTCCATAGTCAATAGTCGAGAAAGGCAGGTCCATGAAACCTCAAACAGTACTCTATACGAACCAGCTGTGAAGCACTGTGTCAGCGTATACTCGCTGTTTTTAAATGCACTGATGAGTCAGGTGATAGACATCACGTGGCACATTTCTCCTGATGCTTCTGCGTCACGTGTTCTGTGGAAACAGCAGGTGATCATCTCTTCCCGATCACGTGACGCGGAACCAGGCTGAGCCAGTGGCCCCGGCACACCGTTGAGCAGCGCCATGGCAACTGCCAAGGAAGAAACGGTCGTAATGACCTCGGGCGGCCGTCCCGGCCCACCTTCCTACGGGTGTGCCTGGTTTGATCACCATACTGCTGCTGCCGGGTAAGTGGGGGCGAATGGGCAGTAAGGGAGGTGCTGATATTGGAACAATGCGGACTTGTAACAGCGTGCATGGCAGAGAGTCTCCTGGCTGTAACTTTCCATATTTTTGACTTTTGTTTAAAATAAACATTTTGTGATAGTTAGCCTTGTGGTTATTTGAACCAAGGTACTAGCATGTAAATCCAATACTTTTATCCTCACCGCTGTACACCAGTGTTAGGCAGAATCCTGTGCAGTTCCCTTAGGGAGTACTACACAAGATTAGGACTACAGGTGAGAGCAATAAATCCCCTTTGGTATCAGTCGGTACCACAAAGATTTAGTTGGGAGCTGTGGCTGAGCAGTCAGACTTATCTCAAGAGGGAGATGAGCAGTATTCAGGGTTTACACAATAGACCTACAGTACTATGGCACAAGGAAACACTGACCAAAGCTTTGTATTACAAAAGTATATATATATTTATTTTATACACTTCTAGATAAACACATAGATCACAGTTCTTAAAGTAAGTTAAATAAGTCGGAGGAAAAATATACACACTCCCTAGTTAAATTGTAGACCAAGTGAACCAGAGTGAAAACTGAGCAAAACGGCACAGTGAAAACTACACACAAGGGATACTCTATCAATTTCTCACAAGGGAGGGAAAGCACAAGTTATATAAAAATAGCTTCTTACACACCCTAGCAAAACTTCCCATAAGTTTGTGAACCAGATTAAGCAAGACAGTGCATCAGTATAGACACTACTTAAATGAAAACTGAGCAAAATGGCATTTCACAAGCTTTAAAAAGGAGAAGGAAAGGGTAGTTATAAGACGTAGATGCATCGACACAGTTGTAGGTGAGAATCAATCTGAAGAAGGCAGTTCTAACAAACGTAGCCAGAGTCAGTAGGCCTGTGCCAGAGTCAGTGGTACAGGGCAAGGGCCCAGGAGCGAAATGTTGTTGTAGCTGCAGTCAAGTCTTTGGTTAACGATTTTGAACAAGTGGATGCAGAAGTTGAAAGACAATGTTAAGAGAGAGGGGCGGCCAACCCAACAGGTAGGTAAAGTATTTTAAAACACCCTTAGGGCTACCGCGAAGAAAGGGCGGCCTGGCGGAACAATGTACCTTTAAAATGAAGAAGTGGCTCCTGCGGTGGCGGTTGTTCCTGGTAGTTCCTGCAGTTCAGGTGATCCAGCAGAGGAAGAGAGGCTCTCGTCGTGGAGGAAGGTTTGAGTTACTGCATTACCCAGGGATGAAACCAGACGTTGCGCTGCCCGATGAAT
Organism: Ambystoma mexicanum; assembly: GCF_040938575.1. Lineage (NCBI taxonomy): Eukaryota > Metazoa > Chordata > Amphibia > Caudata > Ambystomatidae > Ambystoma > Ambystoma mexicanum. The sequence goes on from NC_090941.1 coordinate 124,743,369, forward strand.
AAAAGGTACGCTCCTTTAAATCGTGGTCTGGGTGGACTGGTGCCTGGCTATCTGGCCTCCGAGTACAAGGTACGGGAGATTCGACCAAGGCAGGTCCGGGAAGGCGATTGGCAAACTGGTTGGCCCCACCAGCTCAAGGGAAGAAGGCTCTTGCAGGTGAAGATCTTCTCTCGTCGTGTGAAGAAAAGTGGTGAGACGCTGCAGCAGGGCTTCACCGGTGGTTCAGTCATTGCAGATGTCTTTGGCTTCTCTCCTCTTCGGCTTCTTAGTTCCAGTGGCGACGTCTTGCTCTTCCAGTCCTCAGGACCCTGCTTTTATGCAAAATGATCCCCATTCATACAGCCTAGCTGTCACTCACACAGTGGAGTGGTCATCTTGGCGGGAGACCCTCCAGCCTATCAGGATAAAGTGCGACATGGGTTGCTGAGGCAACCCTATCCAGGGGTTCTACTCCCCCTCCTACACAATGGACCCGCCCCAGACTCAGTGGTGCCGAACGGAGGGCTTCTCGGCAGAAGCCTGCCAAATGAACAAAGAAAGGATCTCCGACCTGGGTTAGGAGTTTAGAGAAAGACACGAGAAAGAAGCTATTTTAAAGTTCTGGCAAATAAAACCTACCGGAGTAAAGTTAATATTAAATTACACCGGAGGTATGTTAGAGGCTGTCAGAAAAAGTGGTAGCCTCGAACAATGGGAAAATCCCATAGGAAAATATTCACGGTTAAATATTTTCGGTAGTAACCACTGCCACCAGTCAGAAACTTTTGAAAGAGGGACTGTATTGTACCCTCTTGGAAATGAACATAAGGGAAAAACTATTAACCCTTTCCAGTACCTCCATAGTAAGATGGGTTGTACTGGTTTTGTTCACAGAGATTGACTAGTAAAGTCCATGGGGACTTTTCATGTCCTGGGAGACAGTAGTCAGTACCCGGGGTATGGAGTCTATGTTTGGGGGTCGCTATGACACCCCTGTGTCACTGCACGGAGGGTGCTGTGTAACACATGTGAATAAATGTGAATAAAGATGGTTCCTATGGAGCTGAGAGGAACCCCAAAGACATTAAACACAGAAATAGCCTAGAACACACAAAGCAAAAATGCCTAAGAGTGGGATAAAGAGTCTCACTCTTAGCAGGAGAAAAAACAAACCCTCCAAATCCAGCAAAGCTGCTGGGGGACTCTATAGGTAAGGAAAATTAGCCATAAGATGAGAATTCTCCCTAACAGTCGCCAATATATTCTTCAGCCCTCCGCTTCTTTTCATCAGGGTTGATGCGGACTAAGGGACCGAAGATCAGCTACTGTGGTTCTTTATTATTGCGGCCCGAGCAGGGCGACGGAGCACCACTCACACATGTCTACCCGACTCGGCCGCCATCTTGGAATCAAAGTTCATAATTTCTAATGAACATGCAACTCGTTTTACTTCTTCATCTGTGGCTTGATTTCAGAGTGAAGTAATGTCTGCTCTCTTAGTGTGAGCTGCACACTTGACAATTGTGATTAGTCTGCTAGCTGTAGTGCTCTAATAAGTCTGTCCAATAAGGTGGCATGTTGCACTGGAGTGCCATCCGCTTGGAGGTAGACCCTCCTTTTCAAACATGCTAGCCCTGCATGTACTGTCGACATCACATAGACGGACTCACTTTACACCGTTACTTCCTGCTCTGTGTTTTTCTCGAGTGCGACATCAGCGCCACTAATTCTCCAGCCTGTGCTGAAAAGTGAGACAGTAGTCATGCACTTATCAATCCTTCAAACTCCCCATTGGCCCTGTGGTTTACCACAGCGCACCTGTATATGTATATCTCTGCCCACCATGTTGATCGATTTTTGAAGAACCATCAATAAAGAGGATTTCCCCAGCTGCTAATGTATTTTCCTTCACCCTCGGGATCTCATCATAGAATTCCTCATAATTTGAGCAATTATGTGCAAGCTCATCCTCTGTCAGTGGTTCCGGTACAAACATGGCAGGATTCATTATTCTACATCTAACTATTTTGATTGCTCAATTTGATATGGCCACCTCATAGGCAGAAGTCCTTTGAGATGTCAAAGTACCCTTAGGTTTTTCCAAAATAGCAAACAAAGCATGTTCAACAAATAACGTCATGGAACACCCCATCACTATGCTGGAAGCTTTCTCAATGGTGAACACGGAGGCTGTCAAAAATTGTTCACAAGGGAAGTGACCCCTCATTACTGGGTCATAATCCTACTGTAGTATGCTAGAGGCTTGTACCCCAACGTGGTTCTCTGTGTGAATACTGCAGTCATGACTGTGCCATTCGTGTGCAAGAATAAGAAGACTTTGTCAGCATAATTGGGAATCCCTAAGACTGGAGCTGTGCAAATTCCTTTTTTCAACTCATCAAACCCTTCCTCCATTTCCTCAGTCCAGACAATTTATTCCTGAGTTGCCTGCGTCTTTTTCAGAGCCTGTAACAAGGGTCTTACATATGAAATATAATCGAATACCCATGATCTAACATAATTGCATAGCCCCAAAAATCTTTGCATGTGCTTTATCATGTGTGGCTTTACCGTTTTCAAAAAGGTCTCACCCCTTTCAGGTGTAACTTTCTTTCCTTCATGCAAAATTAACTACCCTATATATAACACCTCTTGGGAATACTGCAATTTCTCCTTGTTCACTTTATATCCTTTCTCTGATAGAATAATCATTAGCTGAACTGAATCACGTCTGCACTCTTTCTCTGAGGTACTGCAGACTAAAATGTCATCCACGTATTGCAACACAACACTCTGCAAATCAATATTGCTCAAGTCCATATGCAGGACTCTATTGAAAATCGAAGGGGACTCGCAGTACCCCTTGGGTAATCTTGCGCTTTTTAACTTAGTCTGTCTGAACGTAAATGACGTTAGATCTTGAGAATTCTTATGCAATGGGATTGAGAAAAATGCATTTTTCAATTCAATCACAGTGAAATATCACACCTCAACAAGGATACTACATAAGAGTGTTGCTGGATTAGGAACTAGAGGGAACTCAGCCTCTACAATCTGATTAATTGGGTGCATGTCCTGGATTAAACGCTATGACCCCCTTAGATTTTTTGATAGTGTACACTGCGGTGTTGCATGGTGACTCTGACGTCACTAAGATGCCTTGATCCATCATGGCGGATATTGTCTTAAAAATACTCTTGTCTGCCTCTCGAGACATGGGATACTGTTGTTCTTGAGGCAACTTTTTTCCTGGTTTAAGTTCAATCTTAACTTCTTCAACCCATTTCAATAGGCCTACATCATAAGGGCCTGGGGTCCATAATGAAACTAGCACTTTTGCCATGTCTTCATCAAAAAATGCAGGATGTTGCCATACTATTATCATCTTCTGAGGAACTTTGCATCTTATTGCCCTCACCCAATAAGTGATACTCATTTCAAATATTACTTGGTCATCTGACAGGTGGTCCCTAAACATATCCTCGTCAGTGATGACAGTCAATCTGTAACCCTCTCCACAGTCAATCACTGTGCTCCATCATCTGCCGTCACTATCAACTCCATCAAGCATAGATATTTCTCCTTGCACTATAGCTGCTTGCAACTCTAAGTGAAATACTGGTCCCCCCTCTTCATCCATAGGTATCATTGGCCTGAATTAAAACTCATCAGGAATTCTCACAGTCTTACCCACTAAACCAGGGAGCCATGTTAACAAAATGCGTACCCCATAGTGAAAGACCTCTGGTTCTAATGGTACACCTCGTATGGCCATTTGCCCTGTAATTGTCATGATAAATTCACTCACATTTAAATAATGCATTCTTGGCATTGAACACAAGCTGCCTTCCTTAGTAAACAAAATCGTCATGTTTAACTTGGTCATTAAATCTCAACCTATTATTTTTACTGGTGTCTGCCTTGAATACAGTAATGCTACAGACATATCACATTTTCCTATAGAGACTGTCAACCGCTCAGTGAAAAGAACTCTACTTGTAGCTCCTGTTAAACCTTTAGCATTCAAGGCATTTCCAGATAATGTAAATTTCCCCTCTCGTATACATAAGCGTGTTTCACCCGTGTCTACCAAAAAAGAAAAAGATTTGACTCCTATAGTGATGTCAACCCTTGGTTCCTCTTGAGGATTGGAAGTCACAGATATCACTGAACACATCAAGTCACCCATGAGCTGTCCTATTGCAGGTATATGCTCATTCCTGTGCCCTTGAAAGGATTCCCTCCCTTGATGATGACACCCCCTATTCTAGGAGTCATTAACTGTCCAGTGTTTGGGCCCTGCTGTATTTGCTTTGTTGCATGCTGTGACAGCACTTTTGGTGGGTTTGATGTTGCTTCCTGTGGTTGCAAAGCTTGTTGAATTCTCTCGGCTTGTGCTTGTTGCACTGTCTGATTTTGGGCAAACCCCATCCCTACTGTCTTAATGCATGCGGGTAAGCGGTCCCCCCTGTTGAGAACTGCCCATTTTGCACAAACCATTGGCTCCCACACATATGCGCTATGTGCCCTGTCGTTACACATGTCCAACATACAGGAGGAAGCCTCTTAATTTGCCCTCCCTGCATGCATTGGCTATCATTCTGCATATCCTGAAACCCACCTTGATTATTCTGGACATTTCCCTGATCATTCTGAAAGCCCTGTTCATTATTCTGGAAGACTCTTGCTCGGAAACCACCCCGTGCTGTGGTACAAACACATAATTACCTTGGTCAAACTGCCTTTGGTTATTCCGCTGTGGCATGATTGCCGCTTGCTGCAAACCTGGCCTTCTCTGCTAGTCAGCATCGCCCCGTCTATGGGGTATTTTGACAATTTCTTCTGTACTAACTTTGCTTCTTCAACTTTCCTAACATCATCTTTCCTTTGATTTTTCTCCTGCAACAATCAGCAATAATGCACAATGGTCAGCTGTATTTCTGACGAAGGTTTAGCCTCCAAACCCACCAATTTCTTGAGCTGCTTCTGCACTTGATCTGGCAGTTCTTTACATAATATATGGTAGAATACAGGTATAGATTTCCCCCACGGTTCCCACGTTTCCAAACTCCATTCCTCCTGAAAATTCTGAATGTAAAGAAGAGGAACTTCCCCTTCCTGCATCTTTCATGCCATTATAGCTCCCATATGTGACGTATCTGGATATTGCACTCAAAGCGCTTTCCAGACTGCCACTCTACAGTTATTAATCGGCACTCCATCATGAGCCGTGTTCTGTGCTGTAACACTCACGCCTCTGGCTCTTGACCAAATGCCATCGGCTCTCTCCCCAATGATAGCGGCTAGAAGACCTTTAATGCCTCCCATAGCTACCGTGTTTCCTCCTGTCATTTTCTCTAACTCATGTATCCATTTCCTGACACTGGAATTTAAACTAGGAAGTTAACACCTTAAATGATTCTTATCCATCTGTGGCCATGGTATATACTGTGGTCTGGCCCCTCATTTCTCTATCAAAGGCAACTGTGAGATCCCAAACTCACATTCATCTCCTATCATCTGTCTGTCCATAGCAGGGACAAAGGTTCTGCATTGCATTCTTCCCGGTAGTGACCTTAACCTGCTCACATAAGGTGGCAGGTTGCCCCTCTCACTATGGGATTGCCCTCTGTATAGATCTAGCCATGCCAGAGGTTCTGACGCCCGAGATTTAGGTAGGTCTTGGTCTAGACCATCTTACTTCTCTGTCCATCGGAGCACATCTTTAAGGACCATGTGCGTTATCTCCCTCCTCCCCACGGAAGGTTTCTCTGTCCTTGTCCTCAACTCTTATGACTTCCTTCCTTCTCGTATCTATTCAGACTTAGCCTGTCCAAAGAGAAAGCTCTAGGCTCAAGATTTTACAAACTTCCATCCTTGCCATGCAACTGCAATCAGTTCTTCCCCTTTCCTTTTGGTTCTTTCTTGGCGTGCAGATTGGCTCTAGACGTACCAGGTATTGGCTCATGTGTCAGGAAGAATTCTTCTATGTCTTCCCATGCTACTACTGGATTAGGCTCCATTAATTCGTTCTCTATGGAATCAATGTCGTGTACCCTTTACCTTCTCTTGCGTTCTATCTCTTCGTCTCTTCCTGTCTTTTCACCTCTCTTCTCTCATTTGCCCTACATCTTCTTCTTCTCTGCATCTTTGCATTCTTTTATCTCTTAATTTCTGCTCTTCCTCTTTCTCCCTCTTCCTTTCTAGATTTTCTTGTTCTTCAATTGCCTTATGTCTATTATCATGCTTTCTTTGCTTTTTTAGCTGCTCATCATGATACAGCTGTTCCCGTCTTTGCCCATCCTTTCTTTTAGCCTTGTCCTCTTTCAATCATTCCTCTCGTTCACTGTCTTTCTTATTTTCTCCGCCTTGATCTTCTCTTTACTTCACTTACTCAATGCACTGGTTAAGCATCCAGTCTTGGCAGTACGTGGCTCTTCTCTTTCCTCCTGATACATTTTCCAGAGTACTAAGCTCATTAGCCTCTTTTTAAACTTTTTTCCTGTGTATGCTGTGTGCAAGTATGTCGTCATGTGTTGCAAAACTGATTTTGATAGTGATCCCCTTGTGGACACAACATGAACATCTAATCTGCCGTGCCCTTAACCCATTCTGCACTGTACTGCTTAAGCTTGGGTGCGTGTTTTTGCAACTGCTTGCATAGATGTATTAGTGGAGTAATATCCTCCATTTTGACTCGTCACACTTGACTGTCAATACTCACCGTTGTTTTTACACTTTATAAATACGTTTCAGAAAAATAACACAATATAAGCGTCCAACAACCGTCGCAGCTCCAAGCCTTTTATATCATGTTGTATTTCAATCTATTTATTCACTAAACATCATCAGTTCAACTAAATAAATAAACTTGATTTTCAAATCTCTGTTCTCTTTTTCATGTTTCTTCAATTTTAACTATTTCTTCACCACATATATTTTATTCAACATACAATACAAAAAGACAATACTGACAAACTCGGCCTGCCCATATATATCTCAGTCAGTACTCTTCGTGACTACTTCTCGTGTCAATGCTCCTCGATCTTTGACCCCAATAAAATTCTCCAATGGAATGTGAGTCGTTCCCTTTAAGCAATTTTTAATCATACGTAGTCTGTGTCATCCACTTTTGGGACTCTGGATAGGACCCCTTTTAACGTCCCTATGATGCAGGATTCTGGGCTTAAACTAACTGTGACGCTCCTCATCTCACAGTCCTTAATTACTTGACGATCCTCGTCTCAAGTCAATTACTTAATAACTTGACGCTCATCGTCTCAAGCTATTCACTTTTTAACTTGACGTTCATCTGCTCAAGTTGGTTACCCCAACCACCCCTCCATTACTTATTTCCCCTTATCACTCTCTCCACTCAACGCCCATTGATGTTTTGCCACCTCACTCAGTCTACTCATCATTCGCATTTTCAACTTCCGACTCTCGGGATAGTCGCCTCCTCAATCAGCCACTTCAGCCTTACGTCAGCTTAGCTTCCTCTAGAAATCAGGAGGGGATTCCGTTTGAAACCAAGGGGCCCGTCCCGCCTGCACTTGCAAGATTCTTTAAACTAATTTCCGCTATCTACAGGGAGCTTCACATCCTTCCAGCTAAGCGGCAGAGGATGTCCGATATTACCGGGAGCCCAAAGTTTACTTGGTCAACAGATCTTTAACCATCATCTCTCTGCTACCATGTGAACCGGGGTTATCGACCCAGCCCTTTAAGAAGAGGTAGCAATACTTTGAGATGGATGCTGATGCAGAAAATACTCAAACATCAATATTCAGACAAACTCGGGAAGTTGGCAAATAAAAGCTGTTTTATTTTCAATTGTCTAAAACAGGGAGTAAAACGAACATTGACAATTCGTTTGAAATTCGCGCTCAACAAATCTTATGAAAAAGCATCTTATATAGTAAAAACTTGTCATTGCTGATGTCATGCACCGTGGCAAACTACGAAAACCTATTGGAGAAAGTGATTGGGTCTAAGGAAACATCTACGTATAAGTTCCATACTTGTCTAAGAGACTGATAGGGCCTCTAACATCAGGTGGGGCAACTGAGCACTCCCCTCAAACAGGTCACTATGAACGTCATCAAATGCACAACATCTCATTGGTTACACAAACTATTGGGCTCTTTACTACGTGGCCCTCTATAATTGCTTGACACCCTTTAAACCGTCAATACTTTCCAACATATGCCAGCAGCATGCAGGCTGGCATCCAGCTGCTGGTGGGCTGGTCTTGACCATAGCTTCCCACCAAGTTGCATGTCATCTATCATCACCTCTTGCAGTCTGCATGTCAATAAAGGCTTTGAACTTGGCTTTGGAAATGTTCCTTGCTCTGGAGAATACGAGGGAGTATAGCATGCTCTGTCTCCTTGTGTAGTTGTAGCTCATCACGATTGTCCATTTTCAGCCATCCACATTACTGAAGAGCATGGTTTTGAGCTCTGGTGTATTTAAAAAACTATTATTTACTGAACCCCTGATGTCTTCAATGTTCTCGTGCCCCTCCTATGAGCAGGGGTTTGTTTTTTGTCACTTCTTATAACTACTGTCTGTTCATTTCGGCCCAGAGCAGCCTTGGCTTCTTGGGGCTGGTCCAGCCCCGCCCTGCTTTGATTCACCTATGTAATTCGATTGCTTTTGAGCTGCAACACACTGGAAAAGCCTTCCTTTTTCTGGTCCAGCTATGCTAAAATCGTCCAAAGTTCACAAACTCCTTGATAGCTTCATCATTTTTGTAACATAAACATCTTCTCAATCCCAAAATGTTACTTATCTTTGATACTTTCTTGATGCCTATAGAATATCTATGTTCTCTTGTCTCTGCATCTCTTCTGAGTGCATCAGTCTTGCTTCGTGTGATGTCACCAATCTGCTCTTTAGCTCACTTTTCACACTTCTTCTGGTATTTCATTCAAATGGCTGTTATATTGTCGCGTATGCAGGTATGGTTTCTTAATGGGAACCTTGCTTCCAGGATTCTCCTTGGGATTGGTATCTTCACTGGCACTGCACGTATTTCACTTTCTGGTTTCCAGCATATAGGCAACATGGGCGTGATGCTTGAGGTGGGAGTACTTGGCTCCCTCTCTACAATTTAAATCAAGTGGAGTAACAGTACCAGCCATAGGTTGTAAAAATGTTTTTTTCTGTTACTGGATGAAATGCAGTGATTTTGCTGACTTGTGAAGCCGAGTTATGATCAAAGGTCTGTTGAGCTGATGGCCATTGCATGGTGTTAGAGTCCTGCACAACCTGGGCAGTCAGCAAGGTGGGTTGTAAATTTAACATAGCAGACCCATCACTTTCCACCAGGAGTGCCGCAGGTGACTCGGGTAGGGGAAGTGCTAATGCGGACAACATTTCCTGGTCTGTGATATGAGTCAAGTTCCCAGTAACTGATGGAAGCAATAAAGCCGCACTCCTAGGCTGTATGGCTCTGGGCCACTAAGAAGTACACAAGCTTGTTCAAGTACTGTAAGAAAAGTTTCACAATGAAGGTACTTGTGCTAGAGTAAGCAGGCTATGTGGGGCTATGTATTAGTGTTTGTATGTTTCACCGCTATTATCCACACTCCCCAACAGACTCCTGTGCAGATGGCCAATCTTTAAATATCCCAGACTTACTGGTAGCATTCGCACTGATCCGTGACAGATAGTTGCAGCGAGGGGGAGCGGTGACACCAGTTGTCAGATCTGACTGCTCCAACTGCTACTACCAACTCAGTCCAACTCTGCTCCGCTGTGAATCTGAATGTTTATCTGGGAGCTCCTCCTTCATGGAAAAACAATAAAATAGTCCCAAGTGCTCCGACTGGTACTACCATCTCAGTTCAACTCCTGTAACTATGTAACTATCTAACTATATAACTATGTAGCTATGTAAATTATGTATATAATTGTAAACAAAACATTTTTAAAGTCAATTAATAGTCTACAGACTCCATATATGTTCATGTCAGCATACATTCATCACTGTGATGTCACCCGCATGCCCGACATGTCCATTCTCTCATGGTGCACTTTCAATTAGTCCACGAACAACTGCATCCGTTCTTGGATGTCATTGCGCATGCGCCCACAGGGTTTCTGCACCGTGGTCCATATACCTCACTTCATCATCGCGGACGTCTCCAGACCTCATATGACTGTTCCCATGACATGCCTGTGATCGCTGTCTGTGCTTCAAAGACCATGCTCCCCCTCCTAGCAACATTCTTAATACTTCTATAAACTGTTCATAACTTTTTACCCTGCTTTTTTGTCTCTGACGTTCACAGACATTTTGAGCACATCGTGGATGCTTGCAAATGTCACCACATGCCCCTGCCCCTGCAGCATGACGGTATGTCCCTGATAGCTGTCCATGCTCCACGAACAATTTGAAATGACATTTACAGACAAATCTAGGAAATGTGAAGTTGAAAGTTTACCCTTTCACACCACCTACTGCCATTCGTAGTTGATTTCTCAACTTTTAACAAATCATATTTTTTCTGAGTCCGCAGATAGGAGAAAGATCTGTGGACTGTTCCTCTGAAGAGACCCACGCATTACTTAGTCCTTCTCATTCTGGCTGAGATCCTTAGAGGACCTTCTTTTGAAGAGCTGCTCTAAACTATTGAAAAATGACATCTGTCATGGCCAGGCACATCCCTCCTCTCCAGGGGCCACCACCACCACATCCTGGATGACCTGGATGGGGAACAGGAGCACTGGAGCCAAGGAGGAGGAAGAGGAAGACAAGAATAAGGTAGAAGATGTTCCTACCACGAGCAGTCACAAGAAATCATGGGTCTGTTGCTTTTTTACCACTATAGGAGCGGTGCGAAAGGCATGGGCTGCCTGTGTGTAGAACTGAACCCATAGACATAGGGCCCTTTAAGACAAGGTAGCAATAGTAAGAGATAGATGGGGGTGCAGAATTTACACAACCATCAATAATCAAACCGACTCAGGAAGTTGGCAAAATCTGGTCTGTTTTATTTGGAATGATCTAAAACAAGGAGTTACAACAGACATCGAAGGACGTTCGCTCGATTTCTCTCCGCGCATATTATCTCTTATAGTCAAAACTCCTCATTAGTGATGTCACACTACGTGGCAAAATACAAAACCTACTTGGGGATGTCATAGGTTTACAGGGAACATCTAGGTATACGTTCCATACTGACAAGGAAGTGATTGGGTCTCTACTGTCAGGTGGGCAACTAAACCCATCCCAAGTGCAAGTCATCTTTCATGGCACATTAATACTTGACACTCTTTTGGTTACACAAACTATAGGGCTCTTTGATACATGGCCCTCTACCATTGGTTTGGCACCCTTGTATTCTTTGTGAATATTCCACACGCTAGCAGCACGCTGACTACCATACTAGGTGCAGGGAGGGTCGGCGTGATCATGCCTCCCCTCCCAATTAGCCCAACATCATCAATACTCTTGCAGTCTGCCAGTCAATTGAAGCTTTGTACTTGGCCTTGCAGAAGCTCTCTGTGCCTGAGAATAAAAGGGAGCATGTTCTTGGTTTCGGTGTAGCTCGACCCAATGTATATTTTGATCTGACCATATGACTTGAAGACCGCATTTCCGAGCTTCTTGCTGCATTTAATTCTTTTGATGCCTTCAGTGTTTTCCCATTCCACCTCAAACAGAAGTTTGTTTCTTTCTCGTGTTAATGTTACTACTGGATGGATAACCAGGCTCACGATGGCCTCGACTTTTCTGTTCTTGGCCAGCTATGCCTTTCTTGAATTTCTCCTCCACCATCAGTAATTTTCCAACTGCGCTACACTGAAAACATTTCCAATCACCGGGTTTCAGGCCCTGCTAAAGTGCATAATGGAATATCCAGCTTCTATACATTCCTATGTATATACATTGGCGCATCTCCGCAAACAATTCACTATGTAGCCAGCCTTGTCTACTTGCATTACTGCGTCTGTACAAGTGCAAACTGATTTGCATTTTCTTCAGTGTTTCCGTAGCATGAGCATCTTCATCTCAAGGCCGAAATGTTGCTCACCTTTGACACCTCCTCTTCAGATCTTATAGAACGTCTATGTTCTTTTATCTCGTGCATCTTTTTTAGGTGTGTCAGCTCTACTCCGCATGACATCACCAATCTTCTCTTTTACTCATTTTTATGCTTCTTCTGGGACTTTGTCCAAAAGGCCATTACTTATTCATGAATGCATACAGGGTTTTCTCAATGGATACCTTGTTTCCAGGATTTTCTGCGGTATAGGCATCCTCACTGGTACTGCACGTGTCTCAATTTCTGACTCCCAACACATAGGCAACAAGGGGGCAGAGCTTTTGGTGGGGGTACTTGATTTCACCTCCACAGAGCCATACTCAGTCGAAGACAACATGGGTAGTACACCTTTGGTACTACTTCTATGCACCACCACACCTGCACATTCCACCCGGGTAGTCGGAGAAATGCTGTACCTTTCTCAGGTAGTAGGCTCACCTCCTCTATCCCATCTTTCTCGACTGCTCCTGCCACCACAAAATCTACAGGTGTGGGGCATAGGATTCCTCCTATTGCCTTGCAGGCCATACAAGAGGTTGTTGATCCTTACCTTTCAAGGAAAACAGTACTATGCTTGTACTGTGACACAATTCCCTGCAGGGGAAGCAGCTTCACTGTGCCTTCAAGGCTGCTGACAAGGAGCATGAGAAGCACTGCCCCCACTTTAGATTTAAGATCAGGCACAATATATTCCTCTGTCCATCTGTGCCTACTTAACAGTTGTTGGTGTAGTTTCTCTCCATTCCCTCTCCCACCTTGCCTACTTACCATTCCCTAACCTTAAGCTAAAAAAGAAACAACTAAAAAATAGAACAAAAAAGCATAATCGTATATAGACTCCATCTACTTTTCATTTTTATGCAAATTAGTTAGACTCAATAAGACTCTCCAACATTTTCTTTTGCATTATGTTCTACGCTTATAAAAATAATAGGAGTTTCACCCATACTAAAGGCTTTTAACCTTCCATACACATTACACCACCCCAAGGCCTTTTCTGGCCCTATTTAGTCTGTGTATGTTATAATGGCCCACAAACGAAACTATATTTAAATAGGAGCTATTTTAACTTCACTTTACAACTGTTTTCCTTGAAATAGTGGTGGCTCTGAAAAGAGCCTTTTTTCTTGCACAACCCTTTTTATGTTTTTGTTTTTTAATGTGTACTACTATCACATGTTTTTTCTACATAGTCTTTTTTATTTTCATTTCCTTAACAAAAACTGTTTCAAAGCATTCTTAGCATTGGAAAGAAAAATCTAATTTCCAACATCGGTTAAATGTACTCTATCTGTTAGAAAAATATTCACTCCATAAAGACATATATTCTCATTGAAAAAAAAAATGCCAGTCCTACATCTTGTAAAAAGCAAATACAGCTTTATTAGCATTCCGTGTGGCTTTTTCAATTTGTGGACAAACAAGTTTGATCCTTTCCACATTTGCCTTTGAGTAATCCATGAAAAAATAATTATAAAAGTAATAATTCCTTCCAGTTCAATGCACAAACTCCATACCATAACACCTCAACTCATTCAAATCCAAGCTTTTAAGAGATGCCAAGATCCTCTGCATATTCCTTCAACTAATGAATCCACAAATCTCCTAATATCCATACAGTCTGCTTCTTTATAGCCATTCTTCTAGCACTTCACACAAACAACATTTCCACTCCTCCTCCACAACCACGAAACCTGATTGGCTAATCCCCGACATCTGCAGACTTTGCAACCGTTCACGGTCATTAGAATATGTGGATGGCACGTGCTGGTCTGTGGACTATTGCGGACGTCTGTGGATGTCATCACACAGGGCAGCTCTTCAACCGTTTTACCTTTTAGCTATTTAACACTCCCTCAATGGTTACATGTGAACAGTCACACATCCATCCACCAATCAATCCAAAAATTCTACATGTAACCCTGTTATTTACTTCACCAGGGTTGGTGCAGTGAATAATAGGGGTGGTTTGGTTCAGCTGGGATCATGGTTGAGCCTTGTTCCGTGGCAATTGAATAATGATTTGCATCTGCAACATGCACTACAGATAACAACAGACATAAGTATTTGTTGCAAAAATGTGTTTCTTAAAGGAGGTTTATTTTATAGTTCTATATATATTACATGGCCACAGTAGTGGCCATGTAGTTATGTTTAAGTTGGTGTTTCCATAGGAAGAGCACTTTCTGGGTGGCTTATAACTCTGCTCCCCCTGGATGAATCCTCACCAAACTTTGCAAAAAAAGTATATGGCCCACTCTGAATTTTTTTGCAAAGTTTGGTGAGAATTCGTCCGAGGGGGGGGGGGGGGGCCAAAGGCTGAATGGGAAAAATGTTTGCTCGCGCCTACAGCCCAAACCGCTGGATGGATTTTCACTACATTTGGACCAGGAGCAGCGGCTTGGTCCTGAAAGCGTGCTTTTGCAAATTTGGTGAAAATCTGTACAGTAGTTTTTTTTTTTAAAATGACCAAAAAGTAGGTAAAAAAAATTGTGATATCTGTGTTCGGTCTGCGGACACACTTCCCTGTTCGCTCCGCGGACAGTGTCCTGATTGGCTGAGCGGCTTACGTCATGTCCGCGGACATGTGGCGTGTTTGCTGATTGGACGGTGTGAAGCGTGAAGCGCGTCAGATTTTCGGTAGCGCCCACCATCTTGGATTCGTGGCCGTCCGCGGACAGCGTGGTGAAAGTTTGTTCAAAATGTGTATTTAGTAGAGTGTGTTGGTGTGTAGGAGTATTTGGGGAGGATTGGAGGGTATGAGATAGGTTAAATGTTGTGCTTTTCTATGTGGTAGATGTTCTTTTTGTGTTCGATTTGTCTGCGGACATCACAGGTGTTCTGAAATGTTCTAAATAAACTGAATGGGGGGTGTTCTGAGGACTCAATATGTGTCCGTTTTGTTCGCATGCAAGCTGAAACTGTTCAAAGAACACTCGCGGTGTCCTGAAATGTTCGCAAATAAACAAAATGGGGGTGTTCTGAGGACGCTGTCCGTATTGTTCTGTGGCAGGCTGAATGTGTTCTCAGAACACTTGCAGTGTCCTGAAATGTTTACAAATAAACAAAATAGGGGTTTTCTGAGGACGCTTCCCGTATTGTTTGTTGTCAAGTTGAAAGTGTTCTAAGAACTCTCGCGTTGTCCTGAAATGTTCGTAGGGGGTGTCCTGAAGACGCTGTCCGTATTGTTCTTTGTCAAGTTGATTGTGTTCTAAGAACACTTGTGGTGTCCTAAAATGTTCGTAGGGGGTGTCCTGGATACGCTGTCCGTATTGTTCGTTGTCAAGTTGATTGTGTTCTCAGAACACTCGCAGTGTCCTGAAATGTTTGCAAATAAACAAAATGGGGGTGTTCTGAGGACGCTGCCCGTATTGTTCGTTGTCAAGTTGAAAGTGTTCTAAGAACTCTCGCGTTGTCCTGAAATGTTCGTAGGGGGTGTCCTGAAGACGCTGTCCGTATTGTTCTTTGTCAAGTTGATTGTGTTCTAAGAACACTCGTGGAGTCCTAAAATGTCCGCAGGGGGTGTCCTGGATAAGCTGTCCGTATTGTTCGTTGTCAAGTTGATTGTGTTCTCAGAACACTCGCTGTGTCCTGAAATGTTCACAAACAAACAAAATGGGGGTGTTCTGAGGACGCTGTCCGTATTGTTTGTTGTCAAGTTGAAAGTGTTTTAAGAACAGACACTGTGTCCGTATTGTTCTTTTTCAAGTTGAATGTGTTCTAAGAACACTTGCGGTGTCCTAAAATGTTCGTAAATATTCAAAATGGGGGTGTTCTGAGGACGCTGTCCGTATTGTTCTTTGGCAAGTTGAATGTGTTCTAAGAACACTCGTGGTGTCCTGAAATGTTCGCAAATAAACAAAATGGGGGTGTTTTGAGGGCGCTGTCTGTATTGTTCGATGGTAAGTTGAATGTGTTCTAAGTACACTCGTGGTGTCCTGAAATGTTCATAGGGGGTGTCCTGAAGACGCTGTCCGTATTGTTCGTTGACAAGTTGAAAATGTTCTAAGAACTCTCGCGATGTCCTGCAATGTTTGCAAATAAACAAAATGGGGGCGTGTTCTAAGAACTCACTGTTCTGTCTTGACTGTCGTGTAGCCGAAGAGTCCTCTGTCCACAAGTGCCGCACAGAGAGAATCAAAGTCACTCTCTGTACAGCCCTTGAGGCCACAGGTGGGAGATGTTCTTCCGGAACTGCGGTCCTCGTGGAACCCTGAACCACTGTAAAGGAAACACCGGTTAAGTGTCAAGCCAAAACAGAATCAACAACCAATCAACAAGTAAGTGGAACGGTCTTACCAAGAGGCGCCTGTGGAGTAGCGGTTGTACCTATGGGGAAGGTTCCGAGACCCAGCAAGGCTGTTCTCTCGGTATGTAGCGATCCCAGCAGCGTTGCAAGTGCCAGGCCCACCTGATGCCAGAATCCGCACAAGAAGGGCGGAACGTAGTAGGAGTGCGTGAAGCAGTCCGTGGTCGTAACAATGATCCAAAAGCAAGTATCAAAGCCAAGGGTTCTCCGTTTGCCAGTCCGTGAAACAAATCCGAGGTCAAAATCCTAAAGGTGAGACAAACGGTAAGTAGCGCCGTACAGGAATCCGAAGAAACAGCTGTGAAGCACCGAAGCACCGCAACACAGCCGTTTAAATACTGGCGCTGCTATTTCCTCCAGGTCACATGACCCGCAAGCGCATCACGTGAGTGTAGTCCAGAAACACGTGAGCGGAAGGCAGCGGTCATGTGACACGGAAGAAGCCGGTCTAGCAGCTGCCACGGAAGACGCCAAAGGGGTAGACATCTCCGCTGGCAAACAGCATGCCGACCCAAGCTTTGTGGCAATCGGCGCCGTGACAACTGGGGAGAAGAGAGAACCTGTGAGTCTCGGAACCGGGCAAGAGGGCGAGGGGTGTTCGGGCACGGGGATGGGGAATGGGACCCCCAGAGGGACGAGTGGAGTGCGTGACACTCACGTGTTGTCCTGAAATGTTCATAGGGGGTGTCCTGAAGACGCTGTCCGTATTGTTCAATGGCAAGTTGAATGTGTTCTAAGAACACTCGTGGTGTCCTGAAATGTTCGCAAATAAACAAAATGGGGGTGTTCTGAGGACACTGTCCGTATTGTTCTGTGGCAGCTGAATGTGTTCTAAGAACACTTGCGGTGTCCTGAAATTTTCGCAAATAAACAAAATGGGAGTGTTCTGAGGACGCTGTCCGTATTGTTCTTTGTCAAGTTGATTGGGTTCTAAGAACACTCGTGGTGTCCTAAAATGTTCGTAGGGGATGTCCTGAAGACGCTGTCTGTATTGTTCGTTGTCAAGTTGAAAATGTTCTAAGAACTCTTGCGGTGTCCTGAAATGTTCGTAGTGGGTGTCCTGAAGACGCTGTTCGTATTGTTCACTGGCAAGTTGAATGTGTTCTCAGAACACTCGCGGTGTCCTGAAATGTTCGCAAACAAACGAAATGGGGGTGTTCTGAGGACGCTGTCCGTATTGTTCATTGTCAAGTTGAAAGTGTTCTAAGAACACACGCGGTGTCCGTATTGTTCTTTGTCAAGTTGAATGCGTTCTCAGAACACTCGCGGTGTCCTAAAATGTTCGTAAATAAACAAAATGGGGTGTTCTGAGGACACTGTCCGTATTGTCCTTTGTCAAGTTGAATGTGTTCTAAGAACACTCGTGGTGTCCTGAAATGTTCGTAGGGGTTTCCTGAAGACGCTGTCCGTATTGTTCGATGGCAAGTTGAATGTGTTCTAAGAATACTTGCGGTGTCCTGAAATGTTTGCAAATAAACCAAATGGGGGTGTTCTGAGGACGGTGTCCGTATTGTTCGTTGTCAAGTTGAAAGAACACTGGTAATGTCCGCGGACATTAAAAGTTTCCATAGGCCATAGTTGAAATGTTTGACTCTATGGGTGTGATATGCTGCGGTGGTTGTGGCCAGGGCATAGAGTGTTGGGTGCATGACCACAAATTTAGAAGGAACAAAGTTATAAGATATTATGGGTGTGATATGCTGCGATGGTTGTGGCCATGGCATAGAGTGTATAATATACTTACTGTTTGGTTTATTAACTGGAGTACGTTTATTTCTTGTTAATTTCTGTGATAAAAGAAAATAGCATGTTAGTTAGTATTAGTATTTTGTAATGACTTATTACATTGTATAATCAACCATTTTTTTTTCTTTTGGACCCTCATATTTAGTAGATCACAAACCAGAGTACTGTGCAATTTGCTCAGTTTCTGTGTTCGTTGCTAAAATCATTGGGTCTGTGGGGGAAAAAAAATCCATGTTGGATTAAAAAAAAAAACCTTTTTCTGTTATGCTACAGTTTATTTGTTTGTTTTCAGTGTTCACTTGTTGCTTCTGGCTAATGCTTCATACATTGGGTTGTTGCATTTTTTTGGAGCACTAACATATTATTTATTTGTTTGGATATTATGAAATTTTGGAGCAGTTAGATACCAGTAGGCGTATTCTAACTGTCTATTTTTTTATATATTTTAGTGGTATTGATTTATCTGTTTCGATATTGTTAAATTTTGGGACAGTTAGATACCAATTGACGTATTCTAACTGTCTATTTTTTGCTCTAATTTAGTGGTATTCATTTATCTGATTAGTTGTTGTACAATCTTTGGGCAGTTAGATAGCTTTTGGAATATTCTAACAGTTTATATTTTTTTACTACAAGATTACTTAAGGTTTAAGTACAGTTTAGTTATCAAATTTTGGTTTTAAGAACATTAAATAAGCGTTTGTAAGATTTGCTGGTAATCTCTGCTTTAGAGTAATGGTACTATCATTACATTCAAACCATCCACATTTATTTTTTATATATGCAGTGTAGTGCCCTGAATTGGTTGTGGCTCCTGCGTGGTAGATTATACCTATTGTTGTGAATGTTTTCTTACTAAGTGATATTTGACCATGTGTGAATCCAGTCAGCTTGCAGTTGTTTTTGGTACCATCTGCATTGTAACGTAGAAGCATTAGTATTACGTATTTACTATGTGTTTGTATTACTAAAGTGGAGCGATTATCTGAATTGCAGGTAGAACATAATCTACCATGGTTTGCATTTTGTACAGGTTGCTGAAATGGAATGGATTCACAATTAGGTATTGATATATATATATGAAGCGTTCATTGGGGATTTCTTCTTGTGTCACATTGTTGCAGAGAGTACATGTATGTTTCCACATGTATGAAATCTGCAAGATTTCATTCATAGGTATGTTTTTGTTTTCCAGTACTTGTAGTAAGTACATTAGAAATTCTTGTGGATCTTCCTGTGAGTTCATAGTGAATTTCACCATTCCAGCACAGTAGTCCAATTGTTGTTGTCAGGATTGTTTGCTATATTTCTGTGAACTACTAACATTTGCATACACAATGGGTCTGTACTGTGTAAGTAAATGTGGTCAACAATTGGTGGTAATTGAAATAGAATAGTCATTGCTACATATGTGTAGCAACTTCCACCAACTATATTTGAGAGTTTAAATGCACCAGGTAGTTCTGTATCTGACTGCTTTTTTGTAGTTTGTCTTCCTTCTTTGAAGAAGTACCTGGTTTACTTTCCCTAATTGATTCTTTTTTGCTTGTGGTACTTTATGAAGTATTACTTTCTTTTACTCTCTTTGAAGGATTTGCAGTGACATCATGTTGCATTTATGTTTGATTTATTTTTCTTTTGTAACGTTTTACTTTTTGTGGAACAGAATATGTGTTTAGATGGGGGGTGTATAGTGAGCGAAGTCTATTGTATTCTAAAATGCAAGGAATATCAGCGTTTATTTTACTTGCATCAAAGTTGATTAGAAATAGACCGTCAAGTGTACGTAAGCGTGATAGTGCTACATAGCTCATGCCTTCTTTAAAGACTGTGTTACCAATATCTATCATTGCTTTGTCTAGGGTAAGACCTTGTGATTTATGAATCGTGACTGCGTATGCAAGAGTTAGAGAAAATTGTTCTCTGTGTACATACATGTCTTTGAAGAGAAGGAATCGAGCTGTTGAGCGTCCTATCCTTTTTACTTCTGAAAGTTTGTCAAAGAGTATATTGAGAAACTGAATTTTGTTGTCATGTGGGTATGTTTGAAAGCCAACAACTGTACCCAGTGCTCCATTAACTAGTCCTTCGTCCTCGTCAAGGTTACGTTTAAGCATTACTCTGCAATTTAAGGATAGTTTTAATATCTTTTCTAAGCCTGCTGTGTTTGAGATTGATTTTTCTAAACTATGTAGTCTTGTTGTGGCTTGGTCACACATGGGTATTGTCATGCCATGTACATCTAGTATGTCTGTGGCGCTAATTTCCATTATTGGTTGCATTTCTTTACTTAACATTATTTCATTCAATTTGAAACAGCTTGCAAGAGTTGGCATTAAGGCCAAACAATTGACATTTTTGTGGGCTAATTGTTCCATAACATCTGTAGCACATGCATTATCGCCATAAAGTGCATTAATTTGCCGGGTTTTCAATATTGCTTCTGCTTCTTTAGAAAGTACACTAACTATGATACTTTTTAAGATGTTGGCATAAGTGAGATCTGCAGATTGCTGCATGTTTTCTGTTAATTCTCTGTGTTGGAAACGTTGCCAAAGGCTGACATTTCCAATGCTGCCAACAGTTTTACGGCAGAGTTTGTGTCCTAAAGTTTTAAAAATAGGCTCCCCTTTTACTGGTGCCAATTGAAGAAGATCTCCGAAAACAATAATGTGTTTTCCTGCAAAGAGCTCTTCATAGTTTGTTTTGAGTACTTCTTGTAATCTGAGGTGAATCAAAGCCAACATTAGGTTGGAGACCATGCTCACTTCATCTATTAGTAGCATTTTCATTTGTTTCAATACTCTGCGTAGTTCCATTGCAGCTTCTGCAGAAAGTTTGTAATAGTCTAATTTGTTCTCGTGTTCTACTGGCAATAGTAGTTATCGGTGTAAAGTGACACCACCTATGTTGTAGGCAGCTAAACCTGTGGGGGCAGTGACAACAGCTGACAGTTTGTTGTTTGTCAATTGTTGAAGGAACTTACTGATGATTTTGATTAGGAATGCTTTGCCAGAACCAGCTTCACCACTGACGTGCAGTAGTAGAGGTTTATAATTATAGCAGGAACATTCTTTATTTTCATGTTGTACACCATGTGCAATTTGTTTTGTTACTTCTTGAAAAATGCTACATTGTTCATTGTTTAGTTTTGATTGTAGTATAGTTAAGTCTTCTTTATCTTCATACTGACACATGGTGTTTTCTACTTCTATCATAGCTAATTCTGCCTCATTTATTATTAGTGGTTCTCCCAGTGGTTCTTGGCTTCCTGTTACAGAAGATTGACTACTGTCAGGAGTGTCCTTATCTAGTTGGGCCTGGAGTTGTTCTTCGTGTTGCTGTTCATTGTGCAACATTGTTTTGTATTGTGTAAAGTTTACATCAGTTATAGTGCTTTCATTTGCTTTGAAAGCATCTTCATATGAGTCATAGTTATCTAGTATTTCTTCTTCTTTTCTCCATGGTTTAAAGAGTTGTAGCAGGGACATGTAATATACTTCTTCATGTTGAGGAGTCTTTAATGACAATTTGATGTGATTAATTAAATTTGGTTTAGTGAGTTTAACTAAGCTGCCCTCACAGTTTGTCACTCTGTTTTTACCTTTTTTTTCATCAGGTTTTATGTTATTTTTGTATGTTTAGTTTTGGGCTATGTGGTATAGACACATGGTTTCCAAAGTATTACTTCTGTTTGGGTAGTATGTGTCCAATAAATAGTTTTTTTAAAATGTCTTGGCTGTTGGGATCACGTTTGGCTATTGTTTCTATATCTCTGTATGATTTTAGAACTCTTTTTCTAGATTTAGCTGGACAAAGACTTAGCCATACTAAGTCAGATTTACCATACAATGCAGTACCAGTTAAACAATCAGCTGCTTCATATGATCCATATTCTCTTTGGGAAAGCATTTTTATGCCCAAGCTGTATAATTTCGGAGACACTGTTTTATCTGATGACAGGTCATTCCACAAGTCTTGGAGCTCTGTCTTTTCTGCTTTGGTTAAGTATGCTGTGACATATCGTGCAACTGCAGTAGAATTGTCTGGAATGTGCTGCACATCTATGTTTGCATCCCATAAGTGGGCAATGATTGCATTATAATCATTGATATACTTTTCTTCTTCTTTTCTTTTTATGTAATATGTATTTTTAGGTGACTTACCTTTAACACTATGTCTAACTGAAGACATGAGGTTGTTCACTTGACATGTATTTGTAACTGGTCTAGGGAAACCAAATCGGCATTTGGTGTAGTATTTCCCTTTGTTTTTGTATTTGCAACGACAATATTTTCCACATTTGGGTCTTTGAAATTGTAAAATTTGTACATGAAGATCACTATTTGTGGCTTCTGATAGAATTTCACAAGTGACATATTTTTCAATAAACTGTAAAACAGTGGCATCACTGTCTTGACCAAATTTAGGAGCATCTTTAATCCATAAAAGCATGTGGATATGTGGTGCTCCTCTGGCTTGGTATTCTTTTCTCCAAAAGAAGTGTTACACTTCTCCAAGGGGAGGAACAGTTTTATTACAAATAATATGTAGCATAGCAATAAAGCGATGGTGAAAATATCTTGAAATATTAACAGGATCCAAAGAACAAAGTTCTCCAGGTGTTAGTATATCTATGTTTGTTTTGTTTTTGTTTGATATGCGTAGGAAATCATGTAAATCTTCCCATGCATATTCTGCACAACTTAATGTAACAAACCAAGTGGGTGGGCCAAGGTTTCTGATCATACAATGTACATCTCCATGACATCGAAACCAGTACTCTTTAGTACCACGCATATTTGCTAATAGATTTGTAATATTTGATTGTAAAACCTTATCCTTTTGTTGCACTTTTTGTAATAATTGTGTAGCTGTCATATTTTGAAAGTGTGATCCTGATTTTAATATGTGTGCAACTCCGTAACATAAAGTTGCTAGTTCACTTTCAAAGAGTAGGTGGAATATGTATTGCACATTTTGTCTAAATCTGGGATCTTCAGAATACATCCATAATGAGCGGTATTCTGAAACTGATATTTGAATAGGTCTATCATCGTACCTTCCTCCTTTGCCAGTAGGAAAGAGTAGAGGAAAAGCATGTGCTTCTATACTTTTTTCCCATATGCTGATACGCTTGGTATGTTCCAGTGCATCTTCTATGGTGTCATTAGAGTGCAAAGGATGAATTGTATAATGGTCTAAAGTATTTGATATTGTAGCAGGATCTAGGATCTCAAATTGACCAGTTTCTTGTGTTTCTTGAATTATTTCAGTTGTATCCTTCAAGTTTTCTTCAATATTAATTTCTTTGTAATATTCATTATTCTCTTTAAGATATTGCAAGGCTTGTCTAACTTTATGTAAATCTACCAGCTGATGCCATATTTTTTTGTCTTTTGTAGGTACTCCATTTACTAAGATAATTAAAGATTGCTGCATTGGACGTTGCACTCCTAGAGTATGCACATTTTCTTTTAGATATAATGGTAAATAAACTACTTTTCCACGAATGCCTTTTACCAATTCAGAGGGAGGTAATTTTGCTGTTTTTGGTTGAAGGCGTATTATTGCTTGAAATGGGTGCACTGTTTGAATTATGATGCTCTCATAAAAAATTAAGTTGTTGTAGGGGTTTTGGTAGTAGGTATAATTCCAAATTATTTGTGATAGCACGTGAAGGAGTTTGGTTGTTGTCAAGTTTTGTAGTGCAGTAACTGCAAAATATTAAGGGGTCAGTTATTTCATATTTGTTTTCTGCTACAAGGTAGAGAGCTAATTCAAACCATTTAGAATCTTCATTGTCTTCTATTTTGTATGATAGGTCTACAGTTTTTGTGTTACTTTTATAAAAAGTTCTGCGGCAACATACACACACATGGTTTGGTACTTCAGCTGATGTACTTTTAAATTTTATAATTTCTTTTTTGTATGTTTTTAGTAAAAGGTTGCCATGTGTAGAATTGTTGCTAATTTGGTTTAAAGCTATTTCATTCTGTAAGTGGCTTTCACTTCCAAAATATTTTTTCTGGATATAATCAATTTCTTCAAGTAGGTCTTTTGCTGTACCATGTAGAAGAATGTTATTTACATTTGCTAGTGCTAAAGCAGGACTTTTAGCATAGTACAGTTTATAGACTAGATGTCTTATAGTTGAATGATGTGTTGATATCCTTTTGATATCATGGAAGGTGGTTTTACAAGTAGGTACTGTAATGCAGGCCAATTAATATCCTTGTAGTCCTGTGTACTTGCGCACTGGACAGGTATCCATATTTTGCAGTAGTTTAATTTTGATTTTGTCATTGCTTTTTACATATTGATTGAGAAATTGGCGTAAAGACTTGAAAAATTGTTTGGGAATGTTACACATTGACGTGCATGGCTATTTGTACACTAGATGTTCTGATTCAGTTGAATGGAGGGGTAATTCTAAGTTTTCAGGGCATATTTTTGTAAGGAGTACTTCTTGTTCCACTCCACACGGGAGTCCCTCAAGGAGCATGTCTATCCGCCCTCCTGTTCAATCTCTACCTGATCACCCTCCCATCAATAATTCGCTCACACAACATCCTATGTTACAACCACGCCGACGACACTCAACTAATTCTAAAATTCCTGAACTCGAAACCCAACTCCCGACCTGACCTGGCATCCTGCCTCCTTAAAATAGAACTCTAGATGACCCAAAGCCACCTCTTGTTAAACCCCTCCAAAACAGAAATCATGATTTGCGGAAACTCCGATCTTCTTCCGCACCCACTACCCTGGCCACCCGCCATGGGCAACTCACTGACACCCTCCAACACAGTGAAAAATCTTGGATGCGCCTTGGACTCCGACCTAACACTCTCGCGCCAAGTCAACAATGTCTCAAAGTCCTGCCACTAGCACCTTAAAACCCTTAGGTGCATCTTTCCATACCTCTCATTTCCCAACAGAGTCTCTGTGGTCCAATCAATCGTTATATCCAGACTGGACTACGGAAACCCCCTATACCTTGGAATCCATGCCTACCAACTGAATAAACTCCAAAGGGCACAAAATACGGCGGCCAAAATGCTACTTGCGCTCGGTCCAAGAGACCACGCATCCCCAGCCCTTAAGACACTGCACTGGCTTCCAGTAGCCCGTAGGGTGGCTTTCAAAACCTTATGCCTCTCCCATCGAGCACTGCATAAAACTGGACCTCAATATCTTCAAGACAAACTAATACCTTATCATCACACTCGCACCCTAAGATCAAGCTCAGCCGGCCTCCTAGTAATTCCTAAGACAAACTCAGTCAGGTTAGGCGGATCATTATTCTCAGCCATGGCCCCAACCCTGTGGAACTCGCTCCCACCCCACATCCGCCTAACTGAGGACTTAACATCCTTCTGCAAACTACTGAAAACCTGGCTCTTCCCCTAAAACCAACCGGTTTCCAAACTAGCATCATCACAATAACACCGACCCAACAAACTACCTGAAGCGAGAAATTGACAGCTAAATAAACTCAAATGTAAACTAGAAAGATAAACAGAGCTAAACGAGTAAAGTAGATCAAAACAGTGAAGTGGATAATAGGAATAAATCATTGGGAAACTAAGGAGATCTGAACCGATGAAATGGACATAATGAATGAGGAGGGAACATAGTGAATAACATAGATGAAATAGTTAGAATGGAAGAAGCATATGGAACAGATGAATACACTAAGTGGAAGGGTGCATGAGTGGAAGAACAGACGACTAGAAAGATCAAATGAGTATGGAGATCGGATGAAATAGATGAACATACTAAAGCCAATGAGTATGTAGAGTGGTTGGGTGTGGAGAGCGGTCGAGCGTATAGAGTTGATGAGTACGTGTAGAGTTGACGAGTATGCAAATACAGAGAAGCGAACAGAACGCAGGAGGGCGTAGAACTGATGACTACACTGAACGGACGAACGTATAGACTGGATGAACGTTTGGCCAGACGAACGTGTGAGAGCGAACGAGCATGTAGAGAGGATGAGCGTGGGGATCGGATGAGTGTGGAGAGCGGATGAGCGTGGAGAGCGGATGAGCGTAGAGAGTGGATGAGCGTAGAGAGTGGATGAGCGTAGAGAGTGGATGAGTGTGGAGAGCGGATGAGTGTGGAGAGCGGAGGAGCGTGGAGAGCGGATGAGCGTGGAGAGCGCATGAGTGTGGAGAGCGGATGAGTGTGGAGAACGGGTGAGTGTGGGGAGCGGGTGAGTGTGGAGAGCGGATGAGTGTGGAGAGCAGATCAGTGTGGAGAGCAGGTGAGTGCGGAGAGCGTATGAATGTGGAGAGCGGATGAGTGTTGGAGAGCGGGTGAGTGTTAGAGAGTGGGTGACTGTTGGAGAGCGGGTGAGTGTGGAAAGCAGGTGAGTGTGGAGAGCGGGTGAGTGTGGACAGTGGG
Organism: Ambystoma mexicanum; assembly: GCF_040938575.1. Taxonomy (NCBI): domain Eukaryota; kingdom Metazoa; phylum Chordata; class Amphibia; order Caudata; family Ambystomatidae; genus Ambystoma; species Ambystoma mexicanum. Next base: position 124,769,868 of record NC_090941.1, read on the forward strand.
TGAGTGTGGAGAGTGGGTGAGTATGGAGAGCCGGGTGAGTATGGAGAGTGGGTGAGTGTGGAGAGCGGATGAGTGCGGAGAGCGGATGAGTGCGGAGAGCGGATGAGTGTGGAGAGTGGATGAGTGTGGAGAGCGGATGAGTGTGGAGATCGGATGAGCGTGAAGAGCGGATGAGCGTGAAGAGAGGATGAGCATGGAGAGCGGATGAGTGTGGAGAGCAGATGAGTGTGGAGAGCAGATGAGTGTGGAGAGCAGATGAGTGTGGAGAGCGTATGAATGTGGAGAGCGGATGAGTGTTGGAGAGGGGGTGAGTGTGGAGAGCGAGTGAGCATGGAGAGCGGGTGAGTGTGGAGAGCGGGAGAGTGTGGAGAGCGACTGAGTGTGGAGAGCGCAGGAGCATGGAGAGCGGAGAAGCATAGGGAGCAGTTGAGTGTGGAGAGCAGATGAGTGTGGAGAGCAGATGAGTGTGGAGAGAGTATGGAGAGCGTATGAATGTGGAGAGCGGATGAGTGTTGGAGAGCGGGTGAATGTGGAGAGTGAGTGAGCGTGGAGAGCGGGTGAGTGTGGAGAGCGGATGAGCGTGGAGAGCGGATGAGCGTGGAGAGCAGATGAGTGTGGAGAGCGCATGAGTGTTGTGGAACGGACGAGTATGTAGAGCGGAGGAGTACGTGGAGCGGACGTATGTGTGGAGCGGATGAGTAGGTAGAGCGGATGATTGTGCGGAAAAGGTGAGTCTATGGTGCGGATGAGTGTGTGGAGCGGATGAGTGTGTGGAGCGGATGAATGTGTGGAGTGGATGAGTGTGTGAAGCGGATGAGTGTGTGAAGCGGATGAATGTGTGGAGCAGATGAGTGTGTGGAGCGGATAAATTCATAGAGCAGATGAGTGTGTGCAATGGATGGATACGTAGAGCAGACGAGTAGTATTGTCAAGCGGACGAGTAGTATATTGTGCCGATGAGTGGGTGGACCAGATGAGTGTTGTGGACAGGATGAGTGTGTAGACTGGACGAGTGTGTAGACTGGACGAGTGTGTAGATTGGACGAGTGTGTAGATTGGACGAGTGTGCGGACTGGACGAACGTGTGGAACGGACGAGTGTGTGGAGCGGACGAGTGTGTCGAGCGGACGAGTGTGTCGAGCAGGCGAGAGGGTGGAGCGACGAATGTGTGGAGCGGACAAGTGTATGTGGAGCGGACCAGTGTTTGGAACGGATGAGTGTGTATGGAGCGAATGAGTGTATGTGGAGCAAAAGAGTGTATATGGAGCGGATGAATGCTGTGGTGCTGATGAGTGTACGGAGCAGATGAGTGTGTGGAGCGGATGAAAGCATGGAGCAGATGGATTTGTAGAGCCGATGAATATGCTGAATGGAGGAGTATGCTGAATGGATGAGTACGTAGAGCGGATGAATAGTATGTTGAGCGGATTAGTGTGTAGACCGGATGAGTGTGTAGACCGGATGAGTGTGTAGACCAGATGAGTGTGTAGATCAGATGAGCGTACTGAGCAGATGAGTGTACAGAACGGATGTGTATACAGAGCGGACGAGTATACAGAGCAGATGAATGCGTAGGCAGACAGGAGTACATGCGCGGGGTAGACTGGAGTGCATGCGCGAGAAGGACAGGAGTGCATGCGTATGAAACACATAAGAGCATGCGTGGGGCACACTGGAGAATAAGGGATAGACTAGAGCACGCAAGGTGAACCAGAGTGCGTGAGTATGTCGAGCAGACATGAATGTGTAGGACAATCTTGAACGCCTGAAATGAACAAAAATGCATAGAACGGACCTGTCCACACGGAATTGCGTGACGTACATAATATGCTTTGGAATGCAGGGAACATTTGAAAGAGCATACATCATACCACACCCCACGCCTACTCTCTCCTTTACACCACCACTCAACTAGAACACAGAGATACTATGACACCATTCGGTATAACTGTTCTCATATCAACATCTCCCGCTCACTCCCCATCACTCTAAGTAAACATTGCTGGTTTCACACCCCCCAGCCAGGCGTTCTCCTCAGGCCTAATGCAGCCACACTCGTTCTGGATAATTCCGGCCAGGGTGAACACATACTCCTGATCTCTCAACCACCACACCTACCACTAAGAAGCAGCTACCACATGAATTCCGCACCAGCTGCACACATACCTGGTGCGCACACGCACTTTTTGGACTCTCTCTACTCTCTCTACTGACCCGAACTTCGGTTCCCAAGGGCGTTCAACCTACCAGCGCCTTCAGACTATACCAATGATATATAAGGCGCTATATAAATGCAAAATAACATAACATAACATAACATAATGGTATTATTCACTTTTTCATAACCTCGACCACTGCTATGTATGGCAATTATATTTGTTTGCTTTTGTTTGCAAGCTTCTTCATTAAAGTATGGTTCTGTGCTCGTAGTGTGATTCCATTCACCTCTGCATATACTTAAGAAGTTCTTTCTGTTGACATTTTGTTTATTGAGAAGTCTTTTTTGTAGTTTAGTTATTAGTTTTGTTACTGGTTTCATTTTGTTTAACACTAAAATAAATAACTTTCTTTTGAGAAGAATTGCACTGTCTATCAACGCTTCTAAGATTAATTTCCTACGATAGGTTTTAAGGGTTGAACCTGGTTTCTCTCCTGTTTTTATAAGATTTTAAAGGACTCTGTGATGGAACATTTTGGCTGAAATACATTTCTTGTTTTGCTTACTTTGAACTTTATCAAGATTTATAGAAGCATTTTTATCTGTAGTGATAGCTGATTTTTTGTTAATTGTTTTCTGGTTTGTTTTACATTTTGATAGAGGAGGCAAAGTTTTTCCACTTGAAACTTATTTTGTTTCACTAAATGACTGTACTAGCTGTTTTGTTTCAACTTCTTTTACAAATTCTGCTAGAGATGGATGCTTATGTTGGACACTTTTATTTTCATTTGCTCTACTTCTGTGTTGCTTTCTGCGGACTTGACTTTTGGTAGGCATTCTTTAGGGTCTGTTGAAAAAAATAAAGAAGGTATGGGTTGGGGTGTTCTGCAATGTATATGTGCTGTGTGCATGAGTGTTTGAGTAAGATGATAAAGATGTATGTAATGGTGTGTGATTGTGCATTGGGAACTACAACTAGTTGGGATGGGTATTCTTGAATTTATATGCTACAAAACTGGGGTTCAGATGACAGAAAAAAGTAAGCTAGTGGTGTGGAGAAGTATGAATAGTAAATCTAATGTATACAATTAAAACAGTTGTTTGTTCTATAATATCCAAATTGTAGCGGTTGAGTTGGGTAATTTGTGTGTCCAAAAATAGTAATTTGTGGGCCATTCAGTCTGTAAATCACTGTTCAAGACATGGGGATTTTTGGACAGAATGGTGCACAATCTCTATTTTTAGGCACAGAAATAGCATGAATTAACTTTACAGTGTGTTTCAGTAATAATACAAATATTATTGTGATATTCTACTTACTTTTTTTTTAAATGAACAGGTTAATTCTTAGTTTTTCTTTGTTCTTCAAATTCGGTTGCTTCTTTTCAGGAGAATGGTCTTCACTGCAATTGTAAAAGAAACAAATGAGTAATTTTGTTTGTATATAGCACTGTTTTTAATTTAGACATTGATTTTTTTAATTGAAATCCTCAGCGCCTTCCTCAAAACCATTAAAACTATCTTATTTACATAAGATACGTCGCACAAGTTCAATACACATGATATGTTCTTAATGAACACATTGTATTGTAATGGCTAACTTTAGCAAACAAAATATCTTTACTATGTTTGTGAAATTCATAATGTACCACTGAATACCACTATTTCTGTAACTAATGTCTTCCAGGTAATAGTGTCTCAATGTCATGCTTAAATTAAAGTAATTGAATAAATAAAGAAATAAAACAAAAATATTAAGTCAGTTTGAAAATGTGTTCATGTATTGTACAGAAAATATGCATACCTGTAGTTTGTGTTCATGCATTTGGATATGCATGGAGCTGCAAGTAGAAATCTTGGAGACTTGTACAGTATTTCTTGTAGATGGTGCTTGCCAATGATATGACACTTGTACTCAGAGAGATTCACGGCTCCTTTTGCAGTGCTGATCTATGATGATGCAGTTAGATGTAGAGGTCTTGAATGTGATTGGTGGATGGTCATGTGACTTCTTAGCTACATCCAATGAGGGAATGGCACAGAAAGTGAAGTGGAAATGGTAGAAGGGCTGTTCATGTTACGATATGTCCGCGGACATGGCGGTAGTTCGCGGACATCGGGTGTTACATCCGGGGATTTTTGGGTTCAGAAGTCATGCACATGAGAATGAGCACTGAAAGGGATTGGTCAGGAAGTTTTAGTGGGTGTGTTGTGCCAGGAGAGAGTTTCTCAGATACTCTTTTTGCTGAGAGAACAACAGATATCTATGGCTGTGTGTTTCAGAAAACAGATTGTTTGGATTTTGGGAGATTCATGGATACATTGGTTGAAGGTGCATGCAGAAAGCTGTGGGGTAGCTGTAGATCTTGGATTTCCACATGTGGAAGTACACTGGCATGGAGTACGTGGAATGAAGTGGTTGGACTTGCTACCTCTTTGTGCTAGTTTGGAGACAGAACAACATCCAGACATAATTGTAATGCATTGTGGAGGGAACAGTTTAGGACATGTGTCTGGAATTTCTTTGCAATTTTCTATGAAAGAAGGACTTGGGAAGGTCATGGACATGTTCCCTAATTCTCAAGTAATATTTTCACGGATTGCACAGAGACTAATGTGGCTTCGTTCTTCTTCATTTGGTCCACAAATGGAAAAAGCAAGGCACAATGTTAATAAGGCTGTTTGTGCCTTTCTAAGAGATTTTGGCATGTCCTCTTTTCACAAGGAAAATATTATGTTTCGTAGTACATACATTTTTCGCAGAGATGGAGTCCATCTTACTTATGCTGGCAATCACATTTTTTTTGGAGAAATATACAAAATGCATTACGACCTTTTTACAGCTATCCATTTTGAAGTAGGTGTTAAGTATTTATATTTTTTTACATACAAACACCTCACAAAGGCTCTTTTCAGAGCCACCACTTCCTACCAGAGAAAATTGCAATGGTTGTGATAGGGTAGGAACCCAATGTTTTAGATGTCTGCGGACTGTCCGCGGACTTCTAAAAAATACAAAGGGCCCTGCTTCATTTATTTTCACTTCTATTTTTTAACTGTGAAAGGCGGCTCTGAAAAGACCCTTATTTTTTTTGATTTTTGTAATTTTGTAATTTTTTGTTTTTTATACACAACACACTGGGAGAGGAGGGGAAAGGGGGGGCACCAACCACAGGGATAAGAAAGGGCGAGCTGAGAGAGGAAGATGTAGAGTGTTTTTTATTTGGGTAGTGAGCAGGTCTTCTCATGTTCTGACACGATAGTCTCAAAAGCACTGCAAAGTCGCTCCCCCCTGTAGAGTACTGTGTCACAGTACATACATAGAACTATGACCCTCGAAAGGTAAGGGTCATCAGAATTCTGTATGGCCTGTGAGGCAGCTTGAGGAAGACGCTGTCCCACAGAGGTGGTCCTTGTGGTGACATGACCAGAAACAGAGGATGAGGTAGAGGAAATCAACCTACTACGTTCTTCGCAAGGTACAACCTTGCGAATAGCCCCAGAGTGAAATGACCTAGAGTGTCGCTTCATGGTAGTGGTCCCAAAGCTGTACAAACTGTGCCTCCCGCGACTGAGTATCATTTTGCACTCATTGCAGGTGACACGGTTCGCACAAGCCTTAGGACTATTCCCATGAATTGTAGACAACCGCCACACCCAAGACTCACGCCTAGTGCGGGAAGTAGGGATTTCCTCTACATCATTCTCCTCATCCTCTTCTTCCTCCTCTGCACCCTCACTCCTGTTCCCCTCTTCAGGCCCTTGGGGAGGTGGTGGTGGTGGGGGTGGTGCTGATGCAGACACAGCACCAGGTGGCAGCTGTGGAGCCACAGAAGCCATCAGGTTGAAGATGGAAATCTGCAGGTTGCAGCAAAAATCTCTGTGCTCTGTAGAATAGCCAGAAACACAATGAGAATAAGCTCTAGGGCGTGGTCTTTTATAGGGGTACTTGTGCGCGGTCCGCGGACATGCGCGCTGTCCGTGGACAGATCGAACACAAAAAAAGGTTCAAAAGGTTTCAAAAAGTATGTATAAGCTTATAATTAGTATGTGGGACTTGTGCTATGGTGAGATTTTATTGGAAAATATTGTGGATTACTTGAAAATGTACTTTTAAATTATTCGGGGACACGAACAGTGTCCGCATTCAGAACACGCGATCGGCGTGGGCGTGGTCACAAGGTCGCTTCGCGAACATGTTCACGAAGGAAGCGGCTGTCCGCAGGACACCAAATGCACGGGCATTGGTTTGCGCATGCGCGTTGATGTTCTACGTACACGGTTCGGGTCCTGAAGTAATTAAAAGTGCGTCAGACTTCAAACAAACAGTTACGGACAGGCGTTTGTTCTCAGAACAGTGTCAACTTGCTTGCGAACAATACAGACAGAAATAGCGTCCTCAGAACACCTCCATTTCCGTTTCTTTTTGAACATTTCAGGACACTGCATCTGTTCTTAGAACAGTTTCAACTTGCAAACGAACAGTACAGACAGGTATAATGTTCTTCAGGACACCTCCATTTTTGTTTATTTACGAACATTTCCGGACATCGCGTGTGTTCTTAGAACAGTTTCAACTTGCTAACGAACAGTACGGACATGTATAGCGTTCTTCAGGACAGCTCCATTTTCGTTTATTTATGAACATTTCAGAACACCCGCGCTGTCCGCGGACACCTACATTGTTTTGTTTTTTTAAAAACGGAAACTAATTACAACTCAATATAAAAATGTAACTTTATTTAACATATGTTGATAATTTATGACAGAGAAGGTGAGGCAGAAACGGAAACAAAAACAGGAGAATTAGGGGTTTCAACATGATTGGTATCAGGTGAAAAAGGGATGGAAGTCTCATCAAAACGTTTTTGGGTTATGCAGAGGGTTTGGGGATAATTGACTGGGATATGGTGAGGGGGGACAAGTACATGTGGGGCAATGATATGAAGTTTTTGTTTTAAAATGATCTTCAACAAAAGTTTTCAAATTATTAAAATTGGTCAACAATAAATCCATTTTTTCTTTTATGCTGTCAAGCGTGTTTCCCATAACAGCTTCTTCAGAGGTATTTTCTATTTTGGTATGCTCTATACAAAAAAAAATATATATGTTAAATGTATATAAAATAATAATAATTAAATGGTTTATATTGTAAAGTGTTTACCATTAGTTTCACTATCTTGTGACATTTCCTCATGTGGGAAATGCTGCTCTAGCCATTCCAGAGTACTAGACATTTCTGTGAGAAAAAAAGATATTATATTTTTTTTAATCTAATACAGAAAGTTTATAAATATCTAAGTAAAATGAAGTACAATTACTATTTCAGGTAAAATATGTTCTAAGTACTGTGCAGGTCTGGTGTTGTTCTTAGTTCTGTAGTGTCTGAGAGGTAATTATGTTGGAAGCCAATTTATCTTCTTCTGGTATATTCCATTTTAGAACATATTGTATTTAAATGAATGGTTAGTGTGTTACATATATGGGTTAAATTTCTTATGTGAATGTGTATGTGTGTTGCTTTTTGAATTTGTTAAATGTTCCTATGTTATGATATAACAATTAAACATACCCCCCCAGCGTTTTTAGGTAGTGGTACTGTTCTCCTAACATGTCCGCGGACATTAAAAGAGTTCGCGGTCATCAAGTTCAGTAGAAGAGGTTCAGTATGTTCCATATTACATGTACATAAAGTCAAATTTATTATTGTTAAGTTGCGCTACTAAAAACCTATGAAATTCAGTGAAAAAAACGTTGGGACGTTATGGTTAAGTTGCGCTACTAAAAACCTATGAAAATCAGTGAAAAAACTTTGTTAAAGGGACGTTATGGTTAAGTTGCGCTACTAAAAACCTATGAAATTCAGTGAGAAAAACTTTGTTAAAGGGACGTTATGGTTCCAAGTAAAACCGAAAAACCGTTGAAATTCGCCAGTTATAGTAAGCTAGGCAACCAGAACTCGCGCCACCACCGTGCACTGCTAAGACTAACACCCAGGACATCAAAGATGACATCACAAATGTCATTGATGACATCACTGATGACATCACATGTGCATTTACCTTTAATGAAAAGTCTGTACAAGGGTTTCTTATTGCAATGTTATTTTAAAAAAGTGTCAATGATCATTGGAATAAATATCAAGGGCTAATTAGTCCAACCAGTATACTAAGGTGCTTATGTAGAAACATAGGCATTGTGTGCAGCATACATGATGGAGGTGCAATATTCATAAGCTTGACATGTTGAATAGAGAAATTATAACTGTTTTCTTATTAGACTTTTGCATACTGTGAAACATGTGATAAGTAGATAATAAAACCCACTAACTACATAATTGCATTATTTTAGACAAAACACAAAGAGACATCACCACATACAAATATAAGTATATACAAGGAAATTGAAGTAAGAAAAAAACAGCAGTAGTAGCAAAAACTGATTACCTTTATACAGAAAAATGATTGCTCTGTTTCAAAGCTGCTACTTACCCTATATGTATATATATATATATATGCAGTTATGGTTAAGTTGCTGTTTCCATAGGAAGAGCACTTTTTGGGTGGCTTATAACTTCGCTCTCCCTGGATGGATCCTCACCAAACTTTGCAAAAAAAGTAGTTGGGTCACTCTGAATTTTTTTGCAAAGTTTGGTGAGGATTCGTCCAGGGGGGCAAAGTTATAGGGGGGGTCCCAAAACTTTTTTTTTCCCATAGACATAATGGGAAAAAAATTTGCTCACGCCTACAGCCCAAACCGCTGGACGGATTTACACCAAATTAGCGGCAGGAGCGGCGGCTTGGTCCCGAAAGCGTGCTTTGCTTTATTTGGTGTAAATCCGTCCAGTAGTTTTTAAAAAAATGACAAAAATGTAAGTGAAAAAAATTAGTGATATCTGTGTTCGCTTCACGGACACACTTCCCTGTTCGCTCCGCGGACAGGACGGTGATTGGGCCAGCAGCTTGCAAGATGTCCGCGGACATCAGACGTGCTCTCTTATTGGATGCGTGGAAGCGTGCAGTGGGTCTGGCTTCAGAGACGCCCACCATATTTGTTCCTCGCATGAGAGGCTTTGTATCCCGCCTGCACAGTAAGTCCCCCACCCCCGCTCATGCCTGTGTCTGTCTCCTGTTCCTCCGACCTCTTGCCCCGTGTGTCTTTCTCCCTTACGCCCACCCCCCGCTCATGCCCCGCTCATGTCCGTGTTGTCTCTCCCCACCCGCCGCCTGCTCATGTCCGTGTTGTCTCTCCCCACCCGCTGCCCACTCATGTCCGTGTTGTCTCTCCCCACCCGCCGCCCGCTCATGTCCGTGTTGTCTCTCCCCACCCGCCGCCCGCTCATGTCCGTGTTGTCTCTCCCCACCCGCCGCCCGCTCATGTCCGTGTTGTCTCTCCCCACCCGCCGCCCACCCCCGCTCATGTCCGTGTTGTCTCTCCCCAACCGCCGCCCGCTCATGTCGTGTTGTCTCTCCCCACCCGCCGCCCTCTCATGTCCGTATGTCTCTCCCCACCCGCCGCCCACCCCCGCTCATGTCCGTATGTCTCTCACCACCCGCCGCCCATCCCCCGCTCATGTCCGTGTGTCTCTTCCCCTCCCGCCCACCCCCCGCTCATGCCCCGTGTGTCTCTCCCCCTCCCGCCCACCCCCTGCTCATGCCCCGTGTGTCTCTCCCCCTCCCGCCCACCCCCCGCTCATGCCTCGTGTGTCTCTCCCCCTCCCGCCCACCCCCCGCTCATGCCTCGTGTGTCTCTCCCCCTCCCGCCCACCCCCCGCTCATGCCTCGTGTGTCTGTCTCCCTCCCCCCACCCCCGCTCTTGCTCCCTGTGTCTGTCTCCCTCCCCCCCACCCCCGCTCTTGCCCCGTGTGTCTTTCCCCCTCCCGCCCACCCCCGCTCTTGCCCCGTGTGTCTTTCCCCCTCCCGCCCACCCCCGCTCTTGCCCCGTGTGTCTTTCCCCCTCCCGCCCACCCCCGCTCTTGCCCCGTGTGTCTTTCCCCCTCCCGCCCACCCCCGCTCTTGCCCCGTGTGTCTTTCCCGCTCTTGCCCCGTGTGTCTTTCCCGCTCTTGCCCCGTGTGTCTTTCCCGCTCTTACCCCGTGTGTCTTTCCCGCTCTTGCCCCGTGTGTCTTTCCCCCTCCCGCCCACCCCCACTCTTGCCCCGTGTGTCTTTCCCCCTCCCGCCCACCCCCGCTCTTGCCCCGTGTGTCTTTCCCCCTCCCGCCCGCTCTTGCCCCGTGTGTCTTTCCCCCTCCCACCCGCTCTTGCCCCGTGTGTCTTTCCCCCTCCCGCCTACCCCCGCTCTTGCCCCGTGTGTCTTTCCCCCTCCCGCCCACCCCCGCTCTTGCCCCGTGTGTCTTCCCCCTCCCGCCCACCCCCGCTCTTGCCCCGTGTGTCTTCCGTCTCCCGCCCACCCCCGCTCTTGCCCCGTGTGTCTTTCCCCCTCCCACCACCCCCGCTCTTGCCCCGTGTGTCTTTCCTCCTCCCGCCCAGCCCCGCTCTTGCCCCGTGTCTTTCCCCCTCCCGCCACCCCGCTCTTGCCCCGTGTCTCTTTCCCCCTCCTGCCCACCCCCGCTCATGCCCCGTGTCTGTCTCCTGTTGCCCCCCACCCCCTGCTCATGCCCCGTGTCTCTCTCCTGTTGCCCCCCACCGCCCGCTCATGCCCCGTGTCTGTCTCCTGTTGCCCCCCACCCTCGCTCATGCCCCGTGTCTGTCTCCTGTTGCCCTTCACCCCCCGCTCCTGCCCCGTGACTCTCTGTTGTTTCCCCCACCCCCCGCTCCTGCCCCGTGTCTGTCTCCTGTTGCCCCTCACTCCCCGCTCATGCCCCGTGTCTGTCTCCTGTTCCCCACACCCCCTGCTCATGCCCTGTGTCTGTCTCCTGTACCCCCTACCGCCCGCTCATGCCCCATGTCTGTCTCCTGTTGCCCTCCACCCCCGCTCCTGCCCCGTGTCTCTCTGTTGTTCCCCCACCCCCCGCTCATGCCCCGTGTCTCTCTCCTGTTGCCCCCCACCCCCCGCTCATGCCCCGTGTCTGTCTCCTGTACCCCCCACCGCCCGCTCATGCCCCGTGTCTGTCTCCTGTTGCCCCCCACCCCCCTCTCATGCCCCGTGTCTGTCTCCTGTTCTCCCCACCCCCCGCTCATGCCCCGTGTCTGTCTCCTGTTGCCCTCACCCCCCGCTCATGCCCCGTGTCTGTCTCCTGTTGCCCCACACCTCCTGCTCCTGCCCCGTGTCTCTCTCCTGTTGCCCCCCACCCCCCGCTCATGCCCCGTGTCTGTCTCCTGTACCCCCCCGCTCATGCTCGTGTCTGTCTCCTGTACCCCGCCACACCCCCCTCATGCCCCGTGTCTGTCTCCTTTTGCCCCCCCTGCTCATGCCCCGTGTCTGTCTCCTGTACCCCCCACCCTCCGCTCATGCCCCGTGTCTGTCTCCTGTACCCCCCCACCCCCGCTCTTGCCCCGTGTGTCTGTCTCCCTCCCGCCCACCCCTGCTCTTGCCCCGTGTGTCTTTCCCCCTCCCGCCCACCCCCGCTCTTGCCCCGTGTGTCTTTCCCCCTCCCGCCCACCCCCGCTCTTGCCCCGTGTGTCTTTCCCGCTCTTGCCCCGTGTGTCTTTCCCGCTCTTGCCCCGTGTGTCTTTCCCGCTCTTACCCCGTGTGTCTTTCCCGCTCTTGCCCCGTGTGTCTTTCCCCCTCCCGCCCACCCCCACTCTTGCCCCGTGTGTCTTTCCCCCTCCCGCCCACCCCCGCTCTTGCCCCGTGTGTCTTTCCCCCTCCCGCCCGCTCTTGCCCCGTGTGTCTTTCCCCCTCCCACCCGCTCTTGCCCCGTGTGTCTTTCCCCCTCCCGCCTACCCCCGCTCTTGCCCCGTGTGTCTTTCCCCCTCCCGCCCACCCCCGCTCTTGCCCCGTGTGTCTTCCCCCTCCCGCCCACCCCCGCTCTTGCCCCGTGTGTCTTCCGTCTCCCGCCCACCCCCGCTCTTGCCCCGTGTGTCTTTCCCCCTCCCACCACCCCCGCTCTTGCCCCGTGTGTCTTTCCTCCTCCCGCCCAGCCCCGCTCTTGCCCCGTGTCTTTCCCCCTCCCGCCACCCCGCTCTTGCCCCGTGTCTCTTTCCCCCTCCTGCCCACCCCCGCTCATGCCCCGTGTCTGTCTCCTGTTGCCCCCCACCCCCTGCTCATGCCCCGTGTCTCTCTCCTGTTGCCCCCCACCGCCCGCTCATGCCCCGTGTCTGTCTCCTGTTGCCCCCCACCCTCGCTCATGCCCCGTGTCTGTCTCCTGTTGCCCTTCACCCCCCGCTCCTGCCCCGTGACTCTCTGTTGTTTCCCCCACCCCCCGCTCCTGCCCCGTGTCTGTCTCCTGTTGCCCCTCACTCCCCGCTCATGCCCCGTGTCTGTCTCCTGTTCCCCACACCCCCTGCTCATGCCCTGTGTCTGTCTCCTGTACCCCCTACCGCCCGCTCATGCCCCGTGTCTGTCTCCTGTTGCCCTCCACCCCCGCTCCTGCCCCGTGTCTCTCTGTTGTTCCCCCACCCCCCGCTCATGCCCCGTGTCTCTCTCCTGTTGCCCCCCACCCCCCGCTCATGCCCCGTGTCTGTCTCCTGTACCCCCCACCGCCCGCTCATGCCCCGTGTCTGTCTCCTGTTGCCCCCCACCCCCCTCTCATGCCCCGTGTCTGTCTCCTGTTCTCCCCACCCCCCGCTCATGCCCCGTGTCTGTCTCCTGTTGCCCTCACCCCCCGCTCATGCCCCGTGTCTGTCTCCTGTTGCCCCACACCTCCTGCTCCTGCCCCGTGTCTCTCTCCTGTTGCCCCCCACCCCCCGCTCATGCCCCGTGTCTGTCTCCTGTACCCCCCCGCTCATGCTCGTGTCTGTCTCCTGTACCCCGCCACACCCCCCTCATGCCCCGTGTCTGTCTCCTTTTGCCCCCCCTGCTCATGCCCCGTGTCTGTCTCCTGTACCCCCCACCCTCCGCTCATGCCCCGTGTCTGTCTCCTGTACCCCCCCACCCCCGCTCTTGCCCCGTGTGTCTGTCTCCCTCCCGCCCACCCCTGCTCTTGCCCCGTGTGTCTGTCTCCCTCCCGCCCACACCCCCGCTCTTGCCCCGTGTGTCTGTCTCCCTCCCGCCTACCCCCGCTCTTGCCCCGTGTCTGTCTCCCTCCCGCCCACCCCCGCTCTTGCCCCGTGCGTCTGTCTCCCTCCCGCCCACCCCGCTCTTGCCCCGTGTGTCTGTCTCCCTTCCGCCCACCCCCGCTCTTGCCCCGTGTGTCTGTCTCCCTCCCGCCCACCCCCGCTCTTGCCCCGTGTGTCTGTCTCCCTCCCTCCCACCCCCGCTCTTGCCCCGTGTGTCTGTCTCCCTCCCTCCCACCCCCGCTCTTGCCCCGTGTGTCTGTCTCCCTCCCGCCCACCCCCGCTCTTGCCCCGTGTGTCTGTCTCCCTCCCGCCCTCCCCCGCTCTTGCCCCGTGTGTCTTTCCCCCTCTTGCCCACCCCCGCTCTTGCGCCGTGTGTCTTTCCCCCTCCCGCCCATCCCCGCTCTTGGCCTCGTGTCTCTTGCCCCCTCCCACCCACCCCCGCTCTTGGCCCCGTGTCTCTTGCCCCCTCCCGCCCACCCCCGCTCTTGGCCCCGTGTCTCTTGCCCCTCCTGCCCACCCCCGCTCTTGGCCCCGTGTCTCTTGCCCCCTCCCGCCCACCCCCGCTCTTGGCCCGGTGTCTCTTGCCCCCTCCCGCCCACCCTCGCTCTTGCCCCCTCCCGCCCACCCCCGCTCTTGCCCCGTGTCTTCCCCCCTCCCGCCCACCCCCGCTCTTGCCCCGTGTGTCCCTCCCCTCCCCCCACCCCCGCTCATGCCCCGTGTGTCTCTCCCCTTCCCCCACCCCCGCTCATGCCCCGTGTCTGTCTCCTGTTCCCCTCCACACCCCGCTCATGCCCCGTGTCTGTGTCCTGTCCCCCCCACCCCCCGCTCATGCCCCGTGTCTGTGTCCTGTTCCCCCCCACCCCCCGCTCATGCCCTGTGTCTATCTCCTGTTGCCCCCCACCCTCCCGCTCAGGCCCCGTGTCTGTCTCCTGTTCCCCCCACCCGCTCATGCCCCGTGTCTGTCTCCTGTTCCCCCCACACGCTCATGCCCCGTGTCTCTCTCTTGTTGATCCCCACCCCCCCCTGCTCATGCCCCGTGTCTTTTTCCTGTTCCTCCCACCCCCCGCTCATGCCCCGTGTCTGTTCTCCCCCACCCCCCGCTCATGCCCCATGTCTGTCTCCTGTTCCCCCACCCCTCGCTCATGCCCCGTGTCTGTCTCCTGTTCCCCCACCCCCCGCTCATGCCCTGTGTCTGTCTCCTGTTGCCCCTCACCCCCCGCTCATGCCCCGTGTCTCTCCTGTTGCCCCCACCCCCGCTCATGCCCCGTGTCTGTCTCCTGCTGCCCCCCACCCCCCGCTCATGCCCCATGTCTGTCTCCTGTGGCCCCCCACCCCTGCTCATGCCCGTGTCTGTCTCCTGTTGCCCCTCACCCCCTGCTCATGCCCTGTGTCTCTCCTGTTGCCCCCACCCCCGCTCATGCCCGTGTCTGTCTCCTGCTGCCCCCACCCCCCGCTCATGCCCCCGTGTCTGTCTCCTGTTGCCCCCCACCCCCGCTCATGCCCCGTGACTGTCTCCTGTTGCCCCTCACCCTCCGCTCATGCCCCGTGTCTGTCTCCTGTTGCCCCCCACCCCCGCTCATGCCCCGTGTCTGTCTCCTGTTGCCCTCCACCCCCCGCTCCTGCCCCGTGTCTGTCTCTGTTTTTCCCCCCACCCCCCGCTCATGCCCCGTGTCTGTCTACTGTTCCCCCCAACCCCCGCTCATGCCCCGTGTCTCTCTCCTGTTGCCCCCTGCCCCCTGCTCATGCCCCATGTCTGTCTCCTATACCCCCTACCGCCGCTCATGCCCTGTGTCTGTCTCCTGTTGCCCCCCCCGCTCATGCCCCGTGTCTGTCTCCGGTTCCCCCCACCCGCTCATGTCCCGTGTCTCTCTCCTGTTGCCCCCACCCCCGCTCATGCCCCGTGTCTGTCTCCTGTTGCCCCCCACCCCCCTCTCATGCCCCGTGTCTGTCTCCTGTTCTCCCCACCCCCCGCTCATGCTCCGTGTCTGTCTCCTGTTCCCCCCCTGCTCATGCCCCGTGTCTTTTTCCTGTTCCTCCCACCCCCCGCTCATGCCCCGTGTCTGTTCTCCCCACCCCCGCTCATGCCCCATGTCTGTCTCCTGTTCCCCCACCCCTCGCTCATGCCCCGTGTCTGTCTCCTGTTCCCCCCAACCCCCGCTCATGCCCTGTGTCTGTCTCCTGTTGCCCCTCACCCCCCGCTCATGCCCCGTGTCTCTCCTGTTGCCCCCACCCCCCGCTCATGCCCCGTGTCTCTCCTGTTTCCCCCACCCCCGCTCATGCCCGTGTCTGTCTCCTGCTGCCCCCACCCCCCGCTCATGCCCCGTGTCTGTCTCCTGTTGCCCCCACCCCCGCTCATGCCCCGTGTCTGTCTCCTGTTGCCCCTCACCCCCCGCTCATGCCCCGTGTCTGTCTCCTGTTGCCCCCCACCCCCCGCTCATGCCCCGTGTCTGTCTCCTGTTGCCCCCCACCCCCGCTCATGCCCCGTGTCTGTCTCCTGTTGCCCCTCACCCCCCGCTTATGCCCCGTGTCTGTCTCCTGCTGCCCCCCACCCCCCGCTCATGCCCCATGTCTGTCTCCTGTTGCCCCCCACCCCCTGCTCATGCCCCGTGTCTGTCTCCTGTTGCCCCTCACCCCCTGCTCATGCCCCGTGTCTCTCCTGTTGCCCCCACCCCCGCTCATGCCCGTGTCTGTCTCCTGCTGCCCCCACCCCCCGCTCATGCCCCGTGTCTGTCTCCTGTTGCCCCCCACCCCCGCTCATGCCCCGTGTCTGTCTCCTGTTGCCCCTCACCCCCCGCTCATGCCCTGTGTCTGTCTCCTGTTGCCCCCCACCCCCCGCTCATGCCCCGTGTCTGTCTCCTGTTGCCCTCCACCCCCCGCTCCTGCCCCGTGTCTGTCTGTTGTTCCCCCCACCCTCCGCTCATGCCCCGTGTCTGTCTCCTGTTCCCCCCACCCCCCGCTCATGCCCCGTGTCTGTCTACTGTTCCCCCCACCCCCCCGCTCATGCCCCGTGTCTGTCTACTGTTCCCCCCAACCCCCGCTCATGCCCCGTGTCTCTCTCCTGTTGCCCCCTGCCCCCTGCTCATGCCCCATGTCTGTCTCCTATACCCCCTACCGCCGCTCATGCCCTGTGTCTGTCTCCTGTTGCCCCCCCGCTCATGCCCCGTGTCTGTCTCCGGTTCCCCCCACCCGCTCATGCCCCGTGTCTGTCTCCTGTTGCCCCCCACCCCCCTCTCATGCCCCGTGTCTGTCTCCTGTTCTCCCCACCCCCCGCTCATGCTCCGTGTCTGTCTCCTGTTCCCCCCCTGCTCATGCCCCGTGTCTTTTTCCTGTTCCTCCCACCCCCCCCTCATGCCCCGTGTCTGTTCTCCCCACCCCCCGCTCATGCCCCATGTCTGTCTCCTGTTCCCCCACCCCTCGCTCATGCCCCGTGTCTGTCTCCTGTTCCCCCCACCCCCCGCTCATGCCCTGTGTCTGTCTCCTGTTGCCCTTCACCCCCCGCTCATGCCCCGTGTCTCTCCTGTTGCCCCACCCCCGCTCATGCCCCGTGTCTCTCCTGTTGCCCCCACCCCCGCTCATGCCCGTGTCTGTCTCCTGCTGCCCCCACCCCCCGCTCATGCCCCGTGTCTGTCTCCTGTTGCCCCCACCCCCGCTCATGCCCCGTGTCTGTCTCCTGTTGCCCCTCACCCCCCGCTCATGCCCCGTTTCTGTCTCCTGTTGCCCCCCACCCCCCGCTCATGCCCCGTGTCTGTCTCCTGTTGCCCCCACCCCCGCTCATCCCCGTGTCTGTCCTCCTGTTGCCCCTCACCCCCCGCTCATGCCCCGTGTCTGTCTCCTGCTGCCCCCCACCCCCCGCTCATGCCCCATGTCTGTCTCCTGTTGCCCCCCACCCCCTGCTCATGCCCCGTGTCTGTCTCCTGTTGCCCCTCACCCCCTGCTCATGCCCCATGTCTCTCCTGTTGCCCCCACCCTCGCTCATGCCAGTGTCTATCTCCTGCTGTCCCCACCCCCCGCTCATGCCCCGTGTCTGTCTCCTGTTGCCCCCCACCCCCGCTCATGCCCCGTGTCTGTCTCCTGTTGCCCCTCACCCCCCGTTCATGCCCCGTGTCTGTCTCCTGTTGCCCCCCACCCCCCGCTCATGCCCCGTGTCTGTCTCCTGTTGCCCTCCACCCCCCGCTCCTGCCCCGTGTCTGTCTCTGTTGTTCCCCCCACCCTCCGCTCATGCCCCGTGTCTGTCTCCTGTTCCCCCCACCCCCCGCTCATGCCCCGTGTCTGTCTACTGTTCCCCCCACCCCCCGCTCATGCCCCGTGTCTCTCTCCTGTTGCCCCCCGCCCCCTGCTCATGCCCCATGTCTGTCTCCTATACCCCCTACCGCCGCTCATGCCCTGTGTCTGTCTCCTGTTGCCCCCCCGCTCATGCCCCGTGTCTGTCTCCGGTTCCCCCCACCCGCTCATGTCCCGTGTCTCTCTCCTGTTGCCCCCCACCCCCCACTCATGCCCCGTGTCTGTCTCCTGTTGCCCCCACCCCCTCTCATGCCCCGTGTCTGTCTCCTGTTCTCCCCACCCCCCGCTCATGCTCCGTGTCTGTCTCCTGTTCCCCCCACCCCTGCTCATGCCCCGTGTCTGTCTCCTGTTGCCCTCACCCCGCTCATGCCCCATGTCTGTCTCCTGTTGCCCGCCACCCCCCGCTCCTGCCCCGTGTCTGTCTCCTGTTGCCCCTCACCCCCCGCTCATGCCCCGTTTCTGTCTCCTGTTGCCCCCCACCCCCCGCTCATGCCCCGTGTCTGTCTCCTGTTCCCCTCCACACCCCGCTCATGCCCCGTGTCTGTGTCCTGTCCCCCCCACCCCCCGCTCATGCCCCGTGTCTGTGTCCTGTTCCCCCCACCCCCCGCTCATGCCCTGTGTCTATCTCCTGTTGCCCCCCACCCTCCCGCTCAGGCCCCGTGTCTGTCTCCTGTTCCCCCCACCCGCTCATGCCCCGTGTCTGTCTCCTGTTCCCCCCACACGCTCATGCCCCGTGTCTCTCTCTTGTTGATCCCCACCCCCCCTGCTCATGCCCCGTGTCTTTTTCCTGTTCCTCCCACCCCCCGCTCATGCCCCGTGTCTGTTCTCCCCACCCCCCGCTCATGCCCCATGTCTGTCTCCTGTTCCCCCACCCCTCGCTCATGCCCCGTGTCTGTCTCCTGTTCCCCCACCCCCCGCTCATGCCCTGTGTCTGTCTCCTGTTGCCCCTCACCCCCCGCTCATGCCCCGTGTCTCTCCTGTTGCCCCCAACCCCCGCTCATGCCCCGTGTCTGTCTCCTGCTGCCCCCCACCCCCGCTCATGCCCCATGTCTGTCTCCTGTGGCCCCCCACCCCCTGCTCATGCCCCGTGTCTGTCTCCTGTTGCCCCTCACCCCCTGCTCATGCCCTGTGTCTCTCCTGTTGCCCCCACCCCCGCTCATGCCCGTGTCTGTCTCCTGCTGCCCCCACCCCCCGCTCATGCCCCGTGTCTGTCTCCTGTTGCCCCCCACCCCCGCTCATGCCCCGTGTCTGTCTCCTGTTGCCCCTCACCCTCCGCTCATGCCCCGTGTCTGTCTCCTGTTGCCCCCCACCCCCCGCTCATGCCCCGTGTCTGTCTCCTGTTGCCCTCCACCCCCCGCTCCTGCCCCGTGTCTGTCTCTGTTTTTCCCCCACCCCCTGCTCATGCCCCGTGTCTGTCTACTGTTCCCCCCAACCCCCGCTCATGCCCCGTGTCTCTCTCCTGTTGCCCCCTGCCCCCTGCTCATGCCCCATGTCTGTCTCCTATACCCCTACCGCCGCTCATGCCCTGTGTCTGTCTCCTGTTGCCCCCCCCGCTCATGCCCGTGTCTGTCTCCGGTTCCCCCACCCGCTCATGTCCCGTGTCTCTCTCCTGTTGCCCCCACCCCCGCTCATGCCCCGTGTCTGTCTCCTGTTGCCCCCCACCCCCCTCTCATGCCCCGTGTCTGTCTCCTGTTCTCCCCACCCCCCGCTCATGCTCCGTGTCTGTCTCCTGTTCCCCCCCTGCTCATGCCCCGTGTCTTTTTCCTGTTCCTCCCACCCCCCGCTCATGCCCCGTGTCTGTTCTCCCCACCCCCCGCTCATGCCCCATGTCTGTCTCCTGTTCCCCCACCCCTCGCTCATGCCCCGTGTCTGTCTCCTGTTCCCCCCAACCCCCGCTCATGCCCTGTGTCTGT
Organism: Ambystoma mexicanum; assembly: GCF_040938575.1. Classification (NCBI taxonomy): domain Eukaryota; kingdom Metazoa; phylum Chordata; class Amphibia; order Caudata; family Ambystomatidae; genus Ambystoma; species Ambystoma mexicanum. The sequence goes on from NC_090941.1 coordinate 124,789,339, forward strand.
CTCCTGTTGCCCCTCACCCCCCGCTCATGCCCCGTGTCTCTCCTGTTGCCCCCACCCCCCGCTCATGCCCCGTGTCTCTCCTGTTGCCCCCACCCCCGCTCATGCCCGTGTCTGTCTCCTGCTGCCCCCACCCCCCGCTCATGCCCCGTGTCTGTCTCCTGTTGCCCCCCACCCCCGCTCATGCCCCGTGTCTGTCTCCTGTTGCCCCTCACCCCCCGCTCATGCCCCGTGTCTGTCTCCTGTTGCCCCCCACCCCCCGCTCATGCCCCGTGTCTGTCTCCTGTTGCCCCCCACCCCCGCTCATGCCCCGTGTCTGTCTCCTGTTGCCCCTCACCCCCCGCTTATGCCCCGTGTCTGTCTCCTGCTGCCCCCCACCCCCCCGCTCATGCCCCATGTCTGTCTCCTGTTGCCCCCCACCCCCTGCTCATGCCCCGTGTCTGTCTCCTGTTGCCCCTCACCCCCTGCTCATGCCCCGTGTCTCTCCTGTTGCCCCCACCCCCGCTCATGCCCGTGTCTGTCTCCTGCTGCCCCCACCCCCCGCTCATGCCCCGTGTCTGTCTCCTGTTGCCCCCCACCCCCGCTCATGCCCCGTGTCTGTCTCCTGTTGCCCCTCACCCCCCGCTCATGCCCTGTGTCTGTCTCCTGTTGCCCCCCACCCCCCGCTCATGCCCCGTGTCTGTCTCCTGTTGCCCTCCACCCCCCGCTCCTGCCCCGTGTCTGTCTGTTGTTCCCCCCACCCTCCGCTCATGCCCCGTGTCTGTCTCCTGTTCCCCCCACCCCCCGCTCATGCCCCGTGTCTGTCTACTGTTCCCCCCACCCCCCCGCTCATGCCCCGTGTCTGTCTACTGTTCCCCCCAACCCCCGCTCATGCCCCGTGTCTCTCTCCTGTTGCCCCCTGCCCCCTGCTCATGCCCCATGTCTGTCTCCTATACCCCCTACCGCCGCTCATGCCCTGTGTCTGTCTCCTGTTGCCCCCCCGCTCATGCCCCGTGTCTGTCTCCGGTTCCCCCCACCCGCTCATGCCCCGTGTCTGTCTCCTGTTGCCCCCCACCCCCCTCTCATGCCCCGTGTCTGTCTCCTGTTCTCCCCACCCCCCGCTCATGCTCCGTGTCTGTCTCCTGTTCCCCCCCTGCTCATGCCCCGTGTCTTTTTCCTGTTCCTCCCACCCCCCCTCATGCCCCGTGTCTGTTCTCCCCACCCCCCGCTCATGCCCCATGTCTGTCTCCTGTTCCCCCACCCCTCGCTCATGCCCCGTGTCTGTCTCCTGTTCCCCCCACCCCCCGCTCATGCCCTGTGTCTGTCTCCTGTTGCCCTTCACCCCCGCTCATGCCCCGTGTCTCTCCTGTTGCCCCCACCCCCCGCTCATGCCCGTGTCTCTCCTGTTGCCCCCACCCCCGCTCATGCCCGTGTCTGTCTCCTGCTGCCCCCACCCCCGCTCATGCCCCGTGTCTGTCTCCTGTTGCCCCCACCCCCGCTCATGCCCCGTGTCTGTCTCCTGTTGCCCCTCACCCCCCGCTCATGCCCCGTTTCTGTCTCCTGTTGCCCCCCACCCCCCGCTCATGCCCCGTGTCTGTCTCCTGTTGCCCCCCACCCCCGCTCATGCCCCGTGTCTGTCTCCTGTTGCCCCTCACCCCCCGCTCATGCCCCGTGTCTGTCTCCTGCTGCCCCCCACCCCCCGCTCATGCCCCATGTCTGTCTCCTGTTGCCCCCCACCCCCTGCTCATGCCCCGTGTCTGTCTCCTGTTGCCCCTCACCCCTGCTCATGCCCCGTGTCTCTCCTGTTGCCCCCACCCCCGCTCATGCCCGTGTCTATCTCCTGCTGCCCCCACCCCCCGCTCATGCCCCGTGTCTGTCTCCTGTTGCCCCCCACCCCCGCTCATGCCCCGTGTCTGTCTCCTGTTGCCCCTCACCCCCCGTTCATGCCCCGTGTCTGTCTCCTGTTGCCCCCCACCCCCCGCTCATGCCCCGTGTCTGTCTCCTGTTGCCCTCCACCCCCCGCTCCTGCCCCGTGTCTGTCTCTGTTGTTCCCCCCACCCTCCGCTCATGCCCCGTGTCTGTCTCCTGTTCCCCCCACCCCCCGCTCATGCCCCGTGTCTGTCTACTGTTCCCCCCACCCCCCCGCTCATGCCCCGTGTCTCTCTCCTGTTGCCCCCCGCCCCCTGCTCATGCCCCATGTCTGTCTCCTATACCCCCTACCGCCGCTCATGCCCTGTGTCTGTCTCCTGTTGCCCCCCGCTCATGCCCCGTGTCTGTCTCCGTTTCCCCCCACCCGCTCATGTCCCGTGTCTCTCTCCTGTTGCCCCCCACCCCCCACTCATGCCCCGTGTCTGTCTCCTGTTGCCCCCACCCCCCTCTCATGCCCCGTGTCTGTCTCCTGTTCTCCCCACCCCCCGCTCATGCTCCGTGTCTGTCTCCTGTTCCCCCCACCCCTGCTCATGCCCCGTGTCTGTCTCCTGTTGCCCTCACCCCGCTCATGCCCCATGTCTGTCTCCTGTTGCCCGCCACCCCCCGCTCCTGCCCTGTGTCTCTCTCCTGTTGCCCCCACTCCCCGCTCATGCCCCGTGTCTGTCTCTTTTGTTCCCCCCACCCCCCGCTCATGCCCTGTGTCTGTCTCCTGTTCTCCCCACCCCCTGCTCATGCCCCGTGTCTCTCTCCTTTTGCCCCCCACCCCCTGCTCATGCCCCGTGTCTGTCTCCTGTACCCCCCACCCCCCGCTCATGCTCGTGTCTGTCTCCTGTACCCCCCACCCCCCCGCTCATGCCTCGTGTCTGTCTCTTGTTGCCCCCCCCTGCTCATGCCCCGTGTCTGTCTCCTGTTCCCCCCACCCGCTCATGTCCCGTGTCTCTCTCCTGTTGCCCCCCACCCCCGCTCATGCCCCGTGTCTGTCTCCTGTACCCCCCCACCCCCCGCTCATGCCCCGTGTCTCTCTCCTGTTGCCCCCCACCCCCCACTCATGCCCCGTGTCTGTCTCCTGTACCCCCCCACCCCTAGCTCATGCCCCATGTCTCTCTCCTGTTGCCCCCCACTACCCCGCTCATGCCCCGTGTCTGTCTTCTGTACCCCCCGCCCCCGCTCATGCCGCGTGTCTGTCTCCTGTTCCCTCCACCCCCCGCTCATGCCCCGTGTCTGTCTCCTCTTGCTCCCACCCATGCCCCGTGTCTGTCTCCTGTTGCCCCCACCCCCCTGCTCATGCCCCGTGTCTGTCTCCTGTTACCCCCCACCCCCCCGCTCATGCCCCGTGTCTCCCTCGTTTTTCCCCCACCCCCGCTCATGCCCCGTGTTTCCCTCGTGTTACCCCCCGCCCCCCGCTTATGCTCCGTGTCTCCCTCGTGTTCCCCCCCACCCCCTGCTCATGCCCCTTGTCTCTCTCCTTTCCTCCCCACCCCCGCTCATGTCCCGTATGTGCCCTGTACCCCCCGCTCATGCCCTGTGTCTCCCCTCGTGTTCCTCCCCACCCCCTGCTCATACCCCGTGTCTCCCTCATGTTCCTCCCCACCCGCTGCTCATGCCCCGTGTCTCTCTCGTGTTCCCCCCACCACCGCTCATGCCCTGTGTTTCCTTCCTTTTCTCCCCCACCCCCTGCTCATGCCCCGTTTGTACCCTGTTCCCTCTCACCCCCCGCTCATGCCCATGTGTCTCCCCTGAGCCCCCCCAACCCCGCTCATGCGCCGTTGTGTTCTTTATACACCCCGCCTTCCCTTTCCATGGTGGCCCTTTCCATGGTGGCCATCTTGGTAAAAGAATTTCCTTCCTACACCGAGATGCCGCAGGCGTCCCGGCGTAGGAAGGAAAATCTTTTTGTTTGTTTTACCACCCGGCATTCCCACTTTGAGGACATAAGATGTTAGTGGTCTTCATCTATTGAAAAGGATGTTATGGTCACGTTGTACTAATAAAAACCTTTAAAATTTAGTAAAAAAGAAAATGTTACAGGGACGTTATGGTTAAGTTGCACTAATAAAAACCTATGAAATTCAATGAAAAAACTTTGTTAAAGGGACGTTATGGTTAAGTTGCGCTACTAAAAACCCATGAAATTCAGGGAAAAAACGTTGTTAAAGGGACGTTATGGTAAAGTTGCGCTACTAAAAACCTATGAAATTCAGTGAAAAAACTTTGTCAAAGGAACGTTATGGTTCCAAGTAAAACCGAAAAACCCTTGAAATTCACCAGTTATGGTAAGCTAAGCAACCATAACTCGCGCCACCACCGTGCACTGCTAAGACTAACACCCAGGACATCAAAGATGACATCACAAATGTCATTGATGACATCACTGATGACATAACATGTCTGGCTCACTCTTTTTTCTTTTGCTGACATATCTAGGCCACATGGTTTTCTTCAGTAACAGTCAGAAACTAAACATTTTATTTTATTTGTAGATGTATCCTTCAAGTAGGTTCTTACAGTAATTCTGTTAGAGTCCAGTCACATCACATGAAACATATACATACGGGAAGACACAAGCTTGAAAGACAGCAATCCTTTTTGTGCATAAAGATAATCAATAAACTTATGAGCACTTTCTGATAGTTCTGTTGTTTTTTTTTTATGGCTGTACTTTCCCTGTGGGTCCAATCACATCAAGTGATACATATACATAGGGTGAATAGCAGCTTTGAAACAGAGCAATCATTTATTTGCATGAAAATAATCAGTTAAGTTATGAATTGTTTCTGCTACTACTTGTGCTTTTTTGCTAACTTCACTTTCCCTGTATATACCCATATTGGTATGTGTTCTTGTATCTTTGTGTTTTGTCTATAGTAATGTTTTATTAGCTACGTATTACATATTTCACAATACACAAAAATCTATTAAGAAAACAATTATCATTTCATTATTCAACATATTAACATTACGAATATTATACCTTCATCTTGTACACTGAACACCATGTTATGTTTCTGTATCAGTAGCTTAGTATACTAGATAGAACTCCATAATAGAATGGTATTTATATCAATGCATCGTTCAATGCACTAATTAGGGTATGATATTTATTGCAATGATCCTTGACACTTGTTTCGCAACATTATAATAAGAATCTCTTGTACACATATTTCATGAAAAGTACATACACATGTGATGTCATCAGTGATGTCATCAATGACATTTTTGATGTCATCTTTGATGTCCTGGGTGTTAGTCTTAGCAGTGCACGGTGGTGGCGCGAGTTATGGTTGCTTAGCTTACCATAACTGGCGAATTTCAAGGGTTTTTCAGTTTTACTTGGAACCATAACGTTCCTTTGACAAAGTTTTTTCACTGAATTTCATAGGTTTTTAGTAGCGCAACTTTACCATAACGTCCCTTTAACAAAGTTTTTTCCCTGTATATATATATATATATCACATGATGTGCCTGGACTCTAAGGAAAGTAGTGTGAATACAAGATATAAAAATAGGAGCATATACAGGGAAAGTACAGTAATAAAAAAACAACAGAACTATCAGAAAGTGCTGACAACTCTGCTGATTATATTAATGCACAGAAAGGATTGCTGTCTTTCAAGCTCGTGTCTTCCCCTATGTATATGTTTCATATGATATGACTGGATCCTAAGGGAATTATTGTAAAACATACTTGAAGGATGAGTATACAAATATACTGCCTTTTCCACTTTTAATTCCTGACTGTTAATGAAGAAAACCATGTGGCCTAGATATGTCAGTAAAGGAAAAAAGGGGGAGCCAGACATGGGATGTCATCAGTGATGTCATCAATGACATTTGTGATGTCATCTTTGATGTCCTGGTTGTTAGTCTTAGCAGTGCACGGTGGTGGCGCGAGTTATGGTTGCTTAGTTTACCATAACTGGCGAATTTCAAGGGTTTTTCGGTTTTACTTGGAACCATAACGTCCCTTTAACAAAGTTTTTTTCACTGAATTTCATCGGTTTATAGTAGCGCAACTTAATCATAGCGTCCCTTTAACAAAGTTTTTTCACTGAATATATATATATAAATATATATATATGAAAAGAGGAATTATTAATACCTAATATACAGTGATGTAACACCATGAAACGTTCACTCATAGAAACCTATTAAATTGACCAAAAAAGTTTTTAAAGGGAAGTTACGGTTAAGATGCATCCCACCTTTGGGACTCCTCTGCTCCCACCTTGGCACCCCATGGCATTTCCCTCCTGTGTTCTCATGAGGACCTGCCCATCTGTACTGCCCCTTCTATTTATGCACTTCTCTCACTGCACAAGTCATTTGTGCATATTTATAGGAGCACTGTGCACAGTTATTTTATATATGTAAGGGGAAAGGCAGATGCAAAAAATTTGTAGAAGATTGTCAAGTGGCAATTGGTGTGTGGAAGCTTAATATTAGTATTTCTTTTTTGTATATGGTTACCATTAACCTTTTACAAATAGTTCTCAGTGATTCCAAACTTTATAAAACAAACTAAACATATCACATTTAAAACCTAATCAAAACCATAAATACAATCAATCTTCAAATAACTTACCCTTTGTAACCCAAAACAGGAGAAATCAAAGACCATAATGATGATAATGTCAAAACAACACACACCCTTTTTATTGTGGGAACAGAAACGGACAATCACTATGTTCTCGAGATGATTCTCCCCCCCATTTCTCGATAGCCGATCCAACCTATCGGAAATGTGAATGGGTAATTCCGTAAGCTGACCCCTAATTCACAAGCTAGAGCTTGATTTTGCAGCTCTCTAACATTTGTATCACCGCAATTATAATTTCTTGTGATTGCCCACCAGTCATCCTTTCCCACAGGGATTCATGTGTAAAATATGATACAGGGTGTGAAAGTTTATTGAAGAAGTGCCGTCCGGCTCCAATATGCCATCACAGGACAGCAATAGATGTTTAATGGATTGCCGTTCTGGATTTTCACAGATCTTGCACAACTTTAGTGCTAGGTTGCCAATTCCTCTTTTTGTCAAGACCTCTCCCGTTTTGGTAACATTCAACCTTAACCTAAAAACTTGTTCCTAATTTTCCAATCAGGAAACTTTACCAAATACTTATTCAACAAGCCCAATTTCCGATCTATGATCTGAAGGGGATTTGGAGTGGATCCTGATCTTACTTTCTCAATTGTATGGATCCAGTCCATTTCATCCCATTATTTTTTCGCTTTCGTCGGATCTTCTGTGATAATTTACATTCTATATCGGCTTCGACAACAATTCTTTCACAAAAAGATTTAGATTTTCCAATATAGTGGATTTGCCTGATTCCATATGAGCTTTTATGACTGAGTATAATGAATCTTCCTGTGCAGTGATGATCCTTTGCTGAAATTATTAATTTTTCACTCTGCCTGAGACTTAAGGTACCTGAGACCCAGTTCAAACCGGAGGACACGTTTCCACAGGAGGCCTTCCCATTTTTGCCATTGTGTCATCCACAGCTGAGGTTTTGCCTCCAGAGGATAGAGTAAGATAGCACCACTTTTGCTTGGTAAAAATGTTATTACTCGTATAATGGAAAATTTCCCATACTTCCCAAGTATCTTTTTCATCTATGCCGCCATAGTTTTATTTTCATAGAAATCTCAAGTTCCATTTTATATACCGCTGGATTAGCATATATTTTATAACCAAGATATACCCAATTATTCTACTCTATTTATTTTTCCCCTCCCAGTGACCATTGATGAGATGTGACCTGTTTGTTTTTCTGCCTTGAAAACCAATATTTTCAATTTGGTAGGATTTAGTGAGAGACCATTGTTACTTGCAGGTCATTGTAATCCCATTGCAGTTCTATCTAAGGCTACCACAAACGTCTTCGTAGGCAAGCCAATGGATTTTACCCCATTCAGTGATGGACTTGCCATCGCATAGGATGCCAGGAAATCCCCCATATCGGCTGTGTACAGATTAAAGAAAAATGGTGCCCCCAAGCAACCCTGCCTCACCTCTCAATTCACCCTCACTGGTTCTGACAGATGACCCTCCTCATCCAGCCGGACTCTGATGTCAATTTTCTCTGAGTATTTCCATCCATATACCCAACATTCCTTCTGGAATCCCCATTGCTCTCAATTTCTGCCAGAGCCTCACCCTGTCCACGTGGTCGAAAGCTTTGGAGAAGTCCACCCATGCCCCATACAATTGATATTCACCACTCTTTTGTGTTTTCTCACTTAATAAGTTTAACACCATGACATTTAAGGTAGTAGAAAGAACTCTCCTAAAGCCTGTCTGACATCTTGATAGGATCTTTACTTTTCTTTCCCAGGTCTCCAACTCTCCCAACAGAATCTTCATAAATATCTTACTATCTATGTCCAGGAGGGCGATAGGACGGTAGTTTGCTGCCGCCGTCCTATCAACCCCCTTGAACAAAGGGATTATAGTTGCAGAAGCCCAGGAACGGGACAGTTGCATTCTATTTTCTTAAATAACCAATTAAGAAGTTTTGTGCATAGATCTGGTCTATTCCTCATTACATGATTTGTGAGTTCATTTGGTCCCGCTGCTTTTGAGGGTGAGCCTTTGATAATCAGTTCTTCAATATATATTTCGTCAATGACAGGTGCCAATTTGCTTGTGTAACACATTCACATATGGTTTTTATGGGTTTTCCAAAAGCCGATTTCACATAGCTAATCCAGTCTTCTTCATTGACCAGATTGCATTGCTGATTCGCCGATTTCCCCTCTAACCTATGAATAACAGACCAGAATTAATTTGAATTCTTTTTTGCTAATAGATTTAACATGTGTTTGCCATCTTTTTGATGTCTATTTTCTTTGACAAAGACCATTCTTTGTAATTTTTTTGTCAGCAGCCTTACCTCCTCTTTTATGACCTCACTATTGCCCTTGTTGAGTTTTTTTGTCAGCCGTATCTTTCTATTTCTCTCTTTTTTCTTTAGCATTGTCTCTTCATCATACGCATGTTTGTGTATGTGTTTAGGGCCATCTCCATTAGATTTTTGCGGGCAGATTGACCAAATATATTTTATGAATCCTGTAGGTGAGCTAATTCTCATATTGAATGAACTCAGACAGAGCTGATAGTTTATCATTTAATTTCACACCCCCTGCCTTATATTTATGAATTTGCACTCTTCCCCTCCTACACTCCAGTTTTTGGTTATCTCTCATCTGTGTTTCCAGTAGAATTTCTAGTATAAATGAATAAAAGCTCTAACTTAGATGGTCACTGCCACCCCCCTCCTGGATATCCAGCATTGCCTTCTGTTCCAATAATCCGCTTGATAAAAATAGATAATCCAGCGTTGAGACCGAGGTGCCCTGAAATCTTGTTGGATTTGCTGGCATATCCGCCATCCCAACATACCTAAAAAATCCACGCATGAATGACCGTTCTCTGTCACCATCTGACTTGTTTGCTTTTTTTGTTCCTTTGACAGATTCTTGCATTGGGAGTCCAGATCTCGTCCCAATATTATTTCAGCAACCGGAAAGAGGATTTTCGCCTTTTCCAATGATTGTGCTAAATGATTCAAAAAAACATTCAAACCTGAGCATGCAGGGTTCCAATATAAAATACAAATTATCACATCAATGTCCTGTTGTTCTCTCTTCAATGTTGCTTTACATAATAGCAACCCTTGTGTTTTGCGTCATTTGGGTGTATATCCCTAAATTTGGCATATTTAAGGGCCATGAGCATTTCCCTGCTCGGACGGCCTCTTGCTTTTTGGCATGCTGCTTGTGCCCCTATAAAAAAAAACCTCTACTGCACTTTTATTCAACATTCACGTTTCTTGCAACATTACAACATGACCCTCCCCAAAGACATCAGTTTTTAATGGACCTGGATGTGAAAATATTCGGACCCTGCGTGTTCCAACAAAAGATTTTCAACCCATCACTCTCAAGAGGCTTTTGACCTAACCCCAATTTCTGCAAAACCTCTGTGAGGATGCTCAGGAGCAGAGACAGAGCATTTCCATTGGATACACATTTGGGGAGACCGTTGAACTTGCCACCAGCTGCGAATCCATCCTGATGGATTTTTTGCTCCCCTGATTTGAAGTGTTTTCCAGACCTCCTCCCCCCTGTTGAGTCAGAGTCTCATTCCTTACATTTGAAACTATAAGATTTAGGTACTTCAGATACTCCTTTGCCCCTTCAATGGCCATAAACACCTCTCTTGAAGCACATCCAACCTCTGCCACCAAAGGGTGTTCTATGTCTGGAAATTTTACAAACTCAATATAGTTTACTACTAATGAGATACCAGCTTGGTACTTTTTTTTAACAGTGATAGAATCGTCCCTCTGTTTAGTGATTTTATCTGGTTTTTATTTGCAGTTGATGTCAGCCAAATTATTGGCATAGCAAATGGTGATGGTATTTTTGCTCCTCCTTCCATCTGTGCTTTTATAGTCTCTGCCGGGGCCATTGTAGGTGGATCTAAGCTTGATGACCCCCTTGCTTCTTTTGATTTCCCTTCTCCATTTCCAATTTCACCAATCATCCTGTACTTTCCCTCCATCATCTTTATTTCTTGTCCAGTAACCGTTTTTAGTTGTTCAGCTTCGTTTTTTTTTCAGAAATATTGGGGCAATCTTCAGGGTGGTCTTCACTTCTCCACCTGTCTCGACATTTTGTGTTTTTTTAATGTCTCGCCTTTTGCTTCATTTTTAAGAATATTGGAGCAATTCGGTAGGTTCTCTTTTTTCTTCGCTAGATCTACAAATGGTGTCATGGTAGCTTTCTCAGTTTCTGTTTGACAGCCTGTTGATGTCCTTGGTGGATTTGTATCTCGTATCGAGATACCCAGCTGACTTTTACAGTTTTTTTTTCCCCATCATGGATTTATTGTTTCTTAGATTATTTCTGTATCTCCCGGGGACCTCCTCATTATCCAATTCAATAACCACATGTTCTACCCGGATTGTCTTGACGGGGTGTTTTTTTTCTTCAGGAAGTTATTTGTTTCTGAATTATTGTGCTTCTTTCTCTTTTGATTTTTTCCTTTTTTTGTCCCTTTTTTGTATTAGAGTGTCTTTCAATCTTCGTTGTCTTCTTGCTTCTCTTTTCCTTTCTCCTTTTACCTCCCTGTGAGGCAGAAAGGTCATAGTCTTCATCTACTCCATTCATGTGGGTCTCACTCTGAGTTGTTTCTTTTATCATTTTGGATGGTGGCTCCACCTCTTCCTCTAAGAGAGCATCACCCACATTAGTCAGTCTCCTGAACTCTTCAAAAACGGATTCCGACAATGGGGTGTTGTACATCAGGGCATTTTGGTAGTCTTGCTATCTTTGTCCATCTGTATCTAGCTGTCTTTGGTTCAAAGTTTGGAGTTGTAGCAAAATGTCCTGGTTTAGCTTGAGGTCTGACTCTTCATAATTTTTCCATGATGCCAGAGATTGATAAAGAGCTGATAAGTCCAAGCCCTGTTTGGTACATTCCACTCTCACTTCCTGTAGTCCCTGCAGGACATTTGTATTTAGCACTAGGGGTGTACCGAACTTCCGCTTCGAGTAAGTATTCATCAGAATTCCGGCTAAAAAAAAGCTATTCGGCTCCGGCCTAATAGTTTCTTGCAATTCGGCGCTTGCTGAATACTTGACATTCTCATTTGACTACAATGCAACACGAACTCAGAAAGGCAAATATATACTTCATTTTGAAAAAACTGAATAGAATTAGACCAGACAAATTGCTATCACACAGATGAAAAATATTTTATATTGTAATCTGCACTTTAGGGCATGTTTTATTAAAGATTCTTAGAGAAATAAAGGTGCTCTTCTTTTATACTTAGCCTACAATAATAAAGGAACATCTTTTCTTTTGGTGAATGTTCATATACAATGTACACTTTTTTAAGTTAGAAAAAAAAATGAAAGAAATGTGCATAGATACTTTCAGTTTCTTTCATATCACTTCCCATTGCGTACATCATATTACCCCCCCCCTTTTTTTTTAAGGACTTGAGTCCTGAGTTTAACATTATCTGATATTTTATCAGTTGCATACGTTTCTGTATTTGCGACAAAGAGTGGCTAGGATAAGTGAAGAATTAGCAGCATTTGTTTGGGTGGGGTTTATAGTTGTGAGATGGAGTTCATGCATTTCAGATTTCCTCTTGACTTGTGTCTTGCATGAGCCGACATGAACCATTTTATACATTTCTATTTGAGCTGCAAAGAAGTTTCAAAACTCAACCACATCAACTTTGTAACTGGATAGAGAATGCAATGCAACTGATTCACAAAGGCAGTCCTTTTGCATTTGTGAAGCTTCCTACTTTAACTGGCACTGAATATGCAACAATCTTCTGTACATTTGGTTAAATCTGCTTTATTTATGGCTTTAAAACTTTAAATAAAGATACCACATTAATTACAATGAAGAGAAATAAGATAATAGAATGCATTTAAAATGGTGCTTCATTTGTTTTTTTAATAAGTGTGTTTTTTGAAGTTTGGAACATGATTTATTAAATAAAGCAACTATTCGGCTTCATATTCGGCCTTCGGCCAAATACTAAATATGCTATTCGGTACAGCCCTATTTAGCACATTATTACAGCCCACTATTGCCCCATCCAGACTTGCCATCTCCTTGTCATTTCTAAAAGGGTGCCCTCTGTTTGGTAACTGCACTTCATCCTTTAGTAGTTCGAATACCGAGACCAAGGAACTCAGGACATAGTTTAGTGCAGAGAGTTTATTTCCATTTACTTGATTTTCACGATCTTGGGTTTTCTCCGGTTGGGAATTGCTTACTTCTGAACTACTTTGCTGATCTTCCACATTTACTTCATTACCTAGTATTAGCCTCGTGAACCTTATCTAAAATGGGCAAAATGTGCTCTTCTGAGGTCAATTCACTTACATTTAGTCCCACTAACAAGGGGGCTGTGGTGTCTGATTCTGATGCCCCACTGTCTCTTCTCAGTCTCTTGCTGGGGTTCAATGGATTGTTTTCCACCCATGTCATCTCTTCATCATTTGCACTTTTAGACCTCCTTTTCCCAAAGTGATCTTCTATTTTCGTTTGTATTTTCTTAGTTGTGACAGTGAATTCTAGCCCTTTTTCAGGTAATCTCTCCCAAGAAGGTCTTCTTCACACATCCCTCCTCTTTTTAGAGATGTAAGGGATAATGCCCCTCTATGCACTTGGCCTTTAATGTTCTGTCTGTCTTCAAAATTATGTATGTGCTGCCCAACTTGCTTGTTGCATGTCTCTGAGTCATTGGGAGCTACAGCCACTTCTGATGTGATGGTATCCCATTCTGGGGCTCTACTATCATTGTGAATTAACATACTCATAATTTCATAATTGTTCTTTATTTCAACTATCCTCCGTTAATTTCCCCTTTAACAGAGTAGGATTGTCTCTTCCTAGTGGTGTTCAGATAGTTGTTTATATTTTTTCCGATGGATTTTCTTAATGAGTTTTCTTTCCAAAACTCAGAGTACTTACGAAACCTTGCCTCTGAGGCTAAATGTCACTTCAGGCACTAGGACCCAGCCGCTCCGATGCGACTTCTATGGGCGCGGTCAACTCCACTCACTGAACGCTCCAAACAATGTGGCAGGGCCGGTCCGCAAGCACCAGATCCTCCAACCGAGCTGCGCTCTTCTCTGAGCAGCTCGCCGGCCGAGATTAAAGGATCTCTGTCCCGCAGTCTCTCGACCAGGCAAAGGTAACTGCTTCTTGCGACCCGATGTATGTATGTATTATAACACCTTCAGACAATGGCTGTAAGCAAAACTTTTCCCACTGCTTTTGACCTGGTCAGTTGTTAGCCTCCGAAAGAGCTGAGGAGTAATGTTGTTATTAATTTATGATGTTTAACGTGAGGCCATTATGGCAGTATAGCAGTATCTCACGGACTCTCACAAACCCACATGAACTTTACTTTTTGTCGCTTTAATTATACCAGCCTGTGGAAGTTTGGGACGCTTGGGACGCTTGCCCCTTTAGGCCAGATTAATGAATATTAATAGATATTGGCCCTCATTACGACCCTGGCGGAGATCGTGGTGCAATATGCACCATGGAGCACGGCGGAAAGCTGCCGATACCGCCATGGGGGTTGGCGGATTTACCGCCCCATTCCGACCTTGGCGGGGCGGTAAATCCCCATTCCCCATTTTACCCTTCCCCATTCCCATTTTTGCCCCATAGGGTATAATGGGAGTGGGGAAGGGCGTTAATTACGCCACCGTAAAATACGGTGGCGTAATTAACAACAAGGTCCCGTAGCGCCATGGATTTCTCCGCCCGGAAAAACCAGGCGGAAACCGCTCCATGGCGCTACGGGAACTCGTAGTAGGGCGGACGGGTCCGCCGCGAATACCGCTGGCGTAAACCCACTCCGCCCAGGGTCGTAATGAGGCCCATTGACTGTACAGTTCAATTGTATTGCTTACCACTCTAAAGTGACTTGAGGCACCATGGAGGCACCGTCCTCGCTGGTCCCCAGCGGACCACATCAGACCACTTTCACCACTTCAAACACCGCGCGCGCTCCGCGCTGGAAGTGAGGTTTTATCTCTGTGAAGCTGTGAGGCTGCAGCAGGCTCCTCCTTTCCACAATAGGCACAGAAAAAATCATTTCGGGATACCAGGGTAGGCCACAGCAGACAGCTTTCACCACTTGTGCTCTGCGCTGGAAGTGAGGTTTTGTCTCTGTGAATCTGTGAGGCTGCAGCAGGCTCCTCCTTTCCACAATAGGCAACAGAAAAAATTCTCTCAGGAATAACAGGGTAGACCACAGCAGACCACTTTCACCACTTCTGCACTGTGGAAGCTTAATATGGTCATAGGGTTATATGTACAGTTTTTGGAAGTGATTGGTGGATGGATGTGTGACTACTTGAAACGAGGAAATGAGGGATTGTTACAAATATAAAATTAAAAAGGGTAGAAGGGCTGCCCTGTGCAATGGTGTGCACATGCCACATGCAGGGTCTTTTAATCATCCATGGCCTGGAAAGGGGACTGTGGAGACTGCAGGTGGTTATAAAGGTCAATTGATTATAGTCCTTATTGTATGCTAGAAAAAAGTATTTGGGCCAGAAAATGGTTTCTGTCCTTTTATATTGTTCTATAGTATACAATTGTCCATTAGCCCCATTAGCATAACACAAAATTCTAATGTACATATTGGAGAATCTTATTGGGTCTAGCTACTTACTGAGAAATGTAAAGTAGATTGTCTGTATGTTTTTTTAAAAATATTTTTTAAACTGTGAAAGGTGGATCATAAAGGAACCTTTTTTGGTGTTTTTTGGTGTTTTCGTTTTGTTGCCGGAGAGGTCACAAGTAAGGTGGGGAGGGAAATGAGTGAAGAGGTACCATCCATAAATATGGAGGGGAAGGTGGACAGGGGAAGTTGCATGTTTGTTACTTCTAAGGTAGGGAGCAGTGTTTCTCATGCTCCTTAATTACAGCTTCAAAAGCACAATTTCTCCCCCTTGCAGAGTGGTGTGTTGCAGAATATGCATACTACTGTTGTCTTCGAACGTAATGGATCAACAGCTTCTTTTCTAAATTAGTGCACTTTTTCTGTTGTCTAGGCACTCCAGCTGGTGGTAGTGGTGATGGTGGTGGTGGCTTCTGGGGAGGAGGGATGGCAATAGCTGATGCCATTTTTGAAGATAAATAGCAGTAATTTTAACATTCTTCCAAACATGTGCTGTGTCCTAGATTGCAAATGGATAATTAGTCAAAATAGGTGTAGGAACTGTGCAAGGGTACATTTTCATTTTAAAACTATGGAAATGCAATTTCAAACTGTTTGCGAAGAACGGGCGAGTTTGCGAATTGCTGAGCCATTTATGAAAACATCATCATGCCGCATGTGAGCGCGTGGTCACGAGACACTGCTTGGAATTTCTGACATGCCGTCAGACATTTGTGAACATCGATGAACACTAAAACAGTGGAAAAAGTTGCAAAAAGTGTATAGAAGGGTTGAAAATGTTGCTAGGAGTTGGGGAATGCCACAGTTTTAAGTTAATACTTTGTACATCACGTTGGTCAAAAATGCAGCTATATTGGGATACGTATTATATAAGGAAGTTGATGCAAATTAGAGTGCACTGGTAAACACCCATGAAAATTCAGTGACAGAACTTTGTTAAAGGGACGTTATGGTTAAATTGCACTAATACAAACCTATGCAATTTAGCAAAAATAACTTTGTCAAAAGGGATGTTAGTGTTACAAGTAAAACCTAAAAATCCCAGAAATTCACCAGTGATGGTAAGCTAAGCAACCATAACTCCCACCACCACGAGCACTGCTAAGACTAACCCGCAGGACATCAAAGATGACATCACAAATGTCATTGATGACATCACTAAGAGCACAATAACGGGGTGGACTGTTTTTTCATTTCTTTTCTCTGCTCTCTAATTCAGTGACACTTGCCCTGCTAACACAGTGTACCATTTAGGCCTTGAAGATTGCATTGTGTGGGAGAGTTGAACATCCACATGCCAACCTGAGCAAAACTAGACATTGGGTACAGACAGGCACAGATAACGAGTATTTGCAGGAGGAGCTATGTAAGCTGTAATGTGATGTTTTTCAAATGCTTCATTTCATCTGTGCCTGATGAAGTGGAGACATTCCATGAAAGCTTTCAAATATGCAAAATAAAAGACTTTGTTAGTCTAAGCAAGGTAGCGACTGATTGGGCCTCATTACAACCCTGGCGGTAGCCGTGCCTGTAAAAGGGCTCAATGGGAATGGGGAAGCTGGATGCACAGGCACCTTTATCAACAGTACCTGTGCATCCACAATGCTGTGCTTGCGGGTGCCTTTCATTCCGCCAGGTCAGACCTGGCAGAATGAAAGGCACCCGCAAGCACAATTCGGAGTTTGCCGGTCCGGATACAACGGTACCGGTAAGCTTACCGGTACCGTTGTATCCGGACCGGCAAACTCGTAATGAGGCCCATTGTTTTCTCCTGGATCAACATTCGATTCAACCCTTGGTTAACAAGGTACAAGTGAACTGAACTATATATAAATATATAGTATACCTATATAGTATAAATAGTAGTATAAATATATAATACCTTCCCACTCAAGCTCTTCGCTCCTCCACCTCCAACTCCCTCAGGGTCAGTCAGTCCTCCAAGCAACGAGTTGGGGGTAGTTCTCTTTTCTTGGCTGGGGACACCCTCTGGAACAGCCTCCCTGCCACTCTGAAACTTGAGGCGAACCATCAAGTTCCAGAAGCACCTCAAGACCTTCCTGTTTGCTTCTGCCTTTTCCCTTCCTCTCCTTTGCTGATCTATCTGCTTCGACTCTGCGCACTTGGCTACCCTCTGTTCTTCGGGCCCAGGTCCCTGCCCACCCAGCCACACACCTGTGCTGCATTTGGCAACCCTTGCACTTGAGTCTGTATCTGTAACCCTACAGTCCCCTTACCTGCACCTATCAGGCACCCCTTGTCTGCACTTTACACCTCACACTTGCCATCCAGCGGGCTGCACTACCAGTTGTTGTTATTGTTGTTGTTCTTATCCCTTGCTCAGCACTTTCCATTTCTCCCCTCTGCCTTGCACTTTTCCCCTTCTTTCTTCCCCTTCACTTGTGCATTCTCAATGTCACTGGGCCTATAAGGATCGGCTGTATTTGTCTCCCATGTTTCCCCTCCCTTGCCTTGTCGCGCTCTGAAACACTTGTGTACGAGCCCGATAGAAATAAAATATCAATATCAATATCAGGAGCACAAGGATGAGTAGAGGCTACAGTGCCTACTCAGCCCTCACACTTCTTCAAAACAGGATCGATCCCAATCATACAGCAAAAGTGGCACAGTTAAGAGATAAACCTCCTTTGCCTTTTTTTGGCAATGTGGGTTGACGGAAGGCTATACTCTCAAGAGGGGTGTGAATGTAAAATAGTAGCAACCCAGACAGCAAAGTACAATAGCCCAAAATAAAGGAATGTCTGATCATGATTCTCTACTTGTGGCCACATGAATCATTGTGCAAAAAAAGCACTTCTGTGTGCGAACTGCATTACCAGGACATAAGTTCTGTTGTACCCTGCATTTGGATGCATTTTTAACAAGAGCATAATTTCCTCACAGATTCTTGAAGTTATTCACCATCCATATATATGATATGATAAGATATTTTTATTTGTATTGTTCTCATACACACGTGTTTATGTATTTAAGATATTTTTATTTGTATTGTTCTCATACAAACGTGTTTCAG